>NC_142112.1:1720000-2947500 GCF_056152115.1 Neolamprologus brichardi
GCTTACCTGGAAGTGTAGAATTGATGCACATCCAAAGTTCATTCTATAAGACATAAAATGGTTAATGTCAGAGGTTATTAACAAAAAACCTTAATAACAGCTTTTATCATTCAGGAAGCATAATGATCAGATATGTAGCTCTGTTTTTCTCACACACCGTGGGTTTGTTAAAACAAACTTCAATGTTTGGGAGAAGACAGCACGAACTCTGGTAACTTTATAATTCTATGTGAATACAACATATTAGTCTGCAGGTCTTTTATGAAACTAAATGAAATTAGCATGTGATGATAATGTTTCTGGCTCGTTCCACCAACCACAGAGCGGGGCTTTACACTTTGGCTGAAGAGAGAAGGAAGCTGGTTGGATGTGAGAAAAATGTTGCTTTAACAAAAAACTGAACTAGTTATTATGTGGCCACTCTATAATATTCTTCATATTTATAATAGAGTGATTTGTATATATCAGTGCTATTTGTTAAATGTGTAAACTCTTGTATTATTTAACTACCTGAGTCTGTTACTGTAACCACATCATTTCCTCAGCGATTAATAAAGTTTTCTGATTGTGTTAATGTTTCAAAGAAACAATCAACCAATGATTTATCTGCACCTTTACACATGAATCAACATCAGGGGTCAAATATCTGTGCTCCCATGGCAACCTCAGGTGCAACAAATGACAGCTTTCTTTGGTGGATCCTCAGTCCTGTGTCAGAGCTTCTTATTGGGCTGATAAGGACACGTGCAGCCGGGTTCAAAGTTTGGCTTTGAAAACTTTCCCTTCAATAAGGTGACCAGCTTCCACTGCTGAGTAAAAAGAGACGGTTGTTTCCTCAAACCTACCAACCCCTCCTTTATCTTCTGTGTAGTCAGCTGTGCTTCTTGTACTGTTCACTATTGTCTCAGAGTGCTGATGAATATTGAAACGTGAACACAGCAAACACACAGGTGGATAAACAGGAGCTGCTCTTCTTGAACTACTCGACACTCTGTGTCCACTTTTCTCCTTTTTGATAAAGTTTCCATGAACAGCAGCAACTTTTTTATTGTTTCATTTTATTTTCAATTGTACAGCGAATACGTTTGTCACTACATTGAACGCTGCCTCCTCCCACCCAGCTGTGAACTGTTTTTACACTGAAGCTTCACAGAGAGGAACAGCAGCATCATCCATCACAGCGTGTTAATCAACCACAGACCCAGAGACAGTTTCAGGTCTGTGGAAAGCACAAAGTGTTTCACTCCTCACGTATCAGTACCAGCACTCAGGGAAGTTCATGATACAACAGTCAGTCACAAAGACTCAGAAAGGAGACTGAATATGAAAACAGGTCCACTGAAAGTGTCCATGTTTCTCTTCTGGACAAACGCAGTCATCATTTTGTCACATGACTCACACTGGATCTCACCTGGATGCACAGACAACCCACCTTACAATGTCTCAAATAAGCAGCTAGAGGAGCCTGGTCTGACAGACACATAGAGAATATACAGACACGTTCTTTGATCGTCCTCTGATCTGTTTCTTCACCGATCAATCTGACTTACAGATATCAGCAGGAGCTCGTGCAGCTCTGTTCAGTTCATTTTTTTTATTTCAAACATTTCAAACATGAGCCTTCACAATCATTACAAAATATTATTCCATTATTTGTTTGAAAAGGGGTTAACCCCGTTTTCTTCATTATTATACTTATTTAAAATCAAGTTTTTATATTTTACTTTAAACTGTTTTATGTTTTTACTGTCTTTCATTTCTTCTGTTAGACTGTTCCATAATTTAACTCCTGCAATTGAGATAGACATCGTTCTTAAAGTTGTTCTAGCACTTTGTATTTTTAAATTCCATTTCCCTCTTAAGTTATACCCACCTTCTCTTTCTATGAACAGTTTACAGATTTCTTTTGGAAGCAATTTATTTCTTACTTTATACATTATTTGCGCTGTTTTAAGCTTCACCAAGTCTTGGAATTTAATAGCTTGCATTTTGACAAAGAGTGCATTTGTATGGTCCCTGTACCCACATTATTTATTAATCTAATGGCCCTTTTCTGTATTACAGTTATTGTTTGTGTGTTACTTTTGTATGCGTTTCCCCAGACCTCTACACAGTAGCTCATATATGGCAGTAGTAAAGCACAGTATAATATGTGCAGTGCTTTCTGATCCAGCATATGCTTTGCTTTCCCCAGGACGGCAATGCCCCGTGCCAGTTTCCCCCGAACATAAGTAATATGTGGCTTCCAACAGAGCTTGTGGTCAATGATCACCCCAAGAAATTTTATTTCATTTACTCTTTCTAAATATACATTGTCAACACATGTTTCTACTTTGATGTTTCTCTTTTGGTTTCCAAACAACATAAATTTGGTTTTATCTAGATTCAATGATAATTTATTTATATCAAACCACTTCTTTAATATCGTTAATTCCTGTGTGATCATCTCCAAAACCTGTGGCAATTCCACACCTGAACACAGTATATTTGTGTCATCTGCAAATACAAACTTTAAAATCTCCGATACTGTGCAGATATCATTTAAGTACATAATAAACATTTTTGGACCCAGTACTGAACCTTGAGGTACTCCACAAGCTATATCCATCAAATTAGATTTATATTCATTTATTTGTACATATTGTTGCCTATTCCCTACATAGCTTTTTAACCATTCCAAAACCACTCCCCTAAACCCGTACTTTTCCAGTTTTTTTAATAGAATTTCATGATTAACAGTATCAAACGCCTTCTTTAGATCTAAGAAAACGCCGAGCGCATACCTCTTATTATCCATACATTCCGTTATCTTTTCCATTAAATCTATTAATGCCAAAGCTGTTGATCTGTTGCTTCTGAACCCATACTGACTCTCTGTCATTAATTCATATTTTTCCACAAAACTGTCAAATCTTTTTATGAAAAGTTTTTCCAGTATCTTAGAGAACTGGGAGAGTATTGACACTGGTCTATAGTTTGTAAAATGATGCCTTTCACCGGTTTTGTAAATGGGAATAACTTTAGCAACTTTCATTTTTTGTGGAAAAACTCCTTTTTGAAACGACAAGTTGAATATATATTTTAATGGTTTTACAATACCATCAATAACTGTCTTTACTGTTACCATATCAATATCATTCCAGTCTGTACTGGTTTTGTTCTTAAGTCCTCTAACTATGTCATAAATCTCTTTCTCTTCCACTGCTCTTAAAAACATTGAGCTACTATTCCTTTCAATATTTTCACCAGTGTCCCTTTCTATTCCATCAACCTTTATTTCTTCTGCCAGTTTTGGCCCTATGTTTACAAAGAATTCATTAAAGCCATTTACTATCTCTTCCATGTTATTAATACTTCTTGTCCCTTCTATAAAGTACCCAGGGTAATCATTATTCCTTGATTCATTTTTGATTATACTGTTTAATACATTCCATATATCTCTTGTGTTATCTTTATTGTGTTCTAACCTTTTAATGTAATACTCTCTTTTACAGGATCTCATTATATTAGTTAATTTATTTTTGTAAGTTTTATACTTCCTTTCAGTTTCTATTGTTCTCTTTTTTATGAATTCTCGATATAGGGTATTCTTTTTTTTACTGGCATTTTGTAGTCCTTTAGTCATCCATGGTCTTCCTGCATAGCTGTGTTTCCTATTGATTTCAATTACTGGGCAGTTTTTATCAAGTAATGTGTTAAATGTTCTTAAAAATCCTTTGTAAGCTTTATTAACTTCTGTTTGTTCATATACAATTTTCCAATCTTGCTTTAAAAGTTCATTTCTAAGACAATTTAATGTCTTCTCTGTTCTTATTCTTTTGTAAATAATCTTATGTCCATCATTGTTCACTTTATAATGGCAATTATAAGATGCAAAGACTGGTAAATGGTCACTTATATCATTGATTAACAGCCCACTTTTTATATTTCCTTCTATTATATTTGTAAATATATTATCTAATAGAGTTGCACAATGAGATGTTATTCTGGTCGGTCTTGTTATCAGTGGAAATAAACCGATGCTGTACATGGAATCAATAAATTCTTCTGTACTCTTATTATGATTTGGATTCAATAAGTCAATATTAAAGTCCCCACAAATAAACATTCTTTTCTGATTTATATTTGTAAATAAGTCCTCCATATTATCCTTAAATATCTCAATCTTAGATCCTGGTGTTCTATATATACAACTGACAATTAGGTTTTTCCTTTTTTCCACACTTATTTCCACTGATAAACATTCCATCACTCCATCAATAACAGTTGTCATTCTTCCCATTCTTTCGTACTTTAGGTTTTTATCAATGTAAAGTGCCACCCCACCTCCTTTCTTGTTGATCCTGTCTACATGAAGGAATTCATATCCATTTATTTTAAAGTCTTCTTCTTTTCCAGGAGTTATCCAGGTCTCCGATATGGCTATCACATTGAATGGCTGTTCAAACTGTGTTATGTAGTCTTTGATGGATTGAAAGTTTGCATATAAGCTTCGACTATTAAAGTGAACCATTGTTATACCCTGATCTACCTTGAATTCATTTTTAAGTTGCTCCTTTGTATAATAATTGCATTCATTTGTCTTATTGTTAAAGAAATTACAATCAGGATCTATGTTGCTGTCATACATCAATGTCTTATTTTCAATATCTATATGAGTTGTTAGTTGAAACTTGTCAGACATCTGCGTTGGTTGTGCACTTGGACGGTCCCATCATATTCAGCACTGCTTTGCATTTATCAGTTATATTTTTCTAGTTCCGTCATCTCTTTGATGACTAGAACCTTAGCCTGCTCTGGTGTTCCATTTAACTTAATGAATATTTTACAGTCTGACGTCCAAGTTACTGTATTTTCTTCTGTTTTCTTAATATTCTTGCTTGTCTTGCAATGTCTGCATTTTTCTTGATTAGGTGTTCATTTAAATAAACATTTGTTCCTTTTAGCTTTCTTCCTTGCTTGAGCAGTTCTTTTTTCTGTTTTCTATTAACAAAACGAATGATAATGGCAGGTATTTGATTTTTGTTTTTCCTCAGAAGAGGATGGCATCCCTCAATATTTTTATTGTCCATTTCGATACCTTTGCTTTTAAAGAAGGCCAGTACCTGCTCTTCCAAAGAGCGTAGCTCTTGCTCGGGTGGCTCCCCTCTCTCTGATGCTGCTACCCTTGCATATGTCTGATGCTTGGTTTCCAGTCCTGTCACTATCACATCATTTACTCTTGAATATTCTTCCAGATCTGACACTCTGGCATTATCAAAGGCATCAGTGCAGAATGACAGGAGCTCTACCACACATCACCTGTCCCCTGGTATCCTTTGGTGTGAAAGCACATGAGACGTGAATAATCTAATTTAGTTGTGCAAAAGAAAAAAGAAGCAAAGCTAAGGACAGTAAGGTTACTGGAACAACATCAAAGATCATAATCTCCATAATCTGTTCTGCTCTCAGAGATTTCCACAGTTTACTAACTGAAAGGGCAGAGGGCAGCTTTAGACTCAAGCTGTTTGTTTGAGCTAACAGCTTGAGTCTAACAGAGTTATTTTAATGAGTAACTATGTAAAGATCCAGAGGATTCACAGCAACATAAGAAAGGATAACATGTGTATGAGATGATGAGGACAGCGCTGGGCGTTAGCTGAAACCTCTCAGGGAGACCACGACGAGGAAAGTCAAATTACATGTGAAACACCATCAAACTGAACCTGCCTCCCAGTGTCCCAGTGTCCCAGTGTCCCAATGTCCCAGTGTCCCAGTGTCCCAGTGTCCCAGTATCCCAGTGTCCCAGTGTCCCAGTGTCACAACATGTCAGTGAATCACCACACATATGGTGACAACACTGAAATACTACTACTTTTCTCAGATGCATCTGTGGTCTGAATTTCAAAGTCCTTCATCGTCTTGTTCTTGAGTCGCATTAACCACGCTGTCCACGCTGCCCCGCCCACCAGCCCTCCCAGCTGTTTACAGCTCAGGACTCCCTCACAAAGTCTGCAAACCCATTTTGTTTTTAGCAAACAGATGCAGCAGAATATACTTTTGTAGCAACAGCGTCGGTTGCAGAGCATAAAAATAAACCTTTGTCAGTGAGTAGTTCATGGTTTGTTTTAGTCCTTCGCAAGTTGTCGAACTACAAGAATGCTAGAGAACATGGGCCGTAGTTCAGAGTTATTACTGGAGCCTGTTTGCATTATAAGCCTGCCTGCGTGGGCCTAAATTTAACGTACATACTAGTCATTTGTTTTTCTTACTGTAATTAACAACAGCTCCTTGTGCTGCAGCTGAACATCATCTATTCGTTTGAGCTAAATTGCACAGCTCTTGGTAGAAAAATGAACTGAAAACAATGCAAATGTTGTAAATGATCCAAACAACTAACCACACGATCAGGACTATTTGGGGACCGGGCTCACGTGCAGCAGCTCTGGCCCTAGATCTTCTAGGTACGCTCCTGCATCCTATAAATTCTGTTGTACTGGCTTCTCATTAACTTCAGGGCCAACTGTACCAACTGTACTGTGCCCACACACAACATGCATCCACACAAACTCATGTCATGTCAGTTATATTGCAGAGATGCTGATATGAGTCTTCTGCAGAAATTGTGCCTATTAGAGGCAAAATATATACAAGTTACTCTGTCAGGCTAATAAAAATTTTCTAAGCGTTACACAATCAAACCTTATGACACAACACAATCATGAGACAAGGCTTCCAATAGAAACCATGTTGTTGGTTAGTGTACGTGTAGCTGCTGTATGTGACTCACCATAGACTCTGGACAGTAACCAGGTAACCTCTGCAGGAGATGCTTCAGACGCGACTCACTCTTTATAGTGGTGAGCTGCAGGGAAAAACCAAAATCATGACTTTATATAACACAAATCTGGATCAGCTGGACCAGGTGACCCTATATCTTCCCTTAGTTATGCTGCAATAGTTGTAGGCTGCCGGGGATTCCCATGATGCATTGGGGTTTTCTTCTTCACTCACTATGTGTTAACAGACCTCTCTGCATTGAATCATATCTGTTATTAATCTCTGTCTCTCTTCCACAGCATGTCTTTATCCTGTCTTCCTTCTCTCACCCCAACCAATCACAGCAGATGGCCCCGCCCCTCCCTGAGCCTGGTTCTGCTGGAGGTTTCTTCCTGTTAAAAGGGAGTTTTTCCTTCCCACTGTCGCCAAAGTGCTGCTCAAAGGGGGTCATATGATTGTTGGGTTTTGCTCTGCATGTATTATTGTAGGCTCTACTGTACAATACAAAGCACATTGAGGCGACTGTTGTTGTGTTTTGGTGCTGTATAAATAAAATTGAATTAAAGCTGGTACATGGTTAGTTCGGCCTCAAACCAGTCTGGGTGGGACGAGGCTCACCACCAGGTGATCTCAGCAGAGCGTCTCTGTCAGAGCAGTGCTTGGTGTTTTGGAGATACTGTGACTGAAAGTCAATAGTTAAATTTATATTTTCTGAAATCTTTGAAGGTAAAAAAGTTTTACTTAAAAACAAATAGTCTAAGGAGTTTGGAAAGAAAAGCGTCTGGACTTCTTTAAGTTGCTTGAAGACGTTTCACCTTCATTCGAGAAGCTTCTTCAGTTCTAAGGTCAAATGGTGGAGAGTCCCAGATATAAACCTAGTGGGAGTTTCCCCCCACAGAGGGACAAAAGGACCCCCTGATGATCCTCTAATCACCTGAGCCAAGGTGTGGAACTGGGTGTGGGTCCCAATCAGTCCCAATCTGGGACTCTCCACCATTTGACCTTAGAACTAAAGAAGCTTCTCGGATGAGAGGTGAAACGTCTTCAAGCAACTTAAAGAAGTCCAGACGCTTTTCTTTCCAAACTCCTTAGACTACAATGACCTGGATGACTGAGAACCTTCACAGACTTAAAAACAAAAACTAATACTAACCCTTCCAAAGACTACTTCCCTTTTTCTGCATCTTTCAACACTTTATTTCAGCATTTTCTGAGCTTTTTCTTTACTGGTTTTCAACTTTCACTTGCTGGTCAATAAGATCACAGTAAGGTCTACTCGGCATCTCTCTTGAAACCATCACCCCCCTCTCACCCCTCACCCACAATTTCCCCAGCACCTCCTTAAAGTGCTAAAGCAGCAATAAAACTGTAACACTCAGCTGCTTTTTGCTCGATGCAAAAGCCTCTTTCACATTTCCTTTACTCCTCTTTGACATGAGGATGGAGAGCAAGTGTCACCTTCTGTCAGTTAAAAAAAGTTGAGACTGAAGTTGATATTTTGAACTTTGACACAATCTGATTTGATCTGAGTAAGGCTTGTTGTGGGATCAACGTGGTGCTCCATTGGTAGTGCGTTTCAGGACCTTAGGGAGCAAATGATAGCCCGTCTAACTGCAGAGAGCATCTCCTGCCAAATGGAGGCAGTGTCCAAAGTGTGTGGTCCAACTGGTGCTGTCTGGGAGGGGCATGACAATCCTTTACCTGGTCTGGGCCATTTGTAAGCCAATCAGCATTTGACCTACGCCCAGCTGAGCTAAATGCTGTTGGGAGGACTGCAGGTAGCACATTTACTTGGTTGAAAACCTGTCATTGGACACAGCCATGAAACAAGCATCTATGTGTTTGTGAATGTTCTTACCTGGCCACAAGCTTCTCTGCAAGGTGAGAATTCGGCAGCATGGTGGCAACAGGAGGGATCTGCAGACAGAAGTTAGAGTCAGTTAGAGCATCATCAGTGTTTGGTTCACCCAGAGCTATGGCTCTCACATGATGTCAAGTCACACTGCTGTGGCTGGAGGCAAATCCAGGGATTTTATGGCATTATTTTTCCAACTGTACTGGGGTAACGCCAGCTGAGCCAAGTTAGTTAGCATAGTTACTAGGGATGCAACGATACCAATTTTTTCAAACCGATACGATACCGATACTTGGATCTGAGTACTTGCCGATACTGAGTACAAAAACCGATACTTCTACCACACACACACACACACACACACACACACACAAATACAATTAATTGGAAGACAGGTTTTATTTTATTCCCTGCCGATAAAAAATAAAATCTTAATAAAAATGACCACAAAAATAAAATTTCAAGTGAAAAATAAGCACTTCTGTTAAATTATTGCAGAGTCTCCACATTGTAATTTAACAATGGCACTGTCTCGAGCTTTCAGAATAATAAATAAACACTTCTGTTTGGAATAAAATAAATACAAATTAGGTTTGAGAATAAAATAAACTTTTAAATTATTGCAGAGTGTCCATATTGTAAACAAACAAACAAAATAATTATTATTAAATAAATAATAAAATATAAAAAAATTATAAAATAAATAATAAATAAAATAATAATTGGCCCCCTAGTGGCCAATCTAAAAAACTACAACAGAAATGACCAGCCACCCTCTGATTAATGAAATAAGTTAGTATCGGTCCATGGTATCGGTTAACTTTTACGAGTATGAGTACACACACATTTTACAGTATCGGCCCCGATACCCGATACCAGTATCGGTATCGGTGCATCCCTAATAGTTACTGGATGTCAGGATTTCTGAGAGTGTGATATATTAAAGCCCTAGAATGACACTGAGCAGGTTAATAACAGGGAGAACAGATGATTACACAAACCACCAACCTAAGAAGATAAACTGACAGCACGTGTGAGAGTTACCTGCCTGATAGCTTGAACTGGGATCCCAACAGCACCGAGCCCCAGTGAGGTCTTTGTCAGTACAATTTGCTTAATGCTACGATGGCGCCATCAAGTTAAAGAAGCACTTGGACTGTTAAAACAACAAAACGCAAAGAAAACAAACTCAAAAAACAAAAACTGACCTACTTTGACAAAGAGTCCTGAATTTGAACAAGAAGCTCGACTGTTTGTTGGATTACATGAACGTGGTTGACAGCGGTCTATATTAGTGAAATAGATTCAACTGGATCCACGTGAGACGATGACGTCTCCTGACACTTTCCAATCTCAGAGTGACTTTGCTGCACTAACCTTCATGCTATACAAATACATTAAACTGGTTGGTTGAGATGAAGCAGACACCACTATGCACTGGTGTGAGTATTTAAGTGTGCTTCAGAACTTTTGCTTGGAACTGGTTTCCAGTTGCATCCAACCCTTACATCGCGAAGCCCATCAACGCATCAGGTTCAGTGGAACAAAGCGCGTGGCCACTGTGCTCTCGAGAATAGCAGAGTGACCAATCACCCTTTCCCATCTGGCAATCTGACGTGTGAGTCTGGGTTTGGCAGTTGCTAGGACAACAGTAATGGTCTGTACAGTTTGGTAGCGGGGGGATTGGCGTGGGCTTGACCCACTTAGGTCCAGTAAACGTGCTCTGCAGCGTTTCAGTGCAGATAGCTGATAACACAGAGTGACTTACTGCTTAAGAGAAAGCATGAAAATAGCTCAGTGGAAAAGTCATTGTTGCAGCAGGGCAAGTACAGAGGTGACCCCCCCACCCCCCATAGACTGTGTTTTTGTTTTCACTTAACGTTCTGTCACTAGCTAACACAAACCTATTAGCAACAACCAACAAATCAACCCAGAGACGTCACTGCACAAGATGCTGTTACACATGAAAAACTGCAGCACTTATTTCCTAAATCCTGCTTCATCCACAGTGTTACATCTGTGACAGTCTTTAGGTGTAAGTTAGCTTTAACATCTGTTTCATGCCCACTTCAACCCCTCCAAACCATCAAACACATGAACTCACTGGGAGCAATTTATGTTTCAGTATCTTGTCCAAAAATACTTTTGCCTGAAAGAGTTAGGATTACATGAGTTAGGATTACATGAGTTAGGATTACATGAGTTAGAATTACATGAGTTAGGATTACAAGAGTTAGGATTACATGAGTTAGGATTACAAGAGTTAGGATTACATGAGTTAGGATTACATGAGTTAGGATTACAAGAGTTAGGATTACATGAGTTAGGATTACATGAATTAGGATTACATGAGTTAGGATTACAAGAGTTAGGATTACATGAGTTAGGATTACATGAGTTAGGATTACAAGAGTTAGGATTACATGAGTTAGGATTACATGAGTTAGGATTACATGAGTTAGGATTACATGAGTTAGAATTACAAGAGTTAGGATTACATGAGTTAGGATTACAAGAGTTAGGATTACATGAGTTAGAATTACAAGAGTTAGGATTACATGAGTTAGGATTACAAGAGTTAGGATTACATGAGTTAGGATTACATGAGTTAGGATTACAAGAGTTAGGATTACATGAGTTAGGATTACATGAATTAGGATTACATGAGTTAGGATTACAAGAGTTAGGATTACATGAGTTAGGATTACATGAGTTAGGATTACAAGAGTTAGGATTACATGAGTTAGGATTACATGAGTTAGGATTACATGAATTAGGATTACATGAGTTAGGATTACAAGAGTTAGGATTACATGAATTAGGATTACATGAGTTAGGATTACATGAATTAGGATTACATGAGTTAGGATTACATGAGTTAGGATTACATGAATTAGGATTACATGAGTTAGGATTACAAGAGTTAGGATTACATGAGTTAGGATTACATGAGTTAGGATTACAAGAGTTAGGATTACATGAGTTAGGATTACATGAATTAGGATTACATGAGTTAGGATTACATGAATTAGGATTACATGAATTAGGATTACAAGAGTTAGGATTACATGAGTTAGGATTACATGAATTAGGATTACATAATTTAGGATTACATGAGTTAGGATTACATGAGTTAGGATTACATGAGTTAGTGCAGTGTGTTTGTGCAGGTGCTCAGTTCAGTTCTGACGTACATGAAGGCCACGGCATATTATTCAAATCATTTCATTTCTTTTACAGACTTCAAAGTGCAAACGTGACACTAAAAGTGAGAAAATGAGCAATAACATTATTTGCAGTGCTATGTGAAAAACAAACCCATCGTGTCTACACACATGGCTGAAAACATGTGCATCACTCAGCTAAATACTAGAATAACTACTTGCCTCACAGCTAAACTATAGTAACCGGGGGTACTGACACTGCATTCATCACAGCCTGTGTGACGCTACACACTGCTTGTTTAAAACATGATGAGAAGCACATTCTGTTGTATCCATGGCCTTGTTTGGTCTTCCAATCCTGCACCAGCCAGGAGCTTCCTATTGTTGCGCCCTCCGTAATGACCACGGTTGGCAGGCATGATGAGATGTGAAAGAAAGTGAGTGAGCTGACAGACGTGAAACAAATGATCTGTAGCTTTGTGTGTGTGTGTCTGTTACACTTGTGTCTAAAGAGGAGATGTGTGCTGTGAGTGTGTGATGTGGAGAGCTGCGCTGTAACCTAAAAATTGCAGCCTTCATGGTAAAGTGTGATTTATGTGGCCGTCCTGAAATGATGAAGTGTCCTTTAGGTTTACTGAACAGTAACTGTTTCTCTCTTTGAATGTGTACGTTTGATGTTATACATCCTCTCAGTATTTCTAAAGCTACATCCACAGTTTGGCCTAATGACCTCAGAACAAATAAACTCTTGTTCACACACAGATTTTGCAAACAATGGCAGGTGATGTAATAACTGGAGGGACTGGGAAGGGCTGATGGCTGGCTGTTAAGCGGTGGCCCAATTTGAGCTTAGCATCCACACAGGAACCAGAGTCCTCCACAGAGCCACACTGTTCACTTCAATAGCAGTTGGAATAAAATACACTGTAGAGCAGCGGTCTCCAACCTTTTTTGCGCCACGGACCGGTTTATGCCCGACAATATTTTCACGGACCAGCCTTTAAGGTGTCGCGGATAAATACAACAAAATAAAACTAGTACCGGTACTGAAAAAAAGAAGATTTATTCATAACACACGTGAAAAGACCCAGGAAAACCGAGTAAACGATTAAAACGATAACAAAATAACGCTGAAAACCGATAAAAACCCTGAAAACTATACATTTCACACCTGAGCCTCAACTCTCGCGGCCCGGTACCAAACGACTCACGGACCGGTCCGAGGCCCGGGGGTTGGGGACCGCTGCTGTAGCATATCAACTTCATTCAGAAAGAGAAAGTTAACTGCACAGAATCTCCTCTTATCTGCAGATGATGTGGTTCTGTTGGCCTCATCGGGTGGGGGCCTCCAACCCACACTGCAGCAGACCCCACCCTAGTGTGAAGACCATGGTGAGGCCATGGTCCTCAGCTGGAGAAGGGCAAAGTGCCTACTTCAGCTCAGGCACAGATTTATAGCTGCTCTGAGATTATCACGTTATTCCCAACTGAATAAAAAAAATCAGGTTGTACCCAAATATAAAACTATGGTATGATTATCATCGCTTTTGGCCTTGTTTAATATTTATTCTATATTTTTTATAGTCTTTATTCAAAATAGTTGCCATTTAAAATAAACTGTGTAAAAAGAATGTATCTTCTTCCCATGAAGTTTCCTAATTTATTTTATGATTATTATATTAAACAAACTGCTATTGTTTCCATACATACGTAACTCCTAAAGATGACCTTTACTGCATGTCTCCTCTTTCTCTCTCCTCTTTGCTGTCTCTATCCAATAAAGAAAAAATACTAAATATAATATTTACAAAAACAGAGAGAATGACTGTTCTGCTGTGTGAAATCATTAGGACTGTAATATGGCTAAAACACAATTCTCCCTCATACCAACTAAGATCACAGCAGCTCTGTAAATATGAATTATAAAAAAATAAAACCTTCATTAAAACTAACAATAAAGCCTGAAACAGGCTTTTGAAACCTGAACTCTCCAAGTAAATGGACTGGTTCTTATATGGTGCTTTACACAACTTGCACATCCACCCATTCACACCAGCAACCCAGGCATGCAGACTGGAGCAGACTGGGATCAAACCACCAGCCTTCAAGTTAGTAGGTGACCTGCTGTACCAAGTGCTGCAGCCAGGCCAAATAATACGTAAATGCCACAGATCTGCATGAAGACCAAGCTGTGCGTGTCTGTGTATGTGTGTGTGTGTTATAGCAACACTTTTAATTTAAAATTACAAAAGTTTGTTTGTCCAAATACTTTTACATCTGACTACTTCAGGCATCTAAATTCTTTAAGTTTGAGTTTTAGTCGACTAACTGTGATACGATTATAATCTAAAGCTCGTATAATTGAAATATGAAGCGTAAACGTTTGTTTTTACCATAGAAAGTCGTCCTATATGGCTTACAAAGTGTCTTATTATGGTGTCTCAGTGTGGGGAAAGTCACAGTCATTTCTATCCAGCAGGTTTTCTGTGCACAGCCTGTGATCAGCTGGATTCAACCCCAGTCAACTCAACTTAGAAATACCTACTTGGGTAATTGTTACAACAAATGTATACGTTATTAATAAAAATGATGATTCAATCTTCCTCCCAACCACAAAGTGGTAGCGAGATCTTTCCCATCAATCCAGATCAAAACTTTTGGACACAAAGAGGCTTAAACATCTTCAAAATGACTAAAAGCCTGAACTTACAACTCATACAATACAAAACTGTCCATCGAGCACAAACACAGAAGAAAGGATGTGAGGCACGCAGAGTCAAACATATGCACAGACATTTCCACTGAGAACTACATGCATGCTATGTGGTCCCGTATGCCTGTGCAGAGGATACGTGAAGACCTTTCCACATGATTTTGTTTGCTGTAGCCCACACATGGAAGCAAATACATCACATTCCTTCCTGCCCAATGCATTGGGAAAAAATATCCTCATGAGCTGGAATTTAAAAAATGGTTTGTGTATTACTCAATATAGAAATGTACTTCTAGATCAGCTTGGAGAAAACGTCTGCCTCCTCGAACAACAGAATTGGATGAATTTATTCATTCAACTTTCTTATTCTGCACAAAAACAAAGGTGTATCAAAATGTTTGAACATGCACACGGGCCTGTTTCGTTCTTAGCACCATGCCTGTGTTAGTAATAATCATTCTAAACCCGGGTGGGCAACACGAGAACCTGGGACTGTAATGAAGGGACACCAGAAAGCTACATTCAGCTGGCTCAGTATTAATTCATCATACTAAATAATACTCATTTGATCACACTCGCTGCTAGCAGGAGTAGATGTTAGGCAGTGAAACAGGTATATACTGTTATTTCATTAATGTTCCCAAGAATATTGTGAACAAAATGTACAGATGTTTGCAAAATGTCATAGATTTACTGAAAGTGCTACTGCAGTTCTACCTGTAGGTTCATTTCTTCATCTGCAGGTTTTCAGTTTGTTTTCTCAGTGAGACAAAGTTAGTTTGTTTGGGTTTGAACATCTGCATTACTGTAATCGTCACTCAGAGGGTGTAAGTATCTACATATGTTAAACTTCATAACTCACAATGTTTGCACACATGTAAGTCCAAATATGTCTCCTTATGTGTGGAAATAAGAATAAAAACCCAGCTGAGATCATTCCTGTCTCTCGCTCTCTCTTACTACAATTTCTATGTCTAAAAGCACATTTGACAGACTAGTTATACAATATGGGATCAACAAGAAAAGATTTTTAGAATATCAACAAATTAAATCCATAGTAAAAAGGAAATTTAACCTCAGTCAAGTTGAATTACAAACACCACCAAGCACAGTACATTTTCTTACTCTTAAATCCCCCAAATAATTATCTAAAATATACAGAACACTTTCTAAAATAGATGAATCAATATCCTTCCTATTGCAACGTGGGAAGCAGATTTATCAGTCAGCTTAGACCAAAACGTCTGGTCTCAGATTTGCTTAAAAACCTTTAAATTGATTAAAAATCCCAGTCTGCAATTAATACAATACAAAATACTACATAGAGTGCACTATACAGGTCATCGGATGTTCCAGATGGGCTTTACATCTTCCAACAACTGCTCACACTGTCAAGGCAATACACCAGACAATTACATCCACGCTCTTTGGTTCTGTCCACCAGTGCAGAAGTTTTGGCGCGAGATATGTGAAGACTTATCAAAGTGTCTGAAATGTAAAATTCCAACCTCCCCTTTAGTGTGCTTGTTGGGAAATTTGGATGATGTCACTACAGAAACTAATACAGTCCACATGGTTTTTACTGCCCTATGCATCGCCAAGAAAACGGTCCTCATGAACTGGAAAAATAAAATTAATCTTAATTCTAGCCAATATATAAACCATCTAATAGATCACATTAGTCTCGAGACAGCCTCTGCCACCACATTAGATCAATCCCTCTGGGCTCCTTTGATCGGCTCCATCACCTAGCGGGGGTAGGGAGGGCTTAACCCGGGGGTTGTGTTCATAACCTGGTTAGTGGCTCTGGTCGCTCTTAGAGGGTGTTCTCCTCGTGGCTGCGTGCAGCGGGGCTGGAGGATGGTCTGTGCTGGCGGACGTAGGTTACTGGCCTGGTGGCCTGGCTGCCCCTGAGTGGATCCGGGGCAGGCGTGGGGGTTTGGGGTTCGGGGGTGCTTCGCCTCCATGCTGGGGCTCTGGCTGGGCCTTGGGGGCTTCGGTCCTCGTCGGTGTGTCGCCGAGGTTGTGGGCGGGTGGGTGCACGGGGGCTCAGCCCTGGCGCAGGGGGCCTCTTGTGCATCGGCCTAACTGGGGGGCTCTTCAACTGGCAGGGAGGTTGTTCCATCCTTGCAGGAGTCCACTCTGCAGGTGGGGGAGAGTCATAGGAGAGGTGGAGAATAAACTTAACCTGGGTGTCTGTTGTCCTGTGTAGTCTGGGAGATGATTGAATGTTGGGGTGGGTACAGTTTCCTAAGCGATGGGGTTGGGTGGGCTGCCCTGGGTCCTGTGGGGCTTGGCGGTGCTGCTGCCGTAGGCCCCGGTCTGGATGGGCCTGGGCTCCCTTGCCTTGGTGGATACCAGAGGACGGGGGTGCCTACTGGGGTCAGCGGGGGAGCTGGCCCTAGGGAGGGGCATCCTCCCCTCCCTTCTTTTCCTCCCCATCCCCGGCTACCTCCCTCTTCCCGCTCCACCACACCCACCCACACAGGTAGGGCCTTGGGGTGCGGGTGTGTCACCAGGGTGCAGGGGAGACATTCCCCCCCCCCCCCCCCCCCCCCCTTCCTCTTCTGGCCACCTGTGCCTCAATTTTATCTCACAACTTAGACATTCACATTACTCACACTCTAATAACACACACACATATATATAGGGCCTTGAGGGTGGGCACGTTAACGGCGTCCAGTAGACGGTCTGTGTATTCAAACCTACCTCTGGCGCCGGTGCCCACCTTTCAATTTTAAATCCATGTAGACACTGAGGGTTCTCGGGAGGGGCCGTGCTAACACCATGCTCTCCCTTGTCTTAAATGCACTTTGGAGCAACACGCAGCAACACTACATTTGAGCGGGAGGAGGGAGGTATGGGGTCTTAACACCCCCCCGTTCTCTACTAGCCATCGGGGCGGGGGGGCTGGGAGGAGATGTTGGCTGTCCGATTGGCCTCCCCGCTGCTGCGGAGCCTGGGGCGGTCTGCTTGCCTCCACCCCGGAGGGAAGGGTAACATCTCTTGGGTCTGGGTGCCGTTTCCCCCTCTGGGGGCGAGGGTACCTGGACCCGGGGTATAGAGTATGTTTGGGGAGTGTGATTGTGTGTACATGTCCATTTACGTTTATCCCTACGTTGGGTGAGTGCTGAGTGTTTGTATATGTGTGCATGAGGGTGGGAATGCATGTCTGTGTCTGTGTGTGCCTGTTTGTCTGTGTCTATATGTCAGGTCGGGTCTTAGACTCCACCTCTCTGGGAACTCCCAGGCCCTCCAAGTGTGGAGGCCTATCTCCCCTCACCACACTCCCTGCCGGTGACTGATGCCCTCAGGGGTCGGTGCATTGTTGGTTCTTGGTGTCCGGGGCTGGGCGCTCAGGCATGTACCAGCTCACTCCCGGTGGCTACTTGGCGGGGCCTGGTGCCTGTTGCTCGGTCAGGCCTCTTTCGGGGCGCGGGGGGCCCTCGGGCCTCCGGCCTCTGTGCCTGCGGCTCGGTTCACTCTGGCACAGCTGGCTGCTGGCGGAGCCGGCGGGCACGCCGGTGCAGCCCCCTCTAGCTTCTCCCCGGTGGCTACTGGGTGACCCCTCGTCTGGGGATCCTCAGCCCTTCCCATGAAGGTGGCACGGATGCCGCTCCGGTGGTCCTCCTTGGGCTCTTGCACTCTGGGGCCTCTGGATGTCTGGGGCCTGGATCTCCCCCATGCCTGCTTCATGCCCTGGGGGACGGGGCTATGGCTCTCTACATCCTCTTGCAGACCATTACATGGGAAAACCATTTGAATACAAGCGCGCCGATCCACACAGGTGTGCACACGGGTGTTCACTGTTCGTAGACTTCAATTCAATTCAATTCAATTTTATTTATATAGCGCCAAATCACAACAAAAGTCGCCTCAAGGCGCTTCATAGATACAGAGAAAAACCCAACAATCATATGACCCCCTATGAGCAAGCACTTTGGCGACAGTGGGAAGGAAAAACTCCCTTTTAACAGGAAGAAACCTCCGGCAGAACCAGGCTCAGGGAGGGGCGGCCATCTGCTGCGACCGGTTGGGGTGAGAGAAGGAAGACAGGGTAAAAGACATGCTGTGGAAGAGAGACAGAGGTTAATAACAGATATGATTCAATACAGAGAGGTCTGTTAATACATAGTGAGTGAGAAAGGTGACTGGAAAGGAAAAACTCAATGCATCATGGGAATCCCCGGCAGCCTACGTCTATTGCAGCATAACTAAGGGAGGATTCAGGGTCACCTGGTCCAGCCCTAACTATATGCTTTAGCAAAAAGGAAAGTTTTAAGCCTAATCTTAAAAGCAGAGATAGTGTCTGTCTCCCGAATCCAAACTGGAAGCTGGTTCCACAGAAGAGGGGCCTGAAAACTGAAGGCTCTGCCTCCCATTCTACTTTTAAATACTCTAGGAACAACAAGTAGGCCTGCAGAGCGAGAGCGAAGTGCTCTAATAGGGTAATATGGTACTACAAGGTCATTAAGATAAGATGGGGCCTGATTATTTAAGACCTTGTATGTGAGGAGCAGGATTTTGAATTCTGGATTTAACAGGAAGCCAAAACAGGAGAAATCTGCTCTCTCTTTCTAGTCCCTGTCAGTACTCTTGCTGCAGCATTTTGGATTAGCTGAAGGCTTTTCAGTGAGTTTTTTGGACATCCTGATAATAATGAATTGCAGTAGTCCAGCCTGGAAGTAATAAATGCATGAACTAGTTTTTCAGCGTCACTCTGAGACAGGATATTTCTAACTTTAGAGATGTTGCGCAAATGGAAGAACGCAGTCTTACATATTTGTTTAATATGTGCGTTGAAGGACATGTCCTGGTCAAAAATGACTCCAAGGTTCCTCACAGTGTTACTGGAGGCCAAGGTAATGCCATCCAGAGTAAGAATCTGGTTAGATACCATATTTCTAAGCTTTTCAGCGCCGAGTACAATGACCTCAGTTTTATCTGAATTAAGAAGCAGAAAGTTAGTGGCCATCCAAGTCTTTATGTCTTTAAGACATTCCTGCAGTTTAACTAATTGGTGTGTGTTATCTGGCTTCATGGACAGATAGAGCTGGGTGTCATCTGCATAGCAGTGAAAATGTATGCTATGTCTTCTAATGATGCTGCCTAGGGGAAGCATGTATAATGTAAACAGAATTGGTCCTAGCACTGAACCCTGTGGAACTCCATAATTAACCTCAGTGTGTGAAGAGGACTCTCCATTTACATGCACAAATTGGAGTCTATTAGATAGATATGATACAAACCACTGCAGTGCAGTACCTGTAATACCTACAGCATGTTCTAATCGCTCTAATAGGATATTATGGTCAACAGTATCGAACGCTGCACTAAGGTCAAGAAGGACAAGCACAGAGATGAGTCCACTGTCAGAGGCCATAAGAAGATCATTTGTAACCTTCACTAAAGCTGTTTCTGTGCTGTGATGAACTCTGAAACCTGACTGAAACTCTTCAAATAAGTTTCAGTCATAGGACTCCATCCATCCATGCATCCAAATCACACCTTTCTTGGCTGCTACTTCAAAGCACATTGTGCGCTGTCTGTCCTGCGTGCTGCACAACAACATTCAATATTTAGTATTTACTGCTGTTTACACTTAGCTAGATTAATGCGATGGTGTTGTGTTTAGTATGTTGCTTTGTTTTTTTTGCTTGTTTTCTATTCTTTTTCTCTCAACAGGTGATCCCGGAGATATTTTTTTTCCCCCTTTCTCACTGTCCCTCTCCCCTTCTGTTTTTCTTTTCCTTCCTCTTTCTTTCTCCCTTTCCTATCCCTCACTCATGTCTGTCCCGTCTGTAACAACTGAAAATAAAATAAAATAAATAATAAAAACAAAGGTCGATCAAATGGACCAATACGGCAATGCCATGATGATTCATTTGGCAAAATAAATCCATTGGGTATCCTTGTTGGTCTTCAGACAACAATTCTGACGGCTAAAGAACCAAATGGGACAGGCAAAAAAAATAAAATAAATAAAAGCACAAGTTCACACTGCAATAGTTTTACACCCTTAATATGTACACACTTTCTACAGAGAAAATAACAAAGTCAGTATGATAGGAGGGCAGCGTGAGTCTGTCATTTCAAAGGAGCTGTATCTGTAGCATACCAGTAAATGTTTTCACATCCCTAAAGTTTAAAATCTTAAGTAAAATCAAAGTAATGTGTTGAGTAGTGTAACAAATTACTTTTTCAAGTAAGTAATTAAATAACCTACTGCATTACTATTAATTAAAGTAATGAGTAATGTCTAATACATTGCTTTTTGAGTGTATCATGTGTGTATGGATCAGGAAATGACATAACAAGTACAGGCACAAGCAGAGGGTGAAATGTTAGAACAGCAACATTTCTACTTGACAAATGTCTATAGACTAAAGCATCCTGGGCAACACCCAGAGGAGGAGCACCAGAGAGGAGGAAGAACTCTTTGTAATTAATATGGCTCTTAATCCACTGCCCAGATGCCATTGTTTACTGATGTCTACTGAAGGACAGACAAAAACACCACCAAACAGCTAAAAGTTCAGCTTTGGAACAGAGCATGTCTGTGTCGGTAAACATGACGACATTTAAATCCACCAAGTGGGATATGAGAATTTGTTAGTACGAGGATAATCTCAGCTCATTATGGACCCAGTCAAAACAATACACCTGAGCTAATTTATCTATGACCAGCCGAATGTGTAAGTATGATAACCACTGTAGATAAGGTGCAGATGAGGTGACAGGTTAATGTGAAACACCCATCCATGCATCTATCCATGCATCCATCCATGCATCCATCCATGCATCCATGCATCCATCCACCCATCCACCCATCCATGCATCCATGCACCCATCCATCCATCCATCCATCCATCCATCCATCCATCCATCTATCCATGCATGCACCCATCCATGCATCCATCCATGCATGCATGCATGCATCCATGCATCCACCCATCCATGCATCCATCCATGTATCCATCCATCCATGCATCCATCCATGCATGCATCCATCCATCCATGCATCCATCCATCCATCCATGCATCCATCCATCCATGCATCCATCCATGTATCCATCCATGCATGCATCCATCCATGCATCCATCCATGCATCCATCCATGTATCCATCCATCCATGCATCCATCCATGTATCCATCCATGCATCCATCCATGCATGCATGCATCCATGCATCCATCCATGCATCCATCCATGTATCCATCCATCCATGCATCCATCCATCCATGCATCCATCCATGTATCCATCCATGCATCCATCCATCAATGCATCCATCCATGCATCCATCCATGCATCCATCCATCCATGCATCCATCCATCCATCCATCCATGCATCCATGCATCCATTTTGCACCACTTATCTGGTTTCAGGTCACAGGGGAAGCAGTCTGAGAAGAGAAGCCCAGATTTTCCTTACCCTGGCTACCTCGTCCAGCTCATGCAACCAAGAGATCCCCAGACTCTGCTTCCATTGCAAAGGGTATGGCAGTGGGATTGCGGAGATCTTTAAAGCGTTCCTTTTACAGCCTGCTTATATCCTCTGTTGAAGTTAGCAGCATCACACTGCCGCTGCATACAATGTGAGTAAAGCACTGCTTTCCCCTCCTGACTCGACTGATGATTTGCCAGAATCGCTTTTAGGCCAACTGAAAGTCTACTGTCAATCAGCCACTGTCAGAGCTGCACTCCATTTGGCCTGCTGGGACCTGTCCATCTTAAATGCTTCCATTCAATTTTATTTATACAGCGTGACAACAACAGGTGATTCATACTGTAAGGGACTGATCACTAGGGCTGGACTTCATCGAAGGTGTAAGCACCACAGCAGATGCCTTTGTGTCAAAGTAACTGAAGATAAGAGACAGACAAATATGAAGGAGATTTTCCTGGCCTGGCTTTACAAAGTCAGTTCTGCAGTAGATCAAAAACTGAAGAAAACCATGAATCAACATACGAACACAATTACCTGATGCTGCTGAAGTAAAGCAGAGCAAAGTTACAGAGGTTTCATTAGAGACACGGCTAAGAGTTTTGCAATGTGGCATCATTTGTAAAAGTTTCTTCGGTACTGAACAGCAGAAATGAGGCTTTCTTGTCAGAGGTCATTTTTGAAGAAAAACAAACAAACATAGACAGTGGGCGACAGCACTGTACACAACGGTAGACTGGTGCATATTAAGCAAGCGAATTATGCAGAAAACAGATTTTTGATGGTTAACTGATCTTGAAGTACAACTGGGAGAGAGAAAAATCTGTGCAGGAAGTGTGATTTTTCTCATGGTGGAAGCAAAACAGCCAAGTAAGCGGGAATTCATGACGATGTTGATCAAACATGAAGCGTTCTTTTGCTGCTGGTTCAGTGAACTGTGTTTGGAGAGTGACGAAACGTGCAGTTTCACAATCTGTGAGATGTCCTCTTTCAGCATGCGCTTTGTTTTTACAACTTTTTGTGGAATCCCAGGCATGGACTGAGATGGACCTCATATCTTTACCTCACTAACTAAGAGTAACCTTACGGGCTGTATGAACACTGCTCGCTTCACGTATGATGAGACAGCAGCCATTCAACCGGGCCTTGTAAGGCTGGTGAGGAGTGTGTTTATTAAAGCACAAACAGTGTGTGGTCGTGAGTTTTTGACTGCCCTCCTCTCAACCACTGAATACACGTGTTTGAGTCGTTCTTTGTCACCCTCTCAGTCTGGTTGGAGATCACCTTTTTATAAGATAAGTATAAGATAAAATGAGAACTATAATAAGATAAGCCATTACAATAAGTAAAACCATCCTGCTTCTGAGTGTTCTGCCTCATTACGTTACTCAGCTTCTAATAAAATGAGCCAATGAGCCTTTGTGTCATAGACCATGTTTTCATGAACACCTGTTAAATTAGAAGCTGTGTAAAAGGATGAAGACATGCAAGACTCTAGCTCCAGATAACCAAGCTGCAGTAGTGTGACTGGCCACAAGGGGGCACAAAGGTAAACCCTGAAGGGTCTGGAAGAACAGCTGGGCAGGCACATAAACACAAAAAGGTCCACTTTGAAAATTAATGCAACTGATGGACTAACGACATTGTTGATGGTAAATGGTTCTTATAAAGCGCTTTTCTACTCATCCGAGCACTCAAAGCGCTTCACACAACTTGTGCATTCACTCATTCACACCAGCACATCTTTCTAAGGGCTTTATAGCTAACATTCACACACATTCATACTCTGACGAATGCATCAGAGGGGTTAGTATCTTGCCCAAGGATTCTTGCCCAAGTCTACATGCCCAAGGATATTTGGCTAGGAGAAGCCAGGAATCGAACCACCAACCTTCCGACCAGTGGATGACCTGCTCTGCCACCTGAGCTACAGCCACCTGTAGTTCTGAGAAAGCATTTAAATACTTTCTCAGAACTAAATGAAGAATTCACATGTGCAAACGATGACGTACTGTTGCTGTTGCCAGAAGATGGAAAGAATGTGGACCACATGTTTTGGTTCAGTCCAAAAGAGGAGCAGTTCAGTGGCTTTATAACTGAAAACCGGATCATCACAACAAGACATCAGCATCAAGAAGATTTGAGCCCAGACGACAGCGTGTCACTGACAGCTACACCGGCTGAAGAGAAATCAGGTCTCAGTTTTGCAAGAAGCTCAGCTAGTAGCTGCTCATCAAATCTCATCCATACAGCAGAAAGAGGAAGCAGAGTGTGCTGTTCTGCTTGCATATGCAGCATCCTTAATAATAATAATGGATTGCATTTATATAGCGCTTATCAAGGCACCCAAAGCGCTTTACAATGCCACTATTCATTCACTCTCACATTCACACACTGGTGGAGGCAGCTACAGTTGTAGCCACAGCTGTCCTGGGGCAGACTGACAGAAGTGAGACTGCCATATCGCGCCATCGGCCCCTCTGGCCAACACCAGAAGGTGGTAGGTGAAGTGTCTTGCCCAAGGACACAACGACCAGGACAGAGAGCCCAGATCGAACCGGCGATCTTCCGGTTACAGATACGCTTCCCAACCCCCTGAGCCACGGTCGCCTTGACACAAAGAAAAGCCTTAGGCATTGAAAAGATCGAGACAGCTATTGCTGCTTCTACAGCTAAAATAAAAGTGTTGAATATGAGAGCTGTAAAAGGTTAAGGTTTAGAGTCTTAATGAAGAGGGACTGCAAGATGCTCTCTGTTGAGTGGAAGCTGTAGTTAACAGATGTTAACCGCTAACACATCCAATAATGCCATACCATACAACACCATGCCATATAAGTGCTTTAAAATTAACACAACAGACACAGAGTGCTGTACATTGGGACTACAAAATAAAAATGCATAAGATATAAAACAAACCAATTAAAAAGGTAAAATAACTAAAAGAAAAGTGAAGTCTTGCTAAGGTCAAAAGCCAACGAATAAAAATGGGTTTTAAGATGCTTTTTAAAAAGTGGACAGTGAGGGGCCGGGCTAACGTGCAACAGTAGAGAAAGCCCCGCCCCCTCTGAGCTTCCTCCTGGATCTTGGTACAGCTGGTCAGCTGACCTTAGAATCTGACATCCATGTAGTGATGGAGATGCTCAGAGAGGAAAGGTGCAGCAAGACTGTGACAACATTTTAAAACAAATATAAGACTTTTAAAATGAACTGTGCAGTGAACAGGGCTGATGTGCTCTCCTTCACGAGTTCCTGTTTCCTGTTAAAGTCATGCAGCTGCATTTTGAACCAGCTGCAAGAATAACGATTGATTGACTGTCACATAAAGTGAATTACTGTCATCAGTTTGCCAGTGTTGCCTAAAAAGAAGCGCTTTCATCCTTGCCAATCGCTTTAAATGATAAAAACTGAACACAGCTCTGATTTGACTTTTCCACCTATAACAAGCTCAGTAATAACAGGTTTAGAATATACTTCTGTTGGTTTGGTCCCAAGTCAACAGAGGAGGGCTGACAGGGACCACTGGCTCTAAACACCACCTCTATTTTCTTTTCATTAAAATGTAAAAAGCTTAAAGCCAACCAAGCTAAGGACCCAGAGGCAGCAGGTATAACAAAATGAGCAGTGGCCCTAAAACTGAGCCTTTAGAATAGAGAAGGTTCACAGTTCTGCCAGATGAGACCTGAAGCATTTAAGTGCCCACTGAGTGATGTGATCGAGATTTTAAAATGTTTTGGTCTACTGTTCAAGACAGCGGTTAAATCACGCAGAACCAGAACAACGTGGTTACCAGAATCACACGCAAGAAGGATGTTGTCAGAGACCCTCACTGATGCAGATTTGATGCTCATCTGGAAAATATTTTTCAACTAAATATTTAGAAAACATTATAAAAGAACTGCAGCTTATAATCGGTCTGTAATGAGCCAGGACAGCGTGATCAAGACCAGGCTTCTTAAGCAGTGGCTGCACTGCTGCACATTTGCATTTTGCAGGAACCTCACCAGAGAACAGACTGCTGCTAATAAGGTAAGAACAGACTGCCCTATACTCAGCAAACTTTATTTTAAACAGTCGTCAGGGACAGGATCACAGAGGGACAGATGGGTCTGTGATACCAGCCCTGGTGGTGGAAACATCTTCAATAAGCACTGAAGATGGCTGGAGAGGCGTACAAACAGACATTATGTGGAGTATTCAGAACAAAAGTGTTAAATAACACACGAGCACAGTTATGACTGTCGGCAGAAATCCTATTTGCAACATGTTTGGTTGTGACGCCAGCAGTGGTTTAAACTTTGAAATGACATCTTTTTTTCCACCGATGTTCTGCTCGGTGACGTTGCCTTCTGACAGCAAAGCTTCTGTCATCAGGCTCAGCTTTAGGCCGGCTAGTTTCTAATGGAGCCACAGAGTCCAGGATGATTTGAAGAATAAAAGCTGGTACTTAACTCGTCTAAATATGAGGAGAAACAGTCAGAAGAGACATGGAGCAAACTGAAAGTGGCAAAAAACAGAGCAGCAGTGGAAGGGCCTGTCTGCGCCAACAACAATCACTAAGCCATGTGAAGACCCCAATGATTAGAACCATTAACCCCCAATCACTGTTCCCTCTAAGCTGCGCACTGCTGCCACGTCTCTGCGCAGAAATAAATCTGTGTTGCACACAAAAAAAATCTAACCTGAATTGAAATTAAAATAAATACGTTAACAACTCTGTTCTGCAGTTTTAGTCAGTGACTGGCTGCTCCCGTATGGGATCAGAACGATGCCACCTAATCTTGTGTAGTTAGTGTGTAGTTAGTGTGTAGTTAGTGTGTAGTGTAGTCAATAGTTGTGTTGTGTGTCAGAACAATGAGGCGACTGCTGAGTGTTACAGGTGTTACAGCAGTGACACATCTGCTGCTGTCAGGCCTGCAGGTATCAGGCTGTTGTTCTCCTTCATCTCATAGTGGACAGAAATTATTTTTGGAGTAAATAATTTGTGTGACATCAGATTTGATGCAGAACAGCTGATTGTTCTGTAAATAGTTTGAAATGTTTGTTTAAAAAATGCCTTGGCTGCATTTTTAGGTAAACAGCTGCAAAAAACTTTGTTGTTTCCAAAACTCAGTTACTTTTTTGAAGAAGTAACTATATAATTAATTGCCCAACATTGGTCATTATTTACTGTATTTGCAGACAGAGTTACAGACTCTCTCCCAGACCACAGACTCATCATACAGTCAGAGCTTTATTTTTTTATAAAAAATAAAGTTTTGTTTTCAAAATTGGAGTTCAAGTGATTTTTCCTTCCAATAGTGTTAACATGCTACACAGGTCATGAACAAGATTTGTTTTAAATTTTCATTGTAAGTGGGCTAAAGCAGTTAATTAAAAGTAGTCTAACATAAATGCTGTAATTTGATTACTTTAATAAACATGTAACTTGGATGATTCGATGCTGGCGTGACCACAGTGCACACGTCTGCTGCTGCTCACAGTGGTCCAAGCTCAGGGAGTTTGTGTGTTCAGACACATGAAACATTACAGGGAACGTTGCCCCCAATCATCTCTTCTTATAAAAGACATCTTCCTCCCTCCTTCCTAAGGGAAGTTCAAAAGGATCCCATCTGCACGTCACTGCTGAGCTCCAGTCTATGGCTGATCTCTCATGGAGGAATACCTGCTTCAGCAAATACTGTAGGAAAGACCTAAGTGGTCTGACATAAAGCACAACTTTATGACTCTGTGGCTTTTCATTGACAAGACGGGAATGGGAAGAGTTGCTGACCAAGAAAGGCCCCTAAAGTGTGTTTCCTACTAAAGTGTGTTTCCTACTGGAGGCAGGAATCATGACTTAATGTAGGATAACTGCATGTCTGCTCCTGGAGTTACAACTGGCACGTTTCAGCTAGTAAAGAGGAAACACTTTCACTCGTTAAGGTAACATAAATAGGGTGTAGTGTGTATTTTTGGTGACCGCTTCACTTTGTGAGCATGTCAGTTGTTTTGAATTGTTTAGGTTGCCTTGCAGTAGCTTGCTTGTCTTTAGACTTGCTGTTCAGCCTGATTACTGAAGCATAAAGATGCACAGATGCACCTTGAAGCTGGATTCTTTGTCTGCAAGTGAATCAACAATAAATCCTCCTGCCTGCACTGCTGCAAAGTCACTACACAAAATGAAAGTCATTAATACAACTTTTAAAGAGTTCAGAAATTGGTTGTAGGTGCATCTGCAATACAGCTGCTAACCAAATGGTGTTTAATGACACCCGACATATGAACATCATAATGTGTTGCTCTGAGATTCATTCTTGTGCTGAAAATGTGTGTTTACAATCTACAGCTATGCTGCTGCTGCCTTTGATAGCAATGTGTTTTCAACTACGTCTCTGGGGAGCAAAGTACGGGGGTCAGCAATCTCTGTCCAAACACTGGGAATGCTGGAACTATCAAAGTGAGGGTTTTAAGAAAAATGTATGATATGCTGTCATAAAGTTATAACGTAGAGGCCCGAGGGCCCCCTTTGCCCCAGAAGAGGCCTGACAGAGCAACAGGCACCAGGCTCCGCCAAGTAGCCACCAGGAGTGAGCTGGTACCTGAGCGCCCAGCCCCGGACACCAAGAACCACCAACGCACCGACCCCTGAGGGCATCAGTCACCGGCAGGGAGTGTGGTGAGGGGAGAGAGGCCTTTGGAGGGCCTGGGAGTCCCCAGAGAGGTGGAGTGTAAGACCCGACCTGACATATAGACACAGGCAGGGTCCACCCTGCCTCTCACCTGGCTGGGATAGGCTCCAGACCCCCGCAAGCCTTTAAAAGGATAAGCGGCAGGGAAAGGATCGATACAACATACAACGATCGTTCCTGCTGCATGTTTTGAGAACAGATCGTTGCTGCTAAACTCAAATCAAACCTTGTTTACTTTTATAATTTTTTTGGATTTCTTTCTCATTTTTTTAATCTTTAATTTTTTAGTCTGACAAAAAGCAAAAAATGTTTTTCTGTCTGGATGAAAACGTCTATTTCTGAGTCGATTCAGCAATATCCCAAACCCCGGCCAAGAAACGCAACTCCACTTTAATCTGCTGTTCACCAAACTATAATTAAGCTTCGGAGACTCACGTCTGCTCACAGTGGACATGGAAAGAGAAGGGCTGCCATTTACATCCCTCCTCTTCCCCTCGGGCTGCGTGGACTCAAATTGGTTCCAGATGCGTTTCTCGTGGCTAGCCTCCACAACTGAATCACATCGAGCCAGCAGACGAGAGAAATTTCGCAAAAAACTCAGCAGAGCAAAAATAATGTGTGGAATCTCTACACAAAGTGCGAAGAAAACATCACTTTGACACATGGTGAGAGCCTTACTCCTGTCGCCGGCCTGCCCAACAATACGCACCCGAACGAGGATCTGAGTCTTTTGTTTCTTTCATGTTGAGGACAGATGTGCAAGCGGTGAAAAAAACAGACATTTAGCCAGAGCAAATCCACATCCTGCTCCCATGTGCTGAACATCAAAGCGCTCCAGCTCACACACTGCTACAGCCCCTTTAGAGAAGACCAAGTTCCACAGAGTTGATGAAAAGCATTAATGATTGCTCTTCATTCATGTTTACATCTTTCTTTTATTCAAACAGCATCTGCGGCGCACAGACAGAGACCTAACTCACGACTTCATTTTGTTTATTTAAGTTACACGCGTGTCGGGAACATTTATAGAAGCCGAGCTGAACAGTGATTTGTCTGATAAATAAAACACAGACACACTTCTTCCCAGCAGCTCTGTATATACACTTAAACGCGTCGATCCCTTTTAACTCGCCCACCCGACCCGCTATGTCCGGCCCGTTTCCGTCCTTCACCCGGACGCAGGAACAAATCTGCTCTTCTGAAAGCAAACATTCATAAATGACCAAAGGATACGTTTGGGAAAGAGTTTATATTAACTTTGATCTTTGTGCTTAAAAGCTCGGAGGCTTCTGTGTATTTAAAACAAGACGTCAACTCGATACGTCGCGTCGCAGGAGGGTGAAGCTACGTCCGCCTCAATACTTTCACCGATATTCATGTTATTTAGATGATCGCCCAACATTTACCACTAAATACTGTCGCGTAGGAAAATCTCCAATCACTGTGGAGCTCCAACTTTCCAAGTGTGTGTGTGTGTGTGTGTGTGTGTGTGTGTGTTTAAACCGTTATTTCCACACTTACACATTCCTCGGTGGGCGGTAGCTCGCAGTGTGAACCAGTACAACTTTGTTATTTATCAACAGTGAACCACAATAACACGTTTGGACGTTTACACGCTTTAAAGTTTCAGAATAAAACCTGATGACGACTTTGTGGTGTCTACATTCACCAACATTAAAGTGTCCGGCTGTAAGAGTATGAAGACAGCGGAGTGTTAGTTCATCTCTACGGTGAATGCGGTGCCAGTTGTCACTGAATAAACACAGTCAGAGGTTTTTCAGCACAGCATTAAACAGACGAACATCTGAGTTGGTCGAGTTTAAGAACATAAGGCACACACTCACCCTGAGCTCGCACTGGCCGGCTGTAAAAGTTTACGGCGAGAAGGAAACTGGTTATCTGGAAACACACACGCATCTTATTGAAATCCTAAAGTGCATCGTGGAAAAGAAGACATAGAAAATGCAACATGTTGCTCATTGGATCGCCGCTCGCTCTCTCGCTGCCCTCTCTATCCCTCCCTGCGTCCACAGCCCAGGTTTGGCGACCGCAGAGAGCATGCGCAGACTGAAGCCGGAGTCCGGTTAAGTAGATGTTCCACGTCTGTTCAGTGTATGCTGCCGTTTAACCCTCATGTTTACTGTCATGTTATTATGTTCCTCAGAACACATAAAGGTCTATACTAGTCCGTCCAGTCTGTTAGCAGTCAGTACTGATCAGCTTTGGACTTTAGAACTACTGAGGTCATCAAACACGATCAGAGAAAAAGGCAGAAATCTGACATAAACGACTTTAATCTCAGAATGAACTCACTGAAGAAACATGTCGGATTTCAGGGAGTTTTTGGCCGAGCTGAGCAGTTTTTGTATTACAGACGCTGGCTGCCTACCCATATGAGTAATATACTTATAAGTTACTCTTAGTACAGTGAGAGACTTTAATGAATGTTTACAATAACACACACACACACACACACACATATGTATATATATATACATATATTATAATATATTATATTTATATATATATATAATATATTATATATTTTATATATATATATATATATATAATATATATATATATATATATATATATATATATATATATATATATATATTATATATAATATATATATATATAGCAACATCAGCATTTATGCTTTAATGGCAGTGTGCAGGTAGAAAAACAATTGAACTGGGGGAAAATAGAAAATGTATTTTTCTACTATGGCCAACATAAACTGATACTAGTTGGAAGACTAATCTGACCTATCAGCACTCTGAATTTATATCATAGCAGTAATGAATGGCCATATTCTGACAGAATGACATGAAAAAACCCAAAAGATGTCTTTCATTAAATGCAATGCAGAAATACCTGCATATAGGGTATCTATATATTATCACATGGTCAAGATAAACAGTATTTTGTTTATTTGGACTTTTAGACACTGAAATTTCTTAAATACTTTGCAGTATTTCTCCTCTTAACCTAATATACAGATCAGCAGCAACAAGTGGATCTCCTGGGGCATCTCATTCATGTTCTACCATAAGCAGACAACAAAGACTGTTTCATTGCAGGCATATTGACCTTTTGGCGTACACTCTTCTATACGCACAGTGATCTCATCCACAAAAATAGGGTTCAGTCCATCCTCTGGAAATGAATACATCGCTGCATCTGTCCATTGGTCCATTTCTCTTGTTGGACAAAGGCTAGTCTGACTGCATCTTCCTTCTAAACAGCCCAAGTCTTTTACCAATTCTCTTTAGAGTTCGAACACTTCTAATAGTCTGATTAATATGTGCTAAAGTTGGAAATATTACTTTGTTACCGAATGAACGTTTGAAGAACAGTCTGATTTTCATTTCAGGCACCGTTTCTCTCACTTTGAGAGGTGAACTTTTTGCAGAAGCGAGCTTCTTCCATTATTGTAACCTTTTTTGCATCATGGACCGGCGTGTTGTGGATAAATACAACAAAACAAAACCAGTACCGGTACCAAAAAAAAAGATTTATTCATAACACACAGAAAAAGAACCAGGGAAACCAAGTTAACGAAAAAACAAAAATTATGCTAAACTGTGATAAAAACCCTGAAAGCCATAAATTTCACACCCGAGCCTCAACTCTCGCAGCCTGGTACCAAAAGACTCATGGACCCCCACCGGTTTATTTATGTCATTATGCCCGACCTGGGACATTCTGCATTTCTATTGGTTGTGTGAACAAATGTCACATCACTCTGAGGTCAAAGTTTAAGGCAGCAGTGCTCCCCAACCAGTACAGAGTGGAGCACACATGTGACTCTCCTGTTCCCAAGCAAAGACCAGTACTATTGTGAGATTTTGTAGTTCAAACAGATTTGATCATTTAAAGGTAGAACAACATTGGGACAGGTGTGCCAAAAAAACAACCATTAAATAAACAAACAAACAAAAAGTCTCTCACGTGCCTAAACTAAACACATGAAAAGCTGTTAAAGGAAAAAGGATTCCTATCCCTGCAGGTACTGGGACTGCTTTTCAGACATATTATGCATACAATGTATAGAAGTAAAAAAAAATTATTTATATTGCACCTTTCAAGATAAAAATCACAAAGTGCTACATAGAAGCTAAAACATAAAAATAAAAATCAACCAAAACAGGTTTAAAAAGATGAGTTTTCAGCTGTTTTTTTTTTTTTTAGCAAAATCTGTAGCTTGGAAACATCTTGGGGCTTAAAGGAAATATACAGCTGAATATCATCTGCATAGTAGTGATATGAAATGTCCTTAAAAGTGCTCAATAAGTGCTGAAGAGGAGTAAATACAACAAAAACAATAAAGGCCCCAAAACTGAACCTTGTGGCACACCATTGGCAACAAAAGTAGAAGAACTGTACTTAGAGGTAGCCACAGAAAAGGATCGTTCATGCAAATAGGATTTGAATGAGTCCAAAGCAGACCCTGACCCAGTGTCTCAGAATATGATGGTCCACAGTATCAAAGGCAGAGGTCAGGTCCAACATCAACAGAACGGAGCATCTCCTGCATCACATCTCATCAAAATGTCATTGGAGACTCTAAGAAGTGCAGTTTCAGTAGAGTGAGCTCTACGAAAGCCAGATTGGAATTTATCCAGAATGCTGTATTCATCTAAAACAAACTGTCTGTGAAGGTTCTCAGTCATCCAGGTCGTCGTAGTCTAAGGAGCTTGGAAAGAAAAGTGTCTGGACTTCTTTAAGTTACTTGAAGACGTTTCACCTCTCATCCAAGAAGCTTCTTCAGTTCTAAGGTCAAATGGTGGAGAGTCCCAGATATAAACCCAGTGGGAGTTTCACCCCCAAAGAGGGACAAAGGACCCCCTGATGATCCTCTACCTAATCACATGAGCCAAGGTGTGAAACTGGGTGTGGGTCACAATCAGCCAGGGTTTCGGGTGAGCTCATTGTGAAACCCGGCCCCAACCTATGGTGTGATTTCCTGAGGTCAGATGGCCCAGGGTGTGAGTGGGCGTTAAGGCGTCTGGGAAGGATCTCAGCGCAGTCCAGGAAAGGCAAACAGTCGTCCTTTGTGTCTTCCCTGGTGAACTTGATGTTTTTATCCACAGCGTTAATGTGCGCAGTGAAGGATTCCACTTCTTGTGTCTTGATTTTGACCCAGGTGTCGTCTACATATCTGTACCAGTGGCTGGGTACTCTTCCTTTGAAAGAGCCAAGAGCCTTCCTTTCCACTTCCTCCATGTAAAGGTTGGCTACAATAGGTGACACGGGGTAGCCCATGGCACAGCCATGTTTTTGTCTGTAATAGCCTTCGTTGTATTTGAAATATGTAGTGGTGAGGCAGAGGTCTAACAGTGTGCAAATCTGATCGGGGGTGAAGTTGGTCCTGTCCTCCAAGGAGCTGTCTTCTTGTAGTCGTTTTCTGACAGTCTCCACTGCCTCTGTGGTGGGTATGCACGTGAAGAGAGAGACTACATCAAAGGACACCATGGTTTCATCTGGATCCAGGGTAAGTTTCTGGACCTTGTCAGTGAAGTCGGTGGAGTTCTTGATGTGGTGTGGGGTGTTCCCCACGAGAGGAGCAAGGATGGTAGCCAGGTGTTTTGCAATGTTATAAGTGGCTGAGTTTATGCTACTGACTATGGGTCTGAGTGGGACAGCTTCCTTGTGGATTTTTGGAAGTCCGTAAATGCAGGTATGGCATCCCCTGGGTAAAGGCGGTGATATGTGAGGCGGTCAATGATTTTGTCCTTTTCAAAGTCTTGAAGGCAAGCTATAACTTTCTTTTTGTAGCTGCTTGTGGGGTTTCGCTTTAAGGCTTCGTAGGTATTGTTGTCACTGAGGAGAGTAGTGATCTTTGTATGGTAATCTGTAGTGTTTAGGACCACGGTGCATCTTCCCTTATCCGCTGGTAAAACAGTGATGTTGTGGTCTTTGCTCAGGGAAGCGACGGCCTTCTTTTCCTGTATTGTGAGGTTGGACGGAGGGACTTTGGCACTGGAGAGGGTGGCTGAGACTTTCATCCTGATTTGCTCTGCTTCTGTCTGTGATAATTTATTAATCCGTATGGCAGATTCTGTGGCTGTGATGAGGTCCACTATGGGCAACTGTTGTGGAGAAATGGCAAAATTGAGACCTTTGGCTAATACTCTCTTTTCAGGTTCAGTGAGATTCCTGTCTGAAAAGTTCCTCACACATTTCTCCTGACTGTCTTCAGGTGTGTTTTCTTCTATGGGTTGTGTAGGTTCAGATTCAGAATGAGGAGTGTATGTTTTTGAAAGCAAGGTGTGAAATTTCCTGCGTTGTCTTTCTTTTCCTTTAGAGTGTTGGGCCCGCTGAGCCTTGTCCACAAACTTGTAAACCTCTTCTAAGATTGGAGAGGGTAGAAGGGTTTCCAGTTCCTGCAGAGTCTGGCTGATCTTGATCTGTAGGGCATCTATAGTGAAATGGACCTGTCTTATCCTTTCACTTAGAAGCTGATTTTGTGCTCTCCGTAGAATCAAGTCTGCTCTGTATCCCCTGATAGTGGATCCAAGACGCAAACTCTTAGGAACAACTCTGCTTTGTCTGACTTACCTTAACCACTACCTTTTCTAAATTTTGAAATTGGTCTGTAGCTACTGAGAAGAGAAGCATCAAGCATAGATTTCTTTTTTAACAGCGGGTGAATAACAGCAGTCTTACAATAAACAGGGACCTGACCAGAAATCAGTAAGGTATTGATAATAGTAAGCACACAGGGACCGATAGACTGAAAGGTTATCTAATGGGCTAGAACACAGGCTGGTTGGATTCAGGAAGTAGGCAGAGCCCAGATGGTCTTGTCTCAAAGTTGACGCCTCCAGTCTTCAACCAATGGCCATATGCCATCTAGTGCACTTAATTGAAAACACAGAAGCACCACCACCCTGAGGCAGGCGAGAGTGAACACAGAACACAATACAAGAGATATGACCTGGGTCATAACACAGGTCTTAAAGAGAACAGTAGTGGACAGTGTGGAAGAGAGAGCCGCTTGTTTCCAGTCCTACAGTAAGAACCTTGAGGCCTGAGACATCTGTTACGGACTGGCCAACTGGCTCCAAGCTTCAGCACAAAGCTCTATTGTTGTCGTCCGTAGTAAGAGATAAATTTAGTGTTTTTGTCTTATAATTAGACCCAAACATGAAGCGCATCTCAGCTTTGGATTAAAACTGGCCACACACGCACTCGGCCACAGCTGAAATAAATAGATTGTTCTACTTGATAGACACATTTTGTGAGATTTTACATGTTGTTAACACGATTCCTGCAAATAATGTAACAACTCTGATGAGCAATGTTGACATATGTTATAATGGTATAATCTCTTATAATAAATGGGATTATTTGATTCTGAACGATAATTCAACAAATATGACACAGACTGCTGTCGTACCAGCTACCATTTTGCTTAGTTTTTTGCGACCTCGTGTAGCTTGTTAAGCTGAGTATTTTAACACAACTATCTTTACTTCTACTTATGTGAGCAATGTCTGTACTTTTTTTCCACTTGAGATGTGTCAAGTTTAAAGATTTGTCGAGTTTTTTAATAAAGACTGTAGGAAAACTCTATAAAAATACAGTATAATGCACTGTATAAATGTATTAGTCATTTACAGGTATTTTTCAAAATTTTCTTAATTACTACGATGCATTGTGGAAGCACGACCCCAAAAGGCAGGAAAGTGAAAAAGTGTTTTAATTAAGAAAGAATTGTTAATTTATTTGATATCTGGTTACAGCAGATACCAGTTAAGTTAGGAATATTTTAGTGACTGTTTTAAAAAGCAACTTTATTTAGGTTTAACATGACAGACGCTTTCCATCTGAGTTAATATAAAATCTTTTTTTGCTATGATATCACCAGATTTCCCCTCCAGTGGCTGGACCAGTTTTCATAAATATTACACTTAAATGTCTGTTTCTCTCTGGGTTTTAAACAGCTGCGACTGCTAGCTAATAAAGCTAAAGCTAGCTTGCTAGCTAAAGCCAGTGATGTAAGTAACAGGGAAAAATAAAAACCTCATGGGATCATTTGAGGACTTTAATAAGTTCTAAAATAATACTTATATTTTACAGTTACCACTACTGTAAACTTAAGGGTTTTAGGCAAAGTTACACTAAGCCTAGTTTTAGCCTCAGATCTTCTTGGTTGATGCTAACAAATGCTAATGTTAGCTTAGATGTAAGCTAAAGTAAAGACTTTTAGCTGACTGACCAGCATAGACTAATTTGGTGGGTAACTGACTACACTGGTAAGATTATTAATAATGTAATTTAACAAATGTTTACTTGGATTCATCGATGAAGTGAATGCAACTCACCAATCAAAGGTGAGTTTTTGGCCATAACTGACTACATTGGTATATATTTTTCATAACATATTTGGTGATATAGGTTACAAGCAAGTCTGGCGCTGAACAGAAATTGTCGCGCTATGCTCCTTATTGTGCATAAATAGTGAATTGTCCTGACACAATATTGCGTTTCACTTCTGTTATTACCATGGTACATTGACAAAAACATGTACTTTTACTCACAGGATAAAACTTTTTTTTTTGTATCACTAATTGCCCAGTACGATTACAGCATACAATATTATTGTCACTGCTACATTTCTGTAATAAACCAGAAATTATTTCCACTACTAATTAATTACCGTTGACCTTAAAGGTCCTATTAATAAACGGCTAACGAATGTGTATTTATGAAGATGATTTGTGAGACTGGTAAACTTATGAGTCAGATGTCAGTCTGCCCCAGGGCAGCTGTGGCTACAACTGTAGCTGCCTCCACCAGTGTGTGAATGTGAGAGTGAATGAATAGTGGCATTGTAAAGCGCTTTGGGTGCCTTGAAAAGCGCTATATAAATCCAATCCATTATTATTATTATTATTATGATACGTACGATGGTCTTTCATTCTACATGGTGCATTTCAAGGTCCTGTACCCATCCGTCGGTAAACTGTACCTGGGCTTGTTGCAGTGAGCTGAAGTTACTAAACTTCATGAGTGTATGCACTCACTCCAAGAACCGTATAATTATAAATATGATTGTGGTGAAAGTTGGGCAGCACGTCTTTAGTCCACTCTGTGTGCTCGTAAGGGTCTAATCCTTTCACTCCTTTGATTTTTTCCTCGTATCTTTTCTTTGACTTTTCATCAAGTCTGTCTTTGTACGGTCCGGCATTGTTCTCCTTCGTTTTGTACATACCTTTTTTGGGGGACAAAGAAAAAGCAAGAAGGTATTGGAACCGGAGAATGAACGTTTTGCGGTGCTGCAAATGCTTGCATTTGATGCATTGCTTTGATTGTTTTGCCACGAGTTCCCGGCATGCAATGTGGGTTTGAGTGGCAGCAAAATCAAAACACTGCATAAAGCGCTAGCATTTCCAGCACTGGTAATCATTAATTCTGCAGTTTTATTCCCTACGTGCATTTTATTTGCCCCGAAAACAGTTATGTACAAAACGACGGAGAACACGGCAGGATAGACGTGACGAAAAGGCAAAAAAAAAAAAAGTAGGAGGAAAAAATCTAAGGAGTGAAAGGGTCAGACCCTTACGAGCACACAGAGTGGACTAAAGACGTTAGCGTGCTGCCCACTTTCACCACGCTCATATTTATAATTATATGGTCCTAAGTGTGAGTGCATACACTCACAAAATGTTTAGTAACTTCAGATCCCTGCAACAAGCTCAGGTCCAGTTTACTTTGGTGATTTGGACTATTCCATCTCACAGCTGTTGTTACATTTTTTTCCTTTATCTCCTGTACAGACAAACCCATCTATTTGTCGTTTCAGGTTGTAGTGTTACACAACATTTTCAGATCTAGTAGAAATAAAATAAGTGTTTCATAATTCACTCAGTTTATTGTTTTTATTTATAACTGGCATTATTATTTCATTCTATTATAGAATCTTACAGGAAAGAGTCAAAATTATATAAATATAATAAATATTCCATTATGCTTTATTAGCTGCTTCGGTGAAAAACAAATCAACAATGCAACAAAAACAAAACCATTGCAAAACAACATACTGGAAAACAGTTATTCATCACTTGATTGCTTCAATACAACCCTTGGACACATATATGCAGACTTTTCGTGGCTGTTTTGATCTCTCTCTCTCTCTTCACCGATCAAATCTGGCTGTGGTAGCAGCTTTAAACTCGGTGTGACCCAGGCTGATAGAGGGGCCCAGTCTGGATCACATTCCTGCATTTTGTAGGCTGGTTTCCCAACAAAACACAACAAACATTAGCCCGCAAAGCCACAGGGAACAAAGCAGCATAGCGCAACAAATTCAATTCAAATCAGTATAAGACTTCTTTGTAACCGACATCAACAATTATGTTATGACAAATTACATAACAACTACAACAAAAGCTTTGAGGGAATGCTTGGAGCAGACTAACATGTGAGCTGGAGCGTTCTGGGACGTTATATTTGGCCTACAAATGGCTGCAATCCAGGCCATCCGTCAGCTCTTTGTTACTTCAGAAACATGGCTTGAACAATTTTTCTTCCACGATGGAATCCGATTAAAACTGATCTCTCTCCATCTCCCCCCACCACTCCCCCTGCCAGTGGCAGACGCCCTCAGACATCGGTGCGTTGGTGGTTCTTTGTGTCTGGGGATGGGCGTCCAGGTACACACCGGCTCACTCCTTGGTGGCTGCTTATCGGGGCCTGGAGCCTGGGGCTCGCTCGGGCCACTTCGGGGGTGGGTGGCTCGGTCACTCTGGCACAGCTGGCTGCCGGCGGAGCTCACGGGCACGTCACTGCAACCCCCCCTGGCTTCTGCTCCGCGGCTGCTGAGTGACCCCTCATCTGGGGCTCTCCTCAGCTCTTTCTGGGACAGTGGCGCAGCTGCCCCTCTGCTGGTCTTCCTTGGTCTCTTGTGTTCTGGGGACCTCTGGATGTCTGGAGTTTTGATCTCCTCCATACCTGCTTCATGCCCTGGAGGACGGGGCTGTGGCCCCCCCACACCCTCTAGCAGATCATTACATGAAGGAACCTTTTAAAAACAAGCGCGTCCATGCTCACAGGTGTACACACGGGTGCTCACACACACAAACTACACCCTTTTTGGCTCCTACCTCAAAGCACACTGTGCTGTCGAGCTCACGTGCTGCACAATAATGTTTAATATTTAGTATTTACTGTTATATTCACATAGATCATCGCGATGTTGTTTATTGTATTACTCTCGTTTTCTTCTCCTTGTTTTCTTTTTTCTTTCTCAACAGGTGATCCAGGTGATCGATATATGGATTTTTTTGTCTGCTTATTTTGTTGGTTTTTGTTTTTTGCCCTTCTCCCCCGTCCCTCTTCTCAGCTGTTTTTCTTTCCCTCTTTCTGTCTCCCTTTTCTTTTCCCCAGTCAAGTCTGTCCCGTATTCAGCAAGTGAAAATAAAATAAACAATAAAAGGTGAATCAAATAAACCATTACGGCAAAGCTGGGATGGTCCATTTGGTAAAGTAAATCCGTTGGGCATCTTTCTTCGCCTTTAGACAATAATTCTGATGACAAAAGAGCCAAACGGGACAGGTTAAAAATTCAATCTCCTTACCCGTCGGCTTCCCGTGGCTGTCATGCGACCGGCTGTTGCAGTTAATAATACAACAGCTTCTTGCCATTCTTTGTGATAGATCGTGCCGCCAGTGGAATTTCTTGTAACTCTTTCACCAGTCAGCTGTAGCTATGCAGTCACATGACCAGTTATACGCTATGGCAGGCAAAGTGGGAGGAGCCAAAACAAACTGACATTTCAACGTGAAAAAACTCATTTTGTCTAACCCGAGGTGCCCCGGTAAGTTTACTCTAAATTTCTTTTTAGCTGTGGTTAGGTAGATGTCTGGCTAATGTTGTGTCGAGCAACTTTTTGATGTGTCCTTAGTTCAACACACATAAATTAAATGAATTGCCACCTCAGCATGCAGTAAAGTATTTGCTAATTAACTAATAATTTTATTCTGGCACGTTGCAGTGAGGACATGTTTAATAGTTTTAGGACACTGGGGAGGAGGATTGGACCTTGGTCTTGTCCACCTCTAACATGTGGAGAGGTCCGTCACATGACTGTGGGGATATGGAGGCGGTTTTTCTCATGCCCTGAGTTTGATTAAACTAGAATTACATAATTTCTTCGACGCTACGTTGTGGTGAGATAAGTTTGTGGATGTTGTGTCCGCAGCTTCGGCTGCCCTTTTGCTCGCTGGTTAGCTAGCGTGAGCTATAAGCTAACAGCTAACAGCTAGCCTGGTTAATGAAGCTAGAGTTCAACGCACATGAAAACACAGCTCTACTGCTTTAACTGTTAAATCAGCAGGCAGTACTGTGGTTGACAGGGGATTTCTAAGAATCGCCCCACAGTTCTTCAGCTGAGACACCCGAGTTAGAAAACACAAACACTGCAGTAGTTTGTATGTTCTTAGAAAAGAGGAAGCTGTTAGATGCTAAATAGGTTTATCACACAAGAGTTCATGTAAAAAGTCACGTAGACATGTGGATTGCTTAGTGATCAATAAAAAACACATTTCATGTAGCTGATCACGCTATGTACAATTTTCTTCTGACAGTGGTTGACAGGGTTTATTATGTGAAACAGCAGCTTGTTTAGCTTAAACAGCCTGCGTTAGGAGGCATCAGCCACCAGGAAACACTCGCAGATCCTCCATGCTATGGAGATGAAGATGCTCAGGTGGATGATGGGCTTAACCCGCCTGGATCGTGTGACTAATGAAGGTGTTCGAAAACGACTCGGAGTTGTCCTGATCGAAAAGAAGATAAGGGAAGCGTGCCTATGGTCGCATGGACACGTCAAGAACAGCCCTCCGACTCGACCCTGGAGGCCGCCGACCGCAAGGAAAACCGTAAAAGCGGTGGATGGATACAAAGACCGAAGACCTGCGGTGGATCTCACCCCAGAGGAGACTCAAGACCGATCCAAATGGAGAAGACAGAGCCACGCAGCAGACCCCGCGCTGGGAAGACAAATTTCCCAGAGGAACCCACCCGAGGGATTAATAAAGTTTTATCTAATCTAATCTAAAGATGCTAGGAAAGAGTGAGAGACACCAAACAAGAGTCAGTAGAGAGGAAGTTGTTTGGCAAGTTTTTCATGGATGCAAACCACATACTCTGATACTTAGCCCCAAATTCATTTTCCTTGCAATGTTTCATCATGTAAGAGGAAATAAACAGACTTTCCAACAGTATAGGATTTATTTCCAAGAAGTATTTTTACAACAAAGAAATAATCAGCCCCCCAAAAATGTCTACAAGTTTAGAGTTTTTCACAGTTTTTTTCTTCGATAAGGTCATCTATGACAGTAAAATATAAAGTATATTGTGTTTGTAGCTATTTGTAGCATCTGTGATACAGCATTTACTCACCCAACTAACAAAATCTCTTGATTTTTATCATGCAAAATACCTTTTTTTCCCCAAAATCTATTGGGAACAATATATAAAATGAACAATATCTGTCTCAACATATGACATATTTATATATATTCATCTTTGACAACAACGTCTCTGAGATGAGCCCTGGTAAAGAAGATAGAAAGTTATATAACATTGAAATAAATGTACCTTGAATTTGTAGTGTAGCACAATCAACTGAATTTAATTCACCACTGGTCATCCATCCATCAATCCATCTTCTTCCACTTTATCCGAGGCCGGGTCGCGGGGGAAACAGCCTAAGCAAAGAGGCCCAGACCTTCCTCTCCCCAGCCACCTCCTCCAGCTTATCCGGGGGAACACCAAGGCGTTCCCAGGCCAGCCGAGAGATATAATCTCTCCAGTGTGTCCTGGGTCTGCCCCGGTGGGACATGCCTGGAACACCTCACCCAGGAGGCATCCTTGTCAGATGCCCGAACCACCTCAGCTGGCTCCTTTCGATGTGGAGCAGTGGCTCTACTCTGAGCCCCTCCCGGATGGCCGAACTTCTCACCCTATCTCTAAGGGAGATGCCAGCCACCCTTCGGTGGAAGCTCATTTCCGCTGCTTGTATCTGCGATCTTGTTCTTTCGGTCACTACCCACAGCTCATGGCCATAGGTGAGGGTAGGGACGTAGATCGACCGGTAAATTGAGAGCTTCGCTTTTACACTCAGCTCCCTCTTCACCACCACGGACCGGTGCAGCGTCTGCATTACTGCAGCTGCAGCCCCAATCCATCTGTCGATCTCCCGCTCCCTTCTCCCATCACTCGCGAACAAGACCCCGAGATACTTGAACTCCTCCACTTGGGGCAGGAACTCATCCCCAATCCGGAGTGGGCACTCCACCCTTTTCCGGCTGAGAACCATGGCCTCAGATTCGGAGGTGCTGATCCTCATTCCTGCTGCTTCACACTCGGCTGCGAACCGTTCCAGTGCAAGCTGGAGGCCCTCACCCGATGAAGCCAACAGAACCACATCATCCGCGAAAAGCAGAGATGAGATTCTGAGGCCACCAAAGCGAAAGCCCTCCGCCACTTGGCTGCGCCTAGAAATCCTGTCCATAAAAATTATGAATAGAACCGGTGACAAAGGGCAGCCCTGGCGGAGCCCATCAATCACTGGTCATTTTTAGTATATTTCATATATTAGTATGGTTAATGTAGGCCCTGTTGTTTTATATTCTCAAAGTGAAATGGCACTAGTTTCCTGAACTACGTTATTTGCTTATTACAAACTAATGTTCACATTAGTTTTGGCTGAAGGGACACAGCTTAACAAATCTTATTTTTACATGGCTGTGGTCTTTTGGTCTCAGATTCCTTCGTTTTTATCATGCAAAATAACAACATCTTGTTGATTTTCTGATATGTATCTATGAAACATATCCGTTTTCTTCAGTAAAAGTAAAAATAAAGAAAATGAAAAAGAAAATAAAGTCAAGATTTCCACCCAACAAAACATCTTTGTAAAACACAACATGTCACGCTGTAGTGTTGTGGTTGCTAGGCAACAGGAGCAGGCCTAGACCAGAGCCACTGCAGGGACTCACAGGCAGCCTTTACTCCCTAATGTTGATTTTAAAAGCTTAACATTAGAAATATTTTAATCCAGGAGGAAAGCGTGAGCATGTTTACTGGGAGCAGAAACCTCTGTTGATGCTCTACGTGGTTATCCTCCTGAAGACTGTTGCAGAAATGATCAGATCATGTTCTTAACATTTATTCAACTCTATTCTAAACACCAACTGTATATTGTCTTAGGGGCTTACTACAAAAATAAAATCATTCTAACATGTGACCTGTTTTTTTTGTTCAACAATGTTTGTTCAATAATGATGTTGTACATAATGTTTGTATTAAAAGATGATTTCAGACACAACTATTTATGCTTAAGTGTATGAAGCTCACTATACACCGTGAATCAGATCATGTAAATCTCTGAATGTTAGAAGGCAGCTTATAATGACACATAGGTTTTCTCTAGATTTAAAAAAAGATTAATATAATAGTCAGCACCTCTAGGTTTGTAATGGAAAGTCAGTGCAGACCAATATCCGGTCGTTCAGTCTGACGTCACTAGCCGTGTCTGGGCCTAAACTCCGCTGCAGGTCCATATATCAAACATCACTATGGCATTACTGAGAGTTGAAAAACTGTCTAAAGTCTTTCATCTTTAATAAAATGATCAGCGTTCTGCTCTACCAGGTGTAACAACTGAGTTTAACATCCAGGCATCCATGAAAACGGAATTTATGACATTTAACGGAGTTAGAAGTTAGCAGGAAGTTAGCTCGCTAGCTAAATACAATATAGCATGTCCTGACTGCGGGGTTTTGGAAACAAATTCAAACGTACAGCTCTGTTATCACTTCCAACATAAATGAAGACAGAAAACTAAACAGCAGTGACGTTTGTAGGGTTACTGAAGTTTGGCTAGCTGGTATATAATGATGTGCTACGTGACCACTAGCGACACAGCTATGTTAGCATAGCATAAACAAGCTAACTTTTTTTCCACTCGATAAAAGTTAACGTGAGTGTTCTCGGTGGTCAGGAACAAATGTAATCGCATGGCAGGATGCTGTAAAAGGACCAAACTTCAGCCAGGAGAACAACTGAGATAATCCATCCACAATACGAGGTTAGTCATTCATATACTGCTGCATGGGCTGGGCTGTAGCTACATCCTAAGGTTTTAATAACTGAGCTTAAATAAATGATTAGCGGTAATAAAAGCAGAGGGAGGTCAACAGTGATCACTGACTGTTTTAGGAGCTGTTTGAGATTAAATAGAAGAAAATACAAACATTAAACATGTTAACAACACAAAAGCCATTTTAAACGCAGACTACTTTAGGACCGCAAGTAGGATTCCTCACGTCATCACTTAACGACCGGATACTCCGAGTTAGCAATCGAAGATGGAGGCACTGAAATTAAAGAGTAGTAAAACTGTAAACTTGTCATCTTTACTGCCACCGTAGTGCAACTCACTGAATAAGCCATATACAGAGCTCAGGCTCAGTCCATGAATGTGTTTTTAAGTGCAGAAAACGTTTATTACGCTGCATTGTAGGGATGCCTGAATGGCTCTAGCTTGCTAAGAACGAAAACAAATCCTGTTTTTTTTCCATCACTTACCTTGGCATCATCAATAATAAAAATCAGTCCTCTAGATGTTCACTTAATTTTATTCCAATTTTGCATAAAACACAAGATAAACTAAATACTTGTCTCCAGAGTTTTATCACCAGAGTGGAGGGATTATCTCGATGGAGCTTTGTCTCTTTGTCTCTTGATGTAAATAAAGAAACCCTGGTGGATATTGACAGACTCCTTTATAACTTTATATGGAAGAATAGAATAGATTATACTAAGAGATCAGTTGTATCAAACTCAAACCAACATGGTGCCGTAAACTTGACTTTTCTACAATAAACAGTGTGTTTAAAATAAACTGGATCAAACAATTTCTCAGGAACACAACATCAATTTGGTGAAAACAATGGTGTTGTTAACCTTGTGTTACTTTGTAACTACAACATTTATAAAATCTCCTTAAAACTGTCCTAATTTAATAAACAGAAACAGTCGCTGCTTTATAAACAACTTTTCTCCACACAGATATGATATTTGGAACAACAGAGACATTTTATACAAACACAAGTCTTTATTTTTAGGCGACTGGTTTATTCACGGGATTCGTCTTGTTTTGCAACTTCTTAATCCAAATTTAGGTATAATTTCTTACTCTGAATTTTTGAGTATATATGGTCTTCCTGTTCCACCAAAGGAATATGCCATCGTGTATGATGCTATCCCTGCTGGTGTTTTAAGACTGTACAGAAATTCTGTTGTTAATGATCTGACCCCTCTACAACTGGATCCTGCTGTTACCAGATCTGTTTTCACTTTAAAGAGGAAAAACAACCGTGACATAAGAACTCTTTTATTAGAAAGACAGAACTGGTGTCCCAATGGCCGTTGCTTACTGGAATAAACTGGGAGCTGGAGTGGAAGAAAATTTTGACCTTACCATTGAAATCTCTGTTAACCAACAAAGTAAAGCAAACATCTTTTAAAATTCAATTCAATTCAATTTTATTTATATAGCGCCAAATCACAACAAAAGTCGCCTCAAGGCGCTTCATAGATACAGAGAAAAACCCAACAATCATATGACCCCCTATGAGCATGCACTTTGGCGACAGTGGGAAGGAAAAACTCCCTTTTAACAGGAAGAAACCTCCGGCAGAACCAGGCTCAGGGAGGGGCGGGGCCATCTGCTGTGATTGGTTGGGGTGAGAGAAGGAAGACAGGATAAAGACATGCTGTGGAAGAGAGACAGAGGTTAATAACAGATATGATTCAATACAGAGAGGTCTGTTAACACATAGTGAGTGAGAAAGGTGACTGGAAAGGAAAAACTCAATGCATCATGGGAATCCCCCGGCAGCCTACGTCTATTGCAGCATAACTAAGGGAGGATTCAGGGTCACCTGGTCCAGCCCTAACTATATGCTTTAGCAAAAAGGAAAGTTTGAAGCCTAATCTTGAAAGTAGAGATAGTGTCTGTCTCCTGAATCCAAACTGGAAGCTGGTTCCACAGAAGAGGGGCCTGAAAACTGAAGGCTCTGCCTCCCATTCTACTTTTAAATACTCTAGGAACAACAAGTAGGCCTGCAGAGCGAGAGCGAAGTGCTCTAATAGGGTGATATGGTACTACAAGGTCATTAAGATAAGATGGGGCCAATCATTCATCGTTTTTACCCCACCCGAACTTTTCTTGTATAATATAAAAAAGACTGATGTCCACTGTTCATTTTGTAGCCGTCAGAAAGAAGATAGTTCACACTTATCTTTGTGCTGCTTATTTTTGTACTTTTGTTGTTTCTTTTATCTATTCTGACTTCTCTCTGTGTTATGAAAAAATATTATCTGGCTTCTTTGATTACCAATAGACAAAACGAATTTTATTTCATTAATTTACTCATTTAACTGGTTAAATTTCAAAGACATGAATCCAAATTTTCTAATGCAAAACCGTCTTTTCAATGCTTTATGAATGAAGCCAGACAATATTTTAAAACTATACAACAGTCCGATAATATAAAAGCAACTCTTCTGGTGACTCAACCCCAGCCTGCGTTTTTAACCGACATTGACTTCTGTAATGTTTGAAGTGCGTTCAACGAGGAAAAAAAAATCCCGCAGTAACTTCCGGGTCACGTCTTTCAACATCCTGAGCAAAGCGTCGTGACGCTGTCGGCATACGTACAGCACGCGCTGAGCACAACTGCTTGTGCAACGTACTTTGTCCTGCACGTTGACATTGAAACGCTCCGAAACACCGCCGCGCTGCCGGTTACAGGTTAGTGATTTAACCTGCTGGTCATTATGTGACCAAACTAAAGCGGAATATGTTCGTAATACGCTGTTGAATTAAGTCCACACGTCCGCTAACATTAGTGTTGGATAACGTTAGGGCCACAACCCTACGTGCTGTGTTTTACTGTGTGTTGTTGTCTTAGTTGAAAAGCCGAATAACTCGAACATGAGGCGTGGAAGTGGGCTGTAGCATGATGCTAGTAATATTAGGATAACCGGGCGGAGGCTAGTTTGACCCGGTTAGCTACACTACAGCTAAACCTGAGGTTACCGAGGGTGACATCAGTCAGTTAGAGATATAACCACAGTTTTAAATAAACACAGCCCACTGATCACAGCATGAGCCTAGCTGTGTTACGGCTGAGTGTCCACAGAGGTTCTCTGATGATCTTTTTCTTGTCCACGTGTTTAAATCCTAATGTCCTGTATTTGTTTCCCTGTCAGACAGGCTAACATGGGATCCTCCTGGTCCACCGCAGAGCCCTCTGTAGTCAAAGCCGAGGCTATGAACACCGTCTCTGCTCAGCGCTGCCCGGTGCAGGAGGAAGCTCCGCCTGTCAAAGGTACTGTCGTTTCATTACAGTCAGGATGTCACAGCGTGAAATGCTGGGCGGGATTTCTTTTTCCAAAGTCTCCTTTGTAAGTGCAAGGTGAAGACGGCATGCAGTTTGTGAAACAGATATTTTTTATTGCTACTAACTGCACATTTATAAAATACTCTGACGAATGTCGACAAGCCGGGAATGGAAAATCTGATAATCACTCCAAAGAGGCATCACAGTGGCTGTTAATATGTAAAACACTTTTTATTCACCATTATTTGTCTGTTTAGTTTGCTAGCTCTATAGATTTCATATCGCACAGTTTAAAACAAATACTCAAGAAATATGGACAAGCCGCTGTAAGCTGTGGCAGAGCAGCTAGCATCAGGCTGAATGCTTAGAAAGCAGAGAAGCTGCAGCAGAACAGTTAATAAATGGAGCGATCTTTCCTGACTCCAGAGCTCAGGTATTTACAGCCTAACTCAGTGTTCGTGGAAAGTGAATTTCTTCCACTGTATGAGGAAGATAACAGGTTTATCATAAATATTAGTATACTGTGACACGCTTAACTCGAGCAATTAAGAAAAGAAACGGCTTGTGTCAGAGAGAAGGTCCTGTACACACAGATGGTGTTTTACTCCCACAGAAAACTGCCTTTCATGGTGTTATATAGCTCTCATTCTTCACTGTTATCATAAACTGTACAAGTTTACTGAATGATGTTGAATTATATCTTGACTGTGGTTGTGTATTTGTGTTCTTCTTAGCATCTCCGCCTTCACAATGCCCCATGCATCAAGCTCAGGCTGAAAAAGGTAGAGTCTAAAGGATAGCCTGTGGCTTGTCTGCACTGCAACACATTTCTATGTTCAGATGATGGTTTTAATGAAATGATCAAACCTGCGGCTCGCTCGTGTTCTCCTGCAGGTCCGGCCCACCAGGATCGGGCGTACAGCTTCGTGGAGTGTCCCATGAGAGCTGCAGCAATCACGAAGGGCGACATCGACCCAGCAAATATGGTACCTGTGCAGCTCGGAGCAAAGAGGCTTTACTTTAGAAAGAACTTTTATGTTTTCAGCTACGGTTGCCTGATCCTTAAGTCGTTTTAGTTCTGATACACTGGCCTCGTTCGCTGCTACGCACTGTTGTTGTCTGCGGTGGCTCCAGTTTGTGTGCTTGTGTATTCAGCCAGCTGACAACAACATGTTAGTGTTGCAAAAGAGAAGCAGCTTTGTTATGCAAGCTTTTCAGTTGTTTCAACACGTGACCACAGGTATGAAACACATGTATGCTGCACTCTCTCCTGGAGGACTTATGGCTGCCATGCTTGACATCTTTTCCATGTTTTAAGGTCGTGGCTCAGACTGTATGATTAGTTGATCTTTTTGCACACGCGCAGATGCCTCCTCCCAACCAAACGCCAGCTCCAGACCAGCCCTTCGAACTCTCTGTCAGAAGAGAGGAGTCCACGATTCCACGTCACGACACGGAGAAGAACTGGGTGTACCCGTCGGAGCAGATGTTCTGGAACGCCATGCTGAGGAAGGGGTCAGTTGGCTGGTGTTACGACTACTTCAGGCTACGATGTTGGAAACTATGAACTTCTATTTAGTGTCTCATTGAACCTAAAAGTCAGTGTTTTTAAAAATGCTTGGATTTCACGTATCGGTAGCTTTAAATATTGCAGCAGCACAGTGACGGAGAAATATCTGCTAAAGACTGTTTCCTTTGTTCCTGTGCTGCAGGTGGCGCTGGCGAGATGATGACCTCAGCAAAGGTGACATGACCAACATCATTAAAATCCACAATCAGAACAATGAGCAGGCCTGGCAGGAGATCCTGAAGTGGGAGGCTCTGCACGCTCAGTGAGTCAGTGCGATCGTTTGCAGTGAGCTGCCTGTTGGTCACAGAGCTGAGCCCTAACTGATGAACCTTTTACCTCGTATAGGGAATGTCCATGTGGACCAACTCTGAGGAGATTCGGTGGGAAGGCTAAAGAGTACTCCCCCAGGGCGCGCCTCCGGCACTGGATGGGGTGAGAGTGAAACATCCTGATGCACGTTTAATAATTTTGTCTGTGTGTTATGTTTCTCGGTTGGGTCTGCTGGTCCGCTATAATGAAGCCGCCCATGCAGCGGTCCATTCAAACATGGTGCATGGAAGCCTCCTGGTGAAGATCCTGGTGACTAATTGAGTTTGTCTCTCTGCAGCTACGAGCTGCCGTTCGACCGTCACGACTGGATCGTTGACCGCTGTGGGAAGGAGGTGCGCTACGTCATCGACTATTACGATGGAGAAATCAACAAGGACACCTACCAGTTCTCCACCCTGGACGTGCGACCTGCTTTTGACTCTTTAGAAGCTGTGTGGGACCGTATGAAGGTGGCCTGGTGGCGCTGGACTTCCTGAAGGACTCTGGCTCATATTTGAGTCGCAAATATTCAAAAACTGTTGTTACCCATTTCTGCTCTTTGTAACTTGTGTGATGCTGAAAAAAGAAACGAATCTGACCTCGTAAAAGATGATTGGATGTAGAAGAGTTTGTCCAACAGGTCATACACTTGTGTGTCTATGAAATCTGTTGACTTGTGCTTAAATTTAACTGCTTGCTTGCTTACAGCTACCTGACTCTGTAATTTGAACCTCATCTAGCAACAAAGTTTAAATGTTTATTTTTCTCAGTTGGGACGTTGAGACAAGCTTTCAAACCTGCCAATATTCCTTTATTGGCTAATGGTCGTAAACCAGAAATCTAGGAAAGTTCATGTGTTGTTTTAATAAATCACCTTCTCTGTGTTTTGTTTGTAAACACTGCATATTTGATTAAACCATTTTTATTGGCCGGAGAGTTTAAACTACCTGTCCAGAATGAATCCAGTCCCCTCCTGTGAGCTGGCAGCACCTGGTGTTTGAAACTAGCTGATCCTTCTGGTCCTGTGGTGTGGAGGTCTCAGAGAAGAGGCCATGAAGCCCAATGAGCTACACTGAACCTGAAGCTGGAGATTTCAGTGACATGAACACGGTTGACTGATGTCCTGTAATCATTACGACACTATAATTTGAGACACAATAAATAAAATAAGTTTTTGTGAACCCTGAATATTACTTGGTATCGGAAAGGAAAGAAATTCAGTGGTATCGCACATCACTACCTCTGATTTAAGAACACAGTTGTGTGAAAGAAGCAAAACCTTTATTGCATACTCTCTGTGGATGAAAGTACAGACATGATGGACATTGCACAGCTGGCCATCTTCATCCGTGGAGAGGAAATATTGGACATTAAATCGATGCACAACGACAGGAAAATACATTTTTTAGACGCATGTCAAAGTGTAACGACGTGAAACTGTCCTGGGACAAACTTGTTGGACTTACAACAGATGGAGCGCCGGTGCTGTGCGGTGAAAAAAGCGGACTAGTCAGCAGGATGCGAGTAAATATGCAGGAGAAATGTACCGGTGAGTTAACATCACTGCATCACACACCAGGAAACGCTGTGTGGTAAAGTCCTAAAAGTTTTTGAGCTCATCAAGGAAACCTGTCAGTTCATGGACATGTGTGATGCGGTGAAGGCGTTTCACGTGAAGCTGTCACTAATGCACCAGTGCAGCCTGCCTCACTTTCCTGTTGCAGTCATGTTGAACCAAGTCAGCGGACTTTGCTGCACCTGTGCAGATTCAGATGGAGCTGCAGTGTAATGATGCACTCAGGGAAAGGACGACACAGAACGGCCTGCACAGTTTATTAGCTCCACCCCTGCAGCAACGCCCAGCTCCTCTACATGCGGCTCCAACCTTGTGTTTGCTTCCTTTATTTTTTTCTGGGGTTTTGGCAGCATGTTCATATTTCTAACTTACATAATTTTGACAGGATATATTTTTATGAAGAGCAAAATATTTAAAGTTAAAGGTTTTTTTTAAGTTTATTTAATCTGGAATAATAATCCTGTCTGTTTTTATTCATATTTATGTTTAAAAAACATTGTTTTAGTGTTCAATAAATGTTTATCTGGTTTGGCCCGCGACCTAAAGTGAGCCTTGAGTTTTGGCCCCCTGTGCGATTGAGTTTGACACCCCTGAAACACAAAGGTGGTGGATTGGCCAGATGGTGGGAGATGTGTAAAAATAACTCAGTTGTTTGGTGGTGCTATGGCGGAGCTTCCACAGATTCAGTAACGTTAGCAAGTGGTGGAGGCCAGCAGATGCAACACGCTGGCAGGTGGATGAGGGAAAGGCAGGAGGAGCAGAGACCCGAGGCGGTGAACTGAACTTCAGGTAAGAATGACCTGCAGTCTATCTGGTCAGATATAAACCAAGTTTAGGTGGAGTTTATTTTCATTGTGCTGACTTTTTACAGTCAGTTACAATAACTCGTACTGCGTACTAGCTAGCATGATGGAGTTTATATACTGCTGGGCGGGTGCTATGATGTTACTGATATTGAACTTGTTTTATCTTATTTTATTTATAAGGTTAGTTATTAGAGTTTCCAACCGTCCCGTAAAAAACAGAATTGTCTCGTATTCAGAGAAAATATTCGTATTGAGGTGAAAAGGAACAGTTTGTCCTGGACACAAAGCTGGAGTTATTCTGTTGTTACGCTGTCAACTCTTCTTCTCTCATTCTCTCCCCTCTCTCTCCTGTTTCTACTTCAATCATGAAACTGATCAATGATCAGCTCATTTTGCCAGTATTTTCCCACATTATTAAAGATCCTGTACCAGTACTGTGTGTAAAATGCCATCAAAGAGTTGATCAAGTTTTATTCTTTCTCACCTGTCTTTCTGTCTCCTTTCACTTTTTAAAGGTTGCCATGTTAGAAAACATATTTTGTGCTGCTGTGCTGTTTATTGATGTGGCAAATGAATGGTTTATGAAAATATATCTAACTCTGTCATCAGTAATCAGTAATGATCATGTCTCACCTCTAGTCTCCTCTGTCTTAATTTCAGGTTTTCACCATGTGTTGTGTTCAGGAGGTTAACTCGACCAGCAGTCTAGTGTTTAGAATACCAAAATAGGGAGGATGATGTAGGTTTAAGTTTATTAGACTGATACATAGGGATGCATCGATACCGATACTGGTATCGGGTATCGGGTATCGGGGCCGATACTGTAAAATGTGTGTGTACTCATACTCGCAAAAGTTAACTGATACCATGAACCGATACTAACTTATTTCATTAGTCAGAGGGTGGCTTGTCATTTCTGTTGTAGTTTTTTAGATTGGTCACTAGGGGGACATCCCGCGCTAAACAGGCACAGGGTTAGGCGAGTGAGACTGGCAGCTCCAGATAAAAAAGAGAAACTGGAGGCTGCTGTAGCTAGGCTAAACAAAATGTCAGCAGTGTGGAACAGCCAACTTTAACTCAGGTTTTGGAAAAGTGATGAAAAATGTCAAGAGAAAATCCACGGGCAGTGTGTGTGTGTGTGTGGTAGAAGTATCGGTTTTTGTACTCAGTATCGGCAAGTACTCAGATCCAAGTATCGGTATCGTATCGGTTTGAAAAAATTGGTATCGTTGCATCCCTACTGATACATATATACCAACAAGACAGTGTACATCACTGTGACAACAGCGTTTGTTTTCATTCAAAGGCTTTATGGTTTTTCCTGTAACACCTGGTGGGCCAGTCACCAGTCAAAATGCCCGGGCCGATTTTTTGTCCCAGTCCAGCCCTGGGAGTGATCCACCAGTGGTGATACTTTGTGAGTTCATGATTTAACAATCAGCTCTCTTATACTCAGGCCTGAAAAATTGAAATTTAAAGTGCTATGAAATATTCTTACTGGGAACAGTTGTAAAGTGTGCTTCTCCATGATTATAATGGGCTTTGGAGCAGTGGTAGTGTAGCATGTAGTTAGCATAACGGTTTGCTAAACTTTATTAGCCGAGCCGGTAGCAAGCTACTGTCAGGTACAACTTGGGGAAAAAAGAAGCATTTTTCCCTGAAAGCGTCGCTTTATATGAAAGGCTTTTAAATAACAACTAGAACAGTTCATAAGAAAAACAGCGACTCGGTGCTAAGTTAGAAAAGCATGCTAACATTAAGCCGTTCCTAAATAGCAAAGAAGAATGCGACATTTCTTTACACATTTCTTTCCTAAATGCAAAGAAAAATGCAGCAATATAAGTGAATTTCTCCATGGAGAAATTCACTTATATTGGACACTGACTACATGAGATGGTCCTGAGTCTAAAAGGATTGCAGCGAGTCAATCCAGTCCAAACTCATAAAGAATTGTTTTCAGTTTAAAATGATGACATCATCTTGCTTGATGATGGATACTCGAATAAGGCGAGGCAAGTTTATTTATATAGCACAATTCAACAACAAGGGGATTCAAAGTAAGTAAGTTGAGACTCCACTGTCAGCAAAATCTGGTACGGATGCGTGTGACTGGACTGTGATGGACTGACGATGTAGACTAAAAGTTTTGACTGACTTGATACTGAGACAAAGACTGCACCAACCTTAGGATTAGTAAATGTCGACAAACAGTTCACCCAGCCTGTAAGAGAAGGGTGGATGCTCTGTTTTGTTTTATTTCTGCAGGAGGATAAGAGATCAGAGACTGTAGCTTCACATGAGAGTGTGAACTGCAGACTGAACCTTTGGTTGATAATTTTGAGTTACTGATGTTTGCTTTAAGAAAATTGTGTTTTATTAGCTGTGTTTTCATTAAAGTATCACATTATATTGTTGGGGATGTCAAATGCTACAGTGGAGAAAACCTTTGATTTCACTCATGACTGGAATATGTTATATTAACCATATCAGGTCTCTGTAGAAGTCAATTAAATTTTATAAAGGAAAATGGCCAAAACCTTAACAATATTTATGAATAAAAGGGGAAGGGTAGATTTGTCATGTTCAAAATACAGTTATGGAATCACAAACATCGGTCCACATGACTTAGGTTCCCTCTTAAAATAGTCCATCATTAAAGAGTAGAACAGAGCCGACAGGGGCATGTGCCAGGATGTGGTACTGCACAGAAGAAGAGCCGAGCAATGAAGGTTTAGTTCTGATAAATTCAAATTAAAATGTACCATTACACTTAGAGGATCAATATGAAATCAAAATATATGCAAATTTTGTATGAAGCACATGACTGATACCTGTTCTGTCCTGAGCTTTTGTTTCCTATAGCACCCACTTGACCACACCAACAGTTTTCACGTCAAGGGAGGGTAACTGCAAATGTTCGAGGGAGGAATATCACCAGAAGTGGTAAGGTAAGCTCCAATGGGGGTGATAACACCATAAATTTCACTTATGGTCAAATTCCTAAAATTTGACACCAAGCATAAAAATTTTCAAAAAATTTAGAGACAGAGTGGAGCTCTAGATAAACATAATTTAGCAAACCACATAGGGACGGAGGTTTGGAATCTATAATATTTTGAAATAACACTCAATATAATGTTGACCATGTTGTGCAGAGATTGGCTAATCTGACCAGGGAATATAATAAACAGGACTGTCTAAACAGTCACCTTTCACAGTCCAGACTAGGATGGCGTTGGACATCCTTAGGGTGGAAAAGGGTTGGTGTGACCAAGGTGTGGTTTGGCTTGTTTATGTACATTTTAAAATGATGCAGTTCTGGATGGGCCAGCTACCAGGGATGGAAGGATACCGTATTTACACGACCATAAGACGCACCGTACTAAAAGTCTGTTATGTGTGCCATCACTGTATTTAACACACACATAAAGCACCTGATTATAGGGTGCGGGTTTTATATACAATCTACGCCCACACTTCCCCCTTTAACGTTCTCATGGTGTCCTCTACTACGTCCACCTTACAACAACAACACACACAAGCATACAAGTGTGCGTATTTAAAAATAGAGCAGGAGCAAAGCAGAGTTTGGTATTCACATTTTTATTACTGGTAATCGTCATCAATCAAACCCATCGAAGTCCTCATCCTCTGTGTCTGAATTGAACAGCTGCGCTGAATCTCTATCAAACATGCCAGGTTCACTTTCTTCACCGTCAGAGTCACTTTCCGTGCCGTACGGCTCCTCGGAAATGATGCCGGCTTTTGCAAAAGCTCGAACAACAGTGCCAGCAGACATGTTAGCCCAAGCATCAACAATCCATTCGCAAATTGTGGCGTAACTCGCCCGGCGCTGCCTTCCACTCTTAGTGAAACTGTGGTCTCCATCGGTCATCCATCGCTCCCACGCCGCTCGCAGCCTTACTTTGAACGGCCGGTTCACACCGATGTCCAGCGGTTGGAGTTCCTTTGTCAGGCCTCCTGAATCACAGCAAGCTCACAGTTCATTTGCTTCACTTGTTTTTTCACATCGGCTGTGAGATGCATAGAGTCACAGATCAACAGCGATGGTGATGCGTGGAAAAAACCACCTGGTCTCCTTACATACACCTGCCTCAGCCACTGTTTTATCATTTCCTCATCCATCCAGCCCTTTTCATTTGCCTTAATGATGACTCCTGCTGGAAACTTCTCTTTAGGCAAAGTCTTTCTCTTAAAAATCACCATAGGCAGCAGTTTCTGTCCATTAGCATGGCAGCCAAGTGTAGCTGTTGCTGTTCTGTGAGTCTATGGTGCAAGTGGTGTGATATGCTCATGTAGAAAGGACGGCACTGCAACGCTGGACTTGCCCTTACTCTGGGCTCCCTCTTTATTCTGGCAACTGGTACAAAGAAAACAGCACACAGTCTTCATTAACAGTGTGCAAAGCAACCACAACCTTCAGTTCTGTTAAAAAGAATTAGAACAATTACAATCTCATAGAGAATCATTAGAGCTGAGTGCAAGTCAAAAAGCACCCGACTAGCTAACGAGTATTAGCTTAGCATGCTAACTAAAAATGCTACTCGTGAATAAAGTTACTACCCATTAGGGGTGCAACGATACTCGTATCGATATCGAACCGTTCGATACAGTGCTTTCGGTTCGGTACGCATATGTATCGAACAATACAACATTTTTAATTTATTTTATCAACTTTCCTTCTGACGATGCTGTCTGTGTTGAGCGCTCAGTGGATCTGCGCTCGACAGTGCAGCCTAGGCGGAGTAGTCGAACACAGATTCACTGAGCGCAGGGCAAGCTAGCTAGACAGAAGTTAAGCTCGTTGCAACATGGCAAATTGAACCTCCCCCACCCTCATTCAGATCTGGCGTTTGGAACTATTTTGGTTTTCATGTGAGGTATGACCCTGAAGGTAAGCTGTCATGGACAAAAGTAAAACAGTATGTTGGATGTGCCAGCAATGCTCAATTGGTGGGAACTAGTGTGTTAGCTCAGTTAGCTCGTTAATGTGTTGACGTCTTCCAGCCCCACTCATGAGGCGATCCGCGGTAGCTCGTTAACGGAGATTTGCCGTGTTGTGACCTTAACGTCATTTCAGATTAAGGCTGACAGCACTAGTGGGAACACAACCAATATGACTGCACATTTACTCTGACATCATCCTCGTGCAAAGACAAGTGGAAGCAGACAAAAACAAGCACGCATGCTACAAACTTTACCCGAGTCATTTAGACAGCCGTTAGCACATGATTCTCCTTATGGGGACCTGATATGTTTAATATGCTGCTGAGAATATAGCCCAGAAGAAGCGTATAGTATAGCTTTTATTTTGGAAAGAGACATTTCTCCATAATAAACTCTCTTTTCCAAAGATGAGTGATTCCTCAATCAGATACAGGGCTCGCAAAATCGCTAGCCCGACGTCCTGGGGCTTTTTTCCAGTCGGGCTACCAAAATCTATCTCTGCCCTGCCTGTCGGCCTATCGTAGGAAGGAAAAATATATGTCAATGCTTTTGCATTCTTTCGGAAATGTAGCTGGGTAATTATGTCATTGGCATCGGCCACTGTCAATATGTGACATACTGAAATCGCGTTTGAATTTGCGCTTGTTTTTTGCTTTCACTTTGCAATCGCGTGAACTGTGTATAGAAAGCGACAGTACTGATTGGTGAGTGATGATAATTTGCGCACCAATTCCTCTGACATCGTCTTATCAATCGTTAGCTTACTATGCAAACATGACAAGTGAAATCTCCTGCAGCTTAAACATGTGAGAGGTTGATCGCGCAGAGAATCGCTGAGCGTTATGTTAGTGCGTGTGTAAAAGCAGCAGGATATATATTTTAGTTCTGCTGAGCCAAATAAGACAGGTCAGGGTGAAGAAGTGACAAAACGGAAAGGTTATGACAAATCAGACTATAAGGCAAAAAGAAAGTGCAGCTTTATGGTTTCATGGACAAAAGAATTTCTGTGGCTGCAATATGACGAGCTAAATAACCAGGGCTGCACATAAGTGGTCCGCAGGTGCGCATTCGCTGTCAAAATAAAAACCCGCACAAGATAAGAAGTTGCAACGCGTGTTTGCGTACATAAGATTTTCAGGAGGAGGACAGACATTTGTTTAGAACTTTTAAAGATGTCGAAGAAGCTCCTTTAAACAATTACTGTGATGTTCCTCCACCTCCAAAGAAATGTCAGAAGGAGTCCGAACCACAAAAGAAGCGCGTATTCTCGGAAAAGTGGTTGCAGGAGGTGAGCTGGCTTCAAACAAATGATGAACGCACAGAGATGTGGTGCAGAATGTGCCGTGAAAATTTAATAAATGACAAATTAATAAAAAGGCATGAACATTTTTTTTGTATCGAAAAAATATCGAACCGTGACACCAAAGTATCGAACCGAACCGAACCGTGAATTTTGTTGTATCGTTGCACCCCTACTACCCATGCATCAAAATGCCTGTAACTTTCAGGATACATGCTAGTACTGCTTACAATCAAAATACATGTTGACAGTTACCACTATAAGAATGTTTTTTAATACACATACAAAATTGACAACAGTATCGCTCACAAGCACCTACCACCAGCTTGGGAGTATTTTCCTTTGCTGAGGCATGCGCTGTGCAGCAATTTGGAACCTTAACAGTTGCAGTTGCTGTGTTTGTCCACCAGGTGGCTCCAACTATTCACAAAGCACATCAATTTTGAGGAAATTCATTAAGCTATTTTCTAACTCTGTTACACAAGCACAACAGTAAAAGAAGGCTTTTCGTGCCCCGTTGTGTGTATCGCTACCGTGCTGGTCCCCTTCACAGTGTGACTCACCAGGACGTCGAAAGTGAGCGGCACCTCGTCCATGTTAGTGATGTGGCTGGGCTGGATGTGATTGTCGGCGATGTGTTTGCTGCAGTAGGAGCGGAAGATGGCCAGCTTTTCATTATAATCCGCTGGACGTTGCTGCGCTACCGTAGTCCTGGTCCGGATGGAAAAATGACACCGTTTCATGAAACGAAAGCACCAAGACGGACCTCCTTGGAAATGTTCAATTTTCATTTCTTCTGCTAGCGAAACTGCTTTTAGTCGAATGGTGAAGTCGAAACGCTTCTCCCACTCGTTCTTTGCTCGATGATCCACTGCTCGAGTCTTTCCTCCAACTCGGGCCACCTCGCCTTATGTCCACGGAAACTCAGCTGCGTCTTCTTGACCTGTCGGAGCTCGTTTTCCAGCTTCCTCCACTTGCGAACCGTCGATTCATTAATCTTAAATTCTCTCGCGGCTGCTCGATTTCCATGTTCCTCCGCATAGCTGATGGCCTTCAGTTTAAACTGTGCTTCATAAGCGTGTCTCTTTGCTATTTTCAGGGTTGTTAAAACAACGATGTTCTGCATAACGCACATACCTGTCCTTTTATACAGGTATGTGCGATTGTACCGGTATATATACAATCAACGCCCACACTTCCCCCTTTAGCGTTCTCATGGTGTCCTCTACTACGTCCTCCTTACAACAACAACACACCCAGAGCGCACTGCACTATAGGGCGCGCCGCAAGACTTTTATGTGCGCCTTATAGTCGTGAAAATATGAATTATGAACTGAAATCAGTAGTGTGATCTCCAGTCTTGATATAAGGAATAACAGAACTGACAGCTGTTATTTTAATCAGCCTGTTTCAGTTGTTTTAACTCTAAGTACCACAGAGTAATGTGGTAACATCTGGACTGACGAGTTTACTGTCAGCATTTTAATCGCTAGTTTAAAGGCTATAGGCTGCAGCCGTTGCTCTAACACTGTATAAATGTAACAGGCCTCAGTGCTGGTTCTAATAGTTTGAGCTGCTTCCAGCTTTATTTGTGAAGAGCACAGCAGCTTACAAAACACGTAGCTAGCTCGTACAGCTGCGACGTAAAACTTTCATAAACTAAGATGACCTTAAAATAATGGGGCTATGTGCGGGGATGCTAGCGTTAGCCACGTTAGCACGTTACCTTCACAGGTGGTCAGACTTTGTAAACAGGCACTCAGTCAGAGGTTGGTCTCCGTTTCGCTGCAGGGTCCCTTCATTCTTCACATATCCGTGTCGAGCCGAGTGTAAATCCCGAGGCCGAACGGCCTTTGTACAAGCACACAGGCTTCTTAGCAGGGCGAAGCTATGAGCTAGAAAAATCCAGGCTGGCAGACAGCCTGTGTCTGACCAACCAATCAGAGAGCTCCTTACATCCCACGGTGTGGCTAATTTGAATAGCAGCAGGATTTTTAAAATGAAGTTGTTAATCCAACTGCTAATCCAAATGCTAATCCAAATGCTAATCCCTGAACGAACAGGAAAGGGAAATGGATTTTGAAATGAGGAGTGGAATCACCATTTTAAAAAGCATTTTGAAAATCACTTTATTAAAGTGCAATTCAAAAAAGGTTGTTGAAATGAAGATTTAAAAAGCATTTTAAAAATCAGTTTATTGAATTGGAATTCAAAAATGAATTTACAAATGCAGAATTTATTCTACAATTCATTATTTAAGCACAGAATTCTTTGTTTCAATGCGCGTGGCTCTTGTGGTCCTCCATGCCATCGTGGCTGGTGTGTGTTTATTCGATGCAGTGCGGACATTATTTCACTGGGTGGTAAACCAATGTTGTTTATAGGTCGTCGCTGCAGAAGCCTCCTATGGGCCACTCTGTTCATGACTGGAGTGACGCCGTTTAATTGGTACGTAACTCAGCTTTGTTACGATCTCTGCTTTTTATTGTTCTTTTATAGTAAACACTCATTATGCATTGCAGGAAGTGTGGGCCCTAGTGGGCGGCCAGTAGCTTTACAGCAGGGTTGCTACGGCTTTTCTACGCTAACAGAAGTGCTGCTGCTTTGCCTTATACCATCTATTTCCATTGCGAGGGTTCTTTTCCCAGCTGCTGCCCGCCTCCTAAGAAAACGTCGGTGTGGACAGCGGCTACATACATGCCGGCTACGGGAGTTGGCTGGCGTGCATATTGACTGACTTAATAATTAAATTAAAGTAGTCGAGCAATTTGGAGTAATACGGTGACTCCGTCTGCTCCAGATTTAAGGTTTTATTTAGTTTGTATGTCTGGCTCTCGGCTGTTTTGATTTGCAGTTTGGGTGTTTGTTACACCACTGGTACGAGGCCCTTTTTCTTGCTGCGGATCACCAGTGTGTTCCTGCAGTTGGGCTAATCCCAGTGTGTGCATTTTTTTTTCGGACTATATTATAATTTTCTTTGTTTCTTTTATTCAGATAAGGAGGGACTGACTTGGAGGAGACTGGGGTGCCTTGGTGGTGGGATCCTTTGAGTATTACACACCTGCATTTTTAGTTTAGTGTGAGCGTTTGACATGTGCTGCACTTGTTTATTGGTGAGTTTTCTTTTCTTTTTGAATCGTTTTTGTGCGTCCCTGTCCGCCCACTGGTAAGCCTCGGCTCTGAATACTTTTTTAGAATATAATTGTTTTAAATGATTATTAATAAAATGTCAACCTGTTTTATTATTGAACCACATCTCTGTACTGAATATAACGAACCTAAGTGCCTTCTTGGTGATTAGTATCATCTCGATCCAGTATTCTCTGGGTGAAATTCCCAGTGTGGCGTTGTCGGGTTTTTATCAAATTGTGAAGAGTCTCCAATCTTCCCCACCTCGTGCTGCCACACAAACATTTCTGGAGCTTCGTCTGTCTGCTGTCAAACTAGTGCAGTTCCCCATGAAGGACCCGGTTATTCACCCAAACTCTTATCTGGGATCCTTTCTCTACCGACCACCAGGGCCACTAGACTAGTCTTTGACTCTGGCCTACGTCCCATCCCTGCCCATTTCACCTACGAGATGCAAATCTCCAAAGCTTGTGGCCTTTGGTGCACACTCCCCATTCTCCTGTGCTGCTTTGCGTGGTAATTTACCATCCACCAAAATATAATAAGGGTCTTTTAAGTGACTTCTCTGATCTTAGTTGAAATTAATCCAAGATATGTCCAAGTTTTAATTGTTGGGTACTCTTTAATTTTAGCGTCGTCTTGTAATCTATTTCAATCTGTAAAAGGTCCCTCTCAGAAACTGGCCACACTTTGGATCTTGGTTTATCTATTGTCAGTTTGGAAGTGTGTTTACAGACCACGTGCCTCTTAATTGATTTGGTTACTCTTGGTCAGCCTGCTGAATCGTCCACTCCTGCATGGTGCATCAATGCTCTTGAAGTGACTTCACAGCTGTCCTCCAGTTCTGAGGAGCTAACATATCAGTGTAATTCTATTTGCGAACCTGCTCTGGACTCTTTGGCTCCAATCAGAGAAGTTGAGTATAAATGAGGAGTTGGTGAAGCTGTGAAAGCACTAGTTCAGAATGTTCTCAAGTTTAGCTTCTCTTCACTGGCTTCCCGTTCATCTATGAATCCATTTAAAAAACCCACAACTTTTTCTTCACTTGCTGTTTTTTAAATCTGTTTTTTAAGTCTTGTTTAAAAACTCACTTTTATTCTCTGGCCTTCAACCCAGTGTGAGATGTTGTCTGTGACTTGAAGTCACTTCTCACGTACTCCTTTATTGTTTTAACTACAACTCGTTTGTGCTTCTGTATCTTTTTCCTTCTGGTCTGTTTGTCTTTTGGTAAATGGACTGACTCTATAGCACTTTTCAACTCTCCCAGAGCACTCAAAGCACTTTATACAACATGCCACACACTATGCTTTAATTGCTTTATAAGCATCCTCACACATTCATCGGAGAGCAACCTGGCATTAGTGTCTCACCCGTGAATACTTGGCACACAGACTGGGGCAGCCAGAGAGCGAACCACCAACCTTCTGATTATTCTACCTCGTGAGCTACAGCCATATGTGGTGTTATTGTGATATTTTTATTTTTTAAGTGCTTTATAAATGAAGTAGTGATGGGCAAATGGAGCTTGGGCTGAAAACAGGTTAGTTACTCAAAGCTTTTCAACCCAGTCCTCTTTAGTGACATCTGGTGGCCAAAAATATGAAGCACAGCTTAAATCTACAACTTTAAAATAAAGTGCTTTGTTGTGATTGGCCACAGGAGAGAGCTGAGTTGGCAGCCTCTGTTTAATATCAGTGATAATTCTGTGTGACACCAGGCTACCACTGGGGTGTGTTGAACATGTAGTTTTTTGGGTGGTTTTATTTTATTATTATTTTTTATTAATGTCTATTTGATTAATACATTTTGAGGAATAAACCTTCCTTGTTTAAACATCTGACATGGTGTGGCTTCTCTTCGATGTGACTTCTTGAGATTTGTAAACATAATGGATGAAAAATACATTTTATATAATAATATGCAACAGTCTTACAAAAGGCTGGGAGTGTGCTTGTGCTGTAAGTCCCTACATTCATGTGATTATGTAAGTAACCAGTGGACAAGTACATTTATATATAATATATTATAATGAATACATTAATATTACATAGAGCTGTTTTGTGCAGAATAAGAGGCAAGCAGGTACCTTCAGAGGAATGGGAAGTCCTCGTCAGCATTCATGTCTTTCCACACAGAGTGGGGAGAGAGATTATGTTAAGGATTACATTTAGATGGACTTCTCTAAACACCACTGGACCATCTGTGTCCCATTGAGAGTGTGTGTGCATGTAGTTGTGTTCACTTTGTGACTAAATGGACATCAGTGTGCAACAACCGGTGTACACACATGAGAGATTCCCCTGCATGTTTGTGTGTGTCATTTCTCTGTGGAAACATGTTGCAGGAGCATAGGTAAGTTTTGCATAAACACATCTCAGAGGAGCTTTAAAGCAACGCAGACTTTGTGCTGGCAGTCTATTAAAAATGTTAAACTCTTTAGTTTTTATTTCTCGAACATGTTTAAAACCTCAACCGGTTTGCATCGTCTGACATCATTTAATTTCATTTATTTATTTATTTCACACTTGGTACAAAAAATCAAACAAACCAACCACACTTTCTATCAACAAGCACTACAACCATGTGTGAAAAGGAGCAGGAAGAAGAAAATATTCTTATTAAACCCCGCCCACTATCTACAATCCAATTTATATTACAAGTGGGCACCAAAAATCAGGGAACAAACCAACATTAACATTTATCTGCGGTCCTAACCCAAACCAAACAACACATTTCCAATCAGAATAACCACTCCACATAGTAACAAGGAGAAAAATTAAAATTAAAATAAATAAAACAAAAAAATAATGGATCCTTTTTCAATGAACTCCAATTTCATTCACATTCTTCATATTGAGTTATTGTTTTAAGCATGTAACACTTTTTAAAACAATGTAAATTTATACAATTCTTTAAATTATAATGAAGAGAGTTCCACAGTCGTATACCCCTAACCGTTGGACTCATTAATCTTTGTGTAGTCACAGCTAACTGATGCTTAAAATAAAATTTCCTTTTATCTTCTCCCCCCGAACACAATAAAAATACTCTTTGTAACTTAAAAGGCAAAATATTATTTTTAGCCTTAAACATAATTAATAGTGTCTGTAATTTCACTAAATCTCCTAATTTTAATAATTTTGATTTTATAAATAATTTATTTGTATGTTCTCTATATTTAACATTATGAATCATTCGTATCACTTTTTTCTGTAATAAGTTTAGAGGTTTTATAGTATTCTCATATGTATTCCCCCAGACTTCAATACAGTAACTAAAGTATGAGAAAAACAATGAAAAATATAAAATGCGCATTGTTTTATAGTCTAATAAATCTCTTACATTTCCCAAAACATAAATGTTTTTAACCATCTTCTTTCTAATATACTCAATATGTGATTTCCACGTCAAATTTTCATCTACTATTACACCCAAAAAACAAAATTCAGTAACTCTATCAATCAATTCTCCATCAATGCACATAATGACTTCTTCCTCCTTTACACGATTGCCAAATATCATGAATTTCGTTTTTGTCAGATTCAAAGATAATTTATTTACATCAAACCATATTTTTAATCTTAACATCTCAGAAGTCATAATTTCAACCAAATCTTTCAAATTCTCTCCAGAGCAATAAAAATTGGTGTCATCTGCAAATAAAATAGAATTTAACCTTTTTGATACGTCACAGAGAGCAAGACCAAGGTGCTCACACAGCTGGAAGATGCATCAGTTTACTGTACGGCATCTATGACAAAGGGACAAAAATAGACTTATTAATGATTTCACTGCAGGTTTCATATTATGTATAACCATCCACTGGTATGATTTGGACCCTTTGGTGTTCTGACTTTGTCTTCTCCTGTTTCAGAGGTTATTGATGAAACATTTATATCCTGATGAGAACGGTCTCTTCTACGATGATAATGTTCTCAATCGCAGGAGGCGAGTACTCAGGAAATGGTTTGATGAGGATGAAAATAAACTCAGTTTTTACCATGAACTTCCTTCTAGAAGCAAGTTTTACCAAAGTTATTGTTTTTATAGATTGTGAGAGATTCCTAATAAACCCTGTCTTACTTGGTTTAAATCACTAGACTCCAACATTTTGAAATGATAAGGTGTTGTTGGATGCTTATGTCTTTTTTATCCTCCCCTACCTCAGATAACACATCACTCACTCATGTAGGGTTGTGAGGGAGGGTTATGGGTTGCGTAGGTCACAGTGGGTTGGGACATTCATGTGTGCTGAACCATGTGGGACATGGTCATGGAGGGGATGGGTGCCCCTCTCTCTGGGATACTGCTCCTTGTTGGTTTGGGGTGGCTTGGACCTCTTCCGTGCTGGCGGGGGCAGTTCTTTGGCACGTGGGGCCCTGTTCTCAGCTCATACCTGGGTTGCCAGACTCTAGTGGCGCGCAACCACATTTTCAAGCACATTTCATGACAAAGGCACATACACAGGCACACACACCACAAGAAGTATGCTGATCTGTGCATTTTTCATATTTCAGTTTGTGTTTTAGGTGCTGTAGTTTGTTTTTTTATTAGTTGCTCAAACATAAGTAGGTACGAACAAGATATAAAACACAGCAAAGTGACAACAGTCGGCTAGGTAGCGTTGCACAGCAGTGACGTCAGGCTTATTTGGAGTGGTTACACTAGCAGAGGTATTTGCTTATGTGCCTTCAAGCACACATGAACTTTAGTGACATACTGTAGGATCCAGTTTTTGTGTTGTTACCCTCTGTGTGCCGCTAAGGGTCACTTTTTGTGTTTTTACAGTATGGTATGTTTTATGGTACGGTGTTCAAGGTAGACACACGCAAGTCAGGTGTTGCTGGCTGGAAGGAGCGAGCTGTTTGTGATTCATGGTAAATGACGTTAAGATAACCTTTATTAGTCCCACACGTGGGAAATTTGTTTTGTTACGGCAGTGGACAGTGCAAAGTTAGAAAAATTAGAAACAACAAAAACAAAACAAAAAAACACTGGAATAAGATATCAATAAGATACTGCACACAATAGAATAGAATAGAATACTATATACAATCAAATCAAATAGAATAAAATACAATACAAATGCTATATACAATATGGGTACAATACAACGATGCCAGAAAAGAGTATTAAACTTAGTGTTATTGCACATGTGTGGATGTGTGTGTTTGATCAGTCTTTGTTGTAGAGTGTTACGTCCCCACATGAAAGCTAGGCAAAGAGGGTGGGGGACAGTAACAGTTGGATCCGGGTTGAAATGAAAAGAACGCCAGGCAGAGGTATTTAACACAAAATATATCTTTATTATAATCAATTAACTCAATATTCATATAAACAGTAACAACACAAAGAGACGCTGCCTTAATGATAAATCAGACAGGTCGACCCAAAGAGATGGTGACCACTTCAACAAAGGAAACAACTATAAAGCTTCAACAGAAAAAGAAGCAACGCCGCTATTAGCAATAACCAGGCAGGCCAAACAAAATAATGGAGGCCACCAACACTTAAGCAAAACCACTGCTCAGTTAAGAGCTACTCACAAAGAGCCACGCACGGTGGGGCTGGTCACACACAGCAGGCCTTTTCCACACCTAGACCAGTATCACACACTGACCAGCACAGAGGAAAACCACCAGAAGCCTCTCCCACTGCTCCTACCACTCCACACCGTAGGCAGGACAATCACACACCTAGCACTCAACGCAGCGACACCAGAGAAAGCCACCCTCCCACATGCAGCCCATCCCCAGATTATATAACCTCAGAGAGGTGATTGCTGACTGGGCCCAGGTGGAAAACGAGGCCAGAGGGGTGGAGCAAGAGAGGAGGAGGTGGAGAAAAACACCACGCCCACACAAGGGCAGTATCAGGAGGCCCTGCTAGGGCCGTAACATAGAGTCTGACAGCAGTGAGGAGGAAAGACCTGCGAAATCTCTCCGTCCCACACCGTGGGTGCTGCAGCCACTGAAGGAGCTGCTCAGTGCTGTCAGAGTTTCCTGCATGGGGTGGGAGATGTCCAACAGGGATGACAGCTTAGCCGCCATTCTCCTGTCACTCACCACCTCCACTGGGTCCAGAGGGCAGAACAGAGCTGGCCCTGTGGATCAGCCTGTTCAGTCTCTTCCTGTCCCCAGCAGAGATGCTGCCGCCCCAGCAGACCACACCATAAAGGATAGCAGAGGCCACCCCAGAGTCATAGAAGGTCTTCAGGAGTGGGCCCTCCACTCCAAAAGACCTGAGTCTCTGCAGCAGGTACAGCCTGCTCTGCCCTTTCCTGTAGAGGGCGTCTGAATTATGAGTCCAGTCCAGTCTGTTGTTCAGATCAACACCAAGGTACCTGTAGCTGTCCACAGCCTCGATGTCCATACCTTGGATGTTCAGTGGTTGCAGTGGAGAATGTTTGTGCCTGTGGAAGTCTACCACCAGCTCCTTGGCTTTACTGGCGTTGATCTGGAGGTAGTTCTGCTGGCACCAGTCCACAAAGTCTTGGGTCAGTTCTCTGTATCCTTGTCGTCCCCATCAGTGATGAGGCCGACTATTGCAGAGTCATCAGAGAACTTCTGCAGGAAGTCTGCAGTGCCCCCGTACTGCAGACGACCCTGTCCGACACACGGCCCTGAGTCCTCACATACTGTGGTCAGTCAGTGAGGTAGTCCAGTATCCATGTAGTGAGGTGATGGTCCACTCCAGAGTTCTCCAGCTTGTCCTTCAAGACCATGGGAAGAATGGTGTTGAAGGCACTGGAGAAATCAAAGAACATGATTCTCACAGTGCTCCCAGCGGCCTCCAGGTGAGCGAGGGAACGATGTAGGAGGTGAATGACGGCATCATCCACTCCAATGCCAGGCTGGTAGGCAAACTGAAGTGGGTCCAGTGATGAGCTCACCATGCACCGAAGCTGAGCCAGGACCAGCCACTCCAGGGTCTTCATTGACCCTGGAGCGGACCCCAGGCAGAGAGATCTGACCTTTGTGGCCCGAGATGGTTCTGAGGCCTCTCCACACTTCTACTGGATACTAAGAGAACTGTTGAACAACAAATGCAACCAGTTCAGAGTAATCAAGGTGTTAAACGGACAAGAGAAGTTCAGCTGGAGTTAGTGGACCAAGTTTCATTTATAACAGTGGTACCGCGTCACCCACGCCATCGAACATCTCAGTGGCTTCAAGCGTAGGCTTAGCCTCTGCACATACTATTCTTAATCCATAGGGTTTAGGTGATTTTGGCCCTTTGTAGGTATAACAGCTTCAACTCCTCTGCAAAGGTCCCAAGAATGTGTGCTTGAGTGATGTGTTTCTAAGATATTACAAGGTCTCAAAGTTGCATTAAACACATATTTAGCTTTCCATAGAAGCCAGGATTAAGACAATTCAATAGGCAGTGCATTTCAACCAATAAAAACGTCTCTCTCCGAGTCCAAACCCTCTGAGCCACAGTCGGTAACCTTTAGTGAGCACTTAGTCTTCAACATAATTTTCTGTCCAATCCCTGATTCACTGCGTGCACCCACACCTCATCTTGTGACCCTGTGGCTTTTCTCTCTGCAAAGATTACTAGTCTGACTGTTAAAAGTACAGCTCTACTCTTTCTGCAGTTTTATTCCCTCCAATTAAGCCTTGACAGTCTGGGGTTTGCTTGTCTTCTCTGCAGGTTATTGATCATCAGCTGTGTTGGCAAGCTAAGACTCCTCTGCTACAGATAGATCCAAAATGGGCTCAGGAGCCATGTTTTCATTAAGAAAAAGGCACGGATGAATGGCAGGGAAGAGATAAAGGTCATCAGACCTAAGAGTCTAATAATCAAACCCGATAGCTCTCAGCCAGCTAGTCTTCAGTGTAATAGTCAGGCTGTTTGTCTGCTTTCTTGTGATTGAGGAAACTTGTAAAAGAAAGGAGGTGAAAATAAAATTGCTCATCAGCTACAGGGAAGCTGGTCAGACTATGTTATTTCATCAGTAATAAAGAGACTCAGGCTACGTCCACACTCGCCCGGATAAATCTGAAAACTGTGTTTTTGTCTGAAAACGCGCCGCGTCCACACTATCGTTTTCAGTCATTTTCACAGAGTTATGCGTCCACATTGAAACGGCTGAAAACGCTTATGTTCCAGTACTGCATATGCAACCTGCTTCATTTCTGTCTGCTGTTTATTTACTTTGTGCGTCTTTGAAACGTCACGGCAAAATGTCGAAGGAAATGCACCGAGTTTTTGAAATGGACTAACAATGAGGTGGAGTTATTGCTGCGAGTAACAGAAAAGTACAAAGTTGCAAAAGCGAATGAGAGTTAAAGAATTTGAAGAAGAGCTATCTGGAGCACGTACAGACTGATATTAATCTTTAATAGGGCTGTCAAACAAAACAACTGCTGTGTAATGCCCTTCGCCATCTTAGTGTAATTGAGTCAGGAGACAGACACTATCTCTACTTTTAAGATTAGGCTTCAAACTTTCCTTTTTGCTAAAGCATATAGTTAGGGCTGGACCAGGTGACCCTGAATCCTCCCTTAGTTATGCTGCAATAGATGTAGGCTGCCAGGGATTCCCATGATGCATTGAGTTTTTCCTTTCCAGTCACCTTTCTCACTCACTATGTGTTAACAGACCTCTCTGTATTGAATCATATCTGTTATTAACCTCTGTCTCTCTTCCACAGCATGTCTTTATCCTGTCTTCCTTCTCTCACCCCAACCAATCACAGCAGATGGCCCCGCCCCTCCCTGAGCCTGGTTCTGCTGGAGGTTTCTTCCTGTTAAAAGGGAGTTTTTCCTTCCCACTGTCGCCAAAGTGCTGCTCATAGGGGGTCATATGATTGTTGGGTTTTTCTCTGTATCTATGAAGCGCCTTGAGGCGACTTTTGTTGTGATTTGGCGCTATATAAATAAAATTGAATTGAATTGAATTGAATTGAATTGAATTGAATTGAATAGTATCTACAGAGCAATGGTTTTGCTGAAAGAACAGTCAGAACAGCCACATCAGTTCTGGATAAAGCTCATGCCCAGGACGAGGATCCCTACCTGTCTCTTTTAGAGCAAAGGAAGACGCCATTTGATGAGTGTAAATCACCAGTACAGCTCCTAATGAGCCGACACCTATGATCAGTGCTTCCAGTCACCAGATTTCAGCTAAGACCCTGCATCATAAGTCAGACAGTGGTACAAACTAAAACGATAGAAAAGCAAGAACACCAAAGGCAATACTACAATGGGAATGTCACACCACTACCAAAGCTGCAGCAAGGGGACCAAATTTGTTTCCAGCATAGGACTGGAAACTGGCTACAGAGACTGACCACTCTTTTATAATCCACACCAGCAAGGGAAGGACCATGTGTTGCAACCGACGGCACTTGATGGGCGCTAAGCAATGGTTTTGCTGGTTTTTCATCACTCCGCACCTGCTGGTTCTGCATCTGTTCCTGCTGGATGGTCCGAAGGGGCGCTTGAGCAGTCTGTTTTGCTGGACGGTCCAAGGGACCCATTCAGCCGTCTTCTGCCTCTGCTGTGGGGTCTGATGGGCTCGTTCAGTCATCTGTCTTTGCTGGAGGATCTGAGGTGCCTGTTCAGCCATCCGCCTCTGTTGGAGGCTCCGGGGAGTTCATCCAACCATCAGTGCGACCATCAGTGCCACCAGATCCTCCACCTGCGGCTTCCACAGCGTTGCCTGCAGCGCCATCGCCTGCTCCATTGCCTGCGGCTGCCATGGCACCGTCTGGTCCTGCCTGGTCTGGTTCCGTCTCGTCTGGTCCTGTGGCTGCCACACCGCCATCCAATCCATGTCCTACTCGGCTAGCACGGCCAGCTCGTCCACGCCCAGCACACCGTTGCCGGCCACCATCTCTGTATCTCTCTGCCTAAGACTCTCCATGTCACCCCTGCCTGTCACGCCCTGTGTGCCCGTGCCTTTTGTCTCCTCATGCTTCCAGGTATCCTGGTGTTTAGCGTTTTGCTTTTAAGTTCACGTTTTCATGAGTTTTCCCAGTCTAGGTTTTGGTAGCTCCCCGTTCATTACTTCCGGTTTTTGTCACGTTGCCACCACTGTAAATAAAACGCTCATTTGCATCACAGCCTTTGTCTGCATTTTGAGTCTTTCCTTCAGAAACACGTCTGCCGTAGCAGCCGTGACAGCTAGGGCAACCTGTAAGAGCTATTTGCACTAATGAAGAATAACACTCAGACTTCTACCTTTATTGTTTTACAAAAGCAAAAGGAAATGTCCACAATTTGAACTTTAATTGCAGGGAATTATATTAAAGAAATTTAGCAATAGCAAAGCTAAAGCAAAATTGAATGGTAACAATCACAAAACAATAATAAAATCACTTAAACTATACTTATCTAACTGACCGACTCTGAGCTAAGGCTGGTTTTGTTCTTATCCTTGGTGATGAGAGGGTGGAGAATGGATGATTCAAAGGCTCACAGGTTGGAGTGCAGTTCCCTTTCTAGCATCTCTGCTGGAATTTCGACTGTGAAGCTCTTAGATCCCATCTTCTGAACTGCTCAACTCACAAGACAAGACAAAAGGGAAGAACCCCAGATATCCTTTTACACTCCACCTGGTCACTCTTTCTCAATCCTCTGGACGTCACAGCTTCACATGGGTATCCAGTATCAAGTCAGTCGGAGCTGGCGAGTCCCCTCACCCAAATCGGCTCCATCTGAAGTCTGCACTGGCTGCTCGGTGATACCCAGAGGATCAGAGATGAGACCTTTTTAATCAGAGGGCTGAACCATACTTCCTGTACAGGGGTAGATCAACAGTTGGTTTCCTCTTTTTCACCGTTCCTGCTTCTTTGCTGTCTCATTAACTTCATCTCCTCTTCTCTCTCTTTCATTACTGCCCTCCATTTTTCTCCATTTGAGTTTTTTTCACAAACTTGTCCAAATAAGACAGGGAGATGTAAAAATTACACAAAATGCACTGAAACTAAGGGTTCGTTTTTTACTTCTAAAATATGATACAGAGAGCGGACATTTTTCTCTTCGGTCTAAACGTCTCATAACTCCAAAGAATGAAAAAGTCAAAAACCCATGACCATGTCACATGTGCACTGGTTTCGCTAATTACTCCATTACTACCATTGGCATTGCACTATTGCCCAGTTTCATTTATTCCTCAAGCCTACAAATCTCAGAAAACACATAGATTGCCAAATTAGTGTGACCAAAATCATGCCTAAGATGCAAGCAGAGTGAAAGTGTGTCCTGTGTGCTTACGTTTTATTTTGTGATGGTTTTAGGTGGTGTACACAAGGCTTTTAACTAAGACACAAAAAAGAGAGCACATTACACCAGTGTTACGTTGTCACTGGCTTCCAGTACACTTCAGAATTCATTTTAAAATCTTGGTCCTGACTTTTAAAGCTTTGAATTGCGATGCCCTGCCTGCATTGTTGATCTTTTACAACCCCACGCTCCCTCTCGCAGCCTGAGATCATCTAATCAAAGGTGTTGGTAGTCCCACGAACTCGTTTTAAGACCAGAGGTGATAAATCTTTATAGCGGTGGCCCCCAGGTTGTGGAGTGCTCTCCCTCCATCATTACATTGCCTTGATTGTATTTATTTTTTTAAAAAGCAGCTTAAGACTCATTTATATGTGCTGTATGTTTGATTTTTCATGTATTTTATGTATTTCTGTTTTTATATTACTGTGAAGCACTTTGTGGTTTTTATCCCATGAAGAGTATAAATATATAGTATAAATAAATTGAACTGAAATTGAATTATCACTATTAAAAGTCTGTATAAAAGGTATTACACTACTGTTACCTCTTGGTTACCTCATGGGGAAGCTTTTATTTTCTACAATTTTACCTCGAGTTTTGGGCCCTTATTATGTCTGTGAAGGTTCTCAGTCATCCAGGTCATCGTAGTCAAAGGAGCTTGGAAAGAAAAGCGTCTGGACTTCTTTAAGTTGCTTGAAGACGTTTCACCTTCATCCGAGAAGCTTCTTCAGTTCTAAGGTCAAATGGTGGAGAGTCCCAGATATAAACCTAGTGGGAGTTTCCCCCCACAGAGGGACAAAAGGACCCCCTGATGATCCTCTAATCGCCTGAGCCAAGGTGTGTAACTGGGTGTGGGTCCCAATCAGCCAGAGTTTCGGGTGAGCTCATTGTGAAACCTGGCCCCTGAGAACCTTTACAGACGTTAGTCATTAATATACTGCAACAACATGGGAACAGAGCAGCTGTAGAGAATTCAACATTAATGAATCAATGGTACGGAAGTGGAGGAACCAAGAAGAATGAGTTGAGAGGAGTTTGACTTATCTGACTGGTTTGTTTCGCTTAATGCACCTTATAATCCGGTGCGCCTTATGTATGAAAACAGACCCGTTCATCGACAGTGCGCCTTGTAATCCGGTGTGCCTTATTGTCAGAAAAATATGGTATATCACTGCTGCTGTTCTGGGGTCAGGGACTAGGGAGTGTCAGAACCACTGTCCAGGATGAGACCACGAACATCCACAAGTACATCAGGAGAGATGGCCACAGCTGATGCTGGGATTTTTATCTGAAAGGCTCATAATTAGAATGACATATTTGTGTTTTTACTGCACACAGTGTACTGTGGAGAGGTTGGGAAGTAGACTGTTACTCTGATACTAACAGACACAAGATTAAGGCCGCTCACAGCAATGGGCCCTCGGTCATAAATTTGCTCTTATTAAATGCACCCGAGCTCCACCTTTATGTAGGTCTGATGGATGGTAGAGGTGGTTGCCAAGGTGACGAGTGAAGTGACCACAAAGCCGCAGAAGAAAAACCCTGAGCCGACATCAGACCTAAGGGCCCTAAACTGTCTCCTTAGTGTCATGTTTAGTGCACATAATAAAAAGCATTTACTGTCTGTGATGCCTCAAAGGCATTTATATCATTTATATCTAATGTTTGCTTTAAAATAATTCATTTCTATGTTTTCAAGTTAAAAAGAACAGTAAAAAGAGTTAAAAATGTTAAGAAGATTTCATTTTGATGGTGAACTTGCTAATAACCTCACTTCCTGGTGGGTTACCTGTATTGCTTCATTTCCTGTTTACTTCCTCTTCTCGGTTGCTCTAAGAGGGAGGCTGTGTCCGAATTCAGGGGAAGGATGCTCATAAGGACACTACCTACCTACGTCACAAGGTAGTGTCCTTAGACGGACGGGTAGTCAGGAAGTGAGCGGCTGTGGACGGCCCATTTTTTTCTCCATAGAAACTTTATTGAACAAACAACGAGTATCCAACATAACAGACGGGCTGTGGACAGCCTCCCAGCCTTCAACTCCGCCCTTACTTACGTGTTTTTCCCGTTGCTAGCGCCACAGCACGAAAACTTTAAAATATACCCAGAAATGTCGCTCCGTTGTTTGGACAATTTTAATTCTCGAGGACCCAGAAAAACCTTATTGTCGTCGCCCGCATGTTGTGTACCTTAGGCTCATCAGAGACAATCATATCCAGGTAAAATAATGTCCTTTAATCTACACGCATTTAGGAATTACTCAGCTAATTACACGATGATTGAATTATTGCCGGTGTCGTGCCAAATTAGGTATCCCCGACAGAATTTGTTTCCCCTGCGTCGGGAGCACACGCTGGACTGTCCAAATCACAGACAAACAGTATCCCGCATTGTTGATTTTTAGTCTACAAACACTTCTTATAATGACTAACTACTCCTGACATTTTTGAGATGTTAGCTCTTTATACAACGACGTTATAGTGGGATACAAATAATATCAGGCTGATCCTGCCACAATTTGTTCCCCCTGTGTAAATCAAGGACAAACAGTATCCCACATTGCTGATTTTTCGTTCACAAACACTTCTTATTATGACGCATTACTCCTGAAACTTTGGAGGATTTAGCTCTTTATATAGTAAAGTTATAGGAGAATAAAAATATAAAAATAGTTATCAGCCAAAACGTTAATGGTTTGTTAAAATAATCCCATCTGATACCCGTGAGCAATAAATATATAATTATATAATGTTGTAACCCTCAAACTGAATGGTAATGTAATGATACTAATTTTTCACTTTTTCACAAAATGAAAACATCAGTACTTCTTGCGTGCTCCCAGCACAGGGGAAACAAATTCTGTCGGGGATACCTACTTTGGCACAACACCGGCGTTGTGCCAAAAAAGTTATCTCCTGCCAAAACTGATTTCCAATGTTTCCGTGTGTAATATGCAGTGTTGGGGAGTAACGGAATACATGTACCGCCGTTACGTATTTAAAATACAAAATATGAGTAACTGTATTCCGTTACAGTTACCGTTTAAAAAGGTGGTATTTAGAATACAGTTACTTTGTTGAAATAAATGGATTACACGGCGGTACTTCCCTGTTTCATATTGTGGCGGGTCAGGACTGTTTGGGGTTTGTTTGACAGCTACGTTCTGTTGTTCCAGGCGGCAGCGTTACGGTTGCCATGGTTACAGGGTGACGCTCTCTCTCTCTGCGTGTTTCCTGGGTGAGAGAGGCCTTGTTGTTGTTGTTGTGCTAAGCTAACAGGCAGAATGCTACAGGTATAGCTCTAAAGAATGTAGCATCATAGGCAGTGTAGTCCGTGCTGCAGGGAGAATGGACTGCCATACACGTTATGTGTCTGTGAGCGAGGGAGGGAGAAAAAGGAAAAGTACGAGCTGTCATCGAGCAAAAACGGGAGCTGGAAGCATGTAAATATAATAATAACCACTGCAGCCAAGAAGAGAGCCTGACGAGCCCAGCTGTAAGTAAGCTATTAAGACTCGACTGTACACCGTGTTCGTGTTTTCCTCCAAAAACAATAAGTTCTGTTGGAGCAGCCTTTCAACGCCTCTCTCTGTCTCTGCTAGCAAAGTTGACCCAGACAACAAAGTAAAGCTAGTTTTCAGCTACGAGCCCGACACGAACCCGACGTATTAGCCAGAGGTCCCTTTACTACGGTTCGGAGCCGCGGACCTTCAGTAACAGTAATAAATCACAGCAATAGTACATTCATGTAGTTGTAAACAGCATGATAATATATTAAGTAATCCAAAGTATTCAGAATACGTTACTCTCATTGAGTAACGTAACGGAATACGTTACAGAATACATTTTGGGGCATGTATTCTGTATTCTGTAATGAAATACATTTTAAAAGTAACCTTCCCAACACTGGTAATATGTTTAATATCTGTATGTATGTTGGTAAATAGACCTCGGTGAACATGGTTTACAACGGGGTTTGATATATACAATAATTACCTGATGTTCAAGTATTTTTATAACTGGTTATAACGTAGGTACAGTTGATATATTTGTTTTGCTGTCTGCTGTCCTTTTGGCCAGATTACTCTAAAAAAAAAATTTCTAATGTCAACAAGATTGTTCCTGAACTGGATAAATAAAGGATATACAAAAGTCACTGCCAAAAACTGACTGCAGCTTCTCCTGTTACAGGAATGTTGCTGGTGGCTCAAAGTTACCTGATGTCATTAATGAGGGAAACATTTGACGTGTTTCACGTATTATTGACCAACAAGTTATTTATAGCAGGTTAAATACGAACAATCAGTTTAGGGCAAAAACCGGAAATCAGTTTTTGGCAGACGATCATATTCTGGCACAACATCGGTCGTTCTCACACATGTACTGTATCATATAAAATATATAAACTAAATATCTTCGAATCTAATCTTTTGTTTGTTTTTACAGAGCACTTTATCAAACTGTTGTCTGCTACAGAGTTACAAGTATTATACTAATAATGTTGCCTCCACCATCTCCTGCTTGTATATTTCTGAAAACATCTTAGTGGCAGCCACGAGTGAGCCCTGCAAACCCTGTGGATGGACGATGCAGTGGACAGTGGGAGCATCCTAAAGCTCTCTGCAGACCACCCTGTGTGATTCTCCACTCGCTGACCAGAAAAGACAAACCGCAGGTCTCAGTTGCAGCACGCCATCCACGTCTGATCTTCAGCAACACTGCCAGAGACTTCCTGTAATCTATTACAGTTGTTCAAGAAACGGTCCAGGATCAGGTCACTCAGGTTGGTCCTGTGTGAACATCTTTACATACTGTGTATTTGAAATATTAATTTTTATTGTTATTTCTTTATTGCTATCAAATAAATATCCATGTAATATTGTTCAAAGTTAGCGTGATGTTCATACATGTTAAAAATGCCTGTAAATCAAATGAGTTCAGTGACAATTACTGTTTGTTTGAATCAATTTATTAATAACATAAAACCTTTAAACTAATGCAACACATAACAATGTAACAAATATATTCAGATAAATTGTCACGGTTCTGGGTCCGTTGGACCCAGTATTTTGAGTTTATTATGTTTTGGTTTATTTTTGCATCATGGATTGTTTCTTGTTCTCTTGTTGTGATGATGATTATTATTAGAGTTTCATGTTTCTGTTATCCATGTTTTAGGAATTGTGGTTTCATGTATAGTTCAGTTCCATGTGTCATCTTCTGTCTCTCTGTGTTGAGTCTGTGTCTCTGAGTTGTGATTCATGTTTCCTGTTTTATTGTGAAAGTCTTTGTCTTATGTTAGTGTGTGCAGCTTGGTTCCCCCTGTCTCGTTAGTCCTGATCTCTCCCAGCTGTGTCTCCCTCCTGTTGCCCATTCCCTCATTACTACCCTGTGTATATAAGCCCTGTGTTTTCCCGTGCTCTGTGTCGCGTCGTACCCTCAGATCCTGCCTGTGTGTTCCATTTAGTGTTTTCATGTTTGGTTTCTGTTTTGTTGGTGCCAGCAATAAAGCTGTGGTTTTCAGTTATATTTCCGTCTCAGAGTCCTGCACTTGGATCCACATCTCCACCTGCCCGCACACAGAGCCCTGACATAAATAAATGTCTCAGTACATAACTCATTTTGGAACTGATCTTTCTAGAAGTGAACAGTCTGTCCATCCTCTCCCTGCTCTCCTCTCCTCTCTTTGCTGCCTCATGTCTGATGAGGTCTAGCAGCTCATCATCTTCTCCTCTTCCTCCCTGTCGTAGGTGGCTGAGCTGCTTCGTCATCGCTGTCGCTTTGGTCATCCACTGCTGTGCTCGGCCCTGGAGTGTCCTCAGGGAGAGAGGACATTAGGACAGGAGGCTTAGTGGAAGGCATCTGTCCTATCACCTCATCCATGAGGGCAAACCAGGGCCAAGCACAGCAGTGGGCTTCCCACTGACCCCCTCTCCTGAGCCTGGATACTTGCAATCCTAAAGGCAGGAAATCAAAAATGACAGCAGGCAAATAAAAACACAACAACTCTTAGTAGTTGCACATTTATTAACTTGTGTTCTTAAGAATTATCTTCTTGGTAACACACAGACGTACTTTGTATTCTTTAAACTTATCTCATGTCTTCTGGCCTGCAAGGGGTGACTTTCCCCTGCAGGCCCATCTTCTCCAGAAGTGTCCTGATCACACACAACACATAAGAGAAGAGAGGAAACCATGGCAACTATGTTAATCCCTAAACCCAAAGGTTTTCACAGCAGAACACCAGAGGAACGCCAGAGGAACGCCAGAGGAACGCCGTCTGGACATCACAGGTTCTGCACAGCAGCGGTCCGTGAGTCGTTTGGTACCGGGCCACGAGAGTTGAGGCTCCGCTGTGAAACTTATGGTTTTCAGGGTTTTTATCGTTAACTCGGTTTCCCTGGGTCTTTCCCTTGTTGTAGCTGTGTGTCTTAAATATTTACATGTTACCATAGCGACCAGAGAGCATTAAGCGGCAGAGAGGAGGATGTTACTCTCAATGTTGGCGCATTTTCAGGAGGACGCTGCTAATAACGTTACACAATTACACACTACATTCAGGTTTATTATTATATTTACAAAATACCAGTTTTTGTCTTGATCATTTTATGTGTTTGTATTTATCCGCGACACCTTAAAGGCTCCGTGTCTGACATAAACTGGTCTGTGGCGCAACAAAGGTTGGGGAGCGCTGCTGTACAGCATGAGGGTTAATGGGACCGCACTCATATGAATATGATGTGTAAACTGATTTATTCTTGTACCTCCATGCCGTAGCGGCCCAGTTCTTCACCCCAGTGAAGAGGTGATCATTTTCTCCTCGTTTTAATAAATTAAGACGTTTGTTCCCCACAACATATCACCAATTCAAAAGAATCAAAATTAGCTGTATGTGAGCGGCTATACATGAATAACCGCGGGACCCGCGATACAAGCTGGTTTACGGTTATTTTAAATAAAAGAAACATGTCTCTGCAGATGCCCAAAGATTAACAACACGACCGCTATAACAATTTAACTTTTGTACAACCGGATGTTCATATACTTACATTTGAAAGTGTTTTCCTCTCCTGCTTCGACCACCATCGTTATCAGGAACAAATCTCCTCTATGACCCGCAATGAATGCTGGGATATAGTAGGACACGAAGGATACATCGGACCATCCTTAGAATTCAGGGCAAAGTTTGTCGCCACATTTTGAGCACTCTTTGAATTCGGACAGCCTTTGTCGCGTCGCCGTGATGTCATTGCTTCCAAATGTGGCATTGGCGCATCCTTCCCCTGAATTCGGACACGACTAACCCTCAAATTCGCGGAGAAGTAGGACGCATTTGTCGCCACATTTTGAGCGCTCTTTGAATTCGGACAGCCTTCGTCGCGTCGCCGTGACGTCATTGCCTCCAAATGTGGCATTTTAAGCATCCTTCCCCTGAACTCGAACACAGCCGGAGAGTGACATGCGGTCTTGCTCTGAGGCTTATCCACAGCCATCCACTTGGGAACATTGTTCAGGCGACGCCGTAAGTATATATATTTCATGAGGAAGGTGTTAAAAAAAGCATGATTAGCGGTATTTGTTAAAAACTATATTTATTTGTAATTCATGAAGGTTGATTTGTACATGTTAAAAAGGCAGTTTTGATGATCATTACTGCTCAAGCTAATACGAAGATGTAAGGTCACATTTTGAGTTATTTCGTGATGCAATATTCATGTAAACACGATCATTTTTTCTATTCTGTATTTCTGTTCAACTACAGTTTTCACCACTTGTCAAATGAAGATTCTCAACTCTACTCGGACTCGTGTGTTCATCGACAGAGGTTTAGCTTGGTGTTTAATCAGAGTTGCTGCACTCTGCAACAGAACACTGCCTGTGTGTGGTGCTCTTTGTTCGTTTGGGTATCCAGAGAGAGCAGAGAGACGTGGCAGCCGGTTTTTAACTTGGGCTTTCAACTGCTTAATACATTTCAGAAAATGCACTTTGAGCATATTTATCTTCTTTCTCCAGAAATGAACCCAATATTGACCATGTGTTTAGTGAATACCTCAGGCAGCAGAAATCCAAGAAACAGGAGGAACCATCATGGAAGGACAGGCCCCTGCACAGTATGTACCACCGGCAGGTAGAGGAGGTGGCTGATATCCAGAAATCCTACCAGTGGCTGGACAAAGGTGGGCACAGAGACAGCACAGAGGCACTAATCATGGCAGCACAAGAACAAGCTCTGAGTACAAGATCCATAGAGGCTGGGGTCTATCACACCAGGCAAGACCCCAGGTGCAGGCTGTGTAAAGATGCCCCAGAGACAGTCCAGCACATAACAGCAGGGTGCAAGATGCTAGCAGGCAAGGCATACATGGAACGCCATAACCAAGTGGCCGGCATAGTGTACAGGAACATCTGTGCCGAGTATAACCTGGAGGTCCCGAGGTCAAAATGGGAGACGCCCCCAAGGGTGGTGGAGAATGACCGAGCTAAGATCCTGTGGGACTTCCAGATACAGACGGACAAAATGGTGATGGCTAACCAACCGGACATAGTGGTGGTAGACAAACAGAAGAAGACGGCCGTAGTGATCGATGTAGCGATCCTGAATGACAGCAATATCAGGAAGAAGGAACACGAGAAGCCGGAGAAATACCAAGGGCTCAGAGAAGAGCTCGAGAGGATGAGGAGGGTGAAGGTAACGGTGGTCCCCGTGGTAATCGGAGCACTCGGTGCGGTGACTCCCAAGCTAGGCGAGTGGCTCCAGCAGATCCCGGGAACAACAGCGGAGATCTCTGTCCAGAAGAGCGCAGTCCTGGGAACAGCTAAGATACTGCGCAGGACCCTCAAGCTCCCAGGCCTCTGGTAGAGGACCCGAGCTTGAAGGATAGGAGTTATATATATATGCGTTGAGGTCAAATGTTTGTGCATGTTGGAGGTATTTTCCTAGTTTGTTGTGTTCAGTGTGGGAGTGATAAGAGTTGCAGTCTTACACGCCTCTCTGCAGCTTCTCTCCTCCTGCTACCCCCCCAAAAACCCATCTCCATAGAGACTGTGTCTGCTTCCAAAAAGACAAAAAACAAACTAAAAACCAGCAACAAACAACTTAAACATTTACAAAGAAAGAACAATACAGTATCCACATCTGAACCAAAGAGTAAAACAGTGAAATGTGGATTATTAAATATTAGGTCTCTCTCCTCCAAGTCTCTGTTAGTACATGACTTAATAATTGATCAACAAATTGATTTACTCTGCCTTACAGAAACCTGGTTGCAGCAGGATGATTATGTTAGTTTAAATGAATCAACACCCCCGAGTCATTCTAACTACCAAATAGCTGATACGACTGTATCAGCTATTTGAAGAGTGAAAATTCAGACACAGAGAAACCACTGTGTCATCGCCCACCTGATGTGCTTCATTTGGTAATAAATATGAAGCACTGAATCTCACCATATAAAGATAAAACATGAGGAAGATCATGTTAAAATACAAAATTTTTGTGCCATTTCTAACCTTTCATAGAGCAACAGGAGGTGGTAATATACAAAGAGAAACACGTACAGAGAAAGGTCAGTCATGTCAGCGTCACCTGGTCATTTGCTCTCACTGTGTGTAGCAACACTGAGCTGTGAGCCATCTTTCTTCTGCTGTTTGCTATGTGACTCGCCTCCCCGCGCTCTGTATGTCTGTTCCTATCTCCACTGTTTTAAGAACAGTCCATGCATTATGTGAAAGTGAAAAAGACAAGGAATACTGGAACAAACACCAGAATGTGGTCGACAGGTTTTTAGAACTGAGCATTTAGATAATATGTTTACAGGCTGTTCAAAGTCTTAATATGACTGACTCTTACAACCGCTCCTGATTGAAGAGCGCTCTCTGGTGCTTTAAATGAATTTATCCTCTGCTACATCATTTATACATACATTTATCCTCTACAGTGTCCATATTTCTATTTGCCAGGGCAAACCAGGCGCGGAGCTCTGAATATCAACAGTGTGTTTATTTACAGTGTGGCAACAACTGATGCACAATTAATCCCCGTGCTCCCCAAGACTCCCGTGTGTCTCCCACTCTGGCGTCCGTGTTTGTGCTCCTCGCTGTCGTGACTCTGCACAGCCTGTGCTGTCCTTCCTCTCCACGTCCTCCTGCAGGACAACAATGGAAGCAGCCGTTAGACACTGACCCCAGAACCAAAACACAAAAACAACAAAATAACAAACCCTCCCAGGTCACAGTCCCAAAGTCAGACCAAGCATCCCGCAGCGGTGCAAAAAGAAAAAAAACCCCACAAAACAGTCTCAGGTGGTCCATCACTTTAACAAAAGAGTTCAGGTGGCCTACCTTGGTCCCGTGATAGCAGTAGGACGCTTTAGGCGGCCTACCTCGAGTCCAGTGGTGGCAGCGTTGCAGCTCTGGCGGGCGGCCATGGGTCTGCAGCGGCGAAACAGTTCCGGCAGCCTGCCCCAGTGGCGCTGCTCCACTGGTGGCTTGCCCCGGGTCCAGTGCCGCTGTAGCTCCGGTGGTCTGCCACAGGTCCAGCAGCAGCGGCAAAACGGTTCCGGTGGCCGTTTCGGCGGATCCAGTGGCGGCGTTGGCGCTGCTCCTCTGGCGGCCTGCCCTGGGTCCAGTTGCGGCGGCGCTGCTCCTCCGGCGGCGCTGCTCCTCCGGCGGCCTGCCCCGGGTCCAGTGGTGGCGTTGGCGCTGGTCCTCCGGCGACCTGCACGGGGTCCAGTTGCGGCGGCGCTGCTCCTCTGGCGGCCTGCCCTGGGTCCAGTTGCGGCGGCGCTGCTCCTCCGGCGGCGCTGCTCCTCCGGCGGCCTGCCCCGGGTCCAGTGGCGGCGTTGGCGCTGCTGCTCCACCGGCCTGCCCCAGGTCCAGTTGTGGCAGCGCTGTAGCTCTGTCTGCCACAGGTCCAGCAGCAGCGGCGAAACGGTTCCGGTGGACGGAAAACAGAAATCAGAAACTTGAGAAATATTTTGCATGTTAATTGGCAGCAGGTCAATAACACGATTGGGTATAAAAAGAAGATCTTAGAAAGGCAGATGTCAACCAGCACTACAAATGGGCAGAGTTACAGCACACTGGTTGCTAAGGTTGCTTAACATAAAATTATGAAGTATTTGAATATATCAGCGTCTACTAAACATAATGTACTCAAGGAATTCTGGAAATCTGGATAAATCTCTGTGAGAAGGGGATTGGAAACCAATGCTGTGATCTTCAGACCATCAGGCAGAGCTGCATTAGAAACAAACATGGTTTTGTCATGGTGATCACTGCACAAGCCTGCCTGACCTGTTAAAAAGTTAACGAGGCAAACCGTCCTCGCTGCACCGCAGGCTACTTTAGGCAAAAAGATAAAAAGCTTGTAAAAAAGATTAAATAAAAGATAAAAAGCCCTCTTTGACTCCTTTGAGAAGTCACACAGCGAAGGTGTATGAAGGGACTTCTTCATCCTGCTCCTCAACTGTAGCCTCGATTGATTACCTATAAAAAGCAACCCAGAAGAGCCCTTGGAGACCATCCATGACCTCTACTGTCAGCTTCCCCAGAACCCACTGGTAAAGGAATGAATGTCAGTCAGGTTTAGAAGAAAACGATGCTTGTCATAAATCCTTTAATCTGTGAAGGAGTGTGGTTGCCATCTTGAACCAGGGAGGTAAAGATAGCGTTTCGGTCTCTGAAGATGAAAAACTGCCAGGCAGCTGCAAAGGCCAGTCAGAACCTGGTCCCCGTCCAACACAGGCAGCAGCACAGCAGACCTGGTCAAGTGGAATCCTCCCCATCTGCATCTGGAGGTTCCACAACAGTTGAATGGTGCCAGAGCACAGAGGTGGCCACGTTGTTAACAACCAAAATTCTTCCCATGCAGGACAACTGCGGCTGGACCCAGCTCCATCGAGACCATCGGGCACTGATCTTTTCTGCTAGACCTTCCCAATTTCTCTTTTGGAATTCGTCTCTTCCAGAAACACACCCAAGCATTTCATTCCATCCCTGTTACACTGCTAAAGTGGGCTCCCTTACACCCTTTCAACAGAGGACCTTCACATTTGATCCAGTTGATGTTTGCAAAAGATGCTTTCTCGTATAATTCCAGTTTTATATGAGAGCGTTGATATATTTTTAGTGGTTATAACTGTAACATATTCAGGATACACAGACAGTCTCAGTGTGCTTCCTGCTCCTTCTGCAAAGTTCAACCCCGGGAGTCCCTGTCTGAGGTGGTTTAAAGGGGGCCAGAGCATAGAGGATTTGGGAAAGGGGGATGTGGCGTGGAGGTGTGGTCTTTGGCTCTGCAATGACCCACAGATTTTCCTGGAAACCTTCCAGGCCACGGCAAAGGCATGCCAGTCTCCCGCAGAATGGGCACAGTGGTTACTGCAGCTGCTGCTGCTCTTGGGAGAGGCTCCGACAGCGGCTCTGCCATCAGCTTAGTTTTGAAGACAACTGCTGCATGGTGCTGGATTGTTTGGGCCTCTCCCCGGAGGATCACTGGCGGCAGTTCCCAGCCATTCTGACGGCAGGGGAGGAGTTGCCGTTCGCATGGCCCTGTCAGCTGTACAATGCGGCAGCAAGGGGGCTGCAGCCTGGGCCGTCAGAGGGGGACACAGATGCGCATTTATTCAGTATTCTTCGGGACCGCAGTCGGCAGCCAATAAGAGTTAAAACTCGTTGCACATGGGTGTCAGGTTGACACTGTGCCCGCTGCACACTACAAGGTTAACGGGTTCCTCACTACTGAGCCCAGACGGACTAGCCACAGACATTTTCTACATTTACAGAATAAATCAGTTTCCTAAATATTTCGTTCTTGTTGTTTTTTTGTCTTGTTTTGCACAAAAGCGAAATGCAATCAGGAGCGTTGTCATGAAGCTTTCCTGAAGCTGCCTGCACTGAGTGAGCAGCGGCGCCCTCTGCAGTTTGCGTGTGGAAGTGCAAAAGCTTACAGCACTAGTATTCCCAGGCGGTCTCCCATCCAAGTACTGACCAGGCCCGACCCTGCTTAGCTTCCGAGATCAGACGAGATCGGGCGTGTTCAGGGTGGTATGGCCGTGAGCGAGGGAAGCCCGCTATAAAAGACCTTTTATACTTGGCAAATGTCACACAGTTTCAAATATAGTATTGTGCTGAGCTTCACATGTTACAGCCAAAACATGCAAACCTTTGTTGTGAACTGCAGCTTTTTCCCGCGGTAACGTCACGACAATAACACATGTTCGTTTCTCACAGCACAGTGTTAAAGTGACAGAGAGCACACAGTGTGTTAGGACCGTTTGGAAGTCCAACATTTTTCTGGTTTGGAGAATTCAACTTATATACAGGACATAAACACATAAGCATGACTGTGTCATCACAGCATGTATAAAAAGGCTGTTTCTGAAGCCGTCCCTTGCTTACGGCCACACCACCCTGAACACGCCCGATCTCGTCTGATCTCGGAAGCTAAGCAGGGTCGGGCCTGGTCAGTACTTGGATGGGAGACCGCCTGGGGATACCAGGTGCTGTAAGCTTTTGCACTTCCACACACAAATGACAGTTTAAATAGACTGTGAGGCACCCTTTAAGCTCATTTTCTAATAGGATGGTTAGTGAGTCTTGTGCAAAGAGCTCTTCCACTGATGTAGGAATGTCAAATTCTTCAAGCGTTACATCAACATCACTGTACATGCACGGAGCACCTGTAGATGTTTTTGTGCAAACACAGTTGTTTATGACGTGAATATTGCAGCATTAAGTATGCATTATAACTGTGCTGTCATGTGCAGGTATTAAAAAATAAAGTAGAAACTAATCAATATCCTTCACTCTAAATTGTTTTTTAAATCCCAATAAATGGGTTACAGTATCTACATGAACCCCGTTATCGAGGAAGCCTCTCACTCACGGCCATACCACGCCTGTTCTCATCTGATCTCTGAAGCTAAGCAGGGGCGGTCCTGCATAGTAGCGTCACCTTCACCTTGCTCCATGTTAGAAACTCCATGATATCGTGTTCCCTGCTCAGGGCAGCAGGCTGGAGAAGGTGGTCCTGGAACAGTTTGTGGAGGGCTTGCACAGGGAAATGGCACGCTGGGTCTGCTGTCTTAGACCGGTGAGCCTGGAAGCTGCAGTCATCCTTGCAGAGGATCCCCCAGCCCACCCGGGTGGGGGGAGCAGGGAGGCACAGCTGCTGCCACTCACTAATCAGATTCTCCCCTTTTCCAGGGGAGGACAGCTGAGTATAGAGTGGAGAAGCAGCTGAAGCGCTGACTGCCCAGAGCGACGAAAGAAAACGTATTAAACACTAAGAAACATCACCTGAAGTTAGGTGGGGTCCGTTCATTTTACAGTGTGAATGCTTGAATGAAGCCAGTTGTATAAGAGCGCTTCAACTGCTCATAGTAAAAGCAGTAGCAGTACTACAAGAAACAGCCCATTTACCAAACTCACCTCTTCAACAATAAAAACAAAAACCTGCCACTCTCGTGTAAAGTTTCTTGAAAGGAGCTACACCAATCTGTCAAAGCAAAGTTATCATTATTAATGTTCAGTGACAGTGATCCCAGACACTGAAGTATCTTTCCATGCAGTTTTGAAGTGGCGTAGTGTTGTGCATCCAGCAAAGGATGAATGTTTGATAAAGAAAGCTTACAAAAAGTTTTAAATCATTTTTAACATGTAAAAAACATTTTAACATCATCTCAAGAATTAGAAAGTGAACCCGAAGCACTTAAAGGCAGTGAAGAGGAAGAAGTCCCATTTCACACAAGGAGACTTCCAAAAACATCAGGCTCATGGAGGAGCAGGCCAACCACTGGCTGGGGGAGTTTAGTGCAAACATGGAGGCACAACCACACGTGTTTATGAACTTCATGTAGGATTCAATAAGCAGCATTTCTGCATTAAAACATCTAAAGACAGCTAAACCAGTTTACATCAAAATGATTCTGAAATCCTGACTAGACAGGGTTTGAATTTCAACTAATATTAAAACAAGCTGATAATGAGGTAAAATAACTTGGCAGCAGAGCGTTGATTTGCTAACCTCACCTGTGGCTGATTACTCATTTCTGAGGAAATGCTCCAGTTTGAATTAGTTTGGTGCACTTACCGTGACAAAGTGTCACTCAGCTAACGATGCCTGCAATTTTCTGTTTTTCTGTTTTTGGTTTCATTTTCCTTCCTCCATCCTGACTCTTCCAGTCCTGTGGACTTCCTGTTACCCAGGGACGTCAATTCGCTGAAGTGAATTTTCCAGTGGTTTCCCCACATCTTGCCGTGTTCACACACACACACAACAGAGGGGAAAGAGCCACAAGAGGAGAGAAAACAGAACGGCGAAGGAGCGAGACTGTGACAGCACCTCGACAGAAATAACCAGGAAACCTCAAGAACACGTTATGTAGAGATCCACTGTCTAATTAAGAAAACAGAAATCACATGCTTCAAACAGTTTATAAGAAAAACTGTAAACAGCAGTCCTTATAGAAATGTACTCTATTCCTCTCCCGTCTTGTCTTTCTAACGTAACACATTAAAAAACTAACTCCATCTATTCCTACTCTTCTCTTCTCTCATGAAATGAGAAAGAAAAACAAGCTGTGCAGGCAGGACCACAGGGTAACATTAATTTATTAATTTTTGAAGTGCATCCACAGGATCTACTGGAAGGAACCGGAGGCTGCAGCACATGAGAAATGATCCCACTCGAACAAACTGTCTCAGGGTTAATTACTCATTCATTCATCATTGCTGTCCCCTTTAACCCCTCATCTGTGTAATGGATGTGCATACATGTCAGTCCACATGTGGCTGTGAGTTTATATTTACAGTATAGTTAAATTATTGTATAGTTTTTATAATGTGCTATACGCATGTGTGCACTTTTATAGAGCTGTTTCTAATTTTGTTATACGATGTATAATGACAGGCTTTCAATTCAATAAATGACAACAGACAAATATTTGTTTAGTTTATTAAATGGTTATTAAGTATCACTCATTCACTCCTATGTTGTACAGTGCTCACATGTAGCTGCCAGTTTTTGTATTGGCCTGCACAAAGCAACAAGAACCTGAGATACTTGAAGCCTTCAGCAGCTCCTCCTAGGAACAGAAGTGTCCCTCCACCCTTTTCTGGCTGAGAACTATGGCCTCAGATGCAGCAATGTCTCTCTCGGACACCCCAAGCTACCACACTGCCAACCAACACTCTCCTCCCAAACCCTGGTATGAACCTCCCCAGAAGTGGAGCACACCCTCTTGTCCCCTTCTTAAAGACTGTCATCCCAGTCGGCCAATCCAAGGGCCCTGTCCCCAACTTCTACATGCAGGGTTGTCAACCAAGATGACCCCATGATTTCCAGAGCATGACAACCTCAGGGCAATCCTCTCAACCCCATGGGCCCAGCCACCAAGGAGCTGTTTAACTGCCTCAGTTACTTTACACAAGTGATAGGTGAAGTCGTCCGTCTCGTTTACAGACTCTAAGGCTACGATCACACTGCAGGCGAAAGCGCATCAAATCCGACTTTTCTGACCCTATGTGACCCATATCCCATCATGCTACGACAGTGTTAACAGCACTTTCGTATGTGGTCCTGAATCCGATACATATCCGATGTTTTAGAAAGCTGCTGTTTGATGGTCATGTCGCATTAAATCCGTCTTTTACGTCACTGACACGAGACAGACGCCAATTATCAGCACCAGAGAAGACATCGCGAACACTTCCTGTCCATCCAGTGAAACTGTTGGACAAACAACGTTGGAGAAACGTGAACATTTTATTTGTTCTGTATAATCTGCAGATTCTGACAGAAATCTGCAACTATCCTTTGAAGCAGCGCTCCTCTAAAACAGCAATAAGGATCATTATTAGGTTATTTACATTATTATGTAAATAACAAAATAACTTAAAGCAAAACTGGAAAACGCAAAGTCTGAAGTCTTTATATTAAGACCATCAGTCAAACAATACTGTTGCTCTGGGTCTAAACAGAGCGCGTTGTGTGTGACGTCTTCTTTTGCGCATGCGGCTGCTTTGAGCGTCACACTAGAGCGCGTTTGCTGTCGCATTTTATTTGTCGTGTGAACGAGCAGACAAAAAAATCGGATTTGATCAAAAAACCATAATTGAGCATCAAGACCTGCAGAGTGAACGTAGCCTTGGTCTTCCTACCTTCTGACACACCTTCCTTCTCCTGTGTTCTCAGTTAAAGTCAGCAGCATCCATCCTAACTGTACACATTGACAGCAGCAAGGAACTTCTTCCTCCTGACAGTTTTCCAGAATCACCTCTAGGCCACCTGAAAATTTTGCTCAGTGGGTCACAGAACTCCTCCCATTTGCATTCAAGTGTTTGCTTCAGCTATTGTCTGAATCAGCTACTCCTGTCAGCTCCCTCTAGAGTCCCACGACCCAACCAAACTTATTAGAACTTTTTCAGCTTAAAATCCCTTCACCTCTGGTATCCATCTGTTTCAGGAGTTTCCACTATCAACCAACTCAATACAGCCTCAGCAATGGAACGGAGTCCATCCAGACTCAATATCCCCGACCTCCCTCACAATGCTTTTGTTCTTTCATACACAATTCAGGGTCCCGGGGTCCTGGGGTGTAATCCAAGCTAACCTCACAGGGTGAGAGTGATGTTAATATCATAGATCACTACGATTCATCTGTTATGCTGCAATAGATGTAGGCTGCCGGGGATTCCCATGATGCGTTGAGTTTTTCCTTTCCAGTCACCTTTCTCACTCACTATGTGTTAATAGACCTCTCTGTATTGAATCATATCTGTTATTAATCTCTGTCTCTCTTCCACAGCATGTCTTTATCCTATCTTCCTTCTCTCACCCCAACCAATCACAGCAGATGGCCCCGCCCCTCCCTGAGCCTGGTTCTGCCGGAGGTTTCTTCCTGTTAAAAGGGAGTTTTTCCTTCCCACTGTTGCCAAAGTGCTGCTCATAGGGGGTCATATGATTGTTGTGTTTTTCTCTGTATCTATGAAGCGCCTTGAGGTGACTTTTGTTGTGATTTGGCGCTATATAAATAAAATTGAATTGAATTGAAAAATTATGCAGACAATGCATTAATAGGTTTTTAATTTTCATGCTAAATAAATAGCTAGTTATCAGATGTTTCTGCATAAATGAGGTAGACAGTAACACATATAATTTGGCAATATACTGAACTTAAAGTCTAGAAGTACTTCCCAAACAGTTATCAGAAAGACAACACAGTGTTTTTGATGATCTGTGGTCCTACTCTGCGTCAGTGTGTACTGTGTTAACCTGGAGTCCTGAGCATTTAGTTAAAATTAGATTTAATGCCGCTCTTTGTGCGGCTTTCAAACAGCGAGTTCTGGACAGAAGCCGCTATTTCATGACACTTCTAGTTGTGAAATATTCCTTCAAGTCAGTGCTAGACCATCTCTGTGCTGAATTAAGACTCATTTCAGCAAAGTCTTCCTCTACTTAACTCAAGCACATTGTCTCCATATCACATTTGACAGGGTTGTTTGTTTTCCCTCCTCCTCCTCGTGTTAATACCAGTATGACTTTTATCCACAGTGCTGTGGACACATGCAGGATGTAAGGCCACTGTTATTTCCCGAGGACAGATAAACAGCAGTGATTTGCTCAGCGTTTGACAGTTTGCTTATTTCGTTCTTCCTCCGAGGACTCCTCATCAGTTAATTTCAACATGGCAGCCTCAGAAGCCCGAGTCTTTGGGGAAATGTCATTTTTAATTAATTCCCAGGTCTTTTAAGATAAGCAGCTAGTCGTTAATTTCACCCAGGGCGTAACGTTGTCAGGGGCCCAGAAGCATGACGTATGTCTGTCAAGATTAATTACTATGCAAACACAGCTCTCTTTTTTTCTTCTTGCCTTTCCCCTCGTATACAGCAGCGCCTCACTGACCAGCTAACAGAAAGTGCTGTCCAAATGGGCAAAGTAATAGTGCCTGATGATACTGTGTGTGATTCATGTTGAAAATGTTTTTATCATGTCAGTCAGATATTTTCAAGGAATTCTGAATATCCAGTGGAAAATCTCAAAATTGATTGTTTGAAAATTGTACAACATTAAATTATCTCTATGATCTGTTTAAATATGTATAATTTATTTGATCTGATTATTTTTGCCATTACTGGATAGAGACAGCGAAAACACACAGGAAGACTGGGAGAGACACGGGCTGCAGGTTGCTTTCCGACTAGGGATGGGTATCGTTTAGGTTTTATCCGATACCGGTGCCAAACCGGTACTTTTGAAACGGTGCCGGTGCTTTAACGGTGCTCAAACCGGTGCTTAAAGAATGGAGAACACAAAATTGGTCCAGAAACCTCTCATGTTCAGCTGGGTTTTTTTGTAAAAAGATAACAATGTTAGCCTTTTCTGCAGCTATGGGGCATATATGGTATCACTCTTGGCTGGAAGCAGCTTAATCAATGGAAAAAACACAAACTTTGTCCAAAAACCTCTCATGTTTAACTGTTTTCCACTTTTTCTTTGGTCATTTTAGCCTTTTTGTCCAGGGTGAAGGGAGTATCTGCCATCAAACAAGAAGACAGCTGCATGTAGCTATGACGGTGTTTGCTAGTTCACCTTACATGCATTAATGTAATAACGTGGTTAGCCTACTCAACGTAAATTACACACGAACAACATTAAGCTACTCACGCAGAGAAGAACGGCTGCTGCTGCATCATCATCCTCATCATTTCTGCTACACTGGCAGGGCTAGGGGCCAGGACTCTCCTCTTCGGGTTTTTGGGGGATGTTGCTAACTCCGGGTCCGATAACAGGCACCACACCCGCAGTAGATGTGCTCGGTGTGAGGTCTCGCAGCAAGCTATCAAATACGGCGCATTTCTCGGCTTTTAAAAAAACGCTATGTGTCGCCAGGTGTTTCATCAGATTTGAGGTGTTACCTCCTTTGACAGTATCACAGTATCAGCTTAAAGCACTTGTTGCAGCTGCTGAGTTTGCATCTTTTGCTGTGAAGTACAGCCAGACTTTGACCGCTTCGCCTTGGGCATTTTTAATCTGTAGCTCTGCTCTAAAAGAACGTACGTACCTGGACCCGCCTACTATCCTCGGAAACGTAAAATGATTGGCTAGAATCTAAAGTGTATCACAGCTCAGGAAAAAAAAGCACCGAAATGTGCGCTGCTTTTTGGTCTGGTTACTACTGTTTATGTCAGAACCGGTGCCCATCCCTATTTCCAAACCCTGGGTTTGAGCTGTCGTTCTCATTGTAACCATGGCAATATCAAACCTCCTCTTTAAATCACACAGGTGTCTTTTTTGTTATTATTGAATCTAAGGCGATCATAAAAAATGATTCAAAGCATGTGTGATAACAACATGGCCAACTGTCCATGCCTAGCTGGTGAACATGAGTAACTACCTCACTTGCTTCTGTGCTGACTTCAAGATTGAAGACTCTTTATTTGTCACAAGCATCGTCATACTAGCACAACACACTGTGAAACGTGTCCTGAACCGCTGACTGTGTAAAACTTTATAAACAATAAGTGACGTTAATCACAGGGGAGCAAAGGTCATTCCTGGGGGTGTCAGGGAAACAATCCTCCAGTTACACTGAAGGCAGAAAATCCACTGAGATGATGTTGGGATTAAATTATTTGACGTGCCTCAATTCTATGCTTTATATTAACTAAAATGCCAGATAACCATATAGTGTGGTATTAACTGAAAATAGAGGCATTGGACTACGTGTGCTTGGGGAGTAGAAAGCTGCAGACTCTCACTCACGCTTGCCTGGGAAAAAGTAGATAACAGGGGAGCATCTCTGGTGGAAAGTTACTGACACACTGTTTAGACTAGAGTGAGAGAGCTTCTGTAATAAAACTGTCAGGGGAACACCAGCAGTTTGAGATCCACGTGTCGTGCAGGACGCATCTCCCTCCTAGAAGTAATAAAGTGTGAAATGGTCTGCTGAGCAGTGTTTCGTCTTCCATGCCTATGAGCAATCAAAGGAACTCGGTGAAGTGTTGATATTTAACAAGGAAGAGAAGAGTGAGATCCCTCACATGTTGAAGATTTCCTTTGATGTCCAGGGATGTTCTCCCTGCGGTGGAGGATGAACAGGTGGGTGGAGGCGAGTGGTCCAGGTGAAATGGGAGGGAAAGCAGCTGGATCATCTTGGCAGGGCTGCAGTGAGGTAAACAGGGCAACACGATTTGGCCTGTTGCCGCTTGAGAGAGGCAGACTATGTGGCAAAACCTGGATAGATCAGCTGGTCCTCACATACTGGCATTAATGATGATGATCAGCAGCAGATGTGCTGAGGAACAGAGAGCTCTGCCCAATAGGGAGGAATCTGCAGGAAGCTCAGGAGAAACTGGACCAGCCTGCTCCCTCATGACAGTTATTTGTTTTTCTAAAACTAATGGATGGATCAGTAGAGCTAATCAAGTGGTAGACGCAAATTTAACAATTTCTTTTCTTTATTTGTTGAGTAAGCCCAAATATACTTAAATCTACATTGAGACTGAAAAAAGCAACCTCCACCCATAAGCCTACTGTATGGATTTTGTAATTTAGATTTCCACACATATATATTTTAACTCAAAAGTACAGTTTTTATATTTAATGTTGCTAAAACAACAAAGTAATAAAAAAAAATAAATCTATCTGATGGAGAAATCCCTCATCTTTGGAAAAGAGAGTTTATTACAGAGAAATGTCTCTTTCCAAAATAAAAGCTATACTATACTCTTCTTCTGGGCTATATTCTCAGCAGCATATTAAACATATCAGGTCCCCATAAGGAGAATCATGTGCTAACGGCTGTCTAAATGACTCGGGTAAAGTTTGTAGCATGCGTGCTTGTTGTTTTTGTCTGCTTCCACTTGTCTTTGCACTAGGATGATGTCGGAGTAAATGTGCAGTCATATTCGTTGTGTTCCCACTAGTGCTGTCAGCGTTAATCTGAAATGACGTTAACGCCACAACACGGCAAATCTCCGTTAACGAGCTACCGCGGATCGCCCCATGCGTGGGGCTGGACAGCCAACACGTTAACGAGCTAACTGCGCTAACACACTAGTTCCCACCCATGTAATTGAGCATTGCTGGCACATCCAACATACTGTTTTACTTTAGTCCATGACGCGCTTACCTTCAGGGTCATACGTCACATGAAAACCAAAATAGTTCCAAAGGCCAGATCTGAATGAGGGTGGGGGAGGTTAAATTTGCCATGTTGCAATGAGCTTAGCTTCTGTCTCGCTAGCTTGCCCTGCGCTCAGTGAATCTGTGTTCGACTACTCTGCCTAGGCTGCACTGTCGAGCGCAGATCCACTGAGCGCTCGACACAGACAGCACCGTCAGAAGAAAAGTTGATAAAATAAATTAAAAATGTTGTATTGTTCGATACATATGCGTACCGAACCGAAAGCACTGTATCGAACGGTTCAATATCGATACGAGTATCGTTGCACCCCTAATATATATATATAGATATATATATATATATATCTATATATATATATAAACAGAAAAACTGGAAATATACACATTAATAAGAGTAACAGATAAAAGTTAATAGCATGCACAGGTTTAAACATAAGCAATTTTAAACAGGTGAGTTTTGAGGGTGGACTTAAAAAGAGGGAATGAGGTAATGTAATGTAATGAGAATGAATAGCCTTAAATGTATAAAGGATTATATTTAAATGAGTAATCAATTCGAGAGATAACAAGATTATGGACGAGAATGGCAGTGGCATGAGGAGTGAGGAAAGGCCGGAGGCGATTAATGTTACGGAGTTGAAAATATGCTGCACGTGTGACATTATTGATATGTGAATTAAAGGATAATGTGCTATCAAGAATGACACCCAAGCTTTTCACAGAGGGAGAGATAGGAACCGACGAATTATTGATAGTGAGAGAAAAATCGTTAAATCTGGATAGCGATAGTTTAGTGCCGACCAGGAGAAGTTCTGATTTATTGCTGTTATTTAAGGAAGTTGGAGGAGAACCAGGAATTGAGTTCAGCTAAGCAGAGGGTAAGGGAGGGTGGAGGAAGAGTAGAATCGGCTTTGGTAGAGAGGTAAAGCTGGGTGTCATCAGCACAGCAGTGGAACTGAATATTATATTTACGAAAAATGTGTCCGAGAGGAAGAAGGTAGATGATGAAAAGGAGGGGCCCGAGGACAGATCCCTGGGGCACCCCAGTAGATAGAGGAGAAGGCTGAGAAGTGAAGGATTTCAATTGAATGAACTGAGTGCGGTCAGACAGGTATGACTTAAACCAGGCTAATGGAGTATGAGAGAGACCAATAGAAGCTAATCTGCTAAGAAGAATGGGATGAGAGATGGTTTCAAAGGCTGCACTCAGATCAAGGAGAATAAGGATGGAGAGGAAACCAGAATCAGCCGCCATAAGAAGATCATTTGTTATTTTTATAAGAGCAATTTCTGTGCTATGCAGAGGACGGAAACCAGACTGGAACTGTTCGTAAAGGTTATTATGAGTTAGGTGTAGATGGACTTGAGAAGCAACTGTTTTTTCAGGAATTTTAGAAAGAAATGGTAGATTGGAGATAGGATGAAAATTGTTAAAGTTGTTGGGATCTAGACCTGTTTTTTTCAGGATTGGGGTAATAATAACAATAATACATTTTATTTATAAGCGCCTTTCAGACCCTTAAGGTGACCTTACAGTAACACGTGAACAATACCATAAAAAACATAAGAAAAAATGTATATATAGAGAACATGGTCGATAAAATTTAGACATAGACAGTCATAAAAGTATAAAAGCAAATATAAAAACTGAGCAAGGTAAAAATGGACTAAGACAGATCAGGTGTCTGCACTTCTAAATAGATGGGTTTTGAGTAGTGATTTAAAAGTGGTGAGACAGTGTGTGGTCTGGAGAGCAAGTGGAAGTGCATCCAAAGTCTCGGGAAGAACAACTAAAGGCTCTGAGTCGAATAGTAGTCAGGCGACCAGGTGGAACTGACAGAAGGGAAGAAGAGCGGCGTGTATGAAGGGGCGAGTATGTGTGGAGAAGATCGGATAGATATGGAGGAGCGAGGTTATGAAGCGCTTTGAAATTGAGAAACAGGATCTTGAAATTGACACGGAGGTGAACTGGGAGCCAGTGGAGCTGTTTAAGAACAGCTGTTATATGTTCAGTGGATCTAGTTCTGGAAATAATACGAGCAGCTGTATTTTGAACCAACTGCAGTTTATGGAGGGATTTATGAGGTCGACCATAGAGAAGAGAATTACAGTAATCCAGACGACATGTGACAAGAGCATTGACAAGTATGGCGGTACTGTGTGGAGTGAGTGAGGGATGAAGACGGTTAATATTACGGAGATGAAAGTAGGAAGACCGAGTGATATTATTTATATGTGCTGTGAAGGACAGAGTGCTGTCGAGGATGACACCAAGACTCTTAACCCGAGGGGAGGGTGTGACATCAGAGTTATCAATGGATAACGAAAGACTGGTTGGAGCTGTAGTCAGTTTTGATCTGGTGCCTGTTAAAATTAACTCTGTTTTATTGCCATTAAGTTTAAGAAAGTTGTGAGTAAACCAGACCTTGATTTCACTTAAACAGTCAGAAATGGATGTGGGGGGAGAGTAGCTGTGGGTTTGGAGTATAGGTAGAGCTGGGTGTCATCTGCGTAGCAGTGAAACTGGATGTTATGCTTCCTAAAAATATTACCTAGGGGTAGGAGATAGATGATAAAAGTAAGAGCCTTGGGGTACACCGGAATTAACTGGAGTAGATACTGATCTGTGAGGGAGTAACTGAACAAACTGTGAGCAGCCAGAGAGATAAGAAGTAAACCAGGCGAGTGCTGTACCATTGATGCCAATAGATGCTAATTTGTGAAGGAGGATGTGGTGGGAGATAGTATCAAAAGCTGCTGTAAGGTCAAGGAGGATGAGGATGGAGATGAGTCCACAATCAGCTGCAAGCAGAAGATCATTGGTGATTTTTACTAGGGCTGTTTCTGTACTGTGACATGAAGCCAGACTGAAACTGTTCGTACAAGTTATTTCCAGTGAGATGATGAACCTGTGCAGCCACTATCTTTTCAAGAATTTTTGCTAGGAAAGGGAGATTTGAAATTGGCAAGAAATTATTTAGATTGGAGGGATCTGAACCATTTATTTGAGTATTGGGGTTATTATTGCAGTTTTAAGAGAAGAAGGAACAGAACCAGATATAAGAGAGGAGTGTACGATATTAGCAATCCGTGGGGCGAGAGACGGGAATGAGAGTTTGACAAGATTTGTCGGCAGTGGATCAAGTTTGCACGATGATGACTTTAAGTTAGTAATTATGGAAGATAGCTGAGTTATTGTGGGAAGTTCAAAACTGGACAGAGAGGATGACAGCTGAGAAGGACAAAGAATGCAGATAGAACAATTGACCATATCACAGCACGAGGGCAATTGTTGGTAAAGACTGTCAATCTTGGTATAAAAAAGTCCATAATTTTGTTGCAAACTGCGGCAGAGTGTGTATGTATGGCAAAGGTTTCTGGGGGTTTAACAATATTATGCAATGTAGAAAACAAAGTGCGAGTGTTTCCTTCAGCGGATTCAATAACAGAGGTGTAGTAAGCAGATTTAGCATGATGAATAGCTTCTTTATAGTGTTGTATATGACTGAGATACATGTCCTTGTGAATAGTAATAATAATAATAATGGATTGCATTTATATAGCACTTTTCTAGGTACCCAAAGCGCTTTACAATGCCACTATTCACTCACTCTCACATTCACACACTGGTGGAGGCAGCTACAGTTGTAGCCACAGCTGCCCTGGGACAGACTGACAGAAGCGAGGCTGCCATATCGCGCCATCGGCCAACACCAGTAGCGGGTAGGGTAAAGTGTCCAAGGACACAACGACCAGGACAGAGAGAGCAGGGGGATCGAACTGGCAACCTTCCGGTTACTGAGCCACGGTCGCCCCAAAGTAAGTCCTGTTTTCCTGGAGAGACGTTCCAGGCGGCGTCCAGTAGCTTTAAGTTGGCGAAGTTCAGATGAGTACCGTGGCGCAGAGCGAGATAAAGAAACAGTTCGAGTTTTTTGGGGAGCCAAGGTATCGAAGAGGTTGATAAGTTCATTGTTATAGTGAGATACCAGGTCGTCTATGGAAGCTGAGGCATCAATGGTAGGTAAGTTATTAATGCCATGGGAAAGAGCTGATAGATCAATGCCCCTAATATTTCTAAAAGTAATTGAGCGGTTTTGTTTATTTTTGTATAGTGGGAGACTAGCATTGAATAAAACTAATTTATGGTCGGAAAAAGGCCAATACAGCACAGTTCTTAGGGGTGACACCAATACAGCAAACAAGATCCAAAATGTGTCCTTTGGAGTGTGTGGGAACGACCATATATTGGTGAAAGCCAAAATTGTCCAGGCAGGATTTAAAATCTCTTGTGGCTGAATTTGATGTGTTGTCCATGTTAAAATTGCCCAGCAGTAGTATATTTGGAGATAAGAGTAGGATTTCAGCGAGAAAGTTAGAAAAATCAGTTAAAAAGTCAGAGTTGATTTTAGGTCGTCGCCGGTTCGATATGAGGGGAAGGAGAGGGGGTAGACAGGCTTTGACAAGGACAGTGGGGATCAAGCTGGCAGGTAGAAGGCTTTGATTTGCTGATGAGATCAGCGATATCAGTTACTTGGAAAAACAGAAAGGAAATGAGAAGGAGGGGAATTAAGACGGAGGAACTACATTAGGGACCAAGTCTGGGTGTATTTTATGATTTTTTCAGTGAAGAATAGCACTAAAGAGTCGCAGAAGTTAGATGAATAGAGATGAGCGGGCAGAGAATCAGGTGGCCTGTAAAAGAGGTTGAATAATGAGAACAGGGTCTTGGTGGAGTCCTCACTTGAACAGATAATGGTAGAGCAATAGATTTGGTTTGATTGATACATTCCTGATAAAACAAAACTTGATTATTACATTTCCTTATGAATAGTAAGGCTGGTTTTCTTTTTGTGGAGCAAGAGAATTCAAAATACTACTGAGACTACGCCTATGGTTAGGGCGACCGCAGCTGGAAAGCGCATCTGTAACCGGAAGGTCGCCGGTTCAATCCCCGGGCTCTCTGTCTTGGTCGTTGTGTCCTTGGGCAAGACACTTTACCCTACCGCCTACTGGTGTTGACCAGAGGGGCCGATGGTGCGATATGGCAGCCTCGCTTCTGTCAGTCTGCCCCAGGGCAGCTGTGGCTACAACCGTAGCTGCCTCCACCAGTGTGTGAATGCGAGAGTAGCATTGTAAAGCGCTTTGGGTGCCTGGAAAAGCGCTATATAAATCCAATCCATTATTATAATATAATTCTAGATCATCTTGAATAGATTGTTTAGAGACAAGCAGCTAGAGAGAGCAGAAGAAAGGATATCAAGATTTATATTCTTGATATTCCGGAAAGAAATAATACGAGGATTGTTAATTATGGAGAAAGTCATGTGAACATTAAAGGAGAGAAGTCGATGATCCGAGATTGGCAGCTCGTCAGCTGTGCAGTTGGAGGGGGTAAGTCCAGAACAACAGACTAGGTTATCCACATAGGGCTGTTGCCATGTCTCAGTCAAGCAGAAAACATCAAACTTACGGTCTGTTAGGAGATCCTGGATGAGATGTCCTTTGTTCGTAAGCGAACGGATACTAAGCAGGCCAAAGTTGACGAAAGTACTGTCAGACTGGATGAGAGTGTTAGCCGACCTAGGCAGGTTAGCCAAAACATTGTGGTCAACAGACCTGCCGGGGTTCCGTTGACAGCGACCATAGGTGGACTAGAAGGACTTAATTGGCTCGGAATTATACTGATGGAAATACCGACGGGAGCCCCGATGTATGTACTGTCAGCGAGGGAGGAAGGCAACGTCCGTGTGGAGATGAAGACAGCCGGCAGTGGAGCAGCCAGGGAAAAGCGGAGCCGGAGCAGCTCATCAGCTGTATACTGATGGAGCCCAGTGCCAAGTCGGTAGATCGATGACATAAAGACCCACACAGACTGTGCATAAATCCTGAGAGGCCACATCACGGACTAGAAGAACTTGACAGAAACAGAGACACCGGTGGGCCGCAGAGACAGGAACAGGACAGGGATCTGTTAGCGACAGAGTTAGTGCCAGAGTTAGCGGCAGAATTAGCGACAGAGTTAGCGAAAGAGTTAGCAAAAGAGTTAGCAAAAGAGTTAGCAAAAGAGTTAGCGGTGAGTAGCGGCAGCAAGTTGCGCCAGCGTTCACTCAACTGGAAGTACAGTGGGGCAAAAAAGTATTTAGTCAGCCACCGATTGTGCAAGTTCCCCCACTTAAAATGATGACAGAGGTCAGTAATTTGCACCAGAGGTACACTTCAACTGTGAGAGACAGAATGTGAAAAAAAAAATCCATGAATTCACATGGTAGGATTTGTAAAGAATTTATTCGTAAATCAGGGTGGAAAATAAGTATTTGGTCACCTCAAACAAGGAAAATCCCTGGCTCTCACAGACCTGTAACGTCTTCTGTAAGAAGCTTTTCTGTCCCCCACTCGTTACCTGTATGAATGGCACCTGTTTGACCTCATCATCTGTATAAAAGACACCTGTCCACAGCCTCAACCAGTCAGACTCCAAACTCCGCCATGGCCAAGACCAAAGAGCTTTCGAAGGACACCAGGAAAAGAATTGTAGACCTGCACCAGACTGGGAAGAGTGAATCTACAATAGGCAAGCAGCTTGGTGTGAAAAAATCAACTGTGGGAGCAATCATCAGAAAATGGAAGACATACAAGACCACTGATAATCTCCCTCGATCTGGGGCTCCACGCAAGATCTCATCCCGTGGGGTCAAAATGATCATGAGAACGGTGAGCAAAGATCCCAGAACCACACGGGGGGACCTGGTGAATGACCTGCAGAGAGCTGGGACCAAAGTAACAAAGGTCACCATCAGTAACACACTACAACGGCAGGGAATCAAATCCCGCAGTGCCAGACGTGTTCCGCTGCTGAAGTCAGTGCATGTCCAGGCCCGTCTGAAGTTTGCCAGAGAGCACATGGATGATACAGCAGAGGATTGGGAGAATGTCATGTGGTCAGATGAAACCAAAGTAGAACTTTTTGGTATAAACTCAACTCGTCGTGTTTGGAGGAAGAAGAATACTGAGTTGCATCCCAAGAACACCATACCTACTGTGAAGCATGGGGGTGGAAACATCATGCTATGGGGCTGTTTTTCTGCCAAGGGGACAGGACGACTGATCCGTGTTAAGGACAGAATGAATGGGGCCAAGTATCGTGAGATTTTGAGCCAAAACCTCCTTCCATCAGTGAGAACTTTGAAGATGAAACGAGGCTGGGTCTTCCAACATGACAATGATCCAAAACACACCGCCCGGGCAACAAAGGAGTGGCTCCGTAAGAAGCATTTGAAAGTCCTGGAGTGGCCTAGCCAGTCTCCAGACCTCAACCCCATAGAAAATCTGTGGCGGGAGTTGAAAGTCCGTGTTGCTCGGCGACAGCCCCAAAACATCACTGCTCTTGAGAAGATCTGCATGGAGGAATGGGCCAAAATACCAGCTACTGTGTGTGCAAACCTGGTAAAGACCTATAGTAAACGTTTGACCTCTGTTATTGCCAACAAAGGTTATGTTACAAAGTATTGAGTTGTATTTTTGTTATTGACCAAATACTTATTTTCCACCCTGATTTACGAATAAATTCTTTACAAATCCTACCATGTGAATTCATGGATATTTTTTTTCACATTCTGTCTCTCACAGTTGAAGTGTACCTCTGGTGCAAATTACTGACCTCTGTCATCATTTTAAGTGGGGGAACTTGCACAATCGGTGGCTGACTAAATACTTTTTTGCCCCACTGTATGTATTTATACTGAGATTCAGTATAAATATGTTATCTGTACATTGTTGTATGTATGTGATTTTTTTTTTTTTTAATCTGTTAAATTTACCAACATCAAGAAGTCACAAGGACAGGGAGACCATGCCATGACACATCTTTAAACAAGGAAAGTTTATTGATATCCATCCATCCAGTCTCTTCCACTTATCATTATCAGCGCTGCGAGGAATTAAACAAATAGACACAACATTTTTTTAGCCAAAAAAAAAACATATTCAAAGCACCACAATGGTAGCCCAATATCAGAAAGAATTGTGAACTCTGTAAAGTGGGGAGTCAAGCTTCTCTTCATATTTTTGGCCACCAGATGCCACCAAAGAGGACTGTTGAAAAGCTTCTGTCATGGACTGGGTCTTTTGACCCAGCATTTTGAGTTTCCTGCCTTTTAAAGGCATGAAACTAATTGTGTTCTTGTTTAAAATACAAACAAGAACACAATAAGACAAAAAAGGTCATCTGTTGTATTTAATGCCATGTTTCCATGTTACTTGTGTCCAGATTTTTTAATGTCTAATTCTAGACATTATGATTATGCTCAGGATTTTCTATGAGTCTGCTGTGGTCAGTGCTATCCTTTGTGCTGTTGCATGCTGGGGCAGCAGGTTGAGGGTTGCAGATGCCAACAGACTCAATAAACTGATCCGCAAGGCCAGGAATGTTGTGGGGATGGAGCTGGACCCCCTTAGGGTGGTGTCTGAGAGGCGGATGTTGTCCAAGATTGTCATAACCTGACGGTTTGCCCAGGGAAAGGACTCAAAAGCAGACTCACTGGTGAACAGCTCAGAAAAACTTTATTTAACCCGAGGAGCCACAACAAGAGTGGAAGGCTGGGATAGAAAATAGTGAGGGGCAAGATGTCGACAGGTGCGGGAAATAAAGAGGGGAACCAACAGGGACGGAGGAACCGTGGAGGGTCTGCAAGGAGACGGAGGAACAATAATTAACACGAGGGCAGGAATTATTGACTGGAGGGAATAGCTGAAGAGAGTAACTGTCCTTACTTAATAGGCCCGATACAGAGAGCTCTGAGGAGGGGCGGTCAGGGGGAGGCCGGGGGCAGGCAACCGGGCTGGAGAAGCAGCCGAGGATCACCAGAACAGGAAGGTGAAAACACTCCAAGCGGTACAAGCCACGCCAACCTCTGTTTATAATTAATCGATTTGTATATATTAATGCTCTTAAATTTTGTAAACATCGAACATTAATATTATTTAATTAGTCTGTCACTGTTACTGTCTTGGAGAAGCTGTAACCCCAATTCCGTAGGGATTAATAAAGTATTCTGATTGTGGTAGTTTACCCAGTTTAGGTTAGTTTAGTTTCATATAGGTTCGCTTTGCCCTTTGTTTTGTGCTTTTCCCACCAGCTATATAAAACTGCTCACTGTTTGTTAAAATCAAGTTACGTTCCACGCTTTGTTTTCTCCACGTCTGCCAGGGTAGATCATAACAGTAATGAATGCTTTTTCGATACAAGTTTCAGTGCTTTAGAAAGCTTCATTTGGCCGTGACTACCAAATATGATCTAAAATATGCATTTATGCTGAAAATGCTTGGCTAGGATTAATGATGATATGGCCTATCCCGCCCTATGACAGCTGGGATAGGCTCCAGCGCCCCCCGCGACCCTGAAAAGGATAAGCGGAAGCAAATGGATGGATGGATGGATGGAGGGTTTTGACAAATCATGGGGATGTGTTTTTGGCTGAGATTGATTTATTTTGTTACAAGTTTTTGTTACAAATAAAGACTTCAATTACAAAAAAAATGCATTTAAACATAGCTAGAAAGTCAGTGGTTAACCTGAAACAATTAGAGGCAATTTGGACATTTGATAGGTTTTGTGTTAAAATAGTGAGCTAAAACTTTAATGTTGAGAGAAAACACTGGCTTCTAGGTAACAAAAAGAATATTATTAATGATAAATGATGTTGCAGTTCTGCTAAAGTTGGCAAGCAAGTAGCAATAGCAATTAGTTCTAATGAAAAACACATAACACATAGCTAACAAACAACAAGCACGTTCTCATCTATTATGTCAAGCCAGCAGGTCAGGTTAAAGTTAACTGTTGGTATTTACATCTTGGACTTAATTGCCAGCTCAAGATGTCTCTCCAGAGCAATTATAAAGCACCACCTCCATCCTAGCCACCACCTCTTCAACACCCTGCCCTCTGGAAAAAAGCTCAGATCCATCAGGTGCAAAACCAACAGACTAAAGAGCAGCTTCTTCCCGTGGGCTGTCAGAGCTCTTAATGCAAACTAAGAGTGTGTAAAGACTTCCCCAACACATCCACCCTGACACTGCTGTTGATCATCTATGTGCAATATCTCAGTCTTTCCAGGTTCTGTGCAATTATTTTGGTCCCAGTCTGTTTCAGTGTTTCCTACACATACACCATGTACCACTCACATATGTATACATATACACTGCTTTTTATTTTATTCTATTTATTTAATTTTTTATTTTTTATTTTTCCGCCTTTGTTGTGTATTGGTTTCTCTTCTTCTTACTTTAGCAGCTTTGTGGTCCAGCTACCCAATTTCGCTGTGCAAGAAACTGCACAGTGACAATAGAAAGCTCTAAGTCTAAGTCTCTAAATATGCTCAAACACAACGTTGATGTAAGAAACTGTCCAGTTTATTCAGAATGATTCAATAAACTATACACACTTTTATCCTCTACACTTTTTCCATGTCCAGTTTTCTGTGTTTTCATTTTGAGCACCACTCCTAGCATTCTTTAAGAGGCATTTATGCAACTTTAGGGTAATCAAAACATTGAGATGTTATGATGGCACTGTTTCAATCTTGCCCAACCTCTATGTAGATTAACCAGAGGTTACTTTCCAACCCTCAGAAGTACTGCAAAGTCTGCAGATTCTTAGGATTTCAAATCTTCTCATGTGAAGAGGTTTATCTGACAAGGGCTGAAATGTAACAGATTTTAATTTATATGTTCAAGTACTAAAACCACAGTGTGTTGAACACAGAAAGTCATGTTCCTGCTCCCCCCTCCCCCTGTGGTTGTGGCCCTTAGAAACTACACAGACTGGCCTGCAACCCAACAAAACGTCCAATTTTGCAGCCTTTTTAAATGAACAAGCAGTTTATAATTCATCAGTTATTTGTGGTTGATATTATGTGTCTTCCAGATCTAACATCTCTGGATAATCCAGTAATATAATGCACAAGGTAATTTAGAAGTGTGAATAATATCCTGCCTTTTAAAGTTAATCCCAAACCCCTGTGTTTGTCAACATAATAATAATAATAATAATAATAATAATAATAATAATGATGATGATGATGATGATGATAATAATAATAATAATAATAATAATAATAATAATAATAATAATGATAATGATGATGATGATAACAATAATAATAATAATGATGATGATGATGATGATAATAATAATGATGATGATGATGATAATGATGATGATGATGATGATAATAATAATAATAATAATAATAATAATAATAATAATAATAATAATAATAATAATAATAATAATAATATGTCATCAGCGTATAGCAACGTATGTTGCTAACTAAAAACGGTCCATTGGAGTGAACGGAGCGAGTCAGTATTGAGGACCTCTGCAGCGAAGCGGCGCGTTCACAGTTTCGGCACTTCTCGGGTGTTTGCGTCACCGACTCGGGCCACAGCGCCTCCATTTTGATTTCACTTGCATGGTAGCTTGTGTGCAGTGTCGGCACAAACGGGAGAAAAACAGGAGCAAACACGGAGGCGCCGAGATTATCACAGAAATGGACGGGTAATATTAAATCAGTGAAGCTAACTACAAGGCATTTCACACATATTACGGCAGCAGAGATGTAACTATGTGAAAACGTCATTGTATGAGAGAGCTATGGGGGAAATGTTGTGTTAGCGGGTTTCCATAGCGCCGCATTCTTCTTTGCTATTTAGGAACGGCTTAATGTTAGCATGCTTTTCTAAGTTAGCACCGAGTCGCTGTTTTTCTTATGAACTGTTCTAGTTGTTATTTAAAAGCCTCTCATATAAAGCGACGCTTTCAGGGAAAAATGCTTCTTTTTTTCCTAAGTTGTACTTGACAGTAGCTTGCTACCGGCTCGGCTAATAAAGTTTAGCAAACCGTTATGCTAACTACATGCTACACTACCACTGCTCCTTTGTGTAGCACCTGACTGCTTTTAAATAACCAGTGTATGTAAAAGGTAAAGAGAGTGAAATGTGCCCTTACTTTAAATCAGTATTCCTAACTTCCGGTTAAAAACATCCTATTTTGTGGAGTTTTACGGTTAAACCATAGAAACAGTTAAGCTATACCTCCTGTTGATATCTAACTTAAACTTGTATCACGTTGAGTTACTAGTATTACAAGTGTACCACAGTGTGTCATTTATAGTATGTTCATTGGGGTCGAAGCGAGAATAACTTGAACGTTAATTAAAGATGTTATGAATCATAAGTGAGCTCATGGGGAGGCGGGTGAAGGCAGTAGGTCATGTAGGCGAGGAATACACGTTTGGCAAAGCTATTTACATATCAGCACAGAAAATAGACTGCGTGTATAAGCGGCTGTAATCACATTAATGAAGGGTCCATGTATTCAGTCAGTGCACAGAGTGGAGTTAAGCAGCTCTGGTTCTGTGTTATGGACTCGAGTGTCATGAGAATACGCTGATATAGTATCATATCTAATGCTGATGTCTGTTTCTGTTGTTCTGCTGTTTTAAATCCCTTAACTGTGAACACAAAATTATTTCTTTCAGCATCGGTGATGTTGCAGTTGGTGTGAAGGTGAGTTTCTTCACATATGTACATACTTAAACATACAGAACACCAAAGCGCTTGCTCATAGGGGGTCATATGTTTGTATTGTGTGTATTACTGTAGGGTCTATCTTACAATATGAAGCACTTTGAGGCGACTGTTGTTGTGATTTGGTGCTGTATAAATAAACTGAATTAAAAACAAGTAATGCAGTACTTTACTTAATCCTCCTGGGAGTAATTAACAGGTAGAAACAAAGACTGTTCTCTACAAGAACCGGCTCTCGGTTCCAATCCCTACATGGGGGTGTATAAAACCTGGAGACCACCAGAAAGAAAGCAGGTGGTCTTTTGTTTGTTTTTGTCTGTGTGTGCGCTGCATTAGCGTAGCTCCAAGGTGTAGTGGTTAATAAGTTTGCTTGACAAGTGAAAGGTTGCTGGTTCAAACTCAGGCAGGGCATCTGGTGTTAAACTGCCAAATCAAACAGGTGACGCTACTTGCTGTGGTGGTGACCCCTTATGGCAAAGAAGAAGCTGCATTAGTAATGACTGTTGCATGTATACTGTTTTCTAAGAGCTTAATATGACATTTTCTTAGGAATAGAACTTATCCTGCAGTATTGAACTGACCACTAATCATCCACAACCTGTAGATGATGTTTGATTCAGGGAATGATTCATAAACATGAATAAGTGTTAATGCTCTTTTAAATTCTGAATAATCATATCTGAAGCTCTAATGTGTTGCAAGAAAGCAAAATATGTGTGTGACTTCTTTGTTATCGGTTAACAGATGGATTTATGTGCTCTGACTATTAAACAAGTTCCACTTGAAAACATCTGTGTTTTAATCTGACATCTCAGTTATTGTGTCAGTGTGTTCATTCAGACTGAGGATTGATTGGGTAAAGCTGAAACCTTATATTGCTCCAGTAAATATGTGGAAAGTTACTCCACACTTGTTTGCTCGTGACTGCGTATAGCTGCTCCGGGCTGCTACTCTTATTTGTTGGTACATTAAGGTGTGTAAAGGCTGAACTGATTGTTCTGATAGTGTGCTGCTGGGAAATGGGTTTATCTCATCAGTGTTTCAGTGTTTGAGGCAAAGACCAGAGGGCTTCCAGCTGTTAGCAGACACATTACTCCGACCCTGTTGGCTGTGACACTTGTGTGCTCATCATTTTGGCCTTATTCAGGCTACTTTTCCCCTTTGAATTTATCTGCACCATGTTTCTGTAGCTGAGCCTGCAAGTGACAGAAGAACAAACAGTTCAAATTCGGCGAGGAGGTGGGATACGAAACTATTAGGAAGTTGTGTGTGAGATGGGTCCCTAGCCATGTTGGTTGCCATCCCATCAGTCAGGGTTTAAGAGCAGAGGGTGCCGGGCAGTGCCAGCAGCCCTTCAGAGACCTTGTATAGCTCAGGGTGAGATGACACATCTTTACATCTTACTTTTAGCAATTTAAACTGACACAGGAGCGAGACCATTAGTGTGATGTTTTATCTTCAAGGGCCTGTCAGGAGAGTCTTTTTCTCAGCAGTGCCTGATGCTGTTTCTTTCCTTCCACAGAGAGGATCGGATGAGCTGAGTATGTACAACAATTCCAACTCTGACATGAGCAGCGGTGAGTTCGTTCCAACCACCCATGAACTCTGAGGGGATTGATGGGATTTGCATGCAGCCGGTCGATACAGCAGACCTCAGCATTAGGTGAAATAGGCTGCATGAGTTTAGGTGGAGGGAGCTGTTTGGTGGGTGACATCACGCTCCTTAGTAGGAGGGCACCTACTCACCATAGCCAGTGGCTGGAACAGACACGAGGATATCCCTCCTCTCTGTTTAAATGTTATCATTGCATGCATGAAGGTTTTTCTGACGAAGGTTTTCCTGTCTTCCTTCTCTCACCCCAACCGGTCGCAGCAGATGGCCGCCCCTCCCTGAGCCTGGTTCGAAGCGCCTTGAGGCGACTTTTGTTGTGATTTGGCGCTATATAAATAAAATTGAATTAAATTGAATTGAAGTTCTTCCACTTCCCACACCGCCCCTGTTGAGTTTCTGACACGGCCTGAGCATATCTGTAGCTTCCTTGTGCAGTTGAAATTCCCAGTACGCCAGCTTTCGATACTCTGATGGAGTTTCCTTGTTTCACAAGGATCTATCTGGACACAAGCTCGACTATTCTGTTCCTCGCTGTACGCAGCCACACTTCCAGTCTCTGGTACAGCTCCAGTCCTGTCTTGGAACATTTGAACTGGGAAAAGTTATTGAACAGGCTTACTGAAATGTATTTAATGCTGTTTAATACTCAAGATGGCTCCTGTGTGGAGAAACTAGTTACATGAGTGATTTTGGCCCAGTCTTCCACACGGACAGTCTTAAACTGAAGGAGCTGTGGCCCCTTCTAGGAACTCTGAGCTTCAGCTTCCAAAGATTTTCAGTTGGTTTTCTTTGAAACAGCTGTCGCTCTCCACACTTCCTCCTCGTCGGATAATCCTTTTCACTCACTGCATTGCAGTTTTGTCTCCACAATTAAATCCATCACAAAAAATTAGCGCATTGTAATCGTCACAGTGCCGTGTGGATCCTAGCATACCAGCTGATGCAGGAAATGTTCTGTTTGTTTTTCTTAGGTTTGCCTCATTGTTTCTGATTCTAGACATTTGTTGACAGTAGCAGAAACTCACAAGCTTTACCTTTAAGATGCCAGTGTGTCGTTGTAGTGCACCTTTCAGTTAATCAGCATTTCTCCTGAAATCTTAGATGGGGCTCCCAATGGCAGTGACAGTAAGAAGCTAAGGGTGGAGGAGGCCCTGCCGTCTCGTGTGATCCACATCAGGAAGCTGCCAAACGAGGCCTCGGAGACTGAGGTCATTGCCCTCGGCCTCCCCTTTGGCAAAGTAACCAACATTCTCACACTGAAGGGAAAGAATCAGGTGAGTGAATCAGGCTGTTTAGCATTTGGATAATTTCATCCAAGACAGTTGTTAGGCTCAATGTGAAAGCACAGATAAATTCACACAGGACAAGCTTGTAAATGCATCTGACAATTGTTCCAGACACAGTCGAACATGTTGAATTTCATCATTAAAATAACCAAGTAAGACTGAGTCAACAGCTTTTTCTTTCTTTTGTCTTCTCTTCTAACGTTCAGGCGTTCTTGGAGATGGGGACAGAGGAGGCAGCTGTCACCATGGTTAACTACTACTCCAAAGTAACTCCTCTTATCCGTAACATCCAAGTGTTTATTCAGTACTCCAATCACAAAGAACTCAAAACTGATGCTGCTAATCAGGTGAGTGGAAACTAACAGACTGATATGTTGTTGCACAGCTTCATGTCCAGAAAACATGTTTTTAAAACATGCTTTCAACGTGTGTGCCTCATCACTGCTGTTATTTGGCTGCATGAAATGCTTGGAAATATCTGGAATCATTACAAAAGAACAACAGCCGTAGAAGGTGCCTGTTTGATATTTGCCACCTACATTAATAGCTGCGTGGTGTGCTTGTGTTTGGGTGCAGCGGACCCAGGCCGTGCTGCAAGCAGTGTCAGCAGCCCAGTCACCAGGGTCCGAGGTACAGGAGGTCCTGGCTGCAGTCTCCAGTCCTGTGCTGCGCATCATTATTGATAACATGTTCTACCCTGTAACGCTGGACGTACTGCAACAGGTAGGCAGCAGCTAACAGAGTATTTGCTGCTTGTGGCTGAACAAGAAACCTCCAGTTTCTTTGTGTTGACAGATTTTCTCCAAGTTTGGCACAGTCATGAAGATCATCACGTTCACCAAGAACAATCAGTTCCAGGCTCTTCTGCAGTTCAGCGATCCCGTCAGTGCACAGCAGGCCAAACTGGTATGGTCACGTTTTCTTTCACATCTAATAGGATTGTCACAGTACTAGAGTTTCAAACTCTATATGAGTCTTAGGAAAATACTCTATATCATTTTTGACACCCCCCCCCAATCCTGCAACAGTATAAGTAATGGTGATGAAGTCTTATCTTGAAAAACTTGGCCTGTTAATTTTCATCCAATTTTCCCATTTCTAAGTTATATTTAACAAAATAAGTGTTTAACTTTCAGGGTTTTTTATTTTATCATATAAAACCTGAGCGCTTACTGTCAAAAAGACTGTAAGTTACTGTAAAAGTAGAAAAGTAACTTTTTACTGTGTTGTGCACATCTGCTTTTTCACGCCGTCACCTCTGGTCCTCAGGCCTGGAAGCTCAGGCTGCCCTGCCTGGATCAGTTATCCATGCTCTGGACTCTGCAGAGTTCATCTAATAATCAGGCCCCATCTTATCTTAATCACCCCAACCAATCACAGCAGATGGCCCCGCCCCTCCCTGAGCCTGGTTCTGCTGGAGGTTTCTTCCTGTTAAAAGGGAGTTTTTCCTTCCCACTGTCGCCAAAGTGCTGCTCATAGGGGGTCATATGATTGTTGGGTTTTTTTCTGTATGTCTACCTTACAATTAGGGCTGCACGATTAATCGTTAGAAAATCGCGATCTTGATTCATACTTATGTGTGATCTCATTTCCAAATGACAACGATTTAAAAAAAAAAAAAAAGGATGACGACGATTGTACCGCATTTTGATCCGGGACGTAATCTGCATGAAAACAAGCGCTCACTCTTCCTGCTCAACAAATGACGAGGGCGGAGCTTATACCACGTGATGCAGAAGCTGGCTGCTAAAATTTGCAGGAAAAACCAACGGAGAGCACGTCAGGGATGACGAGAAAGTGACAGGAGAAAATCCGTCCCGGTCAACCACCCAAACATCAATAACGGGAACCTTATACAGCGCTTCCCTATACCCGTCGAACTCCCGCAGGCACAAAGAAATTACGGAGGCTATCACTTATCACCTGACCAAAGATATGGCTCCATCAACACTGTGCAAAACGAGGGATTTAGGAAAATGATCAACACCCTAGACAAACGCTACACAGTGCCGTCCCGCAACTACTTTTCTATTGTTGCTCTACCTGCTCTATACACGCAGCGTCGAGCAACGGTGGAGACGCAGTTTCAAGCAGTACAACATTTCGCAGCAACGACAAAACGTGAGACATTTGTTGTTTTTATGTTTATTTATTGTTTTTATGTTCAGTCTCAACTGTTACGAAGTTGATGTGCAGTTAATAAGTGCAATAAATATTTATACCGGAAAAGAAAATTGTGAGAGAATCGTGATCTCAATTCTAAGCAAAAAAATCGTGATTCTCATTTTATGCAAAATCGTGCAGCCCTACTTACAATATAAAGCGCCTTGAGGCGACTGATGTTGTGATTATATAAATAACATTGAATTAAATCTACAGCACAGCCAGCATGATCATGGATTTGTAATCTGTTCTGTCACGGCTCAGTGTTCAGGCTGCTGTTCATCTTTTGTCTAACCACAGTCCAGTAGCAGCTACGTTAATCATAAAATATGGCTAATGTGGCTAATAGTTAAATGGTCAATGTGCCAGACTCAGCGAAGCGGCGTCGTGCTGCTACCATCAATAATAACGAATCGTGTAACGACCTTTTCAGTTCTTGAGCACAGATGTCATTCTCCTCCTCCCAGGCACTGGATGGCCAGAACATCTACAATTCCTGCTGCACGCTCCGTATCGACTTCTCCAAGCTGGTCAACCTGAACGTGAAGTACAACAACGATAAGAGTCGCGACTACACCCGACCCGAGCTGCCAGCTGGTGACGGCCAGCCCAGTTTTGACCCCACAGTTGCCGTAGCTTTCAGCAAAGACTCCAGTTCTCTCCTCGGTAAGATCCCAGGTACATCCCACTTTTATCTTTCCTCTTTGAACTTGACGTTGTTTGTTCTCACTCTGCGTTCTACATTAGGTTGGTGTGATGGGAATTCACACGTGCATCGTCAAAGGAGATGTTTTCATCAAACTTACATTTGTAAATATTACTTTTCCCTCCTTTTTTAAAAAAATGGTAAATTAATAATAAACTAAGTTCAGATTGATAACCACATGAACTAATTAAACTAACTTTCTCTTTTACACATAATTAACATAATCTGGTCCTTAGCAGCAGGCTAATGAGCTCAATACAGTCTAGATCAGTGGTCAAAGGACCAGCTCTTATCAGTGCTTTTCTGCTATGAATGCTTTATAGACTGATGAACGACAGTACATGTCATTTATTTAACATAAAATATACGTAGAAGCAGGCCTGTCAACAACTAAGCACACCCTACTGCTTCCATAGGAATTAAGTGGTGAAGTAGCAGCTAGGTACTGTAATACACTTGGATGCACTTGATCATAAGATCACCTCTTTAGAAGTAAGCTGTTTGTTTGTTTTTCCTTTGCTGGTCAGTAGGATTCAGGTTGTTTGAATACAGTGGCCAGAAGAAAAGATATCAGGAAGGATGTTAAAGTGCCAGTTGTTCCTGCTGCAGATAACTACATCCTTTCAAAAGTGGATTCAAGCACCTGAAATATTTGTCTCTCCTGAACCATTGATTTGAAAAACCCTATTAGCCACTTACATTTTTAAATTGCTCACTCACTTCCCAGTCATACTCTGGAATTAGTCCCAGTATGTTTCACAAGATTAAATGAACATGGTTGACACTGAGGTGTCCCTCTTCTCATACTGACTGTCATTTTCTCTGTGGAGGTTGAGCAGAGCAAGGGTGCATCTAATACACAAAATAAAAGCTCCTCTGTTTAACCCTTTAAAACCGGTCAGAGCAGCACGCTCTGTTTTGCATAACTACTTTTAAATCCTTGTAGAACAGCAACCCTGTGAGCTAGCGCAATAATTTTTTTTGCATAAGAAACCGGAGGAGTTGTACTTACATCTTATGCCATCAGCTTGTCCTCGGTCACAGTTTCCTTCCACATATAACTTTGCAAAAACTGCATAAAAAGCACTTGCAGCAACAAAAACATAATATTCCAGAAACACGCTTTGCCGATCAATCAGCTGTTTGTAACACTTCCTACGTCCATCAGCGCGAACTATCGCATGTCCGCCATGACCTGCCCGAAACCGGAAGTGACGTCATTTACGGAAATGTAGTTTTTTACCATCAGGGTCTCATGAGCCTGTACTGGTGTTTTTAAAAGTTATGTTTGACTTTATGACTTTCTGTGTGGTTTCTGGGATGCTTAGGACTCATATTGCACTGCTGGAAATAGTTTATTTTGATGCATATGCTGCTTTTTTGCAAATTTGCATTTTAATATTTATTTTCGTTTTTTCTGCAGTATATAAAAATTGGTGTATTTCAAAAATAAAACTGTGAAGACACTCAAAATAAATTTCCTGTGGTGGGAAACTATTTTGTGCAACTTTTTTGTATTTACAGTTTTGAGGGATAAGCCTCTTAAATTTCTCTAACTAGAAATATATGTTAAAAAAACAAAAACGATTTTCAATTTTTTTGTAGTTTATTGCACTTTTTTGCAATTTATGTAATTTCTATGCACTTAATGCAGACATATTATTAAAATCTGGGCTATAATGGTTGTATTGATGTATAGCAACTTGAAATGCTCCCAAAAATGGCTCCACAGCATGTAAACATATAACATAAGCTCTGGCAGACTTGGTTCTATGGTAGGTCTTAAAGGGTAATTTAAACCCCCAAATCTGTATAATTGCATAAATGTGTCTGGTCTCAAATAGTGCACATGCACATTTCTGTGCAGGTAAGACACAGATTCAGGTTTGCATCCACATGGTGTCAGCTTCTGACAGTTTCTGCAGTAGGTAAAAGCTTGGTTTCACCAGTCACATTTCTTGGACCGTCACCACCACAACATGAGACTTGGTACCACTGACTGACTCGGTTCCCTTATTTAGCCTTAAACCAATTGATGAAGTTTCTTCGTGTGTACGTGAGTTAGTGCCCTTTCTTAAATCTTGCCGTATAGTCTAATGTACATAGCTTATCACACCATCTACATATGGTCTCTTCCTCACTTCTCCACAGCTGGAGCTAGCAGCAGCAGCCTCCTGTGGCTCTGAGGCCTGGTTGTTGCTGGTATTACTGTTCATGGTGCGGCAGCCCTGACAGCTAACACGTCAGTTAATTTGACACATTTTGCTGAATGTTTATTGTTTTCTCTCACCATTTTAGCTCCAGCTCGATTTTTCCATAATAAACTTCTTGTACCAGCTGTGTGAGGTCACAATGAAGGTTGGGGAGGGGCTGATCGCATTAAGAGATTTGATTGGGTAGTACAGTGTCAGTAATGAAAATGAAAGACTGGGCTGCTGTCAGTGTTCGTACAGCTGGTGCAACAGCTCCTCAGGCCGGTCCATCGGCCCGTTCTGCCAGATTACCGGTTGTTTGGTTCTCTGTGTTAGCTCTGCGACACACCCCGGTGACCTGTGGAAGGTGTACCCTTCCTTTCGCCCTGTGGTAACTGGGATAGACTCCTCCTCCTCGGCGGTCATGATGAGGATAAGCAAAAGAGAATAAATGGCGTAGTGGAGTTTTCACCGAGGAGGTAGTCCTGAGAGTTGTTGACCCACCCTGTCATCATGGGAGTCATCAAGGTGTCATGGGTCAAGTTGTGAGTGTGTTGAGCTACCGTAAAGGAAACTCAAAATAGAACGTTAACCACCGTCGGTAATGTTTGTAACGCTATATAAGTAAGTTGTTCTATTCAATATAACCTCTGTCTCGTGTCAGGGTCTAATGTAGAACAACAGTCTGATCTGCCCTCAGTCTGATCCAAAGCTGAACTGTGTCCCTGGTTATTGGTGTGAAATCACAGCTGCTAAACGCCACCGGTGAAACAACAACTACTATTGCTACAACTACATGTCCACATTCTTATTTTGAGATTATTTTCAGAGGGTAACACCGTTCACCTCACATGTGATAGATACCCAGGAGGAAGAGAAACACAACCCAGTGTGTCTGGGCTGCATTACTGCGGTTGTTACAGTGATGAAGTGCATCCAGTGTATCAAACAGTAGAAAAGGTCTTTGTGTATGCTACAAAGAAACAGTTTTGTGTGGTCCGACATGCAGGGTTTGATGCTAAGTGCCAATTTTGATACTTGTATCCACTGAGAAGGTTGTACTGTGTTCTTGCCATGATGTATTGTCACCATCATCAACATCGTTATCGTTTCAACTGCTGTAAGAAAATGATTTTCCACTCCGTGATTGTCCGTCTGCTTCCCGTCAGGAGCCCTGAACCCTCTGAGTGCGGCGGCAGCTGCTGCCGCTGCAGCGGGGAGGGTGGCCCTCGCTGGGCAGACAGGCTCCAGTGGGGTCCTGCTGGTTAGCAACCTCAACGAAGAGGTTAGTAATACTGACACCAGTAACACCAGTAAAATGGAAAGTCTACAATTAAAGCTCCACCGCTCCTACACACCACCTCCATTCATCTGTTCCTGTTTTTCTGTTGCTCGCTGTGGGTCAGTTTCTCTATTTCCAGATTTGTTTTCTTGTCATTAACGATGTGTATAAAAAGCTCATGTTTGACACGTGAATCTGTTAATCTTGATCATTTAGTTTACGTTGCTTTTGTGTGATCTGCGCTGAGACACAGACTGAACACACAGTTTTCATGAACTTTGTAGTCTTAGAACTGCAGGAAAAACAAGGCTTCCTTTATGTAAGCTGTAGTTTCCCAAAGGTCCATTTGATTGTATGATATTTGTTCACATTCAGACAGCCTGTATGTGTCACCTCCTAACCAGCGTGTGTAGACATCATTTTCATTGTAATCACTGAGCTGTGTGGAGCAGTGGATGTTCTACATCTGGGCTCCTGTTGTAGGTCTAGTTTTATCAAACACTTTCCCTATGAACATTTCTTTACTGTAATTTTGTGTTGTTCTTAAAAGCAAGAACTTATTCTCCCCCCTGTTTTTCCTTTTTTGGTCCACTTGGTGACTGCGGGATTTATTTCATAGGCCCCCGAACCCTCTCCCCTCTTTCCTGATAATCAAGCCTCCCCTTCTCTTGTCAAACTGCATCTAACTCTGCTAACTGTCTGTCTTCTCTTTTTCTCTCTAAGCTCTCCTCACCTCTCCTCAGCTCATATGAAAGCTCATATGAAATCATTCTGTGGTCTCCTAACTGTGTCTAAGCCCTGGGAACAAACACCTGCTGCTTTTATCCCTTTTCTTCTGTTTTTGGTTTGTGTGTTTAAACTGATTTGGCATCTGACTCGTCTGCTCTGCTCATCTCTGAACGGTTGTTATTCTGCCTTTGGACAGTATCTGCACCACTTAAAGCCCTGATGTTAAGATACTGTGCTCATGCTTTTTTTAGCTTTGTGGATTTGTGTGAATGCCATGTTACACTGAAGTGGCCTTCACATCAACTCTTGCATGCAAGATTTTGTTGCCTTTTATACTGCATGCTGTCTAATCTCCCTGTCAACTCATCGCTGACAGACGTTCAGTTTCCTCCCAGCTGCTGCATGATCTATTTGTCCCATTGTTGTGAATGAGTTTGAATATTAATGATTTATTATGATTTGAGATGAATGTACCTTTACCCCATGCTTGTCTAGGATGAAAGCAGTTTTGTTTCTTTTAAACTTTGCTCTATTTTCTCCAAAGACAACATTGATCCATTATCTCTGACCAAACTACTGCATTGTTCCAGTGTACTGACCTGTACTTTATTTTTTGTCCCTCCCCATTCCTCATTTTTTAAATTTCCTCACCCAAATTTGCATTTGCCTCCCTGATTTCTCTCTCGCTCTCTCTTTCTCTCGCTCTCTCTCTCGCTTGCTCTTTCTCTCTCTCGCTCTCTCTCGCTTGCTCTTTCTCTCTCGCTCTGTCTCTCGCTCGCTCTCTCTCGCTTGCTCTTTCTCTCTCTCGCTCTCTCTCGCTCTCTCGCTTTCTCTCTTGCTCTCGCTCTCTCGCTCTCTCTCTTGCTCTCGCTCTCTCGCTCTCTCTCTTGCGCTCGCTCTCGCTCGCTCGCTCTCTCTCTCGCTCTCTCTCTCGCTCGCCCTCTCTCTCGCGCCCTCTCTCTCGCGCTCTCTCTCTCGCGCTCTCTCTCTCTCGCGCTCTCTCTCTCTCTTGCTCGCTCTCTCGCTTGCTCTCTCTCGCCCTCTCTCGCTCGCTCTCTCTCTCTCGCCCTCTCGCTCGCTCGCTCTCGCTTGCTCTCGCTTGCTCTCGCTTGCTCTCTCTCTCTCTCGCTCTCTCTCTTGCTCGCTCTCTCTCTCTCTCTCGCTCTCTCTCTTGCTCGCTCTCTCTCTCTCTCGCTCTCTCTCTCTCTCTCGCTCTCTCTCTCTCTCTTGCTCGCTCTCTCTCTCTCTTGCTCGCTCTCTCTCTCTCGCTTGCTCTCTCTCTCTCGCTCTCTCTCGCTCTCTCACTCCCTCTCTCGCTTGCTCTGTCTCGCTCTCGCTCTCTCTCTCTCTCTCCCCCCCCCACCCCCCTGCTCCACCTCCACTCCGTGTGCTGGTGGGGATTTGATAAATTTATAACCTTCAATCACGCCTTCTTCCTCCCATATTAACCAACCCTTCTCCCCTCCATGACCCCTCATCCACCGCTTGCTCCCCTCCTCCATGACCCACCACCTCCATCACTCTCCGGGGAAAAACAAAAACCACCATTCCTCCTACCTACCTCCGTTCTGGATCGATCTGTCCATCTCTACCTCCGCTCCGCTCCGACTCTTCTACCTCTCTACCTGTCTCACGCTGCTTGTTGCTCTTCTCTCCCTCTAAAGATGGTTACGCCCCAAAGTCTGTTTACCCTCTTCGGTATGTTATCGTTAGCTCTCTCTCTTCTTTCTTTAGCTCTACTTTTCTTTCTTGTATCTACTCTTTCTATTCTACTTTCATTCTGACTTTTTGTTGTTGTTGTTACTATTATTATTATTATTGTTGCTATTATTATTATTATTATTATCATTATTATCATAGTTAGTATTAATATTGTTAGCATTACAAGCTTCTCTATATTTGTTTGCTGATTGTAGATTTGGTCATTTTGAATCCTCATTGACCTGTTAATTGGTTTGGGTTATGTCATTACTTTGCCCTAAAGTTTACTACCTAGTAAGAAGTTAATGCATGTGTAAGCCATTGGTTTTTGCATGCTGTTTTTATTGTTAGCCATCTCACATAGCTTGATAACGTTTCTGCTTAGAGGGTGCTTCTTCTTTATCCTTTATCTGTTTTTTCACACACTTTCATACACCTCACACTCTACAGTCTAAAATAAACCTGTGTTTCTATGCTGTCGTCTCTGCTGTACCTTGTTTTTAAATATCCTTGTCTCCTGTGAAACCTTGAGATTTTTCTAACTGCCTGCTTTTTTCGTCCCGACCTCTTCTCCTATTGCCGGCTTCTGGGTCTGTCACAGGAGTGTATGGTGATGTCCAGAGGGTGAAAATTCTTTACAACAAGAAGGACAGTGCTCTCATACAGATGTCTGAGTCCAATCAGGCCCAGCTAGGTAAGTGGATATCTCTGTTATGTCTGACTTGTCTGTAGTGCAAGTCCCGTAGTATGCTGTGTAATAAATATTTTGGTCCTGTGTTGATCATTACACTTTTCTTAAATATAATGCAGCACAGTCATTACTTGCCAGAGAAAGTAATTCTGTACACAACTACTCAGTAAAATGAGCTGAAACGCAGGCTTGTATAATCGGCAGCTAATAATATAAACATTAGGATACAGTCCACACACCAGCACAAATGCATATCGTGAGGACACAACCAGTGATTTCACTGTAGAAACACACGTATAGGTAGAGATAGAGGCTACAGTGCTCCAGCCTGACTGTTCATCGCTGCCTTTGTTGCACATGGTTCTGGGTCAGCATGCACTCAGCTTTTTCATTGGCTAGCTCTGTGTCTGCATGTTTTCTGCAGGTACTTTAAAGAGATGAAGTTAGCAGTGTAACATGGTTATTTGTCCTGGATGCAGTTTGCAATTTACCAGCAAACTGTTATCCATTTGTGCAAAAACAAAATAAAATAATAATAAAGAGTCCTTCTGTGTGTCATCATACAGGACACTTAAGCCCCTTTTCAATTAGTACCTCTTCAGGTTGGTCATAGTACCAGGTAACAGGTCCTTTTTTTAGCACCTATTTGGCCATGGTTCCAAATGATCCCAAAATGTGACGTCAACAGACTGCATGCCACCAGTTGGCTAGTCAGTGGCGTCACAAGAGTGTCTCATTCATGAAAATCAAAACCGCCGTTTTTAAAACCTGGCAACAAGAGAAATGGCTAGAAAAAACAACGCCACGGTCCACAGACCGAGCAGCAGGCATATCGTCGCCTCGATGTCCACTTTGTAGCGTTCGCGTCACATACTAATTACGTCATGGGACGCTCAGCTGTGTTGCTATGACGATGAACACGCGCAGTTCTTCCATTTCTAAGGCTTCCTGCTGCCAACAAATCTGTGAGACGGCGAGGTAAGGAAGACAGAGCCCCTGCAGGACTGCAGCCGGGGACGTGCTCTGATCCACATGGGGTTGACATCAACGGCATCACTGACTACATACATTTCTGTGAAGATACCTAAAGCGCCTTGAGGCGACTGTTGTTGGGATTTGGCGCTGTATAAATAAAGTTGAATTGAATCCCAGCCAGGATGTATGCTGTTTTTCCAACAATAAGCCTGGATCAACATTGAGAAGAAGGCCCTACTGAATGAGTTGAATGTGGGGCTAATAAGGTGTAGATGCATACAGACCAAACTCCATCTGAAAAACACCAAAGAGGTGTGGAGAGAGATGCAGCTGATGCCCTCAATCAGATAAACTGGCAGTAGCCTGGACACAGCATGAACAATGAACTGACTCTCTATCTTAACAGGGTCAGTACTGGGCCCCCTGCTGCCCCTCCACACTCAGCACCAATCGTGATACATCCTCAGCCATCAAACAATCCACCACTGCACATCCCCTCCTCCATGCAAAGATTGGGTGTTCGGAACCAACCCCACTCCCACTGTCATCTAAAATTCCCTCTTCATACCGGACTGTGATCATAGGGATGGGTATCGTTTAGGTTTTATCCGATACCGGTGCCAAACTGGTACTTTTGAAACGGTGCCGGTGCTTAAAGAATGGAGAACACAAACTTTGTCCAAAAACCTCTCATGTTTTTATTTTTAGCAGTCTCTTTTTTTCTGCAAAATGATAACCAAGGTAGCCTTTTCTGTTGATACAACATACCTCCTTTGGTTGGAACCGGTGCTTAAACGATGGAAAACACAAACTTTGTCCTAAAACCTCTCATGTTTAGCTGCTTTTTTTTTGTTGTTTTTTTTTTGTAAAAGGATAACAATGTTAGCCTTTTCTGCAGCTAGCTTAAAGCACTTGTTGCAGGCTGCTTAGTTTGCATCTTTTGCTGTGTACAGCCAGACTTTTGACCGCTTTGACCATTTTTAATATGTAGCTCTGCTCTAAAAGAACATACGTACCGCCTACTATCCTTGGAAAGGTAAAATGATTGGCTAGAATCCAAAGTGTATGACATCTCAAGAAAAAAAAGCACCAAAATGTGCGCTGCTTTTCGGTCTGGTTACTACTGGTTATGTCAGAACTGGTACCCATCCCTAGTGATTGGTGTCCAGCTAAGAGCGTAAGTGTAGGGACTACACCAAGGCAAAGCTACAGACCCTGGTCGCATCAGGTCTGAATGACTTCAGACCAGTTACCTTGATGTTGACATGTCATCAAGGTGCTGGAGAGACTGGTTCTTGCCCGACTTTGCTTCCAGGTGAAACATGCTCTCAACACTCTTCGGTTCACTTACCAGCCTCTTGTGGGGGTGGATGATGCTGTTATCTGCCTGTTGCAACATGCTCGCTTTCACATGCGTGGAACTGGTAGCATTGTGAGAATCATTACTTGTCTTTCCAAGGAAAAACGATTCAAGTGCGAAGCTGCTCGGGGTGGGTATCACCACTTCTCCTGTCTCCTGGATTGCCGACCACGTCTTTAAGGTTGGGCAGGAGTGGTGAGGAACTATGTGGTGAAGTCTGGAAGAAGAGCAAGAATCTTTTATTGTCATTATATGTTCACACATAACGAAGTTTTGTTTTGGTACCTCGGCACACATCAGACACAAGTTTTTTGTTTGTTTGTTTTTAAAAAATACGTGTTTACAGAAACATATTCCAATTATAGTTATATAACCGATATGGACAATGTGTAGACTCTCAGCTTCCATTTGAGGGTATCCACATTCAAATTGGGTGAAGGGTTTAAGAGTTTTTGCTCCTTAACACGTGCCGAAAGTAATTAGCTAATTGACTCAAAGTCGATTCCATGGCCAGGTGTGGGCAGTTCCTTCATTATGTCATTGTCAGTTTAGCAAATAAAAGGCACGGAGTTGATTTGAGGTGCACTATAAAACAGTTGAATGGACACTATCTGGATGTGCATGTGTGCAGGAAGTCACAAATAGAATTTAGATGTATTTTACAGATCTGGGGAAAAAGCTCTCTCAGTCTGGTGGTGCGTGTTTGCATGTTTCTATACTGCTTACCAGATGGAAGCATTTTAAACAGTCCATTGCCAGGGTGGGTGGGGTCTGCAGTGATACGTCAGTGCCAGAAATGGCAGTAGGATCAATAAAGTAATCCTCAAAGCTGGAAGCATCATAAATCAGAACTTGGAGGCATTTGAGTCATTGAGGGACGGGACTGTGCTCCACCATGGATAACCCATCGCACCTTCTCCACTCCACACCTCTAAGGCAGATTTATGGTCTACATATTATTTATTAAATGCAACTTACACTTCTCTCTTACACAACGCCAGTCTTACGTTTACTGTTTTTAACCAACTTTTACTTTTTAAACCATTTTTACTTTTCATTGTTTTTTGTCACTGTTGTATAGTGCAGGAATTATATCTCATAATATAAGGCCCACCTGTGACACTCTTATTTTAACTGTGTTGTTTATTGTTATGTATTGTAGACTCTACTATTTTTACTTTATCATGCTGTTGTAACACAAAAATTCCATTATGGGCTCAATAAAGTATCCATCTATTTATTTAACATAACAAAATCCTTTTAGTGCTTTGTTCGAGATCGAATGCATTCCCCTCTCGCCCCTTTAGGCGGTCTTTATCCTCCAAGCTCGGGTCCTCTACCAGAGGCCTGTGAGCTTGAGGGTCCTGTGCAGTATCTTACCTGTTCCTAGGACTGCGCTCTTCTGGACAGAGATCTCCGATGTTGTTCCTGGGATCTGCTGGAGCCACTCGCCTAGCTTGGAAGTCACTGCAATAAGTGCTTCGATTACCACTGGGGCCACTGCTACCTTCACCCTCCACATCTTCTCAAGCTCTTCTCTGAGCACTTGATAATTTTCCAGCTTAGTTAGCCACCATCATTGTGTTTGTCTGTATCTGGAAGTCCCACAGGATCTTAGCTCGGTCATTCTCCACCATCCTTGGGGGCGTCTCCCATTTTGACCTCGGGACTTCCAGGCCATAAATGGCACAGATGTTCCTGTACACTATGCCGGCCACTTGGTTATGGCGTTCCATGTATGCCTTGCCTGCTAGCATCTTGCACCCTGCTGTTATGTGCTGGACTGTCTCTGGGGCATCTTTACACAGCCTGCACCTGGGGTCTTGCCTGGTGTGATAGACCCCAGCCTCTATGGAGCTTGTGCTCAGAGCTTGTTCCTGTGCTGCCATGATTAGTGCCTCTGTGCTGTTTATTCATAAGGTTAGTTAGTTCCGTAAAAAACGGAATCGTCCTGTATTCAGAGAAAATATTACGTTTTGTATTGAGCTGAAAAGGAACACAGTTTTTCCCGTACTTCAGCTAGAATGGAAAAAGACACAAAGATGGATTTATTCTGTCGTTACGCTGCAGCTGCCTCTTCTTCTCTCATTCTCTCCCCTCCCTCTCCTGTTTCTACTTCAATCATGAAACTGATCAATGATCAGCTGATCGTCTCTCTTGTTTGTTTATCGCCCACTTTGCCCCAGAAAGAGGAAACCAGCAGATGTCGCGCTAAACAACAGCAGCACGTTTAAGTTTGATCAGCTGTTGTTAGAATTGATTTAATATTAATTTCTAGTATCAGCTGATGTTTGCTGGAGCCACAGCTGTAAAGCTGCTGGTCATGATGGTTTGGATATGTGGTGAGAGGGAAACATGAAGGTGAAACCAGGAGATGTCCTTACTGAATCATCAGAGCTGAACAGCTGATGGAGAAACAGGTTTACCTTTTAGGTGACATGGATGAGTTGAAGTTATGAACTGTTTCTGAGAGACAAATAACACCAGGATCCTTTTCTAAGTAGCTGACAGCTGGTAACTGTGCAGGGGCGGGTCTAGCAAAGTTTAGCCAGGGGTCAGGTAGGGCATTAACAGGGAGAGGGGGCACAAAGAAATACTTTCGTATTCTCATTTAAAATGTCTCGCTTTTATTAAATAATTATCTGAATCTTACAACCAAAGTTTTTATCAGATGTAAAATGTATAGAAATCATACATATACCAACAAGACTGTACATCACTGTCACAACAGCGTTTGTTTTCATTCAAAGGCTTTATGGGTCTAGAGATGCTTTTTGAGTAAAGGTTTAACTACAGCCACCTTAAAAGCCTGTGGTACATAGCTGATTAGAGATGGGTTGATCATATTTAAGATCGAAGAATTAATTAATGGCAGGACTTCTTTGAGCAGTTTTGTACGTTGATGGTTTGGAGGAAGTAATTATTGAAGTTAACTCAGAAAGATCAACTGGAGAAAAAGAGTCTAACTTAACATCAGTGCTGGACGTCACTACCTGACAAGTTTAACTGTCTTCAGAACATTGCAGAGGCCTTATTGACAGTATTTAGATCTACATATCTGTGTGAGCAGATTTTCTCTCACGAGTGTCCTAAGGTAGCCTCTGAATGCTGGACACTGGGAGACCTTTGTCTCTGAGTGGGAGACCAGAGATCAGATTAACATGTTTATCTCTGTATTAACAAACATGCCATATTGGCCCAGTTTATTTTTCTTATCATTGTTGTGAGGAGACCATAAATGGCATTTGTATTTTCCGTTGTACAATTCATTTGCTATCGTGGAGTTCTTGTTATGGATAAAAAAGTGTCTTATTTTTGTTTCAAAATAGCTGATAACTATTCGCTGATAGTTGCCAACATCTGCGAACAAATATAATTCTATAAAGTGGTTCTATATCGTGTGTAACTGTTATTATAGAAAGTTATTAAATTTATTGCTAATGCAATTGTATGACACATTGACTTCTGAGGAAATTTTAGATGCACTCATCATCGGAAAGGTTTCCGACCCCTGGACTACACTTCTCCAGTCCGAACGACATTCCGATGTCAGTGCTGTATGTCCTGGTGGTGTGGATCACTTTGTTTACTCTTGGTATACAGCTTGATGTCATCCATGTACATGACGTGGCTGTAGCCAGTCTTGTCAATGATCTCACTTGGGGGGTTCAGGCCTATGCAGAACATTGTGTGATCTACCAAGGCACAGCTCCTTGGTAGATCCCGCACTTGATGGTGACTTGTGCTATGGGCTTGAAGTTGGCCTCTAGTGTTGTACGCCACATCCCCATTGAGTTCCTGATGAAGGTTCTTAGGGTCCTGTTGATCTTGTATAGTTCTAGGCATTCCAGGATCCAGGTGTGGGGCATTGAGTCATATGCCTTCTTGTAATCAATCCAGGCAGTGCACAGGTTGGTCAGCCTGGTCTTGCAGTCTCTGGCAGCTGCTCTGTCTATCAGTAGCTGGTATTTTGTGCCTCTGGTATTCTTGCCAAATCCTTTCTGTGCCATGTACTGACCCATGTACCTGTTCATCTTAGCCGCTATGATGCCTGACACAGGCTTACATGTGGTACTCGGGCAGATTATTGGTTGTTAGTTGGAAGGGACCGGGCCCTTCTGGGGGTCCGTGGGGATCAGGACTGTCTGGCCTTCGATTAGCCATTCCATGTGTCTCTAATCAACTAGCAGCTCGTTCACTTGTACTGCCAGACACTCAGGGAGTAAGTAAAATTTTATTTATACAACACATTTCTAGATAAAAGATCACAAAGTGCTTCACAAGGTATAAAACAAAACAGACAAAAGTTAACAAAATGCAATTCTAAAAAGATGTGTTTTTAGTTGTTTTTTAAAAGTGACAGAAAGGTGCAATAAAAAAGGTGCCTAAGGAGTACAGCAAGCTTCAGTCTGCAGATCTTAAGTTCAGAGGAAGAGAGTTCCACAGTCGACCACAGTGGCAAAAGCTCTATCACCCTTGGTTTTCAGCCTTGTATGCTGAATAACAAGTAGGCCCTGACTACAAGACATCAGGGACCTAATAGGGACATAGAGCTGTAAAAGTTCAATGATGTAGGCTGGTGCTTGTCCTTGAAGAGCTATAAATTGCACTTGGGGTTCGGTACCCAATCTCAGTTGGGGGTGATGATGACTCCCCCTGACCTGTCATCCTGGCTCTCCCTTGCCATAGCATACGTGTTGTACCTTGTCAATCCTCCATGAGAGCAGTCCGTTCTTCCAAATATTGGAACACGGAGGTACTAGTTGATTTGCCATCAATGTGGATGCTGGGTATCGACGATTCCATAGTTCCACCATCCTGTTCCTATAACCCCTTCCGCTGGGGTTACTCACGTAGTAGCATTCCAACAGTGCCCTATTTTTTTTCCTCTTGCCCACCGATGCCGTTCCAGTAGCCCACTTCCAATCATGGTGCCCTGGTTCCTCAACACCTGACCCTGCGGTCCTTGTCCGGGCGACGTCCGAGCTGGTACGATGGCTTCATATTTATCTCTCTCGCTCATCCCCCACATTCAGACACTCGTACATCATACATGCCAGACTTGTTGCTATAAAATAGTCACTTGAATAAACTAAAATACAAAATGAAATACAAAATATTGATAAAAATAATAACAATAACAACTGTGTGAGAATGATAGATAATTAAAACCTTAAACTAAAACACTACCACGACTGTTGATTGAGATATGTAATGTACATATCTCGATGATCATCACTTTCGTTTTGGCTACGTTTAGCACCAGCTTGTTCTCTCTACACCAGCCCACAAGGCGTTCAACTTCTCTCCTGTACACTTATTCATCGTTTCCAGAAACCAGTCCTACCACTGTGGTGTCATCTGCAAACATAATTAGGTTCCCCTCATATCTGGATACACAGTCGTGTGTTATCAGTGCAAACAACAGTAGGTTGAGAACACAGTGGGGTTTGGAGATGGTTTTTCCCAACAAGGACAGACTCAGGTCTGTAAGTCAGAAAGTCCAGGATCCACAGTTCGTGTTCAGGACAAGTAAGAGGAGTTTCTCAGTTAGATTCTGTGAAGTAATGATGTTAAATGCTGAGCTAAAATCAATGCATAGGTGTCTTTGCGGTCCAGATGGATGATAACGGAATGTAAGGTGGATCTTGCATACTTTGTGGAGCAGTTGGAATGATAAGCAAACTAGAGCGAATGTTGCAGGAAGGCTAGCTATGATGTAAATGGACTGGTTCTTATATAGCGCCTTTCTACTCTTCTGAGCACTCAAAGCGCTTTATATAACTTGTGCATTCACCCATGGATATTTGGCATGCAGACTAGGGGAAGCAAGGAATTGAACCACCAACCTTCCGATCGGTAGATGACCTGCTCTACCGCCTGAGCTACAGCCACCCCGATGTGTAGCTTGATAAACTGTTGAAAACATTTCATCACAATTGGCGTCAATGCAATGGGATGGTAGTCATTTAGACAGCATATGGGGTTTTTTCTGGATGTTTTGTCTGTAGCTCATTGATGGCGTTGTGTACCCCTCCAAGTGACTCATTAGCAGTGGCCTCGGTATTAGTGCTGGGCGTTATGTAAACAGCAGCTGTGATAACAATGGTAAATTCTCTCGGCGGATAGAATGGCTGGCACTTCACAATGAGAAACTCTGCCACATTAGTCACACAACACTGCACTCAGCTGCCATTAACACATGAATTTTAATATAAATTAATATAGATGCACAGACCTCCACCTGGACTCTTACCGGAGCTAGGTGCGTCTCTTATATTATATTATATTACATTTTTTCTATATATATATATATAGCAATCCTATAGCAATCCTATAGAGCAGTCCTGCAGCAGCGCTCTGCTGTACAGATCACTCTCTGGAGAGCTTTTTGGTCCTTAACACAGCTGTTCCCGAACCACGATGTAATGTTCTGTGTGAGGATGCTCCCCACAGCGCCTGTATAGAAAATCCTGAGGATCTTTGGAGAGACCCTGAACTTCCTCAGTTGTCGTAGGTGATACAGGCGCTGCCTAGCCTTTTTGGTCTGGACCTGAATGTGGGCAGCCCATGTCAGGTCTGAGGAGACGTGGACACACATCGCGATAGAATATGGTTAAAACACGCATGTGCAGTGCATTTGTTTTCATATGCACATGGCGGCAACGGAGAATGAGAAGGGGGAAAGCGGATTGTTGAGTGAAACGGATGGACCAGAATTGGTTTGTAAAAATGGTGCAACTTCAGTGATGTGGAACTGGTTTGGTGTTTGTCCGTCAGATACACAACAAAGCACTTTTTGTAGTAGAACATGCAAGCGGCCGTCGCTATTACCGTATTTGTTGGACTATGGTGCTCGTAAATCTGGGAGTAATCTGGGTCCTAAACTCCATCAAGTCAAACGAACACTGCAGCACACTGAGAGTTAAAAACTGTCTAAATTCTTTCGTCTTTAATAAAATGATCAGCGTTGCTGCTTTACCAGGTGTAACAATGAAGTTTAACATTCAGGCATCCATGAAAACAGGATTTATTAAATTTAACAGAGTTAGAAGTTACAGGAAGTTAGCTCGCTAGCTTCCACCTAAACATGATATAGCATGTTCTGACTGAGAGATTTCTGAAACATTCAAACGTACAGCTCTGCTATCACTTCCAACATAAATGAAGACAGAAAACTAAACAGCAGTGACGTTTGTAGGGTTACTGAAGTTGGACTAGCTGCTATATAATGATGTGTTATGTGATTGCTAGCGACACAGCTATGTTAGCATAAACACAGTGAAGCTGGAGGATGAACGCTAACTTTTTTCCACTCGAAAGAAGTTAACGTGAGGGATTCTGATGGTTAGAGACAAATGCAATCACATGGCAGGATGCTGTAAACGGACCAAACTTCAGTCAGGAGAACAACTGAGATAATCCATCCACAATACGAGGTTAGTTATTAATATACTGCAACAACACGGGAACAGAGCAGCTGTGATAGAATACAGCATTAATGAGTCAATGGTACAGAAGTGGAGGAAGCAAGAAGAATGAGTTGAATAAAGTTTTATTTATCTGACTGCTTTGTTTCGCTTAATGTGTCTTATAATCTCGTGCAGCTTATGGTCCGAAAAATACGTATTAGACTTTTTTATTTGTCACACTGCAGTTTAATGTTGCAAAGCAGCTCTTTTTAACTTCAGTGGATATTATACATGGTTATGCTGAGGATGTGTCAGCCCATTTCTACTGGAGATGCCCTTTGGTTAAACTTTCAGCAAGGAATTTGCATTTGCCCTGTTAAATGTTTATATAGCTTTAATGCACATAAAAAACAGCTGCTTCTTTAAGTGAAAATAAATGGATGGTTTTTTGCGCTGGTAAAGTTGTGGAGTTGTATTTTGTCTCGCATCAATTATATCGTCAGTTATATCGTTATCGCAAATTTTCAAATATATATCGTGATAAATATTTTTGGCCATATCACCTGCTCTTGTTGCAAGCAAGCATTGTAGTTCAAACAACGTACTTTGCCCTGATTTTCAGTAAGGTCTCTTGGCTGCAAGTTTTACAGCCAGAATGTTGGATTTGCAAAACAAACAAAACTTTCTCACCTGTCCCTCGACGAGCCGCTGCGTCCATGCGCACCGCCATCTTACATCTGAGTGGATTTGAAAGATTTCACTGTGTTAACATGGCATAGGAATGTAAACACTTTGGGATCTGTTGATACATAGCATTCATCCTACTGATATTTCTTTTACCCCCACTAAAGCTATGAGCCACCTGAATGGCCAAAAGATGTACGGGAAGATCATCCGGGTGACTCTGTCCAAGCACCAGACGGTGGCGTTGCCTCGGGACGGCCTGGATGATCAAGGTCTAACCAAGGATTTTGCCAACTCCCCACTTCATCGTTTCAAGAAACCAGGTTCCAAGAACTTCCAGAACATCTTTCCACCCTCTGCCACTCTTCACCTTTCCAATATCCCGTAAGTACTGGTATGGTCAGTTGGCATCACACAGAGGACACCAAAGGAGTTCTGAAATACTAACTAGCACAGCTGTTAATGAGATTAGCTGTGTTCTTGGTGTGGTGGCTAATGAACAGATCTCGTTGATATTCAACTGCTAAATGATTAGACTCGGAGAAAAGAGCTGATGCTAGTCTGTGTCTTTCACTTTGGCAGACAAGATGTGACAGAAGATGACCTGCGGCTGCTCTTCTCCAACACTGGAGGCACTGTGAAAGCATTCAAATTTTTCCAGTACGTACAGCTGTCCTACCTACTGGACAAGTCCAGGCTAACATTTGTTAAAGATTCCCGTAAAGCTCCATCCTGCCACTTCCATCCATCTAGTTAATCTGTGGTGTTTGTCTCGTGTTTTCAAGAGATCGCAAGATGGCTCTGATCCAGATGTCAACAGTGGAGGAAGCCATCCAGGCACTGATCGACCTCCACAACTATAACATGGGAGGCAACCAGCACCTGAGAGTCTCGTTCTCCAAGTCCACCATTTAAGAACGTGACCCACAGGCTCCTGACAGTATGACTGTGATGGTTGAACGATTTAAAGCTCCTAGATCGTCTGAACACCAGGGGGACCACATAGATTGAATCAGTTATCTTGTATCATTCCTTGATATCCTTTTCTTTAAAAAGAACAACATTGGATCTCCCCAGCTCTTTCTGAAGTGTCTCCATATGTTTTTGTCAAGCAGAACCTTGAAATGGTTGGTTGTCCCCCTGTACGTTAGTTTTAAATGAAAGATACAGTACTCGTGTGCCTTACTCAACTATCTTTTCCTGCAGTTGGATATGTTAATTTATCAAACTCCTACCGAGGCACATTAGTATTAATGAGTTGATGAGAATGCAATTTCTATTCATCTAGACAGAACAGTCTAGAAGCTGCGCCTCTGACTGGGCATGGCCGTGTTTTTCTTCTCCAGTTTTAGACGACATTTTCCTTTTTAGTTTAGCAGCAGGAGAGCTGAAGGTTGCTGAGGTAAAATGTTTTGGTAGCCTACGACAGGCAGTTTAACTGGAACGCCTTTATTCCAAAGGGACGTTCAGTGGAAGATTGTTCTAGCACAATCCATGCATAAGAAACTATGACAATGTAGTAAAGTATTTTGTTATGTGCTTTTGGAGCCTTCCTTGCTTTTCTTTTCTATAGCAGTGAGGTTTAATAGTTGGTGACAGTGTTCTTTAAAGCATGCGTGATGATAGGATCTCACATAAGTGTTGCATGCTGTGGAAGCAGTAAAAAGATGAGTCCACTGTGATTGCATTGTCATGTGACACTGTACTTGAGAGGGCTACTCAGTTGGACCAAAGTTTCTGTGCCTTTAGTGTTAAATCATATAAAAGAGCATTTTAAGTGTTGTGTATTTGGGGAAAATGTCCACGATTCAAAGTGTTCACTGAATTCTTTTATTTTTAAATCACAAACCTGATTTCATAGGCGTTTGTTCTGAACCAATCCTGGTGTATATACGTATATTTTTTTTTATCGTCAAAGCTATGTTTTTGTTTAATGCAGTTCAGAATGTAAGGATTTGGACTCAAGCTGGTGCAATTAAAGGATAATTTTTTTCTAACAACGGAGGTTCAACTTGGTTTTCTGTGTTTTGAGTTTCCCCTCTCACGGTGTCTCTTATGTGTTCAGCATTACCTCTGTAGCATGTCTAATAAAACTCTTCTGTAGCTCTGCATTCACTTCCTCTGTCTCACTCCTCTATTTTACGTCTGCTCACTTCGGAAACCATCTTCAGTCCTAGGTGGGAGAAGACCAAAATCAATTTGGAGGCACTTGAAAACAAGCTCTAATAAGCCAGATTGAACCCTGTGAAGTTTCTAGATTATAGGACACTTTCTCGATACGTTTCCCACTCTGCCAGCTTACTCAATCTGTTCCTTTAATGTCTCGCTCTTCTCTCCTCTGGTGTTTCCCCATTTTCTGATTAGCCTAAGGACGACTGCTGTCCTGACCATCTGTTTGGGAGAGCTTGACACAACCACAGGCATCAGTTACAGGCACTTTTTAGTCTCTGCACACAGCGTTAGCCTGTAGAAATTTGAGGGGTTTTGATTTAGCCAGCACTAAAACCCAGCTGACAGGGAACATATAAACCACACAGAAGGCCTGCAGCTAAACTGGGGGTTTAAACTGGGAAACTTTGCACTGACAGATCCCATTAAATCGTATAGAATGGCATGAAATGTAATGGACACAGCATTTAAATGTGCAGAAAGTGACTTTCAATCTGTAAATAAAGTACTATTAATCTACTTCTTTCTATTAACCGGAAGGTTTTGTTCGTGGTTCGTTCCCCGGCTGCTCTAGTCTACATGCCAAATATCCTATGGCTTCAAGTTGCTCTCCGATGCAGCTGGATGGATAGAAAGCACTAATCTAGAAAAGCATAGACAAATGTGCTTGGCTGGATAAGACAAAACACTTGACTTTGCTCATGCATTTCATTTACTATTTACTCCCTGAGCTAGAAATGACTGAAACACTGGAAGAAGTGCTAGTACTCACACTACACCACAGTTTTATTAATTTAAAGAAATCAGTGCATCCAGTGGCATAGTTCTAGTGATTAACAAAAGTGGAAAAATGTGATTGTCAGTCCGTGATTGTGAGGGACACTAAGTTTGAACAGTGTGGTATCTTAGACTGGAATAGAATAGCCCTTTGTTGTCATCGTAAGTAGTGTAAAGAAAAGACTACTGTGGAAACTACATGAATGATAAAGAGCTAGTTTCTTTCAAAGGTTGGCTGTAAGGCATGGTGCCGAGTGGGTAAAGAGAGGAAGGCATTCAATGTCCTGACAGTCTGGTGGAGCCTGAAACGATGTGTGGGGGTGGATCCCGCTCTAATAAGTGGAACCACTAATAGTGGAAACTACTGGAAATTTACTGTCATCACTACCAGCACCAACTACACTCACAGTTTGAACAAGAGCATCTTCCACCACTGGAGACGGCACTTAAAGGTAGGGATGCAACGATACCAATTTTTTCAAACCGATACGATACCGATACTTGGATCTGAGTACTTGCCGATACTGAGTACAAAAACCGATACTTCTACCACCAGTGTTGGGGAGTAACGGAATACATGTACCGCCGTTACGTATTTAAAATACAAAATATGAGTAACTGTATTCCGTTACAGTTACCGTTTAAAAAGGTGGTATTTAGAATACAGTTACTTTGTTGAAATAAATGGATTACACGGCGGTACTTCCCTGTTTCATATTGTGGCGGGTCAGGACTGTTTGGGTTTGTTTGACAGCTACGTTCTGTTGTTCCAAGTGGCAGCGTTACGGTTGCCATGGTTACAGGGCGACGCTCTCTCTCTGTGTTTCCTGGGTGAGAGAGCGCCTTCTTGTTGTTGTTGTGCTAAGCTAATAGGCAGAATGCTACAGGTATAGCTTGTGCTATACCTGTAGCATCTCCGTGCTGCAGAGAGAATGGACCGCCATACCTGTTATGTGTCTGTGAGCGAGGGAGGGAGAAAAAGGAAAAGTACGAGCTGTCATCGAGCAGAAACGGGAGCTGGAAGCATGTAAATATAATAATAACCACTGCAGCCAAGAAGAGAGCCTGACGAGCCCAGCTGTAAGTAAGCTATTAAGACTCGACTGTACACCGTGTTCGTGTTTTCCTCTGAAACAATAAGTTCTGTTGGAGCAGCCTTTCAACGCCTCTCTCTGTCTCTCGCAAGCAAAGTTGACCCAGACAACAAAGCTAGTTTTCGGCTACGAGCCGACACAGAACCCACCATATTAGCCAGAGGTCCCTTTACTACGGTTCGGAGCCGCGGACCTTCAGTAACCGTAATAAATCACAGAAATAGTACATTCATATAGTTGTAAACAGCATGATAATATATTAAGTAATCCAAAGTATTCAGAATACGTTACTCTCATTGAGTAACGTAACGGAATACGTTACAGAATACATTTTGGGGCATGTAATCTGTATTCTGTAATGGAATACATTTTAAAAGTAACCTTCCCAACACTGTCTACCACACACACACACACACTGCCCGTGGATTTTCTCTTGACATTTTTCATCGCTTTTCCAAAACCTGAGTTAAAGTTGGCTGTTCCACACTGCTGACATTTTGTTTAGCCTAGCTACAGCAGCCTCCAGTTTCTCTTTTTTATCTGGAGCTGCCAGTCTCACTCGCCTAACCCTGTGCCTGTTTAGCGCGGGATGTCCCCCTAGTGGCCAATCTAAAAAACTACAACAGAAATGACAAGCCACCCTCTGATTAATGAAATAAGTTGGTATCGGTTCATGGTATCGGTTAACTTTTACGAGTAAGAGTACACACACATTTTACAGTATCGGTCCCGATACCCGATACCAGTATCGGTATCGGTGCATCCCTACTTAAAGGAATACAGGATGATGAACAGGCAACGTTTCTGCTGAACTGGAAAGAACAAAGCTTATGATGCTAATGTTCTCCATGTGGTAAGTGTCCATGTGCTCATTGATCCTGGTCCCTCCTGTTTAGGTCTAGAGGTAACTTAAGAAGGAGCCAAAATCAGGCAGGGCTCCTGAAAACAAACAAATGGCCTCCCACTGGTGCTTTCTGTGTCCTGTCTCCTCCTTCATGCTAGAGTCAACACACTACTTCCATTTACTGATCACAATCATTTTCATAAGGTGACAGTACCTGTAATATTAATATTCCCTTTTCCCTTTAAAAGCTCACTTGCTTCTGTCATCAGACTCTACTGATGAAAAAGTGAAACGTAAAATAAGCCCACACACACACACCCACGGTGTTGTCTTTTACTTGTGTTTTTTGTATTTATTTCTGATTTTTTATTATTTATTAAATAAAGGAAAAGTAAGAAAAAGGTATTTATAAAGGGCAATAAGCAGCTGCAAAGCATTATAGAACAAAACGGTAAGATAAAAAAGGAATATTAGTGAACGTGAAGTAATTGTGTAGTTAAACAAAACTGCTGCTTTCTACGAGTCCAGATGGTCTGCTAACCAAAGCTGTACTGGGAGTCTTGATGCCACAGACTTAACCAGTACACACCATACAACACCTCACCTGGTGTTGGGTCTCTCTGCAGTAGACTATCACGTCCTGTTCCTGTTACAAGTGACAGTGGTTTTATCTGCGTGACCCATGTAATTAAAAAATTAATTAGTGAAGGTTACAAATAATCTTCTCATGGCCTCTGACGGTGGACTCATCTCCCTGCTCATCCTGCCAGTGCAGTTCTCCACAATATTGACTGTAATATTATCTTACCGCTATTACAGCATGGTGGAGGTAGTAAACATACTGCATTGTATCAATAGACTGCAGTTTGTTCATGTAAATGGGGAATCCATTACAAAGAATGACTCCTAGCATGTATAACCTGACAATAATGAACTTGTGTAAGAACAGTGGAACGTTTAAAAGGATGAAAATAATAAAGTTGCTGTCGCTGTGTTGATGTAAACAGGCTTCGTTCCATCAGGGACCGGGTACATCGACATGACTTTGTGATGATGGACGCCCCTGTCAGGCATTGTTTGAAGAAGATTGCACTCCACAGTCCAGTCCTGGGACTGTGCAGATGGCCTGATCCATCATCATGCAGACATTTGCAGCTCACTGTTAGTGCCATGGGTTTTTATTTTGTGAGCGTTCAGTGGAAGTGCTTGTGTCCTGGATTGGGCTCTGAAAACAAAGATGACATGATGTATCAATGCAAACCAGAGGAGCTAATCAATATCTAGTCTATGCAATGCATCACTAGGGCTGGACACTGTGATCCTGCTCTCTGTCACCCAGATTATAGATGACAGGACAAAGTCTCATGGCTGCTGTTAGCTCATGGGTTTCTGCACTCCTGACTATAAAAACACATTGGAACTGCGAGTTTGAAAGTAGGAAATTCTCATTTTCTGTGTGAAAGAATAATAATAACTTTGTTTGTATAGAACAACACAGGGTTACAAAGTGCTTCACAGTTTGAATAAAACCCACACACTGAAGTATACAAGTTAAAACATGCAGACACAATCAACCACACAGTCAGACTCACCTATACACAACCAGTTCCAAACTATGGCCGAAAATAAAGGCGCAAAGATTAAGGGAAAGCTAACCTGTAAAAATTTGTTTACAGTAGTCGTTTAAAACAGTTAGTAGAGTCAGACGACCTAATTGACTCAGGAAGGCTGTACCGAAGTTTGGGTGCAACAACCTCCAAAGCACGATTACCTCGAGTTTTGAAATCAGAGCAAGCGACAGGTAGGAAACCTTGGTTAGAGGATCGGAGAGGCTGATTGCTCTGTAGCTACAGATACAGCCACTTAAAATGACCTAACTAGTATAATTGCAATAGTATAATTAATTGCAAGCTAGCATTTAATGCAATACAAATAGCCAGACATAAAGCACTCCGATTGCACAACAATATGTATGTGCATGGGTACTTCTGTTGGAAATATGTGGTGCTTTGTTCTAAACATTAATAAGGTCAGTGAAAAGCTGCTGCACTAGAGGGACCCAAAGCTTTGGCACTGTGCTTAAAAACTATTGGTAATCCATTTACCCATTCCAAACAAGTTAACAGATATAGCTGTAACGATCACAGTCACGCCAGCTTTCTTGATGGATGGTATTACTCAAGTTGTCTGCCGCTAATCTTAGTACTTTCATCTTTGTGATTTATTTTAATACTCTGGTAAAAAAAATGTGTGCTGTGAAAGGGACACTCAGGGTGCAACAACAGGCACATGTCCCATAAATAAATGTTCAACACAATACTGCAGTATTCATTCATTCCTAGTTAGGTACTTAATGGTGCAAAAACTTCATGTACTGACAGGTAGGAGAGAAATAACATTAGCATATACCCCAGCCTGAATGAGTGACCATGCAAACAGTGCTCTTAGCCTTCATAGATGGCGATTTTTTCAACTATGCAATCAAGACATTGTCTATTTTATATACCACCAGTACCACATCCATCAAGTTAACACTGATGTAAAGCACTTTAATTACAGAAATAATATTAGTTAAATCAGAGAATAACCTAATACCCAAGTATTTCATCCAAGTAGGGATCCATCTAAACTGGAATGGAGAAGCCTGGTAACACCCCTTTGACACTGGCATAGCCTCTGATTTTGGCCAATTTATCTTATGGCCTGAGATCTTAGAAAAAGTTTCTATTGTGGACATAATGTTTGGAATTGAAGAGGAAGGATCCCTAATAGTAATATATCATCAGCATACAAAAACATTTTGTGTTCTTCTGTTCCCTGTGCAACTCCCTCAATATCTCTTCGTGATTTGATTGTGGCAGCTAAAGGCTCTAAGAATAGTGTGAAGAGGAGAGGGCTAATTGGGTCTTCCTGTTTTGTCCATTGTTTCAAATTTAAAAAAAAAGGTGAGATCCTTCCATTGGTCAGTACGGCTGGCCTGGGATCTGAATAAATGGCACTGACCTGCCTAGTTAGACTTGCACCAAATCCAAATGCACTTAAAGTATATTGAAGGAAGCTCCACTCTATCAAATGCATTATGGGCATCCAACGATAAAGCAGCTGCAGGTGTACTATTATCTCTATTTAGTTATATGAGGTGCAAAACTCTCCTGACATTATCCGAGCATGTTCTCCTTTTAACAAACCCCACCTGGTCTGAATACATCAAGCATGGCGATACCTTTTCAGTCTAAGAGCCAACACTTTGGTTAATATCTTACAGTCCTAAAACTGCCTGGGTCCATTGGATCTTTGTCTTTCTTCAAAGTCAATGAGCTCAAAGCCTCATTAAATGTTTCTGGCATCCCTTCTGCATTCTTCAAATACCTTGGTTAAAATGGGGGCTAGTCTACAGTGGCTTGAACTTTCCCACATTTTGTCACATTACAGCCACAAACATGAATCAGTTTTATTGGACTTCCACGTGAAAGACCAACACAAAGTGGTGTACACGTGAGAAGTGGAACCAAAATCAGACATGATTACAAACATTTTTTACAAATAAATAACTGCAAAGTGGGGTGTGCGTAATTATTCAGCCCCCTTTGGTCTGAGTGCAGTCAGTTGCCCATAGACGTTGCCTGATGAGTGCTAATGACTAAATAGAGTGCACCTGTGTGTAATCTAATGTCAGTACAAATACAGCTGCTCTGTGACGGCCTCAGAGGTTGTCTAAGAGAATATTGACAATATTGACATTTATTTACAAGATGGCGCCGGTGTGTATGGCTGGCCGTCCTCCTCCTCCCTGCTTTAGAGTACTACTCATTCTTTTAACATTATGTTCATCTGGTTGCAACGCACTAATTAACTATGACCGGCAAATGCTTTTGGACCTTCGTTTTTCTCAATCTCATGACTCGGACTCACGATGGACCTTGGGAGGCGCCAGCTTGATGCACTCGGTCTCCTCCACCAGCGTATCCTGCCTGCCTTTACCCACCCTACGCAAGAAACTCTACAGGAAGCGAAGCAGCATTCGTGTCCACCTTAAGGCTTATGTTCGAGCTCAGGCTATGGCTGATCCATATGCTACCATGGACCTTCTACTTACCTCTTCCTGCTCCCGGCACCGGCTTTCTGCTCGATCACTCAACTGTCAGTGGATTTGCTTCGCCGGGTAGCAAGACTACCCCGCCCTCCCAGAGGCATGCCTACCTATTCGGACCTGGATATCGTCTTCCAGAGGTGGTGCGTGCCGCAACAATCGAAGTCATCTGCGCCACGCTACGAGCAGAGACGCAACTATGACACGGATGGCTCTACTGAATGTAAGGTCACTGGTGAACAAGACTTTTATTTTAAATGACGTCTTCCTCTCTTCGGGGCTTGACATGTTGTTCCTGACAGAGACATGGATTCGCCCTGATGACTCCTTCTCCTTCTCGGGGCTTCTCCCCCCTGACTGTTCCTTCTTTAGCTCACCGAGGCTTACGGGTGGAGGTGGTGGCTTAGCCTCAGTTTTTAAAAATATACTTAAAGCTCAGCAGCTGCCTTCTCCTACCTACGGTAGCTTTGAAGTTCAATTAGTGGAACTGGTCAATTCTTCTAAAACCTTGTGTGCCGTGGTTTATCGACCGCCGAAGTATAATAAATTTTTATTCATGATTTTACTGATCTGTTAGGATCTATTTTTGTTGATTATGACTGTGTTCTTATTACTGGGGATTTTAACATTCATATTTGCTGTAAGGATGACCTTTTAGCCACAGACTTTCTTACCTTAACTGACTCTTTTAACCTTGTTCAGTGGGTTAGTGGGCCAACCCACTTCAAAGGCCATACCCTCGATTTGGTTTTCTCATATGGCTTGGATATTAGTATTAAGCATATTGATAATGTTGGGATCTCTGATCACTTCCCAGTTATCTTTGACACTGACCTGTGTAAGATTGAACTGTTTCCTGAGAATCCCCGACGCCCTATGCATATTATTAATTATGAATCTGTGACTAAATTTTCTGTGGCTTTTCTCAACTCTGTCTCTACTGCTAGCTTTGACTGCTCCAAACATCATACGGTTGACGACATCGCTAATTCTTTGCTATCCATGTGTTCTTCCATCCTTGATACTGTAGCACCGATCAAAATAAAATCTCCTAAAACTAATTCTCAACGTCGATTTAATGATTCTTCGCGTGCCCTGCGCCAAGCTGAGAGGAAATGGAAGAAAGATAATCTCCAGGTATCCTTTGATACTTTGCGTTCTAGCCGCCTGGAGTTTCAAATTGCTGCTAAACGTGCTAAAGCAGCCTTTTTCTCTGATATTATTGTGACCAATGGCCATAACCCTCGATTGCTATTTAAAATCTTTAATTCAGTGGTTAATCCCTGCACTGATATGCCGATGGTCCCATCCTCAGCTCTCTGTGAACAATTTCTAAAATACTTTACTGATAAAATCCTATCTCTCAAATCCTCACTCCCCCTAGTGGTGAGCCCTGCTCTCACTGGAGAATGTGCTTCAACTTTTCATCAGTTTGAGCCAGTGTCACTCTGTGCACTTACGCAAATTGTCAAGCAACTGAAAATTAGTAGTTCTGCATATGAACCTCTTCCGTCTCGCATTGTGAAGGATGGCATTGATGCAATTACATCAATGCCATCCTTCCAATTGCATCAATGCTATGTTGCACTATAGCATGTTTTTAAACATGCTATAGTGCAACCTGTTCTTAAAAAAAGGTGTCTTGATCATTGTGATTTTGTTAATTATAGGCCGATATCCAAACTTCCGTTCCTCTCCAAAATCCTAGAGAAGACATTTCTCTCGCACCTCCAGGCTTACCTGGATGCCCATGACATCTGTGATAAATTTCAATCTGGTTTTAAACCACGCCACAGCACTGAAACAGCTTTGCTGAGAGTCCTTAATGATCTTCTCTTAATTACTGATTCAGGGCATTCTGCTGTATTAGTCTTGTTGGATTTGTCCTCAGCCTTTGACATGGTTGACCATAATATTTTATTAACGAGGTTAGAATGCACTGTGGGCATTTGGGGTGAAGCCCTTAACTGGTTCAAATCATACCTTTTGAACAGGTCTTTCTCCGTTACCTTGGGTACTTATTCTTCCTCAACTGCATCCTTATGCTGTGGTGTGCCCCAAGGCTCTGTGCTTGGCCCAATGTTATTCTCATTATATATGCTCCCCCTAGGCTTAATCTTTGAAAAATATAACATTTCTTATCACCTCTATGCCGATGATATACAGATTTATTTTCAATTAGATGATGACGACATTGCTCCTTCGTTGCACTGCTTCCTCGAGTGCATGAGAGAAGTCAGAGAATGGTTTTCAGACAATTCCCTTATCCTGAATGAAAAGACAACGGAGATTGTGGTGTTTGGCAACCATATCCTTAGGAGCCTATCAGCTGATACCTTTGGTTCCTTTGCCACTTCTTTGTCGTGGGGAATGCAAGACATCATCAACCACAGAGGCTGTGAAAGCAGAAAACCTGAGTGTGCAGCTGACAGAGGAAATAAACAGCTTCTTCGCCCGCTTTGAAACACCACAACAGGAGCACTCATCTGCCTCAGCCCTGCTCCCATCCTCATCCTCACCCTCACCTGGTTCCTGCACCGCTCCACTCACTGTAACTGAGCACGATGTCAGACGTGTGCTCCTAGCAGTGAACCCCAGGAAGGCGGCTGGTCCAGACGGAGTACCTGGATTAAGTACCTGTATTAAGAGCATGCGCACACCAGCTCACCCTCATCTTCACCAGACTCTTCAGCCTCTCACTGGATCAGGCAGCCATCCCATCCTGTCTAAAATCAGCCACAATCATCCCAGCGCCGAAGACGTCTCCCATCTCCAGCCTGAATGATTACCGCCCTGTGGCCCTCACACCGGTAATCATGAAATGCTTTGAGAGACTAGTCCTTCAGCACATCAAGGATTACCTCCCCCCAGAATTTGACCCCCACCAGTTTGCATACCATGCAAACAGATCCACAGAAGACGCCACAACCCTCCACGCTGTGCTGAATCACCTAGAGCAGCGGTAGAGCTACGTCCGAATGCTCTTCGTGTACTACAGCTCAGCCTTTAATACAATCATCCCGGACATCCTCATCACCAAACTGGTCACTCTTGGCCTCCCTCCTCTCACATGTGCCTGGATGAAGGACTTTCTCCCAAACCGGCCCCAGACTGTAAGACTCCGCCCTCATCTCTCCTCCACTCGCACACTGAGCACCGGCTCCCCACAGGGCTGTGTGCTGAGCCCCCTCCTGTATTCTCTCTACACCCACGACTGCAGTTTGACCCACAACAACAATCTCATCATCAAGTTTGCTGATGACACCACGGTAGTCGGACTCATCTCAAAGGGAGACGAGGCAGACTACAGAGAGGAAGTCCTGAAGCTGGCAGCCTGGTGTTCAGAGAACAACCTGACACTGAACACTAAGAAAACCAAAGAGCTCATTGTTGACTTCAGGAGGCACAGCACTGACTTGGCCCCCCTTTACATCAACGGGAAGTGTGGGGAGAGGGTCCACACCTCCCGGTTTCTTGGTGTCCTCATCTCTGCTGACATCTCCTGGAGACAGACAACATCTCAGCGGTCGTCATGAAGGCCCAACAGCGGCTGTACTTCCTGAGAGTCCTCAGGAAGTACAAGCTGAACTCCAACCTGCTGCTGACCTTCTACCACTCGTCCATTGAGAGCCTACTAACCTACTGCATCACGGTATGGTACGGCAGCTGCACCAAGGCGGATAGAGTGAAGCTTCAGAGTGTGGTCAAGACAGTGCAAAAGATCATCGGCTGCCCTCTCCCCTCCCTGATGGACATTTATTCCTCCCGCTGCCTCAGCAGAGCAGCAAACATCATCAAGGACAGCTCCCACCCTGGTTTCAACATGTTCAGCGCTGCTTCCCTCAGGGAAGCGCTGCAGGTGCATCAGCAGAAAAACCCACAGACTCAACAGTTTCTTTCCCAAAGCCATAACCACCCTGAACTCACACATGCACCGATAACACAGCCCCCCCCCCCCCCAATTTTTTTCTTCCCACTTCCTCTATGGACCACCACTGTGTAATACCAATTCTATATGCAATAACTCAACTGTATATACACAACACTATTTATTACATATTACTTTTTTTTTAAAAAACGGCTTGTATATTTGTACATTTTATATATATATATATATATATATATATATATATATATATATATATATATATATCTTTTTCCTCTGTTAATACTGTCCATATGTATATAGTGCTGCAGAACTGTATCCCCTTCCCCCTCCCCCCAGCATGTTTACACTGAGTAGGAGATGCTCTGTATGTATCTCATTGTACAACTGTATAGTGACAATAAAGGCATCCTATTTCTAATTCTCTGACTCAGTTAGTGACCTAGGTGTCCTGCTGGACAGCTCTTTCAAATTTAACAAACAAGTGTCTTCAGTAATCAAATCTAGCTTTTACCAACTGCGCCTTATTGCTAAGGCGGTCGCAGCAGATGGCCCCGCCCCTCCCTGAGCCTGGTTCTGCTGGAGGTTTCTTCCTGTTAAAAGGGAGTTTTTCCTTCCCACTGTCGCCAAAGTGCTTGCTCATAGGGGGTTATATGATTGTTGGGTTTTTCTCTGTATCTATGAAGCGCCTTGAGGCGACTTTTGTTGTGATTTGGCGCTATATAAATAAAATTGAATTGAATTGAAGGCTAACCACTATGTCCCTCATAAAGATCTCGTAAAGCTCGTTCATGCTTTTGTGACTTCTAGATTGGATTACTGTAATTCCCTCTACTTTGGTCTTCACTCCGCTCTCCTTCACAGACTTCAGCTTGTCCAGAATGCTGCGGCTCGCCTCCTGACTGGCACTAGAAAGCATGCCTCTATCACCCCAGTTCTTATTGATTTGTATTGGTTACCCATAAAATATTACATTGAATTGAAAATATTGTTGCTCACCTTTAAAATTATAAATAATTTAGCTCCTCGTTATCTTGTCAATCTTCTTAGTCTATATGTCTCTGGGCGAGCCCTCAGGTCTTCAGCCCAATTACTCCTGGCTCAGCCTGGATCTAGACTTAAATCTGGGGGTGTTATGGCCTTGGGCCTTGGAGAGAGTCAGACTACCCTTTCGTTTATGCAAATCTACATGTGCCAGACCTCGCGGACGATTGGCTGCCTGGAGATCCCATGACCACTCCAAGACCAATTGACAGGCTGATTGTCTGCACCTGGGAGTAGTGATGTGACGTTCTGTATCGAGGCTTCAAAGCTTGTGTCGAGTAATTGAGGGGGCGTTTCCGCGATGCGCGTATCGAGGCTTGCTTCATTTATGGGAGGAGCTGAAAACGATGACGTCCGAAGCCTCGCTGCCCGGCTGTACCACGTGACTGGTTCATGAAGTGGTTCGATCTTTGCCGCGAGCTATGACAGCGATATAAACCCCTCGGACTTCATTCAAAATGTGAGTGTTTGATGGAGAGTTGCGGTTAGTGAGAGTTAGAGACAGTTTGGAGGTTTATGAGAGTGAGGAGAGAAAGTCAGGAGAGAATGGAGCCAGCTAAGAAGAGGAGGACATCCTCCCCTGTGTGGGAACATTTTGATTTCATTCCTCCAACAAGGCATGTAAATTTCTACAGAAGATGTATTTTCATAATACTGACGGTGCAATACAATTTATGTTAAGCGGCTTTACTTTTGTACAAGGTGAAGTGTTTACTATGTGCCAGGGAGCTGGGATATAACAACAACACCTCATCCATGTTTAGGCACTACAGAGCTTTGCATGAGAATAGGGGGAACACCGATTGTGGAGCAAGACCAGGTGAGCCATCAAATGATAATATAGCATGCAGTAATGTTACTAAATGATATAACAATATTATACAACTGTACTAAGTGACGTGTGTGATATTTATATTTGTGCTTTGTTTTTATTGTCTTTCCTCAGGAGAACGATCTCAAATAGATGAAGACCTGGTTACCATGGTGATTGAGGACTCCCAGCCATTTAGCATTGTGGAGGACAAAGGATTTAAAAGATTTGTTAAATCATTAAATCCTAGCTATGTTCTCCCCACTAAAAAGGTCATAAAAGCAGTGAAAATTTAGTTTTTACAGAATAAAATGTGAACAGGACTGAGGCTCAGTGTGTAGCTGTCCATACCTCAATGTTACAAAAGCACAACCACTGTCCACACCCCAACCACACCTCACCTCACAGTAAATCATCATTTCCATTTTAAGCATTTCCAAATGATCATTTTCCACACTGCCAGTATAAATATACACAGTATACTGCAGTCACTACAATATACATGTTTTACACACTCCTTTTGTTGTTGACATTTACAGGCTGTGTGCAAAAGGCCACACTCTTCAAATTCATGCCAACTAATATTTTTATGTCCAGTAGGTGTCCTACTAGAGCAAATGAAGCTTCAAGCAGCTTTGTGCTGGAGTGAACCAATTGGATGAAAAGCTTCAGTGCTTCATGAAGCTTCATCTGCCCATCACTACCTGGGAGTATAAAAAGGCTGAAGATCCTTCACACTATGGGGAACACTCTGAAGTGAACATGCAGTGTCCTCCTCGTCTGCTTTGCATATGAAGTTTGTTGGTTAAACCTGTTCGCTGTGTTGCTCTTTGTTTAAACCTGATATACAGCTGAACTTCGTTTCATTAGAGTTTTGAAGCTGGCCTTAGTTACCTTAGCTTTTATTTTGTGTGTCGCCAGCCTGCTTTAGTTAACCCTTAGCTTTTACGCCTGACTGTTTTTTTTCTTTATGTAATAATTATATGCTCAGTGGTCTGTTGAATAGCCCTGTCGGTTTTCTGTTTAAAGTTTGAAATTAAAACCTTTTACTTTACTCAGTTTGTGTGGGGGGCTTGTTTATGTTACTCCTCCCCTGACGCCAAGCAGAGGGGGTCGTAACAAGGGGTGACTGTGCTTTTGCCCTGGTTGCACCGAATCTGTGGAACAACCTTCCTATCGCTATCCGTGTGTCAGACTCCGTTTTATCTTTTAAATCCCGTTTAGAAACTCAATTATTCAACATCTAGTTAGCGTCCCTGTTTTATATTTGGTTCAATTTCTTATTTATGTACTTTATCTTTTAGCTATGTCTGTTCCTAGTAACTTTGTTCTTATATTCCCTTTTATTGCTGTATAATTAGTGCCCTTAACCTGATGACGTATGTGGTACTTTGTTAATAGTCTTTTATTTATTGTCTTAATTTTCCTGTTTTTATTGTAAAGCACTTTAGTGTACCGCTGGTCTTTTAAACGTGCTATACAAATAAAGTTGTATTGTATTGTATTGGGAGCAACAACACCATGAAGTCCAAAGAACACAGCAGACAGGTCAGGGACAAAGTCATTGAGAAATCTAAAGCATGCTTAGGCTACACAAAGATTTCCCAAGCCTTGAACATCCCACGGAGCTCTGTTCAAGCCATCATCCAGAAATGGAAGGAGTATGGCACAACTGTAAACCTACCAAGACAAGGCCGTCCACCTAAACTCACAGCAGAACAAGGAGCTGATCAGAAATGCAGCCAAGAGGCCCATGGTGACTCTGGACGAGCTGCAGAGATCTACAGCTCAGGTGGGGGAATCTGTCCATAGGACAACTATTAGTGGTGCACTGCACAAAGTTGGCCTTTATGGAAGAGTGGCAAGAAGAAAGCCATTGTTAACAGAAACCATAAGAAGTCCCGTTTGCAGTTTGCCACAAGCCATGTGGGGGACACAGCAAACATGTGGGGGACACAGCAAACATGTGGGGGACACAGCAAACATTTGGGGGACACAGCAAACATGTGGGGGACGCAGCAAACATGTGGGGGGACACAGCAAACATGTGGGGACACAGCTAACATGTGGGGGATGCAGCAAACATGTGGGGGACACAGCAAACATGTGGGGACACAGCTAACATGTGGGGGACACAGCAAACATGTGGGGACACAGCAAACATGTGGGGTACACAGCAAACATGTGGGGGACACAGCAAACATGTGGGACACAGCAAACATGTGGGGGACACAGCAAACATGTGGGGGACACAGCAAACATGTGGGGGACGCAGCAAACATGTGGGGGACACAGCAAACATGTGGGGGACACAGCAAACATGTGGAAGAAGCTGCTCTGGTCACATGAGACCAACATGCAAAACGCTCTGTGTGGAAAACTAACACTGCACATCACTCTGAACACACCATCCCCACTGTCAGATATGGTGGTGGCAGCATCGTGCTCTGGGGGGGCTTCTCTTCAGCAGGGACAGGAAGCTGGTCAGAGTTGATGGGAAGATGGATGGAGCCAAATACAGGACAATCTTGGAAGAAAACCTCTTGGAGTCTGCAAAAGACTTGAGACTGGGGCGGAGGTTCAGCTTCCAGCAGGACAACGACCCTAAACATAAAGCCAGGGCAACAATGGGATGGTTTAAAACAAAACATATCCATGTGTTAGAACGGCCCAGTCAAAGTCCAGATCTAAATCCAATCAAGAATCTGTGGCAAGATCTGAAAACTGCTGTTCACAAACGCTGTCCATGTAATCTGACTGAGCTGGAGCTGTTTCAAAGAAGAATGGGCAAAGATTTCAGTCTGTAGATGTGCAAAGCTGGCAGAGACAGACCCTAAAAGACTGGCAGCTGGAACTGCAGCAAAAGGTGGTTCTCAGGGGGCTGAATAATTACACACACCCCACTTTGCAGTTATTTATTTGTAAAAATTGTTTGAATCATGTCTGATTTTCGTTCCACTTCTCACGTGTTCACCACTTTGTGTTGGTCTTTCACCTGGAAGTCCAATAACATTGATTCATGTTTGTGGCTGTAATGTGACAAAATGTGGGAAAGTTCAAGGGGCCGAATACTTTTGCAAGACACTGTATCTATGAATTGCTTGTAGTACTCTGATTGAAATCCATCTAATCCTGGTGACTTTCCTACTTTCATTAGTGATCCTGCCTTCTTAACCTCTTTAACTTTATAGGGCTATCTAAATAACTTTGCTGGTCTTCAGTAAGCTTGGGCAAATTAAGCTTAGAGAAAAAATCATCACATTTATTCATATCATCCTCTACCTCTGACTTACAGTTTGTTGTAAAAATGTAAAAAAAAACCATTATTAATATCTCCAGTACTTGTCGTGAGTTCCCCGTCCTCATCCTTAATAGCAGGTATTATTTAATTAGCCACTTTCTGATTTAGTTGTCTTGCCAAAAGCTATTGTGCTCTCAGAAAAGCTACTCCTCATTCTAAACATAGCATATTCTACTTTTTTGTTATATAAGCATTCATTTGAAACTTTTAAAATACATTTGTGATAGAAAGAGCCTCAGTATAGCCTTCTCAAAGTTTTTTCTCCAATATCTTAACTCTTTGTAATTGTTTTCTCTCTTCCTCTTACTGGCGTAGGCAATAATTTTCCCTCTAATGTAAACCTTGGATCCCTCCTACACTGTTCCAATCCTCTCAGTAGAGCCCATATTAAGATAAAAAAGTCATTAAGCTCATCTTCCAAATGTCTAATAAGCTCTGGCCTTTAAAACAAAGATATGTCCAACCTCCATCTAGTCTGTTTTTCCAGTTCTGGCTCTAGGACTAACACCAAATGTACAGTAGCATGATCCGTTAACACAGTTCCTATTGTAGTCTGAAACATTCTCTATAAATGTTTTACTAACCAAAACATAATCAATTTTGGAGTGTGATTTGTGATTGTGAGAAAAAATGCATGCTCCTTTTCTAGGGTTCACTAGCCTCCAAACATCTATCAGACCTAGATCTTTCCTCATTATTTTAATAGCAAGTCTATCCTTGGGCATGTTTTTGGAAATTATGGTTTTATCTAACACTCCACTGAGAACCTGATTAAGTCCCCCGCCATAATTGTATGACCATCTATAATCCCCCCTATTATTTTGTTTCTGTTATGGGAGAAACCAGCATCCTCTATGTCAGGAGCATAAATACTGCATAGCCCCAAGTCCATTAATTTTTTCTTCCAGACGCATTAGTCTACCTTCTGTGAAGACTTGCTCCTTCACAACAGGAAAATTAAGCTTTTTGTGTACCAAAATGGCTATGCCATGTTTCTTACTTGTGCCCCACCCAATCTCTTTGCCATTTAAGCCCTTCTGAGTCTGTCAGGTGTGTCTCCTGTATAAAGGCTAACTGTATCTGTTGGGATTTTAAATATGTGAAGCTTTCTTCATTTGAATAATATTCTGAAGCCCATTTACTTTCCCGGAATGAGTCACATAAATATATGTGTCTGATTAAGTTCAACTGCCATACATAATAAGGTTTATCAAAATAAACTGTGCCTGTGTGAAGATAGGAACGCCTCCTGATAAAACACTGGAACACTAGGAAACACATCTAACCCCCTCTGTTGGTCTTCCTTGGTCTCTTGTGTTCTGCTGGCCTCTGGATGTCTGGAGTCTTGATCTCCTCCATACCTGCTTCATGCCCTGGAGGACGGGTCTGTGGCCTCCCCACGCCCTCTAGCAGATCATTACATGAAGGAACCTTTTAAAAACAAGCATCCATGCTCACAGGTGTACACACGGGTGCTCAAACACACAAACTACACCCTTTTTGGCTCCTACCTCAAAGCACACTGTGCTGTCGATCTTACGTGCTGCACAATAATGTTTAATATTTAGTATTTACTGTCATATTCACATAGATCATCGTGATGTTGTTTATTCTATTACTCTCGTTTTCTTCTGCTTGTTTTCTCTTTTTTCTTTCTCAACAGGTGATCCAGGTGATCGATAGATGGATTTTTTTGTCTGCTTATTCTGTTGGTTTTTGTTTTTTGTCCCTTCTCCCCCGTCCCTCTTCTCAACTGTTTTTCTTTCCCTCTTTCTTTCTCCCTTTTCTTTTCCCCAGCCAAGTCTGTCCCGTATTCAGCAAATGAAAATAAAATAAAGAATAAAAGGTGAATCAAATAAACCATTACATCAAGGCTGGGATGGTGCATTTGGTAAAGTAAATCCGTTGGGCATCTTTCTTCGCCTTTAGACAATCATTCTGATGCAAAAGAACCAAACGCGACAGGCAAAAAAAAAAAAGGAAAAACATCTAACACCGGGCATCCCCCTCACCCCCCCGCCCCACTGGTGTATAATCCCCCCACAAATACTGCCCATGTGTCCCACAAGTGGTCGCCTCCAGAACCCCCCCAACCCCTCTTGTTTAAACGACAGCTTCTGTGATTACTGAATGAGCAGATTTACCCGTTTAGATCCCAAAATTACCATGAAAATAAGAAACCATGCATATTTTACAACAAAAAGAAGGGTACCCTTTAAGCACTGCTTCTTAGGCAAAATACAAAGGTCTATATGGCACTATGTTACCTTAATTTCTCTACACTTCAAATGCGATTGTCAAACCTATCACCTTTCATCCCCACTTCACATTATTGACCATATCATAAGGTTCACTTTCATAAACTCCAGATTCGTCTGTAACCGGTTAAGTGAAGGTGAACAGATAGTGATGTAAATCTACTAAATGTACTGTTTGCCGTAGTATCCTGTGTTTTCAGGAGATCCATTGCTTTGCAGTGATCTGTAGTGATGTGCGATACCACTGATTTCCTTTCCGATCCGATACCAAGTAAAATCCAGGGTGGTATCGACGATACTGATCTGATACCGATACTCTGTGCAAAAACTTAATGTTTCATTGTATTTCATAATACAGTATAGAATTGCATTCTGTCATTGTAATAATAATATAATAATATAGCTTCATAATGATTACAGGACATCAGACTACTTGTTCTTATTGCTTAATGATGCAGAATTATCATATAGAAATAAAAAAAACCTGAAGTTGTGCACTATTTGAACATGTTGCCTGCCTGCAGCACTAAAGGACTCCATGAGAGACGTCTGTTTCGCCCTAGCAGCGCCCTAGGAGCACCTGTCCCTCTCCTCCTCTTCAACTTTTTGACGTGAACGTGCGTATCGCTCTTCTCAACAAGCAGCGGGTGCTGCTGTGGGCACCTCGCACGTGCCAAAGCGCTCACGGGCAGAGGATAGTCCTCCCCCAGCTATCAGGGCAGGAGATGTTCACACCTGTGCGTCCAAACAGCAAATGAATCGCGTATGAGTGAAGCCTCTGCTCCCGCACTGACTGTAACGCAGTCAGTTCTTCTTTTACTGTGATGCTGTTTTGTGGATCACAAGGTTTAAAACTACTTAAACACACACACACACAAAGTAACTCCACCAGAGTGCCTATTTCGGGTCACTTTTGCCAGTCCAAGCGCAGATAAAGGAATAAGGTTGGAATTGTGACATAAAAAAAACCCCAAAAACCCCCCAATAATCGCTAAAAAAAATTAATTTGTAATTCTAAATGAATTCTAAATGCATTTAGGACATTTTTTTACTCACTTTATGTCTCTTCTTCTTTTCTCTCCTACAATGTGGGTTACAATGATATTAGCATGACCAATTATGCAAATTAGGCGATGACATCGTTTAGCACTTCTAGAGACTTTTAGCATAGCCAACAGCGATTTTCCTTACTGAGGAGTTGGCAACACTGGCCAGGGGCTGCAACACATTTATACAGCTGTATTTTGCATATGACTATGAAAGGCGTAAGAGGAAGTAATCCGAATGATGTAGGTTCTTTCCACTGTGTTCCTGTTAATGAAAAACTACAAATTTACCCCAAAGTACTAAAATATCGATCTTTTAATATGAGAATTGATTCTAGAACATAAATTACTGGGATTGGAAGAATCGATATTTCAATATTGATCCACACACCACTAGTGATCTGTGAAGTTAATTCATTTCCCCTTCCATGTAAAGCACAGCTTTACTGGGTATGCCAGTGTAAAATCCAGCTCATGTAGCCTCCATCTAACTTCTGTGAAATTCTTTCTTTTCTCTGCAGTTTCTCTAGTTGCGTTGGGGGAAAATGACCAATTACAACCCTTGTAAATGATGCTGCAAAAGGTTTTTTTTATTTGTTGCTTGTCCTGTTTGGCACTATAGCGATCAGAATTATTGTCTGACGGCCAAGATAAATCTCCAGCAGATTTGTTTTTCAAACCAACATAAGCATAAGTAACAGTAAATAATCAATATTGAATGTTACTGAGCAGCATGCAGGACTAATAGTACATGATATGTTTAGAGGCAGCAGCCACAGTGTGTGTCTGTGTGTGTGAAAACTTGTATGAACACGTGTGTGTGTAAGCACGCTTATATTCATAAGGTTTCTGTCAAGAACCGGGATTCTGACGAGGGCTGGACCCAAAAGCAGACTCAATTTCCTCACTGAGAACTATTTACAAGATTTTACTTACAGAATGAACGAGATCACCTCTTCCTAAGGGAGGAGGTGAGCAGGCTGAATATAACAGAGGTGCTTTTGGCTTACATGCAGGTCCAGACTGAAGAGCTTCAGGGCGAGCGGAAGAAATTGTTGTCTTAGTTACCAAGAGCGTCGGGGCAGGCACAAGGACAGGCAGGCAAAGCGACAGGATGATGGTTTTTCTAGCAAGAGCAGACAACATGGGACAAAGGAGCCAGCGCTGGAGAGAAAGTTTGCAACAGGCGATGTATCCAATACAGGATGGTGTGGAGATCACAGTAGGGGGCAGAAAGAACTGGCGATAAGTAGCAGGCAGTGCTGGCTCACGTAGTCCTCCTGTAATTAACAGCAGATGGGGCTCAGGTGCGACGCAGCAGACTTCACCCAGGCGAGTAGCCAAGGAACCATCCTGATGACAAATAAAAATGCCTCAGCTGATCCCACGGATCATGACAGTTTCTCCATGTAACTGTCTAATTGTAGTCCCAAAAGGTTGATTTTATTCATGTGGACATAGCCATTTCAATGGGAGAAATGTTTCATCACTCGAGAAGTGACTTCTTCAGTCTCAGCTGACTGCAGGTTTCCCCAACCTTGTAAACAGTACATTTGTACAATAACTGAAACTAGCGTCACTGAATGAACAATGGGCTGGGAGGTCAGTTCCTTGATCACAGTCCATTGTTCATTAAGTGAACCAGTACAGAACTAAGCACCCAGCCCTGGACACCGAGAACCACCAACGCACTGACAGATGGGGGGCATCACACTAGCAGGGAGTGTGGTGGGGGCCTGAGATATTGAAAGAGAGATGGACACATAAAAATGAACACTGTACACGCAGTCCCCAAACATACTCCCAGGTCCAGGCACTAGCACCCCCAGAGGGGCAATCCATCCCCAGACACAGGAGATGTTTGCCTTTACTCAGAGGTGGAGACAAGCAGACCGCCCCGGGTCCTGCAGGAGCAGCGAAGCCCGCCAGCCCAAACGCCAACCAGACAGCCAGCTCTTCCTCTTTCCCCACAGCCCCAGATGAAAACAGAGAATGGGGGCATTCCCCCTCCCTGGAGCCAGCTCCCCTGCTTACTCACCCATTTACCTGAATCCTCCAAGGGCAGGGGTCCCGGACCCATCAAGACTAATTATTATGGAAAAACACTGAAATGTACAATACAATGGACAAGACGAGGAGGGGAAAAAAAGAGACCTCTACTCATGCTGGGCTCCTATGGGGAGACAGCATGAGAACAAAACAAAAGAACTCCTCTGCACAAAGAGCACATAAATGTCCACATCACAACATCGTGATGCACGTGACAAGCAACAGGGGTGATCCAGACACAGCCATCCTGCCCTGCAGCTATTCATCCAGCCCTGGACAACGTTGGTAAAAAAGGAACACAAGAAGTTCAAAAAGTACCAAGGACTTAAGAAGATGTGTCAAGAATTTTTATATAGAGATATATAAAATTCCCTATTTGCCATGCTGGGTGGTCTTTATCCTTCAAGCTCGGACCCTCTACCAGAGGCCTGGGAGCTTCAGATTCCTGCATAGTATCTTTGCTGTTCCCTGTTCTGGACAGAGATCTTGGATGTTGTTCCTGAGATCTGCTGGAGTCACTCACCCAGTTTGCAGAGGTAGTCTGCAGTGGCTCCAGCAGATCCCAGTGTTCCAACACTCTATGAACTCCTTGCATATATCTAACCAACTCTGTGATCACAAATGAATAATTTCTGACAGTCTTTCCAGAGAAAGACTCTTGAATCTTGCATCTTTAAGAGAACTCAGCAAGTAGGTTTTCTGCTCTCTTTTTTAGCCTTACTGCATCAACAACATTTTTCAAGTATTAATGAGTTAGTTATTTGGCTTAATAATAAATGTTCATGGATTCTAGAAAGTGTAGTACTATTAAAATTCAGATTAGCCACATTCATTAATTCCTCCCCCTGGATTAGCAATTACATCTGTCATCATAGAAGAGAGTGCAGAATAGCTGACTGTAGATGGAAAAACACAAATCTCTGTTCACTATCTCTATATGAAGGAGCTATTAACCACACACTATTTAGTTTTTACCTATTGTTACGTGTATATGACAAATAAAACTTAAAATACAGTTGTACTTTTCTGTACCCTCCGGTCGACGTCACATTCCCTCTCTGTGTTAATTGACTCTGGTGCAGAACAGAATTTCATTGATGTGTCTCTAGTCTCCAAGTTTAGCATTAGCACCCGGCCACTGCCTCATCCCCTCCGCGTGTCCACCCTGTCCAGTCACCATTTGCCAGACATAACGCACATCACCTTGCCTGTCACACTCACCCTCTCCGGTAACCACGTTGAGAACATTTGTCTCTGTGTGTTTAAGGCACCAGTGACCCCGCTCGTACTAGGTTATCCATGGCTTTCACAACACAACCCACACATTGACTGGAAGAAAGAGCAAATAATGGGGTGGTACGGACTGCCACATGAACTGCTTTCGAGCTGCCACTCCATCTGTCCCTTCACCCCTCCCTGGGAAGCCTTCAAAAGCGCCAGAGTTATCTTCAGTTCCTCCTGTCTATCATGACCTCGCGGCAGTTTTTAGTAAGGATGAGGCTAGCTCTCTCTCACCACATCGGCCCTATGACTGTGCCATCGATCTTCTCCCTGGGGTGCCTCTGCCCTCTGGCCGCCTCTACAGCCTTACCCAGCCCGAAAGGGAAACCATGGAGAAATACATCAATGACTCTCTGGCAGCTGGAATAATTCGTCCGTCATCTTCCCCGATGGGGGGCAGGCTTTGTTGACAAAAAAGACAAAACACTCCGGCCGTGTATAGATTACCGCGGCCTCAACAAGATTTCCCGCTTTTAAACTACTCCAGGGGGCCACAGTGTTCAGCAAACTAGACCTGCGAAACGCATACCACCTGGTGAGAATTCGAGAAGGAGATGAGTGGAAGACCGCCTTCAACACACATATTGGACACTTCGAGTATCTCGTCATGCCCTTTGGATTAACCAACGCGCCCGCGGTCTTCCAGGCTCTGGTTAACGATGTTTTGAGGGATTTTATCAATCGATGTGCTTTTGTGTACCTTGATGACATTCTTATTTTCTCTAAGTCCCAGGCTGAGCACAAGAGACACGTGAGGCAGGTCCTGCAGCACCTTCTGGAGAACAGGCTATTCGTGAAAGGGGAAAAGTGTGAATTTCACGTTGACACAGTGGCCTTCCTAGTCTACGTCATCTCTTGTGGAGATCTCTAACCTGACCCAGAGAAGGTCCGGGCCGTGGTGGACTGGCCCCAACCACTGAACCGCCAGCAAGTCCAACGGTTCCTAGGATTTGCCAACTTCTACCGACGCCTCATAAAGAACTACAGTAAGATTGCTTCACCACTTACCAGACTAACCTCCCCCAAAGTTCCTTTTCAGTGGGACCTCTCTGCTCAGGAGGCCATTTCCCTGCTAAAGGAGAAGTTTGCTACTGCCCCCATCCTCCGTCAGCCCAATCTTAGGCAACCGTTCGTGGTGGAGGTGGACGCTTCAGACACCGGAGTGGGAGCTGCTCTGTCACAGCGATTCGAAGGTACACTCCATCCCTGTGCGTTCTTTTCTCATCGTCTCTCCCCCGCAGAACAAAACTACGGCATCGGCGATCGGGAGTTGTTAGCGGTCAAACTGGCCCTGGAGGAGTGGAGGCACTGGCTTGAAGGCTCGGAACACCCTTTCATTGTGTGGACCAATCATGAAAACCTGGAGTACATCCGGTCCGCCAAACGCCTTAATTCCCGGAAAGCCAGGTGGGCCCTCTTCTTCACAAGATTCAATTTCTCTATCACTTAAAGACCTGGGTCCCGCAACATGAAGCCCGATGCGCTCTCTCGTCAGTTCACCAGTACGGAGGGAGACTCTGATCCTGAACCGATTCTACCAGCTGCCTGTGTTATTGGAGCTGTCACGTGGGAGGTCGAAGCTCTCGTACAAGAGGCCCAGGATACTGGGCACGGGCCCCCCTGGTCGGTTGTTTGTCCCTGGTGCCGTCCGCGCCCAGGTGCTCCACTGGGGCCACACTGCCCGATTCACCTGTCATCCAGGCGTCTGCTGCACCATCACCTTCCTCTGCTGATTTTTCCGGTGGCCCTCCTAGGACAAGGACGCCAGGGAGTACGTTTTGGCGTGTGCCACGTGTGCCCGGAACAAGCATTCCAACCAACCACCCTCCGGGCTTCTTCAACCGCTCCCCACGCCAGGGTGGCCCTGGTCCCACATAGCCCTGGACTAGACCCACCGTCGCCACTATTCTAACTATCGTTGATCGCTTTTCTAAAGCAGCTCATTTCATCGCCCTCCCAAAGCTCCCTCCAGCCTTGGAGACCGCCCAGCTGCTCACCGCCCATGTCTTCAGGCTTCATGGCATTCCGGAAGACATCGTCTCCGACCGAGGACCCCAATTCACCTCTCGGACTTGGAAGGAATTCTGCATGCAGATCGGCGCCAAGGTTAGTCTCTCTTCTTGCTTCCACCCTCAGAGCAATGGACAGACTAAGCGGACTAACCAGGAGCTCTCTCTCACAACCAGACCACTTGGAGCGAGCAGCTTCCCTGGATTGAGTACGCCCACAACTGCCTGACCTCATCGGCCACTGGACTGTCGCCATTCGATGCCTCCCTGGGCTACCAACCGCCCCTGTTCCCAGCCGTAGAGGGTGAGCATACCGTGCCTTCTGTACAACGTCATTTCTGCAGGTGCCGCCGGGCCTGGCAGGCCACCCAAGCCGCTCTGCTATGGACAGCAGAGTGCAACAAGGCGCCGCTCACTGCCCCTAACTATACGGTTGGGCAAAAGGTATGGCTCTCCTCACGCTTCATTCCCATTCGTGCTGAGTCAAAGAAACTGTCCCCGGCGTTCATTGGCCCGTTTGAGATTGAGGCCCTGATTAACCCGGTGTCTGTCCGTCTGAAGCTGCCTGTATCCATAATGTCTTCCATGTCTCCCAGGTCAAGCCCATGCTCTCCAGCCCGTTGTGCCCTCCTTCCAGGCCCCCTCTGCCCGCCCGGCTCGTGGATGGGCAGGAAGTGTTTGACATCACCCGCATTATGGACTCTCGGCGGCGGGGGAGGGGTGTTCAGTACCTGGTGAATTGGGAGGGCTACGGGCCAGAGGAACGTTCCTGGGTGCCCCGGTCGGCGGTTCTGGCTCCTGGTCTGCTCCGTGAGTTTCACCGGCGGTATCCGGGTAAGCCTGGTGGGTCATCGAGAGGCTCCTGTTGAGGGGGGGGGGGGGGGGGTTTACTGTCATGACCCTGTGCCTTCTCGGCTGACTGTGTATGGCTACAAGTGTTTCTGTTGTGTTGCGTCTCTCTCTCCTCCCGCGCACTGCGCTCTACCGGGGCGGAGTCATGACGACTCCAGCCCCTGGCTCAGACACCTGCAAGCAATCGTCTCATCACCACGCTCACTTCTTAAGGCGGCTGCTGAGAACGCTTCTTCGCTGGATTATTGTGTAACACTTGTCAGTGTCATTGCAAGTCTGAGCTTTTCCATGAGTTTCTTTCGTGTCGCAACTTACCTGTTCTTCCTCCCTGTGCCAGATTTCTCGTCAGCCTGAGGACCGCTGTTTGGTGAGCTAAAGTCCGAGCTAACCTGAGCATCAGCGAAGGATTGTGTACATAGCCCATGTGTCCCCTTCCCGTGCCTGTGTTCCCCGGAGAACCCCCCCCCCCCCCCCCCTCCCTCACCTGTATATATCTGCACCTGGTGTCTGTGTGTAAATAAATTGTGAAACTTTAGAGACGGTCTGCCTCCGAGTCTCTCCTGAGCCTGACAGAAAAACTGAGGTTCTAGTGCTTAGCCCAGACAGTTTCTCCAAGGAAGTAAGTCAGGATATCGGAACCTAAACTCAGAAGTCACCCAGTCTTGTTTCCTTCACCTCAAATATCTTGCAAAATTTAAACCTTGACTCTCATTCAGTCAACTAGAACTTCTAACTCACACCTTAATGCTCTCCTACCGCATTACTGCAATTGGCTTTTCATGTGCAACTCTCATTCCACCATAGTTCATTTCCAATTAACGTAGGACGCAGTGGCAAGGCTGCAAACCAAAATTAGCTGCCAGTCAAATGTCACACGTATTCTTGCAACCCTTCCATGGGTTCCAGTGAAATTCAGAATCAACTTTGAAATTCTGTTACTAACATATAAAGCATGGACAGGCTCCTGATTGTATACAGATATAACAACTCTCAGCCTGCTGACATACTAGCCTTTAATCAGGAGATTGTTGTCTACTCTTAGAACTTTTCCTGGAAAATGATAAATTCTTGAATTCCCTGAGGTGCTCTGGCTGTGGTGGAATAGCTGTGATTTATAGGGATTACCTAAACTGTGTGCTATTTAATCCTGTTTTTTCTTATATTGTTTCCAATTTCAGATTTCTGCTCTTCAAAATTCAGTGTCAATATCCAGTTTGCACAATGCACATGCATCTTTACATAATAAAGTTGACATTCTACAGGTAAATGTCAGTTGTTATTGTTATTCTAAAAAGCACTGGGACTTAGCTGGAAATCAGTGGTATTGGAGAACCACTGATGTTTGATAAAGTCCCATCTCTAACTGGCAAAGCTATGGATGGGGTTGGTGTTATAAATAGGGGTGGGTTTAAAAACTTGATTTCCCGATTCAAATCATTTTTTTTTTTGACTGATTCCTCAAATCCTGTTCTCACACCTTGGCTCGTGTGATTAGAAAGAGCATCAATAGGGGGTCCACGACCCTCTTGGGGGCACTCCCAGAGGCTTAAAATCATCTGGGACTCTCCTCAATTGCTCTTAGAAATGAAGAAGCTTCTCGGGTGAAACGTCTTCAAGAAACTTAAAGATGTCCAGACGCTTTTCTTTCCGAGCTCCTTAGACCACAGTAGACTAACTTAATCACTTAACTGGCCTGGTTTGTGCTTTTAAAAATACAACAATTATTACAAAAAGTAATAAAAATTGTTTTATTCTTATTGTTCAGTTGCTTTAATAAAACAGAAGGTGTGTTCATAGACAGACTTCCTACATATAGTTAACGTCTACAGACAAAAAAACGGTTTTGGAATATTGAACACAGAGCAGAAACTCCTGTCTGCCCTGTGGCATTTTAAGCACCACTGATGTCACTGAGCATTAATGCACTAATAAAAGCTGGATCTGTAAACAGCAGGGTTGAGATTCAGTCACTGTGGAGGGAGACACAGCTAGGAAAGATTCACACATATTCAGACAATAATATGCACCCCTGTTGTAGAGAGACTTCAGTAGTCTTAAAATTGCATTGAAAAGCTATCTTTAAATGGCTCAGTGATCAACAGAACAACTTCTTTATGCATGTATGTATTATGTTGTTTGAATAATCTTTGGGTGGCAGCACGGTGGCATGGTGTTTAGCACTGTTGCCGCACAGCAAGAAGGTCCTGAGTTCAATTCCACCAGCAGGCCAGGGTCTTTCTGTGTGGAGTTTGCATGTTCTCCCCATTTTTGCGTGGGTTCCCTCCGGGTACTTCGGCTTCCTCCCACAGTCCAAAGACATGCAGTTAGTGGGGATAGGTTAATTGGTTAATCCAAATTGCCCATAGGTGTGAATGTGAGCGCAAATGGTTGTCTGTGTAACCCATATCAACTACGCACTGTCACAAGACCCACGTCAGCTGATTTGATCCCCTTCTCCTGATTTGCTCCTTCCACGTCGCGGCAAGTATGAAAACCGGCTGTGGAGGGATACTTGCGGGTTCGACTCCTGCTGTGGCTGTAAGCTTATGGCGTTAAGAATGCCGTTGGAAAACAAAGCGTTTTCTCCCCTCAAACAACTCATGTCAAAGTGAAGATATGTGAGAGATGCACCAAGCGGAAAGCCTTACCTGAAAGAGCAGCACGCCTGGTGAACATTCGAACTTATCGACCTCTGGAACTGGTTTGTATGGACTTTTTATCACTGGATCCTGACAGGAGCAGAACCAAAGACATTCTTGTCATAACAGATCACTTTACCAAGTACGCTGTTGCTGTCCCCACTCCAAACCAAAAAGCAAAGACTGTCGCCAAATGTCTCTGGGACAATTTCCTGGTTCATTATGGTATCCCAGAAAAGCTGCATAGTGATCAAAGACCAGACTTTGAGTCACGCACAATAAAAGAACTCTGCAAAATGGCTGGAATTCACAAAATAAGAGCTACACCATACCATCCACGAGGAAATCCAGTCGAGCGCTTTAACAGAACACTCCTGAATATGCTCGGAACACTCACCACTGACGAGAAAATTCACTGGAAAGATTTTGTTAAGCCCTTGGTCCACGCATACAACTGCACCCGGCCATTTAAAAAAGAGCCTTTCTTTCCACTTCCTCCATGTAAAGGTTGGCTACAGTAGGTGACACTGGGGAGCCCATGGCACATCCATGTTTGTGTCTGTAAAAACCCTCATTGTATTTAAAATATGTGGTGGTAAGGCAGAGGTCTAACAGTGTTCAAATCTGATTGGGGTGAAGCCGGTTCCATTTTCCAAGGCGCTGTCTTCTTATAGTCGTTTTCTGACAGCCTCCACTGTCTCAGTTCTAGGAATACAAGTGAAGAGAGAGACTGCATCAAAGGACACCATGGTTCATCAGGATTAAGTGTAAGTTTCTGGACCATCGGTAGAGTTTTTAATGTAATGGGGGGTGTTCCAAAAAGGAGCGCTAGAATGGTGGCAAGGTGTTTGGAAATCTTGTAGGTGGCTGAGTTTATGCTACTAATAATGGGTCTGAGTGGGACCCCTTCTTTGTGAGGGTATGGCCTCCCTTGCCTATAGACAATGATATGTAGGGCGGTCAATGACTTTGTCCTTTTCAAGTTCTCGTAGGTAACTGATAACTTTCTGTTTGTAGTTGCTTGTGGGGTCTCGTCTTAAGGCTTAAGGCTAGGTGTTGTTGTCACTGAGGAGTGTAGTCATATTTGTGTGATAATCCACGGTGTTTAGAACAACAGTGCACCTTCCCTTGTTGTCTGGTAATATGGTGATACCATAACATCACCAGGCCAGGGAACTCCTCAGCTCTTTTCTAGGTTGGTGGCACGATTGCTCCTGCGGTGGTCCCCCACCCAGGTCCGGATCTCCTCCATACCTGTTTCATGTCCTGGGGGGCAGGGCTATGGCTGCCCACTCCACCACACTGTTAGACACTTCCATGGAGAAACCTAATAAATACAAACATCTTGTGTGCTTGTGTTAGCTGGTGCCTCCAAGCATATCATGCATTATTAGTACAGTATGCTGCTCAGTAACATTCAATGTTTATTATTTACTGTTACTTATGCTTATGTTGGTTGTTGCTGTGGTTTCCCTACTGTGTTGTTCTCTTTTTGCTTGTTTTTTTTCAGCAGATTTTCAGTGTCTTTTCTCTCTGTCCCTCTTCTCTATTTTTCTTTCCCTCTTCTTCTCATCTTCTCTTTTCTTTATCTTTATCTTTCCCGCCCCTGGTCCTGTCCATTCTTTTGTAATAACTTAAAACTAAAATATACATATATAATAAAGATCAAATAAACTATGACAATCAAGTGGACCAGTTTAGCAAAAGCTGTAACGAGACTTGAGAAAATAAATCTTTATTCAGATGATAATACTGATTGCTACAGTGCTGTTGCTGTATGAAAATCTACATCAACAGTAAGTGTGTGTGTCACGGCCAGGGGATCAGCAGGCCGCTGACTAGTAGTGTCCTCTTTCTCTCTCTCTCGCTCTCTCTCTTGCTCTCTCGCCAGGGCGGAACTCATGGTGGGTTCACGCCCTCGGCCCACGCCCCTCTGAAGAGGAAACACCTGGGCCTCATCAATGCAGCCAGCATTTAAGCCAGGGAGTGGCTTTTACTCATCGCTGGATCGTTGTGTGTGACTCGCGTCAGTGCAGCCCGGCTCTGAGCAAGTTCTCTTTTGCTTCCCTGTGCAAAACCTCTGACGTGTATTTCTTTCTGTACATAGATCCCCTGGACCCGACCCTTCATTCCCCGAGCGGATTCCTTTGTGTGAGTGTCTGGAGAGAGTGGTCACGATAGGAGAGAGTCAGAAGAGGAGTGAGTGTCTTTTCCCTACCTGGATTTCCCCGGAGCCTTTTTCCCTGTCACTGCATTGTATATAGCACTACCCCCCTGCACTGTTTGTATATACACCTGGTGGAACTGTAATAAATACTGTGCCTCTGAGTCCTGCGTGTGAGTCCTCCAGCGAACCGTGACAGTGTGTGCGACAGTGTGGGAAGTCACACATGCAGAGGTTGTGTAAAACATTGACTATTTATTCTATTATAAAGTTATCACAGATAACATTTTTGCTTCAAACACTTATAATAGTCATGTAATAAGAACTAAAGCATCAGTTTTCCTATTCTGTTTTACACCAAGGAAACATTTTGAGATGAAACCTGGTAAAAGGCACTTTTTGTTAGCCACGCCACAGCACACGACAGTGCTGATGTTAGCTGAGCTAAAGCAAGTGAAAAGGGTTCATTTTACATTGGTGAGGGTACCTCTGTCGCTGCGCTGAAGAATTGTGAATATCATAATTATTATTTATATGTCCCACTGGACTCGTCTCTTACACCTCCCATGTCCAATTTTGTCTTTCTAAGATGAATATCTGCAGTTCATCACTTCACTCGGTGCTTCAGTTCACATGACACCTGCTATAAAGATCATGTTTATTTATTTAAAAAAGACATGGTTTGTTCATCTCAGATGTCGCAGCAGGATGTACAAATAAAAAGAGGAATCTTCATTCTCCATCTTCCAAAGCCACAATGATCCATTTGTTATAATCTGTATTTTATTAGCATTTTTCACCCTTGAGGTGCGGAGCCATGAAAACCCCAGCCTCCTGGTTTAATGTGTTTTGCTTCACTGGTGATCTAGGAAATTTAGCTCTTCTTTTATGTCACTGTGGTTTTTATGACTTACATTGATCATCAATGTGTAAAACCACTATTGCACAAAGTATGTTATGGGCAGGACTCTCACTCACAGAAGATGGATAACATCTGTGCTTCACTCTGCTGCCTTGAGCTGAAAATCTGTGATAAAGGAGGACGTCATACAGAAGTCCTGTAGAGACAAAACAGACCCATTGTAAGCACCATTTATAGTTACCTAATTTTTCAATTTGAGGTAACTTGTTTGATGCATATTCTGAAATTTGATGTGTGACAATAATGTATATTGTCATCATTTCAGTTTATTTTCAAAACTCTCAAGGGATCTTGAGCTTTATTGTGAAAAGTTTATGTGGAAAATAAACAGGCGGATGGCAGAGCCACACGATGAACCGACGCGCAAAAACAGTCGCCTGTCTGTCCATAGTCTGGTTATTATAAATGTAAGAGAAAGAGAGAAATCTAAGAAATTAATATAGTTCCTTTTCTTAAAAATGACACATGCTTTCTGGAGTTCTTTATCAGTTTTATTTAATTACTGAGTAAGTAAGTCAGTAAGTAATTTTGTGCACATGTGTCATGGTCCCCGTGCCTCGCCGGTGTTAAAACCTCCCAATTCTTTCGACCTTTGGGCTGAAGGAAGGACAATACTCGGTGTATAAATGCTCAATCAACAATCCTTTATTCCATACAATTCAACACTTTAAGAGCACAAACCATCCGGATGGGGAGACATGCATGAAGAGGGTCACAGCAAAATCTCAAACTGGTGGAGGATTACTCAAACTCTTATAGCCTCTAGTGGCCCCCACCTAGTCGTAAAAGATAAGGACATGTCCTGGTCAAAAATGACTCCAAGGTTCCTCACAGTGTTACTGGAGGCCAAGGTAATGCCATGTAAGGCTATGTAAAGTCGCTGGTGAATAAGATTTTTGTCTTAAATGACTTCTTCCTCGCCTCGTGCTGGACGTTTTGTTCCTGACGGAGACTTCACCGTGGTGGGTCGTTCTCCTTCTCGGAGCTTCTTCCCACAGACTGCGCCTTCTTCAGCTAACCTAGGCTTACGGGCAGAGGTGGTGACTTAGCCTCAGTTTTTAAAAATAAACATAAAATTCAGCAGCTCCCCTCCCCTACCTACCTACCCTAGCTTTGAAGTGCAATGATGCCAAAAATGGCCACCCCCTGTTTATGTTTACAAAATACTATAAAATTAAAATATATTAAAACATTTTTCTACTTTCATTGACTTGATTTTTTAAATTAGCACCGGTCCTAGTCATGAAAACCAAAATATAATTCAAATTCAGATATTATACCCTTTGAATACCAGTCAGATTATGTATTATTACTACGCTTTTGGGGGAAAACAGTAATAAAGTTCACATTTTTTAGGATATGAATGATGAAACCTAATATTTCTTTTTATCATCAGTGCAGGTCAGTAACAGTAACAATGATTTATTTTTAGTTTTTTAAGGGGGGGGGGGGGGGGGGGGGGGGGGGGTTGAATGGCCAAAAAGAAAATCACAAATGGTGTGTTAGTGGCCAGAAAGGCAATTTAATGACCAAATAACCACTAAAATTACCAATATTCCAGAGTGTGCTTCTGTGTGCATCCTCATTAGCAGCAGGATGTACTCACCACAGTAGAGTGGTTTTTGTAGGCACACTTTCTACACCTGGTTCAAGGGGCTGCTGTTCCAATCCTGGAGGTGCGCCTTTTACACCTTCTTCTCATTTCGTTGGTGGGGTGTGGGTCAGACTCTGGGTCAGACTCTGGGTCAGACTCTGGGTCAGACTGCTGTGTCTTGAGATCAATGGCAGAAGTGGCTGAGAATCAGGGATAAGGGTGTCTTGCAGTTGTTGAGGTCACCAGCATGTGTCCCAGCTCTCCCAGGATCACTCTTCATTTGTAGGTTGTAGAGGACTCCCCCACTTCAGTGAAGTTGTTTCCGGCGGGACAAAGACATCGTATCCCAAGACATCCAGGAGATTGGAGAAAAGAGCCATCAGTTAGTTTTCCTTCTACAACTCGAGGTGCCAACATCCTCTCTAAGTTATCCAAGCAATATTTGTGCCTATTGTAGCCCAGGATTGGTTCTTGCTCTCACACATCCTTTATTCCCTATCACTGACTGCTGGTTCCTTGTGTGTTGCTGTCAAAAGAAGCACATTCCTCTGTTGCTTTGGCATGTGGGATATCGCCGTGGTAGTTTTGGTGAAGCCAAAGACAGATGACAAAATCTTCCTCTGTTGCAACTGGAGGAGCTGGGGAGGAAGCTCTGGGTTGTTTCCCCTGTGCCCGTTTTCATCTGAGGGGTTCATCTGCCAAGGTGCCCGAACGAAAGACGTTGTCCTCGGAGCTCCTCCGTCAGTTGGAGTCTGAACCCCATGCCTTTTTTACTTCCTGAGAACTTCCAGTGTTGTCATCCAACATGCTAGGTATTGCTTTATTCTGGTTTAGGCTTACATCTCCACTTCATCTATAATCCTCCAATCCTCACACCTTCGCCTCCCGTGCAGGTTTGTCAGGGTGCACAGCAGCTAAAAGATCTCCTTTGTTTTAAAAAAGTCAAAAGTAGATCTCAGGCTGCTAATGCAGGGAACTGCATACAGGGTGAGCCCTGGTTTGATACCAGTGGGTACTGGATTGTAGAGCAGTCTCTCTTCAGTGGTGGGACCCACATGGTTTTCCTTTCATGAGGGATCCACTCAGTCACCGGCTCCTCGGTCTCAGAAAATGCTCCTATGTTCTTTTCCATCAGCTGCTCGGCCTCCACCTCCATGCCCCCCAACCCCAATCCTCCCCCAAAGAAGAGGATTCAGGCACTGGCTAGTACTCATCATCAGTGGTGATGCAGTCAGCCTCTTTGGAGATTGTCCCCTCATCTTCTGGAGAGGAAGTTTCTTCATCTTGGGCAGATGTCTTTTCTTCAAGGACAGAGGACTGCTGCTGTCCTTTGTCTCTGACCAGATCATACAGACAGTGCTTGAAGCAGTGATGACCTTCTTGCCATATAACCAGAATAAATGATCTGGAAGCTGTTAGGCTTACTTACAGCAGTAGCAACGTCTGCACCTGCATAAACTCCAGGACACGTTTACAAACATTGTTTGTTGTTGTTTGCGCTGCAGCTGCAGGTTTGAACTCTGCAAAATGTCCTGTGATTGTTTTTGTTTCTAGAGTTAATATTTTGGGTATGGTCTCTTTTTATGAAAAATACAAGAGTAAAAGTGCTTTTCACATGTGCTTCAAAGCTGAGTTTGACTGGGAACCTCAAAGCTCAACAACCTGCATCCACAGGAATTCACTGCAGCCTGTGTAATGTTTGATGCGTCATTATTTATTCCAGTCTAGCTTGCAAATACATGTTTGTGCTGCAATGTCATGCACAAACGCAAACTATTAGATCCTTAAGATCAAACCTATGTCAAAATTGTTTCATTATTTTGGTCCATTGGAGTGTGGTCAGCCATCAAAGGCCGCTACTAGAAACGAGGAATATTACATGAAATCGCTTGATTGGCCAAAAATGGGTAAATGATGTAATTTGGTAAAAAACATTAAAAACTACAATTTTCATGTGTTGAGTTTAGAATGAAAGCAATTTCCCTAAATAGTACTGTCAATAACAAGGAATCAATAAAGGTGGTTATAATGGGTTTCAATTGGCCAAAAATGGCCACGATAGACCCCTCTCAAGTCTTCATACCCTTTAGTTGTGAGCCCTGCTTTCACCCTTGGATGTTTATCAACTTTTCGTCAGTTTGAGCCGGTGTCGCTCCCTGTCCTTAAGCAAATAGTTGGAAAACTGAAATATACAAATTCTATACATGATATTCTCCCATCACGCATTATCAAGGATGGTTTTGATGCAATTGGGCCCAGTATTTTATCTCTAATGAATTCATCATTGTTTCCTGGCCATGTTCCGGAGCCTCAAAAGGACTTTGCGAACTACAGGCAATTTCCAAACTCCCGTTCCTGTCCAAAATCGTAAACTCCAGGCCTATTTGGATGCGAACAACATCAGTGATAAATTTCAGTCTGGCTTTAAACCATGTCATAGCACTGAAACAGCTCTCCTGAGAGTCTTTCATGATCTTCTCCTAATTGCCAATTCAGGCCGTTCTGCAGTCTTAGTCTTGCTGGACTTGTCCTCAGCCTTAGATGTGGTGGACCATAAAATTCTACCAACGAGGTTAGAACTTACAGTGGGCATTAGAGGTGACATCCTTAACTGGTTTAAATCATATCTTTGTAACAGGTCCTCCTCTGTCACTCTGGGTACCTATTCTTCCTCTGCTGCATCCTTCTGATGTGGCGTGCCTCAAGGCTCTGTGTTGGGCCCAATGTTATTCTCACTGTATATGGTACCTCTAGGCTTAATCTTTGAAAAATACAACATGTCATTTCATTGCTATGCTGATGATATACAAATTTACTTTCAGCTAACTGATGATGTGCTCTGACACTGCACTGCTTCCTAGAGTGCATGAGAGAAGTCAAAGAATGGCTTTTTGGCAACTCTCTTATCTTAAATGAGAAGAAAACCAAACTTTGTGGTGTTTGACAGTCATTTCCCCCGGGGCCAACTAGTTGATACCTTTGGATCCCTCACCACTTTTCTCTCTGACACTGTTAGTAATTTAGGTGTGCTGCTGGATAGCTCTTTCAAATTTGACAAACAAGTGTCCTCTGTTGTCAAATCTAGCTTCTACTAACCGTATTATTTTGAAGGCTAAGCATTATGTACCACATAAGGATCTTGAAAAGCTTATTCATGCCTTTGTGACCTCTAGATTGGATTACTGTGATTCCCTTTACTTTGTGGTCTCCATGGTGCACTTCTACATAGAATGCAGCTTGTCCAAAAGCCGCGGCACGCCTTTTGACTGGTACCAGAAGGTTTGCCTCTGTCACCCCTGTCCTTGCTGATTTGCACTGGCTTCCCATCAAATACCGCATCGAATGTAAAACATTGCTGCTCACATTCAAAATTTTAAATAATACAGCGTCTAGCTACTTGTCGAACATCTTAGACCATACACCCCTGGGACAGCTCTCAGATCATCAGCCCAACTACTCTTGGTTCAGCCTGGATCCCGGCTTAAGACCAGAGGTGACCGTGCATTTGCCCTGGTTGCACCTAACCTGTGGAACAACCTTCCCATTGCTATTCGCACGTCTGACTCCATCGAATCATTTAAATCCCAATTAAAAACTCACTTATTTAACCTTGCTTTCCCAGTTAATGCCTTTATTATATACTTAATTCCAATTTTATCTTCCTATATAGCTTTGTCTACTTAATACCTGTGTGTTTTTAGCAAGTTTGATTTGATATTCAATTTAATTGTTGCGTTATTAATGCCATCGACCTGTTAGCATATCCAGTACTTTGTTAATGGTCTTGTTTTAACCTGCTGTTTTATTGTGAAGCACTCTGGTATACCGTTAGTTTTTAAATGTGCTATATAAATAAAGTTGTATTGTATTGTATCCAGAGTAAGTATCTGGTTAGATACCATATTTCTAAGATTTTCAGGGCCGAGTACAATAACCTCAGTTTGATCTGAACTTAGAAGCAGGAAATCCATCTGTGCAATAACACCTGTAACACAGTTGCCAGATTTGGAACCAAAAGATCGCGCTCCATTCTACTGAGCAACATCAGTGCACCAGTGCACATCTGTGCCAAGGTATGAACTGGGATATAGAGTTTTGTCGTTCACTAGAGACATTACTTTGAAATCCCACTCTCGTAAACTAGCCCCACGTTTCACTGGCCCCTACGAGACAGTCAGTCATTGACTGTCAGTTAAGGCTCCCCTTTTCAAGTAGGAATCATCCCACGTTTGCCTCTTAAATCAAGCCAGTCCATTCTTTCAGTTCCACTTTTTTTTAAACTAACTTTAGTCTTTTTAGATAACTTAAGTTTTGGTTTCAGGGTTTGGGAGAACATTTTCCTTCTCTTTATATGTGGACTAGACTACTCAAAAATAAATCCGTTCAACATAGTTGCATTAGGTTGTTGAAAGTGTTGCAGTGATTAGAGACACTCTAACTCCCATTTTCTGTCTGGTTAATTCCACTAAGAAAGTCATTGTCACCTCCAAGTGTTGGAGAAGAAGTTATCCAGATACAGACAGCTGTATCGGGTATAAATCTACTTATTTAAAACACATTGTCAGTACTTCAGTACTCCTGGAGGCTGCGAATGGCCTGGTCCTCCAGAATCCATCTCTATTTACCTCTGACTCCTGGGGGGTGTTACTGTGGCTTCCCACCCTCATGTAGAAATTAAGAAATTAAAGAAACACCGGAACAAGAGGAGCCTATAGAGAATTTATAGAAGTATTCTTGGAAAAGCAAAATGTGTTTGGCACAACAGTGCATTCAGATCATAATTCTGATTGCAAACACTGCCAGACAGGACAAGATATATAAAAAAAGAAAAAGAAGGCAGGTTTTAATCATGCGAAATGGAAATGACCTTAAATCTTGATTTTGGACCGGTAAGTTTAACATCACCATTCATGTTACATCTGACAATGTGAAATGTTTGACTTGTGGGATCAAAGAGCATTCTTTCATTTTCTTTACAGCCGACCACTGCTAAGGCCATGCTCCCTGGCCTTGACAAAGCCGCCACATGTGAGAGGTCAGCCACCCTTCAGAAAAAGACCATGATCTAATGATGTAGATCGCCAGGTAAGTTAAGAGCACACTTTCGTGCTCACCTCTTTCTTTGAGTGAGAGCTGGAGGCACGAGTGAGTTACACTCCCCATAATGAGGCTGCAGCAAACTCTTAGAGGTGAGCTGAGGTGCTATCCTGACACCAGTAGTTAATTGATGATTATGAACAGTCCATTTTCTTGGCAAAATCATTCATTTTAATGGCGTGACTGTTGGCAGGAAAGACATGTGGGTAAGAGGTCCCTACGGTGGCCTCTAAGGGACACTTTGGTATGAGAGGTTTACATCAGTGAGTGACACAAGCTCACCATGGTAATCTAATCTTCTGGCAGGAAGTATCAGGGGAACAAAAACAAGTTTCATTTTCTGTCTTAGAGGCAGGATATGAAGCTTGCTGCAGTGAGGTGTTACTGAGCCAACAGGAAAAACTATGCAGCAGGCAGATAATCAGACATTGCTGGTATTTTACATTTTAATATTTCTCTCCACCTAACTGCAGTGGTCCTCTCATTGAATCTATACAATGCTGATCTTTTATTTGCTATCCTCAAATGAGCTGTTTGTTTATGAACAATGAAATATATGACTTCCATGTCATTTTAACAGTATAAAACACTACCAGTAAGGATGAAAATACCCACACTGATCACCAGTCACAACTTTGCAGGTTATGTCCTTATTAAAGCTCTGTGATTGATTTTATATTTCTATTAAAATAGGTCAAATGACAGGGTTACTTCACGTCGAAGTCTGGACTTCTAGAAGACTGACAGATTCCATTTTAAGCAATATCACTCTTCTAAAAGTCCAAAGTAACCACATAGTTAGACATGGTTCAGTCAAATTTGATTTAAAACGTCATTACCTTTGCTCTGGCTACAGATTTCCAATTTCATTGATGGTATTGAAAGAATTACTACAAAATAAATAAAATAGAAGCCCCAATCTATTTTAGTATGATAGATAATATGTACAGTTACTATGCCATACCATTAACCCTTTAAGACCTACCATAGAACCAAGTCCGCCAGAGCTTATATTATATTTTCACATGCTGTGGAGCCATTTTTGGGAGCATTTCAAGTTGCTATACATCAATACAACCATTACAGCCTAAATTTTAATAATATGTCTGCATTAAGTGCATAGTAATTACATAAATTGCAAAAAAGTGCAATAAACTACAAAAAAAATTCAAAATCGTTTTTGTTTTTTTAACATATATTTCTAGTTAGAGAAATTTAAGAGGCTTATCCCTCAAAACTGTAAATACAAAAAAGTTCCACAAAATAGTTTCCCACCACAGGAAATTTATTTTGAGTGTCTTCATAGTTTTATTTTTGAAATACACCAATTTTTATACACTGCAGGAAAAACGAAAATAAATATTATAATGCAAATTTGCAAAAAAGCAGCATGTGCATCAAAATAAACTATTTCCAGCAGTGCAATATGAGTCCTAAGCATCCCAGAAACCACACAGAAAGTCATAAAGTCAAAGATAACTTACTAAACTTACTACTAAACACCAGTATAGGCTCATGAGGCCCTGATGGTAAAAAACTACATTTCCGCAAAATGACGTCACTTCCGGTTTCGGGCAGGACATGGCGGACATGTAATAGTTCACGCTGATGGACGTAGGAAGTGTTTTGAACAGCTGATCGGATCAGCAAAGCGTGTTTCTGGAATATTATGTTTTTGTTGCTGCAAGAGCTTTTTATGCAGTTTTTGCAAAGTTATATGTGGAAGGAAACTGTGACCGAGGACAAGCTGATGGCATAAGATGTAAGTACAACTCCTCCGGTTTCATATGCAAAAAAATTATTGCGCTAGCTCACGTGGTTGCAGAGCTACCGGGATTTAAAAATAGAGCATGTCCACTCCGACCGGCTTTAAAGGGTTAATGATGTTATGTTTAACCTGTACTAAAACTAACATACTTAGTAATACAAGCTACTACCCTGTCACCTAGAAACTACAATAGTTAATACTAGATTGTCATGTGGCGCTGTGTGGTAGGCGGGGTAGGACCCAAATGCAAGGCTCCTAACATAAAGGGAAGAACAAAAGAAGGCAGCTTTATTGCTGTTAAAACTCGAACATTAGATACAGTACAAGAAAAACTAAACCAAAAACTAGAAACAAGGAAGTATGTCTTTGAAGGTTCTCAGTGATCCGGGCCATAGTAGTCTAAGGAGCTTGGAAAGCATCTGGAAGACGTTTCACCTCATCAGAGAAGCTTCTTCAGTTCTTAAAGCAGCTGGTGGAGAGTCCCAGTTATTTAAGCCCTATTGGGAGTTCTTTTCAAGCTTCTTAGACTAGAAACAAGGAACTGAAACTTAGACTGGAAACTGAAAGCACAGAAAACCTGGACCACAGAGAAACACACAACACTGAGGGATGACACGACAACAGGCAGAGGAAGACAGAAGACTAAATACACAGAGCATAGCAAGGGGAAGGGAAACACAGCTGGGACTAATCGAACATAAAGAGACAGGGAGGAAGCAAAAGTGAATACACTGAACACGAGACAAGGGACTACCAAAATAAAACAAGGAACAAAAAAAACAAACAAAAACAAACAAGGAGCTAGAGTCCATTGGTAGGTGAATGCAGTTCTGGAGGCTGATCGCAAAGTCAGCAACAGAGCAGGTTCTGGGGGCCAACCGGAAGGCCGTAGCAGTTCTGGAGGCCTGCAGCTCACACTGACCAACAGAGGCAAAAGACCTGCTGGGGGGGGGGGGGGGGGGGGGGGGGGGGGGGGGGGGGGACAGGCAGCTGAAAAGTCAAGGCTTTTATTGTCATTTCAACTATGTACAGTGATACAGTGTAGAGTGGAACAAGACAACGATCCTCCAACACCCTGCTGCTACATATGACATACAACAGGCAATCAACACAGGACTATGTAAAGTGCAATGTGCAAAAATGGCCCCCACAAGAAAAACAACCAATAAAACACAACAAAACAAAACAAAACAAAAAAACAAGACAAAACAATGCCACACTAGACAGAAGAGGACGATGCAGGAACAAGACAGTATTTTGCACATTTCCATTGCACTGAGTATCGTGCAAAAAGCAACTTGGTGTCTGAAGGTAAGTAAGTAAAATGTATTTATATAGCACTTTTGATAGATAAAAATCACAAAGTGCTTCACAATAAAACCAGAAATATAAATAATAATATAAAACACTGAGAAAATTAAAAGTTTGTTTGTATAGAAATGTCTCTGCTGCTTTTTAAAAGAGTCAATGGAGCACAAAGACAACGGAGGAGAGTCCCACAGCCCTGCTGCCTGAGAAGCCCGATCCCCACGTGTTTTGAACCGAGTACGTGGGACCAACAGTGACCTCTGACCTGAAGACCTAAGTGCTCGTGATGAAGCACCAGGTTTCAGCAGGTCAGAGATAAACTGTGGAGCTTCACCATGAAGACCTCTAAAAGGTGCGACTAAAACTTTAAAATGAAACCTAAAATTTACTGACAACCAATGAAGAGAAGCCAAAACTGGAGCAGTATGTGACCTCCTGTTGGTGCCATAGCATTCTGTACAGTCTGAAAGTGATCCACAGCTGATTTGTTGAAACCAGTAAAAAGACCATTACAATATCCTGTCTCAGAGTGAGGCTGAAAAACTAGTTCATGCATTTATTACTTCCAGGCTGGACGACTGTGATTCATTATTATCAGGATGTCCTAAAAACTGCCTGAAAAGCCTTCAGCTAATCCAAAATGCTGCAGCAAGAGTCCTGACAGGGACTAGAAAGAGAGAGCAGATTTCTCCTGTTTTGGCTTCCTGTTAAATCCAGAACTCAAAATCCTGCTCCTCACATACAAGGTCTTAAATAATCAGGCCCCATCTTATCTTACCTGTCTCTCTTCCACAGCATGTCTTTATCCTGTCTTCCTTCTCTCACCCCAACCAATCACAGCAGATGGCCCCGCCCCTCCCTGAGCCTGGTTCTGCTGGAGGTTTCTTCCTGTTAAAAGGGAGTTTTTCCTTCCCACTGTCGCCAAAATGCTGCTCATAGGGGGTCATATGATTGTTGGGTTTTTCTCTGTATGTATTATTGTAGGGTCTACTGTACAATATAAAGCACCTTGAGGCGACTGTTTTTTGATTTGGCGCTGTATAAATAAAATTGAATTGAATAATCCAAACGAGAAGGGATAAAAGCATGAAGAATCATCTCCAGTTCTGCCTTTGACACCAGCTGTCCGAGTTTAGAAAGGTTTCTTCAATGATAAAAACATTTCTGAACCAGTTGTTTGTGTGTTTCTCAAGACACATTGAACTGTCAAATATAACACCTAAGTTGTCATCCCCTATGTAGCCGGTGTATCAGAGAAACTCAGGAGAGTTTTCTCCAAGCATGACATCCCGGTGTACTTCAGACCCAGCAACACACTCAGACACAAACTGGTTCACCCGAAAGACAAAACGCCAAAACACAGACTTAACAATGTGGTGTATGCTGTACAGTGCAGCAAGGAATGCCCAGACCTCTACATTGGAGAGACCAAACAGCCACTTCACAAGCACATGGCACAACACAGAAGAGCCACCTCCACAGGACAAGACTCAGCTGTCCATCTGCATCTAAAGGTCAAAGGTCACTCTTTCGAGGATGCCAATGTTCACATTTTGGACAGAGAGGACAGATGGTTTGAAAGAGGAGTGAAAGAAGCATCTATGTCCACTGTGAGCGACCATCTTTGAACAGAGGCGGTGGTTTACGACACCAACTCTCTGCCATCTATAATCCAGTTTTGAGTTCCCTCCCAGACGCCTTAAGGCCCACTCACACCCTGGGCCATCTGACCTCAGGAATTCACATGATAAGGTGGGGCCAGGTTTCATAATGAGCTCACCTGAAACTCTGGCTGATTGGGACCCACACCCAGTTCCACACCTTGGCTCAGGCGATTAGAGGATCATCAGGGGGTCCTTTTGTCCCTCTGTGGGGGGAAACTCCCACTAGGTTTAAATCTGGGACTCTCCACCATTTGACCTTAGAACTGAAGAAGCTTCTCGGATGAAGGTGAAACATCTTCAAGTAACTTAAAGAAGTCCAGACGCTTTTCTTTGCAAGCTCCTTTGACTACGATGACCTGGATGACTGAGAACCTTCACAGACAACACCCAAGTTTCTGAGACTCGACTGAAATTAAGGGTCTAAAAAACTGATATGCTGCTTAATTTCTGAAAACATGGGACGAAGCAAAAATCAAAGTTTCTGTTTTATCTGTATTTAAGTGGAGGAAATCATTGTTTAACCATTGTTTGATTTCTGACAATTATTTAAACAAGGTGATTTACAAAACTCAGAAGCTTTGAAAGAACAGTATAACTGAATGTCATCAGCACAGAGATGATAAGAAATATTATTAGTGGAGTCAGTGACAGGAAAATGTCCATAACATTGTTTTTCTCCAAAAAAGTTGTTAAGTTGTTCTGCAACTGTTTCTTTTTTTCCCAAGATCTTTGACACAAGTGATACTTTTGATATTGGCCTGTAACTGTTTGGAGGAGATGGTGTGTTTGCATGTGTACGTGTGTGTGTGTGTGTGTGTGTGTGTGTGTGTGTGTGAGAGAGATACTGCAGATACGTGCTTGGTAACAACATGTATGAAGGTGTCAGTCGAGTCACTGAGTGTTCAGCAGTCTGACGGCCTGGGGAAAGAAACTGTTTTGCAGTCTTTTTCACGTCTTTCTGTTTCCATGATCATCCCCTGCTGCTCCCGTTTTGAAGGCTTTCCCTTCAAGCACACCTGTGACACTCAGTGCTGGTGGCTTTGTGGATGGAACAGGTGTGCTGTAAGAGTCATTGATGGAGGGAAGAGAGGCTCCAATGATCTTCTTAGCTGCTCTCACGATCCGTTGTAGGGTATTTCAATCAGATACAGTGCAGTTACCATACCAGACAGTGATGCAGCTGCTCAGGACGCTCTTGATAGTTCCTCTGTAGAACATGGTGAGAATGGATGGATGGAGCTTTTCTCAGCTTCTGCAGGAAGTAGAGACATTGTTGTGCCTTCTTAGTTATGGAGCTGGTGTTGAGGGACCAGTTTCTCCGTCAGGTGGACACAGAGGAGTTTGGTGCTCTTAACGACCTCCATAGAGGGTCCATCGATGTTCAGTCAGAAAGTAAAGGAGGTCAGACACTCGCTGTTCCCAGGGCTGCCTTGTTGCCTGCTCTGAAGCTCTGCTTCCCCATGATTCTTCTAAGCCTGGAAATACAAAGACAGTCTTAGAACAGAGGTGAGGCACAGTAAGAAGAACTCAAAGACTAATAAAATAACTAACAATAACTGAATAACTCAAAGAATGTAAATAAACACCAAACACTGGGCGACACGGCCAGGACAGCAGGGTCAGAGCTGTTTTGGAGAGGCAGTGGTGATGGACAATATATTAGGAATGTGGTTTCACTGCTGTGGCCTATGCACAATAATATACATATTTATTTTTTGTGGACATTAACATTACCCATGTGCACATTGGAAAACATTTTATTATGTACCTCAAGCTGTTCATATTTATATTTTCACTCTTTTCACTGACATCCACCAGTGCACCAAAAGACCCATCTGGACCTTGGTTTGTTTCTGGAGGCTCATGTTTGTCAGTCATGTTTTGGGAAAAGGCCTGTGAGTGAAATTTCCATTTACTGGCACTACCACTGCTTTAGAAATGCCACAAGGGATTTTCATTATTTTTGAGTAAATATAATTTATTGTAGATGGGTAAATGTACTCAGCTAGAGCAGGAAAGCGCTATAAAAGTACCCGTTCATTTACCATGTAAGCATCTAATGTCTAGTGTTTTTGAGTTCTTAGTAAATTCACCTCTTGCTCATCACATCCAATTATTAGACACCACCTGCAATTTAAAGTGTTTGTCAAAATTTTCCACAAGTGCTTTTTTTTTTAAACACATTAAGGGATTTTCAACATGACATTTCGAAAGAGAATATTTTTTGTTTGGAAACCATAAATTACTTCTGCTTGCTCATAACAGAATTATTTCATAAAAAAACCCCAAACTACTAGCATCAATATTATTACCCAGATCCGTCCTTTTATAAAGCTATAGCAGAGTCCCAAAAAACAAATGAAAAATATGTGAAAAAATGATTTTAAACTCGTTTTCATTCTAACCTGCATAGTTTTCAGTCATTATGCAGGATTCAGCTAAACTTAAAATCACAGCTTTTGTTAATGCTTACAAACCAGGAAGACATCAAAAGCACAGCAGTGACTGAGTGCACTGACTGACAGCCAGAGGCTGGTCACGCAGTGAGGGAGGACATGACAAAGAACAGAGCGACATGCAGACAATACATACACAGGAGGGTGATTAAGAGAAGGGGAGATGCATGGGTACACAGCTGAAAACAATCATAGCTGACGAGACAGAAGCAAAACTGAACATCACACACGAGACAGAAGAGCTTTAAAATAAAACAAGAAGTAACGCACACACACACACACACACACACTGAGACGTGAACTTGATACTGGAACTAGGAATAAACACAAAAACAAGACAGCCTGGGGAGACAATGGGAGGAACGATCAAGGGATGGATAATGAAACAGGAAAGACAAAAACACAAATGTATTCACAGAGACTGAACACAGAGAGACCAGAAAGAGACAAGTTCAAGTTTCACATTTTATTATTGTCATGTACGACAATGTAACAATGGCACATCACTATTGGCAATGACACACTTAGCCCGACAGTCCCCTCAAAGCAGATCTAGAGAATCAAATATTGAAGATAAAGTAACACTTAGATAAAAGATAAAATAAGCTATATATATATATATATATATATATATATATATATTAGGGGTGCAACGATACTCGTATCGATATTGAACCGTTCGATACAGTGCTTTCGGTTCGGTACGCATATGTATCGAACAATACAAAATTTTTAATTTATTTTATCAACTTTCCTTCTGACGGTGCTGTCTGTGTTGAGCGCTCAGTGGATCTGCGCTCGACAGTGCAGCCTAGGCGGAGTAGTCAAACGCAGATCCACTGAGCGCAGGGCAAGCTAGCAGACAGAAGCTAAGCTCTCGTTGCAACATGGCAAATTGAACCTCCCCCACCCTCATTCAGATCTGGCCTTTGGAACTATTTTGGTTTTCATGTGATGTATGACCCTGAAGGTAAGCACGTCATGGACTAAAGTAAAACAGTATGTTGGATGTGCCAGCAATGCTCAATTACATGGGTGGGAACTAGCGCGTTAGCGCAGTTAGCTCGTTAACGTGTTGACACCGTCCAGCCCAACGCACAGGGCGATCCGCGGTAGCTCGTTAACGGAGATTTGCCATGTTGTGGCGTTAACGTCATTTCAGATTAACGCTGACAGCACTAGTGGGAACACAACGAATACGACTGCACATTTACTCCGACATCATCCTCGTGCAAAGACAAGTGGAAGCAGACAAAAACAACAAGCAGCATGCTACAAACTTTACCCGAGTCATTAGACAGCCGTTAGCACATGATTCTCCTTATGTTGACCTGATATGTTTAATATGCTGCTGAGAATATAGCCCAGAAGAAGCGTATAGTATAGCTTTTATTTTGGAAAGAGACATTTCTCTGTAATAAACTCTCTTTTCCAAAGATGAGGGATTTCTCCATCAGATAGATTTATTTTTTTTATTACTTTGTTGTTTTAGCAACATTAAATATAAAAACTGTACTTTTGAGTTAAAATATATATTCATAATTTTAATAAATGACAAATTAAAAAGCCATGAACATTTTTTTGTATCGAAAAAATATCGAACCGTGACACCAAAGTATCGAACCGAACCAAACCGTGAATTTTGTGTATCGTTGCACCCCTACTATATATATATATATATATAATAACTGCAGTAGTTACACCCTTTTGCACACACTACAGTAAAATAGCAAATGACAAAGTTCACATGTCAGAGTCAAATGTCAATCATATATATTCTGCCTCTGTAAGATTCTTTATCAATATTCTTGATATTTATAATTGAGCGATTTATATATATTAGTGCTATTTATTAAATTTGTCATCTCTGTAACATATTGTATTGTTTAAATAGTTTAGTCTGTTACTGTTACTGTCTTGGACCAACTGTAACCCACACCGTTTCCTTAGGGTTTAATAAAGTATTCTGACGGTGAATTAAAAAATAGAGTAAAATAAATAAATACTAAAAATACCGTAGCAGCTGTAGTGCAAAGGTAATGGTTTAAACATGTACAATGTGTACAATGATTTCGCAATAAGTCGTGGGCATGGCTGAGGAGACTGGAGGCAAACAAACACAGTGACACTGATGACAGGACACACAGACTGGACATGATTGGAACCAAACATAAACAAACTAGAAATCAAGAACTAAAAATGTCACATTCAAAGGGACTAGAAGATAACAGACTCAGGAAGTAGAATATACGTGATCTTAAAGCTTCAAAGAAATTAAAAATAAGTTGAGAACAAAACTCAAAAACTGGATCTACTGGAACCAAGAGACAGACTTTAGATTGGGGGTGAATAAAAAAGCAAAGTAGTAACAGAAGTCGACCAATTAAGACCATAATTTTCATAGAAATTAAGCATAAGAAATTTTTTTTTACGAAAGCATGTGATATATTACTCCACAGTCTGAGTCAGTGGTTCCTATGATAACATCCTCGTACAGTCAGGTGAAACAGAAACAGAAACTTAAATTACTAAAACTCAAACAGTTAAAATAAGATATTATCGTAGTCTTAGTAGTAAAAAAAGGGATTTCAACTTTGGAACTGTGACTTTAATAGTGTGTGATTGCTAGCTAGGTTTTGTGTTTTGTACTATATTCACTGTTCCTGGTTTCTAGGTTCTCCATGTGTTTATAATTAGTCTTAGTTTTCTGTCTTTATGTTCCACGTCGACTTACTTTTGTCTCTGTGTTTCATGTTGTAGAGTCTGTCACGTTTCCACAGCTCAGTGTCTAGTCTGCCTCTTTGTGAATTGTCTCATGTTTTCTATTTTATTTTGATACTTTTTCCTGCATGTGGTGCATCTAGTTTTGCTTCCCCTTGTCTTGTCTCCTTGTTATGTTTGCTTTCTCTCAGCTGCATGCCATCTGCTGTTTCTCATCACCCAGAACTTTTCCCATGTGTTGTGTTCCACATCTCAGGTCTTTAGCTTTTACTTGATTCTAGTTTCCTTCCTGTCTAGATTTTGTTAGTTTAGTCTTTGCATTCCTGCTTATGATTATGGTTTTGTGCTGCCTCGATAAAAGGCATGTTTTCAGTCCTCGTCAGTGTCTGCATTTGGGTGCTTTGTGTAAAAATGTTCTAAATGTTCCATTTAAAGATCAGAATTCATATCCCTGTACAGTCACAAAGGTGTGGAAAACACAGCCATTAAATATGTATCGTTGGAAATCTTTTCAGTCTGGAATCAAAGACTTCAAAAGAGAAAAAGTGCACTTGCAACCCCCTTCTCCATTCATTTTAATCTGGGCCTCCTGCTGGGAGCATGTTCCCAGGAGACACCGTATGGGTTTGTTGGCTAATTAGGATGATTTAACCAGTGAAGTCTCTGCAGGGTAAACACGTTTGCCTCACTATCTCTGCTGTTCTGGAAGGAAACCAAACATTTACATGCTCATTATCATCCACCTGAGCTCTAAAAACAACACTTGGCCATCACAGGGTTATGAAAGCACTGCTTGAGACTAGGGCGCATCTTATACAGGTAACAATTTTCTTTATTCCATCATCTTAACTCAAAGTCGTGATTTGTTGTGTCAGCATGAAAATCTTTTATTTGGAAGCTGCATGTCCGTCAGTTCATCAGAGAATATAGGTTGTATTAAACCCAATTCTTTGATCCCCATGGTAGAACAGACAAAACCCGACTCAGTGGTCAAAACATTTATAATTCTTTATTCAATCATCTTCCGGAAGAGAGAGCCCTGCACAGCCCAAAGCCAGTTGCAGAATCTCTGACATTAGAAGCTAAAAATGTGTCTCATATAGGTGTTATTTTGGTACTTCACAGGTCACACATAGTTTCGATACAAACAACTCCTTATATGTTACTAGTTCCTGTTTTATTTATATGCTTGTACAGCTCTACACTAACTTCCTGTTTTTCAGTCTGGCTGAGCACTTAGTTTGTGAGTCAAAAGTGGCCTTGCTTTACAAGCCTTCAATATTAAAATACATAAAACAATATACTCAGAAAATAAGCACTAAGAATATATGTTTATTCCTTAACAGTTTTCCCCTTTTTAACTAATTTTATAAGTTAACCTAATTAACTGACTCCCTCAATAACTACTGTTAACTAAAAACCGATATAATTAGTTTTCCTGGTAAAAGGTCCTACATTACTTTTGTCACACTTTGGAAACAGCCGCTATAGAGTTAACCCGTTTCGTCTTTAAAACTTAGTCGTGGTTTCTTCGCCCCCTTTAACGGCGCATATCCGGCCTGAACACTGTGTTTGGGCAATTTACATAGCATAGAAATCCTACAATCCTTCAATCTAAACCACACATTTTCTGAAACTGGGCAATTCTCTGTGCTCTGTGCTTCTTTTGAGTTCCCCTTTCTGACGGTTGGTTTCTGGATTCTCTCCAACCCCTCTGTGGTTTTGCTCTGGTTCTGAAGTCTTCTCCTGTAAAGGATAGAAAACAAAATGCCTCTCTCTGCTACACCTCAATAATCTACTGTGTTCATCAAATTCCAAATTAAACCTAAAATTCCCCCTTTTGACACCTTTTCAAACTGAAAATGTTTCACCACCTCTTAGGAAATTAAAAGAAAAAGGTTAGTCAAATTATTCCTCAAAACACCTCAGCGATCCTCCTCTCGGGTATATTTGCTCCGGGCCTTCAAACCTGTGTTTAAGGAATAAAATCAATTTAATCACCATGTCAAATCTTTTGAACTCCTGGCTCCATCCAGAGCCTGCATCCAGGCCAGCCAGGGTATCGAAACCCTGGCTGATCGCTCAGGCGATTAGAGGATCATCAGGGGGCCCTTTTGTCCCTCTTTTGGGGGAAACTCTTTTCTTTTCTGTTTCATAAATTCTGATTAGAAATCTGTCTATTGTACCTTCACCTGTATCTGCTTTTGGGTCCACTTTGCGGCCGTGACGAGCTTCCTTGTCCTTCTATCGCCTCCTTTTGGCCAGCTATTTATCCCAGCGAGGTATCTGATCATTGGCAGAGCATAGGTATTGATTGGGAGATTTCCAGGTGTCCTTGATGCCTGCAATGTTGACTTCTGGCAGTCCCCTCAGTTCTGATGACCTTCCCTCTCTTTGCTGCATCCCACTACACTTCTATAGTCCAAAGTGCTGTATATCCTTGTGGTGGACACCAGTGAATCAATGTCTCATTCAGTCCTGGGATACATCTTGATGGTGGTGGACAACTGCTCCATTCTGTAGTTGGTATCTGTAGCCAATCTTGTCAATAATCTCACCGAGGGGGTTCAGACCTTTGCAGAATATAGTGGAGACAAAGCATCTCTTCTTGTTAATCCCAGACTTGATGGTAACTTGTGCTATAGGCTTGAAGTTGGCCTCTAGTGTTGTACACCACATCCCCATTGAGTTCCTGATAAAGGTTCTTAGGGTCCTGTTGATCTTGTATAGTTCTAGTGTAGATCACTCCGTTGGTTTCAGCAATGGCCACAGTAGGGTTGTCTGTAATGCTGCATTCACATCTTCTAGTAGACTTTCAGAGGGTACTTCACTTAATCTTGGTAACTGGCTATGGAGGGTCCTGGTTTCCAGCTTTGCCATGATCCTGTCTTTCAGGTCCATTCCTCTCACACTCAGAGTACATACACACTCTACCTGATGTCCTTTACCATGGCACTTGTGTTGCATCTCATTGATCTCCAGTTATGACATCAGTTCCTTGTCTCAGGAGCTTGGAGAGAAAAGCGTCTGGACTTCTTTAAGTTTCCTTGAAGACGTTTCACCTCTCACCCAAGAAGCTTCTTCAGTTCTAAGAGCAACAGGTGGAGAGTCCCAGATTTACGCCCTATGGGAGTGTCCCCAAGAGTGTCATGGACCCCCTATTGATCCTCTACCTAATCACATGAGCCAGGGTGTGAAGACAGTTGGAGACAACCTAGCCCCACTTTATCATGTGATTTGCTGAGGTCAATCTGGGACTCTCCACCATTTGACCTTAGAACTGAAGAAGCTTCTCGGATGAGAGGTGAAACGTCTTCAAGTAACTTAAAGAAGTCCAGATGCTTTTCTTTCCAAACTCCTTTGACTACGATAACCTGGATGACTGAGAACCTTCGCAGATTTAAATGCCAAAAATACTTATTTTACATTACAAAGACGTCTTATAATTATAACAACAGACAGTCGAATGCCAGATATATTTAAGACAAAAACCTACAAACTTTTGACAAATTTTAGCAGCGTCCACCTGGAATCTGACCTACTCTGAGCAACTGTCCCAGTCACAATGACCTTGAACCAGTGAGAAAAATAGCAGGCAACGATGCGAAAATGACTTTGTTTAAAGCTGACAGCTATACTGACGGCTCTGTTTTGTTGTTCTTCATATTTTTTGACTGAATATGTTACTGAAAAAAGAAGTTTTAAAATGATTCTGACATCTGACATTCTTCAGAGATTCATCAAAATACACAGCAGTGTGCAAACGTTTTAGGCAGATGAGAAAAATGCTGTAAACAAAGAATGCTTTCAGAGATATGAATGAAACTATATAGAGGAGTACCCAGAATGCTAGTCACACACCTTTTGACTAGGTGTTTCTGTACATATTAACACATGCCTTTCATTTGTTTTTACAAAAACAAAATATGCATGAAGGGTGGAATGACTGCTGAATGATCAGAATGCGAGAAAAATCTAATCAAGTTCTGTTGATGCAGTCAGGGATGTACTTAAAATTGTAAACTCTGCCAATAGACTGCAATATCACAACTATTTTACAACATACTGGCTCAAACGACACATTTGACCTCTAAAGACGTGTAACAGGAAAGAAGCATGTTACATATTTTAATAGGAGGCGTTGGGCTGCATCCTGCGGGGCCTTGCTGCAGCTTCAGCTGTGTCTTCCTCTGGTTGTGATGTTTTTAAAGAATGTTGTATAAAAAAGCAACATGCATGAGGGCAGAATGAAAAAAGATAAGAAAAGAAAGTGTGCTTCACCCAGCAAAGCAGAGGTCCAGAAATACATCTCGCTGAAGGGAAGTCGGGGATTCGTCTGATCTGCGTAAAGCTAGCTTATGCGCCCCACAAAATTTAACACAGTCCCCAATAATTGATAGTGAATGCATGTTTTTTGTCTTTTTTACCAGCTCTGTAAAGCAATGTGTCCTTCATCCAGTTGACAGGCGCTGTTAACTTTACCACACATTGATAGCTTCATACTATTTCCAGTGTGACTTGTGCTGCATTCGTGTTTCCTAATTTTGTCAGATAAATGCTTCAAATCCACAATTCCTTGTTGAGTCCAAGCTGCATCTCCTCCAAAAAGCAGGCTTGGGAAACAGTAAAGTGAATTCCTACTCACACTCGCCGTTAGCTAGTCCTTTCATTGAAACCACGTAACACAAAATTAATTCTGTCGTTTGTCCCGTTATTTGAACATCGTTTGGATGATGTGGTCCCAGTCTCTTAACTTTTCCCTTCAAAGATATAGAAGAAAATGTTCGACTAAGTAAACAATCCGCTTTGTTCATGCTAATGCTCGCTGCTGCAATTCAATTTGCCTCCAACAGGACGCTGCTTCTTCCTGGAAGCAGACGCAAGGTGAGATGAGGCTGCAGGAGGCGAGGGTAACATGGCAGCGAACTCCTCGTCATCTGCCCACATCCTTCTCAGAAATGATGTTTGGAACAACCTACCAGCCATGTTCCTTCAAAAACTGTGTGACAGTGTACAGTGTAGTGAAAAATTGATGCTGTTCTGAAGGCAAAGGGTGGTCACACCAAATATTGATTTGATTTAGATTTCTCTTTTGCTTATTCACTGTGTAGCCCTGTCTAAAATTATTCAGATTCGAGTTGAAAGGAAAACAAGCAGTTCATGGTGATAAAAGTGGTTAAAATATATAGTTGATAGGGTACTTTATTTAGAGTTAGAAGTTCAATAAATCTCATGATTTAATGTTCATTTATTGTGCAGGAGCAATACGTTGGGGTGTAACCTAGTTTGTTTACCAATCTAATGTCAGTCATCTTAACTCTGTATTGTATGGAGCCCTGCAAGTGACGTAAAAAAAAGATTAACTTTTGCAATATCCCAAGTTACTTTTGTGAGATCTTGCAAAAGATCCAGCTACTTTTTGATAGCAGTTCTGTTTCTGTCCATTCATGAATCAGAAGGGTCCACAGAGTAGACATGGAGGAGTATTTAGAGCGTTTCCTGTGGTCAAGAGAGGACCCACAAAAGGAAAACATGCACATGTTACAAGACAAAGTACGTATAAAATTCAGTAAGTGAAAGAACAAGATAGCATAAAACACTGGGGTTGAGAAGGCGAGTAACTTGTTGAGAAACAGAAGTGGTATATGCAAGCCTTTAGTGTTAACTCTTGTAATTATGTTCAGGTTCATTAAACATAACTCATTAAGTGCACATATGTTTTGAAATGTCATATTGTTATCTGGCTGTGCCGTTGCCAGTGTTGGTCAAGTTACTTGAAAAAAGTAATCAGTAACTAATTACTGATTACTTCCCCCAAAAAGTAATCCCATTACTTTAGTGATTACTTATTTTCAAAAGTAATTAATTACTTAGTTACTTTTTAAAACCACGATTTACAACCTGAATAGGTGATAAAGCGATAGATCTTTCAGCCCAATTCTACTTTTTCTGCATAATCATCATACAAAATGTAATCAAATGGAAAAGTCTCTTTTTAAAACTTGTTTTATTAGTTTTAATCTTTTAACTTTATGCATCAAGTAAAAATTTAATTATCTGCAACATTCTCTGACTGGAAGAAATTAGTTTAATATTTAAACCTATTTTCTGCACATTCCAGCACATAAAATAAAATATTTTTTGTGTTTACACTCAGTCTTTCAAATAGATGCAAGTAAAACACAGCAGAAAATAAATAAAGTCAAAGACTAGTGGTCCTGTTGCTCTATTTTCACCTGTAAAGCAGGAGTGGGGTAGGCGGAGGGTTACCCTGGTGCAGGTGTGCAGCGGTCAGTGGAAGAATCCGCGAGTTTCTCTGTGAGTTTCCCATTACGTCATAGCTACTTGGTGCTTGCTCGGAAGTTTAGGGGTTTTTTCGCTGTAAAAAGAAGTTTTCTTCCCACGCACAACGGACACTAATGTTTTTGTCACTTTTTATGGAATCAAACTCAAAGTAAGGTCAGTACTTCCACGCTTTAAACGCTGCACGCTCATACTCTCTCCGCACTCGATATATGATCCATTGTTGATCTGCACACAGCTGTTGTCACCAACGTGGCACTCGCTTACATCACTGTCATGAGACATTCTCGCAAAAAATCACGTTTTTAGTAACGCAGCGTTCCTACGGGAAAGTAACGGTAATCTAATTACCGTTTTTGCAATAGTAATCTCTTACTTTACTCGTTACTTGAAAAAAGTAATCGGATGCCCATCTCTGGCCGTTACAATGGTAACATGGGTGCCATGGCACGAATCTTACTTCATGAAATAGTTTTTAGTAATGTGATATATAAATATCTACTACTACTACTACTACAGCAGCAGTAAATTAATAAGACAGAAAGTGGCAAAGTAACTTTTGACAGTGTTCATGAACTATTTCTAATACAGTTAGAAATAGAAACAGAATTTCTAATACTTGATTTCATTAATGGCATTTGTCTAATGTTTTATGTCTGCAGGTGGATAAGGCAGTGCTATCCGTCATGACCGATGGACAAGTGGCAAAATACGAAGCTACATATGGTGACAGCAGCTGTCCTGTCCTTCTATCAACAAACTAAGTACAGTGCGGATAAAGAGACTGTTCTGCAGAACCTAAGAGATAACACTGCAGCACGGAAAGTAAGATCAAAAACCAAAGGAGCGCTGTGAGGTCCATCAGGTGCGTTGAAGGGATGGCAAGACGGAGAAATACAGCAGAGAAGACCTGCAGAAAAATTTAAATTGGATGGTTTCATTTAAGCAGTAATGAATACCATCAAGTGAGAACCAGAAATGGTGGAGGAACAAGACATGCAACAGTGGAAAAATCTCCAACTGCAGCTCAGATTTTGGAAATGAGAAAGGACCTGTTTTTTCCAGATGGGAACTCACCAAAAGGGAGAGTTGAAGATTTCATCATTGACATAAAAAAAAATAAAAATCAATCATCCCTTTTTCTTCTTTCTTTTGTCATATGAAAAACCAAAAATAAAACACTGTTTTGGAAAACATTCTCCAAATGAATCCCAAATACCACTAAATACTGAAAATAAATCCATTAATCTGAAACAATGTACAAAACAATGAAAAATAGTTTCTCTTGTCATCCAGGGAAGGACGGATGTTGTTTTACTTTGCTGTGTTTTAATGTGAAGTGTGCTTATTTATTTTTTATATTGCATGTTTTGGTTGTATCTTGTGGAGTGTTTTTATTTATGCTGCATGTTTTGGCTGCATCCGTCAATTTGTCCTGGAGAGACTCCGCCCTTTTCCCCCTTTTTACTAATTTGACACACCTGAGAGGAACGGGTGTGGTAATTTACAGAGTGCTCAGTGACACATAAGGCTGGTGGAGCTTGGCGTCAAGCAGAGAGGAGGATACACGCCGGCAACCAGAGACACGGAGTGAGCGGTCCGACTGCTGCAACAACAGGAGGCCAGAGTACGCGTCTGCAGGGAATTGGAGGCGACGAGGCGGGCCGGTGCCGAGTGGCAGTTACAAAGAAGCGGCGGGCAGAGTTAAGAGCTCTGCCCACCCGGGGTAAGTCTCTTGACTTTCCCCTTTTAATGAATGAAAGCTGCCTAAAAGAGCAGTAACTGCCGCTGCCTCCCTTCTTTAGCGCACCGGGCGCAGAACGTGGAGAGGAAGGCGAGGACGCCGCCGGGTTCCCCTCCTGCACCGCTCCGCTGGATTTTTAATTCTTAGTGACTCTTATACCGTGGCAGACGCCACTGGACTTTTAATGTTGTGTTTTATTGATTTTTATTGTGTTGTCCCCTGGCCAGGGTTGTTTTAATTCATTTTACATTTTTAACTATTTAAATATAATAAATTATATTTTAATCATACAGTTTTAAATTCGTGTGCTTTCCCTTGGCGGCTCCACTGCTCTGTCCGTTTTGGAGGAAGGTTTCCCTCCTTTAAACAAACACTGTGAAAAACATCACCTTCGCTCCGTTACACTCTCATTGAACAAAAAGGACATTTATCCAAAACCTCAGTCTTAATGATGGACACGAAAGCATTAACTGCAATGATACCATGTAAAATCCGCCACTGTAAATCGCCAGTGTTCTCAGTCAATGGTGGCTTGTACAGCAATCCCCATACAGGTTTCACATGAAAACCAACTTTAAAATGATCTCTCCAAGGCATATCCTTTTTACCTTTTAACTCTGCTTTGTTCAGAGCCCTAACGCATCTTTTATACAATACCTTCCCATTCACCGAATCCAGTGGTGTCCATTGATATTTCTCCGTCTCCAAAAAAGGACCCAGGCTTTCAAAGTCCTTAAACTGCGGCCTAATGCACAATCTAAAGAAACTGTCCGTTTTATCAGGTATTCAGTCCAATAGCCCATCCATTCAAGTCTTTTATCATCTTCTGATAGCACTTGCTTGAATTTTGTCAACATCAAGCCAACAATTCAGAGAGAGCGAACCTCCAGTCTTCGTGCCAAGGAGACAACATTTTCCATTTTGGCTCCAACAAGTTCAAGCAAATGCCTTACAGTGCTAACTCCCTTTTTCATCAGTAGCTCCGATATCATTGCCACATCATCCCAGGATGAACCTAAATGAGACCCATTGAGAACAGGTTCCATTAATAGCCAATGCAAGGATGTAGATTTTCCAAGTCTCTCTGTTTCCATCAACCTCCAAGCTTTTAACACATTGTGACACTCTACCCACAGACACACTTTGGCATTGTCAGTTTAACAGTGGTTTTATTTACAAGTGTGATTTCTCCACGGCTTCTGGTTCCTGCCCCGGACGCAGCCACTCCGTCACTCCAGTTGTCTCTCCCAGCTCCTCCTTACTGTAAGACATAAGAAGAGTCTCTCCTCATCAAGCCAGTTCCATGCACCTGTTCCTCCCCGCCTCCTCCCGGTCCACCATTTGGTTCGGGGATTACCTCCAAGACAGGCACAACAGCAACCACCTTGCAGCCGCAGCTCAATGCACGCCTCCTGCGGGTGGTGGGTATGCAGGAGAGTTCAGAAAAACCTTCCCAATTTTTCATGACCTCCACGTGATCCCCCAAGTAAACACCCAAATATTTCAAACCAGGTAATTTAGGTCCCTCTCTTGTCCATTTACCTACTAACAGAGCTTTACTCCAGTAAACTTTAGAAGATGAAGCGTCTGGACCTCAGGAAATCACATGATAAGGTGGGGCCAGGTTTCACAATGAGCTCACCCGAAACTCTGGCTGATTGGGACCCACACCCAGTTTCACACCTTGGCTCAGGCGATTAGAGGATCATCAGGGGGTCCTTTTGTCCCTCTGTGGGGGGAAACTCCCACTAGGTTTATATCTGGGACTCTCCACCATTTGACCTTAGAACTGAAGAAGCTTCTCGGATGAGAGGTGAAACGTCTTCAAGCAACTTAAAGAAGTCCAGACACTTTTCTTTCCAAGCTCCTTAGACTACGATGACCTGGATGACTGAGAACCTTCACAGACATTTAGAGGATGAAATTTCACCAAAACATGAATTATTTTTTCTTAAAGTAAGGATATCTGACTCTTCTGCTATTGCTACAATAATATCATCTGTATATGCAGAAAGTTGAAAAGGTAAAGAGATTTCATTTAGTTTTATCCCATGTAACTTTTTTCAAATTTGACCTCACGTTACTGACTTTCTTCGTTGAAAAAGTCAGTAATGCGAGGAAGTTAGTTAATTCAATGAAAGCGTCCTCCTGCTCTCTTGATATTTTACCTGGATCTTTGTTTTGTCTTTCAGTCTAATGGTCCCTGTGTGCTCACTATTATCAAAACCTCATTGGTTTCTGGTCAGGTCCACGTTTATTGTAAGAATGCTGTCATTCAGCCACTGTTAAAAAAACCTAAGCTTGATGCTTCTCTTCTTAGTAGCTACAGACCGATTTCCAAATTACCGTTCATTTCTAAGATTTTTAGAAAAGGTTGTGGCTAAGCAGCTTATAGCTGTTTTAGATGAATACAGCATTCTGGATAAATTCCAATCTGGCTTTCGTAGAGCTCACTCTACTGAAACTACACTTCTTAGAGTCTCCAACGGCATTTTGATGAGATGTGATGCAGGAGAATGCTCCGTTTTGTTGATGTTGGACCTGACCTCCGCCTTTGATACTGTGGACCATCATATTCTGCTAGATAGGCTGAGACACTGGGTGGGTATATCAGGGGCTGCTTTGGACTGGTTTGAATCCAATTTGCATGAACGATCCTTTTCTGTGGCTACCTCTAAGTACAGTTCTTCTTCTACTTTTCTTGCCTATGGTGTGCCACAAGGTTCAGTTTTGGGGCCTTTATTGTTCTTACTTTATTTACTTCCTCTTCAGCACTTATTGAGCACTTTTAAGGACATTTCGTATCACTGCTATGCAGATGATATTCAGTTATATATCTCCTTTAAGCCCCATGATGTTTCCAAGCTACAGATTTTGCACAAGTGCAAAATCTCCATTAGATGTTGGATGGCTGGAAACTTTCTTCAACTAAATGAGGAGAAGACTGAAGTTCTTGTTTGTGCTCCTAAAAATTTTGTACCTAGTGTTATGGAAAACTTGGGTCCACTTGCTACATTTGCAAAACCGTCTATCGGGAGCTTTGGTGTTAGTATTGACTTAGCTCTGACTTTGGATGCCCATGTAAAATCGTTGGTTCGCTCCTTTTTTTATCACTTGAGAAACATTGCTAAGCTGAGTCCCATTGTATCGCGCTCCGAATTAGAAATTGTCATTCATGCATTTGTTTCATCTCGCCTGGACAAATGGCAACAAAGCTTTTGGAACTGCAGCCCCCAGATTGTGGAACTCTCTCCCTTTGAGCCTGAGATCTGTGGACTCAGTGGTCGCTTTTAAAAAACAGCTAAAAACTAATCTTTTAAACTTGCTTTTGGTTGACTTTTATTTTTAGGTTTTAGCTTCTGTGAAGCACTTTGTGATTTTTATCTTGAAAGGTGCTATATAAATAAAGTTTTACTTACTTACTTAACAAAGGTTCAATACTTAAGGAGTACAGCATAGCTGACATTGCACAACCCTGTTGAGTACCTCTCTTTACATTAAAAGGGGCACCTAAACCACTATTGACCTTCAAAACACTTTCAATGTCACAATAGATGGTCTTAATCATGGCAATGAAACCAGAGGAAAAACCAAAAGCCTTCAAAGTATTCCAAAGATATTGGTGCTCCATCCGATCAAATGCCTTTTCTTGGTCAAGGTGTAGCCCTGTCTGAAATTATTCAAGTTTAACCCTTTAAGACCTACCATAGAACCAAGTCCGCCAGAGCTTATATTATATTTTTACATGCTGTGGAGCCATTTTTGGGAGCATTTCAAGTTGCTATACATCAATACAATAATATGTATGCATAGTAATTACATAAATTGCAAAAAAGTACAATAAACTACAAAAAAAATTGAAAATCATTTTTGTTTTTTTAGCATATATTTCTAGTTAGAGAAATTTAAGAGGCTTATCCCTCAAAACTGTAAATACAAAAAAGTTGCATAAACTAGTTTCCCACCACAGGAAATTTATTTTGAGTGTCTTCATAGTTTTATTTTTGAAATACACGAATTTTTATACACTGCAGGAAAAACGAAAATAAATATTATAATGTAAATTTGCAAAAAAGCAGCATATGCATCAAAATAAACTATTTCCAGCAGTGCAATATGAGTCCTAAGCATCCCAGAAACGACACAGAAAGTCATAAAGTCAAACATAACTTTTAAAAACACCAGTATAGGCTCATGAGGCCCTGATGGTAAAAAAAACTACAATGACGTCACTTCCGGTTTCGGGCAGGTCATGGCGGACATGCAAAAGTTCGCGCTGACGTCTATTCCAACGTAGGAAGTGTTATGAACAGCTGATCGGATCGGCAAAGCGTGTTTCTGGAATATTATGTTTTTGTTGCTGCAAGTGCTTTTTATGCAGTTTTTGCAAAGCTTTATGTGGAAGGAAACTGTGACCGAGGACAAGCTGATGGCATAAGATGTAAGTACAACTCCTCCGGTTTCATATGCAAAAAAAATTATTGCGCTAGCTTACGTGGTTGCAGATCTACGTAAGCTGTGTGAGATTATTATATTATCTTATGCCACGTTATACCCCTAATTAAAGATTGTGAAATTATTATGTAGTTTTAGTTTGGATTATTCTCCTGAAAATGAGATAACTATTAGATTTATTAGACTGATTTGTATGACATTAGACTTGATTTATTGTGAATGAATGATATTGTTTATGATGCAGTATACTGCTGAGTTATAAGAAATACTGTTTTCAGAGAATCATGGTCTTATTTGTCTGATTAGAAAAGAACAGAACATACTGCACAGGAAGCCGAGGTCATAACTTAGGCTCACTGAGAGAGAGAAAGAATGTGGATGTTTAGGTTTTATGACTTCGGAGGGGAGCTGAAGCTTTAGGAATGTGAGAAACGCTCAGACATGTCGAGATCAGGCTGACCCCCTCCCACGCTCATCTCCCATCCAGATGGTTTATGCTCAAAAGTGTTTGTATGGAATAAAATGATTGCTGATTGAGCATTTATACACCGAGTGTTGTCCTTCCTTCAGCCCAAAGATCAAAGAACTGAGATTACACCTGATGCTGGCTACAATGCTGACAGTATACTTACCCAGTGCTTTTGTGATGAGTGGGGTTAGAGGTGATATGCAAGCTCTGCTCCAAAAGAGGCATGACAGATATGTCCCATACATCCACCAACTGCACTTAGTGGTTGTGCATGCCATGCAGAGTAAGCCGTGTGTGATTAGATATTTTTGTTTATCTAGTTCACCCGAGAACTTTTTTTCACCACCACTATGTCCTCAATAAACATGATGCACCTTGTCTAAAAAAGGCTGCTTGAGATCAGATGGACACTATGAGGTGAGAATGTGCGTTGTGAAAAATCAAGAAGAAATCCTTAGTATCCTGTCTGAGATAACAGAAGATGATGATGCTGCAGTTGACCTGTGCACTGAGGCATCAGGCCTGCTATGACAAATTCAGAGGCATCACTTCTCTGAGAGTGGAAAGTTCCTAGTGCGAGTGCTTGGTGTCTTAAAACCAGCAAATGCTATTGTACAGTCTCAGTCAGCTGATCTTTGCAGCTTCTGAGGTTTTTAGCGCAGCACTTGATCTCCTGCTGAGGATTAGTCACATCCAACAAAGAGAAGGACAACAATATAGCAAACACAAACTCAAAGTTTTGTGCTCTCAACTTTGGGCCATACAGGCTCTGGTGCTCCTACCATTTCTCCCCATCAGTCTCTCAAAAGATCCCTGCTAACATCCTTGACATTTGCCATTTCAGAAATGGAAACTAGATTTTCACACAAGAATACTGACCTGATGAGAGACATATCCAGTCTTGCAACAAAAGCTAGCACATTTCTAGATCTCACCCTGCTGCACCCTCTGGCTGTGATGGCTGATGGCACTGTAGCAGATGTTGTAAGTCTGAAATATGAAGTTCTTGTGGCAAAACAGATGCTGCTCAAAAAATGTTCAAAGGAAACAAACCTGTCCACTGTGTGTAAAGCCCTGCAGGAGTACAAGGAAGCCTTTCCTGAGTAACAGCCCTGGTAAATGGTGTATCTCCAGCATTGTGTGAGAGGTCCTTCTCCACTTTGTCACAGATCCTAACCCCCTATCGTCGCATCATGTTGCATATTAGAAAGATGAATTTGGTGATCTTGGCCCATGAGAAGTCCATAACAAATAACTTGGACATGAATTTGTGAGTTTTTGTAAAGTGAAACAGGAGACTGTTGTTATAGAGTAGATTGAGAAGAAGAGTGGATATGGAGTTCTGTTCATTGTAAAACGAAGGAAAACAACAAACAACAAACCCCCTCAAAAAACAAAGAAGATTAAAAAAGTTAATATGTTCTTTTCTAAATTTGTTGTTCTACAAATTAGTTTGAGAATTGAAGGAAGAGACATGGTGAATTGTGTTTTTGTTTTTTTAATTACTATGCCAATCTTTTTAAGAATTAGACCATCGAATTAAGATACATTTTATGTTGTTGGTTGCAAAGATCTGGATGGATATGTTATTGTATGCTTTATTTATTTATTTTATTCTGTTTTTTAGTTTTATTTTTCAAGACTTTTTATAACTGTTTGTATAACTGGGCCTACCATTTTTAGTTTTGCTAATATTGGCAATAATGAGAAGTGTTATTGTTGCTTTCAAATATATTTGACATAGGCCACCCAATTAAAGTAAATGTCATGTTTTTAGTTGTCCGAATCTGAGGAGAAATATTTTATTATTTGTTGCTTTACTTTTCAGTTTTCCCCCTGGTGATTGGCCACCTTAACATGGTCAGTGTCATGAGTCGCTGTGCGGCAGGAAGGAGTTGGACCCAAAATGCAGACACTCAGGCACGAGGCTCAAACACAAAGAACTCAGCTTTATTTGCTGGCAGGGGAAAGTCATACAAAAGCAAACTAAACTAAACTGGAAACTCACGGTGAGACACAGGAAGCTCCACACTGCATGAGGGACAACACTGACTCAGAGAAACACAGGGTTTAAATACACTGGGAAGTAACGAGGGGAATGAGACACAGAAGGAGGGCACAGCTGGGGGAAATCAGGACTGACGAGACAAGCAAAGCAGGACGCATTCACATAAGACACGGACCTTCAAAGTAAAACAGGAAGTACGACATAGAGACGCGAACTTGACACGGTGGAGACAGCAACTAAGAACAGAGACATAAACCATAAGGTAGAGGACTCTAAGAGCCGAAAGACACAGAGGGAAACTCAAACATCAGACAGAACAGAAGGGACACAGAGAAACATGAAGGGCAAGGGATCGAAACTAGAAACCATAGAATAACTCACACAAGTACAATAAAATCACAAAGAACTAAACATGCTGGGTCAGGAGACCCAGGACCCTGACAGTCAGGGTGTTAGCGCGCCTCAGTGAACCTAAGAGCTAGAGCAGCAGAAGCTACAGGTAATAATGGATTGGATTTATATAGCGCTTTTCAAGGCACCCAAAGCGCTTTACAATGCCACTATTCATTCACTCTTGCATTCACACGCTGGTGGAGGCAGCTACAGTTGTAGCCACAGCTGCCCTGGGGCAGACTGACAGAAGCGAGGCTGCCATATCGCGCCATCAGCCCCTCTGGCCAACGATCGAACTGGCGACTTTCCAGTTACAGATTCGCTTCCGAACCCCCTGAGCCACGGTTGCCCAGGTGGGAGTTGGTCAGGTGTTAGGGTAGAGGCCTGACAAAGTGCAATCCAATTACATGACAAAAACAGTTTTCCACAGCGCCACACTCAACCCCCACCCCTTTCCCACCATGCCCCCTTTACATTTCTGTCTGTCCCCTCATACATGCCTGTCTAGAACTGGCCCAGCCACCGATTGTCTTCACTGTGAGAGCTGTTTAGCTGCAACTGCTGATTTTCTGACTACCCCTCACTTACAAACTCATTGGACTAACTGGAACTAACGTGCACGTGTTTTTGTTTAATGCTCAGTTTGAGTGAAGTGGCCATAACTTTGAGGCCTCACCACACCCGAACTTCGAAACAGGCCTGCAACAAATATGCTGCAGGTGTAATATGGACAAGTTAGTGTGTGTGCGTGGGCCCACTGGAACAAATTTGGTTTAAGTTGATGAAAGCTGTTTTAGTTGTAACCAGAGATATTTAAAAGGTCAACACTGCAACGAAGCGTGGGGTTGAACATTATATCCTGACGGTCTTTCACCTGGTGTTCGCACACGCGCCGCCTCAAGCCCCTTCGCTCGGGAAGAGTTTGCAGCTATGGAGCGCCTCGGCATTGTACAGCGCTCGAATAGAGCCTGGGCCTGTTCGCTACACATGGTGCCCAAATCAGACGGTTGGTGGCAGCCGTTTGAATAATGTCACGGAGAACGACTGTTACCACATTCCCCACGTCCATGATTTTTTCCACCCACCTGGCCGGCACCTCGATTTTTTCCAAAATTGACTTGGTGCGGGGGCATCACCAGGCATCAGACGTGGCGATGGGCCTGGTGTTAGATCAGCGGGTCTCCGGTGTCTGGCAACCGCTCACCTTTTTCAGTCAAACGCTCAGGGACAGTCAGCCAAATATAGTGTTTTTTGACAGGGACTTGATGGTCTTGCACCTAGTGATGCGGCATTTTAGTTTTCTTTCTCGTGTTGTCTGTGTTTGCCTCCACAATATAGTTTTATTTATACTTACAGAGAAATGAAGAATAAACCATTAAGAAAATACTGAATGTAGGGTCGTTGTTGAGTGTCCTAAAATTACAATAAAACAATCATGGAACCAGGACTTACCAGCAGCCGTGGATCCAAAAGAAAATCACACGGAAGAAAATCACTACAGCCGGCGCCCAGCTGTACAAAAAAAGAAATTGGAAAACGACCCACCACCTGAGATCTCAGGGCCACTGGCAGGTCCTCGGTTCACTGAAAATAAAAGCACAAGACAAGACACGTTAAAAGAATTAAAAGGACACTGAGCCTTATTACACACACAGCAAACTGGAAGGCTTGCACCCCGCATCAAACCACAGCTTGTGCTGGTTGTCCAAGCCTTGATCCCAGGCCGGTATAGCTCCCCACCAACTGGAACCGGCAACCGAAGCGGTTGAAGGATCCCAGCACGACACTCGGGCAGAGAATTGCTCTAGCCCAACCACAGAGACGTGAGTGCAAGCAACAGTCCAGAATAAAACCGAGTAAAACCAGGCAAACCAAGAAAGGGTAAACCCAATTAATAAAAACAGTCCCACGCTAATAAAAATGACACAGCGGATAAAATAGAACCAAACAAGACGAGACAGCAGCTCCACTGAAGAGGAGCCCTCAAAGCAGTGGCAGGCGTTTCACTCTTCCAATCAAGGTCAAACAGATCGCCAGGGAGAGGTTACGACAGCAATCCAATCCTAAGAAAATAAAATATCAATGTAACCTCAGCCTCGTTTAATTGAGCGTATTAGTGAATATAATTTAGCGCGACGTACCCTAGGAGTGGAGAAGCTATATTGCCCTGCTGATAATAATCGAAGCACCTCTCTCGACAGCGGCTGGAGTAACAGAAAAATAGAAATGGCTACGCTACAAACGGGGCTGCAAAATATTACTATTAGCTCAAATGCCGTGAGGAAATCGAAGGACAAGCGAAAGCCTTCTTGTAGCGTTCATGCAACTAGATCAACCTGCTGGATTAAACCTTAACAGTGTGCCAGCATTTACTGCTGCGTTTTACCAGAGGCACGGAAGGAACAACCCGGAAGGAGAACGGCTGACCCTTATACTGACCGGCGCCACTCTACAATCACGTACAGGTGGGTTCCCAATTAACCCAGGCACGAAACAACAAAGAGGGAGCGCGAGTAGTACAGCAAGCGAGAGGCAAGTAGCCGGCTACACAAACAAGAGCGGAACTTAAAGTAAAGAATTGATCTCACCGGGCTAGTATCGATCCGATACCGATGCCGACTTGGTATCGATACAATAGATATTTGGATCGATCCGCCCACCACTAATCGTCACTGATTTGTATAACGGATTCAATTCAATTTTGACTCAGACAGTCAGAAATGATCATTTAGTACATAGTACATATCCATATTTAAAAACAAAGCTGACACTTGTGAGACTTCATCAGAGGTGTGAGCATCACAGCAGATACCTTTGTCTCAAAGTAACTGAAGATAAAACAGAAAAACGTGAAGGAGATTTTCCTGGCCTGGCTTTTTATAGCAGATAATCCCCCTTAAAAATATTCTGCAGTAGAACAAAAACACAAGAAAATTATGAATTATCACAAGAACATTACCTGATGCTGCTGAACTGAAGCAGAGCAAAGTTACAGGTTTTATTACAGACACAGCTAAGTGTTTTGCAATATAGCATCATTTGTAAAGTGTGATTTTATCGTGTTGGAAGCAAAACAACAAAAGTAAGAGGGATGTAATGACAATGTTTATCAAACATGAAGCCTCATTTTGATCGTCTTTTGCTGCTGGTTCAGTGAATTTGAGTTGGAGAGTGACGAAACCTGCAGCTTCAGAATCTGTGAGATGTCAGCTATCAGCCCTGATGGCGTGTCCATGTACATGCGGTTGGATGAATGGTCCACACTAGTGATGTGTCGGTCGCGAACGAAACAGCTCTTAGAGCCAGATCTTTGAAGTGAACGACGTGAGCCGGTTCGTTATTTTATTTTGGCAGTTCCACTTGCAGTAGCACAGGACCGGAGCAGGAGGGAAAGGGAGAGAAAGAGAGCCAGGGGCAACAACAAGAGACAATATCATCACATTAGAAAGGTATAGTAAAGAAAATAAGCGACATCAAGAAAAGAAGCAAAATCTGGAACCATTTCAATTTCACTGACAATACAAAGGCAGAGTGTAGAGTCTGCAAGAGAAGACTGCCATATAGAGCCGGCTCCACAAACAACCTGCACAGGCACCTGAGAACTGTCCACCCATCAGTGCAATGGGAAGATAAAACACAGTTAGTTGAGTGTGATATTAATGAAGGTGCCAGTCTGTCTACTGCAACTGTTGCTGCTGCTGCATACAGCATCTTGCAGTACACCACCACAACTACCTAAACCAACCCAGAGCTCTATGAGACAGTTTTTGCTCAAGTCTGTGACCCCAGCAAGACAAAACTCAGCTGATAAAGACCTGGCAAAAATGATCGCACTTAATTTCCAACCATTTTCAGTCATGGATGATAAAGCATTCAGAAAGTTTATTCATGCACTGAATCCTGTGTATGCAATTCCAAGCAGGAAAACACTCCCAAAAAATCATCCCGAGCCTATATGACAGAGAACGCGCATCTTCTTTTTGTTTTGCATATTCATTTATATTTTATTGTGTTGTGGCTTGCAGTGTTTTGTGTTGTTTCACTTTAAATTTGTTTAAAAGGAAAAAGCTGAAAGTTTAAATAGTTAAAAGTAGAATTGTAAACAGTTAGTTTTTGTATTTGATAATTTATTTTTTACATTTTATGTGGCGTGAATAAATAAAAGCATATTTATATAATAAACATATTATATAAATATGATCGGGGATTGGTCAACAGTCTATAGTGAAAGAAGTCTACATGTAGTACTCAGTTCTCCAATCAGGTTGTAGCTCACGGCATCATGTTTCGCTGTGACCAGGTTTTATTGGAGTGAATGGATCGCTGGAGCCTCTAAGCGTCTCTTACCACCGTGAGAAGGTTTATATTGGAATCAGTTGAGAATCCAGAACTTTTCATAAAGACATGGCAGGGTACTTTTTGTGTAAGTATGAGGTGTTTATGGGCGTGACAATTATGGTTATTTAACGCGTTGGGAACGGGTTGAGGACCCGAGCTTGAAGGATAAAGATTGAGTGTGGAATTTAATATTTTTTATACATGTGTATCTTATATTATTTATATATTTTTGGATTCAAAAAAATGTTTTCTTTAAAAAAAGGAATTTTAATATGGTACATGAATATAATCAAAGGGTTTAGGAGTTTTTTTGGCAGATGATGTAGAGTTTGGCGCTATATAAATAAAATAAAATTGAATTTAACTGACTTGAATCTTACTGAACTGTGTTAAAAATATATTTTGGAAATATTTCTCAAACATGCAATATAAAAATATCTGAACATTACATGTACATTTTATTCATAGCCTATGACATATTTATACAGCAGAAGTTGACCCAAAGTGGTTTAATACGGCGGCTGGGAAATGCAAATCACATTTACAACATCAACAACAAAATAACATTTCAGGAAACACTTTTCTGTAAAAAAAAAAAACAAAAAAAAAATCGCAACAAAATAACATTTAAGAAAACACTTTAACAAGTCCGCAACAAATTAATAAATTCACAACAAATTAACAAGTTCACAACAAATTAACAAGTCCGCAACAAATTCACAACAAATTAACAAGTCCGCAACAAATTAACAAGTTCACAACAAATTAACAAGTCCGCAACAAATTAACAAATTCACAACAAATTAACAAGTCCACAACAAATTAACAAGTGGCTCTTGACGGAAAAGGATTGTCTGAAATACCGGAAGTGACTCAACGATAGGGCTTACTCCACATTTGTAGTACAGAAAAAGTGATTTGTAGTCAGCTAAACGAGGGCTTTCCAGAGAAGTAGTGTTCAGTTAATGTTTGAAGAGGTTTTATAAAAGACTATGGGTGAGATAATGATGTTCAGATTTTTTAATGTCACAGGGATTTTCTTAAGTGTTTAGAAAGTTAGCACATACATGTAATTTTTCTTTTTTTTTATGCATCCATTTATAGAACGCTGCATATTATATTCTAAATCTGCCTGTTCTCTTTCAGAAACCTGCCTGCAGAAAATGAAACTAAAGTATGTAATGCAAGGATGTCATCACTTTCAAGATGGAGAAAGCATAAAGCCGTTCGACTTTAAGTGACAGTTACGGACACCTAATATGATACGGAGATTTTGCAGGTCATTAATCAATGTATAAAAGTACAATAAAATTTATTTTTAGTGACACAGGACACAAACACGGAAGCAAGATCTATAATTAGGATTATTTATAATAAACATTAACAAATCATTGCAATTTCTTTAACCATACAGAATAACTACATCCTTCAGGACAATATCACATCAATGCACTGAACTCACTATGTTATCCCTCTAACAGCCTCCACATGTTCTCACTGTAATTTCCCCTCATGAATGAATTTCTGTTTGCACTAATTTGAATGTTCGGGGGAAATTCAAACGCATTTTACTCGCAGTACTCAAGCTGACTTACCTTTGTTTGAATGACGACATACTCACAAATCTTGTACCCAATCTTTGGTGAATTGGATGTGTCCCTTCAGAGATTTATAATTGCGAAACTGGTTCACCTTGTACGCGCTGACTCCACAGACAAGGTACGCAAATATATCAGGCTATGTCAATAGCGGTAGTTTCTACTCCACTGCCGTATTTCATACGGGTCCACATTTCCAATGCACGATATTTTCTACAAGTACCGTCTCTTTGCATCCGGACGCAACCTGTCTCTGTACCGCCCTTTTTCTTTTAAACTGCTTTTAAGCATGTTTCTAGCAACCGTCCTTCCAACACAGTGTGTTTGTTTTGATTCGTGTTTTCTGAAATGTTATTTTGTTGTAAATTTATTTATTTATTTATTTATTTTTTTAAGGTAAAAGTGTTTTCGAAAATTTTGTTGTTGATGTTGTAAATGTGATTTGCACTTCCCAGCCACCGTAGTTTAGAGACAGAAACCTTTACATTCAGCTCAGACCCAGTTTCAAAATAAATAAAAAGCTCATAGGTGCATTGTTTTGGTTGTGCACTATAATGTTCATCAATGTTCATTTTTTTCAGCTGTTAATAGTATCAGAGCATTGAATTTAATTCCTGCATTACCTGTAAGAAATACTTAGTCCCAGGTGACGAAAATGGGCATTATGTTTCAACGGTATGAGCAGTCTATGTTAAAAGCCCATACTTCTATTGTGTTAACATGTGCTTCAGCTTTTAGTTTAAGAGGACAATAAAATCTGCTTTTTGCTGTGAAAGTTAAAGAAAGAAAACTTTAAATTGGTTAGTTTTTAATTTTTAGTTTTAAAGAATCTGTAATTAATTACAAATACAGAAAATGGAAAGCCCTTCAAGCTACAGCTATGTAAAAATTAAAATTTCTGAGAAATGTGAATGTGCTGCTCTAACACTCAGCATGTGTTTTTGTTGTGTGCATGTGTAATCAGTCCATAATTACCAGTTGGGTGTTTGACAGGAAAGAAGGTGAGTATGTAAGACCTTTAGCAGCAGGGTGTCTGCAAATGAGACAGCTTCACAATTAACTAGGATCTTCTTCATCCCAGCTCCGCCAACTACCACAGGATTTGCATCATGTTTTTAGACTGGGTTTAAAGAAGTCAGCAGACAGAAAGACTCAATTAACTCTCTCAGCTGCCTTAATCATCCCACATACAGCACATCAGCTCTGACCTGATGCCAAGTGGTGATGCCAGGAGTTCTTTTTCTCATTACATGTGAGAACAAAAGAGTTTTTCCACTAATATTTATTTAGACATCTCATAAGAAGTTCACTTGCTCAACAATAATCACAAATCTAAAGATAACAAATCTATTATATGCTGCTAAGCTGTAAAATCAGGTTATCCCTTTGCATCCATCAGGGTGATTGCAAGATATTTTAGGTTCAGTTCATATCTGCCTCTTAAACTGTTATTGAAGATATCATGCTTCTTCTTTTGGCTGCTCCACAGCAGATTGTATCTCACCCAATCTCTGTCACACCAAATGCTTTCATGTGGTCTTTCACTACATCCATAAATCTTCTCTGTGTTTTTTATCCTTCATGGCAAAAAATATGGAATCTCCTGCTCCCTTTCTCCCGTCACTCGTGAACAAGACCCCAAGATACTTAAACTCTTCCACTTGGAGCAGGAACATTTCCCCGACCCTGAGTGAGCACTCCACCCTTTTCTGCTGAGGACCATGGCCTCGGATTTTAAGGTGTTTTCCCACCGCTTCACACTCGGCCTCGAACCGTTCCAAAGTGAGCTGGAGGTAATTACCCAATGCCAACAGAACCACATCATCTGTGGAAAGCAGAGATGACAGTCTGAGACTACCCAAGTGAAAGCCTTCTGCCCCTTGGCTATGCCTAGAACATAAAATTATTACAAGAATCGGTGACAAAGGGCAGCCCTGGTGGAACCCATCACCCACCAGGAACGAGTCTGACTTATTGTTGGCTATGTGGACCAAGCTCTTGGAACGGTTGTATAAGGATCCCGGAGCACCCCCCCAAAGGACACCCCGAGGGACACGGTCGAATGGCTTTTCCAGTCTTCTCCAAGTCCACAGAACACATGTAGACTGGTTGAGCAATCTCCCATGCACCCTCAGAGGATAAAGAGCTGGTCCAGTGTTCCATGACCAGGACGAAAACTGCATTGTTCCTCCTGTATCTGAGATTCGACTAACGGGCGGACTCTCCTTTCCAGCATCCTGGCATAGACTTTCTCAGGAAGGCTGAGGAGTGTGATCCCCCTATAGTTGGAACAAACCCTCCGGTCCCCTTTCATAAAGATGGGGACCACCACCCCGGTCTGCCAATCCAGATGTACTGCCCCTGATCTTCACTTAACTTGGTACAGGCATGTCAACCAGGACGACCCTACAACATCGAGAGCCTTCAGGAACTCAGGCTGGACCTCATCCACACCAGGGACCCTGCCATTAAGGAGCTGTTTAACTGCCTCAGTGACCTCGCCACCACAGATTGGCGGGTGATCCCCTATGTCCCTAGACTCCTTCTCCATGGAAGACGTGTCAGTGGGATTGAGGAGATCCTCAAAGTATTCCTTCCACCGCCCAACAATTTTCTCAGTCGAAGTCAGCATTGCTCCACCCACACTATACACAGTGCAGGTAGAACATCACTTTCCTGAGTTGGCTGACAGTTTACCAGAATCTCTTCGAGGCCGTCTGAAAGTCTTTTTCCATGGCGTCTCTGAACTCCTCCCACACCCGAGATTTTGCTTCAGCCACTGCCCAAGCCATGTTCCGCTTGGCCTGTTGGTACCTATCAGGTGCCTCCAAAGTCCCACAGGCTAACCAAGCTGATAGGAGGCTCAGCTTTCAACACAGTAATACAGATTTTGATCACCAAGTTAGCCAACCTGGGGCTCCCGCCACCCACCTGCTCTTGAACTGGGTCCACATCAAAAGGAGCCAGCTGAGGTGGTTCGGGCATCTGACAAGGATGCCTCCTGGGTGAGGTGTTCCGGGCATGTCCCACCGGGAGGAGGCCCCAGGGCAGACCCAGAACACGCTGGAGAGATTATATCTCTTGGCTGGCCTGGGAACGCCTTGGTGTTCCCCCGGATAAGCTGGAGGAGGTGGCTGGGGAGAGGGAGGTCTGGGCTTCTCTGCTTGGGCTGCTGCCCCCGCGACCCGGCCCCGGATAAGCGGAAGAAAATGGATGGATGGATGGATGGATGGAGTTGGGCCAAGATAAGGAGAGGAATTTATTTGTTAATAGTTTTCCACATTCACAAAAAAGAAAACAGAATTCTGTCTGAAACATAAGAGAATAGGATATGAGGGAAATACATAGTTAACATGAGTTGGTTGGTGGCAGTTAAGTGTTTATCGTATGTAGGCTGTCTCATAAAAACTAATAAATAATGCTGGTCGGTGTATCATATTTTGTCTCACTTCTCAATGCACTCTCGCAGGTCAGCATGCAACTGTAAATAACAACTTAAGCGATTACGTAGGGGTAAACAGCTGACAGTAAGCATAGCAGTCCTGCCAAAAAGTTATTCTAGAACGTAGTCGGTTGTTAGAAGTATTGCTGAAATGGACTTCCACCAAAACACAGCAGCCTGCGAACTTGAAAGAAATGTACAAGTACACAGACAATATGAAAGAACAGGGAACAGTTACCACACAAGCAGTTTAGATCCCTGCTCACCCCAACTTCCCTACATTGTCAAGTTGACCTAAGTTGCTGATTTAGCTGGTTGTCATGTTACAACTGTAGTTGTAAATGTTGAGATGTTTTTAACTTGTAATTTTATGCTATAACAACTACTTCAGTAATATATTGTCATACTGATATGGAATAATATGTTAAAAAATAGACATCTTGAATTACATTTTACAGTGCACAGTATGACAAGTGTAATTTCTGAACAACCAAAGTGCTTATGGTATAAACTCACGTCTTCACAATAGCCCCAAACACCAAACAATCATATCACAAATCTTCTAAGAGAAAGACAACCAGGTATGCATGAGTACAGGATGAATTGAGAAATGCACGAGTACACCTGAATAGACAAATCTGACCAAATCCAAAGAAGCATGACTACTGAATGCTAACTATTGTGTGCAGGTAGCTAAAAAGCTAAAACCGCAAACATCACCTAAGTCGAAAGCTTTTCTAGCAAGGACACTCCCCACATAATATCATGAGTGGGAAGACATTTTTTAATAATTTAATAATTATTAGCTGATACCTTTGTTAACGATATTCAAAATGACTAATTGTAGATATTTAGTGCTAAGCTGAAATAAAAACAGTGTGGGTGTTTTTTACGCTTACTTTCAGTGCTTATCTGAAAATGATCTCTACCCACATAGCAAGCAGGTGTGGCCTGGAACTGGTATCAAGCCGGCACTGCTGGCTGACTTCTGGCATGATAACATGTATGTCATCCAGATATGGGCCAGGCATGGCATAGATGCCACTGTTTATGTGAAGGCATGTGTTGGGTCAGGACTCTGCAGTCTATTTACACCTACAGGCCAGTGGACACTCTTTCAATGATGAGGATGTTCACATCCTGGACTAGCACCACTGGTGAACAATTGACTGTGAGGCCAATTGCTTGATCATTAATAAGCATATTGTCATGACCATTTACCATAAACCATTGTACAGGGAGCAATGGTGGTTTGAGCGCGGAGTCAAGGAGGCCATTTATGTGAAAAGGGAAAAACTATCTCTGAATCTAGGAGGGTACATGTGTCACCATCTTGCAATGCTGTGATTGCAGCAATTGCTGTAATATTCCTCTACTCTCTGTGAATAGTACTCATGGCCAATGATCAGTGGTCTTTGATCAGTGTTGGTGATCAATGGTCACGACAATTTGCATATTAATGATCAAGATATTGACCTCACAGCCCATTGTTCACCAGTGGTGCTAGTTTCATTCATTGTGCAAATGTTCTGTCTCACTCAGGAGTGGGCACGCTTCCATCCTCTGGAAGCCGTTCATTGTGTCCACTCCCAAAGCCCTATATGTATGTGTCATGAGAGTGAAAGTAATGTGATTGTCTATATTGTAGAATAAAATTGAGGTAGAGGTGGCTAGGAGGGGACAGCAGCTACCCTGCACCTCAGTGAGGCACCTGCACCGAAAAGGCCCTGGATGTGTGGTGTTGTGATGGAGCGGGAGAAGCCCCCATAGACACCTCCATTCCCCAAAATCCACCAAAGGCAAGGGCCCCCACAGCCGCAGTGCCACCGAGCCCCACAGAGCTCGAGGCAGCCCACCCGACCCCACCGCACAGGGAAAACTACACCCACCGCAGCATTCAGTCAACTCCCACACAACATAAGTTGTGCTGTCAAAATTAATGCGATAATTTATCAGATTAATGTGAAACATTTAATACGTTAAAAGAATTTAACATAACTAATGCAGTTTTCTTGTTTTCTTGTAATCTAAGAAATTAAACTTGTGAGCAGCTCTGAAGGAGGGGCAGCATTGCGCTGTACTGGCATTTTGGCTTGCTGGAACTGGTTAGAAGAAGAAGTGATACCATGCTACAGGCTACAGACGCAAGCATGGACAAGAACGGACGGGCTCAGTGGTCCAGCAAGCTTGTGCACGTGAGGAATGTCGCTCTCAAAGGAGACCACTGGACTTTGGTGAACAACGATAACTACTTGGTAACGATATTGACTGGACTCTACAATTGTTTGCACTAACAGTGAGTAAAACTGAAGAGAGACACTATGCTGAGGCGTGTGCTGGACCTTTTTTGACTATTGCAAATGAATGGGAAATCAAGGACAAGTTAACCTCCCCTGTCATCGACAGTGCTCGTAACATGGTTGCAGCTGCCAGACTACTTCCATTTGAAGACCTGCCCTGTACGGCCCGCATTCTGCAAAGAACAGTCACAGTTTCTCTCATGACAGTGGATTTGAAAGGGTTTTGGCCAAATGTCACAAGACTGTTGGACATTTTAAGCATAGTCCAGCAAACGCTCAAGAATTTAAAGGAACAGCAAGTTGCACATGGACATAAAACAGTGTGAGAGATTATTCTCACTCTCACGTCACATCATTCAAAAGAAGCCTCAGATAATGTGAACAAAACAGTCTGCCTCAGTTACTGGCTGAGTGCAAAGGACCAGGTCAAATTACTTCTTTGGAGTGGAAAATGTTCAACATTTTGGGTTTTCAGCTGTGTCTTTTTGTGTTTTAAATATTGACTTTTGTGCATTAAGATGTTACACATTTTGTTATTTACATTTCTAGTGTTGCTAGATTCTATAAAGTATTATTATTAAAGCTAAAATCTCATTTTAATGTCCTTTATTGTTATGGTATTCTGCTTGCACTTTTAGGCGTGGATTCAGTATTATTTCCTATGAGCAGATACTAGAAAGATGTCTTTAATGTGAGTCACTGTTGATGACCTTGAAGGTTTTTTTTAAAGTTGTATTTCACAGGAGAGAACCTGTGTTAAAAGATTGAAGAAAACTATTAAAATTCTCTTTGAATTTAAGCATTTAACATTCTTTGTGTTTATCCTTCATTTACTTCATTATATTGCATAAATGTCTGTTACAAGCTTAAATATGAAGTTGAAAAAATGCAATTGCACCCAGGCTATTGATCAAGTAATTGCATTCAATTACAGAAAATTGTGCGATTAATTAGTTAATTTTTTTCAATTGATTGACAGCCCAAGGTTGAGTTCATCCTCCACCTCTGCTAGATTTCTGCTAGAAGTTTAGAGTCCACCTGCAAAAGATGGTAACAACCTCCACGCCAGCTGAAGAGGCCCCCAGTTTCACTATAAACATCTCTTTAGTGACATCATCTAATTTACCAAACAAGCAAACTGAAGGGGAGGCTGGAATGTTACATTTCAGACACTTTAATAAGTCTTCACATATCCTGCTCCAAAACCTCTGAACAGGTGGACAGAACCAGAGAGCGTGGATGTAATTGTCAGGTGTATTGTCTTTACAGTTTGAGCAGTTGTTAGAACACAGAACGTATCCTGAACATCTGTTGACCTGTATAGTACTTAGTATTTTGTATTGTATTAATTGTAGACCAGGATTTATAATCAGTGCAAAGGTTTTTAAATTTATTTGATTTGGATGTATCTGTATTTTGGATAGTGTCCACTATATTTTAATCCAGAGGTCTCAAACTTAAATGGGCTGCGGGCCACTGCTGGCCCTGTCACCTCATTGGAGGCCACTTTTGCGTTCGAGTAGTACAAAACAAACAAACAAGAAAGCACCCAGTAATATTTCCAAAAACGTAGTGTTTTGCTTTTTGTTTTTTCTTTTGTTTCAAATATTTTATAACAAGAAAAAAAAAATCCTCCGTCTTAACTAACCAAAGACTTTCATTGATTTCATATTAAATGCTTTTCAATTCAATTCAATTCAATTCAATTCAATTTTATTTATATAGCGCCAAATCACAACAAAAGTCACCTCAAGGCGCTTCATAGATACAGAGAAAAGCCCAACAATCATATGACCCCCTATGAGCAGCACTTTGGCGACAGTGGGAAGGAAAAACTCCCTTTTAACAGGAAGAAACCTCCAGCAGAACCAGGCTCAGGGAGGGGCGGGGCCATCTGCTGTGATTGGTTGGGGTGAGAGAAGGAAGACAGGATAAAGACATGCTGTGGAAGAGAGACAGAGATTAATAACAGATATGATTCAACACAGAGAGGTCTATTAACACATAGTGAGTGAGAATGGTGACTGGAAAGGAAAAACTCAATGCATCATGGGAATCCCCCGGCAGCCTACATCTATTGCAGCATAACTAAGGGAGGATTCAGGGTCACCTGGTCCAGCCCTAACTATATGCTTTAGCAAAAAGGAAAGTTTTAAGCCTAATCTTAAAAGTAGAGATAGTGTCTGTCTCCTGAATCCAAACTGGAAGCTGGTTCCACAGAAGAGGGGCCTGAAAACTGAAGGCTCTCCCTCCCATTCTACTTTTAAATACTCTAGGAACAACAAGTAGGCCTGCAGAGTGGGAGCGAAGTGCTCTAATAGGGTAATATGGTACTACAAGGTCATTAAGATAAGATGGGGCCTGATTATTTAAGACCTTGTATGTGAGGAGCAGGATTTTGAATTCAATTCTGGATTTAACAGGAAGCCAATGAAGGGAAGCCAAAACAGGAGAAATATGCTCTCTCTTTCTAGTCCCTGTCAGTACTCTTGCTGCAGCATTTTTTTAACAAACTTATTTTAATATTGCACTCAACAACAAAAAAATCCTCCCAAAAATTAAAAGTCACTTCAAGGGCTGCAAGTAGGGGTGATGTGTAGTGATGGGATTTCCAGCTCTTTTTAGAGAACTGGCTCTTTCGGCTCCCAACCAGTTGTTCAGGTTAGTTTGTTGCTTTAATTAATTTATTATCAACAACAATGTAAAAATATGCACCAAAGGAATTACTAATGTAAAAAACATGGTTTTATTTATGTTTATATATAAATATTTACGGTGGCCCCTAGAGACAAAACACGTACAAACTCCAAAACACATTTCTAGCATTAACTGAACTTCCAAAACAGAGCTACCTAAATCACTTAAATTACACAATTGAAAGCATGAAAGCATGTGTGTATTGTTTGTGTATTTATACACTAACACTCATATTTATTCAAATGATAATAAAAAAAGTTCATTTACCTGTTACTACCACACACCAAATCCGGTCGTTGGTACTTCCTGGCTTGTGTAGCCACGAGGTAACAAAAGCTCAACACTGCCCCCTAGCATCCTGGAGCACTTCTGTTGTGTTTTAGAGTTTGTACGTGCTTTGTTTCTAGGGGCCTCTGTAAATATACTTTTATTTATTCACCCTGCATAAAACGTAATAAATAAATTATAAAATACAAAAACCAACTATTTACATTTTCAGCTTTTTCCTTTTACAAATTTAAAGTGAAACAACACAAAACACTGCAAACCACAACACAATTAAATATAAATTAAAATATGAAAACAAAAAGAAGATGCACATTCTCTGTCATATGGACCTGCATGAATAAACTTTCTGAATCCTTTATCATCTGCATCTGAAAATAGTTGTGGATGATTACTATACCTTTCTAATGTGACGTTGTTGTCCCTGGCTCTCTCTCTCTCTCTCTCCCTCCCGCTCTGTTCCTGTGCTACTGAGTGTAACTACCGCCCCTCCCCCCTCTGCCCAGCACAAAGCACAGGGCTCGCGTGCGGAGTGAAGCAGAAAAAAGTGCGAGAGAGAGAGAAAAAAAAAAAAGCCTCCCAATAAGGAGTCGGTTCGCGTCGTTCACTTCAAAGAGCCGGCTCTAAGAGCCATTTCGTTTGAGACCGACACATCGCTAGTGACGTGGGCCAAAAGTGGCCCCAGGGATGCGAGTCTGAGACCCGTTTTAGACAGTAAGTGGTTGGACAGGGGGTTGAGATTAAAGAATTGTACCACAGTTGGTGAGATTTATTATTATGTAAAGAGAGTGTAAAAACAGATCATGTTGAAATGAATATTCATGTGTGACAGAGCAAATGTTTGATTTGATTTGATTGAATCTTTATTTTGAACATGTTGAAAAAGTACAACAACATAGAATTAAAAGAGACAAATGAACAAAGCAAAACAAAAAGAAAACGAGCAACCACAACTACAAATAACTTTCATGTTCAAAAAGGAGCAGGAAGAGCTTATTTAATCCCACCCCTTTTCCACTATCTAGTAATCAATAGACTACAGAAATACCTCCTTGCAATTACATGATATGTCATGTGTATTTTTTTATTTTTTTTTATTATTCATTTTTTAAAATATATATACATATATGTTTCTATCTATCCATACATACGTATATACACATACACACATATACACATTTTCAATAACCCCATTAACACCTCAAAGGATACACAACCTACAAATATATATATACCCACACCAACATACCCGTGCACCCGCACACACATGAAAATATTAGACAAGAACACCCTATCAAATCTCTACCTCTTCCCTGTACCCTGTAAAAACCATCTCCTTATGTTAAATCAGAGAAAATAATAAAATCATGGTAAAATAGCATAAAACTGAAAGAAATATGAAGGAAACTATGCATTCGGGTTTAAATAGTTAAATGCAACGGAATTCATTATTAATTCATTAATAATTAATTGTGTTAATGCATAACATAGAAAAAGTGTTCTCTGCAAATGTTAGCCCATATGGAAAAAAATAGAAAAAACTTATAAAAGACTTGCATCAGATTTGGCTTGCTTTATATAGTGAATCATATCAGGCTTATATGATTTACCCATGAAAGTAGCCACGTTCTCATTACTTTCATATATTGTTGTAGGAAGTATCCAAAACAAGTTTTTATTATATAGTTTTTCAAGGGATCTTATATGTGTTTTTACTCTTGTGTGCTTTTCATACAAGTTTCACACAAGACAGAAACTTTATAAGATTTATATATATCTTTTCCATATGGGAGAGTTTAGACTGTCGACTTTGATTTTATGTTTTGTGGCTTTTCCGTGTTCACTTTTGCTGCGTTAGATTTTAAATTCCACTATTTTCCTGTGGATTGAATTTCTAAGGGATGCTGCTTTTCTGTGGGATTATTCAGTCTCTCTCCTCTCAAGATCAGAACAAAAATCAGCATTGGCTCAGAGTAGGTTAATTCGATGATATGTTGTAGTATCCAAGTGATTTGAGTCTGTGAATATTATTATTATTTTATTTGGCTTTTGCTTTGCTTCTGTTAAATTCTTTAATAAAGTGTCCCGTATTCAAAAAGTCGAAATTGTGGACATTCCCTTTTAAACCTTTTGTGAAACAGTAAAGCCTATGTAATACCTATGTATTACAATAGCACCACTCATAAGCCCTTTTGTGGATTATTCTAGCCTTAAAAATGAAGGGATCCTTGGAACTTAGTTTTCCAGGCCACTAAATTAAACCCAGTTAGTTACCAAGTGCATGGCTTTAGAATAGACCTGCTGATAATGGGTGTTGCTGAAGAGGGGGAGGACTTGGCCAGAGGGCCACCCTGGTCAAGAGTGCCTTCAGAGGACATTGCATCGGCATCTGGAGGGCTGAGTAGCAGTTAGAGCTTTCCCTCCTGACTCCATCTAAGCTGTGTTTGCCTACTGGATGATACTTACAGGATCAGATATAGGACTTTTTTAACAGAGAGGCAGTTCAAGCCTTCCTGTATTGGAGGTACCTGGTTGAACATCAATAACTATTCAGTTTAGTTTGACTTTCCAAAGCTGTATTGAGTTTGTGCTTGCTTTTCCTGGGGGGAAGCTAAAGTAATCCCTCTAATATGACTTATTGTATTGTGCTTTACAGACAATGTCATCATTTGTTTTAATAGAGAGCAACTCCTATTAACATGCCTCTGTGAAAAGGTCTATATTGCCTCTCTGGTGTGGGCTATATGAGCAAGAGCCCAGGAGGGCTTTGGAGAAATGAAAAGGGAGAGAGGGAGAGAGTCTGCCTATTAGCATTCATGAATAATTGAATTCTGCGTATCTGGCTAAAGTCCAAGTGCATAATTCACTAATTGCAATCAGAGAGGGAAAGCCAGGGAAGCAGAGAGCTCTGTGGTATTGTGTATATGAGTGTATATGTGTGTGTGGCTTGGAGATATGAAGGTAAGGGAATTGGCTTTCTGGATTTAAAAAGGAGAACTGAACCTCCCATGCATGGTAAAACCTCTTCTCACCGGACCTGCTTTGCTATTATACAAGCAAGCAAGGGGCCTGTGTGTGTGTGTGTGTGTGTGTCACTGATCCAGTGTTTATTGTAATATTTAGGAAAATACTATCAGAAGCATCATAAATCATTTTAATCGTTTTTACAGTTTTTAGGGAATATATGGATAAGAATCATGAGCTAATTGAATAGTTTGGTTATCTTTTCATTCAGACAGTGGTGAGGTATGGGTGGAGTGATTCAATTCAATTCAATTCATCCATCCATCCATTCGCTTCCGCTTATCCTTTTCAGGGTCGCGGGGGGCGCTGGAGCCTATCCCAGCTGTCATAGGGCGAGAGGCGGGGTAATTTAAGATTAGCTAGTAAATAATAATTAGCTGATGTTGGTCACGAGACTAAAATCATCTCACTGTGGTAATGTAAATATAATATGGCCAATATTATAGTATTGTCAAATTATTATGATATATATATATATATAGTGGGGCAAAAAAGTATTTAGTCAGCCACCGATTGTGCAAGTTCCCCCACTTAAAATGATGACAGAGGTCAGTAATTTGCACCAGAGGTACACTTCAACTGTGAGAGACAGAATGTGAAAAAAAAATCCATGAATTCACATGGTAGGATTTGTAAAGAATTTATTCGTAAATCAGGGTGGAAAATAAGTATTTGGTCAATAACAAAAATACAACTCAATACTTTGTAACATAAACTTTGTTGGCAATAACAGAGGTCAAACGTTTACTATAGGTCTTTACCAGGTTTGCACACACAGTAGCTGGTATTTTGGCCCATTCCTCCATGCAGATCTTCTCAAGAGCAGTGATGTTTTGGGGCTGTCGCCGAGCAACACGGACTTTCAACTCCCGCCACAGATTTTCTATGGGGTTGAGGTCTGGAGACTGGCTAGGCCACTCCAGGACTTTCAAATACTTCTTACGGAGCCACTCCTTTGTTGCCCGGGCGGTGTGTTTTGGATCATTGTCATGTTGGAAGACCCAGCTTCGTTTCATCTTCAAAGTTTTCACTGATGGAAGGAGGTTTTGGCTCAAAATCTCACGATACTTGGCCCCATTCATTCTGTCCTCAACACGGATCAGTCGTCCTGTCCCCTTGGCAGAAAAACAGCCCCATAGCATGATGTTTCCACCCCCATGCTTCACAGTAGGTATGGTGTTCTTGGGATGCAACTCAGTATTCTTCTTCCTCCAAACACGACGAGTTGAGTTTATACCAAAAAGTTCTACTTTGGTTTCATCTGACCACATGACATTCTCCCAATCCTCTCCTGTATCATCCATGTGCTCTCTGGCAAACTTCAGACGGGCCTCGACATGCACTGGCTTCAGCAGCGGAACACGTCTGGCACTGCGGGATTTGATTCCCTGCCGTTGTAGTTTGTTACTGATGGTGACCTTTGTTACTTTGGTCCCAGCTCTCTGCAGGTCATTCACCAGGTCCCCCCGTGTGGTTCTGGGATCTTTGCTCACCGTTCTCATGATCATTTTGACCCCACGGGATGAGATCTTGCGTGGAGCCCCAGATCGAGGGAGATTATCAGTGGTCTTGTATGTCTTCCATTTTCTGATGATTGCTCCCACAGTTGATTTTTTCACACCAAGCTGCTTGCCTATTGTAGATTCACTCTTCCCAGTCTGGTGCAGGTCTACAATTCTTTTCCTGGTGTCCTTCGAAAGCTCTTTGGTCTTGGCCATGGCGGAGTTTGGAGTCTGACTGGTTGAGGCTGTGGACAGGTGTCTTTTATACAGATGATGAGGTCAAACAGGTGCCATTCATACAGGTAACGAGTGGGGGACAGAAAAGCTTCTCACAGAAGACGTTACAGGTCTGTGAGAGCCAGGGATTTTCCTTGTTTGAGGTGACCAAATACTTATTTTCCGCCCTGATTTACGAATAAATTCTTCACAAATCCTACCATGTGAATTCATGGATTTTTTTTTCACATTCTGTCTCTCACAGTTGAAGTGTACCTCTGGTGCAAATTACTGACCTCTGTCATCATTTTAAGTGGGGGAACTTGCACAATCGGTGGCTGACTAAATACTTTTTTGCCCCACTGTATATATATATATATATATGTGTGTGTGTAGAGGCTGAAAGTACAAACATCACTAGTGTCACACAACTTTGCCACATGTGGCCAACAGCAATGTTTTAATGTTCTTCGTTATTAAACATTCGCACATGAATAAGTGACGTCATATTCAGTACTTACTTTTGACAGTTCACTCTTCGGCCGCTCCCTTCTGCCATATTTTGCGGCAAAATTATCCACACCCACCGCCGCGCTATGAATTGTGGGATATATGGGACCACGAAGCGTGCACCGGACCACGCTTGATATTTGGGGAAATCGACGGCGCATTTGGAGTATGCGTTTGAAGTACACTTCGAATTGGGACAGCCGTCGTCGCGTGGCGGTGACGTAATCGCACTTAAAATGTGTACTTCAAGCGTGCAGACCCTGAATTGGGACACAGCATCTGTGTTTCATGTAGTCTGTGTCGCGTCGTCTGTGTTTCCCACCTCCATGTTTTCATGCCCAGTCTTTTGTAATCTTAGCCATAGCTTTCTGAGTCTTCATAGTTTATCAGTATCCGTTTCCCAGTTTAGTTTAGTTTTGTCACAGTATTTCTGCTTTGTTTGAGACCTGTCTTCAGCCATAATAAAGGCTCGCTTTCAGTTTAAGTTACTTCGGTCTACTCTCTTGTGTTTGTACCTGGGTCCACCACACGCACCACTGCACGGTCTGTCTCCTCAGATCGTGACACATTGGTATGTTAGAAGCACAGTAACCTGTCAGTAACCTGAGCAGAAATTGTGCTTCCTTTCTTAAACACTGCCAGTTAAAAATCATGCTCATGCATTTCTTTGCTTGTTTTGGTATTATACTCGTAACCTTACATTAAATAATTGCAAAACATCATAGCCTAACATAAATTTGCTGAACACTCAGTTCAGTTGTTTGTTAGATTTAGTGAACTGAGATACGCTACACAAATGAAGATGCGTTGCTATAGCAACAGTGGAGAAACAGAAGGAATGGTCCACAAAATGAAATTCAGTCACCGCTGGAAATAACTTCAAGTAACAGAATCTTTCTTTCTCTTCACCCCTAACGCCCACCTTCACCGAGTCCACAACAGAACGTCTGTCCTTGCATCACCTCTCACATGTAGCTTTGTTGCAACCTGCAGTGCAATTTGTTGGCTGTCACTTCTACAAGCTTTTTCTTCAAAGAAGGAAACAAAGGAAACCATGACAACAACATTCAGTGATGTGCTCTTTTCAAAAGAGGTGGTGGAGCTGTGGACCAATCTCTCTAGTAGTGAGAGCTTACTCTTCCCTATTTAATATTTCTGCACAATCTCTGATTTGTTTAGTTAAAATGTTATGACACCAATTGTGTAGAATGGGTGACATATGCAGTTTTTTGGGCCAAAAATGTTTTGTCTTAGGACAAGGATCATTGCTGCAAATCAGCTGCAGTTTATCAGTGCATGGATCATATGTGAAGTGTATGGCATTTGTGATGTATGTGCCTACACATGCCATAACCCATGCCAAATCCAACCTCATGGCTTTTGGGCCACGTCTGACTAACACATTTGTCAATGCCATAATTTAGCCATAAGAGCCAAAACTAGCTAAGATTAGCTAAAGAGAATTCTCAGGTACTTTTAAAGGAAGCATACTAGTATAGAGGCGATTGTGGCTCAAGAGTTGGGAGTTTGTCTTGTAACCAGAAGGTTGCCGGTTCGAGCCCCGGCTTGGACAGTCTCGGTTGTTGTGTCCTTGGGCAAGACACTTCACCTGTTGCCTACTGGTGGTGGTCAGAGGGCCCGGTGGCGCCAGTGTCTGGCAGCCTCGCCTCTGTCAGTGCGCCCCAGGGTGGCTGTGGCTACAATGTAGCTGCCATCACCAGTGTGTGAATGTGTGGATGACTGGATGTGTAAAGCGCTTTGAGGTGCTTAGGGACTAGTAAAGCACTATACAAATACAGGCCATTTATATAATTATTATTTTTTAAATATGTGGCCCCACCTTGTAGCAAGAGGAGGGGTCTGTGTATACGTGGTCCTCCAGTGAATGTGAATAGTGAACAGTGAGATCCCTATGGCATAACAAAGAAGAGCCAACTCCACAGGACAAGACTCAGCCATACATCTGCACCTAAAGGATGAAGGTCACTCTTTCGAGGATGCCAGTGCTCACATTTGGACAGAGAAGATGGTTTGAAAGAGGATTAAAAAAGGTCATCTATGTCAACTGTTAAAAACTATCTTTGAACAGAAGGGGTGGCGTACGACACCAATCGCCTGCCTTCTACAATCTGAGTTCTTTGGTTGAAACGCCCTGTCTTTGTGTGATGCAGAAAAGGTGAACGGTTGGTCTCTACATGCATGGAGGAGGAGGTGAAACTGGCACACTGAACCAGCATGACTAATACAGCATCTTGTAGCAACGTGCCATTCCATCTGGTTTGTCTTTAGTTGACCCATCATTTATTTTTCAACAGGACAATGACCTCAAACACACCTCCAGGCGGTGTGAGGGCTATTTGACCATAAAAGAAAGTGATGGAGTGCTGCACCAGATCACCTGGCCTCTACAGTCACCTAAACCCAATGGAGATGGTTTGGGGTTAGATGGACCGCAGAGTGAAGGCAAAAGGGCCAACACGTGCTCAGCATCTCTGGGAACTCCTTCCAGACTGTTGGAAAACCATTTCAGGTGACGACCTCATGAAGCTCATCCAGAGAATGGCAAGAGTGTGCAAAACAGTAAGCAAGCAAAGGGTGGCTATTTTGAATAATCTAAAGTTAGTTAGTTATTTACTTTTTGTTTACTACATATTCAGTCTGTCTTCATTCATAGTTTTGATGCTTTCAGTGAGAATCTACAATAAAGAAAAACTATTGAATGAGAAGCTGTGTTCAAATTTTCGACTTGTACGATATATATACCAGTTGTACTTGGGTTGTACTAGGAATGATGATATCTCCACCAAGAGACCTGGTGTCTTGTCTCCCCCTTGCCATACCATTTGTTGTATCTCATCAATCTCTAGTTGTGATAGCAGTGGCGAACATCAGGAGTTTCACAGAAGGTTCAGTAATTACTGTAGAGAAGGAAGAGGGGGAAAAAACACACCCTCTGGGGGAGGCTGGCGTTGATTGTCTCTTTGTGGGATGTGATGCTCCTCAGCCTCACCTGCTGCTTCCTGTCCATCATGTGGTGGCCACAGTAAGCTTGGTGAGCGTCTGGTGGGTGGAGGATTTCTGGGTGACGGTGTTGAAGCCCAAGCTGAAGTCCATGAACAGGATGGCATACAGTGGGGCAAAAAAGTATTTAGTCAGCCACCGATTGTGCAAGTTCCCCCACTTAAAATGATGACAGAGGTCAGTAATTTGCACCAGAGGTACACTTCAACTGTGAGAGACAGAATGTGAAAAAAAAATCCATGAATTCACATGGTAGGATTTGTAAAGAATTTATTCGTAAATCAGGGCGGAAAATAAGTATTTGGTCACCTCAAACAAGGAAAATCCCTGGCTCTCACAGACCTGTAACGTCTTCTGTGAGAAGCTTTTCTGTCCCCCACTCGTTACCTGTATGAATGGCACCTGTTTGACCTCATCATCTGTATAAAAGACACCTGTCCACAGCCTCAACCAGTCAGACTCCAAACTCCGCCATGGCCAAGACCAAAGAGCTTTCGAAGGACACCAGGAAAAGAATTGTAGACCTGCACCAGACTGGGAAGAGTGAATCTACAATAGGCAAGCAGCTTGGTGTGAAAAAATCAACAGTGGGAGCAATCATCAGAAAATGGAAGACATACAAGACCACTGATAATCTCCCTCGATCTGGGGCTCCACGCAAGATCTCATCCCGTGGGGTCAAAATGATCATGAGAACGGTGAGCAAAGATCCCAGAACCACACGGGGGGAACTGGTGAATGACCTGCAGAGAGCTGGGACTAAAGTAACAAAGGTCACCATCAGTAACAAACTACAACGGCAGGGAATCAAATCCCGCAGTGCCAGACGTGTTCCGCTGCTGAAGCCAGTGCATGTCCAGGCCCGTCTGAAGTTTGCCAGAGAGCACATGGATGATACAGCAGAGGATTGGGAGAATGTCATGTGGTCAGATGAAACCAAAGTAGAACTTTTTGGTATAAACTCAACTCGTCGTGTTTGGAGGAAGAAGAATACTGAGTTGCATCCCAAGAACACCATACGTACTGTGAAGCATGGGGGTGGAAACATCATGCTATGGGGCTGTTTTTCTGCCAAGGGGACAGGACGACTGATCCGTGTTGAGGACAGAATGAATGGGGCCAAGTATCGTGAGATTTTGAGCCAAAACCTCCTTCCATCAGTGAGAACTTTGAAGATGAAACGAAGCTGGGTCTTCCAACATGACAATGATCCAAAACACACCGCCCGGGCAACAAAGGAGTGGCTCCGTAAGAAGTATTTGAAAGTCCTGGAGTGGCCTAGCCAGTCTCCAGACCTCAACCCCATAGAAAATCTGTGGCGGGAGTTGAAAGTCCGTGTTGCTCGGCGACAGCCCCAAAACATCACTGCTCTTGAGAAGATCTGCATGGAGGAATGGGCCAAAATACCAGCTACTGTGTGTGCAAACCTGGTAAAGACCTATAGTAAACGTTTGACCTCTGTTATTGCCAACAAAGTTTATGTTACAAAGTATTGAGTTGTATTTTTGTTATTGACCAAATACTTATTTTCCACCCTGATTTACGAATAAATTCTTTACAAATCCTACCATGTGAATTCATGGATTTTTTTTTCACATTCTGTCTCTCACAGTTGAAGTGTACCTCTGGTGCAAATTACTGACCTCTGTCATCATTTTAAGTGGGGGAACTTGCACAATCGGTGGCTGACTAAATACTTTTTTGCCCCACTGTATGTGTTGGTTGGTCAATGTGTAGGATGTAGTGCAGACTAATACTGACTGCATCCTGTGACTTCTACCAGGTGGGTCAGCCCCAGTCTTTCCTAGGACTTCATGATCACAGACGTCAGGGTGACAGGCCTGTAGTCATTTAATCATGTGATGGTGGACTTTGAGACTGGGATGATAGTGGAGTGTTTAAGCAGGAGGGCACTTCACATAGCTTCAGAGAACTGCTAAAGATCTTGGTGACGATGGGGCAAGTTGGCTGGCAAAGAGTCAGGTCCTGGAGCCTTCTGGGTTTTCTCTTTCTGGATGAGCAGACACATCCTCACAGATGGACTCCTGTAGCTGGTGATGTGCTGCAGGCCTCTCTAAACTGATGCAGAGTCAGAGTTTGCTGAAAAGGCTGTTTTGTAGGTTCTCACTGTAGCTCTTCTTTAAGTTGGATTATCCGGGTTGATGAGAACTGGGGAAAAATACCTAGAGAGGATTGTCCAATGTTTAAGAGGTCCTCTCTGTTGAAAGTGACAAGAGGATCACGAGAAAGAGAGATCCCCAGGCTTGATTTCTTGTATCGCTCAACCCTAATTTTATATACTCTGATACAGTGAGCCCTCCAGCAGTGGTTTATGGTCATTGCATATTTTATAAGCTGTCCTTTTTACGTGAACACTTCCGTATTTAAGAGACACAGAATATATATATATATATATATATATATATATATATATATATATATAGATAGATAGATAGATAGATAGATAGATAGATAAATGTGTGTTCTGTTGTTAACTGTGGCCAGGGGGCCGCACAGAGTCTAACAAGCTTTGCTCAAATTCACCAGCTTCATTCTGCAGTCAATATCTGGGATCGATATGCTTTATATTCAGTATGTGTATTGCGCTTATTGCATCACCATTTTCGTCTAGAACTTTCTTAAATAGTGAGAAAAGACCATTAGATGCCCTTTTTTCTTGGGTGTATCAAGAAAGTGAAGTGAGTGAAGAAGCAAAATAAAAGATATAAGGGATAAGCATCAAATCACATACAGGCCCTCTTCCCATTTTGATTGTCTGTACGTGACTGGCCACTGTCAATTAATAAATCTCAGATAAAAAAAAACACATTGTGTAAAGACTTTTAGCACTGACAGACATTTGGCACTTTGTTATAACTAGCCCATTAATGTGACCTTGTGGATTTGTCTGCATAGCTTCAGTCAACAGATATTGCTTCTCAGAGGCCAGCTGCATATTAGCTGAAAACACCAGTTTCACCTCATTTGGGATTGCTGATACTCCCCTGATGCAGACACCACTGCTGATGAGTGTGTGTTTGGCCCAGAGTTCATGGCCAGAACCTCTAGATTCATGCCATCCTTATATTTAATTATGTATTGCCGAACAAAAGCTAACATCCACTCTGGCCAACCCTGCTACAAACTGTTGGCTGTTTTAAATGTCATTCTAATTATCCATGTCTTTGGCACTGAATGCAAAAGTAAATATATGTGGCCTCTCCAGTCACTCTCCGTATCTTCATCACTCCTACTGTGATTAAATATCACACATTTTCAATAAGGTGGACTACCCCAGGAGCCTAGGATTATTGCAGCATAACTAAGGTGTGTGTGTGTGTGTGTGTGGGGGGGGGGGGGGGGGGGGGGCTAACTATAAGCTTTATTAAAGAGGAAACTCTAATCCTAAAAGTAGGATGTCTGTCTCCCAAATCCAAACTGGTATCTGGCTTCACAGAAGAGAGGCCTGAGATCTGAAGGCGCTGCCTCCCATTCAATGTTTAAATACCCAGGGAACCCAGGGAAGTAGGCCTGCAGGCTAAGGGTGAAGTGTTGGAGTGATATGGTACCATTAGGTCTTTGAGATGAGGTATTTATTCAAAGCCTGTTATTCAAAGCCTTGTATATGAGGACAAGAATTTTAAATTCAATTTTGGATTACACAGGAAGCTTGATTAACCTGAAAATAATTAATTAACTATTAAATATACAAATAAATTATTTTGTATCACTATAAGACAGGATGTTTCTAATTTCAAAAATATTGCATAAATGAAAGAAAGCAGTCCCACATATATTTATGTAGGCTTACTTGTGGTTCCTATGGTATTTAAAAGTAGAGAGGGAGGCAGAGTCATCTGTGGGACCATCTCCCAGGGACAGTTTTCAGTTTTCAGTTTATGTTTTCAGTCCACATGTGGTGAACCGAGTTGAAAAAGCAGGAGGAATCACAGGAATTATTAGGAAACATAGGGTTTCCATCCATTTAACCCCCCAAAGATCATATATACAAAAGTAATAAATGCTGAGCTCATAAAAGAGGTCAAAGAAACTTAACAAACCAAGCAACTACCCAAACAAACATAACTGACCTGAACATGAAATGACACACAAGGGTATATATAATGGCTGATCAGACCACTATGACACACAAGGGGTAACTAAACAAAAACACAATTGTAAATAACAAACAATGCAGTATAGTCTGGTTTGTTAATAAATTAATATCCACCAGTTTTAACCAATCAGATAGATGCGCATTCTCATATAAAACTTTGTGTAATGCTAAGATAGGTTACTCTACACAGATGGACCACAGGGAACAACGGGGCTATTCAACTGCGAACTGAGCCATGAGTTTAAACTTGTGCCGTGATCAAAGCCAAAACTATGGAGCACTTGCAAACGACAAGTGAGATTTCAACTGTGGAATCTGCAGTTCTCTGATTTTGGGGCCAAAGGGAGAGTCCTACTGGATGGCAGGGTCCCGGGGAAGGGTCAGAGTCCCTGACAGAGTCAGGTATGATGATGGGATGCAGATTCTATCACGAGGATTTGCATCTGGTAATCTGGTGAGTAGCTATGAACGAGAGGTACAAGGTAGGTCAAGGTAATTTACTATAACATTTACAAAACACAACAATGGCCTGCGCTAACTGTGGTTAGCTGAGAATCTAGCAAAGAGAAGTTGAGAGCGCTGGCCTTATTAGCTTGATTACCCACAGGTGAGAGCAATGAGCAGGAGCACGGTGGCTCCTCCCGGAGGTGGAACTGCCGGCTCTGCGGAAAAACAGTGGCACTCACCCAGACCATGACAAGATTTGTGACATATAGTGTGTTTGGAGTGTATAGTTAGTGTGCAGTTTTGTGTAGGTCGTGTGTAGTGTAGACACTTGTTTTGTGTGTCAAAACAATGAGTACACAACTGATAATTATAATAATATAATTATACCCTGGACCCCAGAGGGTTAAGGGATGATTCAGAGTTAGCTGATCCAGGCCTAAATGCATCAAAAAGGAAAGTTTTCAGCCTAATCTTAAAAGTAGATGTCTCTATCCCTGGCTCTGTTGGCTCTGAAATAAAATAGAGGGGTTGCTTATTCACAGCGTGGATGAGGAGGAAGAAGTTAATGACTAATTGCCTTCAGTAACAGCCCTTGTCCTGGACCTGAGCTATCTCACCAGTGAGCAACGGTCTCAGGTAACGCCTCTGATTAATTCAGACATATTCCAAAAGTACCCAGGTCGCACCAGTCTGTTGGAGCATGACATTGTTTTAAAACCTGATCCAGCTGTGAAGCGTATGAGTTACAGGATACCAGAACGCTTCCTGGTGGAGCTAAAGGAGGAGGTGGACCTCATGCTGTCTCTTGGAATCACCTTCAACAACTGTTGTATTGGCTCCGAAAAAGGATAGCACGATATGATTTTGCATCGACTTGAGGTGCCTCAATTCCATATCAAAATTTGACTCTTACCCAATGCCACGCATTGACAATCTCATCAAGCGTTTGGGGAAGGCAAAATATGTAACAACCATTGATCTCTCCAAGGGCTACTGGCAAGTACCCCTCACTAAACAGTCTCAAGAGTTGACAGCATTCTGTCAGCATTGTTCGAGTTCACAGTCCTGCCATTTGGTCTGCATGGGGCCCCAGCGACATTTCAAAGACTAATGGATCAGGTACTCTGTGGGCTCTCAGCATTCACCGGTGCGTACCTTGATGATGTTGTTTTCAGTGGAACTTGGGAAGAGCATGCGGATCACCTAAGAGCCATGCTGGATTGACTGCGTTCCGCAGGACTTACCATCAATCCAGCAAAGTGTGCTCTTCCTAGGACTGAAGTCCAGTACCTCGGGTTGGAGGTGGGACAATTAAACCACAGGTTGACAAAATTAATGCAATTACATCATGTCCTCTTCCACAAACCAGGAAACAGCTTAATTCCCAACTTTTCAGCAAGAGCAGCCCCATTGACGGACAGGACTGGCTGAAGATGTCCCAATAAGATTCGGTGGAGAGCTGAAGCCATTGGAGCTTTCAAAGACATTCGCCAGTCCCGGAGTAAGGACCCAGTTTAACACTCACCAGATTTTACAAAAGACTTTACGTTGCAGGACGATACTTCTGAAAGGGATCTGGGAGCAGTGCTTCTGCAGGGACCACCAGAGGATTGACATCCTGTCACCTACATCAGGCGAAAGCTGCTACCAAGGGAGAACCGCTACGCAACGGGTTAGAAGGAAGCTTTGGCCATTAAATGGGCACTTGACTCTCTTTATTTGCTGGGAAACAAGACTGATCACAAAGCCCTGCAGTGGCTGTAAAGAATGAAAGACACTAATGGGAGAATCACCAGGTGGTATCTGGCTATACAGCCATACCGGTATGGAAGATCCAGAAGTGGGGGAGTGTATGATGGCCAAACCCATGGCGTAACTCTAAAGGCGGTAACTCTTGTATTGTCATTTCTTTATTTGAACACAGTAACACACTTTAGTTTCCAATAACATTATTGATTGGTTTGGATACATTTGTTCTATTTGTAAGCGCACACATTTAGTTTACTTACGTATTCATACCAGTTCATTTCTTTGATTTTTGACAAACCTTTGTCTTTTATTTCTTACCTGCCATCATCCCTGGGAGTTGCTGGACAACAGATGGTAGCCAGGGTTTGAAACCACTAAATGCAAAAAGGGATAATTGGACCGCACTACCACTTCCTCCTAAAGGGGAGAATGTGTGTTTTCTTTCATTTAAAAACAAATTAGTTGTACTTAATTAAATACCTCCTTGAATTTAGGGTTTAGTAGTTTTGATTTCCTTTTTTGGTGTTTAACCCTTTAAAGCCGGTCAGAGCGGGCACGCTCTGTTTTGCGTAACTATTTTTAAATCCCGGTAGCTCTGCAACCACGTGAGCTAGCACAATAATTTTTTTTGCATATGAAACCGGAGGAGTTGTACTTCCATCTTATGCCATCAGCTTGTCCTCGGTCACAGTTTCCTTCCACATATAGCTTTGCAAAAACCGCATAAAAAGCACTTGCAGCAACAATTCAATTCAAGTCAATTCAATTTTATTTATATAGCGCCAAATCACAACAAAAGTTGCCTCAAGCAACAAAAACAAAATATTCAGAGGGTATAGGATTCTGAGGATACCAACCATCACCTGGTCGACGGTGCATGGAGAAGGGTGGGAGAGCTTCAGTCCATTTCAATGGGCCGTGCACGGACCCCCTCAGTGGAAGCATTAAACTATGAAATGTCCTTTGCGAGTACTTTGTCTCACCTGCAGGGAGTGTTTCATGGCAAGAAGACATGGTGTAGGTAGACCAAAGGTCTCTTTTTTTGTTTTTGTTTTTAATTTCCTTGTTTACTTTTTAAATTTTATTTAAATAAAAAATTCCCTTTGTAAATACTGACAAAAATAAATCTACCTCTGGGAAATTGCAAAAAAGGTTTGCTTTATTATATAAATACAAAAATATCTTGCATCAAATTGTGCAAACAGTTCTGCAAGACGCCACGAAATTGAGGTAGGAAAGACACATAGCCATAGTGTCACAAAGAACATTGAAATAAACATTTTGAATTAAGTTTCACAAGGAACATTTAAAACATTTGAATGAAGCTGTAGTTTCAATGCACCGTTTACAGCAGCGACTAGTAAACTCCAAAATATTCTTAGATATATAAGTGTTGGAAATTTATTATTTAACTTACTCAGAGTTTAGCATTTTCAGAAAGGACATTGGTTGATGGGGCCTGGCAGTCTTGGAGGATGGGGGGTGGTGGCTGTACCTCATGATGAGGGTGGATGGGATACCAAGGTGGCTTATCCTGTGAACCTGCAAATTGAGAATGGCTGCCCTGCTCTGCCTCCTGTGTGTCATAAATCATGTTCACTATGTTTCCTTTGAGCTGCAGCTGCAGAGCTCTGTCCTTTATGTTTCTCAACTCTGAGGCTACTTGTTGGCCAAACAGCTCCTCTGACTCTGCATTAGATCCTGATAGTGTTTTCCGGACCTCCTGAAGCAGGGGAAGTTTGGCCATCTCAATGCTGTGCTCTGCTAATTTTGGTGTAGGTTTTTGCACTCTAGGTCTCTAAACAAGCTGACCTGTCGACTCTGTGACCGGTGGACTGTTTGAGGTATTTTCCTCTTCCTGGCTCACTGAAATTAGGCTGGTGGTGTTCGAAGAAATAAGGACATCTGCTTCAATTCCCACAGTGGACTGATCCTCATCTCCCTCCTCTCTTGCGCCTGTGTCGTCTGACTCTGTGTCAAGCTGTAGGAAACAGTACAGAAAGCAGACAGAGGGAAAGTGATTTACACAGAAATAAAGATCTAAACAGTATTAGGTCAGATACTAATTTTACACTGTATACTTTGTGGCATTTGCTGAAAACATTTCAACTGAGACCTTTGACATCATTCCCCACAAATATCCCTTCATGAGGTGTGTGTATGTGCATATGCTTTGGTTATAAACTCACTCTCAGAGTGGACTCTGTATTTCTATGGACAACATGTGCGTTCAAGAAATCCAAATGTTTTAATATCCAGACCTGTTTGGGAGTTGGTGGTTTCTGGTCATTGCCACTGGGTTTGGTTTGAGCAGTTTGCCATACTGTGTCGAAATGATGCAACCCGAGTAGGGATGCACCGATACCGATACTGGTATATACATTCACATTCTTTCTCTCTTACGGCGCCTAAGTGACGGCCTTGGCTCCCTGTTTTGTCTGATCCTGATGAGATGGGGCAGAAAACCTCTCCGGTATGCTCTGTTCTCTTCTAATCAGACAAATAAGGCCATGACTCTCTGAAAACAGTATTTCTTATAACTAAGCAGTATAATGCATCATAAAACAATATCATTTATTCACAATAAATTAGCAGTCTAATGTAATACAAATCAGTTTAATAAATCTAATAGTTATCAACTCTTCAGGAGAATAATGCAAACTAAAACTACATAATAATTTCACAATATGGGTCCTCTGTAGGCCTGTAGGAAAACCCGGACACTTTCATCCATCTCGAAAATCCCCCGGACAGAACTTGAAAAGTTGACATGTCCGGGGAAAAGAGGACGGTTGGTCACCCTAGTTAACCCTTGTGCGCCCGCCGGTTCTCGGGAGGCATAGGCACGTCTTTGCTCCTGGGACACACGCGGCACCTTCGCCTCTTGACCGGAGAGGAGTCGCGTGGCGTAGCGGTGGTACGAGTAGCAGCAGTAGAGGCATCAGCATCATCAGCCTCAGGCCGCAACTCAGCCTCATCCTCATACCTCACGCTAACGCCCTGGCTTCGAGCATGGGGGGGGCGAGCGCTTTGCCCAGTCGCTCGAGGAAGAGCCTTCGTTTGTTGAGCTTGCCCGTCATCCAGTCGGGGTGAATTTCCCTCCAGAGCACGAATGCGTTGTAAGCCACGACGTCAGCCATGTTGTGGAAAAGGGCCACAGGCCACCTGCAGGTCTTTCTCCTGCAGCTGAACGTGCTCACGACCTTGTCCAGGTTGTCGATGCCTCCCTTGGTGCGATTGTAATGCAACACCAAGGGAGGTTTTCCACCGTTGCTGTTGCTGTTGCTGCTGTTGCTACTGCGGCGGCTAGGCTGAGGCTCGGGGCCGGAGTGGTGGTGATAGCGAGGAGCGGTGGTGAGGAGCAGCACGTTCTTGTTCTTCTTGGCCACGTAGGAGAGGATGATTGTGTCGGGGCCTCTTCTTCCTCCTCCTCCTCCATCATCTACCGAGCCGCAAAGTACTACGGATTCGACGGAGCCGACGGCTCTGCCCTTGACGCAGCGCAGCTCTCTGGGGATCTCGGGTCTGTTTGATCGCAGAGTGCCCAGCACGGTGTGGCCTCTTTCGCAAAAGAGCCTGTTGGCGAGCTTGCGCGAGGTGAAAAAGTTGTCGCAGGTGACGTTGTGTCCCGGCGTCAATCCCTCAGTGAGGTCCACGACCACTCGAGTGGCCAGGTGCTTTTCGGGAGAGCCGCGCTTGTCGGGCTTGCCGGTGTAGACTTGCATCTTCCACGCATAGCTGGAACGCGCGTCGCAAGCCACCCATATCTTGATCCCGTACCTGGCTGGTTTGCTGGGCATGTATTGTCTGAACGGACATCTTGCTGATGGCGAGAGAGAGAGGGAGATGTGGGAAGGTGGGGTAGAAACAGAAGAAGAGACGTGAGTTTGACAGAGAACACACATGGAAGAGTGGAAGTTCAAGTGATGTAAAAGCACAAACAGAGAACCCATCGAAAACAAGACAAAAGCTAGTGTTGTTCCTCCTCCTTCTCCTCTTATCCCCCCCCCAGTCACGCGCGCACACACACAAACACACGGTACGAACTACGTACCTCTGAACGGCACCAGTCGCTCGTCGACGGTGACCTCCGGTCCCGGTCGGTACATGGCGGGCAACCTCGCCCACCACTCGTCCCACACGGCTCTGATGGGGGCCAGTATGTCGTAGCCGCCGCCGTGGCCGTCGCGCCTGGCTCGTCTGGTCTCTCTGTCGTCGAACCGCAGCATGCTCGAGTATGCATGAAAAGTCTTGAGTGGCATCGTGGCTCTGAACACGGACCTGCCACTCTCGGCATCCCACAGGCCCTCGCAGGCCTCTCCCCGGGACCTGTACACGACGGCGAGTACGAGCAGCCCCACGTAGGCTCAGAACTCGACGTGGCCCATGGGCTTCCATCCGTCGATGGCAGGCCTGCGCCTGTCCGCTTCCAGGTTGGTCATGGCGATCACCAAGTCCTGTATCTCTGGCGGAAAGTAGGCCATGAACGAGGAGGCCTCGTCTCGCGCTGCTGCCACGGCCTCTTTGGTGGGGCCTCGTCCTTGCGGGTCGAAGTTGTCTTCTTCTTCATCTTCTTCTTCTTCTTCATAGTCTTCGTCTTCTTCTTCATAGTCATCGTTGTCATCACTCTCGAGTTTCCTGTCCTTCTCCTCCTCGTCGTTGCACGCGTGCCCGATGCCTACAGCTTCGTCGTCGTAATCATCGGCTACATCTGCGTCGCGAGTTTCACCAACATCGCCATGCCCGCGATCGTGCCCATGATCATCGCCGCCACCTGCAGCACGGCCGGCGTTCTCTTGCCAAAGCTCTGAAACCCCGCGCCCCAGCGCCTGCTTTGCCTGCATAACCTTCATCAGCCTATTAGATTAGAGATTGTCGTCTAATCTAATAGGCTGATGAAGGTTTCCATTTCATTAATAATCCCACTTCACTCTTTTGGCCCCAAAAGATTCATCTGCATGGAGCCATTTGGGACATGGACAGAGGTAGGAAGTCCTCTTCCTTTTTCTGGGTGGAACAGCTAGGCCCCTCCAGTTCTCAACTGCATCTTCATCAGCCAGAAGATCGTTTGTTGCAGCATCAGATCCCACAAACGGGTGAGCATCCATTTTTATTTTGTCTTCTGCACTGTGAATCGTCATGGATCCAGAATTGGCATCTGTGACTTTCTGTGATCCCACTGTTGCCTCATCTTTGGTCTTTTCTTTTGCAGAACAAATCCGCATATTTCCCTCGATGACGGAAAGATGACAAGCAATAAAGCAATTGACACAAACAGGCAAGTTTTCATGTTTAAAAAGGCCATGTTTTATCTCTTTGAACTCAGCTTCAACAGTGGCTGAACTTGCTGTGATGCTGGTGCTTTGGAAGAGAGGGACCATTATACCTGTCCAGAGTGGCAAGTAACTTGCCAGTCTTATTATATGGGGAATAATCTCAGGGAGAAAGTGAATATTATCTCTATCCCCGTTTGCTGCAGCAGGTGACCTGCTCTCCTCACATATTTCTGTTACCCACTGTCGTAGGTCAGTCTGGATCTCATCAACTCTGAGTCCACTCTCTCACTTTCCTCTGTCTGTTCATCTGGAATGATGATGACTCTTGAACAATTTGGGCTTTCAGGTATTTCTTGCACCTTTCTGAAGGAAGAGGCGCTCCAGAACTGTCATCACCTTCTGCCTCACTGAGGGCCACAACAGTGATAGCACGTAGGAGCTGTTTTGCATGGTCCAGGCATTGTGACTGAAGAAGTTTTGCTAATGACCTGACAAAGAAATCTTTAACATGTTGTGTTTTCTTCTTCAGGCACTTCCCACTGGCATATCATCTTAACGCAGCGCGCAACATCAACCCTGATAAAACAAGGGGGGAGTTTGGCAGACTGGGTTCCAAGAAGGACATGAAAGCATTCATTAAGGTAGGACTTCAGATCAGGATGAGGAGTGAAAGCCTTGACCAGAGCTCCCAGAATTGTCAGAGAAAAGTCCCTCACAGCTTCCTTTGGCACAGGTGCACCTGCACAAATCCATTCTGTCAACCAGTTTGCGATGGCATTAACATCATGTTTCTCTGACAACATTTGCACCACTGGGACACTGAGGCAATTGTTTTCTCTCAGAATACCTTGATAAACCTACCTTGATTTTTTTACAATGTCTTGTAAACGTGCAGCTGAGTTTGACTCTAGTCCAATATCTCGTATGCTACGACTGTGAGGAACACTATATTTTAATAACTGCAGAGATGCAATGAGGTCCTTGACCCCTAATTTCAAGTCCTTTCTCTCTTGTTTGGCTTTTCACAGAGTGGCTTGGCTCAGGATCGCCAACATCCATCAGATCTGCTGCCCTCGCTGACATACAGCTAGTTTCATTCTGCTCGCACACAGCTCTTTAGCGATCTCTTCATGCAGGTTTCCAGACATGAACCGCTTAGAGTGGCCAGTGTGCAGGGAGAGATCTGTATTTTTCATGAAACACTGGAGCACCATTGGACTATTAATTGCTGGCTGTCTGTCACATGACATTTCTAACTGACCATGACACTCCTTACAGTCGCCTCTAATGTCCAGGTAAATATTGGTGATAGTTGGATGGACCTTTGCTCCTTTGCTCTGTCTGGATGAAAGTGAATGATGTTAAATGTTTTCAAAAGTACAGCAATTACAAATTTGAAAGATGATTAAAAACATCCAGTACACTGGACCAAAGTGCTGTACAGTGTATGTAAATGGGTTAAACACTCAGACTCAAGTCAATAAAATTCACAAATTAAATTGATTGATTAGTTGATTGGTGGAGAACATGGAGGGGGGTTGCCCCTGGCTGAATATATAGGTCAGAAGTCATCTTTTTTTCTATCCTAATCATAGTGTATTTTTTTTTATTTAGATGCCTCGAAAGCCATCTGTAGACAGGTTTTCTCCTCAAAAAAGGGAATACACAATCTTGAAGCCTGGCACTTGGACTCATATCATTAATGACCTCATATGGAAGAAGATCAAAAATACACGGACACCTGTATTAACTCAGTAACTGAAACCTCAGTATTTTAAATCTTCACTTACCTTGTCCAGAAATCAGATTTTACACACTACTGTAAAAATCCTTCAGACATAGTCATGCCAAATAATACTTTTTTCTGCCAAAAAAAATGTGTATTTGATGGAAAAGACTGCTAGCTTGTTCATTTTTCGAAGTGTTCATGGGAGTGTAAAATGTTCAAATGTAGTTTTCAGTAAAAGGATGTTGTATATGTGACCAAGTGGTCAGCGGGGTAACAAAATGTATAAAATGACAACACCACTTAGGGGAATTTCACCCTCAGGAAATAAAATCTTTTGAGAATACAATTGAATAATAAAAAAAGAGGTTTGCACAGGTTCAGGGACGTACACCGAGGCAGGCTGGCTCAAATATTAATAGCATTTACTTATGGTACCACAATAAGATAATACAACAATCAATAAAAGAGTGCTGAACATAGGGTCGTCTGTAACAGTGTCCTAAATTACAATAAAATGAGGATTAACTTACTGGGACTTACCAGTAACCGCGGGGCCAAAAGAAAAGCACACAACTAACCAATACAACCTACACACCCAGTGCTGCACAAAAAGAAGTGTGGAAAACGACCCACCACCTGAGGTCCCAGGGCTGCTGGCAAGTCCTCTGCTCTAGAACATAAAAGCATAAAAAAACACGTTAAAAAGAATAAACAGGGACATCGAATATCAGGCTCGCTATATATAAAAAAAAGAATAAAAGAAAACAACTGAGAACTTTAATAAAACACATACACACACACAGCGCAGACTGGAAATACTCGCACTCCTTGAGACATTGAGGAGTCCTGATGGAGGTGAGTTTGAAATGTTCAACACAGGGCATGCCGCTACATTCTCCCGGACCTCCTGAGAGGGAGATGGCCACCAAAACAACCGTTGTAAAAAGGTGATTGTTCGATTCTTACCCGGATGGCAGGCGAGCCTCGCAGTGTGTCCCCAGTGGATAACCTTTCTCCTGGTTGCCGAGGGAACATACATTCTGCCTCTGTTCCGGGGTCGGGCTCTTGTTGCTGGGCAACTTGGACCACTTTTTTAATCTCCCAGGTGAGGGTCCCCATAATGCAGGAGGCAGGCAGAATGGGCTTCTCTTTCTCCTCAGGGTCAGTGTCTGGCGCGAACTGGCATGACAAGGCATCCGGTTTCTGTTCCGGGACCCGGGTCTGTAGGGTTATGGTAAGGTTAAACCGTGCAACAAACAATGCCCATCTGGCTTGTCAGGCATTCAGGAGGTAGGCAAGGTTCTTGTGGTCTGTCCAAACAACAACAGGATGTTCGCTGCCCTCCAGCCAGTGCCATCACTTCTCCAGCACCAGCTTGATGGAAAGAAGCTCCCGGTCGCCCACATTGTAATTCCTTTCGGCCTGAGAAAGACGACGGGAGAAAAAGGCACAGGGGTATAATTTACCTTCTATGCACCGAGAGAGGACTGCCCCAACTCCCAAATTAGAAGTATCCACTTCCACCACGAATGGCAGGGCGAGGTCAGCCTGGGTGAGAATGGGGGCCGAAGCGAAAAGGTGTTTGAGAAAGTCAAATGCTTGTTGAGCTTCTGGAGACCACAGGAAAGGCTGTTTGGGTGATGTGAGTTGTGTGAGAGGCAATGCAACCTTACTGAAGTCCCGGATGAAACGTCTGTAAAAGTTGGCAAATCCAAGAAAACTTTGGAACTTCTTCCAGGTTCCGGGCACAGGCCACTCCAGTGTCAGTTGGCTATGATAGTAAACAGTAGACACCGATGTAGTTTACTGAATCTTTTGGACTGTGTTCAGCACAATATTAATTAGTCAATGTCAATTGTTGATTTGTCCTATTCTCATTGTATGACGAATTATAATGGCTGTTTGGTAGCCGTTTGCATACTCTGCTTACTCTCTTTCTCTCTTCGTGTGTGTGTGTGTATATTTCTCTGGTGAAATTCAGTATGGTTCAGGCAACAGTTTAATGTTAATGTACAATCCTTAATATGTTTTATATGTGTGTGGGTGGGTGGGGGGATGTTCGCCCAGGGCGCCAAACAGGCTAGGACCGCCACTGACTGTGTTTTTCTCTGGGTTGCGGTGAGTGACAGACAGTGTTGGGAAGTAACGGAATACATGTACCGCCGTTACGTATTTAAAATACAAAATATGAGTAACTGTATTCCGTTACAGTTACCGTTTAAAAAGGTGGTATTTAGAATACAGTTACTTTGTTGAAATAAATCGATTACATGGTGGTATTTTCCTGTTTTACAAGGCTATGCCCTCTCTATTTTTGGTTTTCACGCCTATGGAAACCCAAACAAAACACACATTAAGAGGCTCTAATGTCTGTATCTCAATCTCGCGGCCCATGTCACCCCTACTTGTGGCCTGCGCAATGACGTGAAGAAATATTTTTAAAAATTATTCACCAAAATTATCTAAAATGAAGGCAATAGGCAGAGTGTTTACAGGTATAGCTCTAAAGAATGTAGCCTCATGGGCAGGGTAGTCCGAGAATGGACCGCCATACCCGTTATGTGTCTGTGAGCGAGGGAGGGAGAAAAAGGAGAGTGGAAAGGACAAGCTGTCACCGGGCAGAAATGGGAGCTGGAAGCATGTAAATATAATAATAACCACTGCAGCCAAGAAGAGAGCCTGACGAGCCCAGTTGTAAGTAAGCTATTAAGACTCGACTGTACACCGTGTTCGTGTTTTCCTCCGAAAACAATAAGTTCTGTTGGAGCAGCCTTTCAACGCCTCTCTCTGTCTCTGCTAGCAAAGTTGACCCAGACAACAGAGTAAAGCTAGTTTTCAGCTACGAGCCGACATGAACCCGACGTATCAGCCAGAGGTCCCTTTACTACGGTTCGGAGCCGCGGACCTGTTTTATATACGTGCGGAATAGTTTTCTATACGAGATCACTGCAAAAAGTGCAGCCTTACCTACTGTTACTCATTTATATTAAGATTTAAACATCTAGCTGGTGTTGTTGTGGTGAGTAACCTTCAAGTAATAAATCACACAGCGCAACATCTCTAAAATTAGAAATATCCTGTCTCAGAGTGATGCTGAAAAACTAGTTCATGCATTTATTACTTCCAGGCTGGACTACTGCAATTCATTATTATCAGGATGTCCAAAAAACTCACTGAAAAGCCTTCAGTTAATCCAAAATGCTGCAGCAAGAGTACTGACAGGGACTAGAAAGAGAGAGCATATTTCTCCTGTTTTGGCTTCCCTTCATTGGCTTCCTGTTAAATCCAGAATTGAATTCAAAATCCTGCTCCTCACATACAAGGTCTTAAATAATCAGGCCCCATCTTATCTTAATGACCTTGTAGTACCATATTACCCTATTAGAGCACTTCGCTCTCGCTCTGCAGGCCTACTTGTTGTTCCTAGAGTATTTAAAAGTAGAATGGGAGGGAGAGCCTTCAGTTTTCAGGCCCCTCTTCTGTGGAACCAGCTTCCAGTTTGGATTCAGGAGACAGACACTATCTCTACTTTTAAGATTAGGCTTCAAACTTTCCTTTTTGCTAAAGCATATAGTTAGGGCTGGACCAGGTGACCCTGAATCCTCCCTTAGTTATGCTGCAATAGATGTAGGCTGCCGGGGGATTCCCATGATGCATTGAGTTTTTCCTTTCCAGTCACCTTTGTCGCTCTCTATGTATTAACAGACCTCTCTGTGTTGAATCATATCTGTTATTAATCTCTGTCTCTCTTCCACAGCATGTCTTTTATCCTGTCTTCCTTCTCTCACCCCAACCGGTCGCAGCAGATGGCCGCCCCTCCCTGAGCCTGGTTCTGCCGGAGGTTTCTTCCTGTTAAAAGGGAGTTTTTCCTTCCCACTGTCGCCAAAGTGCTTGCTCATAGGGGGTCATATGATTGTTGGGCTTTTCTCTGTATCTATGAAGCGCCTTGAGGCGACATTTGTTGTGATTTGGCGCTATATAAATAAAATTGAATTGAATTGAATTGAATTGAATTGAATAGTACATTCATGTAGTTGTAAACAGCATGATAATATATTAAGTAATCCAAAGTATTCAGAATTAGTTACTCTCATTGAGTAGCGTAACGGAATACATTACAAAATATATTTTTGGGCATGTATTCTGTAATCAGTATTGGAATACATTTTAAAAATAACCTTGCCAACACTGGTGACAGAAGCTAAAGGACTGCCATTAAGCACCGAAACTTGGAGCGCTTCAGCGAGCGGAACCAGTAGCGGTTTTTGATACGGGCGACACGGGCGGTTGCCCGGGGCGGCATCGTGGTGGGGGGCGGCATAACGGGCATCGGCAAAAAAAAATAAAAAATTGCTTGTACTCATGCTGCCCCGACATCAGCCAGCGCATATTGGGATTGGGTGTCATAGGCACCGATCGGTTTTCTATCGCTCATTTGCTGGGAGTAAGGGCGCCCTCCGTTTGCAAGGTGCGCCTGCTGCTTGCGGCACAGGGAGGAGAGGGCGGGGCGGCGGGGGATTCTCTGGCTGGCTGGAGCGGCATCTAATAACCAACTCGCAAAATAAAACATAATAAAAACAAAACAACAAACACGAAAATGCCAGACATGATACAGACTTGTAATTTGCGCCGATGTTTTTTCGAAATTCTATACGTGAAAAGTGAGCGCGAGAGCCCTCGGTGCGCCTGCTTGCTACTGAAGTCAAAGTAAACTTTATTGTCATCTCCGCTACAGTCCAGTATAGAGAGACGAGACGACGAGGCTTCAGTTACAGCAGTGCAAGTAAACAAACAATAAATATAAGAAGAGTAAGAAAATAAATATACACTTTAGGACTCGGGGTAAAGGGATCAATAACAATTGAAAATTTATAATTTACAGTTTGATGATTTAAAGTCTCACACAACCCGTCGAACGGGGAGGAGACCTGCTGCTTCCAAATAGAGCACATTTCATTCATAATGTTGTAAATCCAAGCCCATTATCTATTCATGATTTGAATCCTGGGTTGTGTGAAATCCCAGAAATAAACCTTAGACAAAGTGAATCTGTGAACTAAGGTGTAGGTCTGTTAGATCATGTTGTGGTGATCCTCGAGTTGGGGTATTTGTGTTGGATGTAAGATGGACAAGAAAAGTTCAAAGCCATCAGGTGCTCAGTTTAGAAAAAATAGAAAAGAAGAGGAGGAGAAACGAGCAAAAGATGCAGGTAAGCAGATGTGTCATTGGATAATGGCAGGTCATCCTGAAACAATCAGGATCAGAATCAGAATACTTTATTAATAATGAATAATAATAATAATAATGGATTAGATTTATATAGCGCTTTTCAAGGCACCCAAAGCGCTTTACAATGCCACTATTCATTCACTCTCGCATTCACACACTGGTGGAGGCAAGCTACGGTTGTAGCCACAGCTGCCCTGGGGCAGACTGACAGAAGCGAGGCTGCCATATCGCGCCATCGGCCCCTAAGGAAATAATGTGGATTACAGTTGCTCCAAAAAGAAATGGTAAAAATAGTAACAGTAACAGACTAAACTTCAAACAATACATTATGTTACAGATTTTAATATTAGTCATTGTCAACTGTTGATTCTTCCTGTTCTCATTGTATGACGAATTATGATGGCTGTTTGGTAGCCGTTTGCATACAATGCATACTATCTCTCTCTTCATATGTGTGTGTGTGTGTGTTTCTCTGGCGAAATTCAGTATGGTTCCGACAACAGTTCTATGTTAATGTATAATCCTTAATATGTTTTATGTGTGTGTGTGTGGGGGGGGGGACGCCAGAGGGAGTGTTCGCCCGGGGCGCCAAACAGGCTAGGACCGCCACTGAGCGGAACAACAGGCAAACACATCTTGTGGGCCACAGCCTCATCCACAAAACTTTGTTTGGCTCCCGAGTCAATTAGTGCATCACAAGAATGAGTGCAGGAAAGAAACAGTAATTTAATGGGGCAGCTGAGGTGGAGGAACGTATTAGCAGGTGCACCCATCAGTATCCCCACCTTTACTGACCGGCTGAATCTTTTAACCGTGAGGGACAGGCGTTCACAAAATGCCCCTTCTTCCCGCACACAAAGCACTCATCCAGCAGTTGTCTTCTCCTCCGGGTGAATTTAGTCTTTTCCAGCTGCATGGGTTGTTCCTCGTCACGTCAGCAGGTGAATCAGGTTCCGCCTCCCACTCAATGATATAGGAAGCTCCATAGTGGCCAACTCACATTTGATGTTCTCGTTTAAGCTGTTTCTCCTCCCAGTCTGCCTCCTTGGCCAGGATCCAAAAGTCCATGGAGAAAATGGCCAGGGGTACAACTATTCTTATTGATCAAAACATTCCATTTGTTCCATCTACTGTTATATCGGATAAAAAGGGACGGTTTGTAATAGTAATAGTGTGACTGAGTTTTTCGTTTTGTTCTGTGTTTGTTCTACTTTTTAGTTTTTTACTATGTACATCACTTTGGTCAACCTGTGTTTTTTTTTAAAAGCGCTTATAAACAAATTGATTGATTGATTGATTTATAGTGTCTGGCGAAATCTGCGACAGGTATGTGACCTTGGCTAATCTTCATGCACCCAATTTTGATGATGTGCAATTTTTTTCGACACTTGTTTTCACACCTCCTGGACTTAAATACTCACGCTTTAATTCTGGGAGATTCAAATCAATTCAATTCAATTTTATTTATATAGCGCCAAATCACAACAAAAGTCGCCTCAAGGCGCTTCATAGATACAGAGAAAAACCCAACAATCATATGACCCCCTATGAGCAAGCACTTTGGCGACAGTGGGAAGGAAAAACTCCCTTTTAACAGGAAGAAACCTCCGGCAGAACCAGGCTCAGGGAGGGGCGGGGCCATCTGCTGCGACCGGTTGGGGTGAGAGAAGGAAGACAGGATAAAGACATGCTGTGGAAGAGAGACAGAGGTTAATAACAGATATGATTCAACACAGAGAGGTCTGTTAATACATAGAGAGCGACAAAGGTGACTGGAAAGGAAAAACTCAATGCATCATGGGAATCCCCCGGCAGCCTACATCTATTGCAGCATAACTAAGGGAGGATTCAGGGTCACCTGGTCCAGCCCTAACTATATGCTTTAGCAAAAAGGAAAGTTTGAAGCCTAATCTGAAAAGTAGAGATAGTGTCTGTCTCCCGAATCCAAACTGGAAGCTGGTTCCACAGAAGAGGGGCCTGAAAACTGAAGGCTCTGCCTCCCATTCTACTTTTAAATACTCTAGGAACAACAAGTAGGCCTGCAGAGCGAGAGCGAAGTGCTCTAATAGGGTGATATGGTACTACAAGGTCATTAAGATAAGATGGGGCCTGATTATTTAAGACCTTGTATGTGAGGAGCAGGATTTTGAATTCAATTCTGGATTTAACAGGAAGCCAATGAAGGGAAGCCAAAACAGGAGAAATATGCTCTCTCTTTCTAGTCCCTGTCAGTACTCTTGCTGCAGCATTTTGGATTAGCTGAAGGCTTTTCAGGGAGTTTTTTGGACATCCTGATAATAATGAATTGCAGTAGTCCAGCCTGGAAGTAATAAATGCATGAACTAATTTATCAGCGTCACTCTGAGACAGGATATTTCTAACTTTAGAGATGTTGCGCAAATGGAAGAACGCAGTCTTACATATTTGTTTAATATGTGCGTTGAAGGACATATCCTGGTCAAAAATGACTCCAAGGTTCCTCACAGTGTTACTGGAGGCCAAGGTAATGCCATCCAGAGTAAGAATCTGGTTAGTTACCATATTTCTAAGCTTTTCAGCGCCGAGTACAATGACCTCAGTTTTATCTGAGTTAAGAAGCAGAAAGTTAGTGGCCATCCAAGTCTTTATGTCTTTAAGACATTCCTGCAGTTTAACTAATTGGTGTGTGTTATCTGGCTTCATGGACAGATAGAGCTGGGTGTCATCTGCATAGCAGTGAAAATGTATGCTATGTCTTCTAATGATGCTGCCTAGGGGAAGCATGTATAATGTAAACAGAATTGGTCCTAGCACTGAACCCTGTGGAACTCCATAATTAACCTCAGTGTGTGAAGAGGACTCTCCATTTACATGCACAAACTGGAGTCTATTAGATAGATATGATACAAACCACTGCAGTGCAGTACCTGTAATACCTACAGCATGTTCTAATCGCTCTAATAGGATATTATGGTCAACAGTATCGAATGCTGCACTAAGGTCAAGAAGGACAAGCACAGAGATGAGTCCACTGTCAGAGGCCATAAGAAGATCATTTGTAACCTTCACTAAAGCTGTTTCTGTGCTGTGATGAGCTCTGAAACCTGACTGAAACTCTTCAAATAAACCATTCCTCTGCAGATGATCTGTTAGCTGTTTGACAACTACTCTTTCAAGGATGTTTGATATGAAAGGAAGGTTGGAGATTGGCCTATAATTAGCTAAGACTGCTGGGTCTAGAGATGGCTTTTTGAGTAAAGGTTTAACTGCAGCCACCTTGAAGGCCTGTGGTACATAGCCGATTATTAGAGATAGGTTGATCATATATAAGATCGAAGAATTAATCAATGGCAGGACTTCTTTGAGCAGTTTTGTAGGAATGGGGTCTAAAAGACACGTTGATGGTTTGGAGGAAGTAATTATTGAAGTTAACTCAGAAAGATCGATTGGAAAAAAAAGAGTCTAACTTAACATCAATGGTACTAAGAGTAGCTGTAGATAATATTACATCTGTGGGATGATTATTGGTAATTTTTTCTCTAATGATAAAAATTTTATTTGTGAAGAAGTTCATGAAGTCATCACTAGTTAACGTTAAAGGGATGGTTGGCTCAAAAGAGCTCTGACTTTTTGTCAGCCTGGCTACAGTGCTGAAGAGAAACCTGGGGTTGTTCTTATTTTCTTCAATCAGTGATGAGTAGTAAGCTGTTCTGGCTTTGCGGAGGGCTTTCTTATAAAGCAACAAACTATTTCTCCAGGCTAAATGATGATCCTCTAAATTTGTGACACGCCATTTCCTCTCCAGATTACGAGTCATCTGCTTTAGGGTACGTGTTTGAGAATTATACCACGGGGTCAGGTACTTCTGATTAGAGACCTTAGTTTTCACTGGAGCTACAATATCCAGAGTCGTACGTAGTGAGGAGGTGAAATTATTAACAAGATAATCGACCTCTGTTGGGGTAGCGTTCAGATAGCTGCTCTGCTCTGTGTTGGTACAGGGCATTGACGATGATAACAGTGGCTGGATTATATTCTTAAACTTAGTTACAGCGCTTTCAGAAAGACATCTACTTTGATAAAGTCCACTCTCCACTGCTGCATAATCAATTATTGTAAATGTAAATGTTATCAAGAAATGATCAGACAGGAGAGGGTTTTCAGGAAACACTGTTAAATGTTCAGTTTCTATGCCATATGTTAAAACAAGATCTAGAGTGTGATTAAAGTGGTGGGTGGGTTCTTTTACATTTTGAGAGAAACCAATTGAGTCTAACAACAGATTAAATGCCATGTTGAGGATGTCATTTTTAGCATCAACATGGATGTTAAAATCACCCACAATAATTATTTTATCTGAGCTCAGAACTAAATTAGATATAAAGTCTGAGAAATCAGACAGAAACTCTGTGTAAGGCCCAGGTGGACGATAGATGATAACAAGTAAGACTGGTTTCTGAGTTTCACAGCTGGGGTGGACAATGTTAAGCATCAGGCTTTCAAATGAATTAAAAGTCTGTCTTGGTCTTTCATTAATTAATAGACTGGTGTGAAAAATTGCTGCCACACCGCCCCCTCGACCTGTGCTTCGAGACTTCTGGTAGTTAGAATGACTCGGGGGTGTTGATTCATTTAAACTAACATAATCATCCTGCTGCAACCAGGTTTCTGTAATAGTGATGGGTCGTTCGCGAACGAAATGGCTCTTAGAGCCGGGTCTTTGAAGTGAACGACGCGATCCGGCTCTTTATTGGGAGCCGTGAGTTTTTTTTTTCTTTCTCTCACCCTCTCTCTCGCCCTTTTTTCCGCTAAACTCCACGCGCGGCCTGTACTTTGCGCTGGGCAGAGGGGGGAGGGGCATTAGTTACACTCGCAGTAGCACAGGAACAGAGCCAGAGAGAAAGAGAGCCAGGGGCAACAACGTCACATTAGAAAGGTATAGTAATCATCCACTAGTTTCAGTTGCAGATGATAAAGGATTCAGAAATCATGCAGGCCCATATGACAGAGAATGTGCATCTTCTTTTTGTTTTAATATTTTAATTTATATTTAATTGTGTTGTGGTTTGCAGTGTTTTGTGTTGTTTCACGTTAAATTTGTTTAAAAGGAAAAAGATGAAAATTTAAATAGTTAAAAGTTTAAAATGTAAATAGTTGTTTTTTGTATTATTTGATTTATTCAAAGCACGTACAAAGTCCAAAACACGTACAAACTCCTAAGCATGTACAAACTCCAAAACGCGTAAAAACTCCAAAACACGTAAAAACTCAGAAGCACGTACAAAGTCAGAATCACGTACAAAAGACAACAGTGCTCCAGGATGCTAGGGCGCGGTGTTGAGCTTTTGTTACCTAGTGGCTACACAAGCCAGGAAGTATCAACAACCGGATTTGGTGTGTGGTAGTAACAGGTAAATGAACTTTTTTTTTTTTTTAATTATTTAAATAAATATGAGTGCTTGTCTATAAATACACAAACAATACACACATGCTTTCAATTGTGTAATTTAAGTGATCTGGGTAGCTCTGTTTTGGAAGTTCAGTAAACGCTAGAAATGTGTTTTGGAGTTTGTACGGGCTTTGTCTCTAGGGGCTATATATAAACATATATAAATAAAACCACTTTTTTTTACATTAGTAATTCCTTTTCTGCATAATTTTATATTAGTGTTAATGATTAAATACTTAAAGCAACAAAACAACCTGAAGAACCGGTTCGGAGCCGAAAGAGCCGGATCTCTAAAAAGAGCTGGAAATCCCATCACTATTCTGTAAGGCAGAGTAAATCAATTTGTTGATCAATTATTAAGTCATGTACTAACAGAGACTTGGAGGAGAGAGACCTAATATTTAATAATCCACATTTCACTGTTTTACTCTTTGGTTCAGATGTGGATACTGTATTGTTCTTTCTTTGTAAATGTTTAAGTTGTTTGTTGCTGGTTTTTAGTTTGTTTTTTGTCTTTTTGGAAGCAGACACAGTCTCTATGGAGATGGGTTTTTGGGGGGGTAGCAGGAGGAGGGAAGCTGCAGAGAGTGCAACTCTGCTTCCTGGTCCCAACTCTGGATAGTCATATTTTGGGGGGTTTATAAATTTGTCGATATTTCTAGAAATGAGAGCTGCTCCATCCAAAGTGGGATGGATGCCATCTCTCCTAACAAGACCAGGTTTCCTCCAGAAGGTTTGCCAATTATCTATGAAGCCCACATCGTTTCTGGGACACCACTCAGACAGCCAGCAATTTAAGGAGAACATGCGGCTAAACATGTCACTCCTGGTCTGATTGGGGAGGGGACCAGAGAAAACTACAGAGTCCGACATTGTTTGGCAAAGTTGCACACCGATTCAATATTGATTTTAGTGACCTCCGATTGGCGTAACCGGGTGTCATTACTGCCGACGTGAATTATGATTTTACTGAATTTACGTTTACCCTTAGCCAGCAGTTTTAAATTTCCTTCAATATCGCCTGCTCTGGCCCCTGGAAGACAATTGACTATGGTTGCCGGTGTCTCTAGCTTCACATGTCTGAGAACAGAATCACCAATTACCAGAGTTTGACCCCCAGCGGGTGTGTCACCGAGTGGGGAAAAACGGTTAGACACATGAACGGGTTGGTGGTGTACCTGGGGCTTCTGTTTAGGACTATGCTTCCTCCTCACCGTTACCCAGCCGCCCTCTTTCCGCAGCTGCTTGGGATCTGCCGGGGAACAGCTAGCGGGGCCTACGCTATCTTCGGCTGCACCAGCTACAGGGGCCTGGCTAGCTAAGGGTGAGTGAAGGGTGCGAAGCAGAGTCTCCAGATCAGTAATCCTGGCCTCCAGAGCTGCAAATATGCTACATTTGTTACAGATATCATCACTGCTAAAGGAGGCCGAGGAGTAACTAAACATCTGACACAATGAGCAAGAAAGTGCAGGAGGGACAGGTGAAGTAGCCATGGTGCTAACGAGTCGGCTACGAGCTAAGCTAAGCTAGCGAAACAGTACAGAGACAGTGAGTGAATACTTTGGCTATAAATTAGGTAGTGAGTACACAGAAAGTGTGCTTCGGATGAAGCACGTGAAGATTATACTATGAAAAAAGAATGTATTTTAAAGTTGTTAATTAAACTGCTAAGCAAATAAGCTACTCTGACCTTAATCTGAATTTGGATCTTTATTAGATCGCTCGACCTCCAAACCTCCAAACTCTGGAGACTGGATCCATTGATGCTCACGGATGAACAATTTTGTCTCTAATATTTCTTCTAAAATTAAAACTTTTCTTAACGAGAAGGCATTCCTGAGGGGACAAATAATTTCAGTGGCAGCATTTAAAAGACGGGTTGCACAGCGGGAGCAGAGGCTCATTTCAGACCACATTTTGAGCATCACCAGGCAGTACTCTCAATCACCATCACCGACGCTATACAAAGAAGACCTGAGCTTACAAACCAAACTCAATCTACTTTCCACTCAGCAAGTGGAAGGGTGTCTGATTAGGAACAAGAGCGAATTTTACGAATTTTAGGGTGGAAAGACTGGTAAGCTTTGGCTAATCAACTCCGTGGTATGAGGACTAAACAAATTATAATGGGAGTGAGGATGGGCAATGGAGTGATGAATATTAGATAGGAAGCACTTCGAAACAGTGTAGAAGAAAGTGCTTGTGTAAATGTACCAGTTGTGTAAAGCGCTTTATAAGAACCAGTCCATTTGCCATGTTACCATCCCCTGCCACCACTTTGCATTTTCCAGTGTCTTTCAAAGTAGAATGGGAGGCAGAGCCTTCAGTTTTCAGGCCCCTCTTCTGTGGAACCAGCTTCCAGTTTGGATTCAGGAGACAGACACTATCTCTACTTTCAAGATTAGGCTTCAAACTTTCCTTTTTGCTAAAGCATATAGTTAGGGCTGGACCAGGTGACCCTGAATCCTCCTTTAGTCATGCTGCAATAGACGTAGGCTGCCGGGGATTCCCATGATGCATTGAGTTTTTCCTTTCCAGTCACCTTTCTCACTCACTATGTGTTAACAGACCTCTCTGCATTGAATCATATCTGTTATTAACCTCTGTCTCTCTTCCACAGCATGTCTTTATCCTGTCTTCCTTCTCTCACCCCAACCGGTCGCAGCAGATGGCCCCGCCCCTCCCTGAGCCTGGTTCTGCCGGAGGTTTCTTCCTGTTAAAAGGGAGTTTTTCCTTCCCACTGTCGCCAAAGTGCTGCTCATAGGGGGTCATATGATTGTTGGGTTTTTCTCTGTATCTATGAAGCGCCTTGAGGCGACTTTTGTTGTGATTTGGCGCTATATAAATAAAATTGAATTGAATTGAATTGAATTTCAGATTGAATCTGTTTCTTCTACTGTTGTGGATCGTCCTGTGCTCTTCTCTCATCTTAAAATATGTATTATCACACCCATTTCCATTTTTTTTACAAAATCAACTATGATATGTCCTTCCACCTTACTTTTTTTTAATACTATACCAACCCAACCACCTTCCTTTTCCTCATGTCAATGTTTCTAGTTTTGCATCTCCCTGTTAATTTGTATTAGCTGTGTTCTGTATCTGATCCTCATTCCCTCGTTTTCCTCCAGTGTCAACACTGCCAGAGGTCCCCGCGCCTGCTGGTTCTGCATGTGTTCCTGCTGGAGTGTCCGCGGGGCCTGTCCAGCCATCTGTCTATGCTGGAGGGTCTGAGGGAACTACCCAGCCTGCAGTGCCATCTCCGTCTGTGCCATCTCCGCTGCCTTCTGCACGGCTGGCCTCCGGACCCCCTTCGCCTGCGTTGTTGCATTGCCGTCCATGTGGCCGGCCTCTGGACTTGCTTGGTTTCTGTTGCTGGCCTCCAGGTCGACCCCCTGAACTGCTCTATGGACTTTTGTGCCAGCGACCTTCGGGTTGGCCTCCAGAACTGCCTTTGGGCTTTGCCCCTGTGGATTCGTGGCTGACCCAGCTTGCCTGTTTTGTTCTGGACTTCTGCTGCTGGGATTTTGATTTATTGGACTTCGGTTACCTGGGCTGCAGTGTTTTTTGTTTTGGGTTTTTTTCTGGTTTCAGTCTGTGTCTGTGTTTTCTTCTGTTCAGCGTCACGTCGTTAACGTCGGTTTCCCTTTCATGCTGTGTGTTTCCTCGTGAGTTCATATTCTTAGATTTCCCAGTTTAGTTGGATATTGTGTTATATTCCTCCCAAGCCTGCAATAAAGCAATGTTTTATGTTTATGTTTTGCCTCTGAGTACAGCGTTTGGGTCCTCTTCTCCTGTCTGCACACAGCACACTTTGACATTTCGTTTGTAATCACATGCATATGGCCAGTGTGGACCCAAAGGAAATATGGAGCATTGGGCATTATGGAGGCATTTCTTTTCCCTGTCTCTTGTCTCTCTCTCCTCTGTTTGTGCAGGAGTTTTTGTTGTCGGTGTGGTAATTAACCTAGCCTTTTGTTTCAGGGGCAGGACTTGTCCTGTGTTCTTCAGTCCATATACCTGGAGATATTGACCTCAGATGTTTGTAATCAGCTCATTGAAGATGCCTCACCACCCTAGGTAGTAACTGCCAATGTTTGTTGGATCATTGAACTAACCAAAGTTAGTAAAACTGGCACACTCGTTTGTTGTGTTGCTTTGATTTCGTCCTCCAATGTTGTAGTGATGAACAGATGAAGCCTTGTTTAAAGCTCGCCATCAGATCTGTTAAAAAAAGGTTAATTACTCAAAGCTTCATGTGCCCCCCTGCTTGTCAGAAAATGTATTGTTACTTCAACTATTTGTGTTCGGCTGTCTTCCAACAGTCTCTGCATGGGAATAATCACGGCCAAGAATAGAAATAAAACACCTAAATTTGATTTTTTTATTCATTTAATCTGCTTTTGAATAATATGAGTAATGGTAACAGAGGTTTATCGTTGTCACAAAACTTTGTCAATATGATTTCAGTGAATGTTTAAATAAACCCAACAGAACACCAGATGTTTATGTTAAATCCAAAAGATGGTGATTGTAGTTCTGAATACTAGGGTGATGGTGACTTTATTCGTTTTTATTAAGTAATAACATTTTTTTCCACTGTGCTTAGACTATTTTTGCAAATAACCTCTCCAGCTTGAAAGAAAGCAAATTCACATGGTGCTGAGTAGTGATGGGATTTCCAGCTCTTTTAAGAGAGCCGGCTCTTTCAGCTCCGAACCAGCTCTTCAGGTTGTTTTGTTGCTTTAATTACTTTATTATTGACAAAAATATAAAATTATGCACAAAAGGAATTACTAATGTAAAAAAAAGTGGTTTTATTTATACATGTTTATATATAAATATATACAGTGGCCCCTAGAGACAAAACACATACAAACTCCAAAAAGCCCGTACAAACTTCTAGCATGAACTGAACTTCCAAAACAGAGCTACCTAGATCACTTAAATTACACAATTGAAAGCATGAAAGCATATGTGTATTGTTTGTGTATTTATACACAAGCATTCATATATATTCAAATAATTTAAAAAATAAACGTTCATTTACCTGTTACTACCACACACCAAATCCGGTCGTTGGTACTTGCTGGCATCTAGGTAACCAAAGCTCAACACTGGGCCCAGCATTCTGGAGCACTTCTGTTGTGTTTTGTACGTGTTTTGAAGTTTGTATGTGTTTTGAAGTTTGTATGTGCTTTGTCTGTAGGGGCCACCGTAAATATACTTTTATTTATTCACTCCACATAAAATGTAATAAATAAATCATATAATACAAAAACCAACTATTCACATTTCAACTTTTAACTATTTAAATTTTCTGCTTTTTCCTTTTACAAATTTAAAGTGAAACAACACAAAACACTGCAAACCACAACACAATTAAATATAGATTAAAATATGAAAACAAAAAGAAGACGCACATTCTCTGTCATATGGACCTGCATCAATAAACTTTCTGAATCCTTTATCATCTGCAACTGAAAATAGTTGTAGATGATTACTATACCTTTCTAATGTGACGTTGTTGTCCCTGGCTCTCTCTCTCTCTCTCTCCCTCCTGCTCTGTTCCTGTGCTACTGACTGTAACTACCGCCCCTCCCCCCTCTGCCCAGCGCAAAGCACAAGGCTCGTGAGAAAGAGGGTGAGAGAAAGAAAAAAAAACACGGCTCGCAATAAGGAACCGGCGTGCGTCGTTCACGTCAAAGACTCGGCTCTAAGAGCCATTTCGTTCGCGACTGACACATCACTAGTGCTGAGGAGGCAGAGGTGCACAACAATCCCAAAGCCAACCTGTATAGGGCAACACTCACAACTTTTTAAACCAGCAAGGGTTCAAACGTCATCAGTGATATCACTCGTCCTTTAAAAAACCAAGCCTCAATACACGCTTCAAAAACGACTTTCTGGATTTCTCACTCAAGCTTGGAAGCCTTGGCTGAGTGTGTCCCTTCACTAGCATGTTCCTTACCTTTTGTACCTCTGTGCAGAAAGCCCCGGTGGTTGGAGAGAAAGGTCTAAGCATTCACCAAATGTTCTGTGAAACTAAGGAGTTGTGGATTTGGATGTTCTGTCTGGACTCCTTACCTTTGGTGAACAGTCTAAGAACTTTGTTTTCAGAGTCCTACGTTTGGGACCAAACTGTGTTGGTAGCCTTGACATCATTATACATCTTTTTTAAACGTGGAAATGTCCCCAAAACAACACTAGGGACATGTGTCGGTCAAAGTGCTGAACAGAGGGATAATATAATAAAAGAATTAAAGTAGAAAGAAAACATTTTAAAAAAGAACTGTAAGACATGTAATAGTATTTAGCATATAATGTACATGCAAATATGCACATACATATACAAAACTGTACACATTCACACACAAGCACACATATGTGAACATAACATATATACACATACAACACCATCCAATAAGATAAGAGACCAAATAGACAGAATAAAAAAAGACATCAAAGAGATCCGAAAGCCTTGGAAAATAAGTAGGTCTTGAGATTCGATTTAAAGACTTCCAAGGATGAAGAGGATTTTATGAAGGGGGAAGACTATTCCAGAGTCTCGGGGCGGCAATGGAGAAAGCTGTGTCACCTCTAGATTTGAGCTGGGAGCGTGGAACTGATAAAACCATCTGACTTCATCAGTCAACCAGAACCTTGCAAACAAGAAGGAGCTCAGGACATTTCCCTGGTATAATCCCACCCACAGTGAACTTGTGTATAATGCCTACTGCACTCATCACCATACATGTCCTCATACATGCCTCGCATCATCCTCACAATCCTTTTTCATACAAGACATTTACTGTCTTTGCGCCCAATCACATGCTCTCTCTAAATCCACAAAGACGCAGTGCAGTGCCTTCTACCACTACACTTTTTCATCAGCACTCTCAAATCAAACATACTGCTACTTCTTGATCGTCAACTTTCTTCTTAACCTAGCTTTAACCCTTTAAAACCGGTCGGAGCGGGCACACTCTGTTTTGCGTAACTATTTTTAAATCCCGGTAGCTCTGCAACCCTGTAAGCTAGCGCAAAAAATTTTTTTGCATATGAAACCGGAGGAGTTGTACTTACATCTTATACCATCAGCTTGTCCTCGGTCACAGTTTCCTTCCACATATAGCTTTGCAAAAACTGCATAAAAAGCACTTGCAGCAACAAAAACATAATATTCCAGAAACACGCTTTGCTGATCCGATCAGCTGTTTGTAACACTTCCTACGTTGGAATAGACGTCAGCGCGAACTATCGCATGTCCGCCATGACCTGCCCGAAACCAGAAGTGACGTCATTTTCGTGGAAAATGTATATTTTTACCATCAGGGCCTCATGAGCCTATACTGGTGTTTTTAAAAGTTATCCTCCCGCAGGCCCACCACCTGCAGGAGGCGCCATAGGGGTCGGGTGCATTGTGTGCCGGGTGGCGGCCAGGAGCGGAGGCCCTGGCGGACTGACCCCCGGCTGCCAAGACTGGCAATAGGGACATGGAATGTCACCTCTCTGGTGGGGAAGGAGCCTGAGTTAGTGCGTGAGGTTGAGAGGTACCGGCTAGATATAGTCGGGCTCACCTCTACGCACGGCTTGGGCTCTGGAACCAGTCTCCTGGAGAGGGGCTGGACTCTGTCTCAGTCTGGAGTTGCCTCTGGTGAGAGGCGGCGGGCTGGGGTGGGTATTCTAATATCCCCTCGGCTTGCTGCCGGTACGTTGGGGTTTTTCCCGGTGGACGAGAGGGTTTGTTCCCTGCGCCTTAGGGTCGGGGAACGGGTCCTGACTGTCATCTGCGCTTATGCGCCGAGTGGCAGTTCGGAGTACCCAGCCTTCTTAGAGTCCCTGGGGGGGGTGCTGGAAGGTGCTCCACCTGGAGACTCTGTTGTCCTGCTGGGAGACTTCAATGCTCACGTGGGTAACGACAGCGAGACCTGGAGGGGCGTGATTGGGAGGAACGGCCTCCCTGATCTGAACCCGAGCAGTGCTTTGTTATTGGACTTCTGTGCTAATCACAGTTTGGCCATAACGAACACCTTGTTCGAACATAAGAGTGTCCATAAGTGCACGTGGCACCAGGACGCTCTAGGCCGTAGGTCGATGATCGATTTTGTAATCGTATCACCAGACCTGCGACCATATGTTCTGGACACTCGGGTAAAGAGAGGGGCTGAGCTGTCAACTGATCACCACCTGGTGGTGAGTTGGATCAGGTGGCGGGGGAGGACGCTGGACAGACCTGGTGCACCTAAACGCGTAGTGAGGGTGTGCTGGGAACGACTAGCAGAGGCCCCAGTCCGCGAGATCTTCAACGCACACCTCCGGCAGAGCTTCAACAGCATTCCGAGGGAGGCGGGGGACATTGAGTCCGAATGGACCATGTTCAGCGCCTCCATTGCCGAAGCTGCTGCATTGAGCTGCGGCCGCAAGGTGGTTGGTGCCTGCCGTGGTGGTAATCCCCGAACCAAATGGTGGACACCAGAGGTGAAGGGAGCCACCAGGCTGAAGAAGGAGTCCTATCGGGCTTGGTTAGCCTGTGGGACTCCGGAGGCAGCCGACAGGTATCGACAGGCCAAGCGGAATGCGGCTCGGGCAGTGGCTGAAGCAAAAACTCGGGTGTGGGAGGAGTTCGGAGAGGCCATGGAAAAAGACTTTCGGACTGCCTCGAAGAGGTTCTGGCAAACCGTCAGGCGTCTCAGGAGGGGAAAGCGGTGCTCTACCTGCACTGTGTATAGTGCTGGCGGAGCGCTGCTGACGTCGACTGAGAAAATTGTCAGGCGGTGGAAGGAATACTTCGAGGACCTCCTTAATCCCACTGACGCATCTTCCAAGGAGGAAGCAGAGTCTGGGGATGAGGGGAATGACCCGCCAATTTCTGGGGGCGAGGTCACTGAGGCAGTTAAACAACTCCTTGGTGGCAGAGCCCCTGGTGTTGATGAGGTCCGCCCCGAGTTCCTGAAGGCTCTGGACGTTGTAGGGCTGTCCTGGCTGACACGCCTCTGCAATGTTGCGTGGAGATCAGGGGCAGTACCCGTGGATTGGCAGACCGGGGTGGTGGTCCCCATCTTTAAGAAGGGGGACCGGAGGGTGTGTTCCAACTACAGGGGGATCACACTCCTCAGCCTCCCCGGGAAAGTCTATGCCAGGGTGCTGGAAAGGAGAGTTCGTCCGCTAGTCGAACCTCTGATGCAGGATGAACAATGCGGTTTTCGTCCTGGTCGCGGAACACTGGACCAGCTCTTCATCCTCTCGAGGATACTTGAGGGTGCATGGGAGTTTGCCCAACCAGTCTACATGTGTTTTGTGGACTTGGAGAAGGCATTCGACCGTGTCCCTCGGGGTGTCCTGTGGGAGGTGTTGCGGGAGTATGGGGTGTCTGGCCCATTGCTACGGGCCATTCGATCCCTATACAACCGTTGCAAGAGCTTGGTTCGCATTGCCGGCAATAAGTCGGACTCGTTCCCGGTGGGTGATGGGCTCCGCCAGGGCTGCCCTTTGTCACCGGTTCTGTTCATAATTTTTATGGACAGGATTTCTAGGCGCAGCCAAGTGGCGGAGGGCTTTCGCTTTGGTGGCCTCAGGATCTCATCTCTGATTTTTGCGGATGATGTGGTTCTGTTGGCTTCATCGGGTGAGGGCCTCCAGCTCGCACTGGAACGGTTCGCAGCCGAGTGTGAAGCAGCGGGAATGAGGATCAGCACCTCCGAATCTGAGGCCATGGTTCTCAGCCGGAAAAGGGTGGAGTGCCCACTCCGGGTCGGGGATGAGGTCCTGCCCCAAGTGGAGGAGTTCAAGTATCTCGGGGTCTTGTTCGCGAGTGATGGGAGAAGGGAGCCGGAGATCGACAGACGGATTGGGGCTGCAGCTGCAGTAATGCAGACGCTGCACCGGTCCGTCGTGGTGAAGAGGGAGCTGAGTGTAAAAGCGAAGCTCTCAATTTACCGGTCGATCTACGTCCCTACCCTCACCTATGGCCACGAGCTGTGGGTAGTGACCGAAAGGACGAGATCGCGGATACAAGCGGCGGAAATGAGCTTCCTCCGAAGGGTGGCTGGCATCTCCCTTAGAGATAGGGTGAGAAGTTCGGCCATCCGGGAGGGGCTCAGAGTAGAGCCGCTGCTTCTCCACATCGAAAGGAGCCAGCTGAGGTGGTTTGGGCATCTGGTAAGGATGCCCCCTGGGCGCCTCCTGGGTGAGGTGTTCCAGGCATGTCCCACCGGGAGGAGGCCCCGGGGCAGACCCAGGACACGCTGGAGAGATTATATCTCTCGGCTGGCCTGGGAACGCCTTGGTGTTCCCCCGGATGAGCTGGAGGAGGTGGCTGGGGAGAGGGAGGTCTGGGCCTCTTTGCTTAGGCTGCTGCCCCCGCGACCCGGCCCCGGATAAAGCGGATGAAGATGGATGGATGGATGGATGGATGTTTGACTTTATGACTTTCTGTGTGGTTTCTGGGATGCTTAGGACTCATGTTGCACTGCTGGAAATATTTTATTTTGATGCATATGCTGCTTTTTTGCAAATTTGCATTATAATATTTATTTTCATTTTTCCTGCAGTGTATAAAAATTGGTGTATTTCAAAAATAAAACTATGAAGACACTCAAAATAAATTTCCTGTGGTGGGAAACTATTTTGTGCAACTTTTTTGTATTTACAGTTTTGAGGGATAAGCCTCTTAAATTTCTCTAACTAGAAATATATGTTAAAAAAACAAAAACGATTTTCAATTTTTTTGTAGTTTATTGCACTTTCTTGCAATTTATGTAATTACTATGCACTTAATGCAGACATATTATTAAAATCTAGGCTGTAATGGTTGTATTGATGTATAGCAACTTGAAATGCTCACAAAAATGGCTCCACAGCATGTAAACATATAATATAAGCTCTGGCGGACTTGATTCTATGGTAGGTCTTAAAGGGTTAATAAGTATCACCCTTGTTCTTGAACATTGGTACCAGTGCACTTTCTCAAGCATCCTCTCACTCTCCACGATTGTGTTAAACAACCTGGTTTCTCTATTCTTGAACCTGACTGAAAACAAGAAGCTCAGTGGGGTTTTTCTTACAGCAGAGTAGCAGAAATAAACTGTAATCTAGTTGCCGTCATGCCTTCAGAATCTTATGTTGTATTTAAAAGTTTCAAGCCATCCACAGCCTCTACAGCTCTGAGTGTTGTTCCACCTCTGCCCGTTTTGATATGAACCCCATATAATACTGAAACATTTTGTGGGCTTCTGAAAGTGAAATGATCACAGTCACACATCACGCTTTCTTCACAGATTATTGTCTCGCTGTTTTACTGTGCTTGGATCTGCTCCAGGCCCTCTTCAGTAAAATCACACAATATATTTGCAAAAATATTCATTCACCAGTCAGGCTTAAGACATTGTCATGTCAGTGAGCAGCAACTGAGTGATTACTCCAAATAGATTCTGCCAGTCAGATCCAATTTTGTCTTTTTATTCTTTCTTCATTTTCTTATCTGAGGCTTTTAGTTTGAGGGTGCAGGTAATGTCTAAGAGTATTACCTTTTGCACAGCTTGTCTGATAAGTTTTACAGTAAAACCAAGCCTAGATTTTACACAAAGACATGAAACACAATAGTATTTGATCTGATTGTTTGTTGGTAAAATATAATTGCAGAAGGAAAACCACGTTATTAGAGATTATTATATTCATGACAGAGGTGATGGAAACAAGACTGACAGTGCAGGAGGTACGTAAATGCCCATCAGCTTAAAAGCTGCTGTTTGCTGCATCAGGACATCAGTTTGTGAGGATTTCCAAACAAAACTGATGTGAGGTGGATGATATGATCTGCGGTGCCAGTGATGTGATTTGGATACATAAATACTGCATGAGTGCAGTTAAAGCATGTGATTGCAATGTGGAAAAGGAAGAATTTTACCTTTCTAGGAACAGCTACGTCTAACTGGGCTTGTTGCCAGTCAGGTGTGTATGACATATGTATTTCTTACACGGGGTAAACTGCCAAAACGACCTAGACTGGCATCCCAGTACCTGCAGGTGTGCCATGCTTACCAGAAAACAATTTCAAAACAGGATAACTCTCTCTAACTGTGAGGCACTATTAACACATTTTGTGTGAATTTTAACATAACATGTGTAAGAAAATGTGTAAACACACTTGATGTGTTGCACAATTTAACACATTTTGTGTGTTATTTTCAGAATCTAACAACAGGACCTAAAATTAGCAGCTCAGTAATTTGATGCTAGCCCTGCGTTTAGTGAAATCAATTGTAGATTAACAATGTATTATAATTATATTAACTGAATAAATAAAATGTTTAGTTATTGTTTGTTTTCCATAATCCTTTCCTCATTACTTTCAACAAATAAAACATTTTATAATGTAATGTGGACCAAGGTGTGTATGGTGTACTAAAATTCTGAAAGAGGATTAATTTTTTATTTCTCAATATGTGTGGCATACCAATTAATGGCTATGGCTATACTATAAGCATAAGTATCCACACAGAACAGGCTTAACTTTGACCGTAACATGTGAACTAGGGCAATACAATTGAAGCAAAAGTAGAAAATGAAATGAGTAAGAACACATGCTGAAAATTGAAACAAAATCTGCCCAGCAACATGACATACCAGCGGCGGGAAGGGGGCGCTATCTTTCGCGCCACTGAGACAAAGGAGGCAAAGATGGACGTTACGTCGCCTCGTATGTTGTCAGACCTTACAGTAAGTATCATTTACCAGTTTATCTTAATGTACTGAAAATATGCCGGGTTTCTGGAAGAATGTGAATTTATATAAAATATAGGAGTTATGTAGGAGTTTTGAGTTTAAGTTAATTACTGCTTAACTATACCTAGCTAACCTTAATGTAACAGTCTTGCTAACATATCCTACTCTTAATTTTATTATTAGTTCTTGGCTTTCGTGCCATACTTCATTAGAGTTAATGTGTTTTGGTAGTATTTTTATGTATTACTTTATTCATGTATTTATCTATTTACTTTATTTATGTATTAGAGTATTCAGAAATTGCTCTTAGAACCAGTGTGGTAGTTGGCTAGCGGCTCCGACAGGCATTTTGTTGTCTATGAGCAACGCCAGCAGTGTTGTGTAAAATGACAATATTGTCGTTAGCTCTGAATAGAGCAAATGTAGTTATCACCGCGACCATTCGTTTACTAGCACAGAATAGGAATAAAGACTGAGTAACTTTAACATGAAATATACCTCATATTGACAGAGATAATTATTTTTTAAGCAGTTAAAGCAGTTTTTGCATCTAGTATGATTCACTAAAGTATGTGTGCATTCTTTTTTAAGGCTTATTGCTGGAAACATGCTCTGATATAGTTTCTTTTTTATGCAGAACTTCTGAGGAAGTAATGAAAAAACAAACAACAGCAACTTGACCATGCAAACTATCTTACTCATTTAGCCATGTGTTTAATTTTTTCAGCACACATATGACAACTTAGAATCTGTCAAAGTCCTTGTAACCACTTTTATAGATGAGAAAGAAATTTGTAAAAAAAAAATTATTCTTGTCAGCAGTGCCACAGACATCATAGGTCAAAGCCAAGCTCAGCACATGGGCTGTGTGCTTGATAGGTTGCTAAAGAATAACACTGATTTCATGGAATATATTGATGTTGACAGTGAGGTAGACGTTAAGGACTTTGATAGATTCCATATCGTCCTGTGTTTTAACAGTTATTAACTATTAGTCAGGATCAGATTTATTCACCAAGTAGCAACTATAAGATAAAATCAATTTAATTATTATTCAGAATTTCTTTTAGTCATTGCGTTATAATCACGGTAATTAAGAAACCGCCTTCTTCTGCTGCAGCTTTTTGAGTAAACTCCTGCTTCTATGCTCTGTGGAAATTTGCTGTCATGACTTTGAAGATTATTGCAGAGAGGTAAAGTGTCTGGTGTTGCCTTTACACAGTCTACCATTACCACAGAAGAACAAAGTCAACTCCTGAAGTCACTACTCAAGAGGAAAGCCCCACAGATTCTTAAGGAGTATGAAACCTGTTGGTGCCATCGAGGAAGCTCCTTGTGAAGACTTGCATTGGGGATTTGGTGGAGAGGTGTGGTTAGTAAGTATCGCACTTTACTGCACTTTGTTAAAATTTTGCAATGAATGTTTTCCTTTAAAAATGTTGAAGTGCACAGAAGTAAAAAAGATTACCTTTGTTTTCCAGTTACCCTCTTAGTGCAGAGAAGCTAACTGTAGCAAAAAGCATCATCACCACTTTGCCATCCCTGAGTGGCAGGACAGGGGGAAGGATTTGTAAGTAAATTTAGCATTTTAATAATGTAAATTCCACTACATACTGTAAATTGCACTTGTTCCCACTTACTGTGTATCGTTTAACCTTTATCTAATTATTTATTAGAGCTTTTTTTCTCAGTTAAAATTGCTCAGCTGTTACCCATATACCTCTGTCCTTTCTAACTAAGGAGCATTATTATGATCCAGTCTCTCATTGTGGATTCCTACACTGTAAAATATAATTCTAGATGTTTGTTATTTCTTATATTATTATTATTATATTATATTTTGTTATTTCAACATATTATTCTATATCAGTTTGTGGATTCCTAGAGACTAAACTGCACAACCTTAGACGGAATCTCGACCAGGGGCAGAGACGTTATAAGAAGCGAAAAGTGACAGATGACTGTGGTGAAGACAAGAAGCTCAGGCGAGAGGATGGGAATACCAGCAGCACAGATGAGTGGGTCACCCTGATCAAATTATTGCGGCCCTCAGCTGGGAACCTTCCAACTATCATGTCAGGCATGGAGGAAACATACACCAGTCTCAGAGCCTGGAATATTCGGAGAGTACCCACGGTTTTTGGACATGCCAAGTCTGGTAAGTTGCTTGGTTCCCTGGTAATGGTTTATGTACTCCTTCTCCACTCAGCGGAGGTATGTTTATGAGCTCCTAGTGAATATTTTGAAAGTTTTATAACTTCAGAGTTGGATCATTACTCACTGGGCACTGATTACAATGAGCATCACTTTTCACATGGTCCAAAATCTTAGTCGTACCACCAAATGACTATCTAATAGTAGGGACATCAAATGACAATGCAGAAAGTGCTGCTCGTAGAAGTTAAAACCCTACAAAAAAATCACCTAAATCTGTATGAAACTCTGCTTTCAGCAGCGCTATTTTCAGCAAAAAAGCTCTACAGGACAAACCGCAGACAGACAAAATAAGAAATTGTCTGCTAGAAAGTTGAACATCAGCTAAAAAGTCCTATTTTTTTCTCAGGGTCTGATGGGACCCAAATCATAGCTAAAATTAAGGAATAATGGACTTGTATTCAAATACCACTCCAAGTAAATTGTTATGTTTCACTGTACAGGTAAGCTTGATGTGGAATGAGTAACAGAAATGTGATACTGTAACATTTGATTTTAGACATACGGCTACCAAATGGGCAGAATGTACTTTTGATTTAATGTATTTAATGCTTTATTTTACACTTAAACACTTTTTTCTTTCCATAAGCTGGACTTGGAGTTTGGCAATCTTACAGTAGGACAGGTGGATCTCTTTTTACGAAAATGGGACGCCAGTATCATTCTCAAATCAGTAGCTGTCCTGGAAACAAGAACCCCCCCGCTTTGTGTTAACACACCTGCTCCCACCAGTTGGTGCCAGTCGTTGCAACCTTAAATCAGCTATAACGCACTTGGTTGAGTTTGCACTGGTATGTATTCAGTAAAGTTCTCACGGTATTTACCTGAGGAAAGCATTTGTCTACACCTCACTGAAAACTTCTCTAAAAATCTATCTTCCCCATTTCCATCTCCAAGCCTGGAACAAGTATTGCATCGCTTTGCAGTGATCCTGAAGCATCATCCACAACACACCAACCCCAGCTGATATGCATCGGTGATCTAAAGAGTGCAACCGGGCAGTACATCATCGTTGCTAAGAATGACAGAGGAACCATTTCTCTGAATGATGGCCTGACGTGTGCTGTGGATAAGCTTTTCAAATTGTACTGGGTATGTAACTTGTCCTATCCTGCACCACTTGGCTCCATCTTCACCTTCTTTGAGTTTGTCTATGAACTGCCGCTGTCCACCCAAAGGAAAACCAAAGTACTGGAGCTCATTGCACAGATTAAAGGATGCAAGTAAAATGTTCACCTGTCCAAAATGTAGAGAGTCTCTGTTCACAGAGGGGAGAAACCTCATTTGGCATCTTTGTCAAATACACTGCTTATCAGGACTGACCATTTTTATGCCTATTGTTACGAGTTCAAATTTTGAGGGTGAGCCCAAAAAACAACAATTGGTCCAGGAGAGTCGGTCAAACAATGATTTTAATGAACGCACGCATGGGGAGATGAACACTGCACACCGACAGCATCGATCTCCGCCCAATGATACACAAGCAGTTGTTTTTATAACATCAGGGTATTATTTATGACGCCCCCTCATGCGTCAAAGCAGATACAATACATGCATAAGTTTCAAAACCACAAATGTTCCACAAAGACCAAACAGCCACTTCACAAGCGCATGGCACAACACAGAAGAGCCACCTCCACAGGACAAGACTCAGCAGTCCATCTGCATCTAAAGGTCAAAGGTCACTCTTTCGAGGATGCCAACGTTCACATTTTGGACAGAGAGGACAGATGGTTTGAAAGAGGAGTCAAAGAAGCATCTATGTCCACTGTGAGCGACCATCTTTGAACAGAGGCGGTGGTTTACGACACCAACTCTCTGCCATCTATAATCCAGTTTTGAGATCCTCCCCAGACGCCTTAACGCCCACTCACATCCTGGGCCATCTGACCTCAGGAAATCACATGATAAGGTGGGGCCAGGTTTCACAATGAGCTCACCCGAAACTCTGGCTGATTGGGACCCACACCCAGTTTCACACCTTGGCTCATGTGATTAGAGGATCATCAGGGGGTCCTTTTGTCCCTCTGTGGGGGGAAACTCCCACTAGGGTTATATCTGGGACTCTCCACCATTTGACCTTAGAACTGAAGAAGCTTCTCGGATGAAGGTGAAACGTCTTCAAGTAACTTAAAGAAGTCCAGACGCTTTTCTTTGCAAGCTCCTTTGACTACGATGACCTGGATGACTGAGAACCTTCACAGACATAACAATGTAAGCAGCAACTATCTCTGTCTGTCTTTTTCTTATTTCTCTTCCACTAGATTTGCTCACATACTGTTTTCCTTCTCACTTTGTCTGCTTCCTCTCACACAGACAGGGCTTTTGGTCTTATTTCCTCTCATAAGAAAAAAACTATTAAGAAAAGACATTGGCTTATGAATAAACAAATAGATGGCAGGAGAAAAAAAGAATGGGGGGGAAAAAGCACAAGCGATGGGTGAGAAGCATAATAATTGTGTGATTCATCCTCAGTGAACCTCCACAGTCATAGCATAATTACACATGAAAAGCTAAATTTATCGTAGCGTGCTGAGCCTCCTCATTAATTTAAAGCTGAGACAGCCATAGTGAAGGCCTTTTCTAATCCACCCACTGTTTTTCTTTTCGTTTTTTTCTTCCTCTTTCTCCTCCTCTGCCATTCTCTATCTCTTCCCATTATGGAGCATTAAAATGTATATTACCCTCAGAGCTCCATTATCATAAACCACAGAGTCCCTGTGGGGTGGGGTAGCTCAGAAGAAGACCACGAGAGAAGGAGAAACAGTGAGTTAGGCTCATTATGGACAAGAAAGGCTCTCATTTACACAGCACTATCTTGGCCCCATGTCCTGCATGATAGCCACCTATTTGTTGCCTAATACCTAATAACCGCTGCAAACTTGGGAGATCCATATCCTATAATGAGAAGTAGCACGCCTTTCCCACTCAGAAAGCTGATTGTGAGGCATCATTAACAATCACACCAACATGCACTAATTGACCGCTGTGTGCTTTTTCTCTCCCTTCCCCCTCCATACCTACTCCTTTTGAATACATATTCACCCAGTAAGACACAAACTTTTCAGTAGTTTGATTTGTTTATATGTTCTATTTGTTTTTCCTTGCTTCCTTTAACTGTAAATCAGAGAAGCAGTGTAGCATGGGGAGCTAATAACCCACCTTGTACATCTGCCTTTATAAATTATGCAGCAAGCCACACTGCAGCTTGTTGTCTGGCAGGACCCATTGGTAAAAGCTGGAAAGATCATTATCAGTTCAGCTCAAAGCTCGGAAGGAAGAGTGGAAACTGTCATTTGTCACTATTTAAATCTTGAAAAACAGGCAACCAATACGTGCAACCAAAGGAGCAACTGTGTGAATTTTGCTTCTTTGTATTAGTCATCATTTCATTTGAATCAGGTTTGGTTTTATGAATGGAAAGAAAGAAAAATGTTATTTACATAAGCTACAACAAAGCAATACTGGTATATTTTTGTCTTTTTTTCCATGTGCTGTAGCAGTAGCAGATTCTGATATAAAAAGCAACAGAAAAAGAAAGTACAAATATTAATAGGAGTTACAATGATAAGTCAGCCTCCTAACAAAGTCACCTGTTTAGGATTATGTATTAAAAGGCACAGTCAGGATCCTGTTTCTTGACTTTTCCAGTGCCTTTAATACCATCCGGCCCTGTCTGCTCCAGGAGAAACTGAACAGGATGGAGGTGGACCCCTGCCTGGTGGCTTGGATCTCCGACTACCTCACCGACAGGCCACAGTACGTCAGGCTGAAGGACATCACGTCTGACACTGTGGTCAGCAGCACAGGAGCACCACAGGGAACTGTGCTGTCCCCTCTTCTCTTCACCCTGTACACCTCTGACTTCTGCTACAACTCTGAATTATGCCACATTCAGAAGTTTGCAGACGACACAGCCATCATGGGGTGTATCTGGGATGATCAGGAAGAGGAGTACAGAAGTCTGGTGAGGAACTTTGTCGCATGGAGTCACACAAACCACCTGCAACTCAACACCTCAAAGACTAAGGAACTGGTTGTGGACTTTGGGAGGTCCAGAGCAGGTCCACTGCCGGTTCAGATAGAGGGGGAGGAGGTGGAGGTGGTCAACAAGTACAAATACCTCGGGCTGTGGGTGGACAATAAACTGGACTGGTCATGCAACACAGAGCACCTGTACAAAAAAGCCCAAAGCCGACTGTACTTCCTCAGGAGGCTGAGGTCTTTTAACATCTGCAGGAAGCTCCTGAGGATGTTTTACCAGTCGGTGGTTGCTGGAGTACTGTTCTATGCTGTGGTGTGCTGGGGGAGCAGCACAGCAAAGAAGGACTCATCCAGGCTGGAAAAACTGATCAGGAAGGCTGGCTCTGTGGTCGGCATGAAGCTGGACACTCTGGTGTCAGTGGCAGAGAAAAGGACACTAAAGAAACTGCTGGACATTATGGACAATGCTGGGCATCCTCTGCACACGGCCATAAACAACCAGAGGAGTCTGTTCAGTGACAGGTTGCTTCTCCCAAAGACAAGAACCAACAGACTTAAAAACTCCTTTGTCCCACACGCCATCAAACTGTTTAACTCCTCTCTGGAGGGGAGAGGGAGGGGAAACAGGAGGACAAAGGAGGGGGGAACAACTAAGCTGTAGTGCCTCTCCACTTCACTGTGCAATCACCTTTTGTGCAATACTTTTTGTTAATAATCAGCAGTGCAATAGACTCCATACTTGAATGTGCAATTCACTTGTATTTTTATTTTTATTTTTATTCCTATTTATTCTATTTATCCCCTTTGTATATTTTATCTATATATGTCTTTGTATTTATATATGTGTGTGTGTGTATATATATATATATATATATAATATTCTTAACTCTGTAACTTCTGTCGGTGCTGTGCTTTTTGGAAAACAAATTTCCCAGAGGAACCCACCCGAGGGATGAATAAAGTTTTATCTTATCTTATCTTATCTTATCTTATCTTAAATTTAGCTTCTTATATACATACTACTCCATTCTGCTGGTTCCACAGAAGAGGGGCCTGAAAACTGAAGGCTCTGCCTCCCATTCTACTTTTAAATACTCTAGGAACAACAAGTAGGCCTGCAGAGCGAGAGCGAAGTGCTCTAATAGGGTGATATGGTACTACAAGGTCATTAAGATAAGATGGGGCCTGATTATTTAAGACCTTGTATGTGAGGAGCAGGATTTTGAATTCTGGATTTAACAGGAAGCCAAAACAGGAGAAATATGCTCTCTCTTTCTAGTCCCTGTCAGGACTCTTGCTGCAGCATTTTGGATTAACTGAAGGCTTTTCAGGGAGTTTTTAGGACTTCCTGATAATAATGAATTACAGTCGTCCAGCCTGGAAGTAATAAATGCATGAACTAGTTTTTCAGCGTCACTCTGAGACAGGATATTTCTAATTTTAGAGATGTTGCACAAATGGAAGAACGCAGTCTTACATATTTGTTTAATATGTGCGTTGAAGGACATGTCCTGGTAAAAATTACACCAAGGTTCCTCACAGCGTTACTGGAGGCCAAGGTAATGCCATCCATGTTATTTAAGATGAATGTTCTGATCCCAATAGTCCTCTGCTTTGGCGTTGGGATAATTGAGGCAGATCACAAGAATGTGGCAATGCAATTAGACCGACATGTTGACATTTAATGTCAATTTAATTCCAAGAATAATCAAAATAGTCTGATGGAATTTAATTTTAATGTGTAAATTTATGTGCTTGTAAAGTAATCCATTATTTTTAAAAAAGGATGATTATATTTCAAGTCTTCACACAAGAACCATAGTGCAAAGGAAAATAACAGGGTTCATGTACAGCTAGACACTAACTGAGCATTCAGCCAGTTAGCTTCACTGTAAAACTGCCACCTCTTTGTTATTCGATGTAGTTCTCTCTGTCTCTGGTCTCCCACAGTGTTGGACAGTCTGTCTGCCCTGAAGTCTTTATTAGTGCTACTGGATTGCCAAGCAGCAGCAGGGGTAAGCAGAATCCTGCACTGCTCCTATTCTTTTCTCCCTACCATCTGAAATCCTCTTTTCTGCAAACTCCTCCATCTTCCTCGACCTGCCCTCAGTTAGCCAGTTCCTTCTGCTGTCCATCATTTGTTCTGCCCTCCGTGCATCTCTATTAACTACCTGCAGGTACATGCTCAGCAGGAAAACATGTTGCTCTCACCTCTTCAGACACCAGAAACACCCGTGGGTCTGTGTGGGTCACTACAGTGCCTCGCAGTAGGGCCTCCTGGATAAAACACTTGTGCTTGGTTCATGTGCATCAGACTGTGAGATATAGACAGAAACATGGCTACTCTCATCCTATCTTTAAACTTCATCCACTGACAATAATCATCTCTTGGAGCCCCTGATATATCAACATATCACTGGTTTATGAATACCTTTTTTTTTGTTTAGAAAGAAAAAACGTAAAAAAATGTTTGGCCTTAAATGTCGGCATATGATGCACACCTAATACATATAATTTGTACTGTAGAGTTAGTCTGAATGTGCATTTTTGTTTGCATGTGTGTGCATATTTGTAAATGCTATTAATAAATGAAAAAAGAAAACAGATCTTGCTCCTCCATTTGGTGTGAGGAATGTAAAGAAGCTTTACAGTTTGTGTCAGTATTCAGATACATAGACCTACAACGATTTCAGTTCAGGGCAGAATTTTCAAAGGATAAAGGTGAGGGTGTCCCCACAGCAATCACCCAACATTTAGCAATGAGAGGCGACTGCAAGAAAATATTTTGCTTTCTAATGTCAATTTATCCATCCATCTAAAAGTAAATCAGCTGACTGGTGAACATTGGTGGACGTTGTTCTAATTGTGCTATTAATTTATGCAAATTATGACTGTACTGCTATCCTACCAGTCCATTGGCCAGTCCATGCTTGTAAAACTTTGTGGACAATTTTTTTAAAGCCGGATCTGTGCCAGTAAATCGACAACTTTTAATGAACTCTACCAATTCTGTAAGGAGAGTGGTCAAATATCCAGCAACAATGATGCTATAAGCTGATGGCTAATAAAAGCATCTGGCTGATGTGAAATTTACTAAGGGCAATTTAACCAAATATTAGTGGGTGTGTATGTGCATATTTGAGACTGTATGTATACTTTGTGGGGGATTCATTTAATGGTTAAAAAACTGAATTAGGTGCAAAAGTTTTTAAAATGTATGCTATATAACAATTCCATCCTGGAAAAAGAACAGCCCAAAATTCCCATGATATTAATGCCCATTCTGACCACTACTATACGATTGGATTTTGTTCAAATAAAAAATAAAACAAGATTATCTCTTAACTTCACAGTGACAAACCCAGGAGTTTTTATGGACTGTATACCTTCCTTTGAAATACATAAAATTTCAGTTTTCCTTGAAATCCTCCCTCTCAGCAGAGACATGTGTCTGGTCATCTAAGCAGGCCTACTCTGTGTCAGCTGGCAACTACCCTTCCCCAAACCTAGCCTTCCATTGTTTTTCATCAAAGGCAATACACACTGTTCCCGCTAACCCCCACTGTGTTTGTCTACATGGGTGAGTCATACTGGGTTTGTGTCATCGCCACCCCATTCCCTTTCCCTCCCTCCTCCCTTAGTCTGACTACGGGCCAGCAGTACCCTTTACACTGCAGGTGAGCTGTCACTGCCTATCTGAGCTGACAAACTGACCTGCCAGGAATAGACTGAACTCCACTGTTTGTGCAGGCAGGTGTGAATGTCCACCTGAGTGTATGTATCATTAAATAAAATCCATATAGACTCAGTATATTTAAGCTCTCCAAATTTTGCATTAATATTTCAAAAGACAGAAAACAACAACAAACCTATTATTATTACTTGTTGTTATTAAAAACTTCTTACTACAACTCTCATTCACCCAATCAAAAATCTCTCTCTCTCTCTCTCTCTCTCTCTCTCTCTCTCTCTCTATATATATATATATATATATATATATATATCCGCCTTGTCTAATATTCAACCACATTCACACTGATGGATACACTAGGAGTTAACTCAGTTAAATTAAATTAAATCCCCAGCACCTGTATTTGCCTAACCTTCAGATGTAGAATTTCTCCATCCATCCATCCATCCATCTTCTTCCGCTTTATCCGGGACCGGGTTGTGGGTCAGCAGCCTAAGCAGAGAGGCCCAGACCTTCCTCTCCCCAGCCACCTCCTCCAGCTTATCCGGGGGAAGACCAAGGTGTTCCCAGGCCAGCCGAGAGATATAATCTCTCCAGGGTGTCCTGGGTCTGCCCCGGGTAGGGCATGGCCTGAACACCTCACCCAGGAGGAACCCAGGAGGCATCCTTGTCAGATGCCCGAACCACCTCAGCTGGCTCCTTTCGATGTGGAGAAGCAGCGGCTCTACTCTGAGCCCCTCCCGGATGGCTGAACTTTTCACCCTATCTCTAAGGGAGAGGCCAGCCACCCTTCGGAGTAAGCTCATTTCCGCCACATGTATCCCTAATCTTTTTCTTTCGATCACTACCCACAGCTCGTGACCATAGGTGAGTGTAGGGACGTAGATCGACTGGTAAGTTGAGAGTTTGCTTTTACACTCAGCTCTCTCTTAACCACGACAGATTGGTGCAGCGTCCGCATCGCTGCAGCCACTGCACCAATCTGTCTGTCAATCTCTCGCTCCCTTCTTCCGTCACTCGTGAACAACACCCTGAGATACTTTAACTCCTCCACTTGGAGCAGGAACTTGTTCCTGACCCTGAGTGGGCATTCCATCCTTTTCCGGCTGAGGACCATGGCCTCGGATTTGGAAGGGCTGATTCTCATTCCCACCGCTTCACACTCGGCTGCGAACTGTTCCAAGGTGACAGAGCCACATCATCTGCGAAAAGCAGAGATGAGATCCTGAGACCACCCAAGTGGAAGCCTTCCGCCACTTGGCTATGCCTAGAAATTCTGTCCATAAAAATTATGAACAGAATCTGTGACAAAGGGCAGCCCTGGTGGAGCCCATCACCCACCAGGAACGAGTCCGAATTATTGCCGGCTATGTGGACCAAGCTCTTGCAATGGTTGTATAAGGACTGAATGGCCCGTAGCAATGGGCCAGACACCCTATACTCCCGGAGCACCCCACACAGGACCCCCCGAGGGACACGGTCGAATGCCTTCTCCAAGTCCACAAAACACATGTAGACTACTTGGGCAAACCCCCATGCACCCTGAAGTATCCTCGAGAGGATAAAGAGCTGATCCAGCCTTGAAGCGACATTTGTTGTGATTTGGCGCTATATAAATAAAATTGAATTGAATTGAATTGAATCCAGTGTTCCGAAGTCGAAGTCAGCTGCACTCTCCCCGCACTATACACAGTGCAGGTAGAACACCGCTTCCCACTCCTGAGTCGCCTGACGGTTTGCCAGAATGTCTTCCAGGCAGTCCAAAAGTCTTTTTCCATGCCCTCTCCGAATTCCTCCCACACCCGAGTTTTTGCTTCAGCCACCACCCGCAACGTGTTCCGCTTGGGCTGTCGGTACCTATCAGCTGCCTCTGGAGTCCCACAGGCTAACTATGCCCAGTAGGACTCCTTCTTCAGCTTGATGGCTCCCCTCACCTCTGGTGTCCACCATTTGGTTTGGGGATTACCACCACGACAAGCCCAACTACCTTGTGGCTGCATCTCAGTGCAGCAGCTCAGGCAATGGAGGTGCTGAACATGGTCCATTTGGACACAATGTCCCCAGTCTCTTTCGGAATGCTGTTGAAGCTCTGCTAGAGGTGTGAGTTGAAGATCTCACGGACTGAGGCCTCTGCTAGACGTTCCCAGCACACCCTCACTGTACATTTGGGCGTGCCAGGTCTGTCCAGCGTCCTCCCCCGCCACCTGATCCAACTCACCACCGGGTGTTATCAGTTGAAAGTTCAGCCCCTCTCTTTACCTGAGTGTCCAAAACATATAGCCTCAGGTTTGGTGATACGATTACAAAATCGATCATCGACCTGTGGCCTAGAGTGTCCTGGTGCCACGTGCACTTATGGACACTCTTATGTTTGAACAGTCCAATAACAAAACACTGTTCGTATTCAGATCCGAGTGGCCGTTCCTCCCAATCACGCCCCTCCAGGTCTCGCTGTCATTGTCCATGTGAGCACTGAAGTCTCCCAGTAGGACAACAGAGTCCCCAGGAGGAGCATACTCCAGTACTTATTGAAATCCTGTTCTTTTTATTCTTTTACTGGACAGAGAAAACGCAACTCAGTCAAAATATTTATAATTATTTTATTCAATCATTACTTTCTGGAAAGGGATGTGCACGAGGCTAAACCCTCTGCAGATCTGAAGCATTTAGCCGGATGTTATTTCGGCACTCTTACGTCACACACAGTTTCGTTCAATTAAAACTTCTTTATCGCTGCCCTTACATGATGTGTGTGTTTGTGTGTTGCTTAGTTTTTTCTTCCGGGCCGTTTTTTCTTCTGGCTTGAGTGAACGCTGGTGTGCCAGGCTGCCACGCCTGGCTGCCGCTACTCATCGGTACATTTTCTATTATTTGGATTATTTGGATCCAGATTTGAATGAACAGGGACATTGACACTCAGGACCAGATCGATCACTGATCAACGTCAGAGCTGAATGTGCTCTGACGTCTTCTTCTCAGTGAGCTGCACTAGCTTAACTTTTTGAGCTATTTTAGCCTACCTGTTCGTGGCTCCAGCCGGCTCGGCTCCTTTTCCTCCACATAATCAAAGATGTGGGCCAAGATGTTCCTGAACTGGTCGGCACTATTTTGGATTCTCCTGACACTTGTCTACCATCCTATGACTGGAGTGCTCCGCTATACAGCCGCTGAGCTCCTGCGCCTTCGTGGGTAGCTGTCGCTCCCGTCGCTGGCGGAGCTCCAGTACCACCCGGACATCACTTTCCAGCCTCGCTGGAGATACATCCATTGCGGGTCCCGCAGGATTTTCCATAAATCCATTGGAACTAAATCGTTTTGGTCTGCTACTCGCCGCCCTCGCAGGAACCCTGATCAGGCTGTCAACCACCGATCTCTAGCTCACCTGCCCAGGGCACCCACCGCGATTAGCAAAAAAAAAAATACTCCACTCAAATTCGGTCTTCTAAACATCCGTTCATTGATAATAATCAATATCAATAATCAAATAAGGGACCTCTCATCCAAGACCTCCTATCTGACCGTAAGTTTGACTTTTTCTGCTTGACTGAAACCTGGCAACAACCTGATGACTTTTCTCAGCTAAATGAATCTGCTCCTCTGGGGTTTGTTTACTTTTCTACACCCCGCTGCTCAGGTCGTGGGGGTGGTCTCGCAATCTTCTTTCGCCAGCACTTGAAAGTCCTGCCAGTTAATGTTGATACCTTTAGTTCTCTAGAGGTCCTTGCATGTGAGCTGACTGGACCCATTCCCACAATCATAATAATAATAATAATGGATTGCATTTATATAGCGCTTTTCGGGGCCCTCAAAGCGCTTTACAATTCCACTATTCATTCACTCTTGCATTCACACACTGGTGGAGGCAGCTACAGTTGTAGCCACAGCTGCCCTGGGGCAGACTGACAGAAGCGAGGCTGCCATATTGCACCATCAGCCCCTCTGGCCATCACCAGTAGGTGGTAGGTGAAGTGTCTTGCCCAAGGAAACAACGACTGTCTGAGCCGGGGCTCTAACCGGCAACCTTCCTGTTACTGACAACTCTTTGAGCCACTATCACCCATAGCTACTGTATGAAGGAGGATGAAGCCCATGAATTTGAATCACAGTCTTTGCAAACTACTTTCCTGCCTTGATGAAAAAGAAAATGGACGTCAGACAATTTTTTTTGAGAAATGAGAGGGGCAATCCTTAAGTTGTGGTGGCTCTGCTTCTGGGTCAACACATAAAACAGGTAAACCATCCTGTATGTCTTTGAGATTCTATGAACATTGGGCAGATCATTCCCAGCAGTCGGGTTTTAAACTCTTAAAAATCAGCTGTTGCTTCTGTCTGCATCTCCCCATTGATCTGTAGCTCCTCATCATCGCGGAGCGCTCACTGAAAGCTTTCTCCCAGCTGAAATTTCTGAAAAGCTCTGAAGCATGCTTGCTTGTATTTAAAAATGTGCGCGGCAGTAGTCGCTTGTTCTGTCACGCAGATATAGCTTTGCTCACGTATCTGCTTCATTATCCGCTCAAATGATCGCACTGCGTGGAAACACTGGGACACAGCAGCATCATGAACTCCAGCTATAGGGAGATTTTTCAGGAGGAAAACAAATAAATAAAAAAACATTCATGTTATAAATATGAGATCTGGTCTGTCATTTAAAATTTCTTTTTTTTGTCCCCTTCTTAGATCATCGTAGAGTTCAGACGCATCACCAGTTTCGTTGGTGGAGACATTCATGCTGAAACTTGATGAGTACACACCAGGTCTTTTGCAGCTTATGCCTATCAAAGGAGGAGCTGCTGGTTCCAAGATGAAACCTCTGCTGGACACTTTGAATGACGTATGTTATTTGACTTTTCTCACAAATATGTAATTATGGAGGGCTGCAGGGTAGCAAGAAGGTCCTGGGTTCAAATCCTGGCCCAGGGTCTTTATGCATGGAGTTTGCATGTTCTCCCGGTGCATGTGTGGGTTCCCCCCAGGTATTCCTCCCACAGTCAGAAAACATGACATTTAGGTTAATTGGTCTCTCCAAATGTTGGTGTTAGTGTTCTGTTCTATCTATACATATATTTGATAACGTACATGCACAGAAACAAGCTCGTAGAGTTTCTGTGCTTTTGGCTTTCAAAATGGACTAAGTGGCCTTTGAAAGTGTTGTCTGCATTAGCTGTTGTGTTGCACTTCATTCTGTGTTTTTATGGAATAAAACCATTGAGATGATGAACCATCTGAATGTCTTTTTTGGGGGGTACATTTTACCTTATATGAATAGATAATGTTTATCAACTGATAATAATTAAATTTTATTAGTAATTATATAATTAATTTTACCTAATTTCAATGAGTAAGTAGCTGTTGAATATATACGTAAATATGGGGTAAATTTTACCCATTAAGTATTTCATAGCTTTTTATTGAAGCTATTTTATACACAATATATTGACTTAAATCTACCCCAAAAAAGTCAAATTGTTACCTCAGATTTATTGGGTAAATTCTATAGATGACTTCTTACAGTGTACACAGTGAACACACAGGAAATAATTACGCATGTTAAATTCACATTTGTGTGGAATGTATACATTTTTAGCATATAGGAAAAAAGAAATGATAATAAAAACAGTATAGAGTGGTTCTATAGTGTAATGGTTTATATATTCACCTAACAAGTGAAAGATCCAAATAAACAGTACATACTGACATAAAGGCCACACATGTTGTGTCTCCCTAAACTTTATCCTTTTGCTTGTAAAATCCAACTTTTGAATAACAGTCAGTGCAAAGGCAGCACCATTGTTTTACATTGCTAACCAACAGTCACAACAAATTGCTTTCCTTTGCAGAAAAGTTTTGTGTATTTAAAAACAGATTTTTCCCAGTGCTACGGCCCCCATGCTGAGTTAAATGAAGCCATTTATTCTCCAACTGAATTGGGCCTGGAGATACGCTTTCATTAGGACTGTGATTAGCATAGTGCTTGTTACTACTGGGCCTGTTAGCAAAACAGAGCTGTCTGTCTGTCTCTACATGTTCCCTCATTACAAGCGACACAGAAAACAGCCGTAGAGTGGAGTTATATGAATCACAGGCAGGACACACAGGTTATAGCTCAAACTGTCTAATGGCTTGAGAAAAGAGTGATTGCTGATTTTAATGCACCTCAGCTAATAAACAACTAGGAGAAAGACTGGCTGATGTGTGGTATTTTTATCTCCTGTGTCGAGTAGCTGGTAACAAGAGTGAGAAAGAGAAAATAGTTCAAAACGTTCACTGGAAATTATTCACACGAAAAATCTACATAGAAAGCTGGAGGAATCTGAACAAAGGTTGTGGTGCTACATGGTGTTTCCTGGGTTTAATCATTTCATCTGTCATTGGTTTGTGCAACAAAGTTAAGCATGGTTTAAAGAGGTCATATATGATAATGATGCTGTCTACTGAAGTAGCTTTCAATAAGTTTCCTATTTTCGTTCACTGAAAGATACTGAAACACCTGAAATTAAGTGGAAAAAAATGCTTGCTTGCACATAGTTAGGATACTGGAAGAAAGAAATGTTCTGTTGTGTTTGCAATCAGTGATAAGATCAGATCAATATCACACATGGTGGATACTGCTGTGGTCCTTGAGACGTACAGAGTTTTAGGTCGTTGATATGAGGTCATGTACGATAACGATGCCGTCAACTGAAAGTATCTCTCAATAAGTTTCCCATTTTCATTTTTGGAACTCTTCTGCTGTTCTGAGGTACGTTAACTTTGATCTGACATTAATATGCCTGTGATGATAGACAAAATGCAGAATCAGTAGCCTTGGAAGAGGTTTGTGCTTGCAGAGTGCTGCTTTGAGGAGTTATGCCAGTCTATGACCAATTTCAAATCCCCTTTATCCATCACTTTCCCCCAGTTGACCGCATTTGTTCATCATAAACCCAAAGGCTGGGAATTGAGAAAGGACGAATCTTAAATACATTATGATCAATTAATACAATTAAAAATTTTTATTAGAGTGCTTATATAAGTCCACAGTCTGCACATAAACATTTTACTACGTTCATACTTCAGGTGTGGATTGAACAGACTTAGGGTATACAACATATTAGCAGGTTATGGCTGAGACTAGCTGGTAACATGTTTATTTTTAACATTTGCATCATCTGCATCATTTGGTTTTGTTGACTCATTTTAGAACATTCACACATTGTGTTGCTACAAAGGGAATTATGGGATTATCTTCTTTCCTTTCATAAACAATAGTCCAGTTTATCCTCTGCTAAATCATAATACCGTAACATAATAAAGGTAGCTTTTATACTGTTATTTAGAGAATTCGAATAGCTCTTTTTATGGCTGCCATGCAGATACTTCCATGTCTACTAGCTTTATCTAAAGTAAAATATGGTTTTAAAAAAAACTCATCAGACTTAGAGACTGTCTTGAAAACGGCACCATTTTAAATTGTGGCCTTTCAAAAGTGCAATCATAACAGTATATATGGCAGCTCTGGTACTCATGTATAGGCTACATGTCAAAGATTTCTACCATTCTCTTGTAGGACACGCATCTTTCAGCTACTTAAGTCACTCACATGTTGTTGAGAGAAACACTGGAGACTGTTGAGTAATTAGCTCCTAATTTACTCTTTTTGTTGTGCTGTCTCTTGCTGCTTCTTCTCCCTTTTACTTTCTAAGCACACAAGCTATTGCTGCCCCTCTATGAAACTATATGTACGACAGGATTTGCATCCAAATTCAATATCTCAGAGACCATTTATTTAAAAGGAGTAGAATACTAAAAAACATGCACAACCATGACAAATGAGGGACAACAATGAGACAGCCTGAGGGTGGTGATGAGGGGAAGTGAACCAATAAGAGTCACCAGTGAGGACAGCTGAATCTAGGTTACGGATATAAAATTAAACACTTGATTATGTTAGTGCAGTTTGGTGTGTCATTAAGATATACCAATGAAATGATACTTATATCACCGACATTTCTTTAAAAGGGACAATATTACACAGTGAAGTGTTCCATTCTATATAGCACCAAATGACAACAACAGTTGGCTCTGCCCTTTATATTTAGTGATAGTAAAGACCACATAAGAAATTCTGATGTTATGCATTTAGGGATGGGAATTGATAAGAATTTAGAAAAACTACATTTAAGCAAATGTATTGCATGCTGTGGGTCAAATGTTTGTGCGTGTCTATGCATCTTTGTTGTGATCAGTGTTGGAGACGTTACTTTAAAAAGCAATCATTACACAGTACATAGAGCACTTTTCTTAAAAGTAATGCAGTACATTACTTAATTACTCCCAGGAAAACATAATTCATGTCACGGCCGAGAGGCCAGACCTGATGCAACGACTCAAATGCAGACACAGACGGAGGCACATACTGGCGTGAAAACAGTACTTTATTTACAAAGTGAGATAAAACACTAAGGTGATGACCATGAACTGAACTGTGAAAAAACATTTAAGGTGTTGACTGTGAACTATGAGACAAAACCTGAAACGTAAAACCTAAACTATGATATTCGGTTTAATTCAAAATGAAACGGGTCCAAAGGTGGAAGAAGGTAGTGGTGTGCGATACTGCATATTTTGGTATCGATCCAATACCAAGTAAATACGGGCTAGTAGCGCCGATACCAATACCAATACTTTTGAATAAATAAGGTGGGTGCGTCATTAAATTGTCATTAAATCTGGATGAATTTTCATGACCTTAAGTGTTTTTTATGGAACGCCAGGACTGCCATAATGAATTAATTAAATACACCTTTAAATAAATTTGAATGTGGCAATAATTAATTAAAATGGGAAATAATTAATTAAAATGGGAAATAATTAATTAAAATGGGAAATAATTAATTAATATTTTGACACAATTAATTAATTAATTATTGCCACATTTAAATAATTATTTAATGGTATATTTAATTCATTCATTTTGGCACAGTTGACTCCTTCAGGTCTCACCATGAAATAGTTTTATCTGTCAACCTCACCCATCAAACTCAGGGGGCGGGGCTAACGCTGATCGAGTCAAAACCATTGCTTTGGCCTGGTGGCCATTGTTTTTAGCACACAACAACCGGCATCTGGAAACTAACAGAACTAAACTTTGAAAAACTCTGTGTGTCACCAAATACTGTTTTAATATTTTTTTAGTAGTGGTTTATTTTTCAGATTTCTGGTCAGTTTGTCAAGATACAGCCTCTTTGCAAAAGTGCTTCAATGATTTCGGAGATGTCTGCCCAGCCCAGTCTCACGGCAAAGCGTGGGATAGACCCGCTCGCCTCGCAAGCAATCGAGCTGTCATTACCACTGATGACACTGACTTCTTTTACTGAGGTTATATTTATCTGGTTTTTATTTCCTGATGTTCTTATGTGTGCTACGTGTTTCAGTTGCCAATTTTGAATTAAAGCTAACATTAAAAACATGTTTAAGGAGGAGAGAGAGCAAAGCTGGTGCTTACAATACAGTTGAATAACTATTCAAAAACAGATGATGTAATATTTCTGTCCAGGTTGCATCTTCATGATGAACACGCTGTTGCAAACACGCTGTTGCAAACTCTGCTCCTCTCGGTGGAAATGCGCCTTCTCTTTCCTCTTTCTTTAAAACATTTTAAAAGTCAGTTTAATCTCAAAATTCACTGTTAAATCCAAAACACACCAGATAAAGAAACGCGAATGTTTCAGTCGAACACATGTGCCAGTGAACCATTAAACTTCAGTAAAACTGTGCAGTTATGAAACGTAACTTTAACCTCAGCCAAACCGATTTGCTCAGTTGTAAATAAAACAGCGAAGGCTGCCCAGTTAAACTGTGACTATCACCAGGTAATGTGGGCGTGTTTCTTGAATTAGCAGCAGGTGTTAAACAGCTGACTGGTGAGGCGGAGGATGCATGCAGGTAAACTGAGGGCCTGTTGAGCTGATCGCTGGTGTCCTTAGAAAAATGTAAGCTCGTTTTTTATGTTACAGAAGCACAGAGACACAAGACTAGGCGGAAAGAGACGATCGTTCGGTGAAAATGAGAATCTGCGAATGCAACATGTGGAACACCGAGAGTGGAATATGTAAACAAACCGGTTAACGTAGCCCCCCCCCCTAAAAACTAACAAACAACAAAACAAAAAAAACAGTTAACCTGGAACACCGGGGCTGTGAGCTCGGTGCACTCTGTCAGCTGACTGTTGACAGACAGCTGACATCTCTGAAAACATCTGAGCATGTAGTTAAAACACTGTCACTCTCTCGTTTGGCTCTCAGCGGAGGCGGTCGCACTTTTCTCCTCTCCTCCTTACCCTTATCTTCCCTGCTTAGCCTCTCTGTCCTTGTCTGTCATGTGCATTACTTTTTCCCTGGAACAGTCTCTCACTGTCGTTCTCTAAAACCTAAAAGAGAATTATGGATTTGATCAACTGGTCTCTGAATGCTATTGACACCCTCTTCTCAACGAGAAGTCTGGGCTCGGGAGAGCCCGAGTGCCCCGGAGGGACTTTCCCTGCCGGATACACGATGGACGGGTGGCAGAAATGGAGGCTCGTGTGCCTGGCGGGACTGTCGATCGAGGACGCTGAAGATATTTACCTATTCGGAACCATGATAACGGGGTTCTTGCTGATCGGAGCTGGCATGGCCCTGACTTATCGGAGAAATAAGAGAGCGGAACCGGCTGTTCAAACCCCCCCAAAGCTGCCCGCTGGAATTGAAGCGACGGGACGAGTCGCGACCTCTCACAACGAACGCAGCATGGTTAACACCTTGGAGACGCTTATGGCTGATGTGAAGGCTCAAAACAACACCATTGAGCGTATGGTGGGATACATCAGAGAGGGCCCTGCTCAAAATGAGAACCTTGAGCGAAAGCTGGATCACATCACAGAACGGATCACAGCAGTTGTGAGGTCTCAGAATCAAAAGAATGATAACACCACGGATCAGAAGTTTGATACCATCATGGGGAGGCTCGCGGCTCTCCAACGGGAGATAGAGAGACCAGTATCAGAGTGTTAAAGATCAGCTTTGAAAATTCTCAATAAATCAACAAATTCGGGATCAAATGCAGACACCACCACGGCGCCAGCTGCACAGGCCCAAGGCTGAAGCCGGACAAACACTCCCTGATAACGACTGTGTGATGACTATTCTCCCCATCCCATGCAAGGCCACCTGGATTGGCTGGAGGACTGTTTACTTAGCCTGATAGGGCGAAGGACACTGTCTCAGCTGAACTATGGACACGCATACACACACACTTACACTGATAAGCACTCACTCATCTCCCCTTCCCTTTCCAACGCCTTCGATGCTTGTTACCTCCTGGGAACACGAGGCGGGTCTGGGCCCGCGCTGGCGAGTCGGCGCAGTGGCAGGATGTCTGCTGTGTTGCCTGGGATTACTCCATCCCCCTACTCCCACCCTGTGGCTTGTTATGTCTTCATAATGTTGTGCTGTGAACATTCATGTGCTTTTTTTTGTGCAGAGGAGTTTTTTTTGTTTCCTGTTCTCGTGCTGTCCTACCATGGAAGCACAGCATGAGTAGGGGTCTCTTTTTTTCCTCTTGTACCTTCCCATTGTGTGTGTACATTTCAGTGTTTTTTTCCACAACTGCCGATCTCCGACTTGTAACCCCCATGTAATGTCTGTGTTATGTGTGTAAGGTCGGGGGGGGGTGTCTCATTTCACTGCGGGGAAACCTGTATGTGACAAATAAAATCTGAATCTGAATCTGAATCTGTTAAAAGTGTAGTTGGTGACAGAAAAATGGGATATTTTACTTTGCACCACCATTGCTGCCTGTGATTTAGAATTCATTCTGGAATACCTGGCTGCCCCAAGTCCACACAAGCAATCGATTATCTAGGATCGACGTGTCTTTACTTACTTTGCACAACAACGAATCAAATGTTAGAGAAGCTGCATGGGCAGCGTTAACCCCGCCCACTTAGTTTGATGTGTGAGGCTGACAGATAAAATTATTTCAAAGAGAGAGATGAAGGGGACAAAAAAGTGCCAAAATGAATTAAATAAATACATCATTAAATAATTAATTAAAACTGTCAATAATTATTTAAATGTGGTATTAATTAATTAAATATGTCAATAATTAATTAATTACATGTGTCGTAAATATTTATGTAATTAATTATTTCTGATTTTAATTAATTATTGCCACATTTAATTAATTATTTAAAGGTGTATTTAATAATTCATTATGGCAGTCCTGGTGTTCCATAGTTTTTTTGTAATGTTTCCTTTTTTATTATTAAATAGTTAAAACCCAGGACATAATTAGGACAAAGTTTATAATTAAATAGAAAATGCCTTATTGTCAACTTATTATTATTTTTTTTTTTTTAGGAAAATATTAAATAAAAAGTACACCCAAACCAGTAAACAAATTAAAACAAAGAAGTGCAACTGAGAAACTATAATACAGAAATTAAAATTCTCAAAAACAAAAACAACAGCTGGTGAACATATAAATAATAAGTAAACAAGTTAACAACAAGGTTTTGGTTAAAGGTTTTTGTTAAAGAACAGTATCATATTAATATTTTCTGCTTTGCTAATGCACTTTTTCTGTTACTCTCTAATGGCCCTGCTTTTGAAAAAGAAAAAGAAAACCCTCAGCTAGCACGGATGTTGCAACCACTGAAAGGTATTTTTTTTGGCAAGTTTGCTCAGAGATGGAAATGTTTCAGACGAGCTTGAGGTAGTTTCAGGAGTTGGGCAGAGCTGGGGGCAGAGCTGGTGGCAGAGCTGGTGGCAGAGTGGGAGGCAGCGAAGGTGGCAGAGCTGGTGGTAGAGCTGGAGGCAGACCTGAGGCAGAGCTGGAGGCAGAGTTGGGGGCAGAGCAGGTGGCAGAGCTGGTGGCAGAGCTGAGGCAGAGCTGGTGGCAGAGCGGGGAGCAGAGCTGGAGGCAGAGCTGGGGGCAGAGATGGTGGCAGAGTGGGAGGCAGAGAAGGTGGCAGAGCTGGAGGCAGAGCTGAGGCAGAGCTGGTGGCAGAGCGGGGGGCAGAGCTGGAGGCAGAGCTGAGGCAGAGCTGGTGGCAGAGCGGGGGGCAGAGCGGGGGGCAAAGCTGGAGGAAGAGCAGGTGGCAGAGCTGGTGGCAGAGCGGGGGGCAGAGCAGGTGGCAGAGCTGGAGGCAGAGCTGGTGGCAGAGCTGGTGGCAGAGCGGGGGGCAGAGCTGGAGGAAGAGCAGGTGGCAGAGCTGGTGGCAGAGCGGGGGGCAGAGCTGGAGGAAGAGCAGGTGGCAGAGCTGGTGGCAGAGCGGGGGGCAGAGCAGGTGGCAGAGCTGGAGGCAGAGCTGGTGGCAGAGCGGGGAGCAGAGCTGGAGGCAGAGCTGGTGGCAGAGCGGGGAGCAGAGCTGGGGGCAGAGCTGGTGGCAGAGTGGGAGGCAGAGAAGGTGGCAGAGCTGGAGGCAGAGCTGAGGCAGAGCTGGTGGCAGAGCGGGCGGCAGAGCTGGAGGCAGAGCTGAGGCAGAGCTGGTGGCAGAGCGGGGGGCAGAGCGGGGGGCAGAGCGGGGGGCAGAGCTGGAGGAAGAGCAGGTGGCAGAGCTGGTGGCAGAGCTGGTGGCAGAGCGGGGGGCAGAGCAGGTGGCAGAGCTGGAGGCAGAGCTGGTGGCAGAGCGGGGGGCAGAGCAGGTGGCAGAGCGGGAGGCAGAGCTGAGGCAGAGCTGGTGGCAGAGCTGGTGGCAGAGCTGGTGGCAGAGCGGGGGGCAGAGCTGAGGCAGAGCTGGTGGCAGAGCGGGGAGCAGAGCTGAGGCAGAGCAGGTGGCAGAGCGGGAGGCAGAGAAGGTGGCAGAGCTGGAGGCAGAGCTGAGGCAGAGCTGGTGGCAGAGCGGGGAGCAGAGCTGAGGCAGAGCAGGTGGCAGAGCTGGTGGCAGAGCGGGGGGCAGAGCAGGTGGCAGAGCGGGAGGCAGAGCTGAGGCAGAGCTGGTGGCAGAGCGGGGAGCAGAGCTGAGGCAGAGCAGGTGGCAGAGCGGGAGGCAGAGAAGGTGGCAGAGCTGGAGGCAGAGCTGAGGCAGAGCTGGTGGCAGAGCTGGTGGCAGAGCTGGTGGCAGAGCGGGGGGCAGAGCAGGTGGCAGAGCGGGAGGCAGAGCTGAGGCAGAGCTGGTGGCAGAGCGGGGAGCAGAGCTGAGGCAGAGCAGGTGGCAGAGCGGGAGGCAGAGAAGGTGGCAGAGCTGGAGGCAGAGCTGAGGCAGAGCTGGTGCCAGAGCGGGGGGCAGAGCTGGAGGAAGAGCAGGTGGCAGAGCTGGTGGCAGAGCGGGGGGCAGAGCAGGTGGCAGAGCTGGAGGCAGAGCTGGTGGCAGAGCTGAGGCAGAGCTGGTGGCAGAGCTGGTGGCAGAGCTGAGGCAGAGCTGAGGCAGAGTTGGTGGCAGAGCGGGGGGCAGAGCTGAGGGAAGAGCAGGTGGAAGAGCTGTGGGCAAAGCTGGATCGATTCGCTCACCACTAGAAGAAGGGGCTGTGGCATGTGCAGAGGTGTGTAGAGTCAGTATAATGAAAGGAGACAGGGATTCTGCTGGGTTCCAGTTATTTACAGTAAGTATGATTGAAGGAAGGAATACTTCAAGGGCGTCCTTAATCCTGTGATGCTTATGCTGAAGCTGTCCCTCTCTGTTTCCTCTTTGAAAGACGTGTCAGTGGCATTCAGTTCACTGAGGTAGTTAAACAACTCCTTGGTGGCAGGGCCCCTGGGTTGGATGAGGTTCGGCCCGAGTTCCTGAAGGCTCTGGAGGTTGTAGGGCTGTCTTGGCAGACATGCCTCTACAATGTTGCGTCGAGATCAGGGGTAGTATTTCTGGATTGCTGGTTCCCATCTTCAAGAAGGGAGACCAGAGTGTGTGCTCAAACTATAGGGGGATAAGACTCTGCAGCTTCCCCGAGAAAGTCTATGCTAAGTTGCTGGAAAGGATGAAGAACAATGCAGTTTCTGCTTCAGTCGCAGGACGCTGAACTCTTTGCCCTCTTTAATAATTAATGGTGCATGGGAGTTCACCCAAACAGTCTACATGTGTCTTGTGGACTTGGAGAATGCATTCGACTGTGTCCCTTGGGGTGTTCTGCAGGAGGGTATGGGGTATCTGGGCTGCTGCTACAACCCATTCAATCAAATTATACAACTGCTCCAAGAGCTTGATCTGCATAGCCAGCAAAAAGTTGGGCATGTCCCACCAGAAGGAGGCCTCAGGGCAGACACAGGAAAAGCTGGAGAGATTATATCACTCGGCTGGCCTGGAAAAGCCTCTGTTCCCCCGGGTAAGCTAGAGGAGGTATTTATTCTTCTGTTGTGTCTTTGCAAAAGACCTTGCTACCATCCTTGCTCCTCTCGTGGGGAACACCCCACACCACATCAAGAACTCCACCGACTTCACTGACAAGGTCCAGAAACTTACCCTGGATCCAGATGAAACCATGGTGTCCTTTGATGTAGTCTCTCTCTTCACGTGCATACCAACCACGGAGGCAGTGGAGACTGTCAGAAAACGACTACAAGAAGACAACTCCTTGGAGGACAGGACCAACTTCACCCCCGATCAGATTTGCACACTGTTAGACCTCTGCCTCACCACTACATATTTCAAATACAACGAAGGCTATTACAGACAAAAACATGGCTGTGCCATGGGCTCCTCCGTGTCACCTATTGTAGCCAACCTTTACATGGAGGAAGTGGAAAGGAAGGCTTTTGGCTCTTTCAAAGGAAGAGTACCCAGCCACTGGTACAGATATGTAGACGACACCTGGGTCAAAATCAAGACACAAGAAGTGGAATCCTTCACTGCGCACATCAACGCTGTGGATAAAAACATCAAGTTCACCAGGGAAGACACAAAGGACGACTGTTTGCCTTTCCTGGACTGCGCTGTGCACATTGAAGAGAATGGCAACCTCAACATCGAAGTTTACCGGAAGCCCACACACACGGACCAGTACCTCCTGTTTGACTCCCATCACCCTCTGGAACACAAACTTGGAGTAATTAGGACCCTACACCACCGGGCAGAACATGTTCCCTCTAAGCCTGAAGGGAAAAAGAAGGAACACACACATGTAAAGGAAGCACTCAAAACGTGCGGCTATCCTAAATGGGCATTCTTAAAGTCAGCAAAGAGGCACAGAAAAGAAGATCAGACACCAGCGAGGGAGGATAAGAAGGACAGACGCAACAACATTGTCATCCCATATGTAGCCGGTGTATCAGAGAAACTCAGGAGGGTTTTCTCCAAGCATGACATCCCGGTGTACTTCAGACCCAGCAACACACTCAGACAAAAACTGGTTCACCCGAAAGACAAAACGCCAAAACACAGACTTAACAATGTGGTGTATGCTGTACAGTGCAGCAAGGAATGCCCAGACCTCTACATTGGAGAGACCAAACAGCCACTTCACAAGCACATGGCACAACACAGAAGAGCCACCTCCACAGGACAAGACTCCGCTGTCCATCTGCATCTAAAGGTCAAAGGTCACTCTTTCGAGGATGCCAATGTTCACATTTTGGACAGAGAGGACAGATGGTTTGAAAGAGGAGTGAAAGAAGCCATCTATGTCCACTGTGAGCGACCATCTTTGAACAGAGGCGGTGGTTTACGACACCAACTCTCTGCCATCTATAATCCAGTTTTGAGATCCCTTCCCAGACGCCTTAACGCCCACTCACATCCTGGGCCATCTGACCTCAGGAATTCGCATGATAAGGTGGGGCCAGGTTTCACAATGAACTCACCCGAAACTCTGGCTGATTTGGACCCACACCCAGTTTCACACCTTGGATCAGGTGATTAGAGGATCATCAGGGGGTCCTTTTGTCCCTCTGTGGGGGGACACTCCCACTAGGTTTATATCTGGGACTCTCCACCATTTGACCCTAGAACTGAAGAAGCTTCTCGGATGAGAGGTGAAACGTCTTCAAGTAACTTAAAGAAGTCCAGACGCTTTTCTTTGCAAGCTCCTTTGACTACGATGACCTGGATGACTGAGAACCTTCACAGACATCTGTTGTGTCTTGGTCTTTCTTTAGCAGCAATATGGATCAGTACTACAATTTGGTTGTACTATTGTAAAAAGTATGACTGTGCAACCACAATAAAGAATTAAGGGTTAGGGTTAGTTAATCATTATTGGCTTCTCTTTTACTGGCTCCCTGTTAGCTCCAGAATCATATTTAAATCCTTATCCTCACATACAAGGTCTTGTATAATCAGGCCACACCTTAGCTAAAGACCTCATGATGCCACATCATCCTAGTAGAGCACTTCTCTCTCAGACTGTAGGCTTACTTGTGGTTCCTCCCAGGATATTAAAAAGTACAATGGGAGGCAGATGGCTGCTCCTCCCTGAGGCTGGTTCTGCAGGTGGTTATTAAAAGGGCGTTTTCCCCTTCCCACTGTTGCCAAAGTACTTGTTCCCAGGGGTTTGACAGGTTATTGGAGGATTATTGTAGGGTCTTTACATTGAAATATAAAGTGCCTTGAGGAGACTGTTGTGATCTAGCACTATATAAATAAAACTGAACAGAAAAAAATGAATTGTTGAAACGTTATTACATTTTACACTGCAAGCCAAAAAGTTTCAGAATCGGATTTACATCACAGAGCGTGATAGCATGAAAGGTTTTCTTATCTTTCTTTGGAGCAGCAAAACTGAATCACTCTGTTAGGGAACTAAGTGCTGCAAAGGGTGGCCAGAACTGTCCATGATGGAGAACAGTTTGTTCAGTGACTTCCTCTCCACAACAGTTTCAGAAGTGTAGCCAATCATGGAGCCAGATTTCTTGATCAGTTTTTCTGCTTCAGGAGCCACGACCAAGGCTCCTGAAGAACACCAAAGCAAAGTACAGCGCACTCACCCCAACTGACTGACTAAAAATCCTCAGCATTTCGATGCATACAAAAGCTTCCTTAGGAAAAGTAGTCTTCTCATCCTCTTCTTCCAGTTCAGACTCGTTTGTATACGTGTGCCCAGGTATTTGTACTCCTCCACCACATCACATCAGACGGTTCACTGTGTTATGCTTTTTTCCCTTTCTTTTTTTATATAAATGCAGGAAGGTTGGCAGATATGCTGGAGAGAGAAGTGCTGTACATGGAGAAAACACCGGTCCCCCATCTGGACTCACTGAACAACAAAAAAGGGAGAACAAGCAAATAAAACATGACCACTTTTTAAATTCCGTTCTTTTGCTTAGTTGACATGTGGGTGCCCTCCAGAGGCCAAGAAATGTATCAATGAAGAAGAGAGAAGAGTCTTTAAAAGAAAATTATTTCAAATTATGCTAAAAACGAAAACAAACAGCATGATTCGACGACAGAAACCAAAAAAGAAAAGAATGGAGTACATTTGTGAATAAATTTAACTCAAAGGAAATAGTAACCAACCAGACATTTCTCATATTTCTGGTGGCCTGATGTTACTAATCACTCACTTTGATGTGTGCATGTTTTCTTATAACGTAACTGTTAATAAAGTTCCTATATTGGCTTTCAAAAGTCCTGGTTAAAAAAAATACATTAAAATACAGGCAAAAAACAAAAAACAAAACTGGCATTGCTCAGAAGGAGTGTTTCAAGACAGGTGGTGGATCCCCAAATGTCAGCAGTGTTGGGGAGTAACGGAATACATGTACCGGTGTTACGTATTTGAAATACAAAATATGAGTAACTGTATTCCGTTATGGTTACCGTTTAAAGTGCAATTCGAAAAAGGTTTTTTAAAGGAAGACTTAAAAAGCATTTTAAAAATCAGTTTATTAAGTTGGAATTCAAAAATGAATTTACAAATGCACATTTTATTCTACAATTAATTAATTAAGCACAGAATTTTTTATTTCAATGCGTGTGGCTCTTGTGGTCCTCCATAATTAAGAGGCTCTAATGCCTGGGTCTCAATCTCGCGGCTCATGTCACCCATACTTGCGGTACGCATAATGACGTGATGAAATATTTTTTAAAATTAGTATTCAAAAAATGATTTAATATGAAGGCAATAAACAGAGTGTTACAAGGCATAGTCCTATTGAATGTAGTCTCATGGGCAGTGTAGTCCGTGCTGCAGGGAGAGTGGACTGCCATACCCATTATGTGTCTGCAGTGTTGCCAACTCACACCTCTGGTGTGGATACAAACTTTGTGGTAGTGTTGTTGCTCAGGTATGATTGGATGAAGATGTTTTTCCATTCATACTTGGCAAGCTTTGCAAACAGAACACACAGACATATATGAGGGAGGACGCAACACTGAGCACAGGAAGACAAAGGACTTAAATACACACATGAGGTGATCAGGAGAAGTGGCAACACATGGGGAAACAGCTGACACACATGAACATAACGACATCACAGGGGAAACGTAAAACTAAACACAATGAACACAGGAACACAGGACTTCAAAATAAAACAGGAAACATAATGAAACGCAGACCTGACAACATGAACTTAACAAAAGACACGCAGACATGAAACACATGAAGGGCAAGGGAGACTTAACATAGGGGTAGGAAGACACAAGGGGAATCTAATAACAAAGGACTGAAATAACAACCCAGGCATAATAGGAATGAACTTAGAAAACATAAAGGACTTAAACATAAAAATAAACTAAAACTCAAAATGCTGGGTCAGAATCGTGACATCACCAGAGAGTTCCACTGTGTTGCTGCTTCAAAATAAGCATACAAAATGGAGTTCTCATAAATTCTGAGCTGAACCTTTCCAGTGTGCCAAGAATGTTGGAGAATTCAACGATGGGAGTCCCTGTTATTTATTAAGAACACACACACATATATATATATATAGGGCCTTGAGGGTGGGCACGTTAACGGCGTCCAGTAGACGGTCTGTGTATTCAAACCTACCTCTGGCGCCGGTGCCCACCTCTCAATTTTAAATCCATGTAGACATTGAGGGTTCTCGGGAGGGGCCGTGCTAACACCTGCTGCTCTCTGGCAGCAGCACCATGCTCTCCCTTGTTTTAAACACACTTTAGAGCAACACGCAGCAACACTACACTTGAGCGGGAGGAGGAGGGTATGGGGTCTTAACACACCCCCGTTCTCTGCTAGCCATCGGGGCGGGGGGGCTGGGAAGAGATGCTGGCTGTCCGATTGGCCTCCCTGCTGCTGCGGAGCCTGGGGCGGTCTGCTAGCCTCCACCCCGGAGGGAAGGGTAACATCTCTTGGGTCTGGGTGCCGTTTCCCCCTCTGGGGGCGAGGATACCTGGACCCGGGGTATAGAGTATGTTTGGGGAGTGTGATTGTGTGTACATGTCCATTTACGTTTATTCCTACGTTGGGTGAGTGCTGAGTGTTTGTATATGTGTGCATGAGGGTGGGAATGCATGTCTGTGTCTGTGTGTGCCTGTTTGTCTGTGTCTATATGTCAGGTCGGGTCTTAGACTCCACCTCTCTGGGAACTCCCAGGCCCTCCAAGTGTGGAGGCCTATCTCCCCTCACCACACTCCCTGCCGGTGACTGATGCCCTCAGGGGTCGGTGCATTGTTGGTTGTTGGTGTCCGGGGCTGGGCGCTCAGGTCATGTGCCAGCTCACTCCCGGTGGCTACTTGGCGGGGCCTGGCGCCTGCTGCTCGGTCAGGCCTCTTCCGGGGCGCGGAGGGCCCTCGGGCCTCCGGCCTCTGTGCCTGCGGCTCGGTTCACTCTGGCACAGCTGGCTGCCGGCGGAGCCGGCGGGCACGCCGGTGCAGCCCCCTCTAGTTTCTGCCCGGTGGCTACTGGGTGACCCCTCGTCTGGGGATCCTCAGCCCTTCCCATGAAGGTGGCACGGATGCCCCTCCGGTGGTCCTCCTTGGGCTCTTGCACTCTGGGGCCTCTGGATGTCTGGGGCCTGGATCTCCCCCATGCCTGCTTCATGCCCTGGGGGACAGGGCTATGGCTCTCTACATCCTCTTGCAGACCATTACATGGGGAAACCATTTGAATACAAGCGCGCCGATCCACACAGGTGTGCACACAGGTGTTCACTGTTTGTAGACTTAAATCACACCTTTAAAGCACATTGTGCGCTGTCTGTCCTGCGTGCTGCACAACAACATTCAATATTTAGTATTTACTGCTGTTTACACTTAGCTAGATTAATGCGATGGTGTTGTGTATAGTATGTTGCTTTGTTTTGTTTTTTTTGCTTGTTTTCTATTCTTTTTCTCTCAACAGGTGATCCCGGAGATATTTTTTTTCCCCCCCTTTCTCACTGTCCCTCTCCCCTTCTGTTTTTCTTTTCCTTCCTCTTTCTTTCTCCCTTTCCTATCCTTCACTCATGTCTGTCCCGTCTGTAACAACTGAAAATAAAATAAAATAAATAATAAAAACAAAGGTCGATCAAATGGACCAATACGGCAATGCCATGATGATCCATTTGGCAAAATAAATCCATTGGGTATCCTTGTTGGTCTTCAGACAACAATTCTGACGGCTAAAGAACCAAATGGGACAGGCAAAAAAAAAAAACAGAAAAAAAAAACAAAAAAAAAAAAACTGTTATTATGATTCTTCTACACCTCAGCATCTTCTTCAGAAGTACACTGGGAATATGACATCTATCCATCTATCCAATTTCCTCAGGGAAGTTCCCAAATTCCAAGACAACACGTTCTCACTCCCGAGGCAGTTCAGCCTGTGTCATTCAGTACCTCTCACTCTTGGACTGCAACAGGTTGCACAGGCTGCTGGAGGGAATAGGGGCACCAGGAAGGTGGAGGCAGACGTGAAGCTTTATCGTTACTAAATACTTCCTGTAAATCTCGATATCAGGAGGAGGTGAGAGCTGAGGAATATGAGTGAGGGTTAGACTGGACCGACAATAATATTAAGTCCTTGAGTTTGTTCTATCTGGCTATGTGAGGGGTGTTTTTCCAACCACGGGAAGCCAAGGATCAAAGGTGTGTCAGGAGAAGCGAAGGTGTAGAATGTGATGGTTTCCCAATGATTCCTGGAGGCAACTAAATGGACAGGTTCATTGCATGACCATGGCAAACACTTGATTATTTAAAGGACTGGCAGGAATGGTAGGGTCAAGAGGTTACAGGAGCAGGCCCAGTTGTTTTGCTAATTTTAAATGAATGAGATTTTGCTCTGCTCAAGAGGGCGATGAGGGTGTAAAGGGGCTGAGAGACTTGGTTATAACAAAGCATGAGTGGGAGCAATAGTCGGGGCTTAGCGAGAGAAGAGGAGTCGCCCACCCATACCACAAAACTACTGCTGGGGAGACTTTGGTCACATGAGACAACAAGTGAGAAATTACGTTGGGCACATTTGGGCTTTCAATGTCGCCCTTGTCCATTCTGTCACCTCCTTGAGACGATAGCCTCAAGGAAATACACCCAGGGTTATGTGGTCCCTGCACAGCAAATTCAAAAGTGTTAAATGTTTTGGTGTTAGTAGTCTTAGAGTTAATTTTACTCTAAGTAGAGTCACATTCTTTTAATGTAACTCTGAGGTGTAAAATGATAGTAGTTAAAATCGAGTGTTAAAAATGAGTGTTTCTATTTCAAATCTGGAGGTGTTACAATGGAAACATTAACTCTTGACCTCTTAACTCTGAACTCCTACAGGGGCTATGACACCAATAGAGTAAATTCACAGACTCCGCCCCCAGCACCATAGGCTCCAATCGAAGCTGAAGTGAAGCCGTTTCAAAACATTTTGCTCTACATATTTGAGTTGTTTGCCATGCTTGGTAAGTCATGTTTTCAAAGATTGTTTCAATTATTGTTATTAGCTTTTACTTCTGTGGCTCTTTGGAGTTGAGACAAAGCTGTGTGAAAGGCATTAGCCATGTTGCTCGCTGATAGCATAATATTCTGTTTTAGCTAGCTGAAAGGTATTGTTTGCGGGCAAATACCACAGCCTTGAAAAAAAGCTTGCATGTGAATTTTCAGTCAAATTTCTTGGTCAAATACACTTAAAACAATGTCTAGAATGTGAAATGTTGATATAATGGTGCTACTTGAAGCCTGAAAACGATCTCCCATAAAAAACGAGCTAACAGCAGTAGCAGACGTCCCAAGTCCCGACTGAGTTCTACGTTAGCATTTAGATTCCTCCAGATTTTTGTGCACACGGTTTTAGGTAAAAATGAAAAAGGTTGAGGTTTTACATTTAGTTCAGTATTACCTGTTGTCTGTGTCCTTGTCTTTTGGGAAAATACTTTACACAAGTAATGGCTCAAAAAGGATTCCTTTTTTTTTTTTTTTTTTTTACTGTGCTGCAATTGATTTGTGCCATTAATTAGTGTCAACTAATTTTTATTCAATCTCCACATAGGATATGCTTGTGAAGATGGAATATGGGGGAGAGCAGAAGTGCGTTGAAGTTCCACAAAGTGATGAATGAAGGACATGCATATTGTATTTTGTATTTATTGAAATAAGTGATGAGAATGCTGTTATTTGCATTTACCAGCTCACCTATGTCAGACCTTTTGATAAACAAAATTCTAATGAAAGTGAGAACATGTACACTGTTACATCTTTCAGAAAATGTTTTGAAATTGTGGTGCACAGTTCAGAATAAATGTTTTTCAAAAACCATTGCGTCTTTTTAGTAAATGTTTATTTCCAAAAGAAATTTCTAGAAGTTCAGAACAGTAAAATTCCCGCTTTTTAGAATTAATTAGAAGATAACTCTTACGTAGCTAAACTAAAATACTCTTTGAGAGTTAATATATAAACTCTTAACACCAAGTGCCAAATTATCAACTCCAGAGAGATTTGGTGTTTAACACTAAATCAGAGTTAACATACCAACTCTCCAAAAAGAGTCAAATTAACACTCTCTGGTGTGGACCCATATAGACACTTTAAAAGTGTTGAAATCAAATCTGACAGTGTTAATTTGGACATGCTGGATTTGCTGTGTGGAATGGTTCACTTTCTCTGTTAAGGCTCAGCTGTGGGGGGAAGTGTCTTTTGCACATATTCCATGTTCTTTGCGGGGCCTTGGAAGTTTTTATCTTTATCTCCATATGTTATCCGTAACCTCGATGGGTACAGTAACCCGTAGCGGATTCCCTTTCGGCCTCTTAACGCTACTTACCTCAGTGACACATCTGTCATGTCTACTTTTATGGTGTCCACCTCTGATTGTGGCTATACTGATGGTAATTGCAGCTCACATGGCATGGAATTTTGATTTGACTGCATTAAAATCGTCTGCCAGCACACTTCTCAGTTCATCTTTAATTATTTTGGATATTTCTCTGGTCAGTGAAGAGTGAATATCCTCCTTCATCTTCTTGATGCTCATACCTGAGTTTGGTGACTGTCTGGACAAGGCTTGATCTAGAAATTCAGGAGAGTGTAGCCTCATGGCTGTAGTAGGCCTGCTTAGGTATGGGTATTGATAAGATTTTCATGATTCCGATTCCATTTTCGATTCTGTTTAACGATTCGATTCTCTTATCAATTCTTTTTAAAAAGGAGAACACTATGGTCGATTAGCTTAGAACTTTGTTTTATATCTTCTCTTTGAACAAGAGAGAAATTTAGGAGTAACATGGCCTTACAAACCCAACAGTGAGATCTTAAGAGATCCACAGCCTACGGCTCTTCAATGGGGTGTCACAGGGTCCCCAGGAAAAAAAATTGTAAATGTAAAATAATAAAATAAATATTCTTCTGTATCAATAACAAAGTATAACATAAATTATTCTGTAGCAATTACACAAGAATATCCAGTGATGTCCCTGCCTACAATTAAACACATTCACTTACTGAAAATCATCTGCTGTGGCAAATGGCTGCAAGCCTTTGACCACAAACTGAGTCACTGCTCGCTGACATTCGTCTATCCTGGCCTGAAAGGAGACGCTACGGTAGACTGCAGCGAGAACTGCCAGCATCTGAGCCAGACTCTGTCTCTCTCATCATGGTCACCTAAATGTACAGTAATGGCAGGTTTTGTAATAAGGCAGATCGCGCTAACATAATATGCACTGTTAGTTGATTATTTACCTGCCGCGAGGGACGTGCAAACGTTACCGCTGCTGCTGGGTTGAGATTCACGACGAAAAACACGACATTCATTTAAGGTCATCGTGTGTTTGTGAGCAAATGCTTTTGCATATTCGTAGTGTTTCCTCCCTTAAATGAAATATCTACTTTACAAGTATTGCAAGTTGCCCTGTTGTCATCCGTTCTCGTAAAGTGTCTGGTCTGGTTTCTGCAGTTTGTTATAGACCAGTGTTAGTAATACATAGATGTGCTACATTGTTTTCCTTAACATGACTTTCATTCACACTAGGATGACGGCTACAATGGCTCTGATGCATTCTTAGTACTATTCATGAGTTTTCTGGGACAGCTGGTGTCCGCTCAGCAGACCAGGTAAGGCTACAAGGTTCTGGAGCAACTCTCCACTTTTTTCCCTCCTGTTGTCGTTTTTTTTGCTATTCTCTTCTTTCACAATTTTACTTGATTTTATTTTGGTTGCTATTAGCTTGTCTCAGCAGTAGGGCGGGGGGAGGAGGGAATGGTACTAAGAACGAGACAAACAAAATACTGCTGCAATACTTTCTTCATCAATATTTAATGTCCTCTAAGCAAAACCTGCAGGAGGACAGCTCAGCTGACAAACACCAGTGGGCTGTTGAACCTGGATACTACATCTAGTTGTACACTCATATGTAATTGTTATGGTTAGGAAAAGCCAAAATGCTATAAGAAAGCCACATCAGTCTCTGTGCTGAATGCTGTTTTGTGTAGCTGCTGAATAAAATCACCACAGAAATCATGCTGGGGGCTACTGATACCTAGCAACAGAGGTAGTTGTCGTTCGTTCCTTGTGATTTGTGTTGCTAACTGGATAATCCAAAGAACACAGCACACTGAAGTGGAAAGTGATTTAAACACTATTAGTGCTTTAGAAGAAGTGAATTGAAGAATACAATCTATATAACTGTACATCAGAAGGTGTGATTGGCTTTCTATAGTTTGAAGCACAAGGCTGCAGGCTGTGATGGGTGCCATCTTTTGCATTGGGAACCACACTCTGGACAGACATCACTAATTCAGACCTAATTGAAAGCCAGCCTCAGTCCCAATGCTATTTTCTCTGTCCACATTTTTTTCCTGTGAGGACCAGAGGAGCCTACTGCACCTTGATGTCTGGCTATTACTCTGTGGCTCTCGCTTGCTTGTTCATTCTCTTGCCTCCTAAATAATCATGAATTAAGCATTCTTGTTTTCTATTTTGTGCAGGATTTGCCCCTTGAGTTTATCCCTTCCATGTGTGCACAGCACTGCAAATCTCTCGTCATTGCAAACCTATTGTAGAGCTTGCCTTGGTTTAACTTCAATTCAATTCAATTCAATTTTATTTATATAGCGCCAAATCACAACAAATGTCGCCTCAAGGCGCTTCATAGATACAGAGAAAAGCCCAACAATCATATGACCCCCTATGAGCAAGCACTTTGGCGACAGTCGGAAGGAAAAACTCCCTTTTAACAGGAAGAAACCTCCGGCAGAACCAGGCTCAGGGAGGGGCGGCCATCTGCTGCGACCGGTTGGGGTGAGAGAAGGAAGACAGGATAAAAGACATGCTGTGGAAGAGAGACAGAGATTAATAACAGATATGATTCAATGCAGAGAGGTCTATTAACACATAGTGAGTGAGAAAGGTGACTGGAAAGGAAAAACTCAATGCATCATGGGAATCCCCCGGCAGCCTACATCTATTGCAGCATAACTAAGGGAGGATTCAGGGTCACCTGGTCCAGCCCTAACTATATGCTTTAGCAAAAAGGAAAGTTTTAAGCCTAATCTTAAAAGTAGAGATAGTGTCTGTCTCCCGAATCCAAACTGGAAGCTGGTTCCACAGAAGAGGGGCCTGAAAACTGAAGGCTCTCCCTCCCATTCTACTTAAAGTACAAATGAGGATAACTAGACAATCAGCTCCCATTAGGTTTTACTGTTTAGGCCTATGTCCTGTCATAGAAAATGTGTTTTCAATTTGCTGTGCTGCACCATTATGGTACATTATTGTGTTCAGAATTTTTGGAAGGAATCTCAGGAGAAAGGTTTGTCTTTGAAAAAATGATTTACTTTGCTTTTGGCAGTTGAAATTACACATTTACACAGCGCTGTGGACCTCTATGTGAACCAGCAGCATGTTTCACAAAAAGAATGACCCTCAAGTGGGCTGTACAACATTATATAGTGAGACAAAAACATAGATTATAGCAGCCTCCCAGACGGACGTGGCAGTCTTGGTGTCTGCTGCGAAGCATCCTCGTATCTCCGTGACCTCATCTGGTATCTGCTCCCTTCTCTGGAAGAGACAGAAAAGGAAAACACTTTCCTGCCTAGCCTTAATAATCTAATGCTATTATCCATCGTTCTTCTAGGGAGTCAAAGTTGGTTTAGAATATCATATACTGAACTCTCTGACCCAGAGACTTATTCTAATCATAATCTATGTGTGTAAGCGTGTATGCAGTTACCCCTCTGCACTCTAAGTAATTTCCTACAATATATCAGTCCTGACTAGGGATGGGTATCGTTTAGGTTTTATCCGATACCGGTGCCAAACCGGTACTTTTGAAACGGTTCCGGTGCTTAAACGGTGCTCAAACCGGTGCTTAAAGAATGGAGAACACAAAATTGGTCCAAAAACCTCTCATGTTCAGCTGTTTTTTTGTAAAAAGATAACAATGTTAGCCTTTTCTGCAGCTATGGGGCATATATGGTATCACTCTTGGCTGGAAGCAGCTTAAACAATGGAAAAAAAAAACACAAACTTTGTCCAAAAACCTCTCATGTTTAACTGTTTTCCACTTTTTCTTTGGTCATTTTAGCCTTTTTGGCCAGGGTGAAGGGAGTATCTGCCATCAAACAAGAAGACAGCCGCATGTAACTACGACGGTGTTTGCTAGTTTACCTTACATGCATTAATGTAATAACGTGGTTAGCCTACTCAACGTAAATTACACACGAACAACATGAAGCTACTCACGCAGAGAAGAACGGCTGCTGCTGCCATCATCATCCTCATCATTTCTGCTACACTAGCAGGGCTCCAGGTCCGATAACAGGCACCACACCCGCAGTAGATGTGCTCGGTGTGAGGTCTCGCAGCAAGCTATCAAATACGGCGCATTTCTCGGATTTAAAAAAAAACGCTATGCGTCGCCAGGTGTTTCATCGGATTTGAGGTGTTACCTCCTTTGACAGTATCACAGTATCAGCTTAAAGCACTTGTTGCAGCTGCTGAGTTTGCATATTTTGCTGTGAAGTACAGCCAGACTTTTGACCGCTTCGCCTTGGGCATTTTAATCTGTAGCTCTGCTCTAAAAGAATGTACGCACCTGGACCCGCCTACTATCCTCGGAAACGTAAAATGATTGGCTAGAATCTAAAGTGTATCACAACTTAGGAAAAAAAGCACCGAAATATAGCACCGAAATGTGCGCTGCTTTTCGGTCTGGTTACTACCGTTTATGTCAGAACCGGTACCCATCCCTAGTCCGGACAGTCTAACGAAGCTTATGACCTTCAGACGACTGAGTGCCAACTCATTATGAGCACATTTGCAGTAAACATGAAAATGATTAAACCGCTTATTTTAGTGAGAGAAATCAAACATTTTCAATCCCAACAACATCTTAACTCAATAGCTGGGGCTTTGGTATTTTGAAATTGAAGCAGTAATTGACAGGGAGCCAATGAAGCTGCCTACCTATTTGGAACTCGACCTCCCTTTTAGGGTCAAGATCAGACTATTGAACTCTATTGTCTTTCCTACTGCACTATACACTAGGGAAACCTGGCGCTCAACAAATGCAGTTACTCAACACCTGAACGTGCTTCAACAACGTGGCCTGCGGCGAATCCTGAGAATTTCCTACCGGGACTGAATAACAAATGAAGAGGTCTTACGAAGAGCAGGCATCTGCCCTTTAGCCGATGTTGTTGCAGAAAGGCGTTTCCGCTTTGCGGGCCATATTTTACGTCTACCCTCCTATCGCCTAGCCAAGATTGCATTACATGGCTCCCACGCACTGGCAAGCGAAAGCAAGGCCGACCAAAGATCACATGGCGTTGAACGTTTATGGATGATCTGAGAACTGTCGACATTGCCTGGGACGAAGCTGAAGCAGTCGCTGCTGACCGACATCGATGGAGATCATTAGCTGCCCAATGCGATGCCCGGCGTAGGAGCAACTAACTGACTAACTAACAATGAAGCTGCTGCAGGACGGGGGTGATGTGGTAAATAGAAGGGGTCCTGGTGATAATACAGGTAGTAGAGTTCTGGACACGTTGAAGCTTATGGATAGATTTTTCACTAAGACCAAATAGAAGAGAGTTGCAGTAATCGATGCGGGAGGTGACCTGGCTATGAACAAGAATGGCAGTGGCATGTGGGGTGAGAAAAGGACGGAGACAATTAATGTTGTGGAGTGGGGAATATGCAGACTGAGTAAAATTATTGATGTGTGAGTTAAACGATAGAGTACTATAAAGGATGACACTCAGCCTTTTCACACATGGATAAATGGAGATCGGCGAGTTATTGATTGTAATAGAAAAGCTATTAGTTGTGGATAGTGTTGATTTAGTGCCTACCAGGAGACGCTCTGATTTGTTACTACTGAGTTTGAGAAAATTGGAAGAGAACCATGAATTTAGTTTGGCTAAACAGAGGGCGAGGGAGGATGGGGGGAGAGCAGAATCACGTTTTGTAACAGTAAAGCTTGCGTGGGCTTGTCTTTGAGTAGAAGATGGAGATGGGGTGCTTACCTGGTTAATTACTTCAGTAAGGTAGTGATAACTACAGTGCTTATTTCTGAAATGAACAAAAGTGACAGCAGCAGCTTGGGAAAGGTTGATGAATTGAAAGACTGAAAAGAAAAAAGTCATCTTCTATAATAATAACCCCCAAAATCATTGTGCGAGTCCACTGAACTTCATGGGAGATGATAAGCTTTTTAGACATGGTCGGAACCGTGAGTCGGTAGACGCAGGAAAGATGGCAGAGAAACTGGAATCTCAATGCCGGAACAGTTTGCTGCTACAGCTTGTGGAAGACTGGATGAAACGGAGAAACTGGCATCCTGGTGAAAGGAATGTTTTGGGGTTTTGGTGCCAATTCCTGTATCCCATTTTGCCAATATGGGATACGGGAACCAGAAACTGTCAACTAGTTAATAGAAAAGGTTACTGCTGCGATTTGATATGAGGGAAGGGCCTAGCATCCTGGTGCCACGAAAGCATGTTGCTGAATTTTGCGAAGGATGGATGGAGGAAAGGGAAACTGGCAATGCGTTGGTAGAAGGCTTGCGGCTGCTTTTGTAAATGAGGGATAAAGGAAGACCTGGCAACTCAGTGCCTTTTCTTTTCCTCCATGCAGAGAAACTGGCCGTTTTGTAAATGCAAGATGAGAACTTGGTATCCGGGGCTGGAAGGATTCGTTGCTGCTTTTTGCCATGATAGATGCAGAGAAACTAGCTGTTCGGTAGTAGGGAAGCTAGATGCTGCGTTGCAAATGGGTGATGAAGAAAAACCTGGTAACCCAGTGCCTTTTATTTTTATTTATTTGTTTATTTTGTCTATACTGAGAAACTGGCAACCCAATGGTAGAAAAGCTTTCTGCTGCTTTTGCGAATGAGGGATAAAGGAACCTGGCAACTGGGTGCCTAGGTTTGCTGCAGAATTCTGCGAAGGAGGGATGAGTGGCTGGAAACCTGGCAACTCTGTGCCAAAGCATGCTGCATTTGGAGGGATGGAGTACTTTCTTTTTTTCTTTTTTTTTTTAAGCTATGCTGAGAAACTGGCAACCCGACGGTCAAAAGGCTTGCTGCTGCTTTTGTGAGTCAGGATAATGGAACCTGGCAACACGGTGCCATGGTTTGCTGCAGAATTTGTGAAGGAGGGAAGAGGCTGGGAACCTGGCAACTCTGTGCATTTTTTTTCTGTGTGCATGTGCGTCTCCGACACCTGTGAAGAGGAGGAACCCATGCAGCTGGGACGCTCACGGCTGTCGCCTGCGGAACGCCAGCGCCGTTTCGCCACTGGTGAGTGCGTTTATTGAGGCTGCAAGGTGCCACTCTGTCTCCTCCTGCCCGACACTGGCAAAAGGGCGCGCTCACCAGTAATTGAGAGGGTGCTCGTGGGCAATCTGTCGAGTGAAAGCCCTCTTCCCAGACTTCTTTTGCCGGCTAAACTAAATGTTCGGACTGTTTCTCATTGTCTTGCAGTACTCATTGACACGCTAAACATCACATTGGAGCCTGCCACGCCCTCTCCGCGTTCATGTCAGGTCAGCGCCTGCCCGACATTACTCATGTTTCTGAACCTCTTTCACTTTCCTTCTCGGGTAATCACACAGAGATTTGTTTTTTTGTTCATTTAAAGCGCCACTCTCCCCACTAGTGCTGGGTCACCCCTGGCTTGCACTCCACAACCCGCATATTGACTGGGCAAAAGGTGACATAATGGGATGGAGTGTGAATTGTCACATGAACTGCCTCCGGGCAGCCACTCCACCTGTCCCACTTCTGCCCACTGACTCGCCGCTCGCCTCCCCGGACCTCTCAGCGATTCCGCGGGTTTATCATGATTTGCAGGATGTGTTTTGTAAAGATTGTTCACAGTCCCTTACCCCCCACCGCCCGTACGACTGCGCCATTGATCTCCTTCCCGGAGCCCCGTTGCCGTCTAGTCGACTGTACAGCCTCTCCCAGCCCAAGAGAGATGCTATGGAACGTTACATCACAGAGTCGCTCATAGCGGGGTTGATTCGCCCTTCCTCTTCCCCTCTTGTGGCTAGGTTTTTCTTTGTGGACAAAAAGGATAAGTCGCTGTGCCCATGTATTGACTATCGGGGCCTTAACCAGATCACTGTAAAAAACAAATATCCTTTGCCGTTGCTTTCCTCTGCTTTTGAGCTGCTTCAGGGCATGACTGTCTTTACCAAACTAGACCTGCGCAACGCTTACCATCTGGTGCGCATCAGGGAGGGGGATGAGTGGAAGACTGCATTCAATACACACGTGGGCCACTTTGAGTACCTCGTGATGCCTTTTGGTCTGACCAATGCTCCCGCTGTGTTTCAAGCCATGGTTAATCATGTGCTTCGTGATTTTGTTAACCGCTGTGTTTTTGTGTACTTGGATGACATTCTGATCTTTTCTAAGACACTCGCGGAACACCAAGTTCAGGTGAGGCAGGTCCTGCAACGCCTCTTGGAAAACCGGCTCTTTGTGAAGGGGGAGAAGTGCAAGTTCCACGTGACCTCGGTGGCTTTTCTGGGCTATATCATCGAGAGGGGGAACTTAAGGACTGACCCGGAGAAGGTGCGAGTGGTGGTGGAGTGGCCCACACCTCCAAATCTCCGACAACTGCAATGCTTTTTTGGATTCGCAAACTTCAACAGACGATTCATTCGTGATTTCAGCAGAATTGTCTCCCTCTCACTAAACTCACCTCTTCAAAAGTTCCTTTTCAGTGAGATTCTGCTGCTCAGCAAGCCTTCACCCTGCTCAAAGAGAGATTCACCACTGCACCCATTCTCTGGCAACAGGACCTCACACGTCAGTTCGTTGTGGACGTGGGCGCATCGGACTCCGGGGTAGGGGCGGTCCTGTCCCAACAGGAGGACAGTAAGCTCCACCCATGTTCCTTCTATTCTCGCCGTCTCTCTCCCACAGAATGTAACTATGACATCGGGGACCGGGAGCTCCTGGCCATCAAGCTTGCCCTGGATGAGTGGAGACATTGGTTGGAGGGACCAGCGTAGCCGTTCATCGTATGGACAGATCACAAAAATCTGGAATACCTTCGCTCGGCCAGAAGTCTCAATTCCCAGCAAGCCAGGTGGGCACTGTTTTTTACTCGTTTTGACTTTACCATCACCTACAGGCCGGGAACCGGTCCGCCCGGCTGCCTCTTCGTTCCTTCGGCCGTCTGCCCTCAAGTTATCCAGTGTGCTCACACCGCCCGTTTTTTGTGCCATCCGGGGGTCTTCCGGACCATATCCTTCTACTATCCTTCTACGCTACTTTTGGTGGCCCACCATGGCTAAGGATGCCCCGGAGTATGTATCAGCCTGTTCAACGTGCGCCCAGAACAAACTTTCCAACCATCCTCCACTGGGTCTTCTTCAGCCTCCTCCAGCCTCTTTCGTCGCAGATCTCTCTGGATTTCATCACAGGTCAGCTGCCCTCTGCAGGTAACACCACAATACTTACTATTGCAGACCGTTTCTCTAAGGCTGCACACTTCGTCGCCCTCCCGAATCTCCCCGCTGCCCTGGAGATGGCTCAGCTCCTCACCTCCCATGTGTTCAGGCTCCACGGGAACCCCGAGGACGTCGTCTTGGACAGAGGGCCGCAGTTTACATCCCGAGTATGGAAGGAGTTCTGCTCCGCGCTGGGGGTCAAGGTCAGTCTTTCTTCCGGATTCCATCCACAGAGTAATTGACAATCGGAGCGGGCCAACCAGGAGCTTGAAGCTGATCTCCGCTGTGTTGCCTCACATAACCAATCGACCTGGAGTGAACGGCTTCCGTGGATTGAATACACACACAACAGCCACACCTCTACTGCCACGGGCAAGTCTCCATTAGAAGCGTCCCTGGGTTACTAGCCACCTTTGCTGCCAGTGATTGAAGGTGAGCACACTGTTCCCTCTGTGCAGGCTCACCTCCGTAGGTGCCGCCATGCCCCGCGTGCGACTCGGGCCATTCTACTCCGCACAGCAGAACGGAACCAGGCTCTCAATGACCGTCATCGGACGCAGGCCCCAGAGTATACCGTCAGACAACAGGTATGGCTGTCTCCTCGTTTTGTGCCATTACGGACCGAATCCAAAAAACTGTCAACCCAGTTTTATGGTCCTTTTCCCATAAATGCCATTGTCAATCCTGTGTCCGCCCGTCTCAAACTGCTGCGCAACATGCACATTCTTAACGTCAAGCCGGTGCTCTCCAGCCCGTTGTGCCCTCCTTGCAGGCCCTCGCCGCCCCCCCGGTTTGTGGATGGCCAGCTGGTTCACCCGCATCATGGACTCCTAACGCCGGGGTAGTGGTTTCCAGTACCTGGTAGATTGGGAGGGCTACGGGCTAGAGGAACATTTCTGGGTGCCTCGGGTGGCTATCCTGGATAAAGATATGCTTCGGAGCTTCCATCGCAGGCATCCAGGTAAGCCTGGCTGGTCTGTCATGGTCCCTGTGTCTGCCCAGCCGGCCCCGCAAGGCTACATGTGTTTTGTATTCTTTCTCTCCCTCCTCTCTGCCTTTGTGGAGCTCACTGCGGGCTCCAGCCCTTGGCCCACACACCTGTTCGCGATTAGCTGTCATTACCTGTCCAGTATTTGAGGTTGGGACGCAGATCCTCTTGTCGCAGCTCCTGTGAATCTTTGCTTAAGTGTTTTGTGACTTGTGAGTAATTTCCCTCTCCTGTGTGATAGTTTTCCTCCCCGGACCTGTGACCTTCCTGCTGTGCGAACGTGTGTGAGTTTGGGCATGAAGACGACAATGAGTGTGAGAGAGCTTCCCCTTGGACCTTTGGAACCCTGGATTCTCCCCCTCACTGTATATATTCTGCACTGGTGTTGTAAATAAACTGTGTTTGGAAACGTCAACCTGCTCTGAGCTTGAGTCCCTGCTATTGACCGTGACAAAAATGTATTATTATTATTATTATTATTATTATTATTATCCCATACTCACAGCACTCTGTTATCACAAAAGCATTGTTTAATAGATTTTCACACACATACAAAAATTGCTGTCTAAAAACTTTTTTTTCTACTTCTACTGGTTAATATGGCAACAGCACATCATTATGAATCATTATTCCATCATTTTAATTTCTATCTCAAGCATCCTATTCATCATCTTATTCCATCACCATATTTTCATGATCATATTTTTCATCTTATGATTTTTGATTATTACAGAGTATGAAATATCATAATTTTATAATAATTTTATGATATTCATAAATATCATATTCATTTTGACATAAATTACCTAATCTCACTCTCCAGTGAACTGTCGTGGTTACTGCCTCATGATTTCAACAATCACACAGTCAGTTTAGTTTTAATATAGACACTACACTGTGGTGGCTGCTTTCAATAATATTGCATCACCTGTCACAACAGCTTTTCTCAGGATGGCGACTTCCAGCATCTAACATTAGTGTATTTGTTGCAGCAGGTGGAAATGCCATAGACAGGTTCCTCCAGTTTATCCATGATAAGCAAGAGTTTCAGCTCCCATTGCAGCACCCAGGTTCCAAAGACCGAGCAGAGGGAAAGACAAAGGCAAGGAGTGGATGACAGGGACCCAGTTCGCGACACCGTCTTGAAATGGCAGTAGGCTCATTCTAGGATGAACACAATGCTAATGTATGTCTGCTCAGTGCCTATACAATCACAAAAAGAGATATACCATTTCATACATGTTCATGGCAAGGAATTCCAAGCCTTAGCTGAGGACATATGGATGAAGACTGAGTTGACAGAGTTGCTTAGGTTCTTCATTTCAGAAGCGAGCACATGCAGGAAGCATTACCACAGAGCAGTTCTGCACCTTTCCCCCCCCATTTTTGTGCAAATACTATCTTACATTTGTATTGTACTCTTCTAGTTCTGCTTAATGTCTGGAGTGTGTAGTAGAAATTTTATTTCGCCCAGTTCATCTTAATTTAATTGAAACTGATTCATTATGTGCCATTAAGTGGCTTCCAGCTTTATTTATATGTGTATTACATTTTCCATCCTGATCTTTTGGTAGAGCACACAAGCACAGTGTAAATATACAGCTTTATAGAAGATGATCCATTACTGTAGATCAAACTACAAAGTAAAATACAGAGGATTTGAAATGGGGTTAACCACAAACATTTGCAGCTGTGCTGTTAATCCATAAAAATATGGGGTTAGAACGATGCCACATTAAAATGAAACTGAAAAAAAATATTGTAGCTGAAATAAATGTACTGAAAAATGTTGTATTGAAAGTGAAAAAAATGATAGTGAAAAAAGATTAATTGAAACTGTAAAAAAATATTTTCAGTTTAATTTTTTCTTTCAGTTTCAATTTGCTGGCACTGTTTTGGCATCCAGGGGCGCTCTTGAGGGACAGGGGTTCTGACCCGCATGTATTTGCATACATTATAGAGGCCACACTCCTGCTGACCAAGCTGTCATCTTTTTCTCTTCCCTTTTTTCAATGGCTGCATCAAGTTCAGGTGGGGCCTCTAAACTGCAGGTAGGCAATCATTTTCCATCATCTTTCTTTGCTAGTCCACTCGACTGGACATAAGTTTAGTTTTTATTAGCTAGATCTGGTGAATTTGTGGTGATGCCCCTGTCTCTAATAATTATACTTTAAATAATTTTGATTTGAAAATTCAGTGTCTTGCATTTTTAAAGTTATTTCTTCTTCTGACTTGTAGGTCATTTCCAGGATGTTTTTTACAAAAAAAAGGGGGTAAAAATCGCATGGGATTTGGTTGTTTAGGAAGAGGGGAAAGTTTTGGGAGTGACAGCAGTGAGACAGAACGAGAGAGAGAGCTTTTAGAGATTTGTGATGTTTAGCGTAGAGTGTGTAGTTAGTGTGCTGTGTAGTCGTTGTTTTGTTTGTGTGTCGGTGAGAGTACTAATGAATGTCACAAAGGCAAACTGCAGTGTAAACACTGTGATACACCTACTGCTGTCAGGCCTGCATGTTTATCCATGTGGTGTCTCCTCTGTGTTGAGGCGGACATTTTTCATTATTATTGTTATTAATATTATTATTTTTCTTACTGACACAAATAATTTGTGGAACATCCTATTGTGACACCTGATTGTCCTCTCATTTTAGTTATAGTAGTATTTTAAAATGGTTGCACAAAATTGAAAGAAAACGGCAGGTGTATTGGCTGCATTTTTAGATAAATAGTTGTATATGTTTAAATGTATGCAAAAGTTTTCAAAATGTACAATTTATATTTGCATTTCAAGTTATAAAAATGATTTACTCAACATGCCTGTGATTTTTATAACAACCTCTTGGATTTTATGTTTTGTGTGTGATTTCAGATCAGTTGTGTTAATAATAAAAATAAGTATAAATTCAGACACATGAGGTTGAGCTGGAGAGAATGAGACCAAACAAGGCAAAAAAAATTAAAATGAAATTATTTTAAAGTGAAATACAAATGTAAAATCAAAAGGAGTCAAAAATGGCCACATACAGTATATTAGGTTTTCTGACATTTAATGTAAATTTAAGCTTGTAACAATTTGATTTTTTTCTAACAAAAAAGTGAGAAACTTAAGTTAGACTCATGTTTGTAAAGCAACCACACCATGTTGTGTAGCTTTCTGGATTGTATACTTACTGCATTTGAATCATTTTAACCATATGCAATCACCTGCATATATGTTTGAAAAAAGACTGATTTTGCTTCTGTGCAAGCTGGTTCCACAGAAGAGGGGCCTGAAAACTGAAGGCTCTGCCTCCCATTCTACTTTTAAATACTCTAGGAACAACAAGTAGGCCTGCAGAGCGAGAGCGAAGTGCTCTAATAGGGTGATATGGTACTACAAGGTCATTAAGATAAGATGAAAAGCTGTTAAGAACTAAGTAAGCTTTTGGATCTGCTTTTTGGGTCCACGTCTTCTATGAACCTTCGGTTTGTGACATCTTTGGATATTCAGTTAAGTTCAATTCTGTACAACTCAGATCTGTGTTACTTGATGTGACTAGGAGGAATAGCGTACCTTGTGTGAACCTCAGTAGTGTTCTGTTATTGGACTTCTGTGCCAATTATGGTTTGTCTATAATGAACAAGTGCATGTAATATAAGTGCCTTAACAAACACAGGTATCATCTGATCCACAGGTTCATTTCATGGACACTTTGTGAAGAGAGGAGCTGAGCTCTCAACTGATCAAAACATGGTGTTGAGTTGATCAGGTACCACGGGAGGACGCTGGACATACCTGGCATGCCCACATTTATTGTGAGGGTGTGATAGGAATATCTGGAAGAGGCATGAGATCTTCTATCACCACCTCAGCAGAAATTCCAGATCATTTCAAGAGAGACTGGAGTCTGAATGGACACTGTTCTGCACTTCCATTGCCAGAGCAGCTTCACAGAGCTGTGGCTGCAACGTTGAGTGCCTGTTGTCAGGCTATGGCTCTCAGCCAGAGAAGGATGGAGTTCTCCACATGGAGAAGCAACTCATCCCTGGCACAGAGTGGGGAGTTAATCTAACTCAGGGTCCTACTCATGAGTGAAAGCAGAGCAGTGGGAGACTGACGGATTGGTGCCACATCTGCAATGATGTAGGCACTGCTGTTATGAACAGGGAGCTGAGTGTAAAAGCGAAATTGTCAGTTTACAAGTTGATCTATATTGTCAACCTTACCTCACCAAAAGCTGTGGATAGTGACAAAGAATGGAATCGGCAACATGTGTGTTATGAATTGTGTCTAGGCTTGCTTTTGGTGATAGGATGAGTTCACTATTTGGAACCAGTTGAAGTGGCTGGGCTATAGGATTACTCAGTGTCCACTACCACCAATCACATTGTACGTTATATTGCGCTGATCACTTGCTTCTTACATTGCACCTGCTCCTTTATATGGCTTATATTGTATGTACTGTATCTCACAAAAAAGAGTACACCCTTCACATTTTAAATATTTTTTTATATCTTTTCATGGGACAAGATTGAAGATATGACACTTTGTTATATAAGCTGTAGCCTGACTACTTTACATTGTATCAGTGTAAATTTGCTGTCCCCTCTAAATAACTCAACACACAGCCATTATTGCCTAAACCACTGGCAACAAAAGAGTGAAAATGTCCAAATTGTGCCCAATTTTCCATTTTCCCTCCCTGATGTCATGTGACATGTTAGTGGTACAAGGTCTTAGGTGCAAATGGGGAACAGGTGTGTTGAATTTGGTGTTATTGCTCTCACACATACTCATACTGGTCAGTGGAAGTTTAACATGGCACATCATGGCAAAGAATTCTCTGAGGATCTGAAACAAACAATTGTTACTCTGCATAAAGATGGCCAAGGCAATAAGAATACTGCCAACACCTTGAAACTGAGCTGCAGAACCATACAGCAGTTTAAAAGGACAGGTTCCTCCCAGAACAAACCTCGCCATGGTCGACCAAAGAAGTTGACTGCACATGTTCAGCGTCATATCCAGAGGCTGTCTTTTGAAAACAGATGTGTGAATGCTGCCATATGTCGCACACTGCATCACATGGCTGTCACCCAGAAGGAAGCCTCTTCTAAAGATAATGCACAAGAAATCCCACAAACAGTTGCTGAAGACAAGCAGACTAAGGTCATGGATTACCTCTGGTCTGATGAGACCAAGAGAAACTTGTTTGGTTGTGTCAAGGATGTGTGGCAGCAACCAGGTGAGGAGTACAAAGACAAGTGTGTCTTGCCTACAGTCAAACATGGTGGTGGGATGTCATTGGGGAGCTACAGTTAACTGAGGGAACCAGGAACGCCAACATGTACTGTGACATAGTGAAGCAGAGCATGATCCCTCCCTTCAGAAACTTCCAACATGATAACAACCCCAAACACACCTCTAGTGCCTTGCTAAATAAACTGAGGGTAAAGGTACTTGACCGGGCAAACATGTCTCCAGACTTGAACCCTAATGACCATTAATAGGGTATCCACAAATGGAAGGTGGAGGAGCGCGAGGTCTCTAACATGGGGTGGCTGTAGCTCAGGTGGCAGAGCAGGTCAGCCACTAATCAGAAGGTCGGTGGTTCGATCCCAGGCTGCCAAATATCCTTGTTTGCCTACTGGTGGTGATCAGAGGGCCCGGTGGCGCCAGTGTCCGGCCTCTGTCAGTGCGCCTCAGGGCAGCTGTGGCTACAATGTAGCAATGTAGCTTGCCATTACCAGTGTGTGAATGTGTGTGTGAATGGGTGAATGACTGAATTTAGTGTAAAGCGCTTTGGGGTCCTTAGGGACTGAGTAAAGCGATATACAATTTACCATCTAACATCCACCAGCTCCATGATGTCAGTGGAAGAGGATTCAGTGGAATCCTGAATCCACTGAACTGTGAAGAGCTGTGAAGCTCTAGTCAACTCCAGTTAAGGCAGTGTTGGAAAATAATGGTTGCCACACAAAATAATGGTTGACACTTTGGGCACAACTTGGACATTTTCACTTAGGGGTGTACTCACTTTTGTTGCCAGCAGTTTACAAATTAATGGCTGTATGTTGAGTAATTTTGAGGTGACAGCAAGTTCACGTTGTTATAAAAGTATGTTATGCAATATGTTTAAAGTAGCAAGTGAATAAGTATAAGCGAACCCGTTGTAAATACTAGAAATACTGCATCAATTACTCTCATGTCAGTCACAATTATAGACAAACTGACATGGCAGACTGTGGAGTTGCAGGGAAGAAGTGGATCTATTTACAGTACGCAACGATGAACAACTATTTACGGGTCCTTGCACTGTGGCTCTCGTGGCAATTCTTCCCCGAATCCCACACAGTGCAAGTGTCTGTGAAAAGTGAATACTGAAAACAGGAAACTTCAAGAACTCCAGTCCTCAACCGTGGCTATGCTCCCATGAAAACAAATCCACTCCTGATACCTAATGAAGACAAAAACACACTGAGATGACTAGGCTATCCTTCTTATAGCGAGGGTTTTCCAAATAGCAGATGACGACTGTACTGACAAATTTGACTCAAGAATCCAGCGCCAACGTTAGCTCAGCCACACTACTAAATAGGGCGCTCCTGACGAGGCCGCAGGTGGTGATGGCTGACAACTGGCAGGTGTGGCCGCCTCCAGTGTGGGGACACTTCCAGGTTGCAATCCCTCGGCGACCAAAACATTCGGGAGTGCAAACGTAAATCACACCCACAGGGAGACAGGGAAAAAGGAGGGAGAACAACAATACACCACACATGGAAATTGAGCTTATTTACACAGACCCCCAGGCAGGACGATCAGTGAGGATTGCCAGCCCGGGTAAACACAAAACTACACAAAGCACCCAGGCCCATGACAGAAACCATTGCAATCAAAAGACTTCTGCTTGACTTCACCTACATAAAAGTATTAAGCAACTTTTCATCAGAGTAATCTGTGTGACAACTTCATGTGACTGAAAAAAACGCTCCAGCATAAAAAAATAACTAAACAAACTTCTATCTTTGTTCCTTCTTCCTCCTTTTTCCTTCTAATAACTTTTGCTTAGATATTTATTTCATCAACTTCAGGAGCAAAAAAAACTTTTTTTCCCTTCAAGTATGTTATTTTCAGCTTTCATGTGTCACAACATGTAATATAATAAATGTCACTGACAACAGATATAGTCAGGATGTTGAGAAGAAAAATTACTTTCTTAGCCGTGATGTCACTAAGGTAACTGGCTCATGATAAATGTTGACAACCTTTAAGCACATCTCAGGCATCAATTTAACTCTCAGAGTCTCACTGGAGTAAAAAAAAGCTTTACCCACGCTTTCAAGTTACAGCACTGTCGTGTTCTTCTTCATATCCCAACACTTTTAACATAACTTATAACGTCAAATAAAAACTTGATATCTACTGTGTCTTATCAGTCATAACACAAAACTGCATGCTAGTGTAAAGAGAAAACTCTTTCTAAAAGAACATTACCTATTTCATAACCAATCAGATTCTTTTATAATTTAGCAACAAACAAAGTACAATTACAATGTTGTTTTTTTTATAAACAAGAACAAAAACTAGGGGGGGGAGGGGGGGGGGGAATCATCCATCGATCCAGTAATCCATTTTCTGCCATTTATCCAATTCAGGGTCAGGAAGGGAGGGTGGTTGAAATAAAGGGAATACTCATTTAATCACTTTTAAGTTATTGCATACTCATTCTATGGTCTTTGCAGCTACTGACAAAATTTAGATTGAGGACTGTGCGTGCAGGACACTAACGAGATGTTAGAGGTGTGAAGGATCTCATATTTTGTAGCTGGACTGTGGATGAAGTAACTAATCTGGTCAAGAGAGGGAGGGTTCTGGCTCATTTAAAGTCCTTAACATCAGACATCATAGTCCTACAAGAGACCTAACTTGTAAATAGCCAGGATGCCAGGTTACAAGCACGGCGGATAGGTGACATTTATCATTCTTTTCAATTACAGCAAAAGGTGTGGTGATTTTATCACAAAAAGATGTGTAAATTTAACAAAAGAAATTGATTGTTAATGGCATTATCATATGTGGAGATCTTCCACAAACTCTCTCTGAAAAATATGCTCCCAACATATTTGACTTACAACTGTAGTGTACATAGTATGTATGAATTAGGTAGTAGGTGAGAAGTTCGGCCATCTGGGAGGGGCTCAGAGTAGAGCCGCTGCTGCTCCACATCGAAAGGATCCAGCTGAGGTGGTTCGGGCATCTGACAAGGATGCCTCCTGGGCGCCTCCTGGGTGAGGTGTTCCAGGCATGTCCCACCGGGAGGAGGCCCCGGGGCAGACCCAGGACACGCTGGAGAGATTATATCTCTCGGCTGGCCTGGGAACGCCTTGGTGTTCCCCCGGATAAGCTGGAGGAGGTGGCTGGGGAGAGGGAGGTCTGGGCCTCTCTGCTTAGGCTGCTGCCCCCGCGACCCGGCCTCGGATAAAGCGGATGAAGATGGATGGATGGTGAGTAATACCTAGGAAAATAACATGCTCTGAAATAACAGACTGTTGCTTGAGTTATGCATGGAAAAATGTATGTGTGCAAGTCTTTGTGTGTTGTGTGCTGCTATACTCGGGCAGTGGTGTCTGTGATCGGACCTGAGTGGATTAATAGGTGGCAGAGGAGGCGACAGATGTGTTTTGTGAGTAGCTGCAGTACTCCAGAAAAGGCCTCACCTGATAAAGCTGTCTCTGACAAGGAAGGAGAGGGAAAATGAGGAGAAGTCAAAAGTGGGAGGTGGAGTAATATGGAGAGTTGGACTGAGGAAAAGATGAGTGCTCAGAGGGGATTAAGATGGAGTGAGAAGGAGGAGAGAGGATGCCAGAGGGCAGAGTAGACAGCAGTAGAGATAAAGGCTAAGCAAAATTGGGAGAGAAGTGAAAAAGAAGAGCCGATTACACATTAAAGGAAGTACAAAGGTGAGGTGGATAAGAGCAGTATAAGGTAGAACACCTTTGTATTTTCCCTGGTTTAACTGAGGATTGAAGGGTTTTAAAAGTCAACATGTTTTCCTCTTTCTTACTTTGAATTTGCCAAGAAAAGTTCAGCATTTTTAAATTTGGCCAGTTCACATAATTGTAGTATTTACAAGTACTTCAAGTAAAGCAAGTTCAGCGCTTCTTGCCTTCACTGTGAGAAAGTTAGGAAACTCTTCAGTTAAATTTGAAGGTCAAATCTGACCTTTGAGCTTGCTATGAAGAGTGTCTGGGAGGAGCTCATAATAGCCTGTTTTATTTTTCCCTCTCATTCCTTCTAACTGAAAAGCCGTGTTGGTTTTCTCTTCACCCACGACAGGGATTCCTATGGTTTCCTGACCTTCACTACCCCAGCCGTTGCCCATAAAACTAATTTTCTCACAATCTCCAGTCTCTGACAGATAATCTGTCTCCTCAGTGTGATAATCAGGCCTAACCTAGTGTCTGAATAATTCCTTGATGCGCTGTGTACCAATCCTGCTCTCCTGTTCTTAGTTCCTCTTTTGTCAGCTGAAGCATTCCCATTGTTTCTTCCTGTCAATTCTCATTCATCCTCCAATGACACTGCTCCTCAGATTCAGACCAGTGCCTTATCCATCCCTCTGGAAGAGGTTCTCACTGATGACAACTAAGTCTCCCATTCTCACTCTTCTTTCACATTGCTCTGTGGGAACTGTGGATGCTGAATTTGTTTTTCTTCTTTGCTCTCAGTGGACAAATCCTGAAGAGACCTAGGAGAAACCCATGTGCCCTTCCCCCAGATACTCCAGCAATCACATCACATCTCTTGTGTAAAAATAAACTCTGTCAGATCTTTTATTGTGTGTTTGTTTATTCTGCAATTGGGTCCATTTTGCCTATTGACCTCCTCTACATGGATTACATCAATCTGCATGCCAGGAGTGAATGAGTAACTGATTCCATACCACTAAGATCAACAGCAATGACATCAGAATGTCATTTGGACTGTAGAAGTTACATTGGATGGTAACAAAGAGAGGGAAGGTAGTCAGAAATCAGGGTATTTTGCTACCAGGAGGCAACATGTAGACATTGAGGACAGCTACAAGTACCTTGCAATACTACAGGAAAATGGGAAATATGGAGGGGTGGCTAGCAAAGCCATAATCAACAAATGAAAAAGAAGACCTGGCAATCAACACTTACACCCTGCCGCTCATAGCTTGCTCGGATACTAAGGAAATAGAAGCCACTGACATCAGGACAAGAAAGCTCCTTACCATGTATGGAGGGTTTCGTCCCAAGTCCAGCACCCTGAGACTGGATGTTAAGGGGCCAAGGACTAGTCAGTGTCAGGACCACTATCCAGGACAAACAACAAAGATCCATCAGTACAGTGACTTTGAATTTTTGGCGTCAGAGGAGCTGGCTGGAGTATTATAGAAACTGCTGGTCTAATGAGATTTTCCCACACAAACATGTGTAGGGTTTATAGACAATGGTCTGACAAAGAAACAATATATCTGTGAGCAGCTCGGATGTGTATCTGTACAGGTGTACACTCATACAAAGTGAAAAAGTGAAAAAGGACTAATAGAACAGTAGTGATGTGCAGTACCACTGATTTCCTTTCCAATCCGATACCAAGTAAAATTCAGGGTGGTATCAACTATACTGATACTGATACTTTGTACAAAAACTTATTTTATTTATTGTATCTTTTATTTTATCTCAAAATGTAGCATCAAAATGATTACAGGACATCAGATTACTTGTTCTTATCACTTAATAATACAGAATTCATCATATAGAAATAAAAAAAACTGAAGCTGTGCGCTATTTGAACACCTTGCCTTCCTGCAGCACTAAAGGACTCTGTGAGAGACGTCTGTCTCGCCCTAGCAGCACCTGTCCCTGTCCTCTCCTCCTCTTCAGTTCACCTCAACATTAGGGATGGGTTACCGGTATCCGGTGCCATTATGGCACATAAACGGTAGTAACCAGACTGAAAAGCAGCACACATGTTGGTGCTTTTTTTCTTGAGATGTCACACACTTTGGATTCTAGCCAATCATTTTACCTTTCCGAGGATAGTAGGCGGGCCCAGGTACGTACGTTCTTTTAGAGCAGAGCTACAGATTAAAAATGCCCAAGGCGAAGCGGTCAAAAGTCTGGCTGTACTTCACAGCAAAAGATGCAAACTCAGCAGCTGCAACAAGTGCTTTAAGGTGATACTGTGCAAAGGCCGAGAAATGCACCGTATTTGATAGCTTGCTGCGAGACCTCACACCGAGTGCGGGTGTGGTGCCTGTTATCGACCCGGAGTTAGCAACGTCCCCCAAAAACCCGAAGAGGAGAGTCCTGGCCCCTAGCCCTGCCAGTGTAGCAGAAATGATGAGGATGATGATGCAGCAGCAGCCGTTCTTCTCTGCGTGAGTAGCTTAATGTTGTTCGTGTGTAATTTACGTTGAGTAGGCTAACCACGTTATTACATTAATGCATGTAAGGTGAACTAGCAAACACCGTCGTAGCTACATGCTGCTGTCTTCTTGTTTGATAGAGTGATACCATATATGCCCTATAGCTGAAGAAAAGGCTAACATTGTTATCTTTTTACAAAAAAACAGCTAAACATGAGAGGTTTTTGGACAAAGTTTGTGTTTTCCATTGTTTAAGCACCAGTTCCAACCAAAGGAGGTATGTTGTATCAACAGAAAAGGCTAACTTGGTTATCATTTTGCAGAAAAATAGAGACTGCTAAAAATAAAAACATGAGAGGTTTTTGGACAAAGTTTGTGTTCTCCATTCTTTAAGCACCAGTTCGAGCACCGTTTAAGCACCGGAACCCTTTCAAAAGTACCGGTTTGGCACCGGTATCAGATAAAACCTAACCGATACCCATCCCTACTCAACATACGCTCGTCATATTCTGTGATACGATTTACTCTGAGATGTTTGATTTTTTGGTGTTGCCACAACACCTCACTGTCTTGCCACATGTATCACAAACCATGTCGCACATAAGTCCATTTGCACTCAGCCATTGTTGTGAGTGCGCACGCTAAGGGGCTGCTACAAATACTCTCCTGTATTAGATCCACATTATTTAAGCTATGCCAAGGAGGAAATAATGTCTCATTCAGACATGCACTCCAAATATCCTCTCCTTGTGCACATCCTTTCTTTGTTTCCTATTTGCTTCCCTTTCTCTCTCCATCTCTGTCTAGTTCCATGTTGTTTTCCTGGTAAAGGGTTTTAGTTAAATACCAGAAAACTAAATGAGTGTTGACAGTGTCTGGCTGTGATCAATGAAGGCAGAGACTGGTAACTTGGCCAGGTTACATCTAATTGGATCAGGTACTGAACACACACACACACACACACACACACACACACACACACACACACACACACACACAGTGTTTTAACCTTTTGTGACCATATGAGTGTTATAAAGGGCGGTGCTTGTATTCACTGAATAAAAGGCTGCAGGGGAGGTTGTTTCTTTGAAGTTGGCTAGGAAACAGGTGAGAAGCGTTCAGCTTCAAGAGCCTGGTTCCCTTCCCTTGCTAGCAAGTTTACGTCATTGTCTTGCTTTCTTAATGGCTGATGAGTCTCTGAACTATCCGGCCTGCTGAAGCGCAGACCCAACAGTATTCACTCTGCATCTCTTCACACATAACTGTTTTTCATGTTTCCAGAGGGTGCAGGATATATTTTCTGTTTCAGATCATTTTACAATACCTTCATTTGATTTTCTCAGCAGCAGATGATAACTGGAAATGCAAACAAAGGTGTAAACAAAGCTAATGAAAGAATAACTGGTAGCCTATAGAAAACATTTTCATCCACCTTCTGGAAACATGGGACTAGAGAACCAATAGAAGCAACATCTAAAGTTAGTCTGAGTTTGACATTGAAAAGATCTCCTCAATAATCACATTTGGACTATAAATGGCCCGTACACATAGGTCTTATGAAGGTCAATACTAGATGTTCAGTAGACACAAAAAAGACATCAATTTAATTTATGTAGGACAATGCATGTTAATAAACATAAATGTAAAAAAATTACATGAATGTAAACATACCAGATTATAGCCAAGGGCTAATTTCCATCTGTTGTCCATAAAACATAAAAAATAGACATAATAATTCATAAAAAATTCATAATTCATTCATAATAAAAACTCCATCACCAAACTCATACACACCATTCTATTCCCAAATAAAAATGGCATGGCAGGGGTTTCCGGTATGGAGGCAATGTGGGTGGACGTGTAAGGTGAGAGCTCCCAGGCTCACTAACCAAAAGTCCCCAAATTTACTCAAATTATTACTCTGACAGCATTTCACATGAATGGAGGGGAAAACTGGTCGTAAACAGAGAGGCAAGACACCAATGAAAACGGGAAAAGTTGAAAAACAAACGATGGAAAGAGACACAGATGACGATAGCGACGAGGGTATGGACCATTGACTGTAGAAAACATGGGCGACGCGACAGCTCCTCAAAAATGAAGCCAAAACGTCTCTATCGCCCTCTGGTGTCTGGCTGCAGTATAGGTCATAAACCCCACCTCCTCCATGTTAGCGGATGGGACTGGGGTCAGACTAAGATAAATTAATTCTCCTTAGATAAATTTTTTCCAAAGATTCTTTCTTTTGTTTTCAAGAGTTCTCATCACGCTGATTGATGTCCAAGGGGTCTCCTTTCCCATAAGTTTGATTCTAATTCCTACCGCGGTGATGTTAAATTGGGGTGAAACGTCATCATAAGAGCTTTGACTGACAGCTGCAGTCACGGAGAAACTTGCGTATCTCTGTTCGTGAATAGCAGATAGAGCGTAGGCTCTGAGGGGAGGACTAGCGTTTACGCTACGAAAACACGACCGAGTGTTTTAACCTGACAGCCTGAGGTGTTCTTCAGTAAACTGGACTACCCGACAGAAGGACCCGAGGCCCCGCTGCCCTTTTTCGGTAAGTTAAACGTGTTTGTAAGCTAATCTGTAACTACCGTCCTTAGCTAGCTCCTGAGACATAGCTAGCTAAAATGAGCACTCGGCTGTCAGGGTTCGTTTAGCTGTGCAGGTGAATGAATTTACTAAAGAAATCAAGAGAAACGCTCCGGGCTGCTCAGTCACTAATTACTGTTACTGTACTTTTATTACAAGTATTATACTGTAAAAGCAACAGGCTGCACCCTGCTGCAGCTCCTGTGCAGAGCTGAATATTAAATATGTGCAAACAACAGCATGTTTTCAGTCTCTTGCCACATCTGTAAAGACAGTAACAATTTTTTAAAAGCTTGTACTTCAGTAACTCCTCATTAATCAGGAACTATGGATTAAAGCACTGTAGTGTACTGTAATACTGAAAAAATGTAAGAGAAGAACTTCAGATCCTGAGTGTGTGAGGACAGAAGAATCAGCTTTATTTCAATTTTGAGGGATAAAATTTATATCTGAGTTTGATGGTTCTGTTGTCTTTGTGATTACAGGAGCTGCCCTCAGATTCAGACCTCAGCACCACCCAGTGACAGCAGACAGATCATCCAACATGTTCACATGTTAACTGCAAAATGAACTGATGGAAACAGTACAAAGGTTAGAGTACCACACGTGCTGTAGTGAAAGCTGCAGCTGTTTTATTGATAAAGTTAATGACAAAAAATAAAAGGATTAATCACTCATGTAACTGTGTCACTATATATCAGCATTAACAGGACCTCAGTTTGGTGTTTCACAAAGCTGCTGATCTCAGACCTGCACAGCTTCTGTTTTAAACACTTGAGCTGCATGAAGAGCACGTTTGAGTTTCTGACACAATTAAATAAAACCTGATGAAGGTCAAAGGTCGTCACTTGTATGTTGAACTACAAACTTGTCATCTGGAATTTTTTCACTGATTTTTTTTTTTTTTTTTTTACAGTGTGTTATTTACCATGAAGTGATTCAGAGTTATTCATACCAGAGTAACCAGAGAGGATCACACATTTTTAAATATATAACTTTCTACAGGACTGAATATAATATCTTTATGTAAAAGTCCAGAGCCTCTGGGGAGTATCTGAGTATTTATAACATTACACAAACCAAAGGTCTCATCACAGTGTTGATGAAATGCTGGGTTTATCCATCTCCTGGGGCGGGCCTACGGAGGAGTGCTGAAGATTTCCCTGTGAGGGAGCTGCTGGTGAAGATCATGAGTCCTGCTTGATCAATGCCATGAGCTTCAGTCTTCCTGGTGTTTCTTAAATGATGCCTCTTACAGCGGGTCAACAGAACTTATGGCACAGGACAGCTGTGATGAAAGAAAGGGAAGAAGTTTCTCCAAACCTCTGGACCCAGGAAACCCAGCTTAGTCCTGATGGTCCCCCTCACTAGTTTCTCTCCAGGGTGAATGTAGCTGTTGATATAATATGGACTCTATTATTAAATGAAAAGAACAAATTAGACTACACTACTGAAACCTGCTGATGTTTTTAAAGTCTCCATGGTACCAGGCTGTAGAGATTTAAACAGTTTTAGATCCATTACACTCACAGTCTTACGTTAAAATCTCAAAGGACAGCATTATATTTTTGATATTAACAGTAACTCTGGGCCTCTGTAGAGTGTGTAGCTGATCTCATCGCTGTCTAAAAATGGATTAAAAAAACGTAAGTGTAGAAGACTATTAAGAGTAGCAGGTGTGTAGCATCGCTAACTAGCTAGCAACAAGCCTCCAACACAGTGCGTATGCTAGCGGCTAATCTAGCAAACGAATTAACAACAGAGTGATTTTAGAACTATAAGATGATGAGCTGTGTGTCTTTTTTATAACAGTGACATGGTTGTATTTACCTTAATTAAACGAGTCGTCAGTCACGGTAAACCAGCAAAAAAAACTCGAGCAGCCGGGCTACGTAAAAAGTGTAGAGGGCGTGTTTGCGGTCACGTCCAGCGGGGGTGTGGGCGGGAGCGTTACACAGTCACTCCACCTTAAGTCACTACTGCGTAGACTCTGGCTCCAAATTTGCAAGATGGCAGCCTCCACAAGCGGGATAATTTGGCTTCATTTTTGCACAATGGTAGGAGGCGGGGTCGCATCGTCCATGTTTTCTAGAGTCAATGGTATGGACGGCCTGCAAGCTAGCATCCGTGCCATCCATGAAGAGCTAAAAGCTACCAGGTTGGACATGAAAACAGACCTGAAAAATTTCAAAGACACCTTCTCCACGGAACTTCTGTGTTTCAGAAAAGATAGTGATAACAAATTAAACGAAATTGCCACAGACTTAAAGGACACGATAAGTAGAGTGGATGGGGCAGAAGGGGGGGGGGGCGGAGGTGGAGGAGTGGGCTACCGCGGCTAACGAGGCTTTGCTTCAAGCTATTCTAGTACAAGAAAATATACAAGCTAAACTGACAGACCTGGAAGCCCGATCATGAACAAACAACATTCGTGTTTATGGAATCCTAGAAGACACAGAAGGGGACAATTTACGGGAGTTCTTGGAAACGTTTATTAAATCGGAGTTGTCCCTAAGTGATACTGAGCTGGGAATGCAAAGATGTCATAGGGCTCTCGGCCCCAAGCCACCGCCGAATGCCAGCCCCTGGTCAATAGTGAGTCACTTTCTGGAGTACAGAATTAAAGAACTAGTGCTCCGCTCTGCTTGGAAAAAGAAAGAGGTCGTTCTGAACGGAGTGAGAATCTACTTTGACCAGGACTATCCGACTGAAATTCAACGGAAAAGAAAGGCCCCATCAGGAAAGTCCTTAAAGAAAAAGGAATTTGCTTCCAGACCCCCGCACCAGCTAAACTCCGTGTCTTCCTCAGTGACGGCACCGTAACTTATGATAGCGCAGCGGAGGCCACGGAGGATTTGAAGAAAAGGAAGGTTCTGAGCTTCGCGGGAGAACAGACCCGATCCACGGACGCAACACGGGAAAAGCTGAAGAATCTTTCCTGGGAGACAGCGGGATGCCGGAAACGTGATGCATATCAAGAGAGAGCGAAGATGATGCTCCAGGCATTTCGACATGAACCAAGGGACACAGTTTGATCATGTCCTGAACTGAATACTTGAGAAATTCAGTTTCTTTACCGATTTGACTTTTCCTGGGTAAGGACTGACACTTCAGCTTTACTTTGAATATTATTTAGGGTAAACGTTTAGGTTTCATTTTACATCTAAATATATACTGAAAGTTATATGTCAGCCTTAGAGTACTTAGAGATTAAGACATTGTTCTGGGAGCGTACTTTCCTGGTTAGTTTGATTGTTTGATTACTTCTTATTTTGTGGTATTTAGTTTATGCATAACCTCAGGAGACGTCAATTTACACAGGAGAGGCTCCTCGTGAAACGAGAGCTTTCCTCTCCAAAACGTTTTTGGGGAATTCTGTTTTTGAGTAGAAACCACAGTTCTCTCATTTGTTCTGTTTTAGTTCAAGTTCAAGTTTCAAATTTTGACAAATGTATGTTGTGTGTGGGTGTTTTTGTTTGTTTGTTGTTGTTTTCTTGTTTTGTTTTATCATCCAGGTCTTACAAGGTAAATGCTTTGACTTATACAAGACATGTCATTTCAACAGTATAGTTTAGTAACCCTTAATGTTAATGGGTTACAAAACCCAGTTAAAAAAGTTAAGCTCTTTTCTTAAAAAAAGAAGGCCATCATATAATTTTTTGGCAGGAGACCCACCTAACCAAAAAGGGGCATGAAAAACTTAAGTATCCCGGATTTAAAAACATATTTTATTCATCAAATACAAAGGGACCCAATATGGGAGTTGCAATTTTGATTTCAATTAAAATCTCTTTCCAGTTCTCTTCACAAATTGTAGATAAGGAAGGATGATATATTTTGGTAAAAGGAATCCTAGACTCTAAAGTAGTGATGCTATTTAATATTTACAGACCTCCTGGACAGGACAAATTGTTAATAAGGACCATATTTGATTTAATTGTTACGGAGACATCAGGTGTCCTGATATGTGGTGGAGACTGGAATGTACAATTACACCCTACCTTGGACTCCTCAAACTTATTAAAAAAGCAGAATCCGGAATCTCTTTATGTAAGAAAGATGCTTAATTAGGTTGGGCTGATTGATGTGTGGAGAGAACTTCATCCTTCTTCAAAGGCATATACATTTTTCTCCCACTCGCATGGCGTCTACTCAAGAATTGACTATTTTCTTTATGTGCAAATAAGAAAGACCGAGGATAATAGAATGTAACATTGGACCCAGAGACGTTTCTGATCATTCGGCAGTACACCTAAAGATACATTTGGATATTAAGCCTAGAAACGTTGTATGGAGACTGAACACTGGCCTTTTGAATGACCGAAAATGTGAAGAATTTATTAAGAAAGAAGTTAATGAATTTTTAGAGGTTAATGACAATGGTGAAGTGTCACCGAGTACCTTGTGGGATACCGCGAAAGCAGTGCTCAGAAGAAAACTAATAATGTCGTCAGCAAGGAAGAAAAGGGAAGAAGAGAGGCAACAGACTATCATGTCAAATAATTTGAAAGAATTGGAACAAGCACACATAGAATCAAGAGATGATAAAATTTTAGAACAAATTAAAAATATTAAGGAGGTGCTAAACAATATTCTGGATAAACAAATAGAAGTCAGGCTAAAATATCTCAGACAAAACTACTTTGAAAACGGCCCCAAAACAAAAAAAATATTAGTATGGAAATTGCGCAAACAATTAACAGATAGAACAGTTACAAAAATTAAAAATCCACTTACTAAGACCTATTGCCATAAACCTGAAGATATGGAAGAATCTTTTGCGTTATATTACAAAGAGCTTTGCACTCAACCCCAAATAATGGATTCATCACTAGTGAAAGGATTTCTGGAGTCTCTAGATTTGCCTTCCATAGGAGAAGAACAAAACAAAATGCTAACTCAAGCGGTTACTAAAGCAGAACTTGATAAAGCTATATCTAGGCTGAAGACAAACAAAGTGCCAGTAGGAGATGGATTCCCTGCAGAATGGTTTAAGTGGCATAGGGACCTTTTGTCACCAATGCTGTTAAAATGTTTTAATTATATCTTGAAGGGAGGAGAGACTCCAGTATCCTGGAAACAAGCTATCATATCCGTGATTCCAAAGGAGGGAAAGGACAGATCAGAGTGCACCTCATATAGACCTATCTCAGTCTTAAACATAGATTACAGAATATTTACTTCAATCATCGCAAAAAGACTGGAAAATGTTATTCCTGACTTGATTGACCATAACCAAACGGGTTTCATAAAATATAGACAAACACAGGATAATGTAAGAAGAGCACTATACCTAATCAATATTATGAGTCAAAATCAATTTGAATCAGTCGCTATGAGTTTGGATGCGGAGAAAGCCTTTAATATGGTGCAATGGGAATTTCTTTATCTAGTACTAAAACAGTTTGGATTCAAAGAGCAGATCATAGGCTGCTTAAAATCGCTATACAGTTGTCCAACTGCACGGATTAAAATGAATGGAAATCTGTCCAGGACTATTACACTGGAGAGAGGATGTCGCCAGGGGTGCCCCCTAAGCTCTACCTTGTTTGCACTTTTTATAGAGCCCCCGGCACAATGTATTAGAGAAGACCAGAAAATCAAGGGCATTCAAGTTAAAGGAGTGGAGTATAAAATATGCTTATATGCAGATGACATACTTTTGACCTTGTCAAATCCAGACTTCCCAAACTGATGATGCGCCTTGAACAGTTTAGCCAATACTCAGGCTACAAATTAAATATAAAAACCCAAATTCTAACTTACAACTATGGACCAAAAGAAAATATACGTAAAATGTATGATTTCAATTGGAATACTAACAAATTGACATTTCTTGGAGTCATCATACCAAAGGATTTGACAGAAATTTAGAACTTAAATTATAATGCCATCACACAAAATATAAAAGTGGACTTGGGAAGATGGGCACCTTTGACAATTGGTCTGTATGGTAGACTAGAAATTGTAAAAATTAATGTTTTACCCCGTTTGTTGTTTCTTTTTCAATCCCTGCCAATTGAAATTCCCATAAAACAATTTAATGAGTGGAAAAGAATGATCTCACAATTTATTTGGCAGAGTAAAAAACCCAGGTAACGACTTAAAACTCTACAGTTGCCAAAAGACCAAGGTGGATTATCCTTACCCAGCCTGGAGGACTATTACAATGCGGCACAGCTTCAGTATTTGGTTAGAATATGTGATAACAGATACAAAGCAAAATGGAAAGATTTGGAACTTGCTCAATTGGATATACCTCTTCAGTCTTTACTGGGTGATATAAGTCTACAGAAAAAACATATGTGTAAATTGCATGAGTGCACCAAAGTAGCCTTAAATACATGGACTAAACAAAGTAAAAAAAATCAATTTAGAAAGGAAAATGCGAATCCTAAGGTGGGTAGGATATGATACCGGTTTTACACCAGCACATTTGGATGTGGTGTTTAGAGAATGGACTTGGAAGGGTATTAGAGCATACTGTAAAATCTCAACCAAAACAGACATGGACAGCTTCCTACAACTCAGTGAAACTCACGGGTTAAATAAAACAGACTTTTACAGATACTTACAATTGAGACACCATTTTAATAAAAATATTAAAGTTGCAAAGGATTATTCTGAGGAGGAGGGGCTCATTGATATGTTTGTCGACACATATAAAGGTAAAGTACATAAAAAGCTGATCTCAAAACTGTACTCATGTTTACAATCATACAGGACTCATTAAATCCTAACTATTAAATCCTATTGGGCCGAAATACTAATGAGGATTAAAAATGTAATGGGTTTTGAGATTGAGTTTTGCTTTGCTACAATATATTTGGGAAATGTACCAGTTGAGATGAATACGAAAGATAAATACCTTTTTTAAAATATTCCTGGCAGCAAGTAAAAAAGCAATAACTAGAAGATGGCTGGACAAGGACCCACCAACGGTTGGAGAGTGGTCAGCCATAGTAAAAGAGATTTGTGAAATGGAAAAGATGACCTTTTCTCTAAGACTCTGTAAAGACAAATTTCAAAGATATTGGTCAAAATGGTTTTCGAGTATGCAAAAGGGTTGTGAATAATGTAGGGAAAGGATCTTATCCAATCCCTTCCCATTCTGTTTTCATTTAACCTGATTTTCCGGTGCTCGACTGGTCTTAATACCTTATGATGCTGATTGGACACTTGTATAGACATGCACAGAAAATATGTCAAAGGGTATATGTGCATGAGTGTGCATGCGTGCACATGTAGATGGGTAGATGCTTGAAGGTGTGTGTTAGTATGTACATAGACGTGGGTATGGGGGTATATAATTCAATTCAATTCAATTCAATTTTATTTATATAGCGCCAAATCACAACAAATGTCGCCTCAAGGCGCTTCATAGATACAGAGAAAAGCCCAACAATCATATGACCCCCTATGAGCAGCACTTTGGCGACAGTGGGAAGGAAAAACTCCCTTTTAACAGGAAGAAACCTCCGGCAGAACCAGGCTCAGGGAGGGGCGGCCATCTGCTGTGATTGGTTGGGGTGAGAGAAGGAAGACAGGATAAAGACATGCTGTGGAAGAGAGACAGAGATTAATAACAGATATGATTCAATGCAGAGAGGTCTGTTAACACATAGTGAGTGAGAAAGGTGACTGGAAAGGAAAAACTCAATGCATCATGGGAATCCCCCGGCAGCCTACATCTATTGCAGCATAACTAAGGGAGGATTCAGGGTCACCTGGTCCAGCCCTAACTATATGCTTTAGCAAAAAGGAAAGTTTTAAGCCTAATCTTGAAAGTAGAGATAGTGTCTGTCTCCCGAATCCAAACTGGAAGCTGGTTCCACAGAAGAGGGGCCTGAAAACTGAAGGCTCTCCCTCCCATTCTACTTTTAAATACTCTAGGAACAACAAGTAGGCCTGCAGAGTGGGAGCGAAGTGCTCTAATAGGGTGATATGGTACAAACAAGCAAGATGCACAGTGTCTCTCGAAGTGGAAAAAAATTAAAATAAAAATGGCATGGCATTACAAAACAAACCCTTAAGTCGACCAAAACTGAAAGTCCAAAAATGACATAAATATGACATCAGTCCGGCGTCACTTTGCGCAGTGGGTCATTCACAACAATAATCATGTCAAAGCCCTTTAAATTGTAAGGTAAAGAGATATGGGTCGTGTCAAATTCATGGGCTGCATCCTCCTGAGGACCTGGCCTTCGTGGTCTACGTGGGCCGGGTCCTCAGAAGGTCGGGTAGGCCGGAAGTAAACGGCTGGGGAAATTGGACGGTCGAGCCTTCTGATTAGCGTCACCGCTGTCTCGGTGGAGTTTAGTAAACTCAGCCGTCTGCTCCTTGCTATCTAAAATATAACAGGACACTGGAGTAAACTCTCAACCATCTCACACTTCTGTTTAATCAGTTTTCTGTTTGATGTTTAGTCAGCTGTGTGAAAATCCCGGAGGAACCCACCCGGGGGATTAATAAAGTTTTATTTAATCTAATCTAATCTAATAACTTTAATCTCAGCCAAACCGATTTACTCACGAACAAACAAAACACTGAAAAAAGCCCAACAATAACATTTTTAGGTTGTCTAAGTGACTTATATATTACGTTTAACCTGAGTAGCGAAAGTCCGCGGTGATCTGAAAATGATGTGCCGGGAGTTGTGCTGTTCTCGGCCGCATCAGTAACCCTCGAGCTCCCGGCTTGCTATCGAGCCGAAAACGTCAAAGCACTTTTGCAAATATGCGATATCTTGATAAATATGTTAAAAGTTTATTTTGTGACCCAGAAAGAATAATAAGAGTAATTTTAAAACTTAGTAGCAGCCGCCATTGTTGGCAACTGGAGTTTGGCTCGGCCGCGCTATGAATTCTGGGATATGGTAGGCCACGACGGACACACCCGACCCATCCTTCAAATTCGGGGAAAAGGAGGACACATTTGTCGGCTACATTCGGAGGAGTCTACGAATTTGGACAGCCTTCGGCGCGTCGCTGTGACGTAATCGGTCTACAAATTGCAGCCTCAGGAGGCTGCAGCCCATGAATTTGGACACGACCACAGTTTTACAGAGAAAATCCCATAACTAAGAGTAGGGGAGACCTGAGATAGTTGTAACATGGGTCAGTTGTAACACTTCTAATTTCTCCTATCAGGGCTAAGTTTCAAATCATGTGATTCATTCTGTATATGCCCAATTCAGTTCTTCTATCACTTGTGAAAAATCAGCACCCTCTGACAAACACAGACAATTTAAGAAGAAAAAAATAATAATTTGTAAGCCAAAAAGTATTTTCTTTTTTACTTTATGTCATTTTCTAATAGCATTATCTGCTTTGCAGTTAAACTAAAACTTAAAAAATCAAACTTAAATCATGTTATTTGCATGTCTATGGGGATATGGTCTGTGCATGTCTTTAATGCTAATGTTTTAGCCATCAGCTGTAATGTTAGCTAGATCGTGGCTATAGGAGTCTGGGTTAGTTGTAACAACCATGCAAATGTTACAACTTACCCCACTATTACTTTAACTCTTTTTGTTGTTGTTTTATTTGAATTACAGTATGCCTAGGTCATGAAAAAGAAAGACTGACCGAGGGGTGCCTCTCAGTATTTTGGAGAGAGCATCAAATGATGTTAGAAATCAGGGAAAGTCTAACAAATCTGTGGCAAAAATTGTATGGCATTTACCATGTCACTTTGCACAGATTTTGTAAAGAGAGGAAGAAGCTGGAAGAGCAGGGATCAAGGGAACTCCCACGTGTAGGAGAAAGAAGGTCTTCACTGATGAACAAGAGAAAGAATTAACAGAATACCTGATGAGAGCTGCAGATGCATTTTATGGACTATGTCCATGTGAGGTAAGGTAGGAGTAGATAGGAAGTGATAAAGGATAAGACAAGGGAAAGTTAGAAATTTGTAATGGTGGCAATTTAAAATATAGTATATCAGAAATAGTAACATATTTTGTGATTAAAATTACAGGTAAAGAACGGTCGTATCAGCTTGCAGTTAAACATGGATGCAAATATCCAAAGTCATGGGGCAAATTCTCGAGGGCTGGACCAGACTGGTTCTCAGCCTACATGAAACAAAACCCAACTTTGTCCGTTAGAAGTGCTGAGGCTACAAGTCTGGCACGGGCCACCAGTTTTAATAAACACAATGTAGCAATGTTTTTCAAAAAATTTATGAAGTGCTAAAGAGACACAACTTACAGTGGGGCAAAAAAGTATTTAGTCAGCCACCGATTGTGCAAGTTCCCCCACTTAAAATGATGACAGAGGTCAGTAATTTGCACCAGAGGTACACTTCAACTGTGAGAGACAGAATGTGAAAAAAAAATCCATGAATTCACATGGTAGGATTTGTAAAGAATTTATTCGTAAATCAGGGTGGAAAATAAGTATTTGGTCAATAACAAAAATACAACTCAATACTTTGTAACATAACCTTTGTTGGCAATAACAGAGGTCAAACGTTTACTATAGGTCTTTACCGGGTTTGCACACACAGTAGCTGGTATTTTGGCCCATTCCTCCATGCAGATCTTCTCAAGAGCAGTGATGTTTTGGGGCTGTCGCCGAGGAACACGGACTTTCAACTCCCGCCACAGATTTTCTATGGGGTTGAGGTCTGGAGACTGGCTAGGCCACTCCAGGACTTTCAAATGCTTCTTACGGAGCCACTCCTTTGTTGCCCGGGCGGTGTGTTGTGGATCATTGTCATGTTGGAAGACCCAGCCTCGTTTCATCTTCAAAGTTCTCACTGATGGAAGGAGGTTTTGGCTCAAAATCTCACGATACTTGGCCCCATTCATTCTGTCCTTAACACGGATCAGTCGTCCTGTCCCCTTGGCAGAAAAACAGCCCCATAGCATGATGTTTCCACCCCCATGCTTCACAGTAGGTATGGTGTTCTTGGGATGCAACTCAGTATTCTTCTTCCTCCAAACACGACGAGTTGAGTTTATACCAAAAAGTTCTACTTTGGTTTCATCTGACCACATGACATTCTCCCAATCCTCTGCTGTATCATCCATGTGCTCTCTGGCAAACTTCAGACGGGCCTGGACATGCACTGGCTTCAGCAGCGGAACACGTCTGGCACTGCGGGATTTGATTCCCTGCCGTTGTAGTGTGTTACTGATGGTGACCTTTGTTACTTTGGTCCCAGCTCTCTGCAGGTCATTCACCAGGTCCCCCCGTATGGTTCTGGGATCTTTGCTCACCGTTCTCATGATCATTTTGACCCCACGGGATGAGATCTTGCGTGGAGCCCCAGATCGAGGGAGATTATCAGTGGTCTTGTATGTCTTCCATTTTCTGATGATTGCTCCCACAGTTGATTTTTTTCACACCAAGCTGCTTGCCTATTGTAGATTCACTCTTCCCAGTCTGGTGCAGGTCTACAATTCTTTTCCTGGTGTCCTTCGAAAGCTCTTTGGTCTTGGCCATGGCGAAGTTTGGAGTCTGACTGGTTGAGGCTGTGGACAGGTGTCTTTTATACAGATGATGAGGTCAAACAGGTGCCATTCATACAGGTAACGAGTGGGGGACAGAAAAGCTTCTTACAGAAGACGTTACAGGTCTGTGAGAGCCAGGGATTTTCCTTGTTTGAGGTGACCAAATACTTATTTTCCACCCTGATTTACGAATAAATTCTTTATAAATCCTACCATGTGAATTCATGGATTTTTTTTTCACATTCTGTCTCTCACAGTTGAAGTGTACCTCTGGTGCAAATTACTGACCTCTGTCATCATTTTAAGTGGGGGAACTTGCACAATCGGTGGCTGACTAAATACTTTTTTGCCCCACTGTAACTGCAAAGGACATATGGGATATTAATGAGACTGGCATAACAACTGTGCATACCCCGGACAGAGTGATTGCAAAATGTGGCAAGTTGGAACAAGTTGGTGCAATGACATCAGCAGAGAGAGGTTCACTGGTCACCCATGTATTTGCAGTTAATGCCATTGGCAACACAATTCCTCCAATGTTTGTGTTCCCATGCATACGTTATGCAGACCACCTTGTCAGAGATGCATGGGCCAGTAGGAAGTATTGGTAGTGGAAATAAATCAGGATGGATGCAAGAAACAGAGTTCCTCATCTTTCTGAAGCACTTTGCAAACCACACCAAGGTCAGCCATGAAAAAAAAGGTGATTCTTCTCATGGATAACCACAGTTCACACCTGTCATTTGCAGCCATTGACTTCTGCAAGAGCAATGGAATTGTGATGCTCACATTTCCCCCTCACTGCAGTCACAAACTCCAAACACTCAACAGGAGTTTTTGTGGCCCACTGAAAAAGATGGTGAACAGTGCTAGTGATTCCTGGACGAGAATGAATCCAGGAAAGACCATGACAATATATGAAATACCAGGTCTTGTCAGGACGGCACTTCCAGCAGCAGCTACACCAAAGAATATACAGGCTGGATTCCAGTGCTGTGGAATTTGGCCATACAATCCAAGCATATTTGAGGACAGTGAACCCACAGACCTACTTGGGCTTTAACCCAGAAGATGTGCGGACCTTACCAAAAGCTGGACCTAGAAAAACCCCTTTAACAGGAAGAAAAAGTAAAACAAACAGCAATACTCACTGTTACACCAGTTAAGATGGCCCTTGAAGCAGACCAGAGAAGGCTGGAAATAAGTTCCCCAAAGAAGAGGCTGTGCCAGAAACAAGGCCACTCCCACAAACCTAAAACAATCCTAGCTTTCTGCATCACGAACGAAACATCTGAAAATGAATAACACTGAACAGGACACAGATTCCTCAGATGCTGATGAGAATTTCTGTATTGTGTGCATGAAAAACTTCAATAACTCAAAGCCAAAAGAAGCTTGGGTTAAGGTCCTGACCTGTACTCTGTGGGCTCATGAGGCCTGCACTCCAGGACAGCCATACATCTGTCACCACTGTGATTCTGATGGTGATTAAAAACTTGACACAAACACATACAGTTCATTTGATGAAGCTGGTGCACAGCTACATTTCTTCAGGTTAATTATTATGTTCAAATGTTAGTGCAAGAGTCATAGGTTACAATGCCCACTGAGCCAATGAGGCCAGACTCAATGAAGGACAACCAAAATTAATGAAATATTCAGTTGGTGAAAATTTGTCTTTTTTTATTAGAATATGTTCAAAAGCTATATTTCTGCACTCTGTCACACACAAATAGTCATATAAACGTTTATAAGTGCTGTTGAGAATAGATTCCTTAATGTACAACGTTAAAGAGAATATAGTTGTGATTGCTTGCAACATTATAATATTGTGGTAATGGGTGTAAGGATACAAAATAGAAAATAGGCCTGGGATGGGAACAAAGAACTGAGGTGCAGGGCAGGAGGACAATCAACCCCCACCCCCAGGGCATGAAGCAAGAGTTACTGAGGCTGAGGGGCAGACATAGGCAAACAGACACTACCTTAAAAGGAGGTGGGGGTCAGGGTGTCAGCACCCTTGGCCACTGTACTAGTGTATTTCCATTGTGGGGGTGGATTATGTGTTAAGATTTTGTCAGTACCCTTATTTTGTTGTGTTACATCCCACCCCAGGGTATGTCACAACTAACCCAGACAATGGGGTTAGTTGGAACATTTCACTCATTGTGTTTGAGACCATGCTATGCGATTAGCAACTGCATTGCAGAGAAATGTAAATATTTTGCATTGCATTTCAAATCCACTACCTTAAAAGCGCTCCTAGCTACAGACAGAAATGTCAGAAATGCTACAAGTCTCCCCAGTCTTTAAAAAAAAAGCACTTTTAAAAAAAGGAGAACTGGGAGGAAGGTTCAAGCCCAGCTAAGAAGGAAATTCAGAGCATCGTGGACCTGAGAGCAAAGCTGCACACATTGAGGAGGTTGTCACGAGAGAATTTTCTCACGGCCCAGTAACATCAGCAGTGCCTGTACAACAGATGGGCTGGACTCTGGCAATTTTCACAGGGAGACAATGACTTTGTATATCCCCTTCTTCTAGCTCAGACTTACTCGCCAAATGGGGGCCGGCTAGGCGGACGTCTCTCTGACCTTAGTTTGGCAATGGGTGTATAGGCGGAGTGTGATTTGTGGTTCAGCTGCAGGGGGTTAGAGGGGTGGAGCAGTAGGTTCAGGGGACAGTGCCAAGGAAGGCCGGCTGGCACAGCTTACATCCATCATGCTAACCACGGCTTCCCTACTTCTGCAACTGCCATTTTTTTTGAAATACTATTTAAATTCAGTGTATTTAAATTCAACTTCACATGTAACTGTAAGGCCAAGATGAATAAACTTGAATTTTATGAGTAAACACATACAGGTAAGGTTACAGTTACGTTACAGTTTAGCGCATGTTAAATAAGCATTACTTTAGTAACTAGTGTTGCTTTTCAAATTAAGTATTTTACAAGAAAATAATTTTGGCCTTAGAGTAGTTTTGTTATAAGACTTCCCTTGCATAGTGTAATAGAGTTGAAACTTCCATATGAAGTGGTAGATGAGAATCTACTTCTGATGACAACCTGCTGCCTGTTCAGATGTTACAATTTCTTTTTCAGTGATATGAGAGATTTGAAAAAAACTCAGGCACAAACAAAATTTCGTTATTCAGAATAATCAAACTGAACAGGGTCCAGAGACATCAGCATAAAAGAGCCTGGTTACGGTTTAAATGATTTTCACATGAAGTTTCAAAATACAGTGCAGCTCTATTGCTTATGGGCTAAAAACCTGATGCAGGGTACATGCAGAAAAAGCCACTTAAAATATTGAACTAAGGGAGATGACTGGACACACAACGGAGCGCATGTGAAGGGGTAGCTGGCATGGAGGAGCCACACACCGTTTAGCAGTTAGCAGCAGGTTTGGTGGCATGCGGGATTTAACTGGCACAGAAATGTACAGCAGACCAGGCTGAGAACTGGGCATGAGGACAGGGAAGGAAAGTTAGCCAGAGGCTTGGCTTTCATGAAGTACTGCAGGGTGCCTTATTAGGTGCTTGTCAGTTCTGCTGAAGTTGCCAAGTAATACTGCTACAACCTAATGGCTACAGCTGTGTCATGGCGTGATTCAAACTAAAACAGCAAAACCCAAAGATCAACTTTCCATTCTGTAAATTATTTATCAGCTACAGTTAAACAAACATACTCATGTTTTTTTTGTCTGTAAACATATATTATATATTTCACTGTCCTGATGTACTGTTAGTGTGTTACTCAGTGCATTATTTGCTCCCTTGGCTGAGTTTATTCTGTGACTTTAGGGCTGATTTTGGTAAAGCTGTCAGTCTGGTCGGTCCAACAACAGATGCTCCTTACTGACCTTGAGTCCTGAAATCAGATCAGAGAGTTACACATATCAATAATAATAATTCAATGCAAATTGAGATAGTAAAACTCAAAATATAACAATAAGTAGCACATTTCCTCAGATTCTAAAAAGTATTAAACAGGACATAAAACTGCATCTGTCTCTGTTGCAGGATGCGTCATCCTCCAAAGTCTATTATACAAAAAAAAAACAACCCAACAACAACGTGTCCCTTACACCTAAATTAAAAGTTAAAATCATAACTGATTCTGAAAACATGGAGTCAATCCCATTCACAATGTTGGTACTTGAGATAGTGATTGTTTAATTATATTTGTGGACTGCCAGTTGTGCTGGGTTCCTGCTGTATTGAGCCTGTCCATTTCTTCATTTAGTCCAACGTGGAGCTCGCCGCCAAGAACAAGTGAGCAATCTAGGTGTTCAGATAGTGCGCTAAAACAAAAATGGAAGAATGAGGGGTCATATACACTTACAATACATAGCTTTTTGTTAAGTATATATATAATTTAATGACCAGAAATCTACTCTCTGGATGTATAACTGTGTTGAGTACTGTGAAATGTTTTTGTGTTAAAATTGCTACACCCTTTGTCTCATTCCTCAGTTCTAAAATGAAAACTTTCTTAGAAACCAGCATTCAAAGAAAAACTTCAGAACTTCACAATTTAATTCAACTCAATTTCATACAGCACCAAATCACAACAACAGTAAGCAAGAAGGTACTTAATATTTTTTGGTAAAAACCCTACAATAATAAAGAGAAACTTAACAATCACACGACCCCCTCTGAGCAAGCAATTCTGGGACAGTGGGAAGGAAAAAACCCCTTTTAAAAGGAAGAAGCCTCCGGCTGAACCAGGGTTAGCAAGGGGCGGGGCCATCTGCTGCGATCGGTTGGGATGAGAGAAGGAAGACAGGATAAAGACATGCTGTGGAAGAGAGACAGAGGTTAATAACAGGTATAATTTAATGCAGAGAGGTCTATTAATACATACTGAGTGAGAAAGGTGACTGAAGAAGAAATACTCAATGCATCATGGGAATCCCCCGGCAGCCTACACCTATTGCAGCATAACTAAGGGAGGATTCAGGGTCACCTGATCCAGCCTTTACCAGAAATCTCATCAAAAAGGAACATTTTAAGGATAATCTTTAAAATAGTGAGCATGTCTCTTGCCCGAATCCAAGCTGAGAGCTGGTTGAACAGAAGAGGGTTCTGAAAACTGAAGGCTCTGCCTCCCATTCTACTTTTAAATATCCTAGGAACCAGTTCCTTCAGTTCTGTTTTTTGAGAGTTGGTGATCCTTCTGCTTTGCTTTTAGTTTTGGTTCTTTTGTCTTGATTCTGTGATTTAATTGAGCTGTGTCTTGTTCTCCCCAGCTGTCCATATTTCCCCGATTTATAGTGTAGGACTTTCAATAACAAACTTCAGTTTGTTTTTTTATGGGAGGGTGGTGTCACAGCTCTAGTAGGTCTATGTGCTGTGTGGGAGTTCAGCTGCCATTTGTTTCTCCTGAGGAGCCACTGCACAGCTGGCTTCATTCAGCAATCAGCCATCAAGCAGTGTATAAGCTAGTGAAGAGCTGCTCAGTGAGTGGGTGGGCCAATCTTGGGGAGTGAACTTTAGTGATGTATTCTGTCTGTATATCCTGCAGAATATGACAGAACACTCTGACCCTTATGGACCCAGCAAACACAATATCAGAGGAGTTCAGTGGGGAACTGAAAGGGCTGGAAGATAAATATTCACATCCATAAATCCACTGATTTTAAAGACCATATTAGGTGCAATAAGTGTCATGGATGCCATCATCAAGAAGAACCCATATTTCTGAAACTAAAGCAAAAACCTTTTATCTTTTTAATGAGAGCTATAGAGATTTAGCCCAGGAGAATAAACCAGCTGTTCTCCAACGATCCAAGATGTAGTGTCAGTGGCAGAGTTGGAACAGCCCCACCAACACTGGAGATGGAGCCATTCTGGAAGAGCATATAGGAGAAAGACGTAACCCATAACATTAATGCTCAGTGGCTACTTGAGCTATAAGCAGAGCATGGCAATCTAAGTGAACAGGATCCAGTAAATATCACAGTGGGAGACCTTCAAGACAGTCTCGGGCATTAAGTGTTGGACAGCACCAGGCCCCAACATCATTCACACTTACTGGCTAAAGAAGCTAACTGCACACCATCAGCGTTAACTAGCTGCCAATGGATATGCATATGCGTATTGTAGGTGCATATGGAGATGCACCTGCAGTGTTGGGAAGGTTACTTTTAAAATGTATTCCACTACAGATTACAGAATACAATGCCCAAAATGTATTTTGTAACGTGTTACGTTACTCAATGAGAGTAACGTATTCTGAATACTTTTGATTACTTAATATATTACCATGCTTTTTTACAACTACATGAATGTATTATTGCTGTGTGATTTACTACTGAAGGTTACTCGCCATACCAATACCAACTAGATTTTTAAATCTTAATATGAAATGAGTAACAGTAGGTTGCAGCGATCTCATATAGAAAACTATTCCGCGTGTATATAAAACAGTAGTGATGGTAAATTTGATTCTTTTTACTGAATCGAGTTTTAATGAGTCACTCACCAAAGTGAATCGGGTTTTTTGAGTCATTTGATTCACTGAGTCAGTTGACCAGAGAGTGCAAAAAATTTATATTTTCACTCAAACTTAATTTGTTTCTCTTTTCATGTAAATCCTACTGCTAAGATGAATGATTCTAAAAAAAAACAAAAAAACAACTATTTTATAGAGCAAAAAAGAGCAAAAAAAATTCTAAAATTAAGCAATTTCCTATCAAAATTGCTTAATAAACATTTATTTTGTTTATTTGTATTTTATTAGTATTTTCCTTAAATGTGTTAAATATATATTTTCTCATCTAAATATCCACTGAGCTGTGAGCCAGGGGGCGGTAATGCGCCTTAACATTGGTTGCCAACCTAGAAGAAGAAGAAGCTGTGAGCCAGGAGGGAGGGGGTGAGTGAGTGAGTGATTTGTTCGCTCTATGATTCAGCACAGGAGGGAGGGGGTGAGCGAGTCCTGAGTGATTCACTTACGCTTACGATTCAGCACAGGAGGGAGGGGGTGAGTAGCTCAAATGTGCTGTTAGCATGTTAGCAGAGCGATGCTACTGTGAACCGAGGAGCTATTTTCTTGATGTCTTCTACTCAGGGTTTTTTCTTCCAGTTCAGAGCAGAAATGCTTTTGTTAAGAAACTGGCTGTTGTTTTTCCCCCCCACAATTTTAGTTATAAGCTAGATATATTTCTACTAATGGAATTAGTTTGCTAACAGCAACAGGGATGAGTCAGTGAGTCAGTTGGGCTTCTGAATCATGATTCACGAGTCAGTAAAGTGATTCTCGAGTATTGAACAATTCGTTCACGAATCGAACATCACTATAAAACAAGTCCGTGGCTCCGAACCGTAGTAAAGGGACCTCTGGCTAATACGGGCTTTTAGCCGAAAACTAGCTTTACTCTGTTGTCTGGGTCAACTTTGCTAGCGAGAGACAAAGAGAGGTGTTGAAAGGCTGCTCCAACAGAACTTATTGTTTCGGAGTGTTGAGATTGGAAATTTATATTTTTAATCTTATTTGCTGATTATATTGTTTTATGTATAAAAGAAAGCTAGCTTTGAGACATAGGCTGTATCCCAATTCAGGGTATGCAGCCTTAAAGGCTGCATTTTAAGGCCGATTACGTCACAGTGGCGCGCCGAAGGCTGTCCCAATTCAAAGGCTGCTCGAAATGCAGCCCTCAAATGTGTCCTTCATTTCCATGAATTTTAAGGCTGTGCCGGTGTAGCCTTCGTGGCCCAACATATCCCACAATTCATAGCGCGGCGGTGGGTGTGGATAATTTTGCCGCAGACGGCAGAAGCGGAGTGGCCGAAGAGTAAACTGTGAAAAGTAAGTACTGAACATTATGTCACTTATTTATGTGCAAATGTTTAATAATGAAGAACATTAAAACATTACTGTTGCCCACATGTCGGCAGAGTTATGTGACATTAGTGATGTTTGTACGTTCAGCTTTTACTTGGTTTTAAAGCCTTTAAAATCTAATAATACAACAGTCGACCTTAATCTTACAGAGAATGTGATGATTTTGTGGATAATTAAAGTCAGTCATATATCCACAAACACAACAAGCTGAAAGTCAGTGATGCTGCTCGGTTTGCAGTCCTGAATATCACGGCACAAGCAGGATTCACTGCACTGTTAATGTTAGCTCTGTTATATTGCTGCCTCTGCTCGGTGGTGTCGAGCCAAACGGACTTTAACGTGTGTTTGAACAAGCTGACGGTTCACTCGTTAAGCTGAAAGAAAGATGCTTTAATCACAGCAGTCACACATGTGTCCACTGTACCATCTGGAACTCTTCTTGTTTAGCACTCATAATAACACAAACACTAAATCCTCCTGTTTGTAGCAGTGTAAACACCTGAGACTGTCACCTGTCTGTCCTGCACTCTCTCTCTGTTTCTTTCTCTCTGATTGTGGAATAAAAGTATGAACATGTGTTTATAAGTTACACTTGTGTTTGAATCCTGCAGCTTATCACACATTTGATTTCCATGTGTGACGACTGCAAGTGTCCAGAGTGAGGACAGACTGAGGGACCCACTGCTGCACATCATCTGTGAGGCTTTGCACCCCTGATGATCCACCAGGACAAACTCAGCAGTGTGTGAGGAAGAGGAGGAGGAAGAGCCAGCAGCAGCTGACAGATGGAGAGAATAGACAGACTGTTCCCTGTTTGTGAAGGACTGCTAGGAAAGTTTAACATAACTAACTGTCTGTCCTGAATCAGTCTTATTAGGTAATGTTCAAATAATGTTATCATCCAGTGTTTTCAGTGTGGGAGAAAGTACTCAGGGCCTTCAAGTTACACACTATGAAAGGCAGCAACAAGTTTAATGTTCAGAAACCTAAAGTATGTATCAGCAGCAGAATGGAGCTAAAAATAAATGTTTGTTTCAGTTCTATGAAGCTTTGAGTATTTTGGATTAGTAGCACTGCTGTGTTTGTTGCATCATATTGCTGTAATTGTTTATATGCTTTATATATTCTGAGCTAAGTTGATCTATAGTGTTACATCATATTCTATAAGGATGTTATGTGTTTGTAGACTTTCTGCCCAGTTTGACCCATTTAGCAGAAGTCAGCCCTTTTAAGGCTCTGATATCTATTCTGTATGACTTAAAGCAGTTATGACATGGTCTGATTTTCTCACCCAATAAAGGAATATTTCATATATCAGTCTACTCTTCATTCTATCAGACACAGTTATCACAGCTCGTACAATTGCTTTTTACACATGTATTTAAGTATTGAGCCAAATTTAGTAATGCCAACATACTGAAGGAACAACATTTATATATAATACATCTATATATACACTTTCAAAGATACTTGAGTGTCTTTGAGTGAAGATTTAAGGTGATAGGACATAAATAGCTGCAACTTGTGCTTTCGACCTTGGGTTGTGTGTTGTGTGCTAAGGTCTCCATATCCAGGATATGTAAAATAAAGATCATTTTTAAAGTAAAAGACCACTTTGAGCCGTGTCTTTCTTGGCCCTGAAGAATCCAAAAGAACCAGAATTTAATAGGAGGAAAACATGAAAACAGTCGAGTCTTAATAGCTTACTTACAACTGGGCTCATCAGGCACTCTTTTTGGCTGCAAAATTTATTATTATATTTACATACTTCCAGCTCCCGTTTCTGCTTGTTACTCCCCAACACAACACAAGCCTGATCTATAACTTCTCTAGATTTCATTCCAAATCTAGCATCCTGAGACTTTATGCTAAGCAGAAGGATGGTGGCTGAGGACTAGTGAGTGTCAAAACTATTACCCAGGATGAAACAGCAGAGATTCATGAGAACATCAGGTAGATGTCACAAGTAATAGTCTGCTTAGTGAATATCTAAGGCAGCAGAAACCTGAGAAAGAAGAGGAGCAAAAAGAGGAACCATGATGGAAAGACAGGCCTCTGCATGGGATGTACCACCGGCAGATAGAAGAATTAGCTGATACTGAAAAATCCTACCAGTGGATGGACTGAAAGCCAGCACAGAGAGACTAATCATGGCAGCACAGGAACAAGCTCAAATCACAATATCTATAAAGGCACATACCCCACCAGGCAAGACCCCCGGTGCAGGGTGTGGAAAGATGCCCCTGAGTCAATCCAGCACATAACAGCAGGGTGCAAGGGATGCATGGAACGCCATAAGCAAGTGGCTGGCATAGGATACAGGAACATCTGTGCCGAGAATGGTCTGAAAGTCTGAAGGTCAAAATGGGATACGGACTTCCTGATACAGACAGTGACAAACTGATGATGACTAACCAAACATACAGAGTAGTTTTGCATAGACAGAGGAAGACAGTTGTAGTAATTTATGTAGCTATACCAAGAGATAGCAACATCAGAAAGAAGGAGCATGAGAAGCTTGAGAAATACCAAGGGCTAAGAGAAGAGCTAGAGAAGACATGAAATTCCAACCAGTAACAAGCCATCCAATCCACACATGCAAAGAAGTCAAACCAATGATGTCCATATATTAATTCATGTAGACATGAAGAAAATGAGGTGTAAAAACACACAGCAAGTCATGATACCAGCTGAAATCTACCAGTAATTAGAAAGCACTCCTAACACTTAGTGCAAATTAATATCAGCTGGTCCAGTCCCAACCAATGGCCTAAAAAAGCTGCTGCATTACCAAGGTGTCAACCAAGAAACGCCTCACAGTGGGTAAAATCAATGAGCTCCACCTTATTGTTATAGAGTGGCTAAAATAACTATTGAACACATCACCATTTTTTTATACATTTCTAAAGGTACTAGTATGTTGTGTATATGACACAACCTTATATAGTAGAATGGCCATATGAAATTATCTCGCTAATTCTGCCAGTTGTAAACCTCCAATAAACTACATTTGTCAAAAAACTGCTTTTGGTTCAAAAGTACAATATTTGCCGATTAACTGTATTGGGGTTGAAGAAAAAGTAGTACATCAAAACTTACTAAAAACAAGCTCAACTCACAATAATCGGATTTATTGCTCATGCATTTCACTCTTCAAACAGTTCAAATGATCCAAATAATCTCATTCCACACTGTCAGCACCGGCTGTAGTGGAAGGCTGATTTGATTATGCATTCTAGCAGCATACAGCACACCAGTGTTTGTGCATACACTAGCACCACTGTGCCTTTGTGAATGAACATGTGCATATTTATATTTGTCTGACTGACCTCGTCTAGCTCTAATTTGAGGTTTCCGTTTGATTTAGAGCTACTCCATAAATATGTATACTGCAAATTCTGCACCAGGTTGCAAGCCAGATTCACCAGCATGATTGCAGTCACTCTTTCTCTGTGCACTCAGCAGTTAAATCAGCTGAGAGTGCCAGTGCGCAAGAGCATAATGAAACCACTGGTTAACGGATTTTCAGCATTTTTCAACCTCTCCTCTCCACAAGAGGGTCCTTTCTTACCTCTGAGTCTCCTAACACCAACCTAGAGTCTACCTGTTAATTGAATCTGCCACAGAAATGTTATTGTTGTCTTTAATATAAAGCACCTTGTACCACTGTAGTTGTGATTTGGAGCTATGCAAATAAGTTGATTTTAATTGGATAATTATTTTGATAATCTACTGGTTTCGATAGTTGGTTGAAAATTTACCTTTGCACCATCCAGTCTGATTATGAAATAAATAAAGTGTTAGTTGAGGTAGTCTACTTTTATTAATGCCAGACAGTTGTTTTTTTCCAAGTTATTGGCCTGTTCTTTGATATGATCCAGCAGAAATGAAGCAAGGTGCTCATCAAGGCTTTCACTAGGTCTGCATGTCGAAGAAGAGGAACAAGTTTTCCTCACTTGGCCTAAATCAGCAAGTAAGCAAAATGAAATTATTTGTTGACATTAAAGTATTTATCTTGCAGACAGAGTAGGTACATTAGTACTGGAATAACTGTTGAAGTGTTGATTTTTTTTTTTTAATAATAGACAAAGATAACTAAGTAAAAGTTTTCATTTATTATGAGGAAAATGCTATCCACACCTACCTGTCCCTATGTGAAAAAGTCATTTTGTCACAATGAATGAGCGGAATCAATCACAGGACTCTATTGACATAGTGAATGAAAAGTTTCTATACAATGTCACCAGATGCAAGGGAAAAGGGGCTCCGGGGACAAGGAAGGGAAAACCACACTCTTGTTTGGCCACACACAGGATATGCTCCTCTTCGGTCACACACGCCACTCATAAACCCTTACGCTCACGATGAGTGTCGTACAACAATCCAGCAATGAGAACCAATAATCAGAATCAGAAAGACTTTATTTATCCTCAAGGGGCAATTAAGATACAACAGAGCAGCATGACACTGAAGATAAGGACAGGGCATAAACAGGCAATAAGAGTAAAATAATAAATACATAGAATGTACAGTTTTAAAATTAAAGCGACTGAAAGGTGAATAAATAACTGTAAGTGACTAAAAGTGTGCAAAGTGTCAGCACTATAAAAGGAGTGTAGAGTAGTTTATGTTTATGGTTTGGGAAATGGTCTTATCAGCTGGAGTTAAAAAGCAGGGTGGCTTTGGGAAATGCAGTGGAGGCGTCGCCCGGCGGGGAGCCATTGAAATGGGGGGTGAAGAATGTGAGAGGGGTCAGTGATGATTTTGGCTGCCTGTCTAAGGGCCTGTTGGCTGAAAACCTGTGCCAGAGTTCTGAAAGGGAAGGGCAATGATTTTAGAGCACACTGATGCAGTGTGCTGCAGTCTGTTCCTGTTCTGAAGGCTGAGGGAGTGGAACCAGCAGGTAATGGAAAAGGTCATGATCAATGTTCCCTCTAAGCTGTGCGCATGCGCAATTGTGCACTGCTGCCACGTCTCTGCGCACAGAAAATCTGCGTTACGCACAAAAAAAATATCTAACCTGAATTGAAATTAAAATTAGAACTTTAACAATTCTGTTTTGCAGTTTTAGTGACTGGCTGCTCCTGTATGGGATTAGAACGATGCCACCTTAGCCCATGGTCCAGCCAATAATGCGAATCACATTCATATATACGCAGCTAATCAACATCGTTGACAGGCTATGACAGCGTCCTTATGTGCCGACACCGGTGTTTTAGCAAGCAGCTGATGTGGAGTGAAGCCACGTTAATGACAACGTGTACAACCATTGGAGATGTGAGCAGGACAGACGGAACAACTGACAGGAAAAGTGTGGACTTTATACCAGTTTTTAAATTGTGTTGATCGGCCACGTAAAACCAGAGTTATGATAAAATATCTGCAATGTTTGGTTTTCTTCCTGAATACTGTCGTTGTTTATAAGGAAAAAACTCTGCTGCTGCTGTTTTATGATCTTCTCCACGGCCTTCATCAGCAGGGAGGTGAGGGCCACAGGACACAGGAGATCATTCAGATACTTTGGGTTGTTTCTTTTGGGGATGGGGAAGACAGTGGAGTGTTTCCACAGCTGGGGGATGGTGTGAATGTCAAATGAGTGTTGAAATAGAGTCCAGAACACACTTCCTAGTTGCCCTGCATAGTGCCTTAGAACTCGACTGCTGATGTTGTCAGAGCCGGGTGAGCGCCTCTCCCTGGTCCTCCTGAGGGCTCTCACCACATCATCTTAAGTAGTAGCTGGAGTGGCCGGATAACCAGCAGCAGATGAGTCATTATTTGCAGGTGCATAGGCCAGAGGTGTGAACCCGAAATGAGTTCCACCCAGAGTTCTACTTCAGTGGCATTTTGTGCTATGCAAAGAGTTCCAATCACCACTCTATCTCCCCTTGGCAACACGCTCTCCTGCTTCTTCCAGGTTTCTCAAGAATTCCTTTTTCTTTTATGATCCAACCTATATGTACTGACAAGATTCAGCATCACACGTTTGATGAAATTACCACAACTACCTTTTGTTTCCTGTCTTTGAGATGGCAGAACAGTTTAAATCCAATTCCATTGGCCTGAACATGTGCTCCTTCTTCTCCAAAAGTTGATTCTGTTCATCTGGACGTAGCATTTTGTGGGAGAAACGTTTTGTCACTCATCCAAGTGATTCTTGGATGAGTGATTCTTGGATGAGTGATGAAACGTTCCATGTATAAAGATGTGCTCCTTCTTGCACGCACAATGCAACCAGCTTTCATTTGTCCATCATATTAGCCAACTCTCTGCCTTTATCAGACATAGCCCCTACTCCATACTCTTGCTTTTCCTTCTGTCTAATTGCCTCCAAACAGGCCTTCTCTGTTTCCTCTTCCTTTGTCTTTTTCCACCAGTAACAGTTTGCAGTAGTGCTATGATGACCAGCGAGACCAGTGGCAGTCACTGGACACTCAGACCTCGACCAGTCTATCATGGAAAATCTTACCAGTTTACACTGGATGCCCTTCGTATCAATCGCTCACTAGAAATGCACTGGCTTGTGCCCCCTTATACCTAGATTGCTCAACTATATCTATAAACATCTAAATGGCTCTAAAACATGTGCTGGAATATTATCTAGTGGTATTTTTTCACCTGAAAATTGTATGCACAATTACCTCATAAAGTGAAAAAGATTTGCATAGAATTCAGGTGCATCCTGTTTCCAATGGTCATCTGTGAGATGTTTCAGCAACTTGACTGACCTGATCCAGCCAGGACTTGGCAGACTCGAGTGCAGAAATAATCCAGTGCTCGTAATTCACTTCCAAGAAATCCACTCCGTCCCTATTTCTAGTGGAAATAAACACAGCGAATGGTAAGTCTCTCTTCTTGCAGGCGCACACTTTCCTCACGACATGCTGCTTGGATTACTACTAGGCTTAGTACAATACTCAGCACTGACTGTCGCCCAACCACACCATGAAGTAGCTCTGCTCAAGATGGCAGAATGGCACAATGGGCTGGTCAGGACCGGCCTCACCAGGGAGACATGAAAAACATTATGAACCTTCATGTTACAAGGGAGAGCCAACCGAACAGTCAGTGGGTTCAAAACCACTTAGACAGGGAAAGGTTCAATAAAACAGATAGCTAGTTTCTTGGAATCAATTCTTAATGTGTTTTGCTGAGAGCCATACCTGCTGACCAACCTGATAAACAGGGGTTGGGATGCTGCTGGAATCTGCAAGTCTCAAGTGGATTGGATCAACTGGTCCCTAAATGCAATTGACACCCCTTTCTCAACGAGAAGTCTGGGCTTGGGTGAGCCTGAGTGCTGAAGATATCTACCTATTCGGAACCATGGTAACAGGGTTCTGGCTGATCTGAGCTGGCTTGGCCCTGACTTATCGAAGAATTAAGGAAGCGGAACCGGCTGTTCAAACCCCCACAAGGCTGCCCGCTGGGATTGGAATGATGGGAGAGGTGTGAGTTTCTCAAAATGGGCTCATTGAGTCAGCACGGATAAGATCTTGGAGAGGCTACGGCTGCTGTGAATACTCAGAATAAGATCTCTGACTGCAGACTGGATACATCTCGGAAGGGCTAGCCTGGAATAACATCTCTGGGCGCAAAATTGGATGACATCTCGGGGAGGCACACTGCCGTGAGTTCTCAGAATCGGCTCCTTGAGCACAAGAAATGACAACATCACAGAACGCAAGTATAGCGAAGCTCGCGGCTCCCCAACGGGAGATTGAGAGACCAGTGTTGGACTGTAGAACTGCTTTGAAATTCATATGAGCTGTTTGCACTAAAGTAAAAACCACCATCACTTGTGCGGATACCTCTTTGGCGCCAGCTGTGGTCTCAAGGCTGGAGCTGAACAACAACACCCTGATAACGACTGTGTTTAGTCTGTTCCTTCCCATTCCATGCAAGGCCACCTGGGTTGGCTGGAAGACTGTTTACTTAGCCTAGCAGGGCGAAGGACACTGTCTCAGCTGAACTATGGACACGCACACACACACATATACACTGATATGCACACACTCATCCCCACTCCCTTTCCAAACGCCTTCGACGCTTATTCCCTTCCGATGCTGCACCCTTTACCCTCCCCTGCTGCTTGTCATGTGTTTCTTTGGTGTATTAAGAGTTTTTTCATGTGCAGAGGTGTTTTTTTCTGTTCTCAAACTGATCTCCCTGTTGGAGCTCAGTCTGGGGGGAGTTATTTTTTCTCCTTATCTTTCCTCATGTGGTGCATTTTCCATTGTTATACCTCTCTGACCTGTCTTCCCCATGTGATGTTTTGTGTAATGTATGTATGGTCGGAGGGTAAGATGGCGCCGCCATTGCGTGCAATAGGTCGGCAGCCTTATGAAATTTTCCCTTGTGGGACTATTAAAGGTATATCAAATCAAATCAAAAGCATCCTACCCTGCCACCTGAACCAACTCGCCTCCAATTCAAATCAATTTTATTTGTATGGCACCAACCAGCACAGTGGCATGGTGGTTAGCACAGTTGCCTCACAGCAAGAAGGTCCTACATTCAATTCCATTATCAGGCTGGGGGCTTTCTGTGAGAAGTTTGCGTGATAGGATAAGCAAAAGACGATGGATAGCACCAACCACAGCAACAGTCTCCTCAGCAAACTTTAAACACTACAATAATACAGAAAAATCCTCAACAGTCAAACTAAGAGCAAGCACTTAGCTATACTATATCTAAATGAATTAATGACACACTATTTTTATCATGTGTACATAACCATAAAATGACTCAAAGAAATAATAATTATCATTTAAAATCATTTAATCATTTTTATTTATTTCAAAATTTAAATAGTTAATGACACCTTTTAATTAATTCCTTAGTTATATTTTATTTAATCAAACTAGAGCCCCCCTATTCTGAAAGCTCAAGCAATACATTGCTACAGCTCTTTATTGTTGTGGTGTATTGGGACTAGGATTGTGCAATGACGAAATGTGTTCCTCTGAAGCAACTCTTCTTTATTTCCTTCTTTTTCCATTTACAAATCAATATGTCACTAATGGTTTTCAAAATCAAATGCTAACCTTCAGCCATGAAAAGAGAAATTTTTTTCAAAGGACAGGGAGGCAGAGGGGGAGACGACCCACATTTATTTTGCTCTCCTTCACAGATGCGCACACACACACTGATGCTCAGTCCAAAGCACAGTATATGGATTTTATTAAAAGTCATTAACTCAGTGCTGCCCACTTCCGAAATAATAGATACCATACATACTTTCTTTAATCTATGTACTTTTTCACATTTATGTTCCATATTAGAATGCACAAATATATTTCTATGAACAGAATATATGGATAATTCCTCAGCAACTCACTTAGGTAAAAAATGATAAACAGTAGAAATACTAAATATATTGTTGTTATAGTGAACAGTTACAGTACACATGGAGCCATCAGTCCAAATGTTCAACCATCCACAATTCCATTCATCCATTTTCTATGGATAATAAGAGCGCATTACTTTATGATCTTTGTTCTTACCTTCAAATTGGTTTTGCTCGTAAAACTTTTTAAATACATGCTGAATAGTCAGATTTATGACCATACAGATTCTCTTGATGACACCAGTTTCCAAACAATGACTAGGTGTTCGACCACTCCTGGCCCAGGACCAGGAAATGGAACCAAGCTGTGGACTATCTGATTAGAGCCCTTAATGTATATCTCTAAAATAATGCTGGAGAAAGGTGAACCTATAGTCTGGTCATCAGGTGACAAAGAATTAACTATTTGGCCACAATGACAAAAGGCTTTCAAACTTAAGAACACTTTACCAACTGTCAAGTATGGTGCACCTTTTTGCTATCAGTGGTCCTGGTACATTACACAAAGTAAGTAGTTAAATATTAGACACAATTGTGTCTTCCAACGGGACAATGATCTCAAACACACACATCTGGAAGGGTCTTTCCAAAGCACCAATCTCAACCCTACTGAAATATTGTAGACTCATTTTAAAAGCAGGAAACCAACCAAATTCATTCTGATAAGAGTACTCAAATATTCAGCTAGAATTATGCCGGTAGCTTGATGATAGCTACCAAAAGCATCTGGTCAAGGTGCAGCATAATGAGGGAAATTATACCAAATATTAGCATTGCTGTATGTATACTTTTGACCCTGCGTGGTTTAAAGAAAATCCAAAATAAATTAGAATTTGGGCACCCAATTATATTTTTGTTGGTCATCAAATATTTATGTTATAATTTTTCCATCCTGGAAATTTTTTTTTGAACCCAGTTAAAAAAATCAGCCCAAAGAGCTGCACTTTTACAGGCTTGTCCTGAGTTTCTCTCCTCCTGTTATCGCTGCAAAACCCCATCCCTTTAAAGACTTTTCCAATTCTTAGTGTGACACAATGGCACTTGGCAAAAGTGAAAAGTTACACCAAGGTGTGGCTCAGAACACACAATCGTCACAGCGTTTGGAGCAAGAACAACATGTAAGGGGCAGAGAAAGCTCAGTAGGTTGAGTGTTTGCCCCATGATCACAAGGTTGGGGGTTCAAATCCACCAAAGGGCTACCCTGAGGTACCCCTGAGCAAGGTAGCGTGTCCACACACTGCTCCCCGGGTGCTGGATTGGTGGCTGTCTACTGCTTCATTGAGTGAAAGGGTTAAATGCCGAGGACTAATTTCCTACAGGATGACTAAAGTATACATTGAACACTGAGGTTGGTCTCTGGTTTCACTATACTTGTCTATAGGCAGTTATAATAATAATAATAATGGATTGCATTTATATAGCGCTTTTCGGGACCCCTCAAAGCGCTTTACAATACCACTATTAATTCACTCTCACATTCATACACTGGTGGAGGCAGCTACAGTTGTAGCCACAGCTGCCCTGGGGCAGACTGACAGAGGCGAGGCTGCCATATCGCGCCATCGGCCCCTAGAGACAAAACACGTACAAAATCCAAAACACGGACAAAATTCAAAACAGGTACAAACTCCAAAACACATGCAAAATCCAAAACACATGTGTTGTATGTTCACCAGTATGATAATGATGAAGCAGTAAACTCAGTTAACGTGGTTTTATTAACCAGCAGAGCAGCAGAGAACTTACATGCTTGGATTCAATAACGGAATGGCGCTTATACCACTCAAAACATACACACGCCTACACGGAGGTACGGCAAGCGGATTAGGACAAAATACCAAACTAACAGCAGGTTATCTACAACATGCAAAATCCAAAACACATGCAAACTCCAAATCACAACGGAAGTGCTCCAGGACACTAGGAGCAGTGTTGAGCTCCATTTGCAAAATAAACGGCAAGTTTGTTGCAAACACATGGGCTGTATGCGACGGTCTAGTCTCCGTCGAGCTTCCCAGGTTCCCAGCCTAATAAGACTGATTCAGGACAGACAATTAGTTATGTTAAACTTTCCTAGCAGTCCTTCACAACAGGGAACAGTCTGTCTATTCTCTCCATCTTTCAGCTGCTGCTGGCTCTTCCTCCTCCTCTTCCTCACAAAGTGAAGGTGCACTATGTTTATTTGTCCTGTTTCTGTTAGTGAGCTGACAACAGTCATTGTGCGCAGGTCTCATCAGCATCCTTTTTGTCTTTATTTCTTTTTTTCCCCCTGATGTTTGCCTAGCAACCATGATACTAACCGCTGGAAACGTGTCATACAACTTTGTTTGACAGAAATGAAGGAGAGCATATTTTGTTCATTTGTTTGTTTGTTTCTACAAGAGCTTTGTGTGATTTGATAAGTATCTGAGGCTGAGACCACAGGACAGTAAAACTTTTTTGGGCTTCATTTCTGTACTGAACAGTCATTTAAGATTAGCTAGTAAATAACAATTAGCTAATGTTGTTCATGAGACTAAAGTCATATCACTTTGGTAATGTAAATATAATATGGCCAATATTATAGTTATTATATTAATCATTATTAGTTATTACAGCAGTGAACAAGAACTCTGTGTCAAATACTGAGCTTCAGTACAGATTCAAGTTGCAGTTATTTACATGTCTTATCACCTTAAATCTTCACTCAAAGACAAGTATATAGGAATGACTGGCAAATTTATTTGCCACTGAAGCAGAAGGATGGCATCTGAATAAAACCTCTCTTGACATGCCTAGATGACATTAAAGCTTGGTTGGCTCTAAACCTTTTAAATTTGAATGAAAAGAAAACAGATTTGTTGGTGTTTGGACCCAGTGGCCCCTGTGAGTCCTCTTCTTTTGATTTGGAACCCCTGGAAGTTTATTTTAAACCTGTTGTTACTGTCCTTGGTTTTAAGTTGGACCAGTCCAGTTTTTATCATTTAAGGCGACTGGCAAGAGTGAAATCTTTTCTTTCTAGGCAGCACTTTGAAACCGTGATCCATGCTTTTATTTCTTCCCCTGTGGACTACTGTAACGCACTTTATGTGGGGGTCAGTCAGTTGTTACTCTGACGTCTGCAGCTGGTTCAAAATGTATATTGACAGTACATATATAGGTGTATCATATATAAGAAACAAATGTTGTTCCTTCAGTGTGTTGGCATTACTAAATTTGGCTCATTGCTTACATATATTTATAAAAAGAAAATGTACGAGCTGTGAAAACTGTGTCTGATAGAATGAAGAGTAGACTGATATATAAAATATTCCTTTATTGGGTGAGAAAATCAGACCATGTCATAACTGCTTTAAGTCATACAGAATAGATATCAGAGCCTTAAACAGGCTGACTTCTGTTAAATGGGTCAAACTGGGCAGAAAGTCTACAAACACATAACATCCTTATAGAATATGATGTAACACTGTAGATCAACTTAGCTCAGAATATATAAAGCATATAAACAATTACAGCAATATGATGCAACAAACACAGCAGTGCTACTAATCCAAAATACTCAAAGCTTCATAGAACTGAAACAAACATTTATTTTTAGCTCTATTCTGCTGCTGATACATACTTTAGGTTTCTGAACATTAAACTTGTTGCTGCCTTTCATAGTGTGTAACTTGAAGGCCCTGAGTACTTTCTCCCACACTGAAAACACTGGATGATAACATTATTTGAACATTACCTAATAAGACTGATTCAGGACAGACAATTAGTTATGTTAAACTTTCCTAGCAGTCCTTCACAAACAGGGAACAGTCTGTCTATTCTCTCCATCTGTCAGCTGCTGCTGGCTCTTCCTCCTCCTCTTCCTCACACACTGCTGAGTTTGTCCTGGTGGATCATCGGGGGTGCAAAGCCTCACAGATGATGTGCAGCAGTGGGTCCCTCAGTCTGTCCTCACTCTGGACACTTGCAGTCGTCACACATGGAAATCAAATGTGTGATAAGCTGCAGGATTCAAGTAAGTAAAGTAAGTAAGTAAAATTTATTTATATAGCGCTTTTCACAGATAAAAATCACAAAGTGCTTTAGAACACAGGAAATGGGAATATAAAAACAATATAACAGTAAATAAAACAATGTAAAACAATAAAACTATAAAACAGCATAAGAAGAAATTAATCAAATGCTTTTCTAAATAAAAATGTCTTCAGCTGTTTCTTAAAAGAATCAATGGAGTCTGTGCAGCGAAGAGACAGACACAACCGTGGTGCCGCCGTCTGAAAGGCCCGATCACCACGAGTTTTAAAACGAGTGCGCGGTACCACCAGCAGTCTCTGATCTAATGACCTTAAAGCCCGAGAAGATGTATGTGGTTTCAGCAGGTCAGATAAATATTGAGGAGCCTGACCATGTAGGGCCCTAAAGGTTAGAAGTAAAATTTTAAAATGAAACCTAAAATTTACGGGCAACCAGTGAAGGGAGGCCAAGACTGGAGTGATATGTGATCTTCTCTTGGTGCCTGTTAAGAGACGTGCTGCAGCATTCTGCACAGTCTGAAGACGATTTAAGGCTGATTTGTTAAAACAAGTAAAAAGGCCATTACAATAGTCTAAACGAGAAGAAATAAAAGCATGAATAATCATCTCAAGTTCAAGCTTTGATACCATTAGTCTGAGTTTAGAGATATTCCGTAAATGATAAAAACAGTTTCGGACCAGCTGCTTAGAATGTTGCTTGAGCGACATCGAGCTGTCAAATATGACACCGAGATTTCTAAGGCATGATTTTACAGAAGGGTCTAAGAAGCTGATATGCTGTCTAATTTCTGGGACCATGTGGTCTGGAGCAAGAATTAGAGTTTCTGTTTTATCAGAGTTTAGTTGGAGAAAATTGTCATATAACCATTTGTTGATTTCTGTCAGGCAATTACTTAAATTAGACAATTTATAAAACTCAGACATTTTGAAGGAACAGTATAGCTGGATGTCGTCAGCATAGAGATGATAGGAGATATATTTATAGCGCTTAATAATTTGGCCTAGGGGAAATACATAAAGTAAAAAGAGAATTGGACCCAGGACAGATCCTTGAGGTACCCCACACGGCAAAACTGTTGATTCTGATGTGACATGATTCATGCAAACAGTAAAAGATCTCTCAGACAGATATGATATAAACCATTTTAAAACAACACCAGTAATCCCAAACAAGTTCTCGAGTCTGTTTATCATGATACTGTGATCTACAGTGTCAAAAGCAGAGATGAGATCCAACAGGACCAGCACTGTGTACTCTCCAGAGTCTGCTGCCATCAAGATATCACTAGATACTCTAAGTTAGGCCGTTTCAGTGGAATGCAATTTACGAAAACCAGACTGGAAAGTGTCCATAACAGCATTTTTATCTAGGAAATAGTTAAGTTGCTCTAGTACTACTTTTTCTAAAATTTTCGATATAAAAGGCAATTTGGATATTGGCCTATAACTGTTAGGAAGAGATGGATCCAGCTGAGGTTTCTTTAATATTGGCTCAACAATAGCTTGTTTAAAGAAGCTGGGAACTGAGCCAGTATGAAGAGAAGTATTTATCATTTCCACAATACACGGGCCAATTGAATCAAACACACTAGTGAAAAATGAAGATGGAAGGACATCAAGGGGGCTTGAAGTCTGTTTTATATGACAAAGCAGGTCTCTGATGTCTTGTAATGTAACAGGAGTAAAAGAGGACCAAGTATCAGAGGAGAGCAAGTTGAAAGTTTGATATTGAGAAGATGATGGAGAGATATTAGACCTGATGGCAATGACCTTATTTCTGAAATAGTTCATAAACTCATTGCATTCGGACGTTGAGTGAACTGGTGCACTAGGAGCATCGGGAGAAACAATACTCTTAATTGTTTTAAACAAGAATTTAGGATCTTTCTTTTTTGAAGCTATGAGGTGCGAAAAATACTCTGTTCTGGCATTTTTCCACATGTCATTTAGCAAGAGGATAGATTCTTTAAGGTGTAACTTATAAACCTCAAGCTTGGAAGCCTTCCACAAACGTTCTAGCTTGCGACAGTATCTCCTGAAATTACGAATGTTTTCATTTAACCAAGGATGAGATTTCAGACATAGGACAGTACTTTTTTTCAGAGGTGCCACTATGTCTAAAATAGAATTACACTGGTTATTAAAGGATGAGACAAGAGAGTCCAAATCATTGTAAGTCATTTCAGCATCGAACATGGCAGAGAACCTTTTGCCGGCGTTCTGGTTTATGATTCGCCTTTCAATCGTCATTTCGGGAGCCGGGGGATCCAAATAAAATGACAAGTTAAAATATATGCAGCTATGGTCACTCACATGGACATTTTCCACACGAATGTCATTTATATTTAAACCCAAGGAGAAAACAAGGTCCAATGTGTGACCCTTTACATGTGTAGGGCCAGAAACATGCTGCATAAAATTAAAAGACTCTGTGATAGTCATGAAGTCAGCAGCCATATTACAGGATGCATCATCAATATGAAAGTTAAAATCTCCCAACATTACCACCTTCTCTAATTTAATAATGGATGATAGGAGGTCGTTAAATTCAGTTAAAAAGACTCCGGCAGGGCCGGGAGGTCTGTAGATTAAAATACAATAAAAGGTGTGCAAAGAGCCGACCTTGATCATCTGAAGTTCAAATGAGGTAAAAGAATCCGAGTTCATCAGACTGCATGTGAATCTGTCCTGGTGCACAACAGCGAGACCTCCGCCACGTCCCGAAAGACGTGGAGTTCCGATGACGGAGCAGCCAGTCGAACAAATTTCCTTCAGATGTATATAATCCATGTTTTGTTGCCACGTCTCAGTTAAACACATGAAGTTGAGAGATTCCTTTATAAAAAGGTCGTTTAAAATAAACGATTTGTTTGTGATTGAGCGAGTGTTGAGCAGGGCAAACCTGATTGATGACGTTTGGTTAGTGCAGTCAACAGCTGACTGCAGTGGCACTCGAATTAAACACCTGTGCGCACCTCTACACCTGTTACGCCGGGCGGGGACTTCAGGGCTAGCAGAAGCTAATATCCATAGCGGTACATCACCTCTGCCATCAAAACGGCGGTCGAAGGAGGGACGCCAATTGAACATGGGGCCATCAGACCATAGACTCCGAGCTGGGAACTGAAGTGTAGCGTCGGCACCAGGTGACAGCAGACGAATTGGTCGCAGGCACCGGGATTCTTCACACATCCAAGAAGCTAATCTTTGGTACCTTCTCAGTCGCACCTGGACACCGGCCCTGGTTCCCCTACTTCTTCTTTTCTTCGTGTTAAATCCCACCGACATGTACGGTAACATGCACTCAGGTGAGGAACACACAAAGGGTGGAGGGAAAAATTTCCTGTAACTGTCCCAGCTGTCAAAGTAGCTCTCCATTGAATCTTTGATATACAACATCATGCCCCGATCATAAGTATTGGTGGCAGAGACAAAATCAAAACACAGGACGGTAAAAATAATATTGCAAGTGACAATAGCGGCCAGTATAAAACTATACCAGCGAGCTGTACTAGCGGCACAAGCGGCAAAGCCAAACACAGGCGCCATCTTGTCCCAAACACAAGTGTAACTTATAAACACATGTTCATACTTTTATTCCACAATCAGAGAGAAAGAAACAGAGAGAGAGTGCAGGACAGACACACAGGTGACAGTCTCAGGTGTTTACACTGCTACAAACAGGAGGATTTAGTGTTTGTGTTATTACGAGTGCTAAACAAGAAGAGTTCCCAGATGGTACAGTGGACACATGTGCGACTCCTGTGATTAAAGCATCTTTCTTTCAGCTTAACGAGTGAACCGTCAGCTCGTACAAACACACGTTAAAGTCCGTTTGGCTCGACACCACCGAACAGAGGCAGCAATATAACAGAGCTAACATTAACAATACAGTGAATCCTGCTTGTGCCGTGATATTCAGGACTGCAAACCGAGCAGCATCACTGACTTTCAGCTTGTTGTGTTTGTGGATATATGACTGACTTTAATTATCCACAAAATCATCAAATTCTCTGTAAGATTAAGGCCGACTACTGAACGCCGTATATTTTGAAGTAAAGGCTTTAAAGCCAAGTTAGTACAAACATCACTAATGGCATATAACTTTCCCAATATTGTGCCCACCACACAAGTCAGAAAGTTCCCCAACCAGAAGCCCTAGATCAGATACGACACATGCTGCGTACTTGGTCTCTCGCATTTAGATCAGGAAATGAGATGGACAAAGCTGCGAAGTATGGACTGAGGAAAGCCATCACAGCAGCTAAGAGGCAGTACAAAGAGAAGCTGGATGGCAGATGTGGCAAGGCCTTCAGCACATCACAGAGTATAGGGCCACCACCAGCACCAGAACCATCAGCTCTGCAGGTCTTCTGGATAATCTCAGTGCATTCTACACCTGCTACGAGACCTCCCAGACCCTCCACGCCTCCCAGACCCTCCAGACCCCCCAGATCACCCGGACCTGCCAGAATCCCCCAGACCACCCAACCCCTACCCCTGCCAGCGGTCTCAATAGACCAGTTGCATCAATCCCTGAGGAGGATCAAGCCCTGTAAGGCAGCAGGGCCAGACAACATCTCGGGATGGGCCCTTAATGCATGTGCCAATGAGCTGGTGGAGGTTCTAACCTCCATCTTCAACCTCTCCCTCAGCCAGAACACTGTCCCCACATGATTTAAGACCACAACCATCATCCCTCTCCCCAAGAAAAGCCCAGCCACCTGTCTGAACGACTATAGACCAGTTGCACTCACTCCAATCATTGCGAACTGTTTTGAGAGAGTGGTGCTGGCCTACATCCAGAGCAACATCACAGACACTCAGGACCCCCTGCAGTATGCCTACCGGCCCAATGGGTCCACGTCAGACACCATCGCTGCTGCCCTTCACTATTCACTCTCCCACCTGGAAAACAAAGACTCATACATCAGGGCACTTTTTGTTGATTACAGCACCGCCTTCAATACTGTCATCCCACACAAACTCACTCACAAGCTGGCAACACTCGGCCTTCACCCCACCCTATGTGACTGGCTACAGGACTTTTTGACTGGCAGGCCCCAGTCCGTCAAGATCGGCAACAGGACTTCAGCCAGCATTATTACAAACAAGGTTGTGTCCTCAGCCCCATCCTCTACACCTTCTTCACCCACGACTGTGTCACCTCCAACATAGATAACATCATTTTGAAGTTCGCGGACGACACTGCAGTGATCGGTCACATCACCGGAGGGGACGAAGCAGCTTACAGGAGAGAGGTGGCCAGTCTGGTGTCATGGTGTGAGGACAACAACCTCACCCTAACCTCAACACTGACAAGACAAAGGAGATGATAGTGGATACGAGGAAGAAGAGGAGGCCTCACCAGCCACTGTTTGTCCGGGGCTTTGAAGTGGAGAGGGTGATCAGCTTTAGGTTCCTGGGCGTCTACATCTCTGAGGACCTCACCTGGTCACTGAACACCACACAGCTGGTTAAGAAGGCTCAGCAGCGGCTGTATTCCCTGAGGAGACTGAGGAAATTTGGTATGTATTGTATTATTGTAGGGTCTTTACCTTACAATATAGAGCGCCTTGGGCCAAATGCTGTTGTGATTTGGACTTACAATATGACAGGAACTTATGGCTTCAGGATTTTTCAGACTGACAAGGACATTAATCTGTACAGTAAGGGATGTGGAGCGACTATTTGGTAAATGGTAAATGGACTGATTCTTATATAGCGCTTTTCTACTCTCCCAGAGTACTCAAAGCGCTCTATACAACACGCCACATTCACCCAGTCACACCCAGTCTCACAAGCACTACCTCTATACTGAGTGCTTTCTAAATACACTCACACACATTCATACTCCGATAGATGCATCGGAGAGCAACTTGGGGTTAGTATCTTGCCCAAGGATACTTGGGCAAGATACTAACCCCAACCTTCCGATCAGTAGGTGACCTGCTCTACCTCCTGAGCTACAGCCACCCCAATAATATGACTGAAACATGATGTTACTGCAAAGAAGCCTTTTGATGGCCTGAAATTCAGTTTGTCATGGTCCGCGGCCCGGTGTCCGAAGAGCTGATGGGACGCCCACGAGTGTGGCTGTCGACTCCACACCTGCGTCCCATTCCAGGCGATCATCAGGAGGACTATTTAACCCCGCTCAGCCAGCTGCTCCACGCCAGTCCCTTAGTCACCTTTCAGCTGTAACTTGGCCCCCACGTGAAGGTGGTTGTGAAATTCTGATTGCTCTGAACAACGCTAATCCTTTTATTGTGTGCTCAGGTAACTATTCGGCGTGTTTTGAGCCTTCACCTGCCTGTCCTCCTGCCCGCCTGGAGTTCGGATCACCACTGGTCATCATCTCCCCTGTTTCCCTGGAGCTCTCCCACGGACTCTCACCCCTCCCTCTGGTTTCCACGGCCCAGCCCTGATCGTATAATTAATAACTCTACCCCGCATATGCTGTTATTCCCCCACTCCCCAGTAACTCTCTTCCCCTTTCTCTTGCAGCCTCCCACGGTCCTGATTATGGCGTTCCCGAGTTGCTTATCTCCCGGTCCCTTGGTTTCCCGTTTACTCGGCTTCCGGGACACCTTTAGTTAGAAATAAAGTTTATTTTGCGTGCACCTTGGTGTATTGTTTCTGCCTCTGGGTCCAGCTTGTGTGCTGAACTATGGTTCTTGACACAGTTGCTGGATGCTGACTGCGGAAGGTGTTTCTATTACTAGCCAAGGGAATTTATGTAAATAAACCTAACACAGCAATAGAAGTAGCAGTTTATTATTACCACACTGCCTGGATTCTTATCTTATCAAGGAAGTGTGATGATGTAATGGTGATGTAATGGAGCATTTTAAATGAAATTCAATGTAAAATATGAAAAGCATTACCAATGCTGATCACAACAAAGAGAGGGATTCCTCCAACATGCACAAACATTTGACCACATAGCATGCAAATTAATTGCATGGTGTGTGCTGTTTTGTTTAGTTTTACCTCCTCTGCCTCATTAGTTAAATTTATTCCAGCCATGTTCCCACCTGTTTCCTATCCTTTCATTATCCTGTGTGGTGAGCAGTGTTGGGTGTAATGCGTTACCAAGTAATGCGTTACTGTAATTAAATTACTTTTCCACTGAAAAAGTAATTACTGTTCATTTTTAGGTATTTTAATTACAGTCACTTACAATGTACTTGCGTCACATTGTCAAATAATTAAACTCGCTGAATATCATCATTTAATTTCAATAATTTGTCTTCTAAACGTAAAAGTAAACTCTGCCGCTTTAACATTGTTGCAGTGCACACAGTCGTATTCTAAAGAGGAAGATGTCGGACTTGGCTGAAGCGAGTGGCTGGTTTTTGAAATGGACATATTCCCGTCTCTTAACTTTTCTGAAACAAGCAGACAAGAATATTACAGTAATATGTAAGGTATGTCCTGGGGAGAAAAAACTATCGGCCGCTGTTAATATGTCACGGGGTGGAAAAAGGACAAGTTATCTAGGGTTTTTTACTATCCATGTTTTGCTGTGTTTTACCTTTTTTAATATTTTAATATTGTACACTGGTTTATTTTTATGAGTTTTACTGCATGTTTTTATGGTATTTATTTGGTGACTTGTCCTGGAAAGACTCCGCCCCTACCTGATTATAAACCTGATCACACCTGGGAAGTCCCAGAGGCCAATAAGAGGGCCTGGCAGACCACAGAGAAGGAGACTTGAGAGACGGCAGGAGTGAGTGGTGTCAGGCGGCGGCGCCTGCAAGCCCGGGAGGCTGGTGGAGCTTGGCGTCAAGAGAGGAGGATACAGCGCCGGCAACCAGAGATGCGGAGCGAGCGTTCCGACTGCTGCAGCAACAGGAGGCCAGATTACGCGTCTGCGGGGAATTAGAGGCGACGAGACGGGCCGGTGCCGATTGGCGGTTACAAAGAAGTGGCGGGCAGAGTTGAGAGCTCTGCCCACCCGGGGTAAGTCTTTTGACTCATCCCCTTTAATGAATGAAAGCTGCCTAAAAGAGTAGTAACTGCCGCTGCCTCCCTTTCTTTAGCGCACCGGGCGCAGAACGCGGAGCGGAAGGCGAGGACGCCGCCGGGTTCCCCTCCTGCACCGCTTCACTGGATTTTTAATTCTTAGTGACTCTTATACCGTGTCGGACGCCACTGGACTTTTAATGTTGTGTTTTATTGATTTTTATTGTGTTGTCCCCTGGCCAGGGTTGTTTTAATTCATTTTACATTTTTAACTATTTAAAATAAATTATATCTTAATTATACAGTTTTTAATTCGTGTGCTTTCCCTTGGCGGCTCCACTGCTCTGTCCGTTTGGAGGAAGGTTTCCCTCCTTCAAACAAACACTGTGGAAATAAAATCACCTTCGCTCCATTACATAATTGGTGTTGTCGACGTAGGATACGGAGTCAAGAGCAGTTGGGTTAGTCAGGGGAATAGCAAATATGATGATGTATGTGTATTCCAGTGCCCCAGTATTGCTGTGGTTGGAATAGGTCAAATAAGAAGATGGAGGATTAACTGTTTGGAGTTTTATCCAAGGGCCCCCTGAGCAAATGGGTATGGACAGTGTGCACAGGTATGAGTGTTGGCCACACGAAGAGTGAATGAGGAACGTCCAACCTAGGTTGTCATGGGAGGTCAGCTGCAGGATTGCGGGATGTGGGGTAATGATTTGTTGCTAGGCAGCAGTGCTTGGGATTAAGCACAAAGCCAGGTTAGGCCTGGAAGTATCACCACGGTAGCAGCTAGGTGCAGCTTAGGACCTTATGGCTTCCGGGCAGCTATGCTATGGGGACGTGGGAGGAATTGCTCGTTGTGGCATTGGACTGTATGGCACACTTTGTTATATTTTCGCTTGGGGGTAGAAAAAGGAACCGGACTCCAAGAAGGCTGCATGTCTGGTGTTTGGCCAGTCCCGGCACCTATACCTGTTCCCAGAGAGAGACTGGCCAGCCCTCAACATGAGCTTCAGCTGTAGCATCCAGAGTCTGCTGTGAGCCCTGCACAGCCTCAGTAAGCTCATGTTCCACCAGAGGTTTCCACACCATCTCGTCCTGCTCCATCTCTGCCAGAGGTTTCTTCATGTTCAGCCAGTGCGCCGCTGTCTGATCCTGCTCCACCCAAGCCAGTGGTCTGTGCCAAGCCGCACCATGGCTGGCCAGCTGCCAAGCTGCCAAGCTACCATAGGATCTTCACCGCCACCAGCTACCTGCCAAGCCACACTACAGCCAGCCACCTGAAACTCAATGAGTTGTCCCATCACCTCCGTCAGTCCCCAGTGGAGCATTAGTGGCCATTCAGAAGGTCTCCAGATCAGCTCCGTTGCTGCTGCTGGCCCTGCAGCCAGCCTCCTGAACCGTTTTTGGATTCTGTATACAGCAATCATAATGATTTGGCTGTATGTTTAATTTAAGCAAAAAAGGAAACATTCACACTTTGTAGGCAAAGAAAGTATATGTATTGAGGTTACAAAAACCCATATCCATAAATTAGGAGGACATTTATTTGTTCTGGACACTGACACAGCTGAGGCTTTTTTCCCTAGTTTTCTGGTAGCCTCTCAGGGCAGCTGAACATGTTTTACATAAGAGAGATTGGGAGTTACAGTAAAAGGGGAAATGCTAGTGAACAGTAAACACACCAATTTATTTCTGCAGTCTACATTTTAATTTAAGCCAACAGATTAGCTGAGAGAGGCTTGCACAAATAGTCTCAGTTTTTTCTGTCTGAACTGTAAAATGTATGGTTATTACCTGCAAGACAAGAGAATGGAGAGACACAGGTGTGTGTGTGGTCACTCACTTTAGTGACCTTCCAAGAACGCAAAACCCTAAGACACTTTGGTCACAAGAGATTCAGTGCAGTTGTGTGATTGTGTGGACATGAAATGGCCTTAAATTATCCTCCTGGCTCTACACTGCAGTCATGCTTTCTAGGTGATTTCCAGTTATCTCCATGGAGATATATCATTAAGGGAAGTATGCTCTTGTTATCCAAGGTCCCTTTGTGTGGAGATAACGAGATTCAGGCAGACATGACAGCTTGTGAGAGGTGATGTGTTTCTTAACTGGCATGGCTGAGACCCAACGAGGGTTGCCAGAAGCTTTCAGAGCATCACAGATAAAAACCACTGTGAGATGTGCACTGTATTCCAGGGTCTATTTTTTTTTTTTTTTTAAATTCGCTCTAAAACTCTAAATTCAATCTGAGCGAAATGCCAAAATATATTTGGCGTTTCATATTCCTGGATGGGTCCAAGAAAGAGCTAAAGCTGTTTAGAAGGTTTAGGAGTGTTTTTATTGAAGTTTTTGACCATTCTTACAGAAGTGCTTTAGTGAGGTCAGACACTAATGTTGGGCAAGAAGGCCTGCTCTTTTTCATCCCAAAGCTGTGGGTTGAGATCAGGACTGTGCAGGTCAGTCAAGTTCTTTCGTGCTTTTTGAAGTTGTGCTCACGAACGTTAGAACAAGAAGGGGCCACCCCCTACTTTTCCTACAAAATGGACAGCATGAAACTGTCCAAAATGTCCTAGTGTTTGACAGTATACACCTGTGGCCATGGAAGTGATGGGAACAGTTGAATTTGATCAGTGGGTGGGCGAAAGACAACTTTTGGCAATATTGCATATATTTCTCATGTCCTGAACATATCATGTGAGATCAGGAACATAGATTAATTAAATGAAATAAGAAATTCAATTTCATGAAAAACATTACAAGATATGACTCCTTCTTCAAACTATCTGTGTTCTTGGTCCAAAATGTGAAAGAGTGAGTGTGGCAGGGGTGTGGTCTCTGGTGCTTGTGGTCAGCCATAAAACTGAAACCATGTCATTTGTGCACCGTGGTGGGCCGGTCTTTACACAGTGACCTTTGACCTTTACGTGGAGCTGTACAGCTGAGTCCTGACAAGGATGCTCTTCTATGTTGTGTCATGCGTTTATGGAGGGGCTGTTTGTTACTCCAATGAAGAGGTCTGAGCACTCCTCGCTGCACTACACAGCATAGACTATGTTGCTTAGCTTGCTGGCTTAATCCCAGGTAACGCCGGCCTGCTCCACATCATCAATTAGGGTCCGGTGCCAGTGACACGGTAACAATATTTTACTGCTTAATAGGGCAGTAAATATTATTTCAGTTTATTGAGATGTGTTTTTGCTTTAGTTTACAGGCTTTTCTCTTACAACTGAAGTATTTCTTGAGGTAAATGTGTTGCCTTGGATAATGAAATGGGTTATAAGATTTTACAGATTGCAGATAATAATCATTAATTTGCCATTTCAGAAAGATTCAAATTTGTTTACACACAATGGTAATAATACAATTAGCCAGTGCACAGATTTCTTGAATCTGATTTTTGCATGTGTATTTATTCATGCACATCATCTTAGAAATTAAATAAAATTCACAGAGAAGTCATAAAATGTCATTCTTTTTTTTGTTTTTTTGTTTTTTGTTTTTGCCTGTCCCATTTGGTTCTTTAGCCGTCAGAATTGTTGTCTGAAGACCAACAAGGAGACCCAATGGATTTATTTTGCCAAATGGATCATCACGGCCTTGCCGTATTGGTCCATTTGATCGAACGTTTTTGTTATTATTTATTTTATTTTATTTTCAGGTGTTACAGACGGGAGAGACATGAGTGAGGGATAGGAAAGGGAGAAAGAAAGAGGAAGGAAAAGAAAAACAGAAGGGGAGAGGGACAGTGAGAAAGGGCACTTAAAAAGAGAAAGAAGGAAAAAAAATCTCCTGGATCACCTGTTGAGAGAAAAAGAAGAGAAAACAAGCAAAAAAAACCCAGAGCAACATAGTAAACGCAACACCATCACGTTAATCTAGCTAAGTGTAAACAGCGGTAAATACTATCAGCAGCCAATAGAGGTGTAGTTTATGTCTATGAACAGTGAACACCCGTGTGCACACCTGTGTGGATCAGCGCGCTTGGCGAAGCACCCCCGAACCCCAAGCCCCTACGCCTGCCCTGGATCCACTCAGGGGCAGCCAGGCTACCAGGCCAGTAACCTACGTCCGCCAGCACAGACCATCCTCCAGCCCCGCTCCACGCAGCCACGAGGAGAACACCCTCTAAGAGCGACCAGAGCCACTAACCAGGTTATGACCACAACCCCTGGGTTAAGCCCTCCAGGGATAACGTCCCTAGGGATTCTCCAGACGCCCTAAGCCCGTCCCAACCGCCACATCAACCACAATGGCGAAGGCAGGACCAAACCACGACCCCCCACCCCCGCTAGGTGATTGAGCCGATCAAAGGAGCCCAGAGGGATTGATCTAATGTGGTGGCAGAGGCTATATCGAGACTAATGTGATCTATTAGATGGTTTATATATTGGCTAGAATTAAGATTAATTTTATTTTTCCAGCTCATGAGGACTGTTTTCTTGGCGATGCATAGGGCAGTAAAAACCATGTGGACTGTATTAGTTTCTGTAGTGACATCATCCAATTTGCCCAACAAGCACACTAAAGTGGAGGTTGGAATTTTACATTTCAGACACTTTGATAAGTCTTCACATATCTCGCGCCAAAACTTCTGAACTGGTGGACAGAACCAAAGAGCGTGGATGTAATTGTCTGGTGTATTGCCTTGACAGTGTGAGCAGTTGTTGGAAGATGTAAAGCCCATCTGGAACATCCGATGACCTGTATAGTGCACTCTATGTAGTATTTTGTATTGTATTAATTGCAGACTGTGATTTCTAATCAATTTAAAGGTTTTTAAGCAAATCTGAGACCAGATGTTTTGGTCTAAGCCGACTGACAAATCTGCTTCCCACTTTGCAATAGGAAGGGATATTGATTCATCTATTTTAGAAAGTGTTCTGTTATATTTTAGACAATAATTTAGGGGATTTAAGAGTAAGAAAATGTACTGCACTTGGTGGTGTTTGCAATTCAACTTGACTGAGGTTAAATTTCTTTTTTACTATGGATTTAATTTGTTGATATTCTAAAAATCTTTTCTTGTTGATCCCATATTGTGTAACTAGTCTGTCAAATGGAATAAATTCTGTTCCCTCTAATATATGTTCTAAGTATTTAATTCCTTTATAACTCCATTATGGAAAATTAATCATATTATTGTTTTGTAATATGTCAGGGTTATTCCAGATAGGTGTACGTTTGCATGGGATTAATGAAGACTCCGTCAATTTTAGAAACTCCCACCATGCTGTCAGAGAAGAGCTGATGTTGATGCTTTTGAAGCATTCATGTCTTTCGATGTTTGAGCTGATAAATGGTAGATCTGAAATCTCTAGGTTATTGCATAGTGCCTGTTCAACATCTAGCCAGGGCTCATCTAAGAGGGTATGTTTTAACCATGTTTTAACCATGTACTGAAGCCTGTTGGCTAAGAAATATTGTTGAAAATTAGGCAGATCTAATCCTCCTCTATTCTTGGTTCTTTGAAGCGTTTTTAAGCTGATAAATTCCTTCTTTCCAAAGGAATTTAGAAATATATGAATCCAGAGATCTGAACCAATCTCGTGATGTTTGTTCGGGATCATTAAAAATAAGTAATTTATTTTTGGCAAGATCATCATTTTTATAGTGGCGACCCTTCCCATAAGTGATATGGATAGAGATTTCCATCTAGCGAGTTCGCCTTCTACTTTCTTTAAAAGTGGGATGTGGTTTAATTTAGTTAGATCTGCAAGCTTGGGAGAAACATTAATACCTAAATATTTTATATTTCCAGATTGTAGTGGGGCAGAAGAAGAATTATGGAAGAAGCAATTAATTGGAAGAACTGTAGATTTTGACCAGTTAATTGAATGATCTGAAACTCATAAAAACCAGTTTATTAGAGTAATTACCTCAGAAAGGTTGGTTTGTGAGTTTTGGAGAAAAAGCAACACATCATCCGCATAGAGACTGATTTTATGTTCTACGTTCTTACATTTTATGCCCTTAATTGTTGTAGCCTGTCTAAATGCTGCTGCTAGAGGTTCGATAAAAATTGCAAACAGTGAGGGGGAGAGTGGGCATCCCTGTCTGGTGCCCCTCAGGAGACAGAAGCTGGAGGATGTCTGGTCATTTGTTCTGACACAAGCTGTTGGGGAATTATATAATATCCTTAGCCAGTTTATGAAAGAGTTTCCAAAACCTAATTTGTGTAAAGTTGCTAATAAAAATTTCCAGTTAACTCTGTCAAACGCTTTTTCTGCATCTAGAGATAATATTGTGGTTTCAATATTTTTACTGTATGAGTAGTCTATTAAATTAAGTAATCTACGTGCGTTTGTTGAAGAGTGCCTACCTTTTATGAAACCAGTTTGGTCAGGATGAAATAAGGGGGTTATTTTCTCTAATCTTTTTGAGAGAGCTTTGCAGATTATTTTGAGGTCTGCATTTATAAGGGATATTGGACGATAGCTTGAGGGAAATCAAGGGTCTTTGCCTGGTTGTAGCAGGAGACTAATGTTGGCAGAATTCATATTTGGTGGTAGTCTGCCATTTTCCTTGATTTCCTGCAACATTCCGTGGAATACTGGTGCCAAAATTGTCCAGAATTCTTTGTAGAATGCTGCAGGGTTGCCGTCTTGACCTGGAGCCTTATTATTTGGCATACTTATCAGGGCTTCCTGGAGTTCACCTGGCGTCAGTGGCGAATCCAGTGCCATTGCTTGACTGTCTAGTAATTTTGGAAGAGTTACGTTGTCAAGAGACTGATCAATTTCATTTTTAGACGGGTTGTTTTTCTTGTGACATTACCAATACGTTTGATGTGTCACATGGCCCTCTTCCTATTGAAAAAACAAAAGTTGTATCCAAATTTCTCGCCTGGTTTGTGGTTTTTAGGTGTATAGATTGAAGTTCTCTGGTGACCTGTAATCGTTTTTCTTTGGCACCAAAGACTATTACCTCAGTTTGTTTTTGTTTAGGTGGAGAAAATTGTGGCACAACCAGTCATTAATTTCCTCAATGCATTTACCAAGAGCCTGTACAGGGCCTCGGTCTCCTGGTGACATTGTGATATATATTTGTGTGTCATCTGCATAGCTATGGTAGTTTATTTTGTTGTTCTTTATAATCTGTGCCAGTGGGAGCATGTAAATGTTAAACAGAAGAGGTCCCAAGATGGAACCTTGGGGAACTCCACATGTGATACTTGTCTGCTCAGATGTGAAGTTACCTATTGGTACAAAGTATTTCCTGTTTTCTAAGTATGTTTTGAACCAGTTTAGTACAGTTCCTGAAAGACCTGCCCAGTTCTCCAGTCGTTTGAGTAATATGTTGTGGTCAACTGTATCAAATGCTGCACTGAGATCCAGTAAAACTAAGACTGACATTTTGCCACTGTCTGTATTCAGACATGTGTCATTGAACACTTTGGTCAAAGCGGTTTCAGTGCTGTGGTTCTGTCTAAAACCTGACTGGAAGCCATCATAGCAGTTATTCTGTTTAAGAAGTAATTGAGCTGTTGAGAAACTGCTTTTTCAATGATCTTACTTAAAAATGGGAGATTTGAGATCGGCCTGTAGTTGTTCATTTGTGTCTTGTCAAGATTGTCCTTTTTCAGTATAGGTTTAATTACAGCAGTTTTTAGTGGTTCTGGAAATTTATTATTTATTATTATTATTATTTATTATTTATTTATAGTATTAAGAAGCGGGGTATATATAAATTAACTAGGCAGAAAGAGAGTGAGAGGTGGAGAAAATAGGACCTTTAATCCAGTTGTGGCTCCCAGCAAATACCTGTCTCTGTGATGTTTTTATTGTTTTAATAACGTCAGCATTGCAGTGGATTTGTCCTGATCTTGAAAAATTATAAATATTGATTTGTACGATGGGAGAGTGGACTGAGCGGGAAGGGGAAAGCCCATCTCTTTGTCAAAGCACCAATGACAGATCCAGGTTTATAATGCCCTGAGCTGTCACGCTGATAGAAGTGTGGATCAGTTTGACACTGAATTTCCTGCTTAGCCTCTAAGTAGATTCTATTTGTCATCTTACTTACCTCTAGCGCTGTGAAAGCCTGTTCAATGCCATTATGTTATGGTTATTCACATAAATTCACAGGGTGCCACAGATGAAGAGCCGCAGTATGAAAATAAAGCTTATTTGCTTTCTTTCCAAATGTTACGTGAGAAGGTTTGAGTCAGTAGCTGATGTTTAAATCACTGCTTTTACATTTTCAAGTACTGAAATTGGAGAATGTTTGTTTTATTCTGCCTCACAGAGGCACCAACGATGCAAGTGAGAACACACTTGTGCCATTCTTCATCACTCACAAGTTCAGTCAACTTGAGGCTAAAAGTCAAGTCTTTCTAAGCTGTGATAAAATTGTGGAAAGGCATATTTGTCTGTCAGACGCTGCACTACTCATGACTGTAACTATATTATAGCTATATTACTGTAGCTATATTTAGCTACGGAATATTTGTTAGTCTGTTTAGCCTTGTTGGTTAGTCTGTTTTTTCCCTGGTTTAGTTGACTAAGAAATTAGTCACCAGGAACGTTCCCATTTCAACTATTTCACAATAATATATGTAGCATTGCCTTAATGGTGTCTGAATTGTAGCTATCATATCACTTTAAAAATATACCAATCAAATGTGAGATATAAGGGTATTCTGCCTTTGATGTCTACATTCAAATGAAAAGGATAAAAAAAAAAAAAAAAAAAAATATATATATATATATATATATATATATATATATATGGCTCAAAACCAGGGAAGGTGGTGACATGTAGTCAGGGTAAGGCAACAGTAAATTTTTAACCCTGATAATCAAACAAATTTAAGCATTAAACAAAGATGACAGAAGTAAACACAAAATGCCATTTGTAAATCAAGGTTTTTATTATTAAGGGGGGAAAGGGCTTACATGGCCCTGTGTGAAAAAGTGATTGCCCCCTAAAGCTTAGAACTGGTTGGGCCACCCTTAGCAGCAACAACTGCAATCAACTGTTTGTAGTAACTGGCAACAAGTCTTTTACAGCACTGTCGAGAAATTCTGGCCCACTCATGAAATGTAATTCAGAAACATTAGAGGGTTTTCAAGCATGAACTGCCTTTTTAAGTTTTTCCTGAATCAGATTCAGGTCAGGACTTTGACTGGGCCATTTCAACGACTACCGACCAGTTGCTCTAACACCTGTTATAATGAAGTGCTTTGAGAAACTGGTCCGACGTCACATCATGTCCTGCCTGCCACCCACACTCGACCCACTCCAGTTCACATACAGATCTATCAGATCAAATGAAGATGCCATTGTTACAACACTCCACACCACCATCTCTCACCTGGAACAACAGGGGCTTTATGCCAGCTCTTTGTTGACTCTGCTTTCAAAACGATACTCCCGGACAGACTAATAGTTAAACTGCTGAATATCGGACTTCCTTCTACCACCTGCTGCCACCTCAGCTTTAACACCGGATCTCCACAGGGCTGTGTACTGAGTCCCCTACTGTACACTCTGTACACACATGACTGTGTTAGTTCCCACCCAGACAACGCAGTCATTAAGTTTGCAGATGATACCACCGTGGTGGGGCTCATCTCTGGTGGAGACGAGACAGCATACAGAGCTGAAGTTCAGAGGCTGTCAGACTGATGTGTAGACAACAACCTGTACCTCAATACCACCAAGACAAAAGAGCTGGAGGAAGTCTGAGCTGCAACCTGTCAGCATCAACGCGGGAGTGTGTGGAAAGGGTGTCCAGTTTCAAGTTCCTGCAAGTTCTGCACATGGACACAGACCTCCAATGGAGCTCAAACACCTCTGTGGGTTTAAAGAAGGCCCAACAGCGTCTCCACTTTTATGAGAAAAGAAAAATGGACCTGAAGAAGGAGCTGCTGACTGTCTTCTACCGCTGCTCCATTGAAAGTGTGCTGACATACTGCATCAGTGTGTGGTTCTCCAGCTGCACCACGGCACACAGAAAGGCACTTCAGAGGGTCATCAATATGGCCCAAAAAATCATTGGATATCCTCTTGCCTCCCTGAAGGACCTGTACAGCACGCGCTGTCTCAAGAGGGCACACAGCATCCTGCAGGACGGCACACACCCAGGACACCGGGTGTTTAAGCTGCTGCCGTCTGGCTGGAGGTTCAGGCTGCTGAGGTCAAAGACAAACAGACTCAAGGACAGCTAACAGGACAATAGCTCTAATCAATGCAAACAGCTGGCCTGATTGGCTACCTCCCTGGACTTTTTGTGGGGGAGGGCAACAACAATAACAATAATAATATGTATATTTATAACAAGGTGCAATAATAATAATAACAATGTGAAATAAACATTCACTTATTCTTCTTTTTATTACTTAAGTTACTGCACTGTAAAATCTAATTAGTTCCCAGAACTTAAAAAAATTGAGAAAACTTGTTGCTGTCAGGCGTTGTGGAGTGGAGGCGAGGAAGAAGGAACCCAAACGCAGGACTCGCAGGTAGGTGAAGCTGGGTGATTTATTGATGATGGAGTGAACACACAGAACAGAGGAAGGACATGGCTGGCTGGACGACTGACTGAACGAATGAACGAAGGACGGACTGACTGACTGGCTGGCTGGCTGACCGAACACTGGCGGAAACAACAACATAACCTAAACATCATCAATGACACGACAAAGAACGAGTAGAAACAGAAGACTTAAATACACAGACTGATGAGGATGATAATGAGAGACCGGTGAGTACACAGCTGAACATAATCTGGCTAATGGCACGAGACGAGGTGACAGGAACAAACAGGAAATGAAACAGGAAGTGGCAAAATAAACTGAACATGAACAAAACGGAAAGCACTGGGTCACCGACCCAGGAACCCTGACAGTACCCCCCCCTCCAAAGGCCGGCACCCGACGGCCAAAAGAAAGAAAAACCAGAACAGGGCGGGTGGAGGGGGCCCAGGACGGAGGGACGGAGTCCAAAACAGAAACAGTCCAGGTGGGCGGCCACGTGGCCGGCGGCCGAGACGAGACAGGTCAGGTGGGCGGCCGCGTGGCCGGCGGCCGAGACGAGACAGTTCAGGTGGGCGGCCGCGTGGCCGGCGGCCGAGACGAGACAGTTCAGGTGGGGCGGCCGCGAGGAGACAGTTCAGGTGGGCGGCCGCGAGGAAGACGGCGGCGGCCGCTGAGCTGGTCCGGTGGGCGGCCGCGAGGAAGACGGCGGCGGCCGCGAGGAAGGCGGCGGCGGCCGCGAGGAAGGTGGCGGCGGCCGCTGAGCTGGTCCGGTGGGCGGCCGCGAGGAAGACGGCGGCGGCCGCTGAGCTGGTCCGGTGGGCGGCCGCGAGGAAGACGGCGGCGGCCGCTGAGCAGGTCCGGTGGGCGACCGCGAGGAAGGCGGCGGCGGCCGCGAGGAAGGCGGCGGCGGCCGCTGAGCAGGTCCGGTGGGCGGCCGCGCCGGCGATGACGTCCAGAACGTGGCTGGGGCGACGGTGCGGCAGCCGCAGGACCAGGCGAAGCAGAGGCTGACGACGCGGCAGCCGCCGGACCAGGCGAAGCTGAAGCTGGCGACAAGGCTGAGTCCGGACCAGGCGAAGCTGAAGCTGAGTCCGGCCCAGGCGAAGCAGACGCTGAAGCTGAAGCTGAGTCCGGCCCAGGCGAAGCAGACGCTGAAGCTGAAGCTGAGTCCGGCCCAGGCGAAGCAGACGCTGAAGCTGAAGCTGAGTCCGGCCCAGGCGAAGCAGACGCTGAAGCTGAGTCCGGCCCAGGCGAAGCAGACGCTGAAGCTGAAGCTGAGTCCGGCCCAGGCGAAGCAGACGCTGAAGCTGAGTCTGAGGCTGGCCCAGGCGACGCAGACGCTGAAGCTGAGTCTGAGGCTGGCCCAGGCGAAGCAGACGCTGACGCTGAGGCTGGACCAGGTGACGGCACGGGAGCCGGGGGTGACGGAGCCACAGCTTTAGGGCCAGTGGGCGCGGAAGCCCCTGGCTGGAGACAGGCAGGGCCAGCGGGCGCGGAAGCCCCTGGCCGGAGACAGGCAGGGCCAGCGGGCGCGGAAGCCCCTGGCTGGAGACAGGCTGGGCCAGCGGGCGCGGAAGCCCCTGGCTGGAGACAGGCAGGGCCAGCGGGCGCGGAAGCCCCAGGCTGGAGACAGGCAGGGCCAGCGGGCGCGGAAGCCCCTGGCTGGAGACAGGCAGGGCCAGCGGGCGCGGAGGCCCCTGGCTGGAGACAGGCCGGGCCAGCGGGCGCGGAGGCCCCTGGCTGGAGACAGGCCGGGCCAGCAGGCGCGGAGGCCCCTGGCTGGAGACAGGCCGGGCCAGCGGGCGCGGAGGCCCCTGGAGGGAGAGCGGCCGGGCCAGCGGGCGCGGAGGCCCCTGGCGGGAGAGCGGCCGGGCCAGCGGGTGCGGAGGCCCCTGGCTGGAGACAGGCCGGGCCAGCGGGCGCGGAGGCCCCTGGCTGGAGAGCGGCCGGGCCAGCGGGCGCGGAGGCCCCTGGCGGGAGAGCGGCCAGGCCAGCGGGCGCGGAGGCCCCTGGCGGGAGAGCGGCCGGGCCAGCGGGCGCAGAGGCCCCTGGCGGGAGAGCGGCCGGGCCAGCGGGCGCGGAGGCCCCTGGCTGGCAAGCAGGAGGGCTCACAGCTGGCTCTGGGTGCTGTGGCTGCAGGTCCGGGGACTGAACTGACTGGACGGGAGGCGACTGGACTGACTGGACGGGAGGCGACTGGACTGACTGGACGGGAGGCGACTGGACTGACTGGACGGGAGGCGACTGGACTACAGACTGGACTGACTGGAGGACGGGAGGAGACTGGACTACAGGGGACTGGAGGACGGGAGGAGACTGGACTACAGGGGACTGGAGGACGGGAGGAGACTGGACTACAGGGGACTGGAGTGAAGGCTGAAGAGCAGGTGAGGGAACTGACTGGAGTGGAAGCTGAACAGCAGGTGAGGGAACTGACTGGAGTGGAAGCTGAACAGCAGGTGAGGGAACTGACTGGAGTGGGGAAGCTAAGGGATGAACAGAGGTTGGCGATGCTAATGGCTGAGCTAATGACAGAGTTACCGAGGGGGATAAGATTGCAGCCTGGGCTAATAAGGCTGGTGCCTGAGCAGGGGACACCTCAGCTAGCCTAACCAGGGACAGTGCGAGGGCGTGAAAGGTTGGATCAGGAGGTGGATGAAGAGGTGAAGTAGTAGGTGGGCCGGTTAGCTCTTCCAAGCCTCCAGGGAGGTCAGGCTGGGTTGAGGCTGCCCTCAGCCTGGGCGCTGGGACAGGCACGGGAGGTGGCTGGACACCAGTCACCCCCACCCAGGAAACAAGAGTGGATGTGGAGGTAGACTGCGTCGCAGCTGCCTTCCTCCTGGGAGCTGGCACCGGTGTGGGAGCTGGTACTGGTGTGGGTGTAGGCCGGGCCCTAGTCATCTGAGGTGATGAAATGGCTGAGGAGGAAGGCCGAATCTGGGCTGCCGTGCTGGTGGGAAATGGCTGAGTGACGGGTGTGGAAATAGTGACCGGGTGTGTGATACAGGCAGGTTTATCCGGGATTAGTCTGTTTCTTCTGCCACCACGATTTACAGTCTTTGCGGGAGCACAGCAGAAAAAATCTTCCCAGTCTACATCATCCAGGAGGGAATCTCCCCATGAATCGGAGATGAGTCCCTTAGTTAATCTGGGTGAAGTGTCAAATGAGGAGGGTGGAAAACAATTACCGGAACTCACCACCGGGAGTTGTTGACAATAGTCCGTGTTATGGCGGCGTGTGCGCCGCTTTCTCCGGGAAGAGGAAGCGGCCGGGGTAAACAGCTGAGCCTCTGGCGCGGTAGCCTCCATTGAGCCGAGGTAGGAGGCGTAGCCGCGGTGCCGTGGCGAAGGTGGAGGTCCGGCGAATGAGGCGGCGGGTGTGTGAACGAGGCGCGGAGCGGCGAGAGAGGGAGCAGCCGAAACGCGGCATGAACCGTCCGCTCTCCGCGGCAAATGCTCCGGGGCAGGTGAGGCAGCAGGTGGGGGAACGCGGCGTCTCCGAGGCCCGCCCAGAGCCAGGCGAGTCCCCTCGAAGACGTGCTCTCTCTCCGCGAAGAGCCACTGTTTACCCCTGACCATCTCTGCCCAACGGGAAAGCGCTGCCACCTGCCGCTCGTTGAGGTCCGAGTCCGCTGGGTCCCATTCGTGTCTTCGTGGCACGGGTCGTGTCATTCTGTCAGGCGTTGTGAAGTGGAGGCGAGGAAGAAGGAACCCAAACGCAGGACTCGCAGGTAGGTGAAGCTGGGTGATTTATTGATGATGGAGTGAACACACAGAACAGAGGAAGGACATGGCTGGCTGGACGACTGACTGAACGAATGAACGAAGGACGGACTGACTGACTGACTGGCTGGCTGACCGAACACTGGCGGAAACAACAACATAACCTAAACATCATCAATGACACGACAAAGAACGAGTAGAAACAGAAGACTTAAATACACAGACTGATGAGGATGATAATGAGAGACCGGTGAGTACACAGCTGAACATAATCTGGCTAATGGCACGAGACGAGGTGACAGGAACAAACAGGAAATGAAACAGGAAGTGGCAAAATAAACTGAACATGAACAAAACGGAAAGCACTGGGTCACCGACCCAGGAACCCTGACAGTTGCCTCAAAAAAAAAAATAAAATGAGTAAAGCTTAGCTAAAAATGACTAAATTAGGACAACTTATTTATTTTAAGTACTCTGTACAAACTCATTTGTTCCCAGAACTCAAAAAAATTGGATCAAGTTTACGTAAGATGACCAAGGTAGGGCAACTTACTCATTTTGAGTACACTGTACGGCCTTGTTAGTTCCCAGAAGTCAAAAAAATTAAGGAAACTCGTTGCCTCAAAAAAACTAAGTAAAGCTTACTTAAGATGACTGTTAGGACAACTTATTCATCACAAGTCTGCAGTATTAAGAATAACTTGATATTTCTGACTGTACAATACTAATTGTTTACATACTAACAAACATTTCAAGTTCAACTAAATGAAAAAACAATTTGTGGTAACCTGAATATGATTAAAAATAATTAACAACACTTTTTGTAATGATGTTAAAATCAACTTTTATTTTCAAACACAACAAAGTATAACAGCCAACATACTGGACACTGTTCTGCTGAACAACAAACAATTATATTGCCATCACTGTTATAATCTTACAATGAAACAAAGTCTCAGATGTAATTATTCTGAAAATAAGTTTTGTACTTACTTATATAATCAAAATAAAATATTTGTTGTTCTGTCACAAGTGCAGTCTCTGATTTAAACACATTTGTTTTTCATTCCAACACAGGAGCTGGAATGTTGTAATGTTTTAAGGATGCTTGTTTCCAGTCCAGGCATTACTGCCTGAATGACTGTCATGGATCGAGGTGATCCAAATGTAGGTGCAGACAAAGTCTTTAACTTCCCTTAAGTACAGTGGCAGTGGATGTGGGTTGAAGATGCAATGAGCTTGAACCTGCAGGCGACCATCTTCACTGACCACACCATCTGTGACGGAGGACTCATCTCTCCTGGTGTCCTGCAAGCAAACAATCATATTTTTGGAACATGAACTTAATTGCTTTCTTAAAACATTTTTTTCTGCATTTGGTATAAAACAGACTCCAATTTACACAATCTCAGGCTCCCTCCCCACCAGAGAGGTGACATTCAATGTCCCACTGTCAGTCTGGATACCCCTGACCTCCACCCAACACACAATAATGTCATGAAAGCATCATTTTAAAAAGGGCTATGCAAACATGGCCAATAACTTTCATTCTAATGATCTGCAAAATGATTTGGGCACAAAACAGATTTTGCTGTTAGAAAACTTGCAGACTTCACTATATACAGTGTAGACCCTCTAAACTAAGTTTGGGGGATGTGATCTTTCAAGAAATGCAGACAAACTGTTGTTTGTTTACTTACACAGCATGTCTTGTAGAATTAACTGGAGTCAACAGCAACAGCATCGTGCAGTCATATCTCAAGTCTAATAACAGAAGACAGGAAAAGATCAGTAAAGAAACAACTTCCCCAAACCAAAGCACGAATAAAACGCTAAGTAAAACAGGCTGATCTAAAGTATGATGAAAGTTCAGCCTGATTAATATAAATGTCACTGACAGTTGCTAATATATTGGAAAACCAAAATACTTACTGATGTCTTTCTGTCCAACAGCAGGAGTGCTGGTCCCGAGCCTCAAAGACAGTAAGAAGCAAGCAGAGGGAGAAAAAGCAGAACAGTTTTCAGAAACTGATTTTATCCTTAATGGCTGTGCAATTATTGTAACATAGAGATTGCTTATGTTGTTAAAGAAAGGCTAGATTTGACATTAATAGATGCCACAGATGTTCAAAAGCTGCCACAAAGCTTGAAAAAAATGGACGTCTCCGAAAACGTCGGAGCATTTTTGCAAATATGTGATGTCTTGATAAATCGAGCAGATATTTGAACTTTACACAGCTACATTATCGCCTGAAAATATCTTAAAAGTTTATTTTGTGACCCAGAAAAAGTAATAAGTTTTTTAGCCGTGCTCCTCCGCCATTGCCGCGCTTACACAGGCTCCAACAACCGGCGACAAATGCGATCCTCCTTTTCCTCAGATTACCCTTTCTGGGTCGCAAAATGACCTTTTAATATATTTTCAGGCGAGAATGTAGCTGTGTAATGCTCAAATATCTACTTAATTTATCAAAATATCACATATTTGCAAAAGTGCTTCCATGTTTTCGGAGAGCTCGGTTATCCACCAGCGCGATAGCTGACCGGGAGGTCAAGGCTTGATAGAGTCCGCGCGCACAGCTAACTCCTGGCGTATTGTTTTCAACCCCCCCTGCAGTCTTTTGCTACTCAGGTTAAACATGATATATATATAGTTAGTTAGTTAGTTAGTTATGGCTATGGATTGAAAATACCCCCCACACCCCACCACACCTCTAACAGCTGCACCTCCCGAAGAATTTTGTCTGGGCTCTTATCTCACTTTTTTATTTCAAACAATAAACAGAAAATTTCACAGACATAGTTTTATGTAAGGTTTTTAAGGCTGTGGTGTTAATTTTTAAGTAACATGAGCCCAGCGGCAGCAGCAACGCTAGGCTAACACTAACTAGCTAGCAAGATTATAAACCTGGTGCTAAACTAAGAGAAGCCACAAAATCAGTTTGAATAAGAGTAAACATTTACTCACCAAGTCAGTGTATCAGGTAAAGATCCACAGCAATGACAATAATATCTTGAGCTGACGCTTCTCCAGGTTTGCTCAACATATTCCATAACAAATGCTGGCACCGTGAACATGCGGACTGATCCGAGAGGGAGGACGGTAGTGACGTGGCATTTTCAAAACACATCTTTCATCCTTCCGCCCTGAGAAGCAAAACTTCCAGCTTACTTAGTTTTTCTAAGACAACTCAAATAAACTGAGTTTATCAGCGTTTTTCCAGGCAGAGAAGCATGATTCTGTCACGGTTCACACTGGCAAACCATGGGGATGTGGGAAGGAGGACCCACATCCCCATAACACCACTGGACCCCTCTGGAGTCCAGTGGTGTTATGCTTTACACCACTGCATTTGATGCTTTGTAGGGCACCTGGTAATGTGAAGCGTGGATGCAGTTGCTCAGCCATAGAAACCCATTTAATGAAGCACTCTAGGTTAGCTCAAGAACAATATGTAAAGGCCACATGATGTTTGGAGGTCTGTAGCATTTGACTCTGCAGAAAGTTGGCGACCTCTGCGAACCATGCACATCAGCATCTTTTGAAAGGTGTAAGGTGACCTTGTGGGTCTTTAAAGGGGCCTATAAATAAATGCGTTATTGTTGGCTGACATGGCTGAGCTGCTATCATTCCCATCATCACTGTCATTACTTCCAATTTGTGATAATACTAATAACAGTTTTACAATTGATCAGCTATTACACAAACCAAATTAGGCCCTTAGATATATGCCACATAAAGATTATATGGATAACAATTGCACTAATGTTTATTTTGGCTTATGCTATACACTGAAGCCATCACACCATCTTCTTCAACCCTGCTACCACAACCCTTACTAAAGCAACATGAAGACAACTGTAATCTTCATAAGCATGAAAGAAACTGGAGAAGCCGATTAACCACACATCCTGGCAAACTGACTGGATAATAATAAGGCACAGTCATTTATAGAAATCTTCCTTCAGCCATCATGTTTCTACACCAGTGGCCATGAAAATGATTGGAACAGATGAATTCAATGATTTGGATGGTTGAGTTTTGACTTTTGGTAATACAGTGTACCTCTTGGGTTTGATGGTGATTTTCCAGATGTGCAATGCTTGCCAAATTTCATATGCACTAACAGAACTCCACGCCATCAAAGATACAGGCTTTTGAACTCTGCACTGACAATTTGTTGACAGTTTTTTACAAAATGGTGAACCAAACTGTTGCTCCAGCTGCTTCTTTTCTAGCCTTCCACTTTCCTTCAGTTTTGGGGGAATTGGCAAAAACTTATGATGCAAGTACATTCTATAACATATTCTATATCATATATAAGTATATAGTATATAAGTATATATCAGTATAACGATACATTTTCAGGTTACTTAAATCTTAAAAATCACCATTTGGTTTTATAAAAACATTAATAATATTATTAAGTAGGGGTAGGTTTTAATAATCGATTCATCGATTAAAATCGATTCTGGCTCGGATAACGTGAAATCGATTCATTAAAATCCTGAATAGATTTTTTTATATAAATGTATTTTGCCCAAAATTCCAGAATCTCAGGTTAAACCTCACATAATTTTGACAACCACCAAACCTTTAAAACAGTAAATGAGAGCAGGAACACGGCTTCTGCACAAAGACGTAAACACAAAGCGCGGACCCGCCGACGGATCAGAATCAGTGAGGTGTCGCCTTTCTAACTCGACGGCACGGATGGGGCTGAAAGCCGACAGCTCGCTGATTCCGATGTTTCGGCGGTCCGCGCTTTGTGTTTACACCCTTTTTGCGCTGATTCTAAAGCTATTTGTTTTATCTCTCTCCAGACAATATTGACCGAACCAGCAGCAAAAGAAGATCCAAACTAAGCTTCACATAAACATCGTCATGACTTCCCTCTGACTTTTGCTGTTTTGCTTCCACCACAATAAAATCACACTTCATGCACAGCTCTCGCTCTCTCTCTCTTTTTCTCAGTGTACTTCAAGAACAGTTTCCCGTCTAAAAATCTGTTTTCTGCATTATTCGCTTGCTTGTTATGCACAAGACTACCATAGTTTATAGGCTGTCGGCCGATGTTTTTTTTCCTTTTGCTTACTTCCGAATAGAAAGCCTCATTTCTGCTGTTCAACAGGCTTCTGAACAAATTTACACTTTTTAAAATTGTGCAAAATGCAAAACGCTGTGTCTCTAATAAAACCGCTGTAACTTCAGAGGTGATTTCATAAGTTGCTTAATGGTTTTCTTTCGTTTTTGATCTACTGCAGAATATTTTTATAAAATCCCAGGCCAGGAAAATCACCTTCATGTTTTATCTTCAGCTACTTTGACACAAAAACATCTGCTGTGATGCTCACACCTTTGATAAAGTCTGGAAAGTTCAGCTTCCTTTTTATAGATACAAAAATATGTAAATGTACTGATATGAATTATAATATTTCTGACTGTCTGAGGCAAAATTTCCCAGATTCAAATCGAATAGAATCGAGTCGAATTGAATCGAATCATGGATCGAATCGATTCAGGACCTTGTGAATCGGAATCTAATCGATTCTAGAAATCAGTGACGATACCCAGCCCTATTATTAAGTGCATCATCTTATAAATCTCTGCAGTGATACCTACTAATAGCACAACATTGTATTTTCTGTGTTTTTCTCTGTATGCAGTAGGGTGTTTATCCTGCCTAATTGAAGGCTTTTTGACAAAACCTGATGTGCAAAAAGAAAAGCACCAAGTGAAATCTAATACTCTTGACCCGTGTTGCCTTTGTTGTGCTGCCTTTCATCAGGTTTTTGTAGTGACCCTTGGCTCTGTTCTCCTTAGGTTGAGGAAATATTTGGCCAACAGGATCTGTTTTCTCCGGGGGCATACCTACTTACAAGCACCCAAACATTGAAACAGCAGGATGTTATCCTAGATTTGGAATGGGACTGATTTAGCTAAATGTTTGCCCAGCTACAAATCATGTTGGGTGGTGCCAAGTGGCACTCAGACAGATGATACCCCTGGGCTGGAACAATGAAAGTGGTGAGGAATGAGAGGATCTGCTCAATTCATGGAAGAATGGATGAGGGGGATGGCCATGAAGAGCAATACAGAGATCAGTGAAGCTTCTCACAGGCTGGACGTTTTCTGGCTAGCCCCATACATGCTCTCATGAGGCAGCCTTCAGACTGTCTTCCAAAAAGCCTCAAACTCATCACTGAGCAATCCCACTGTGACAAGGACAACGTGGTTCAGTCACCTGTGCTAAACATAGCCAGAATCATGCCAAAGTGGCAATCTAGAACTGTTAGTTCCACTGTTGACCACCACAATTTCTTCAGTACAACCACAGATTAATTTGAAATTTAACTTAATAAAAACCCGATCCCCTAATCCTCACAATATTTAACAAGCTGTCTTTCCCTGTAAAGATTACAATACTTGAAATGTCATTTATTCCACAAAAATAAAGACTCACTTAGCTCTTACGTTTCATTAAACACAATCAAACCTTTAAATTTTGTAGAATGTGCAGCAGGTTTGTTTGGTTAAGGCTATTAACGAGTGAAGAGAGTGTGTTGAGAAGATGGAAGTAGGAGTACTTTGATGAGCTGATGAATAAAGAAATTAAGATCGAAGACGATGCCTGGAAAATGGTTAGTGAATTAGGAAGTGCAGAAGACTAGTAAGGAGGACATGAGGGCAGCTATGATAGTGTGACAGGTGTGACCTTAGTCTGGGAACCGCCCCTGGTGGGCGGAGCTCGTCTTTGCTCCTTTCATAAGCTCAGGTGTGGGCAATTAGGTATACCTCAGGAAACCTGAAGCTGCCAGTGCTTGGTCCAAGTTGGGCAAGTTGGTGTTTTTAATTTGTTTCCATGAAAGCTTGATGCGGGTCCCCTTAAACTCTGTCAGAACGGTAGGTTACACAACAATGTACCACTTGAGCTCTGGTTGTTGTGGCCGAGGTTTACAGTTATTTGCACCCTTGTAGGTGGGAAACATTGCATTCCCGTGAGAACAGTGTAGTGGACTTCACCGCCACTGACCCACATTTATTAGGGTGTGACGCCAACTTGTGGACAGGTAACAAACAATACAGTTGAGGAATATTCCTGTATTTTACTGTCCAGCGTAAGTCATCTCCTGCCTTTTATTTACAGAGTACCGAGTTGCTGCTTTTCCAAGTGGATTTCTGGCTGCCGGCGAAGGACCCGACACATCAGTGTGTTTTAATTTGTTTCATACTGGTGTAATTTGACAGACTGTGACTGCTGCGGCTGTCGATTTTATTTGTTTCTCGTTTTATTTTTCTGTATCAGTAGGCACCACAGAGATTGATTCTTTTAGTATTTTAACCCTTTTTTTATATATATATATATATATATATATATTGTCGCAGACGGTGAAGGCGCTGCAGGGAAAACAAATCCTTTTTTTGTCTCACCGCTTTTGCATGCCCAGCGGTGGGCCTGAGTGAAGACGGCACTGAAGATTTGCCTTTCTCTATAGAGTTTTGCCCATTTTGGGGTCATGTGTGAGTTGCCGTCCCTTTTTAACCTGTGTGCTATGTCGATTTGTTCTTAAACGGTTCCCCGCAGTGCTTGTCCTGTCTCACGGGCAATCATACTTATACTTATACATACTTATTGGTTTTAATAAGGTAAATTGTTTTTAGGTGCCGCTGTTACACTGTTACTTTTATTTTGTATTAAAAATTAAACTCTTTTTAACTGACTGTGCGCCTACGGCTCTGTCCTATTCTAAATAGGTACCTACCACGGGTCACAATAGGATGAAGAGTGGAAAGACATTTGGTCTACATGACATACCTGTGGAGATATGTCTAAGGCCATCTGCCACAGCATGAAAGCCCTTTTCTTTGCTCTTTCTTGTTATCACTTGAAGCTGGACTTGTCACAGTCAGCAATGGCAGACCATGGAGTTGAGGAAAGTAGGGCCCAAATGCTAGACTCTTATAGTGAAGGACAGTGGATTTATTTATAGTGAGTGGACAAAAACAACAACGATATACAAATCCAGCACTGTGGCTCCCGTGGCGATTCCTCTGTGAATCCCACACAGTGCACGTGTCCATAAACAGTGAAAGAGTGACGACTCCAAAACCCGATTCCGCTCCGTGATTTCCCCTCGCGACGACGCTCCTCGCTCCCGACTCCTGGTGACACAAAACACACACAGCTCAGCAGGAAACCCACAGTAGCAATGTCGTTCACATAAACACTCATCAACGGAGGTACTTTACAGGTTTGACATAGTATAATCCCGCGCTGACTAGAGGTCTGCCACCTTCTTCAAATGGACGCCCACGATGAGGCCATCAGCTGCAGATGGTGAAGGCTAACGAGCAGCAGGTGCGGCAGCCACCAGTGCGGGAACACTTCCGGGTCGCAGTCCGCTCAGCGACCCAAAACCATCCGGGAGCACACAGGGAGAAGAAGGACAAAAAAGGAGAGAAAACCACCAAAAACACAACATATGGAAAAATAAACATATACATGAGCCCTGGGTCTTCAGGCCCAGGCTATGACAGGACTGGCTTAAAGAAATTAACTCTTAACTAGCTTATTAGCTGCATACACAGTTGACAGAAAGCTTCAAGAGCAGCTAAGTCTGGGTTAGCTAGCTGACTTTCCTGTGATGCTTTTACCCCTCTGAGTTAGAGGCTAGTGGTACTGCTGCTGCACAGGCTTTATAAGGGTGCTAACACAAAGTATTAGGAAGCCAAACAGATTCATGAACAAACACAGGGCCCAAGCATTACTTAAGCTCACAGTTGGGCTTTTAAAAAAAGAAGATAAATTCCCTACTAGGGATGGGTATCGTTTAGGTTTTATCCAATACCAGTACCAAACCGGTACTTTTGAAACGGGTACGGCTAACTCTGGGTCCGATAACAGGCACCACACCCGCAGTAGACGTGCACGGTGTGCAGCAAGCTATCAAATACGGCGCATTTCTCGGCTTTTAAAAAAACGCTATGCGTCGCCAGGTGTTTCATCAGATTTGAGGTGTTACCTCCTTTGACAGTATCACAGTATCAGCTTAAAGCACTTGTTGCTGAGTTTGCATCTTTTGCTGTGAAGTACAGCCAGACTTTTGACCGCTTCGCCTTGGGCATTTTTAATCTGTAGCTCTGCTCTAAAAGAACGTACGTACCTGGACCCGCCTACTATCCTCGGAAACGTAAAATGATTGGCTAGAATCTAAAGTGTATGACATCTCAGGGGAAAAAAGCACCGAAATGTGCACTGCTTTTCGGTCTGGTTACTACCGTTTATGTCCGGATACCGGTACCCATCCCTATTCCCTACACATAACAATGAGCCATAACAAATTACTGATTTTGCTGTTAGTGTTTTGATGGAGGAGGCATCAGGGTTTAAAGTGGGATTTGGTAGGTGGAAGAACCCTCTCAGGTGTAACAGTGCAGCACTGATCACTCATGACACTGTGAAAACATTTGCTTTGAAAGAGTCCGTTGTCTGGGAACCAGGAGGTCTGATGCACGGAGACCGCGTCCTGTCATGGCCAAATTCAGTCATTTCAAGCAGAAAGAGCAGGTAAAGAGTCGCGACAGGGAACGGACTTCAGCGTAGGTTCCCTGATGAAATTCTGGACCTTGATAAGAGCTCCCATGCTGTCATCAATGTTAACCAGCTCTATGTGGACGGGCAGCTCCACCACAACCCAGCCCCACTCCCTGGTTGTATTAATGCCACTCCAGATAACAATCAGCTACATTTTTCTCTCCTCTTCTTCCATTAACATCTTTCTGACTTATTAATGTCAATTTGTTAATTCAATGTCATAATACATAAATCACCATCAATCTCTGTAGCATAAAAGTGTTTATTACAATGTTCTCTTTTTCTTTCAAGTTTTCTATTTCATCTCTCCCACTTACCCTTTTTCCATATTTTTCTTCCTCCTCCCTTCTCTCACTGCACCGAAAAGTGAAAACAAAAATTAGGAATTAGAAAAAATCCTTAGAACAAGCTTATGTGTCCTCCCAGAAACAGGAAATGCTGAACAAAATATGTATAACAAAACTAGAATTAAATGAAATAATTATTAAAAAAGCTACATTATTAGGACAAAGACTTCAACTTGCAACATTTTGATCATGATAACAAATCAGGTCAATTTCTAGCTAATCATTTAAAAATAAATAAAGAAAAAATAACTATATGTGCCATCAAAGATTTAACTAGGAATACAGTATGTGATCCTGAAAGAATAACCAACCATTTCAGGGACATTTACAGATTTTCACCACAGATAAACCCATCTAAAGATAAAAGTGATTAGTTTGTTGACAATGTAACCCTTCCGAAATTATCAGGCAGTCAAGCGATGGCACTGGATTCACCACTGACATCCAGTGTACTCCAGGAAGCCCTGAAAAGTATGCCCAATAACAAGGTTCCAGGTCCAGATGGATTTCCACCTGGATTCTAAAAAGCATTCTAGACAATTCGGCACCAGTATTCACAGGATGTTGCAGGAAATCAAGGGAAAATGGCCACTACCAAAGATGAATTCTGCCAACATTAGTCACCTGCTAAAACCAGGCAAAGACCCTGTATTTCCCACCAGCTATCGTCCAATATCCCTTACTAATGTGGACCTTAAAATAATCTGGAAAGCTATCTCATAAATATTAGAGAAGATAACCCTCCTTATACTACATCCTGACTGAACTGGTTTCATAAAAGTTAGGCTGTCATCAATAAATACATGTAGGTTACTTAATTTGATGCAATAATAAATAGATTTCTGACCACCCATTCTTTAGCTCAAACATCAGCTCCACTCTGAAAGCCTGGTGGGAGTTTCTAAAAATTAGTCTTCTTTAATCCAATGCAAACACAACCCCATCTAGAACAACGTTGACATGCTACAAAACAATAATATGATTAACTTCCCAGACTGGAGTTGTAAAGGGATTAAATACCTGGAACATATATTTGAAGGAACAGACTTTTGACAGATTAGTTATACAGTATGGGACTATCAAGAACAGATTTTCAGAATAATAAAAAATTAAATCTATAGTAAAAAAAAGAAATGTAAGCTTAATTAAGTCATATTGCAAACACCACCAAATGAGGTGCAATTCCTCAATCGGAAACCCCCAAATGACTGCCTAAAATATACAGAACACCAAAATAGATGAATCAACATCCTTTCCTATTGCAAATTGGGAGGCAGATTAATCAGCTTGGACCACAACGTCTGGTCTTAAATATGTTTAAAAACCTTTAAATTGATTAGTGCACTCTACTACATAGTGTGCACTATACAGGTCAACAGATGTTGACGATGGGTTTCACGTCGTCTAACAACTGTCTGTCAAGGCAATACACCTGACAATCACATCCACACTCTTTGGTTCTGTCCACCAGTTCAGAGGTTTTGATGCTGGATATGTGAAGACACATCAAAGTGTCTAAAATGTAACATTCCAGCCTCCACTTCAGTTTGCTTGTTGGGTGACTTAGGCTACGTTCACTCTGCAGGTCTTAATGCTCCATTATGATTTTTTGATCAAATCAGATTTTTTTGTCTGCTTGTTCACACTACAAATAAAATGTGACAGCAAACGCGCTCTAGTGTGAACGCTCAAAGCGGCCGCATGCGCAAAAGAAGACTTCACACACAACGCGCTCTGTTTACACCCAGACCAAACAGTATTGTTTGACTGATGGCCTTAATATAAAGACTTGTTTCTGACTTTACGTTTCCCAATTTTGCTTTAAGTTATAAAGTTATTTTGTTATTTACATTTGGCCTAATAATGATCCTTATTGCTGTTTTAGAGGAGCGGTGCTTCAAAGGATAGCTGCAGATTTCTGTCAGAATCTGCAGATTATACAGAACAAATAAAATGTTCACGTTTCTCCAACGTTGTCTTCCCAACAGTTTCACTGACATCTACACTGGATGGCCAGGAAGCGTTCATGATGTCTTCTCCGGTGCTAATAACCGGCATCTGTCTTGTGTCAGTGACATAAAAGACGGATTTAATGCGACATGACCATTCAAACGACAGTCGCTTTCTAAAACATCAGATATGTATCGGATTGAGTACCACATACGAAAGTGACCCAGATCGGATTTGAAAATATCAGATTTGTGGCGTTCACACTGTCATAGCATGATTTGATGCGCTTTGCCTGCAGTGTGAACGTAGTCACTACTGAGATGAATACAGTCCACATGGCTCTCACTGCCTTATGCATTGCTAAGAAGACTGTCCTCATGAACTGGGAATATGAAAATCTTAAAAATCTGGTGTCATGTTTGCTGACTCTGTACTGTGCAAACAGAAGGTTTCATTTACAACACCGGCGATTACTTACATATATAATTACACAGCAAATCCAGCATGCCCAAATTAACACAGTCAGATTTGATTTTCAACACTATTAAAGTGTCTATATAGGTCCACACCAGTGAGTGTTAATTTAACTGGAAAGTTGGTACATTAACTCTGATTTAGTGTTAAATATCAAACCTGTCTGTAGTTGATAATTTAACACTCATTAACACTAACTAAGTGTTGAGAGTGTATATATGAAGTCTCACAGAGTATTTTATTTTAACTACATAAGAGTCATCTTCTAATTAATTCTTAAAGGTGTAAATTTTACTGTTCTGATCTTTTAGAAATTCCTTGGGAAAAATATTAAAAAGACCCAATGTTTTTCTGAAAAACATTTCTTTTTATATGTACCACAATTTCTAAAACATGTAACAATATGGAATAATGTATATGTTCCCACTTTCATTAGAATATTGCTTATCAAAGGGTCTGACATAGGTGAGCTGGTCAATGCAAATAACAACATGCTCTTTACTCTTTTCTTCAATACAGTATCCATGAAACTGTTCATCAAAGTATAAGGTGTTGACAGTACAGCCTATTATGAATGCATGTTGTTCATGTATTATGATACAGCAAATTTTCTTACAGACTGGTAGATCACTGGCAATTCCAGTGCATAAAAACGAGCCAACCTGGTATTCAGTGACATAATTTCTAACCCAATTTGTAGTTGAAACATTTACACATGAATCTGCATGTGAATTAATGACTCGCACAATAAATGTCCACCTTCAATGCTATTAACTCTTTTTTATTTTAAAGGACTGAAACCTTTTAAAACAATAGTTTTCATAGTAAAAGGCCAGTTGAACCTGATGTTGCTTTACTAGAGATTTTGTAAGGTTTTTAAAATTTTTGACGGCCTTTTTAAAAGACATTGTGTGGATAAGAGGGCCAATTTTCTTAATACACCTTGGATAGTGAATCATTGGTGTTTACAAATTAATTTTCTACCAGGGAACAAGTTTTTAAACATGTCATCGTGATCACAGATCAGATGTTTCAGTAAGGACTGGGGACAACACAATACCAACAATTTCCAACAACAGGAGAACAAGGTTCCAGTGGCTATTGTCCCGCTCAACTATGTCTCCAAAAATGAGTGGAGTATTGTGTAGGATACATAATGACTGAATGGCAATTAAACCTAAGTGTTTGCTGTTATCATCTATTTTTAACCCACTTGGTTTATTTTTAACTCTACAAAACCACAATTAAAAATCTGTATCCTGTCAAGTAACGTGCTAATGGAGATGTAGCCATTTTTGATCATGTATTTGCGATTGTGGCTCAAGAGTTGGGAGTTCGCCTTGTAATCGGAAGGTTGCCGGTTCGAGCCCCGGCTTGGACAGTCTCGGTCGTTGTGTCCTTGGGCAAGAATAATGTATATGTTCATATATATTTCATTCATCCGTTGCCTACTGGTGGTGGTCAGAGGGCCCGGTGGCGCCAGTGTCCGGCAGCCTCGCCTCTGTCAGTGCGCCCCAGGGTGGCTGTGGCTACAATGTAGCTGCCATCACCAGTGTGTGAATGTGTGTGACTGGATATGTAAAGCGCTTTGGAGTCCTTAGGGACTAGTAAAGCGCTGTACAAATACAGGCCATTTACAAAAAAACGTTTGAGCTCATACTGCACAACTCCTTTCAATAAATCATGCATTATATCAACTGCATAATTGTCAGTGCTGGAAAATATTCCAATGAATCTTTTAACTCCAGGGGTCTACACTTAATGCATTACAGTGTTCAATATGAAGTCCTCTGGAGCACAGAACAAGGTCAGAACTGTCTTCATTAAACACAGACTGAATTTCTTCCTTGTTTACTAAACAAAACCTACATCAGTGTGTTGTACTTAACGATTCAACACAACCTAGTAAGCCATTTAAAGCAAGATTGTCTCATGTAACTTGAACAACAGAACCAAACACTGGCTCTTCAGTAAAGGGAAGCAGGATTCCTATAGTTTCTAAAATGTTCAAGTCATCCATCAAAGGCTTTAGTATTTCTTCAAAACCATATTTCTTTAAGTCTTCTGTGTAGAAAAGAGCAGCTAGATGTACATTCATCAGCACAGAGTTAACCTTTGGTGGGAGGTTTTTTATAGTGAAATAAATACAGCCCAGTTTGTGGATCCCTTTCTTCGAATGTAATGGGTAGGCAGTTTCAAAATCATCGTAATACAGTATAATCTGTAGAGCATGTTGCTGTTGTGAAAACAGAGGATGGTTTTGGAAATATAATCCATCATTAATGTCTTTGTATAACCCAGCTTGTGTTTGTTTCTCATGCAAGAAGCATTATCTAACTTCTTTATTTTTGAAAATTAATTTTATCGTACCTAAAATGGGCACATACATGTATTTGTCTCTGACAAACACCTGTAGTTCTGTCTACGTGTATCCAATCTTACACCAAGTACAAATTATTTAGGCTCAACTATTTCCCATCTTTCATCATAATATTTCTGTCTTTTTTTCTCAGTGTTACATTTTGAAAGGGGGTTATCTAATTGGTTTAAATTGTGCTCAACTCTTTTGTAAATGTCTGATTCCTTACTAGTAGTAGGGGTAGGGATGCACCGATACCACTTTTTTGGAAACGAGTACGAGTACGAGTACTTGCATTTCAGTACTCGCCGATACCGAGTACTTAATAAAAACATGATTTAAATTTACAGGTAACAGCTTTAGTCCTATAATTTAACAAAAAAACAACAACAAGGGACCAGTTTGGAATTAAGAACATTTATTTAAAATGAAAAGCATGTTGTATGCAACATATTACAGAATAAATAATTATAAAAAAACAAAATTGAATTTTAAATTTGTTCGTGTTTCTCTGTTTAGAAGTCTCACTAGCACAGTCACAGCTGGGATGACATCAGAGGCACTCGGCGCCTGTGATTAACCCCTTACATGCTGCTCAAACATAGACAAGTCTCAGACCGTGGTATCGGTCCCCGGTATCGGGGGACTTTTAACGAGTACGAGTAATTTAGAAAATGTGGTATCGAGGCCGATACCCGATACCGGTATCGGTGCATCCCTAGTTTGGAGTACTACTTCTCTTGCTTGACTCTGAACATGACTGACAACTTCCTCAACAGAACAAATTATTGTTTGAACAGCACTTTCAGTAAGACCAGAAGTGAGCGACAGTAGATCCACACATTCCAACAAGCGAGTCCTGTGAAATAACAGTGGGAACCTATGATATAGATGCAGAAGTAGATGGTTGATCACTAAAAAAGTCTCCTTGAGAATGTGTTTGTTGGACAACTTCCTGTTCCGTCCCTACATGTTTATTGTGACAACGACTATGTGCATTATGGAGATGTTTTCAAAAGCCATTGTAAGTACAAAAGGACGAAAAACATCCCTGCTCTCCACATTTTAAACGCAGATTTTTGTTTGGATATAAACCATGATGACATTTTAAATGTTGACAAGGGCTGAACAATTTTTGTGGCATGTTTTACAAACAAAGCATTTGGACATTGTCAAACAGTTTTTTTAAACCCTCCTACAAGCTTGTGGACCTTGTGGGCATTTTAACGGTCTCGCAGCAGACGGGCTCTCAGTTCCTTGACTCGAGGGCTTTCTTTTATGTTTCCAACATCAATGTTGTAGATTGTGATTTGAATGAAGGTGTAAAAACTGGAAAGAGCTTCATCATATGAGAGGCTGAAGACAAAGTGTGCTTTGAATAGCCCATCGAAAGCAGCCACTGAAGTTGGAGGATCACATGGGATAGCTGTCTGGTCTACAACGATGAAGAACCTCTGAATGTTCTTCTTTTGCTCACAAATGCAGAGAAGGAAGGGCTGCCTGGTCTCAGCTTTCTCCAGGAAAGTAGTGAGACTGACTCCTTCCTGGAACTTGAATAGCACATTTCAGTCATGAGTAACAACATTTTTTCATCTGTTTGGCTTGCATATAAGGTCTATGGGCCCAAGCAAGTAACCCGTCTTAACACAAATGGATCCAAGTAGCATAAAACACAGTAATGCTTTATTAAGGTCAATTATGGAGTTCCACAGGGTTCAGTGCTAGGACCAATTCTGTTTACATTATACATGATTCCCCTAGGCCAGGGGTCTGCAACCTTTAACACCCAACAGGGTGACAGGACAGGCAAAAAAACATCAGAGGACTATGCTTAACAGTATTTGCAATTACTAACAAGTAAGTCTGTGTAAAGAAAGGAATGTTACCTTCTACCAGTGTCCGACTTCTCCCTTCCTTCTCCCTAAATCTAACTGGTCACATTTTCAGTCCAACCTGTACACTCCTTTGGTGCGTACAGACGTGCTCCTAAAAATCAATTTGTCGTGAGCTCCAGGAGAGTTTCTGGCTTCCCATAAAGGCATTGCCATCCACTGTTGGAAAAGATCTTAAATGCTTCACCCTCAGAATGCTTAACCGAGGTGAGAATCGCCAGCCAGCCTGTATTAATCACATCTGACTTGCATATCTGAGCAGCTTAATTGCATGGAGAGAAATGTCAGGAAACAAATGAGTCTAACATGTCAATGTGTTAATTCTGCTATCGATTTCATTGTGCGCTATTCACCCTCTTAGTTCATTAAAGCTGACCTGTCAGACCACACACACACACACACACACACACACACACACACACAAGCCCGTTCAGCTATCTTAGTGAGGATCTTCATTGACATAATGGTTTCCCTAGCCCCTTACCCTAACCATAACCATTAAAATGAATGCCTAACCCTAATCCTTACCCTAAACCTAACCATAACGTAGTCGTAACCCTGACAGTAAAACCACATTTTGAGCCTCAAAAAGGCCTTCAAACTTGTGAGGACCGGTGAGTGTGTCCTCACATGGTGTAGTTGAGATCTGGATGAGGCCTTCAGACCCTCCAGTGAAGGCAGATGGCTGGACGGGCCCCTCAGAACCTCCAGCAAAGGTAGACGACAGCTGTCGCGCTTCTCCAGAACCCCCAGCAGGAACAGACAACAGCTGGATGGGCCCCTAGGTCTACCTCCACCCAAGAAGACCCCTAGCTGAACAGATAGCTGAACTGTGGGAAGAGCTAATGGCTGCTGAGCAGGAGACGGAGCGGCAAACTGAGCTGCAGGTGGTTGAGCAGCTTACTGAGCTGCAGGTGGTTGAGCGGCTAACTGAGCTGCAGGTGGTTGAGCAGCTTACTGAGCTGCAGGTGGTTGAGCGGCTAACTGAGCTGCAGGTGGTTGAGCGGCTAACTGAGCTGCAGGTGGTTGAGCGGCTAACTGAGCTGCAGGTGGTTGAGCAGCTTACTGAGCTGCAGGTGGTTGAACAGAGGCCTGAGCTAGTGACTGAACAGGGGCCTAAGCTATTGGTGGAGTGGAGGCTGCTGTAGATGGAGCAGATGGCCGAACCGCAGTCTGCTTAGCTTCAGGCTGGGCAGCTGACTGAGCTTCAGGCTGGGCTAAAATCTGAGCTACAGTATTAGCAGTCTCACAGTTCTTTGAAAAACCAACAGACGGAGTGGAAAAATTTAAAATTGTCCTTTCTGCTCACCACAGCCGGCTGTTGAGCAGCCCGGGAATCCGGCTGCAGTGAGGAGCGCCGGCGCTGGTGCCGGCAGTGGGAAAAAAGGACCCAAAATGCAGGACTCTGTGTGGTGAACAGTGCATTTATTTACAGTTTAGTAAATGTAACACACAATAAATCCCCAGTGTGCTCCCTTGACTCCGTGTTGTGCCTTCTCCCAAGTGTCTGTGCTTTGTTCTCTCTGCTCCTGTGTCTCCACACTCCCCGTTCTTGCTGCCCTCCTGTGCTCCACTCTCCTCCTGCACTGCAAAATGTAATATTGTGCTTAATTAAAAATATTAAGTTGACTGAACTCAATTTTTATCAACTTGCTACACTGTAATCCCTAACAGTTGTTCTAGCTCATAACTAATAAGCTCATAACACTCAAATGTCATTTTGTAGTTGAGCAAACTATAAAGTATTGAGCTCTGTTGGCCTTTATGCAACTTTAATTGAATAGGGCTCAATATTTTTTAGCTAATTTGTTTGGAACGCTCAAAAAGTTTAAGAAGCATGTATTAGTGACGTTCTGGTGGGTGGAGTCTTGTCGCTCCCTCAGGAAAGCTGAGTCGGCCATCTTGAATTTACCTTGATGCGGGGAAGATTTGGCTAGCCCGTGTGGATTAAGGGTCCCCAACTTCAAACCACCACCTTAATTTTTTCATCAGCAGCCCTGAATTTGGTAAGTCTAACGTGTTTTGTTTTGTTTACATTTATTTCGATAAACAGTCTTTTTTATTTTTAACTGGAAATATATTTGTACTTTGTGCACAGTCAATGTTTGTTATAAATAAATTTGAATCCAAGTAATTGTAACTTTAGAAGTTATCGAATGTGACAAATACGTAATGTTACTTCAAATTACAACGATGTAATGTTTTGGCGGTTTTCCGCGGGGACAACATTTCCCATAATGCATTGCATTCTTGGCCGGGAAGTTTACGTGACAGTTCTAGCTCCATGCATTTGAACTTTCTGCCAAAAGCCGAAAACTTGTTATCCCTGCTGTCCGTTGCTACCGGTTGTCGTATTCGCCGGTAATGTACGTGCGTATTGTGAGTATACTTATTTCAATAAGTGTCCGCGTTACACAGTCAGTAGTTCACGCTGTTGAGCTATGTGTATGTGTGCTAGCATGAAATGAACAACGCTAAACAACATGAGTGTGTTATCATGATGGTAATTAGGCACATGTTTGTATTTTTTCGTAGTCTCAAATATGTGGTTGTGAGATAATCTCGAAATCCTTTTAACAGTTTAGAGGGGTATTCCACAAAGCTATATATATTTGTTTTTGTAAAAATTGTTTTACATTTGGAAGTTTTTCCTTTGTGAGTTATTGAAGTATTTACAATGGAAACTTATTAATTTAAAATGTGTAGTACTACAAATATGGTTATCCAAAATACTGAATTTACCATCTATGTCTAGGGTAGGGTAGGGTTACCCTTTTAGATTGACAAGTTTAGCCCGTTACACAAAAAGTTTGGACACCCCTGATCTATAACAATGACAATCAGAATATGGCTATCCAACACTTTGTTTTTACTCTGCATTTGTGTAACTACTATTCTAATAGATATTGTATGTTCATCTAGGAACAGCATGATGTAAATATAAGTCGGTCCCTTGTCCTTCGTGCACTTCCTGTGTACCTGCATGAAGATGCCTCCAAGTAGGGCTGTTCGATATAACGATATATATCGGATGACAATATAAAAACGTCTATCGTTTCATTTTACGCTATCGTTTGTTTCGTGGTGTCGCAAAATAAACTGTTTACAGCAATATTTGTTCATGGTTTTGATGGTCACTGTGGTGGTTATATTAATTTCTTAAAGTTCTCTCTTTCTCTTATATTTTCTATAACCACACTACAGACGGACAAGCGCCTGTTTTTATGCGTTGTGGTTAGCAACAACGACGGTAACAGCATCGCGTGTCCGCTTCTTTATGTTCCACATAAACCTTTCACAGTAAAGCTCAAGATCCTGTTGAGACTTTTCAAAATAAACTGAATCACATGAAAGAGCAGATTATTTACGGATGAGAAGTAAAAAGCTAAAAAATAAAGCTTAGACTCAAACGTTAGAACAGGCTTTTCCCCGCAGCACGCCATGTAATAAATACTCACAAAGAAAACGGCGCCGTTACAACTTATGACTAAAAATGTATCGTTTCATGCATCGGTTAAAACACTCGACTCCAGCTACAGGACGCCCAGCTGGAAACACTTCACACAAGTCGAGCTGCCCGAGATTCACAGAATTTACAGAAAATGTTACATTTTTGTGATTTATATCGTTATCGGACGATAGAATTCTTATATCGGGATATGAGATTTTGGTCATATCGCACAGCCCTACCTCCAAGTTCTTCAGGACTTGTAGTACACTTGATGTAAGTGTACTGGCCTCTGCATCAACCCCTTTGCCTAGCTGTTCAGCCGAATATAGGACATCACTCAGAACTCAAGGAGAACCAGGGTGTATATCAGGAAGGATGTTCAACACAGTCCTCATCTGACTTGTTTTCTCCTGTCTATCAACTATTGTTGAATAAGATTGCAAGAAGATTGTTACGCATAAACCAGAAAACATGAAAATAGTTGAACGATTATTTACAAAAACAAATCCGCAGATAAAAACTATCTGCCTTTTAAAATTCAGGTGTTCTTTTTTTTGGGAGGTGCCATGTTGTGGTCAGACAAATGTTTAGTAAATAACAAAAACAAATATCTTGACATATATTTATTGTTAAAACATTTATTTAAACATATGTATTGAAACCAAACCCAAATTAAGAATATTGTAATGCGTCATGATGTATCGCAATATCAAATTAAATTGTTAACATTATAACCCTAAAAGAAACGTGCGACTCCTGAAGATTCACACCTCTAATCAATAGCATGATTTGTGTCCTTGAGGGGCTGAATGTTTGTTCCCTGTTATGTACAGCTGTATAAACCAGTACAAATCTGGATCCTCATTTCTCCTGCTTTTTGGGAGGTTCTGTGCACTAGACCTACAATACGCAAAGACTCTCGAGCATTTATTCACATGTATCCAGAAGGTTGTGATGTGCCTTGAATACAACAAACCACTGTTAGGTCGCTTACTGATGCAGAAGAATTTGTTCAGGTGAATCACACAACTCGTTAAGCTGAGTATTGAAGGGTTGGGTTTTTTTTGTTTGTTTTTAACCATTTTTTACCATTTGCCTCTTCTACCTCACATTTAAGATGAATGACTGTTCAGTTAATGCACTATTCATGTTTAATGTTCTGTTGCCTAATACGCTGATGCACTGCCTTGATGTTTGTTCCCTATGAAGTACAGCAGTGGAAACCAGTACTTTTTTTAATGTATTTAAAACAAGAAAGTGAGCTGCAGCTGTCAAGGTACACTACGTGTTAAATGTCTTAATGTTCTAATAACTGTAATTGCTGTTAATACTGAAAATGTTATTGAATTTTAGAATTGAGATGGAGACCCTTGGAGTCTTTTTCTTTTGTTTTATTTATGAAGCACTTTGTTATGAGTGAGCTTATTTGTGCCTTTTTAAAAGCACATTGTTTTGAATTAAAAAAGTTGTTAAATTGTCAGTGTTGTCATTTTCATGTTTTCTAACACTTTTAGCTGATTGTAATTTACTGGGCAAACAGTTTAGGATTATTTTTAAGCGTATTTCCCACAGGATTTTAAAATATTGAAAATTTTAAGTGTTATTTCCTACATTATAGGTTAAAAAAATATCAAAAAGTTTGAGTCTATTTCCCAGTGTATGAGTTGCAATATGTAAACATTTTTGAGTGTATTTCCCACCTCAACATTTTGAGTTTATTACTCCCTAATTATAAGTTGAGGAATGTCAACATTTATAAGTTAACATTGAGATAATTTAAGGCAACTGCAAATGTAATTTTTATTTTAGTTAAACTTAAAACTTTTAAAAACATCACTAAAAAGTTGTTGCGTAACAGATTACACAACAACTTTTGAGTTCAGTGAACTTATTAGGTTTTACAGTGTATTAACACTTTGTTTAAATAAGTTACCAGTACTTTCTATTAAAAGAAGATGATAAACTCAATTTACTTGAGTTCGATTAACTTAAAAAAAAAAAGTTCTTAGAACTCTACACAGAATCTGTGTTTTCTGACTTATCTTTATTGAGTTTGTATGATTCCACTGTTCAAAGACACACAGGATGTATTTTTATAGATAGTTTACATCTTAGTATTGTAATTTTTGAACAAATATCAAACAGAAGAAACAAATAAGCAGTGTATATAAGCATGCAATTGCTGCATGATTTCCAATTATTTATTAATGGTTAATGATTAATACAAACTAATTGGTTTTTTGAATCTTTAAGTCGGTGTCTTTATTTTATAGTAATTTTCATAACACCACATATCTTAAAATACATTACTAATTTCAGCTCAGTTTGAAATGTTTTCAGCAAATTGTAGGTCAAATGTCTTCAATCTCTCAAATAAAAAAATCTGATGTGGTGGTTTTACAGATATATGTAGTAATACAGACAGACAAAGAAAAAATTACATTAGGGTGTCAGCGGAAGGATAAAATAGCTCCTCCACCTAAAATTGGTGCAGATGAATCCGCTGGGACTTTGCGCTTAGTCTATTCAGGAACATGCCTGACCACACCCTGGTGCAACTGTACAGTACTTCAGCGATACTACTCGTTATTGTCAGTATCATCACAATTTTTGCCCTCGCGTCACTGCTTTGGTGAGTAAATTGTTTTTTCTTGCAGTATGGTTTGGTATCTTACAGTTTCTTGCAACTCAGTTTTAGGTTAGCTGTGATATTTAGCAATAATGTTAGCTCAGCTTTCAGCTTTAACGTATACGGACAGGGGTTTTTAGGGACTTCATTTCCATCCTTACAAATCATGGCAATATCCACATAATTCCTTATTTCTCAAGGCTGAAATAATGGAGAAGGTGGAAAATCACATTTAGATTTTTTTTCTTGCAAATAACTTCTTGTTCTTCTTGATTTATTGACGGCACATGCTTTTGAGTATCAATAACGTGTTTACTGTGAATTTAAGTCATTCTGTAACAACCTCGGCCATTTTCACATTTAACAAAATCATTCTTGTCTTAAAATCTTTTCGGCGGGTTTGATGCCATTAGCTGTTTCCGGCTAAAGAAAGAGTATTATTTCAAACTTGTTAGCCACGCTCCTTGGTGGGGCATATCCTATCCCAGCCAATTCCAGTTTCCAACAATGGTGGCAGCTACTTAATTTTAATATTACTTTTATTATTCTTTCTGCATCTCAAAATAAACTTCTCACATATTTTCAGGCGAGAATATAGCTGTGTAAACTTCAAATATCTGCTTGGTTTATCAAGACTTAACATATTTGCAAACGTGCTCCCACGTTTTCGGAGATGTCTGTTACCCTCCAGCTCGATAGTCAGACGGGGGTTCAAGGCTCACTAGAGCCGGCAAGAACAGCGGACTCCGACACATCGTTTTCAAACCCCCCGCGGTCTTTCGCTACTCAAGTTAAACATGATCTACAAGTCACTTAGATAACTATATTGTTTGGCTTTTATTAGTGTTTTATTTGTTCCTGAGTAAATCGGTTTGGCTGAGATTAAAGTTATAGTTTTCACACAGTTTTTAAACAGAAAACTGATTAAACAGAAGTGTGAGATAGTCTATATATATATATATATATATATATATACATATATTAGCGAGGAAGGAGCAGACGGTTGAGTTTATTAACTCAACTGAGACAGCTGATGACATAAATCTGAAGGCTAGACCAGCCCATTTAACCAAGCTATTGCAGGACATCACTTGCATGGCCAACGTAGACCGGGTCCTCCTAGGTTTTGGGACAGACCTTTGGTGTTCGGCTTTATAACAAGTCCACAAGAGTGTGGAGAACTAGTCCGAGCTAATAAGTGAAATCCAGAGCTGAATCTCATGGGTTTCAGGAGCCTGAGGATGTAAGAGGTTGCAGACTGAGGCAGAGCTGTGTGGATGCGGAATGGGTGAGAGGCCCATTGGAGGCTAATGTGGCTAATTAAGTTTTACAGTCGTACTTTTCAGGTATTTATTAATGTTTTTTGTTTATTATGGCCCACTACAAGGTTAGTTTCATGTCGTTTATCAGTCCTTTTCTGCAGGGGAGCAAACTCATGTCTAGTAATTGTGGTTTAAACATCTTCAGTTGTATTTCTTTAACTAAAAATATCTTTGAGGACAATTCCTAATGTCAAATTACCTGTAAAATTCTTCTCGGGACAAATTGCATGTGCATTGAGCTTTCAATTTCAGGTGTCCAAATTGTGTTAAAAAAATACAGTGGGGCAAAAAAGTATTTAGTCAGCCACCGATTGTGCAAGTTCCCCCACTTAAAATGATGACAGAGGTCAGTAATTTGCACCAGAGGTACACTTCAACTGTGAGAGACAGAATGTGAAAAAAAAATCCATGAATTCACATGGTAGGATTTGTAAAGAATTTATTCGTAAATCAGGGTGGAAAATAAGTATTTGGTCACCTCAAACAAGGAAAATCCCTGGCTCTCACAGACCTGTAACGTCTTCTGTAAGAAGCTTTTCTGTCCCCCACTCGTTACCTGTATGAATGGCACCTGTTTGACCTCATCATCTGTATAAAAGACACCTGTCCACAGCCTCAACCAGTCAGACTCCAAACTCCGCCATGGCCAAGACCAAAGAGCTTTCGAAGGACACCAGGAAAAGAATTGTAGACCTGCACCAGACTGGGAAGAGTGAATCTACAATAGGCAAGCAGCTTGGTGTGAAAAAATCAACTGTGGGAGCAATCATCAGAAAATGGAAGACATACAAGACCACTGATAATCTCCCTCGATCTGGGGCTCCACGCAAGATCTCATCCCGTGGGGTCAAAATGATCATGAGAACGGTGAGCAAAGATCCCAGAACCACACGGGGGGACCTGGTGAATGGTCCCAGCTCTCTGCAGGTCAAAGTAACAAAGGTCACCATCAGTAACACACTACAACGGCAGGGAATCAAATCCCGCAGTGCCAGACGTGTTCCGCTGCTGAAGCCAGTGCATGTCCAGGCCCGTCTGAAGTTTGCCAGAGAGCACATGGATGATACAGCAGAGGATTGGGAGAATGTCATGTGGTCAGATGAAACCAAAGTAGAACTTTTTGGTATAAACTCAACTCGTCGTGTTTGGAGGAAGAAGAATACTGAGTTGCATCCCAAGAACACCATACCTACTGTGAAGCATGGGGGTGGAAACATCATGCTATGGGGCTGTTTTTCTGCCGAGGGGACAGGACGACTGATCCGTGTTAAGGACAGAATGAATGGGGCCAAGTATCGTGAGATTTTGAGCCAAAACCTCCTTCCATCAGTGAGAACTTTGAAGATGAAACGAGGCTGGGTCTTCCAACATGACAATGATCCAAAACACACCGCCCGGGCAACAAAGGAGTGGCTCCGTAAGAAGCATTTGAAAGTCCTGGAGTGGCCTAGCCAGTCTCCAGACCTCAACCCCATAGAAAATCTGTGGCGGGAGTTGAAAGTCCGTGTTGCTCGGCGACAGCCCCAAAACATCACTGCTCTTGAGAAGATCTGCATGGAGGAATGGGCCAAAATACCAGCTACTGTGTGTGCAAACCTGGTAAAGACCTATAGTAAACGTTTGACCTCTGTTATTGCCAACAAAGGTTATGTTACAAAGTATTGAGTTGTATTTTTGTTATTGACCAAATACTTATTTTCCACCCTGATTTACGAATAAATTCTTTACAAATCCTACCATGTGAATTCATGGATTTTTTTTTCACATTCTGTCTCTCACAGTTGAAGTGTACCTCTGGTGCAAATTACTGACCTCTGTCATCATTTTAAGTGGGGGAACTTGCACAATCGGTGGCTGACTAAATACTTTTTTGCCCCACTGTAAATGTTTCCACATTTAGTTTTAATTTGTCATTCAGATCTTTACCTGCTGATTCATTTATATGCCAGGAGCTCATTAAGCAGACAGAAGGTCCTATTCGAGTAGATCATGCAAAATAATTATTTTATATTGTTTCAAATCTTGAAATAGTCCACTGAACATTTACTAAAAGTATATTGACTATATATATATATATATATATATATATATATATATATATATATATATGTCCCATATTAAGTTTAAAGTAATATTAGATTTTTCTTTTTTTCTTTTGTTTTTGTTTTTAATGTTTGCGTTTAATTGCTGTACACCTTCCCTCTTCAGTCGTAAACTGATGGTGGGAATACCATACATTCAACAATCCCAGCAGTAAAGGTATTTTTACCTACACAATAAAAAAGCTTTAGGAATTTGTATTTTTGTAAAAGCTGTAGTAAAAGTTGTAATAACAGCTGTTAATGTAATTCACGCTATTGGATTTCTAAATTTTCAGTCTCACAAAAATAGAGATGCATGCTTTGTTTCTTCTAACTATTAGAACATTTAATTAACTTTATACTTTCTTTTTTTATATTTTACTTGAAATGAGCCATCTCATTTATTTGCACATCTCAACAGTTTTGAGGTAATCATTTGGTTTTTTTAATGGTCTATTTGATTTTGAGCGAGCTGCTATTATTAGGTATCATTTCTTTTCAGATTTATTAAGTACATCATCAACAACATCAAGATCTTCGAATGCAGTGGACTTGTAAGTATTGCACATTCTGTGCTGAAAAAAAGAGGCTTAAAACATGGGATCCATACACAGACATCACCACTTCTTTGCCTCTATAAAGACTGTCTGTACACATTTAAATCTTTTAATGCACTCAAGGTACACCTATCAATGTGGCATGCCCAAAAGGACGGAGGTAAAGGGAGGAAAATTACTTCCCTTTGCCAGCTGTGTGACTTTGTGGAGCCTTGCAATAAAGTGGACCTTTTCACCCATTTGCGAAGACATTTAAAGCTGAAGCAAAAAGTCAGTTTTCCATATCAGGGCTGTAACTTTAAGAGCAATATTTATTCCACCTTCAATGCAAACAGAAGAAAAGAGCATAAGCTTGACAGTGAGATGATATTCAAATCTCAAATTGTTTCAGAGAATGTCTCAGAGGAGCCTTGGACTAATAGACCTGAGGACACTGTGACTGTTAAACCCGAGGACAGTGATTCTGATGCTGCTGATACAGCATTCAGATTAACATCTGACGAAAATGTAGAAGATTTGGAGAGACCGTTGGAACATAATGCAGCTGCTCTGTTCTTGAAAATGACCTCGGTTTTTAACAACTCTGAAACTGCCCTGCAAGATGTTATAGAGCAGATAAACCGAATTCATTTGCTGTCACAGCCATTAATCCATTCCTCTATTCAAAGAATACTACATCAGTCTGATTACTATTTAGTGAACGAGATAGTTAAGGTAGTAACTGATAATAATGCATTCCTGAAATGCATTTCTAGTAGAGGATCATTGTCAACTACCAGCAAGCAAACAGCATACATTTTAAGAGAATTTTCTGTGGTAATGCCCATTGAGTATACGGTGAAGAAAGACAAGCACACATTTTTGTATGTCCCTATACTGAAAATGCTGCAGACAATTCTAAGCAATAGGGACATCTTGGATAAGGCCATGTCATCTGAGTCAAATGTGACACAGGGTTACAAGTCATACAAAGATGGCTTTCGATTCAAAGACAATCATCTCTTGACAGAAGAAGAGTTCAGAATAACTCTTTGCTTGTACATTGATGACTTTGAGGTTGCTAATCCCTTGGGAACTTCAAAAAGAAAACACAAACTTTGTGCCATTTACTGGGTTCTTGGCAATTTGCACCCTAAATATCGCTCGTCTCTTCACTCTATTCAGCTTGCCCTGCTCTGCAAGGTCAGTTACATCAAAGAATACGGCTATAGTGAAATTCTTCACCCTCTCGCTCAGGACCTAGTTTCCCTGGAGCAACATGGTGTATATGTTGAGCAGTTAGGTGTATATGTTGAGCAAAGGCACTGTGTTATTTGTCGCAGCAGACGATTTAGCTGCCCATTCTTTGGGAGGGTTCTTTGAAAGCTTCACAGTCAGTCGGATGTGCAGATTCTGCATGGCAAAGCGGGAAGAAATTCAGCTCAAGGAAGTGCGGACAGGCACATTTCAACCAAGAACTAAAGAAAGTCATGACAGGCATGCACTTGACGTTTTGGAGGATTCTACCATGTCTCAAGAATATGGTGTGAAAGGAAATTGCCCTCTTACTGTAAGCTTGGAACATTTTCATGTTGTTGATGGGTACCCTCCAGACCTTTTGCATGATCTCCTTGAGGGTGTTGTTCCACTTGAATTAGCCTTGTGTTTGAAGGGTCTCATATCAAAAGGATATTTCACTCTTGAAGTCTTGAATGCGGCAATCAAACAATTTCCATATGCATTTTCAGACAGAACAAATCAACCACAGCTCATCAAAGAACTTTTACTCCAAGCGAACAATTGGAGGAAATGGTCATGAAAATTGGACACTTCTCCGACTTTTGCCACTACTAGTTGGTCATCGCATTCCTGAGGGGGATGAAATCTGGGAGGTTTTGATGAGCTTTAAAGATGTAGTTGAATTGTCATTGTCTGCAAGCTTTACAGAGGAAACCATGTACTTTCTTGACTGCAAGATTGCAGAACATAGACATCTATTTCAAAAAGTGTTCCCGAATGAAACAATAAGGCCAAAGCACCACTACATTGACCACTACCCTCAATTAATCCAACAGTTTGGTCCATTGTCTGCTATGTGGACAATGTGTTTTGAAGGAAAACACAAATTTGAAGTTGTGCTCACAATTTCAAGAACATAGCACTTACTTTGGCTATGAGGCACCAAAAAATGATGTCCTTCCATTTGTCATCAGCCTCTTTTTTAAGGCATCTGTTGAAATTGACAAAGTAAAGTCTGTGATGGTTGATTCATTTCCTGAAAATGTGCAAGTATCTTTTTCACAGGAATGCTCAGCAGAACACAGTCCTTGTGGCATCTTCTGCATGTGTGCATGGCATTAAATACAGTGCTGATACGGTCGTTTCTGTTGGATCTTGCTCGGGACTCCCAGATTTCAGACAAATAACAAAGATTGTGGTGATCAATACTGAGCTATTATTTGTCTGCAGACTCATGACCTCATGGTATCATGAGCATTTTAGAGCCTATGAGCTCTGTGGCAACCATTTGTCCACTGTCTCAGTCACTGAGTTGTGTGAGCTGAATGATCCTTTCCCCCTGTCACTTTACAAAGTGAAAGGAAGACAGCTTATTACAACCAAGCGGTACATATTATGTTGAGTGACAGTAACTTAAATGTATTTCATACATGTCTCTTTTCTCAGGATCACTTAAATATGGACCAAGGAATGTTGCTCAGAGTTGTCATCAGTGATGATAATATTAGAAAGTTGATGTTGAGTAAGAGACCAGATTCTATTGAAGACCTGAAAGATCAGTTGAAGAATCAACTGTCGCTGCAGTATGACTTTAAACTACAGTATGAAGATGAAGACTTCAATAATGCCCTCTGCAATTTAACTGAAATAGGAGACTTGCCTGAAAAAGCAACACTGAAAATCCTCCCTCTCATCACTCTTAATCTAAGAAGTGATTCATCACCCAACACATCATCAGACAGAGTGCAGCACAGCAGACATTGAGATCCTGTCAGCTTGTGGGACATCACATTCACTAAGAGAACAGTGGCCGGACTTTAATATACCCAATTTCTCAGTAGATGTTGAGTACAGACTTAGACAGGGAGCTCTTGCCTTCATGAAAGATGGGGCACGAATGACTGGATCAAGAGACAAAGCCGAATTGCCATAATTCCCATTAGCTTTATAGGATGAATTTCAATACTTATTATTTTAAAGAACCTTAAGGATTTATTGATGGAAAGTATTACCTTTGTCACCAAGTGTTCTAATTGCTAGTCTCTGCTGGAAGACATTATACAATAACCAAATATTTTGCTCTTTTCTCTACCCCTCCTTCCTTTCTACTTTTTAAGATATTTGCTGAGTTCTTTAGAATTACCAGCAAGAACCTAGAGGGAGACTTCTTTGAGACTTTGGACCAGCTCACCCCACGTTTTATTGAAATATTCAAGTCCAAAAAAGGAACTGCTAGGCCGAAACTGACCAAGCTATTGCAGGACATCACTGATTTTGTGAGTATTTTCTTATTGAAATTTTATTATTTTCATCGTGGCAAAATTGTTTCTTTTTACTAATATTTTCTCTATTCTGTTATTAGACGCAAGATGTCACTGCACTGCGTTCTGTTGTCCTAAAAGGCATCCCGATCATTCTTGGTGATGACGCCACTAAATTTTACAAGACGTGCTTTGTAAATATATGCACACAACAATGCTTTCGTCTCCATTTCAAAGATCATATCCACTACTAACACAAACACAGCTGTGTTTATACCGTATATGTTGTACTGTTTAGCTTTTGAACAGAAAAATATTTTGGTTGCACGTTAACAGATAGGTATGAAAACAACCTATATTTAATTAAAAAGTAAGAAATTACTTTGTAATGTCAGAGAAACTAGATTGCAGGGAATGGCCAGTAGTCATGTTTATAAATGTGTAGCTTTTGTTTAATATACTTGGTTGGATTGTCATTTATGCTTAGAAATATATACTCATATATGCTTTGAGGTATATAATCAATTGTATAATGATAGAAGTCTTATCCTTAGCAGTCTGCAAAGACTGTGTGCCTTCCAGAGTGTTTTGGCTTGCACACACATCCTAGGGTCATGAGAAAGGTCGTACCTTCTCTTTCTGATCTATACTATGGGAGGACACCTACTCTGTGGCTACGTCCACACGTACCCGGGTATTTTTGAAAACGCAGATTTTTCTATGCGTTTGCACCTTTTGTCCACACGTAAACGGCGTTTTCGGTCACTGAAAACGTAGATTTTTAAAAACTCCGGCCAGGGTGGAAATTTTTGAAAACTCAGTTTTTGCATTTACGTGTGGACGAGAAAAACGCAGAAAACGCAGCGTCAAAGGTGTGCGCATTTTTTGACGTCACACTGTGCGCCACGTTATTGTTTCGGTGAAATGAATTTCTACAATACTGTTACTGTTAATTGTTCTCTCTGCAATGTTTAAATGCTTACATATACACACACAGTTACTGTCCCTCCACACATACGACTCGGTTCTGCTTCTATGCCCCAGCTTTGTTTACTTTTTCCCGCCGAGGCTTCTAGACTTCTGATTGGCCAACATTTCTACACGGTTAGGAATATAGCGCCACCTGTTGTTTTGGCATGTTCCTAGCAGCGTTTTCCTTCATTTCTGCATTTACGTGTGGACAGGATTATTTTTTAAAATGGAAACGGAAAATCTCTGTTTTCAAAAATACCCGTGTACGTGTGGACGTAGCCTCAATCTCGCGGCCCATGTCACCTCTACTTGCGGCCCACATGATGAAATATCTTTAAAAATTATTTAAAAAATTATTTAATATGAAGGCAACAGGCAGAGTGTTACAGGTGTAGCCCTAAAGAATGTAGCCTGATGGGTAGTGTAGTCCATGTTGCAGGGAGAATGGACACGAACCCGACGTATTAGCCAGAGGTCCCTTTACTACGGTTCAGAGCCGCAGACCTGTTTTATATACGCGAGGAATAGTTTTCTATACGAGATCGGTGCAAAAAGTGCAGCCTTACCTAATGTCCACCTACTGTTACTCATTTTAAATTATATTATAAATCACACAGCAATAGGACATTCATGTAGTTGTAAAAAGCATGATAATATATTAAGTAATCCAAAGTATTCAGAATACGTTACTCTCATTGAGTAACGTAACGGAATACAGTACAAATTATATTTTGGGGCATGTAATCTGTAATCTGTTGTGGAATACATTTTAAAAGTAACCTTCCCAACACTGGTGAAATGATGTACGATGTGTCTGTGAAGGTTCTCAGTCATCCAGGTCATTGTAGTCAAAGGAGCTTGCAAAGAAAAGCGTCTGGACTTCTTTAAGTTACTTGAAGACGTTTCACCTCTCATCCGAGAAGCTTCTTCAGTTCTAAGGTCAAATGGTGGAGAGTCCCAGATATAAACCTAGTGGGAGTTTCCCCCCCACAGAGGGACAAAAGGACCCCCTGATGATCCTCTAATCGCCTGAGCCAAGGTGTGAAACTGGGTGTGGGTCCCAATCAGCCAGAGTTTCGGGTGAGTTCATTGTGAAACCTGGCCCCACCTTATCATGTGAATTCCTGAGGTCAGATGGCCCAGGATGTGAGTGGGCGTTAAGGCGTCTGGGGAGGGATCTCAAAACTGGATTATAGATAGAGAGTTGGTGTCGTAAACCACCGCCTCTGTTCAAAGATGGTCGCTCACAGTGGACATAGATGCTTCTTTCACTCCTCTGGTTTGTTTTTTTTTTTTTTGGTTTACCCGTGTACGTCTGGACGTAGCCTAAATCTGCTTAAGTATAAGAGCCCTTTGTTTAGGTCAGACGTTCCCAAAGTGTGGGGCCCGCCCCCTAGGGGGGGCGCAGAGCCATTGCAGGGGGGGCGCGGCATGAAAAGGGAAAAAAAACCAAAAACAACGCTTGGACACTGCTAGCATGGGCGCCCACGCAAAGGCAAAGCAGGAGATGAAGCATAGCTGAATATGTTTCCAAACCAACTTCATTCTAAGCCAAAGACTAGAAAATATGGTGAAGCATATCTTCCCTTTGGCTTCACCTGCACAAGTGCTGAGGTAGGTCTCCTTGCAGGATTGGTTTTCCCTTTGTTGGGAGCAGCGCTGGGCTGTTTAAATCATGGACAAACAGTATCCCACATTCTTGATTTGTAGTTCACAAACACTTGTTGTAATGACTAACTACTCCTGACATTTTGGAGATGTTAGCTCTTTATACAGTAAAGTTACAGCTGGATACAAATAATATCAGGCTGATCCTGCCACAATTTGTTCCCCGGTTCAAATCACGGACAAACAGGATCCAACAGTTGTTTATGTTTTTGAACCCATTTTGCAGACGGATTTTTTGAAAAATGTATTGATAGCAATGTTGAATATTATTACACAGAAAAAAACAACTACATGTAAAATAATTACACCGTGACGCCTCTGCCTTTGTAAATGGAGGGACAGTAACTGCATGTATATGTAAGTGTGTAAAACCTGCAGATAGTCAGATTAACAGTATTTCGTCTCTACCTGCCATTCTGCAATTCATCTCATGTAAACAATAACGTGGCGCACAGCGTGACGTGAAAAAAGGCACATACCTTTGACATTGCATGACGAACTCTGTATTCCTCGTCCAGTAAACGCAAAAAAGGAGTTTTAAAAAAATCTCCATTCTCGGTGATTCGAAACGCCGTTTACGTGTGGACGAAACAGCTGCGTTTTCAAAAATACCCGTGTAGGTGTGGACATAGCGTAAAAGAGTTAGTAGTTTATTTTCTTACTACCTGTAATTTATTGCAGATTACTTGTAATTATTTGCTTAATTGTTTACTAAATGTTTGAGGTGTGAAATAAACCGCAATGGAGCAAAATATGGGTGTGTGTGGTTGGAGGATGTGTTCGTGCGTGCGTGCGCGTGCGTGCGCGCGCGTGAGGGGGGGCGCGAACATTTTTCTTGTAAAACAAGGGGGGCCCAGCAAAAAAAGTTTGGGAACCACTGGTTTAGGTGGACCGCTGGGCTCCTAGCACCAGCTTTGGGGAGTCGTTCACAGGTTAACATCTTGACACACACACGCATAACTACACATACACACAGACGGTACTCTTTGTTCACATGTATGCCTATGTAAGACGTCATATGTTAATGAGACTATACATATTCATGTAGCCACAATAAAGAGCAGTGCTACGGGGGAGGTAACTGAGAGTGACTGGGGTTCGAACGTCAGGAACGGCGCTCGTCACGGTTCTCTCCCTCGTGCACGAGCAACACAAAGAGCTCTGGTGACTTGTGTCTTGTTTTTGCCATTGTAGTAGAATTGTCTTGGCGTTCCAGCAATAGGTCTGTGCTAGACAAACCTATCAGCATTCATGCTTATTTTGTATACATGTACAGTACTTTTTTGGAAGCAGTGCTTCAGTGCATATTAAGTAGCAAAGATAAAATGTTTTCTTATCAAGAGCAAATGTAGTAGGTAGCAAACATGACTTGGTGCTGACAGCATGTGTGTTTTATTGCAGGATACCGACATCAATGAGGCCCTGGCATCAGTCACAGTTGGTGTTCTGAGTGAAGACGATCCCCCGCAGGGTTCAAGCTCAGGCTATCTCCATCCTACCTCACTGCCATTGTCATTGAGGGAAATCTGGTCATGGACAACATTAAAGACTTCCCTCAGGCGGTTTGCCTATTATTTGGACTTACCTATGCTTTACACTTGGATTTCCCAAAGTACATGGCACATACACTCAGATTTATTCAGACAGTAATGCCTGGTTTGGGAAACAAAACTCTTTCTCCAAAACTACAAAGCCTCAGAAACAGTCTAATGATCTAGATAACCCAGTGGATTACTTGTCAGACTAAAGCTAATAATCAGCGAGTAGTCGTCAGACAGGATTTGGCAATTGTTTTATTCATTATTGTATTCTTGTGATATACTTTGCAAAATTCATAGCTATTTCCTCTAAGGTGAGGTCAGGCTGGCTTTACCAGTACAGTTCAGTTCAGTACTGTTAAAGCACTTGTTCATATTTAAACCTTTAGCATGGAATGCAAAGAAGATGGCAGCATTTGTGACCACAAAAGTTGATTCCTTGGCGTTTTAAAAAGAAACAAAGAAACAAAAAAATGTGGCTAGAAAAGACTCAAATGTTCTCATGTATGCTTTTGAATTGAAGCAAATCCTTAATTTTTGTCAACAGTCTAAGGTTTGATGTCATTTTTGATTAAGGTTAATGGTAACTGTGTAAAACAAAAACATCTTAATAGCATTTCACATTTTGAAAGCAAATACACATAAAAATTGAAAGTTGATTACAATAATTCTTTAGCAGTACAATGCAGTCGCTTAGTACCAGGTTATCGGGGCATCTTGTTCACTTGTACTTTGGTTAGTAGTACTTGGGATACTGGGGTTAGTTTTTCTGATTAGTACATCTTTCTTTTCGTGTGCAAGTAATGAACATGTTCTATGTTTCCTTTCTACATTAGAACTGGTTCTGCAGTTAAACATAAAACCACAAATGTTAGTTTTTTTGTTTTGATTTTTTAGCCATTTAAAAATGAGATTTTGTCTTTACATTTAGACTACATTTTCATCTGAACAATAAATAATTTGGTAGTGTAACTTGAATTACAAACTCATCAATATGAGCAACATAAATTTGATTTCAAAATGCCTAGGAAATATAATAATAATTTTGAATATTCTGAGGTTATTGTTTACATTTTAGGTGAATGAGGAAAAAAAAAGTTTTAATTGGACAATCTTAAAAAATGCTGAATTTTAACAGTTATTATGGTTAAAGTGTATGACCCGGTTACTGTGTTCACCAGATATCAACACAATTTCGATCCGCTCCTCACGTGTTAACCTCTTCGACATGTCAATGGCTGTGAACAAAGAGAAACTTGTAAATAACTCATGAAAGAATAAAGTTACGTTGAAACCAAGAACACCATTGTTTTTCTTGTGACATTACCAATAAGATTGATGTGTCACATGGCCCTCTTCCTATTGAAAAAACAAAAGTTGTATCCAAGATGGCCGACTTCTAACTGGCCACCATGGTCACCACCCATCTCAAGGAGTTTGCCCCCTCACATATACTAATGTGCCACAAACAGGACTTTAATATCACCAACCATTCCCATGTTATTACGGTGTATCCATATAAATGGCCCACCCTGTATATGTACATAGATGTGGGTGAATGTGCACAGCATGCAGCGATGTATTGACATATATAAAGGAGCGAGATGCACTGTGGAAAAGTTTAAAAGTTACATTTAGTTAGTTTACACAGCCCTTGGTTACCCCCCGTATATCGGTTCATGTTGTAAAGTTCCTGTCCCCCCCAAATAAAAAGTGCTTTATACAACATTACCCCATTCACTGTGCTTTTCAGTGCTTCCTAGCTAACATTAACACACATTCATACTGCAATGGATGCATCGGACAGCAAAGCAGGGTTAATATCTTGCCCAGTGACACTTGGCATGCAAACTGGAGGAGCCAGGATTTGAAACACTAACTTTCAGATCAGTAGATGACCTGCTCTACCTCCTGAGCTACAGCCACCTTGGGGGTGGAGTCATGGGCAACGCAGGGTTGCTGGTGAGGAGACTTTCTCATTTTTCCCACATTTTTTCTCCCATCTGATTTCTCCTCTGTTTATCTTTCTTCATGCCACCTAGGCCACTTCCTCTCTCAACCAATTACATCTTCCATTAATACTCACTCCTACCTCACAGTCGGAGATAGTATGTGTGTGTGGCTTCCACAGCCAGACAGTTTGTTTGTTGTCTGATGCCTTCACTGACACAGTGTTAATAGATACCAGCCACTTCAAATCCCCACACAACTTCACATTCCAGGCTTGACTTGATATCACACATGCTTACACACACACGCCTAAGAATTTGGATTGGCCATCACCCATCATCTTTATATAAAATATTCACTGATGATCTCTGTATGCCGTCATTTATCCCTCCTAGCTTTTATTGGATTTTTTTTTTTTTTTGGGGGGGGGGGGGGGGGGGGGGGGGGCGGGGGATATGGTTGTTGGCTTGCCTTTCTCATTGACGGTATTTGCAGGCCATCACCTACCTGCTTCCACTGATGATAAATATGAGGCGGTCAACTTCCTATTTTTTCAGCATAATTTTAATACAACAGCCAAATTTCCTGAGGTTATTGAAAGGTTTTCAGCGACCTTCTTTCTTATGATCCTGGGTTCTGTGACCCAGTGTTTTGAGTTTTCTTATATTTTGATGTTTATGGTTTATGTTTAAGTTTATTTAGTTATCTTAAGCTAATTTCTATTTTGCCAGATTGCCGCTATAGTTCATTGTTTATTAGACTCCCCTTGTGTTTTTGCCCCCCGTGTTTAAGTCTCCCCCGCCCTCATGTGTTTCAGTAATGTCTTTGTCTCCCATATCCTCCTCTTGTTTACATGTTTTCCCCTTGTGACCCATTCCTTCTGTCACAGGTGTTCCCCCCAGCCATCATGTTCTGTTTGTGCTTACCTATGTCCATGTCTCATCTCCTGTCCCCTTTTCCCTGTATGTATTTATAGTGTGCATGTTCCTCATCGGTTCGCCATGATAAGTCTGCGTGTCTTGATCTGTCATATGTTTCATGTCTGCGTTGTCAAGCTCGTGTTGTCATTGTCATCTCTTATCCACCTTGAGGAATCAGCAGCCAAAACACTCTATTTATGATTATTATATCTTAACTCTTTAAGACCTACCATAGAAGCAAGTCTGCCAGAGCTTATATTATATTTTTACATGCTGTGGAGCCATTTTTGGGAGCATTTCAAGTTGATATACATCAATACAACCATTATAGCCCAAATTTTAATAATATGTCTGCATTAAGTGCATAGTAATTACATAAATTGCAAAAAAGTGCAATAAACTACAAAAAAATGTAAAATCGTCTTTGTTTTTTTAACATATATTTCTAGTTAGAGAAATTTAAGAGGCTTATCCCTCAAAACTGTAAAAACAAAAAAGTTGCACAAAATAGTTTCCCACCACAGGAAATTTATTTTGAGTGTCTTCATAGTTTTATTTTTGAAATACACCAATTTTTATATACTGCAGGAAAAACGAAAATAAATATTATAATGCAAATTTGCAAAAAAGCAGCATATGCATCAAAATAAACTATTTCCAGCAGCAATATGAGTCCTAAGCATCCCAGAAACCACACAGAAAGTCATAAAGTCAAAGATAACTTTTAAAAACACCAGTATAGTCTCATGAGGCCCCGATGGTAAAAAAAAATACATTTCCACAAAATGACGTCACTTCCGGTTTCGGGCAGGTAATGGCGGACATGCGATAGTTTGCGCTGTTGGACGTAGGAAGTGTTACAAACAGCTAATCGGATCGGCAAAGCGTGTTTCTGGAATATTATGTTTTTGTTGCTGCAAGTGCTTTTTATGCAGTTTTTGCAAAGCTATATGTGGAAGGAAACTGTGACCGAGGACAAGCTGATGGCATAAGATGGAAGTACAACTCCTCCGGGTTCATATGCAAAAAAAAATATTGCGCTAGCTTACGTGGTTGCAGAGCTACCGGGATTTAAAAATAGTTATGCAAAATGGAGCGTGTCCGCTCCGACCGGCTTTAAAGGGTTAAAGCATTGGATAATAAAAATTGAAAAAAAAAATGTACATGAACCCCCTTCATTCACAAAGCCGCAGTCTGTAAACGGTAACTACAGCCAACTTCCCAAAAGGGAGAGAGTGCCTAACTTAATAATAATAATGATGATAACTTTATTTATTAGTGCTTTCAAACAAAGTGCTGAACAGCTTAAGACTTAGCATTACACAGAGTTTTATATGGAAAGAGTGTGCATGTGTATCAGATGCTCGCCCTTTTCTCACGTCTCTTGCTTGATAACTTGCCGGTCTAATGACAGTGAGAGCAATGCTGGCTGAGACTTTTTATCGCACACCAATAACCCATCTTATCATAGGGCTTAGTGTCCCTTCACCTTGAAGCTTCGACACTTTTGCCTTAAATGTCAGAATAAAGAGAGAGACAGAGCTGTCTATTTTTTATCACTTTCATCAAATTTAGGAGTACATATAAACTAAGTTTATTGTTAATTAATAAGAAAACTCCCGATGATTCCATTCTGAGCTTAAGAAGCTTCTAATAGGTTAGTAGAGTCCATGTGAGTAAATTGATGGCACACCTGTGGATGCATATAAGGCACCCCCAAAACACAGAGTCCATTTCTTTGACATGGGAAAATCAAGAGATATCAACCAAAACACCAGGAAAAGAATTTTGGACCTCCATAAGTGTGGCTCAATTTTAAATACAATTTGGGTAATACAGACAATTTCTCTCTTTGCTCTTAAATTTAACAAACATGTTTTTTTATATTAATCAATCAAAAAAACATTTAGTCTGATTTTATGTTTTACATTTCAAGAGCCTCATTTTGACACACTTCTTCATACATGTTAAAAAGTGGAATTGTTAATTTGTCTTGGAAAGTTTTATAAAATTCGATCGGAAAGCCAGGTGGCCTCCGACCCGCATGCTCCTGCAGACCAGCGTGAGAGGGCCATGTCCACCTACCAAGACCTTGCCCGACAGGTCAAATGCAGCTGCCGACGTGACAAGCGTGAATGGATCGGAGCTAAAGGCATGGAAGCCTAAGAAGCAGCTGACTGGAAAGATACCCAAACCTTCTATCGCATTTCTGAGATCTATTATTTATCAATTTATTTTCATTTGGGCCATACAGACTCACCAAGTTTAAAGTAATAGAAAGGATAGTCCCCTGAGTGATTACATACCTACCACTGGGGTCTTTTATTATTTTCATCATTTGGAATGGTATGCTTCTATGAATCAAAATAATTACACCTCTCGCATAGTTATTGTATGATGCGTGGATCACCTGGCCAGGCCATCTGTTCTTCACAAGGTTTAGTTCACAGTCTGTCAGATGTGTTTCTTGAAGAAACACTATTTTTAATTTCAATTGTTTGATCCTGCTTATAAGCTGTTTCAGTTTGATTAGTTTCCTGAGACGCCTAACATTCCAACTTGTGACTGTTATGTCAGAGATATTGTGGGTATTTATTTGGTCCATACTTGGAGTTTTTATTCTGTAATATTAATATAATAACACATGATGCTGAGTAAACAAAAGTGACAAGTAAGTTTTTGAATAAAGTAAAATAGAGAAATAAATAGAGGAAACAAAACCCTGGCATTGACCCATAACACGGAAAGTCCCCCCCCCTTCCCTTACTCAGAGGAGTAAACTAGGGGCCTGTGCTATTCCACTATAAAGGGGAGTAGCTGAACTATAAGAAACCAACTTCAAAAGCAACAGTGGTGTCCGTCAACCGTGCATACACCATATTCAAAAACATAAACATAACAAACCCATATGAACATGTTAACCTATCAGACTAGCCACTAAATTAGAATAATTCCGTGGTCGTGTCCTTTTTGTGACTTACAGAATCCCTCTTAAAAGAATAGAAGTTTAACAAAAGTAGGTAACATCGTTGTGTTCAAGAGGGAGAAAGAGATAAAACAACAAACAAAGAACTACATTTGTAATGTTTGAGAATTTTCCATTACGTTTTAATAACACTACTACAAAGTCCAGAAAAGAAAAAAAAAAATCTGTGTCCAATAACATGGCAAGTCAGTAGCAAAAAGCCAAATAGTAAAAAGCCACAGCGTTTTACAGCTCATCTATTAATTATGAGCAGCTGATTCTGCATGTCAGAGAGTGAAACGCTCACCGCTACAGTTAGTCCTATCTAATGTGACTACGGTGGAAATCCCTGGACTCCTTTGGAGATAAAAACAGGCGTATCTTCCCATCGTGGAGGATCCTCATCCTGCATGGATTATATTGAAAACTGCGGAACATTCCTTTGTCGGCGAACACTTTTCTGATAACGTTGAACTCGGCTCTCAGCTGAGAAATCCTGGGTGAAAAAGAGTTTGTTTCCGTCGTGCTCGATGTTACTTTGTTTTGTGGAGCAGAAAACAAACTCCTGATCTTGGAAGTTCAGGAATCGGATAAGGACAGCTCTGTGTTGGTTTGGCTTTGTATGTGCTAGGGTGTGGTGAGCCCTATCAATAATAAACAACCTGCCGGTCTCAAGCCAGCGCGGTAACATCTCCCGTATAAACTCCAGCAGTGGCCACTGACCCTCGGCGCCCTCCTGGAGGCCAAACAGCCGCAGGTTCTTCCTTCGGTCCCGGTTCTCCAGGTTGTCGTTTTTTGCCTCCAGGTAGGATATTCACTTCATGGTGTTACTGAGATCGGCCACACTCTTTTCCAAGAGCTCCTCTGCCAACATTATTCTGTTTTCAGCTTCCTCCAGTCGTGCAGCATTTGCAGCAACATTTCGTTTTACGTCCGTCATGTTTTTCTCCAAAGCAGCAACCGATGGTCGTCTATGCTGTCCAGCTCAGTGACCGAAGTTAAGCTAACACCATGCTAAGGTCACTCATGCTACTAGCACTAGCGGCTCCCTCGTTGTTTTCAGGTGTTGCCAAAATATAGGTTTTAACTGCTTTTTGGGAACCACGTTTTTGGGTGAAAATATCACAGTCCTTGAGATTAATCTTTTTTTGACATTTTCCAATACCGTTTAAGTTTCTACTTTTGGGTTGTTCTGGGTTTTTAATGCAGGCTACACGGAGCAACCACTTTAAGCTGCCATCTTGGTCCGCGGCTCCATAGCCAATATAAAACATATTTAGAGTTTTTTCTTTGCTACATAATTCCATTCCATAATTCCATCTTGCTTCATATATTTGATGTCTTCAATATGTATCTACAAAGTGGTAAAAGTAAAGAGAAAAAAAGAAAAAATGAGAAAGTATGTCCAAACGTTTGACTTGTGGTGTAGGTGAAAAAGAAAAGACCATATGTGAATCGAAGAGGGAGCCTAAGAGTACATCTTTCAACATCTTACAATGCTGTGATTGCAGCCATTCCCCAACTCTCTGTGAATGGTACTCATGGCCATCGATCAATTGATTTGGCACTATATAAATAAAATTGAATTGAATTGAACTGAAATTGTTACTGATGTTAATCTCATATAATCTCTAATGTCATTGTAATTGTGAAGTTATATAATGTTAAAAATATTTTTGATATTTGAAAAAATAATGTTTTAAAGACCTCAAACAAAGTGATTTGTCCTATGAACTTGAAGCATATTAAAATTGTGCATTTTATTATCTTTACCCATGTAATCGCAACAGAATTGGCTGAAATCTTTGGCTTCTATAAGCTGTAAAAAGATGAGTTTTTTTTTTTTTACATATGTTCGTATGTTATTTTGTAAAGCTTTATAGCATCATTGTGACGTCATAGGGTATCGTATTGAAAAATATAAAGTGTCTCTATTACTCAATATGGTTTCTTGAAAAAAAATTAAGGTCGGCCACTAATAATGAAAGTTAAGATCAATTCCTTCGCCAACCTAGGTACTCATGTCCCCCAAGGCCATGTATTTTGGTTTTGTCACGGGCAGCGGAAGGACCTAAACACAGACTGAAATCACAAGATTAGGTTGTTTATTTTCCACAAACACCAAGTGCAATATCTACAAGTGCAGAGAAACGGGTCCAGGGGGTTCCGAGGGTCACGAAGGCAGTTTAGGGAAAACACAAGCAGAGATTCACATAGATACTCCTCCTCCCGGGGATTCTTCACCCAGCTCGCACCACACCGACTCACCCAACTCAAAAGTAGTGGCAGAAGGTCCTCAGGCTAGGGTTGAATCTGACACATTTATATTTGGTATGACATTGACCCAATTTTCACCAAGATTAAATCAGTTCAAGCTGTTATCAGTTTCTGTCATCACAGAAAAATAATAAAGTGATATCTTGAAAACTGTGTATGCCAGACTGCTAACAGACAGTTAAATATACAGAAAAAAACCCAAATCCAACCAATTAAATACTCCCTCCCTTCGAGGGTAAACTAAAAATACCCACTGTATTATTGTATTTCCATACTGTGTACTTTAACCCTTTAAAGCTGGTTGGAGCGGGCACGCTCTGTTTTGCGTAACTAGTTTTAAATCCCGGTAGCTCTGCAACCACGTAAGCTAGCGCAATAATTTTTTTTGCATATGAAACCGGAGGAGTTGTACTTACATCTTATGCCATCAGCTTGTCCTCGGTCACAGTTTCCTTCCACATATAGCTTTGCAAAAACTGCATAAAAAGCACTTGCAGCAACAAAAACATAATATTCCAGAAACACGCTTTGCTGATCCGATCAGCTGTTCATAACACTTCCCGTTGGAATAGACGTCAGCGCGAACTTTTGCATGTCCGCCATGACCTGCCCGAAACCGGAAGTGACGTCATTTTCGCAGAAATGTAGTTTTTTTTTTACAATCAGGGCCTCATGAGCCTATACTGGTGTTTTTAAAAGTTATCTTTGACTTCATGACTTTCTGTGTCATTTCTGGGATGCTTAGGACTCATATTGCACTGCTGGAAATAGTTTATTTTGATGCAGATGCTGCTTTTTTGCAAATTTGCATTATAATATTTATTTTCGTTTTTCCTGCAGTGTATAAAAATTGGTGTATTTCAAAAATAAAACTATGAAGACACTCAAAATAAATTTCCTGTGGTGGGAAACTAGTTTGTGCAACTTTTTTGTATTTACAGTTTTGAGGGATAAGCCTCTTAAATTTCTCTAACTAGAAATATATGTTAAAAAAGCAAAAACGATTTTCAATTTTTTTTGTAGTTTATTACACTTTTTTGCAATTTATGTAATTTCTATGCACTTAATGTATACATATTATTAAAATCTGGGCTATAATGGTTGTATTGATGTATATCAACTTGAAATGCTCCCAGAAATGGCTCCACAGCATGTAAAAATATAATATAAGCTCTGGCGGACTTGGTTCTATGGTAGGTCTTAAAGGGTTAAAGGTCTTTCATCTCACTGGTTCTGGGAGATGGCAGTCTTCTTGACCCATGTCCTATAGGAAAGGCTATGGCCAAAACTTGGACATTTTTACATGTGGAATCCAAACAACAGGCAGTATTACTCTACAGCTAAAGGTCAGATCCCATTCATTGCAACTAAACCTGCAGTAAGAAATAATAATAATGCTACAATGAAAACCTTTGCACTAACTACATATAGAAATACAATTCTGTCAAGTTTTAAAAGATGTTTCCCCCATACGTCTTTTCTGCTGTTCTATTTTATACTTGTATTTGTACACAGGGCACAGCACAAAAGCCTAAAACTATGTTAAACCCTTTTGAATGATCAGTAAGGGTCCAGTTTTGCTCCCATCATTCCTAACAGGCTATAACAGATGGCTTTTCTAAGCACAAGTTTCTTACACAGGTCTCTCCCCACAGTTGCAAACTGCTTGCTCGAAAGGGATGGTTTGATTGTTGACTTGACTTGACGTGACTGCTGTTGTGATTTGGCAATATAAATTGAAATAAATTGTGTCTATAAAAGTGCTCTATAGTACAATAAATTACAATCTATCACTCTCCATTTTGAACTAAGTAGGGACATGTCTATTTTTGCATGTATATTTGCAGACATAACAGTTAGCAGTAGAAGAGAAGCAAGAAGTTATGGGCCTCATAATAACATAGAGTGACCCCAAAGTCCGGGCATTAATCATTATAAGCTGCCATGACAGTAAAATCAAAGGCTTTGCCCCTATAGCATTCCTCTTTGCCTTGGTGGTCTCAATAGATCCAGGATGCTCCAGTGTACTAACCGACTTTATAAGACAGAAGGAGAGGGAGGGAGTGTGAAAGTGAAAAGGTGTCATGAAGCAGTTTCTACAACCTAGGGACATTATTCATCTTTGTCTTTTTACCATTTGCTATGGCATCAATAAATGATGATGTCTGATTCCTGACCATGCACGTACACATACACACACTCACGCACACAAACACGCACACACCAATTTATAAACTTTATGATTAGATGGCCACAATTGCTATCATATAGCAGTAAAATTAACTGTACTCTCAGAGAGACAATATGTCCTCCTGAATATCCTGTCAAATACAGTTTTACTGAGTCTGTGTGTTAACTACAGTTAAAATTGAATTAGGCCTGATTACCATAAAAGGGTAAATTGTATCATTATAAAGCTAATGTATGTCTTTTATTTACTTTACCAAAGACAGTGGTTTCATTTTAACTTCCATACATCCACAGTTGCCTCAAGGTGTTTTATATTGTAAGGTAAACCATACAGTAATACAAAAAAACAAGAGAAAACTCAACAAACATATGACCCCCTATGAGCAAGTAAATTGGGGACAGTGAGCAGAAAAAAATCCCTTTAAACCAGAAAAAAATCAGACTCTAGAGGAGCCTCTCATTCTACTTTTAAACCAAAAGTAATTCAATTCAATTCAAACTATTTATATAGCGCCAAATCACAACAAAAGTCACCTCAAGGCGCTTCATAGATACAGAGAAAAGCCCAACAATCATATGACCCCCTATGAGCAGCACTTTGGCGACAGTGGGAAGGAGAAACTCCCTTTTAACAAGAAGAAACCTCCAGCAGAACCAGGCTCAGGGAGGGGCGGGGCCATCTGCTGTGATTGGTTGGTGTGAGAGAAGGAAGACAGGATAAAAGACATGCTGTGGAAGAGAGACAGAGGTTAATAACAGATATGATTCAATGCAGAGAGGTCTGTTAACACATAGTGAGTGAGAAAGGTGACTGGAAAGGAAAAACTCCCAAATCCAAACTGGAAGCTGGTTCCACAGAAGAGGGGCCTGAAAACTGAAGGCTCTGCCTCCCATTCTACTTTTAAATACTCTAGGAACAACAAGTAGGCCTGCAGAGCGAGAGTGAAGTGCTCTAATAGGGTGATATGGTACTACAAGGTCATTAAGATAAGATGGGACCTGATTATTTAAGACCTTGTATGTGAGCAGCAGGATTTTGAATTCTGGATTTAACAGGAAGCCAAAACAGGAGAAATCTGCTCTCTCTTTCTAGTCGCTGTCAGGACTCTTGCTGCAGCATTTTGGATTAGCTGAAGGCTTTTCAGGGAAGTTTTAGGACTTCCTGATAATAATAAATTACAGTCGTCCAGCCTGGAAGTAATAAATGCATGAACTAGTTTTTCAGCGTCACTCTGAGACAGGATATTTCTAATTTTAGAGATGTTACAAATATGGAACAAAACAGTCTTACATATTTGTTTAATATGTGCATTGAAGGACATGTCCTGGTCACCTTCCTTTCAAGAGTTTTTCATATGAAAGGAAGGTTGGAGATTGGCCTATAATTAGCTAAGACTGCTGGGTCTAGAGATGCTTTTTGAGTAAAGGTTTAACTACAGCCAGCTTGAAGGCCTGTGGTACATAGCTGATTATTAGAGATAGGTTGATCATATTTAAGATCGAAGAATCAATTAATGGCAGGACTTCTTTGAGCAGTTTTGTAGGAATGGGGTCTAAAAGACACGTTGATGGTTTTGAGGAAGTAATTATTGAAGTTAACTCAGAAAGATCAATTGGAGAAAAAGAGTCTAACTTAACATCAATGGTACTAAGAGTAGCTGTAGATAATATTACATCTGTGGGATGATTATTGGTCATTTTTTCTCTAATGATTAAAATTTTATTTGTGCAGAAGGTCATGAAGTCATGAGGGCTTTCTTATAAAGCAACAAACTATTTCTCCAGGCTAAATGATGATCTTCTAAATTTGTGACACGCCATTTCCTCTCCAACTTACGAGTTATCTGCTTTAGGCTACGTGTCTGTGAAGGTTCTCAGTCATCCAGGTCATCGTAGTCAAAGGAGCTTGCAAAGAAAAGCCTCTGGACTTCTTTAAGTTGCTTGAAGACGTTTCACCTTCATCCGAGAAGCTTCTTCAGTTCTAAGGTCAAATGGTGGAGAGTCCCAGATATAAACCTAGTGGGAGTTTCCCCCCGCAGAGGGACAAAAGGACCCCCTGATGATCCTCTAATCGCCTGAGCCAAGGTGTGAAACTGGGTGTGGGTCCCAATCAGCCAGAGTTTCGGGTGAGTTCATTGTGAAACCTGGCCCCACCTTATCATGCGAATTCCTGAGGTCAGATGGCCCAGGATGTGAGTGGACGTTAAGGCGTCTGGGGAGGGATCTCAAAACTGGATTATAGATGGCAGAGAGTTGGTGTCGTAAACCACCGCCTCTGTTCAAAGATGGTCGCTCACAGTGGACATAGATGGCTTCTTTCACTCCTCTTTCAAACCATCTGTCCTCTCTGTCCAAAATGTGAACATTGGCATCCTCAAAAGAGTGACCTTTGACCTTTAGATGCAGATGAACAGCTGAGTCTTGTCCTGTGGAGGTGGCTCTTCTGTGTTGTGCCATGCGCTTATGAAGTGGCATCTACATGAATGTTAAAATCACCCACAATAATTATTTTGTCTGAGCTGAACACCAAATCAGATAAAAAGACAGAAACTCTGTGTAAGGCCCAGGTGGACGATAGATGATAACAAGTAAGACTGGTTTCTGAGTTTCACAGCTGGGGTGGACCAGGCTAAGCATCAGGCTTTCAAATGAATTTAAAGTCTGTCTGGGTCTTTTGTTGATTAACAGGCTGGTGTGAAAGATTGCTGCCACACCTCCCCCTCGACCTGTGCTTCAAGGTTTCTGGTAGTTAGAATGACTCGGGGGTGTTGATTCATTTAAACTAACATAATCATCCTGCTGCAACCAGGTTTCTGTAAGGCAGAGTAAATCAATTTGTTGATCAATTTTTAAGTCATGTACTAACAGAGACTTGGAGGAGAGAGACCTAATATTTAATAATCCACATTTCACTGTTTTACTCTTTGGTTCAGATGTGGATACTGTATTGTTCTTTCTTTGTAAATGTTTAAGTTGTTTGTTGCTGGTTTTTAGTTTGTTTTTTGTCTTTTTGGAAGCAGACACAGTCTCTATGGAGATGGGTTTTTGGGGGGGTAGCAGGAGGAGAGAAGCTGCAGAGAGGCGTGTAAGACTGCAACTCTGCTTCCTGGTCCCAACTCTGGATAGTCATATTTTGGGGGATTTAATAAATTTGTCCATATTTCTAGAAATGAGAGCTGCTCCATCCAAAGTGGGATGGATGCCGTCTCTCCTAACAAGACCAGGTTTCCTCCAGAAGGTTTGCCAATTATCTATGAAGCCCACATCGTTTCTGGGACACCACTCAGAGAGCCAGCAATTTAAGGAGAACATGCGGCTAAACATGTCACTCCTGGTCTGATTGGGGAGGGGACCAGAGAAAACTACAGAGTCCGACATAGTTTTGGCAAAGTTGCACACCGATTCAATATTGATTTTAGTGACCTCTGATTGGCATAACCGGGTGTCATTACTGCCAACGTGAATTATGATTTTACTGAATTTACGTTTACCCTTAGCCAGCAGTTTTAAATTTCCCTCAGAGTCACCTGCTCTGGCCCCTGGAAGACAATTAACTATGGTTGCCACTGTCTCTAGTTTCACATGTCTGAGAACAGAATCACCAATTACCAGAGTTTGACCCCCGGCGGGTGTGTCGCCGAGTGGGGAAAACGGTTAGACACATGAACAGGTTGGAGCCGAGTCTCCAATTCAGTAATCCTGATGAGGACTCAAAGTGCATGACTCAGACTCAGGGGATGAACTCAAAATCACAGCTTTATTTGCTGGTCACAGAAAAACGAGCATACAAAGTAAGCTAAACTAAACTGGGAAACAATGAACTAAAACTCACAGGGAGATCCACACAGCAAGAGGGACGACGCGACACTGACTCAGAGAAACACAGGGTTTAAATACACTGGGAATTAACGAGGGGAATGAGACACAGAAGGAGAGCACAGCTGGGAGAAATCAGAACTGACGAGACAGGGAGCAAAGTAGGATACACTCACATGAGACACAGACCTTCAAAGTAAAACAGGAAGACGCAAACTAGACTAGGAGAGACAGAGCAACTAAGAAACACAGACAATACCAACAACAAAGAGACACAGAGGGCAGCTACTAAATACTCAGATAACTAAACAGAATACAAGAAAACCAAACTAAGACACTACACTAAAGAATAAGCTGGGACAACAAAGAGAACTAAGAACATAATACAAAAAACTCAGAGGAACAAGAAACTCAAAACACTGGGTCACTGACCCAGGACCGTGACACCAGAGCTGCAAATATGTTACATTTATTACAGATATCATTACTGCTAAAGGAGGCCGAGGAGTAACTAAACATCTGACACAATGAGCAGAAAAGTGCAGGAGGGACAGATGAAGAAGCCATGGTGCTAGCGAGTCAGCTACGAGCTAAGCTAAGCTAGCGAAAAAGTAAAAACACAGTGAGTGAATACTTAAGTTAGGTAGTGAGTATACAGAGAATGTGCTTCGGATGAGGCACGTAAAGATTATACTATGAAAAAATAATGTATCTAACAGTTTTTAATTAAATTGCTAAGCAGATAAGCTATGCAAAAACACCACTGTGTTTGAGCAGGAACAGGAAATGATACTCTACCGCAGAGCGAGTGAACACCAAGTGACAGCGCCACCAACAGTGCAGCAACCTCCAATAAAAATGCAAGACAAGATGACAACTTCAACAACAACAATAAGAAACGCGAGACTGCAACCACCGCAACGACTCCCGAGACGTTGCTGTCCAAGAACGGGGCTATCTCCTAGTCTTCAGTTCCCTTCAGAGGATTATGATTATTATGATGATTATTATTATTATTATTATTATTATTATTATTATTATTATTATCTTTTCCTCTACAATCAAAAGTAATTTGAATTACCCCTTACTTAATAATTGGTAGCTTACAAACCATGTTTTTGAGCTGTTTACTCATAAAATTATGTTCCTCCAACACTTTTTTACACATTATTTTAAAGTACTTTTAATGTGTCATGCAATAAATTACAGTAATTACATTTATTTAATTTAAGTATTTAACACCAGAGAAACAAATATGTTAAATCTCTAAAATGTTAACTCCATTTAAAGAGTATTTTGCAAAACTACTACTTCCAAGAAAGTGTTCAGTACATGTTCACGTTTTATGCATTTCAATCTTCTCAGTCTTTCATCTTTCTTCTGTAACCACCCTTTAAATCAATTTTACACATACAGGTTTCAAAACAGTTTTTGAAACAATCAATATCGTCATCGGATTCAAAGCATATATTATGCCCATGAGTAGAGCACAGCAACATGGGATATCCTCTCCCTTCAGGATTTCTGTTCCTTCCACCACAATGGTTGCAGTCATATGGTCAGATCCAAGCGCTTGCTGGCCACTGATGATGGCAATGTTTTTATCAACTGGCCGGACCAGGACCGGATCAGGACCAAAACGGAAGCCCCAGAATCCCAAACAAAATGGTCACTACACACAGACTGGGGCTTGAGAGACAGAGTCCAAAACACAGGTCAGGGGGCCGGCCCGGTGGCTGACAGCCTAACAGTTCACTTAGTTCTGGTGGCCGGCCTGGAGGTTTCCAGCACAGGAGCCCAGAGTGAAACAGTTCAGGGGGTCAGCCATGCGGGAGGCAGTGGCAGGTGGTGGAGGATGGGCTCCTCGGGCCCCTCAGCTGATGTGGCATGAGGCTTGATGGGCTCCTCTGTCGGAGACAAAACAGAACCAGCAGGCACATGGGCCTCTTGCAAACACAAAGCAGACTGCAGCTGCGCGGAGCGCTGACTCTGCTCAGGCAGCGACAGCTGGGTGCAGTCCTCAGCTGGGTTCTTAGCCTCCAGTGGACCAGAGTGGGCTGAGGGCTGAACTCAGCCTCTGGGGAGGTCCTGGAGTGGGTCACAGTCTCAGAACTGGCCAGCTCTTGAGGAATGTTTACATTATTATTAGGTCTGTCTCTCTGCTTGGAATAAACCAAAAAAAAAAAACAGTTTCTTTCGGGTTGAATTGACCTACCTTGTTGTACAGGAGAAGTAGGTGAAGATGACAGCTGAATAGGTGGCTGAGCTGAGGGCGACTGAAATAAAGGTGGAGACGATAATGGTGGTGAAGTTGGAGACTGCACTAGCGGGGACACAGGAAACTGAGCAAGTGAAAGAAAGGATGACTGGGCTTGTGGCTGGGCAGCTAACTGAGCTGAAAAACTAATACAAACTAAACTAATACAAAATCAGAATAAACACAAAATTAAATCCAAGGAAACACAAAACGCTGGGTCAAAATTACCCAGGACCATGACAACAACAAAGGATAGTGACTTCATCTTACAGTATGATCTTACGATACAATACAATATAAACCATATACACCAATATACTACCGCTGACAATGTTACATTACTAAGTAGTAAAAACAGTAGTAGCAGTATAACATGTCTTTGAAATTGGACAGAGCAAACATTTGAGTTGGAATGCTATATTAAAACTTTCATTATGACCACTTATGAAATGAATGGACTGGTTTACACAGTGCTACTCTACTTGGGCACTCAAAGGATTTTACACATGTGTCATTCACCCATTCACACAAATTCATACAAACACTTTTTCTACATCAAAGTGCATCAGGAGCAATTCAGGGTTCAGTCATTTGCCCAAGGATAGAGCCAAGAATCGACCAACCTTTTCCCTGGTAGACGCCCTGCTCTAGAGTAATCGTGTTTTCTGAAAATGTGATTCTTGCGGGAGTTTCACCACACACTGATTTACTTTGACTGAAATAATTAAAATTCGTAGTTACATGGTGACTTTCTCTGCAACAGAAAACACAATCCAATCACTTCATCTATACTTTATAGATTCTGTGAAAAAACAAACACACAAACAAAACAAAGCTGGCTAGTAAAAGGAAAGCAGCACACTGTGTAGGAGGCACATAGTGGTAAAACTGAAACCTAGACAGAAGGAAAGACAAACACACACACACACACACACACACTTGCTCTGCTTCTATTTCAACGAGTGACAAAGTGTCCCTGTGGGAAACTAAATAATTATGTGTCAGAGCACTGGAGGTAACAGCGCATGCATCTGTGTATGTGTAGATGTGTGTGTATGCTCTAATGTTAGTGGTGGTGATAAATTAAGATAGATATTGTCTGTCAGATGTAGCTGTTGTTCGCCCTTAACTTTCAGACCTTCCACATTAGTTTGTTTTATCCTTTCCCTAAACACTTCATCTGGATACAGAAAATCCTAGCCCTGTTCCCAGTATTCCTGTTCTGACTCTTGTCTTGTGACAACTAGGATAGATCCCATGCCAAGAAATTAGTAAGTCGCGGCATCCAGTTAGGACTTCATCTTTTGTTGCAAGCACAATCTGAGGCAGTTTTAACCATCTCCAGGCAGGCGTTGCAGATTTGCAACAGTTAAAAACTAACAACCTGATTACCCCACATACATACAGTGGGGCAAAAAAGTATTTAGTCAGCCACCGATTGTGCAAGTTCCCCCACTTAAAATGATGACAGAGGTCAGTAATTTGCACCAGAGGTACACTTCAACTGTGAGAGACAGAATGTGAAAAAAAACATCCATGAATTCACATGGTAGGATTTGTAAAGAATTTATTCGTAAATCAGGGTGGAAAATAAGTATTTGGTCACCTCAAACAAGGAAAATCCCTGGCTCTCACAGACCTGTAACGTCTTCTGTAAGAAGCTTTTCTGTCCCCCACTCGTTACCTGTATGAATGGCACCTGTTTGACCTCATCATCTGTATAAAAGACACCTGTCCACAGCCTTAACCAGTCAGACTCCAAACTCCGCCATGGCCAAGACCTAAGAGCTTTCGAAGGACACCAGGAAAATAATTGTAGACCTGCACCAGACTGGGAAGAGTGAATCTACAATAGGCAAGCAGCTTGGTGTGAAAAAAATCAACTGTGGGAGCAATCATCAGAAAATGGAAGACATACAAGACCACTGATAATCTCCCTCGATCTGGGGCTCCACGCAAGATCTCATCCCGTAGGGTCAAAATGATCATGAGAACGGTGAGCAAAGATCCCAGAACCACACGGGGGGACCTGGTGAATGACCTGCAGAGAGCTGGGACCAAAGTAACAAAGGTCACCATCAGTAACACACTACAACGGCAGGGAATCAAATCCCGCAGTGCCAGACGTGTTCCGCTGCTGAAGCCAGTGCATGTCCAAGCCCGTCTGAAGTTTGCCAGAGAGCACATGGATGATACAGCAGAGGATTGGGAGAATGTCATGTGGTCAGATGAAACCAAAGTAGAACTTTTTGGTATAAACTCAACTCGTCGTGTTTGGAGGAAGAAGAATACTGAGTTGCATCCCAAGAACACCATACCTACTGTGAAGCATGGGGGTGGAAACATCATGCTATGGGGCTGTTTTTCTGCCAAGGGGACAGGACGACTGATCCGTGTTAAGGACAGAATGAATGGGGCCAAGTATCGTGAGATTTTGAGCCAAAACCTCCTTCCATCAGTGAGAACTTTGAAGATGAAACGAGGCTGGGTCTTCCAACATGACAATGATCCAAAACACACCGCCCAGGCAACAAAGGAGTGGCTCCGTAAGAAGCATTTGAAAGTCCTGGAGTGGCCTAGCCAGTCTCCAGACCTCAACCCCATAGAAAATCTGTGGCGGGAGTTGAAAGTCCGTGTTGCTCGGCGACAGCCCCAAAACATCACTGCTCTTGAGAAGATCTGCATGGAGGAATGGGCCAAAATACCAGCTACTGTGTGTGCAAACCTGGTAAAGACCTATAGTAAACATTTGACCTCTGTTATTGCCAACAAAGGTTATGTTACAAAGTATTGAGTTGTATTTTTGTTATTGACCAAATACTTATTTTCCACCCTGATTTACGAATAAATTCTTTACAAATCCTACCATGTGAATTCATGGATTTTTTTTTCACATTCTGTCTCTCACAGTTGAAGTGTACCTCTGGTGCAAATTACTGACCTCTGTCATCATTTTAAGTGGGGGAACTTGCACAATCGGTGGCTGACTAAATACTTTTTTGCCCCACTGTATTTTATGAGTTTTCTTTACTCAGAAGTACCACTGCAGGACTTGGTTGTGCATTAGCAACAAAAAGTTTAATTTGAGCCTGAAAGGGTTAAATCTGTTTGTACAGTATGAACAAAATTCAGATATAAAAATAAAGACAAATCTCTGAATAGTATGCAACATTTAGACACAGATTTGTTCATATGCACAGCTAGTCAATGAGGCCCAGTGTTCCTTTAGTTATTTTGTGCATTTCTCTTGTATATATTTATTATAACTCGAGGCCAGCACTCTCAGCTCAGAAGTTGAGTTTACTTAAAACATTTTTCTAATGTTTTAAGTCTAATTTCTTGGCATGGAATCTATCATAGTTGTCACAAAACAAGAGGCAGAACAGGAATACTGGGAACAGGGCTAGGATTTTCAAAATTTACTTAAAACATTTTTCTAATGTTTTAAGTTTTTGTAAAAAAATTAAGTAATGTGGGATGATAACTTGTATATTTAACTTCAACTTTTGCATCAACCGGAATAACTATTTTACGCACAACACACTCAATTGCAAGTTGAGTCAACTTAAAATCTTTTGCAATGTCAATTTCTTTGGATATTTATTATACTTAATATTTTAAGTCCAGTATAATAAAACAGTTTACTATACCTAAACTATTAAGTCCAGTGTAATTATTTAAGTTGATTTAAATAAAAATATCTAACAAAGTCAGTTTCTTTTTATAATTAATATACTTGAAACTTGCATTCCAGTAAAGTACAATCTAAGTTGATATAACTCATCAATTACAATACTTTTAGTCTACCTGTTCAGAGTGAGAATATTTATTATTTTCCACAAGAAATTTAAACAAGAAAAGCAAAACAAAATAAAATAACAAAATAATCACATTTATTTTTTATTTGTATTTGCAAGTTTTTTCTTTCAGCAGTTGGAGTCAGGGAACATGACGTGCTTTTTAAATTAACAGATTTTTCTCTTCACTACAAACTGTCTTACGAACACATGCCTGCGTAATACTTACAGTACTGCAAGTTACGTTACCTCTGACCAACAAGTTAATGGTTTTTGTTTTAAAATTTCTCAGCCACCATGAACTATGAGCTGAACATGGTTTACATACAGATTTTAATTGGCCATTCACCAGCACAATGCTGCAAACATGCAGTACAGTAGCCAATAATTGTGAATATGAGAACTACAATTATGCTATTTTTTTGTGCAAATTTACTACTTTTGTTTATTAGTACACACAATTTTTGCAATAGTTATGCTACATATTTCGTCCATAAGTCTATGGACACGTTTTTGCTTTTACATTTTCACAAAAACCATAGCTTACTTTTGATCAAAATTCAACATTTTAGCTAGGTGTAATTCTTCATACATACAACATGTAAATACTCTAGAAAGGGATATCAGTATAGCTACTTTAAAAAGAATCTCTAAAATGTTGTTAAGTCCCAGGCTCTAAAAACTCTAAAACTCACAAATGTTGCAGAAAGGATTCTTAATAATGACATACTGACTTTGTACACCTAACAGTATGTGGTTTGCTTAGTGTTTTTACTGGCTATAAACCTTTATTGGCACATGAATCCCAGCAGAGAAAGAAAAACTGTAAAAAAACAAAACAAAAAAAAAGGCCACAATTGAAGATACTCCAAACCTGAACAAAACTGAATCCTTGTAATTGTTGCTACCAAAGCAGGCAAAATGACCTGGAGGTTATAGCTTCAGGCAAAATACCTAATGTTGAGTTTTCAATAGTTTAAATTGTTTTTAACAGCCTCTTCTGAGTATAAAATTAACTACAAACATTATGAAATTGTTTGGCCAAAATCTGCTTAGCAACGGGTAGAGCATTATGTTAAAAAGTGATATAATTACTATTATATCACTAGAGGAACACAAAAAAGCCAAACAACACACAAACATAGCAAATACTGGATAACTAGATGACCAATGACCCCCAATGAAACCCGATGTGTCATGTTTCAGCTGTGTGCAGGCAGGAATTGGACCCAAACGCAAACTCACTAGAAACGGGATTGAACTCAAAATGGCAGCTTTGATTGCTGAACAAAGAACGTCTACAAAACCTAAACTGAGAAGAATCTAACAAAACACACACAGGGAGAAACCAGAACTGACAAGACAAGGGAGCAAAGTAGGATACACTCACATGAGACACAGACCTTCAAAGTAAAACAGGAAGTAGCACAGACGCAAACTAGACTAGGGGAGAGAGAGCACGGGGAAAACACAAGGAGGGGAAACGAGGGCTCACAGATACACAGAGGGGCACACAGGGGGTAATCAAATAAGGAGCATCTTAACAGAACAACCTAGAACCAGGGCATAAATAAAGAACAAAACACAAAAAAACTAAGAATGCTGGGCCAACACGGCCCAGGATCATGACATGATGAGCTTCCTCCAGGTTGTGGTCATCCATTCATTCTGGACAATTGGGCCTTGAATTCATTTCCTCTTTCTTTGGCTTCTTAATGGCTTTGTTGGGAGGGTCACCACTTGTGGAGTACCTTCTACGTTTACCACCATTCAAAGCAACATCAAGTCGGCCCAGCTGGCACATTTGTGTTCTACAGTTCCTCATTTGAACCTGAGACTATTCTTTCAGCCATCCCATCCACAGGATGGCCCTGATTCTTTAAGGCATGGGTGTGCTTGTACTAAGGCTTTTTGCAACTGCTTCAAACTCTTCCCTTGTTGGGTATGCTTTGAATGAATACATGGCTTCTGTATATCGTGTTTCATCTCTTTTATAACCTCAAGACAATTTCTATCCCTGAGATACAGCAGCAAATATAGCAGAAGACTTTGGGAAATTTGGGAATTTCAAATTCCTCTGGCCACTGAGAGCTTCTTTCAGAGGAGACAGACAAGATCTCGGTGTCTCCCAGGCTGACGGTGCCACTAGACAATTGTTGGAATTGTTGTGATTATTTTGATGGTTGGTTTCTCAGGAAGCTCAGAGATATGTGAGGTTACAGAATTCATTGTTAAATTCTGGATCCTGGTGTTGTAGGGTGAAATCGTAGCGAACCAAGCAAATCAAATGTGTCCGGTCTTGTTTCCGTGGTCATCTTTCTAACATCTCCCTCAGTGACTATAATCCTTGTGGTAAATTTCTGCTGCACAGCCATCTGGGGAAAACGGACAGGTATTTAGCAACTCTGGAAATGTGAATTGTAGCATGTGATATCTTGCAGTTCAGGAAATTCAGTGTCTCTTCAGTATGCCCTGGTGCCACAACAAGCTCAACAATGTCTTTGAGAAGCATGAGAGTTCCCCAAGTGTTGTTACCTTCAGGGATATAGTGGCCATTAAGAAATGGAAGGAGCCTTATTAGACACCAATTCTCATGAGCCTTTGCCACCAATGGTCCCTTTGGCTGAAAATTTCCTTACAATAATTTGAGATTTGTCTGTTTGTCAGCAAATGTGTAATTAAAGGACCTAAAAGACTGGTTTAGCCTAAAGTGAAACACTTCTTGCCAATCAGAGCTGGTAGACAAAGGCATAAGTCATCTTGACAAAGGATGGTACCCGTCTCTGCAGCCTTATGACTTTACGGTCTAGTACAGGCTAGGGAAGTCAAATGTGGTTGCTGACTGTTTATCTAGGATGACAGAGGACTGAAGCACTCTGTGCTTAAGAGACAGGGGAGGAAATGTAAAGAAGAGGACTCCCTTAGTACAGTTATTCATATTTTCATTTCTATAGCACTTTAGAAGCACACCTTTCACTTTATTAACCCTTTAAAACCGGTCAGAGCGGGCATGCTCCGTTTTGCGTAACTATTTTTAAATCCCGGTAGCTCTGCAACAACGTGAGCTAGCGCAATAGTTTTTTTTGCATATGAAACCGGAGGAGTTGTACTTACATCTTATGCCATCAGCTTGTCCTCGGTCACAGTTTCCTTCCACATATAGCTTTGCAAAAACTGCATAAAAAGCACTTGCAGCAACAAAAACATAATATTCCAGAAACACGCTTTGCCGATCCGATCAACTGTTCATAACACTTCCTACGTCCATCAGCGTGAACTATCGCATGTCCGCCATGACCTGCCCGAAACCGGAAGTGACGTAATTTTGCAGAAATGTAGTTTTTTTACCATCAGGGCCTCATGAGCCTATACTGGTGTTTTTAAAAGTTATGTTTGACTTTATGACTTTCTGTGTCGTTTCTGGGATGCTTAGGACTCATATTGCACTGCTGGAAATAGTTTATTTTGATGCAGATGCTTTTTTGCAAATTTGCACTATAATATTTATTTTAGTTTTTCCTGCAGTGTATAAAAATTGGTGTATTTCAAAAATAAAACTATGAAGACACTCAAAATAAATTTCCTGTGGTGGGAAACTATTTTGTGCAACTTTTTTGTATTTACAGTTTTGAGGGATAAGCCTCTTAAATTTCTCTAACTAGAAATATATGTTAAAAAACAAAAACAATTTTAATTTTTTTTGTAGTTTATTGCACTTTTTTGCAATTTATGTAATTACTATGAACTTAATGCAGACATATTATAAAAATTTAGGCTGTAATGGTTGTATTGATGTATATCAACTTGAAATGCTCCCAAAAATGGCTCCACAGCATTTAAACATATAATATAAGCTCTGGCGGACTTGGTTCTATGGTAGGGTTAAGAGCACCTTAACAAGCAATTTCTTTAGCATTGCACTTTAAGCATAGATTTGCACATGACGAACATTTGCACAAAGGAAGTTTAATTATTTATTGAATATTTATCGTGTATTTTAAAATCAGTTGGTGGCCTTTGTTCCAGGTCCTGCACAGCTGCTCCTCATCAAGAAATTTGGATGGTTGTCTTTGAGGAGAAAGGAAAGGTTATGATTGAGAGCAAATAAAATACCATGCTTACTGGTAAACCTTAAGTATTATGCGAGTTAGCTTTAAGCCCAAAATGTTTGGATTTATGACTGTGACTAAAAATTTGTAGAAATATTAAGTAATGAACACCGTTTTGGTTTTTACCTCCAAACATGTTGAGTGTCAGGCTTTTTCTCGCTGTAAACTGGTCGCAGTAATTCTGTTATTTAATGTTAACTTGATTAACCTTGTCACATAATCATGACAGGCACCGGTTGAGCTATTTAAGATGTGTCCAACCTTGACAGAGAACAAAAGAAGGCAAATCACATCTTCTTAGCACAGGAATGCTAATAGTAAAACATCGTGTTTACCACAAGCAGCCACTTCATAAAGAAATCGAATGAGAGGGGAAAAAAAAAAGAGAGAAATGCGGGTCAAAGACAGTCAGTTTCGATTTCTCCGTTGCAAACATGGTGGCCTAGCCAACAGATGTCTAGCAGACGAAAATTAAAGCTAATTATTTCCACTGCTGTTAAACCATCCGTCAGTTATCAACCACTGAACTGGGTCCCGTAAGGGGGTAGCAGCCTTATCAGGCTCAACAACACAACAACAAATTAGCCTTAAATCGTCTTCAGACTGTGCAGAATGCTGCAGCACATCTCTTAACAGCCACCAAGAGAAGATCTCATATTACTCCAGTTTAGCCTCCCTTCACTGGTTGCCTGTAAGTTTTAGGTTTCATTTTAAAATTTGAGTTCTAACCTTTAGGGCCCTACATGGTCAAGCTCCCCAATATTTATCTGACCTGCTGACACGGCATTCATCTTCTCGAGCTTTAAGGTCATTAGATCAGAGGCTGGTGGTGGTACCGCACACTTGTTTAAAAACCCGTGGTGATCGGGCCTTTTAGGCAGTGGCACCACGGTTGTGGAAGTCTTTTCCACGGTCTCTATACTGCATGGTAGGGGTGGGGGAAAAAAATGGATACTGTGTAGTATGGTGGTATTTTGTTTGCTAATAATGTATCGATACAGGGACAGCAGAAATCGATATTTTGTTACAAAAAAGGTTTTTGTGCTCTGACTTCAGAGCATGTTGATCCTTTTTCTGAGCAAGAATCCTGACATTCCTTCACTGTCCAAATGTGTTCAACTTGTTTATGGCAGCAATAAACATGACAGTTTACTTATTTTAATTTAAGACATGTTTTATTTTAATTAAGTTTAAAACTTTTTTATTTAATGTAAAATTATATTTTGTTTTAATTTACTTTCAAATTCTTCAGTTGCTGAAGGGGCTGCATAGTTTTCATAAACTGCATAGTTCAGAATAGCTATAATTGTACCAGATGGTTGATTCAGTTAAGTTGGACTAGACTGTAATACAAACCGTTCAGTTTGTCAACAATCAAACTGAAATGAGAGAAAGACTGAGTGTGAGACTTTGATATTAGAGAAAATGAATATTGATAAAGTTTACCTTTATGTACAGAATCTGAATATCGCAAAATATTTTTAAAAATTACAATAATATCGTATCGTGAGTTAAGTATTGTGATAATATCGTATCGTGGGATGTATGGTGATTCCCACCTCTATTGCACTCCATTGATTCTTTTAAAAAAAACAAAAAAAAAACAACTGAAGACATTTTTATTTAGAAAAGCATTTGATTACTTTCTTCTTATGTTGTTTTTATTGTTTTACATTAGTTTTATTTACTGTTACATTGTGTTATATTTCCATTTCTTGTGTTGTAAAGGACTTTGTGATTTGTATCTATGAAAAGTGCTATATAATTACTTGCTTACCTTTTTACACCAGCAGTCTCAATCAGCTCCTCCAGTGGAGCTTTTAATGTTGAGAAACATTAACTTACAGCCGCTCGAACTTACAAACTATTCATGTCATGATAAACACCTTGGAGTAGTAAAACATTAAAAGCTGACAAAGTTAGTCTTCTTCAAATGCAAAAGAATGACTCTGTCCATGCGGCTCTTCACGTTTACCTTAACATGCTGCAGTAATGCATGACAAAATATGAAGACTTAAAGAGGATCACTTTAATTAATTGAGGCCTCTTTTCCATTTTGTATTTACGTTTGGCTTCTTTATACGTTTTTATGGGCAAATAAAACACGTGAATGAAAATGGAGATAATACTTACTGTTCCCACAAATGGTCCAGCATCTGACGTGAGACTGAAGGCGCAAAGGAAAAAGACATCCTTCACAGCTAAATAAACGAACTGTCATGGGTCTGTGGCCCAGGGATCATGTGTTATTTTTTGATTTGATGAATATTTGATCTGCTCCTGGTCCCTCGCTTCCCTGTGTGTGTGTGAGTCACACCAGGCCTGGAGAATCTCCCGCCTGTGAGCCAGCCACACCTGGGATTAATCACTCACCTGTTGCCGATCTGCCTAATCAAGGAGCCGTACTTAAGAGAGCAGTGGAGCAGCAGTTGGCGTGGGATTGTTACACTAGGAACACTGTTAGTTTGTCAGCTCCATGATTGTGGTTTCTGTTAGCTCCTGTGTAATGGTTTAACTGTTTTTGTCGGTGTTTGGTGGATAGGACTGTACTAAATGTGGCATTTTGTGTTTCTAGGTCAAATGTGGAAACGTGTGGCGGGAGCAGCACACTGTACATAGGAGGACACAACTTCACCACATATCAAGGAGAGGAATCCCGGCCTGGGAATTGGGAACACATTGTGGATTGTTGGCACCGTTTTATAGCTTTATGTAAATAAACACTTTTCCATTAAGAGCTTTCTGCATTTGGGTTCCTTCAATCAACCCTGACACGAACACAGGCACTGCCCATGACCAGAACTTTGTAGTTTTTGGTCATTTAACTGTGCGTGTTACTTTTGTGACAAATTAGTGGAATTTACTTAGGATTTTATAGCAATGACATTAAACTTAAATAATTTGATTATACTTTAATAGAAAGGTTCAAGTCAATAAAAAAAATCTGGGCAAATGGTGAAGCCATCACCTGTGAAGCTAAAAAAATGAGACAAAGTGTTATGGTCCCAAGTCTGTGACTCTGTGTTTATGTTTTAAGTTTATTAATATTCAGTGTTTTTTTTTTTTTTTGTATTTTTTATTTGGGGTGACAAAAAGTGAATCACTTCCCTCAGACTTCCATGTTAAAATGTCCAACTAGAGCTGCAATAGCTCATGTGGCTAAGCAAAAAATCCATCTACTGTAGCTCACAATTTGGGCTCACACAGCTGGGTCAGTGTTTGAGACCATTTCCCGTGTTTCTCCTAACCACACAGTTCCATTACTGTCTATGCTCTTCTATAAAAGAAGGATGAAAATTGAGCAAACATTAAACCAAACACAAGAATGAAATTGTGATGATAAAGTTTATAATCATAAGTTGTCCATCTGAATACAGGGACATGGCTCCTTTGATTCACCCTAATTAAAACCACTGATCTGTTCGTCTCCAGAGTTTGTGGTTTTGGAACATTTAGGAGGATTTGTCATGAATATACATGACAAACATGGCTGTGGTTCAGGCATGTATGATCTTAAGCATACGGTTTTTTCCATTTTGCTATTCACAATGAATGCAGCTTATAATGTGAAATCTGGTGTTACAAAGTGTTTGTGGGGGTAATAAATGATTTATTCTGAAGCTAATTTATTAAACTTTGTACCTCTACGCAGTTCAAATGTTCCCTATTTAGATTAAATTTGGTTTAGTTCTTGATAAATCATATTTCACTAACTTTTTGTCATGTCCCCATGTCTGTCCAGATTCGTCAGATAAAGAACTAAATAAATGGTTTTAGTTAAATATCTACAACGCTGTACTGTTCTTGCGCCCACACACTTGGTTTTACATTAAATGAGTTTTTAATCAGCCAGCCAACTGGATACACATATACTGTATACACGCTGTATGCTGGTTATTAACATGCTTTTGAGCATCCTTCATTTTCTTTGTGTACATGAGTGGGTGTTAAATGGTTTTCATAAAGAATTTCATTCCATTAGCAGAATTAGTCAACCTGCATCCTTTGCTTTGGTTATTTCAGTATCATTTCTTTTATTGTTTACTCAACTAAGTTACACAAATGCTTTCTTGTTTAAAATGTTATGTTTTTATAATTCAGTGATTTCAAAAGGGTGCAATCAAGGTAATGCACTATACTGGTTTTTACAGTTTAACTCTTCCTGATCACTCAAAGCATTTTGGATTACAAACCAACCCCTGACACAATTTAAACCATTATCTGCTTCAGACGAATGGCCAGTTTAGGATGATTATCCAAACGTGCGGGTTCTTGGACTGTGGGAGGAGACAGAGTACTCAGAGTATTTGGCTTCCTCCCATAGTCCATTGTGTAGAACTACAGGTACAGAGGGATTATGTAAACCAGCGGTCCCCAACCCCGGGCCTCGGACCGGTCCGTGAGTCGTTTGGTACCGGGCCGCGAGAGTTGAGGCTCAGGTGTGAAATGTATAGTTTTCAGGGTTTTATCGGTTTTCAGCGTTATTTTGTTATCGTTTACTCGGTTTTCCTGGGTCTTTTCACGTGTGTTATGAATAAATCTTCTTTTTTTCAGTATTTATCCGCGACACCTTAAAGGCCGGTCGGTGAAAATATTGTCGGGCATAAACCGGTCCGTGGTGCAAAAAAAGGTTGGAGACCGCTGATGTAAACCACACAGATTAGAACCAGGAACTTTCTTACTATGAGGTGAGTCCACTCCTGAAGACCTTCTATGACTCTGTGGTGGCCTCAGCATCTTTTACGGTGTGGTCTGCTGGGGCAGGAGGAGACTGAACAGTAGTGATTAGTAGGTTGCAAACGAAACACCTCTTAGAGCCGGTTCTTTGATGTGAACAACGGGTGTTTTTTATTTTGTTTGTTTTTATTTCCTCCCCCCTTTGTGCAGTAGCACAGGAACAGAGCAGGAGGGAGAGAGAGACAGGGCCAACAACAAGAAACAACATTGACACTTTAGAAAGGTATAGCTAAGAAAATGAGAGACATCAAGAAAAGAAGCAAAATCTGAAATCATTTCAATTTTATTGACAACACAAAGGCAGAGTGAGTCTGCAAGAAAAGGATATCATATAGAGCCGGCTCCGCAAACAACCTGCACAGGCACCTGAGAACTGTCCACCCATCAGTGCAATGGGAAGATAAAACGAGTGTGATATTAATGAAGGTGCCAGTCTGTCTACTGCAACTGTTGATACTGCATCTACAGCATCTTGCAGTACACCACCACAACCACCTAAACCAACACAACTCTATTACACAGTTTTTTGTATTTTATTTTATGTATTTTTTTATTTTTTATATTTTATTTGGAGTGAATAAATAAAAGTGTGTGTGTGTATATATATATATATATATATATATATATATATATATATAACATTAGTAATTCATTTTGTGCATAATTTTATATTGTTCTTGATAATTAATTAAAGCAACAACAACAAAAAAAACGAGCTAAAGAGCTGGAACTTTTTAGTGAGCCGAGCCTAAAGAGCCGGAATTCCCATCACTACTGATCAGGCTGATCCAGAGGGCCAGCTCTGTTCTAGGATGCCCTTCAGAGCTCCAGACTAACTTTTTGCCACGGTTGCACTGGTGCACCACCACAAAAGTTATGTGCACCCAAATTTTTCAAACGCATCGCTTAACACCGCAGTTTTACATGTTCACTTTTTTTTCTCCTTTTTTTTTTTTGTAAATTTCTGTCCATACAGACAACTTTTGATTTGTAAATGATTAGCTAACAATCTTATCAACACAAAGTTCTTTATTTGGAGCACAGTTCTACAAGAAAGACATGTATGAAAAATACAGTAACTTAAGGCGCATTAGGTGAAACCAAACAATCAGATACGTCAAACTCAACGGGGCGGTACTGGAGAGGCAGGTGAGAACACAGCTGATGGCGTTTGGTCTGATGACGGTTTCCTTCCCTTTTTTTAGTGAGACGGGAGAGGAACGGAGGGAAGGCTGGGAACAGCTGAGACCGGAGCTGTACAGACTGTGGACTGTCACAACAAAGGCAAAATTCAAAATAAACATGGCATCTGGCTATAAAGAACCGTGTGTGTGTGTCACAGGGTCCTTATACACACACACACACACAATGCCGTAATATTATGTTGAAGCATGGTACATATTACGGTGCATGAACGCGATAGACGCGACCAAAAAGCACCAGACGCCCCTAGCTGGTCGCGTGCAGTTGCACCTCAACACGTGACTAATTCTTCAAAATATGTAATTTTCACACGCATGAAGCGGAAATGTGGGAGTTAGTAGTGCCAGATGGTATGTTTGCATGATGGCAGCTGTCGATCTAGCGTTTGAAGAGAGAGTTTCCCTTCTCTATTTACTGTGGAGAGCAGAGCAGCGGTGTTAAGGACGTCCTCGCCGTACCTGGGTCTATCAGGTCCTCCAGAAGCGTGAGCAGTTTGGTGGGTTTCACCATTTGCTCCAGGAGCTGCGTCTGGATGACGCTTTCAGTGGTACCACCGTCTTTCCCTCGCCTAGTTTGAGGAGCTGCTGTCCCGCGTCGGTCCAAGCTTCGCCCGCCTAGACACCAACTACAGGTGATTAATCCCACCTGCAGAGCGCCTGTCCATCTGCCTGCGGTTAGTAAAAGTGTTTAATACCGTTGTCCTTTATTAATACATGTGCTAATATATGCTCATTTGAAGTCCCAGTGACTTACCCACAAACCTCTAAAGAATAAAATAAACTAACCTCTTTATTCTCTTAACCAATTGGTCTTCACTATGTTCATATAGTAGTACATTTTTTCATTAGTACAATATGAAATAAATTCTACATGTGTCAAGTTGTGTGCCAATATTTGCTGTGTAGTAGAACTGAGACATTAGTCATTACAAAAATTTGAAATAATATTAAAAATTGGTTAATTGGATAATCCAAATTGCCACTAGGTATGAATGTGAGTGCAAATGGTTGTCTGTCCCTGTGTGTTGGCCCTGCGACAGACTGGCGACCTGTCCAGGGTGTACCCCGCCTCTCGCCCTATGACAGCTGGGATAGGCTCCAGCGCCCCCCGCGACCCTGAAAAGGAGAAGCAGAAGCGAATGGATCGATGGATATTAAAATTCTCTGTAGAGAAAGCAGCTGGTGTTGTAAAGCTCCAGGTGGTTTGATGAGCCTTTCCTCCATATTGAATGAAGGGCTTTGGCTGGACCTGCCCCTTTGAACTAGGTCAGAGCATCACGTCACCAGGCTCCTGATTGGCTGCTCTTCCATTGACTTTACACGTAAACCTGACACTCTGGTCGCGTCTATTGCGTTGGTGTGAACGCAGTGTGGCTTCATAGCTTAGTAAAGTCATACTAAAACATTTGACAGATTTGAGCACCGTGTACCACATAAAATCAGTTCGAGGTCAGTAAGCACAACCAGAATTCATACAGAAGCCACTTTTGAGGTAATGAAAGGATTTATGTCTTAGAGTCCGAAAAATATGGTACTGAAAAAGTTCTTGTGCTTAAAGTGCTTCACTGAACTGAAATTAAACTTAAGGTATCTCAAGATATATAAAATAACAAGAAAGTCAAAATTAAAAGTGCCTCAAAGGCTTTGAGCTGAACATCTCAACATCTGAACATCGTACCTTGGGCATCTGAGAGGTTCCACCCTTGACTATCTCTAGTTGGTTTAGACCACGATATGGGCATAATGTGTGTCTGCTGTCGACCACACGGAGACTTTCAGAGTTGCTTCCATCTTTTAAATTTTTTTTTTTTTTTTTTTTTTGCTTGAGTGGCTGGTTGTTAGTGATGTGTCGGTCGCGAACGAAATGGCTCTTATAGCCGGATCTTTGATGTGAACGACGGGAGCCGGCTCCTTATCGCAAGCCGCTGTTTGTTTGTTTTTTTGTTGTCGTTTTCCCCCCCCCCCTTCTCTCGCCCTCTCTCTCGCACTTTTTTCCCGCTTCACTCCGCACGCGAGCCTTGTGCTTTGTGCTGGGCAGAGGGGGGAGGGGCGGTAGTTAGAGGGAGAGAGAGAGAGAGAGAGAGAGCCAGGGACAACAATGTCACATTAGAAAGTTGCGGATGATAAAGGATTCAGAAAGTTTATTCATGCAGGTCCATATGACAGAATGTGCATCTTCTTTTTGTTTTATATTTAATTTATATTTAATTGTGTTGTGGTTTGCAGTGTTTCACTTTAAATTTGTTTAAAAGGAAAAAAGCTGTAAATTTAAAACACACACATACTTTTACAGCTGTTAGGAGAGGCTTATGGTCAAAGTAACCATTCATTTTACTGTGGTCTAAGGAGCTTGGAAAGAAAAGCGTCTGGACTTCTTTAAGTTGCTTGAAGACGTTTCACCGCTCATCCGAGAAGCTTCTTCAGTTCTAAGGTCAAATGGTGGAGAGTCCCAGATTTAAGCCCTGTGGGAGTTTCCCCCGGAGAGAGAGACAATGGACTCCCTGATGAGCCTCTACATAATCACACGAGGCAAGATGTGAAAACGGGTGTAGGTCACAATCAGCTAAGGTTTTGGGTGAGTTCACTGTGAAACCTAGCCCACCCATGGAGCCACGTCCACAGTATTCTCATTTATTAAAATCTTGTTTTTGTGGGTTTCACGAGCTGGAAGCCCAAATTATGTACAAATATTACAAGTACTGGAAATCGTTTAAGTTGTGGGCCCTGAATCTATAGAAGTTTATTTATTTCCATAATTACATTCAGAACATTAAACTTTTCCATGGCATTCTAATTTTTTGGAAAGGGTCTGTATATCGCTGCTGTCAATTTAACAGGTCCTTAGTGTCTCTAAATAAATAAGGACTGTATACAAAGATTCTACATGTTTAAGTTTTCTCATTGAGATATTTTTCTTTACTAAACACAAAAACTGACACTTTTTCACTTTCCAGGATGAAATATTATCTATAAATGCCAAAATCTTTCTTTCAAGCTTTGTTTTTATTTCTGGTTTAAAAAAAAACAATTTTTACAGCATGTACCCAAGCGTCCTCCTTTTTCCAAGTCACACCCAAGTGCACTGACAGCTAACATGGAGACACGAAGAGACAGTTAAGTTGGATCAAATTAGTGAGCCAGTAAGCAGATGTGTGGTTGACTACCCTCTCAGCAATGGGTAGAGGTAGTCGCTGACACTTTGGTCTCCCAATTAGGTGTATTTAGAAGAGTAAACATGCAACTGGAGAGATAATGAGCCAACCACGGTTCTCTTTTCTGACCCGTCTCACTCTCCAAAAAGCAGAATGAATCAGTCTAATTTGGCAGTTAAATAAATGAACTGCTGAAGTGTGACAGTGCAGCCCGTGTGAACAGGCCAGGTCCTGTTATTGTTGTTTGGATGATTTTTCCCCTACGTTGTCTGCTTAATGTTGCATTCAAATAATTGTGTGGAATGTTTGACAGCAATAACAATGACTAACACGCATTTGAACTTGCTTAAATCCACACGAAGTCGAGCATTTTTCTGAAAGATTTGGTTGCTCATCAGCGATTGTCCACATGAATAGCTGAAGACTTAAAACTGCTTTATGGAGCATTGAAATGTCTGAAACAGTGCTGCTGACTTTAACAATGTTTCTTTGTTCAAACAAAGTGCTGACTTTAAAATGTATTTAAAAAACATTCATTATATTCCTATGAAAGAACCATTTTTCTAACATACAAACTGCACTCAAGGCAAAATACACTGAAACAGTGAACATGTTGGATTTAATGAATTCAATAGTGGACATTGGCTGCAGACAGTTGCTTTGGCTGCAACTCAAACAGCTGAGTTACATTCACACAACTTATTCATATTCAATAAACCTGAGCATTTTGTGTTGATAAAATGAGACTGAAACATGTTTTAATGAAATAATTTGAGCTCTTGGAATATTTTCTGACTTTATTCCAACACTATTCAAAAATTTCTACCCCAATAATACTTTGTCACTTAAATACTACATGCTATCTTCATACGACATGTTGGTATTATATTCTAGTACTAAATAAACAATTATCCAATAGAGGCTTTATAACAGATTATATTAGCCGTGTCCAAATTCATAGGTTGCATCCTCCTGAGGACCCGGCCTTTACGGTGTACGTGAGCCGGGAACTCTGAAGGCCAGGTACGCCGGAAGTGCGAGGCTGTGAAATTGGACGATCTAGCATTCAAATTTGCGTCACCAGCTTTCTCGGTGGAGTTTAATAAACTCTGCCATCTGCTCCTTGCTATCTAAAATATAACAGGACCCTGGAGTAAACTCTCGACCATCTCAGAAATCAGAATACTTTATTGATCCCTGGGGGAATTTTTTTTGTTACAGTGCTCCATTATAAACCAACATACATACATACATCACTTATTAATAAATAGCTGGAAAAGAAACATGTGTAGCAATAACCAGTGTGTTGAGTGGATGCGTTGTACGGGGAGCCACAGGCAGGAAAGATTTCCTGTGTTGTTCAGTGGTGCATTATGGGTAATCTCAGTCTCTCACTGAACGAGCTCCTGTGACTGACCAGCATGTCATGGAGTGGGCTGGCCTTACAGATCAGTTTATCGAGTCTGTTGGCATCTGCGACCCTCAGCCTGCTCCCCCAGCATGCAACAGCACAGAGGATCGCACTGGCCACAACAGACTTATAGAAAATCCTGAGCATTTTCTGGCAGATGTTGAAGGACCTCAGTCGCCTCCAAAAATAGAGACGACTCTGGCCCTTCCTGTAAAGTGCTGTGGTGTTTTTAGCCCAGTCCAGTTTATTGTCAATGTGAACTCCAAGGTATTTATAGTCCTCCACAATGTCCACACTGACCCCCTGGATTGAAACAGGGGTCAAGTGTTTCCTGGTCTTCCTGAAGTCCACGATCAGTTCCTTGGTCTTTGCCACGTTGAGCTGCAGATGATTCTGCTCACACCACGTGACAAAGGAGTCGACCACAGCCCGGTGCTCTGTCTCATCATCCCTGCTGATGCATCCAACCACCGCAGAGTCATCAGGAAACCTCTGAAGATGGAGGTCTGTGTGCAGTGGCTGAAGTCTGTGGTGTAGAGGGTGAAGAGGAAGGGGAGAGGACAGTCCCCTGTGGTGCCCCTGTGTTGCTGATTACTTTGTCAGACACACTGTGGGAGACGTACATATTGTGGTCTTCCTGTCAGGTAATCAACAATCCAGGACACCAGAGAAGCATCCACCTGCATCGCTGCTAACTTATCACCCAGGAGGGTCGGCCTGATGGTGTTGAAAGCACTAGAAAATTCAAAAAACATGACCCTCACAGTGCTCGCCGGCTGGTCCAGATGGGTGTAAACACGATTGAGCAGGTAGATGATGACGTCCTCAGTTCCGAGACGAGGCTGATAAGCGAACTGAAGGGGATCCAGATGTGGTCTTACTCTGGGTCACAGCTGGTCCAGGATGAGCCTTTCCAGGGTCTTCATGATGTGGGAGGTCAGTGCCACGGGCCTGTAATCCTGGGGGCCACTGGGATGTGGCGTCTTTGGTACAGGGACGAGGCATGATGTCTTCCACATCACTGGTACCCTCTGCAGACTCAGCATAAACAGTTTATGAAAGACTCCACACAGCTGGGAGGCACAGGTCTTGAAGACGAGGGGACTCACTCCATCTGGTCCAGCAGACTTGCCTGAGTGAAGTCTCCTCATTTGCATCTCAACCTGGTGTTGAGTGAAGGTGATGGGTGGGGGTGTCAGGACTCTCACAGGAGGCAACAGCGCCATGTGAAGAGAGAGGCTGGCACAGTGGTGTGGCTCTGGGTTCCAGACTGACTACAGGTGAGGTTGTGGGGGTGGGAGCAGACACTGTGGTGTCGAATCTATTGAAAACCAGATTCAACTCGTTAGCTCTGTTCTCACCTCCCTCAGCTCCCCTGCTGCTGGTTGGCCTGAATCCAGTGATGGTCTTCATGCCCCTCCACACCTCTCTCATGCTGTTCTGCTGGAGTTTCCACTCCAGCTTCCTCCTGTAATTGTCCTGAGCCTCTCTGATCTTGTCCTTTAGCAACACCTTGACCTTCCTCACCTCCTCTTTATTGCCTCCTCTGAAAGCCCTCTTCTTGTCATTGAGGAGGGCTTTGATGTCCTTAGTCACCCACGGCTTGTTATTTGGGTAACAATGAACAGTCTGAGCTGGAACAATGGAATTGGTGCAGAAAGTTATGTAGTCTGTGATACACTCAGTAAGCTCATTGATGTCCTCGGCGTGAGGCTCACAGATCTCACACTTCTGTTTAATCAGTTTTCTGTTTGACGTTTATTAAGCTGTTTGAAAACTTTAATCTCAGCCAAACCGATTTACTCACAAACAAATAAAATGTTACTTTTCGGATTTTCAGTGTTTTAAGTTATCTAAGTGACTTATATATCATGCTTAACCTGAGTAGCAAAAGACCGCGGGGGGTTTGAAAACAATGTGCTGGGAGTTTGCTGTTCTCGCCGGCTCTAGTGACCTTTGACCTCCCGGTCAGCTATCGAGTTGGTGGGTAAGAGACGCCTCCGAAAACATTGGAACACTTTTGCAAATATTGTGATGTCTTGATAAACCGAGCAGATATTTTACACAGCTACATTCTCACCTGAAAATATGTTAAAAGTTAGTTTTAATATGAATCTTTCTGGGTCACAAAAGAAAGCAGCTGCTGCCATTGTTGGAAACTGGAATTGAGCTATAAATTCTGGGATAGGTTGGGCCACGAAGGACACACCCGACCCATCCTTCAAATCTGGGGGAAAGGAGGACGCATTTGTCGGCTGCATTTGGAGGAGTCTATGAATTTGGACAGCCTCCGTTGCATCGCTGTGACGTAGTCGGCCTACAAATGCAGCCTCAGGAGGAGACTGCCTATGAATTTGGACACCCCCATTGTTTTCTTCCAAGATGGTTGCCAGTATCCACGAACAGTAACATTTCAAAACAAAATCTCTAATTTCACAGTAGAGACAGTAGGTAAAAAAACCGACACCACTGCTCTGCTGGAATCTAAATCAGCAGTCAAGTAATGTCAGTTTTTCAGTGGTTTGTCGAATCAATCACAGCATAAAAATTTGAGCTTTTCTTTTGAACCATTTTGGAAGAGAACAATGCAAAACATTCTGCGTAAGGCCTCCGATGTCAAGATTCATTTAAACAACAATTATAAACTGTAAACAATTTGATGTAATGTTAGTTACCAATAACATTCTATCACCAAACACCTTCCTATTAACAGTACCCATTTTACTCTAATTACTAAAAAAAACAAAAAAAAACTTGCATGTCAAAACCTTCATTCAAGAGCTGCAGAAAAAACAGATACAGTGACTGTCAAACATTCCAGCACTGATCATATTGTGATAACTCAGCATTCTTAGAAGTATTCAACACTCCAACTGAATTAAACTGAAAATGCCAGTCGTAGTTCCAGTTTCATGTGTAAAAGCAAATACAAACAAAAATTGAGAAATGCTGCCATTCAGACAACTGGAACAGAGCGAAAGGGAAAATAAAAATAAAAAAAAAACCCAAAAAAAAGGAAAAAATGGGCCCTGCCCTCAAGACAGTTACAGAGAGTATACAACAATGAACGCTGTGATTTGTTCCTGGAAGCCTCCAAAATGCAGGAGAACAAGTGTAAGATTTAAATGTCCTCTCACCTGGAGCTATCCACCTCACGTGTATAACAACAGTGAGCTTTCCTTACAGGAGCAGTTTTGTCTTTCAGTTTTGGGCTTCATTGGTGACATATTTAGGGAAACAGGTGGGTCAGGGACAAGTGTGCCCTATCTTGGCCAAAATCCAGGCCATACTGGACTTTCCTGCCTCTCGTACTAGGCGTGAGCACCGCCGTTTTCTCGGCATGGTGGGCTACTACCGGGGTTTCTGTCATAATTTCGCGGAAGTGGTCGCACCCCTCACTAGCGTGTAAACCTTTTCTGTGGTCCTCCACGTGTCAGAGTGCGTTCCTGGCTGTTAAAACTCTCCTGTGCAGTGCGCCAGTGCTGGCTGCCCCTGATTTTGTGTTCGTGTGTGTGAGAGAGAAGTTTGACAGCAGACGCAGATCTCGCCCTGGTTTCCAACTTATACTTTTCTGTGTATCTGTGTGAGCGTGCTATGTGAGAGCTGGTGTATCAACTTAGTGCTTAGGCACGCTGAAGCGGAAGGGGTGAGCCGCCTTTTTCTTTTGAACAGTTTTCTCCTGTTTTCGGAGCCAGGGAGCGAGGGATAGTATTGTCATTTGTTTGTTTTGTTTCTTTCGTAGGGTTTAGTTGGTTTCCTGGCGGGACTTAGTTGGTTTTGTTTATTATTTTGGCCTGGGGTCACCCTGGAGCTATGCTTCCTGACCTTCAATAAAATCACCTTTGTTTTACTCATAACTGGTTTCAGATGTTTGGCTTGGGAACCAGGGCGGGTACTAGTCTCTCTCTCCTCCAACCTTATGTGCATCTTTACACGCCTAGACTAGGGGCGTAACAGTTTTATAAGGTGGCCTGTGTGTGTATGCATGTGCTGAATGATTAAAAAAAAAAAATTATAATTACGTTACAGAAACTTTAAGAGAAAATACAACGTCCAGTTCTCACCACAACAACTTGAACACACAATCCATCACTGACTCAAGGTGAAATACAGAATAGAGTTTGTCTCTAAATCTGCAGCTAACTTAATGCTGCCGATGACATTAAATCTCACAAACACCACGGTGCAGTTAACACATAATGTAACTGAACATTCAGTTGGCAAACTCACACAGAAGTCCAAAATATGTTATATCACCTCAGAGTTAATTTAAATGTGACATTACGGCTCCCGCTCCAAAATCATATTCAAACAAAAAAGCGCCAATTCTTTGACAACAGATAAAACAACGTGAGCAAATAAGCTAACGGCACTTATTTAGCGTTAACGTTACATGGTGACACTCCTGGCATTAAACTAAATTTGGCTGAGATTTGGAAAACATTCATTCAGAAAATCAAGACATACCGAAAAAAAGCAGCGGCTCGACTTGACTGAGATGGCTGCCTTCCTCAACCCACGATCCAAAATGTGGAACACAGAATCACCTGCGCTATAGCGAGACTTAACATTGCTAAATTATTGACTTGCCTCACGCAAACATGATAAACAAATTAATATACCCTCTCTGCATATCATTGAGTTTCTACACTATATAGTTACACTTAACTTTAAAACATGAGAAAATTGTGTTAGGAAAGACGCAAGATGCTGACACAAATGCTGACATAAATCCAAAAGATGGCCAGTCTCCTTTTTTCATCAGGTGTACATCAGTAATACTGACATATGTTGAGGTGGATGCTGGACACACTAATTGTACAACATGGTCTATATACAGCCTTTATCAGTGTTGGGGAGTAATGGAATACATGAACCGCTGTTACGTATTTAAAATACCAAATACTGTATTCCGTTATAAAAGGTGGTATTCAGAATACAGTTACTTTGTTTAAATAAAAGGATTACACGGTGGTCTGTTTCATATGTTAGGCCAGGGGTGGGACAGGGGGCCTCGAGGGCCGGTGTCCTGCGGGTTTTAGATCTCACCTTGGGTCAACACACCTGAATCACATGATTAGTTCGTTATCAGGCCTCTGGAGAAGTTCAGGACATGTTGAGGACCTAATTTAGCCATTTAAATCAGCTGTGTTGGTTCAAGGACACATCTAAAACCTGCAGGGACACCGGCCCTCGAGGCCTGGTGTTGCCCACCCCTGTGTTAGGCTATGCTCTCTATTTTTGGTAATTCCACGCCTGTGGAAACCCAAACAAAAGACACATACAGAAGCTCTAATGTCTGTGTCTCAATCTCGTGGCTCATGTCACCCCTACTTGTGACCCGCATAATGACGTGAAAAAATATTTAAAAGAAATTATTCACAAAAATGATCACCCCACTTTTTAATTATTTATTTGTAAAAAAAAAAAAATGTTTGAATCATGTCTGATTTTTGTTCCACTTCTCACATGTGCACCACTTTGTGTTGGTCTTTCACGTGGAATTCCTATAAAACTGATTCATGTTTGTGGCTGTAATGTGACAAAATGTGGGAAAGTTCAAGGGGGCCGAATACTTTTGCAAGCCACTGTATATACGCACGGAATAGTTTTCTATACGAGATCGCTGCAAAAAGTGCAGCCTTACCTAATGTCCACCCTACCTACTGTTACTCATTTTATATTAAAACTTAAAAGTCAAGTTGGTATTGGTATGGGAAGTAACCTTCAAGTAATAAATCACAGCAATAGTACATTCATGTAGTTGTAAAAAGCATGATAATATATTAAGTAATCCAAAGTATTCAGAATACGTTACTCTCATTGAGTAACGTTACAGAATACATTTTGGGGCATGCAATCTGTAATGGAATACATTTTAAAAGTAACTGTTAGGTTTTGTAATGTTGATTGTCATTTATGCTTAGAAATATCTACTTATATATGCTTAGAGTTTTATAATTAGTTTTAGATTGGTAGAGGAGTTTAATTAATTGTGTAGTGATAGGATGTGTGATCTTTAGCAGGCTGCAAAGGCTTGGTGTGCATTCAGAGTGTTCTGGAATCCACACCTACATCCTGGGAGCATGGGAAGAGGTCGTACCTTGTTTTATTGTTTTATGGTAGGATAAACGTGGCTATATCTGTTTTAGTCTAAGTGCCTTTTGTTTAGATAGACTGCTGGACTTCCAGACCAGCAGGTTTAGGGAAGTCTTTATGGGGTCACGCTCTGACCACACACACACACACACACACACACACACACAATCCTTTGTTCACATGTATACCTATGTAAGATGTTATATGTTAATGACCCTATGCATATTCATGTAACCACAATAAAAGGAGTGCTATGGGGAACCTGGCTGAGAGTCTGACGGAGGTCAAGTGGTGGAACGACACTTGGCTCCAGGCAGGTCTCCCTCATGCATGAGTAACACGAAGAACTTTGCCTACTTGGTGTTCAATGCTTTTGCTGTGTTTTTAAATTGTCTCGTTCCAGCGGTGGGCCTGTGCTAGACAGACCCAACAGTAACCTTCCCAACACTGGCCTTTATACAGTTAAGTTTTCTTTACTAATTATGTTTAGGTGGCTTAGCGATGTTTTTTTTTTTTTTTAATTAAAAAATGAAAGTGACGCCAGTGTCACAGCTTTAAAGGCGTGGTTAGGGTGGATTTATTTTTATTTTTTATTTTAGTTGTTTTTAGGTGATTCGATGCTGTTTTATCTTGTTTTTGTTTTAATATAGGGCTGTTTTAATTTTATGTTTTATGTGTTTTATTTATTTATTTTGCTGTTTTCTGTTATTCTATTGTTTTAACTTATTTTCTGTACAGCACTTTGTTCCTGTGCTGGGTATTTTAAAGTGCTTTATGAATAAAATTGGATTGGATTGGATCAGATCATGGGCTCACACAGAGGATTCAAATCTGTGTTAATGTCAAGCAAGTTTATTTTAGGGGTTGCCAATACACAATAATACACATAATCTCTGTCTTAAGCAAATTTTATGAGATCAGAAGTAGATTTTATTTATATCTCTATTGTCATGTTGCTTAGCAACCACCTAGCGATGGGCTAAAATGACATCTGGCACCTACATTGCTGAAGGCATCCTATCGTTTTAATTCCATGAGATATTATTCATAGTAGCGATGGGATTTCCGGCTCTTTTTAGAGATCCGGCTCTTTCGGTTCGGCTCACAAAAAAGAGCCGGCTCTTTTGGCTCCGAACCGGCTCTTCAGGTTGTTTTGTTGCTTTAATTAATTTATTATTAACAATAATATGAAATTATGCACAAAAAAAGGAATTACTAATGTAAAAAAAGTGGTTTTATTTATATATAAATATATACAGTGACCCCCAGAGACAACGCATTCAAACTCCAAAACACATTTCTAGCGTTAACTGAACTTCAAAACAGAGCTACCCAGATCACTTAAATTACACAATTGAAAGCATGTGTGTATTAATACACATATGCTTTCAATTGTGTAATTTAAGTGATATATACACAAACAATTGTTTGTGTATTTCTACACAAGCACTCATATATATTCAAATAATTTTGAAAAAAAGTTCATTTACCTGTTACTACCACACACCAAATCCGGTCATTGGTACTTGCTGGCTTGTGTAGCCACCAGGTAACAAAAGCTCAACACTGCGCCCAGCATCCTGGAGCACTTCTGTTGTGTTTTGATGTTTGTACGTGCTTTGTCTCTAGGGACCACCGTAAATATACTTTTATTTATTCACTCCACATAAAATGTAATAAATAAATCATATAATACAAAAACCAACTATTCACATTTCAACTTTTAACTATTTAAATTTTCAGCTTTTTTCTTTTAAACAAATTGAAAGTGAAACAACACAAAACACTGCAAACCACAACACAATTAAATATAAATTAAAATATGAAAACAAAAAGAAGATGCATATTCTCTGTCATATGGACCTGCATGAATAAACTTTCTGAATCCTTTATCATCTGCAACTGAAAATAGTTGTGGATGATTACTATACCTTTCTGTGACGTTGTTGTCCCTGGCTCTCTCTCTCTCCCTCCGGCTCTGTTCCTGTGCTACTGCAAGTCAAACTACCGCCCCTCCCCCCTCTGCCCAGCGCAAAGCACAAGGCTCGAGTGCAGAGTGAAGCGAAAAAAGTGCAAGAGAGAGAGAAAGAAAAAAAAAAACCCGGCTCGCGTCGTTCACGTCAAAGACCCGACTCTAAGAGCCATTTCGTTCGCGAACGACACATCACTAATTCATAGCCACAGCAAAATTATACATGTCATATTACAGGATCATGTTGCTCAACAACCACCTTTCTCGTGAGGCTCTGCAAGGCCTTTAACACAGCAACCTTTAAGTGCTGCAGTCCTGTCAAACTCCCCTCCCACTGCTCCCTTCATATGCTAAAATATGAATTAACTTCTGAAAGAATGCTGTGCAAGCAATGCCTAATTATCTGTCCGCATAATTAGACAATTTACTAAGTAATTAGCACCCAATTAGCAAAACCTTCCTTGCATTCTCAGACTCTTTACTTTTCATTCTAATGGCCTGTCCAGACTGTCAAGGAATCGTTTTTTTGTTCGCACAGGAATCAAATGTAAAAAGACTTTAAAAGGTACTTAAATTTGTTTGTTGCAAATTAAGAAATCAATTAATTGTTCTAAGCATACACGATTACAATATTAACTTTAGTTAATCATCTTGTCTTTTCAAGATTTGTTTTCAAAATAGTCCTTGGAAATTTTCAAATCATCTGCTAAAACTGCAAAAATAATAATTCAGCTTAATCTGTCTGCTTTTCATCTAAGGTAGGAGTATATGGTGAAAAAAGGAAAAAATAAATAAATAAACACAGCAGTTGGCTTCCATCACAACTTTGAACAAATAGTTAGGCATTCATTACTTTCTTTTGTGTGAATGGCTCAAAGGCTATCTTCATACAGACTGTGGTATTAAAGTAAAGCTTTACATTCTGTCTAAAAAGGAAGAGAATCTCTTCCTACAGTTGATCGGTAACACAGGAATGTTTGAACCATAATCTTATTTTTCCGTACTGTTGCTTAAATACTTATTCTGAACTTATTCCTTCATCCATTTGGATTTGTCAATTTCAAGTACTCAAAACTCAAGTGGGGTAGACCGTTTAAAAAAAATAATAAAGTAAAAATGATCACATTCAAGAGGTTTCTTCTGGCATTTCAAAGTATGACGGAGCATAAGCAGGGATGGAACTAAATAATGAAGTCTTGGTAAGAAAGCAGTAACAAGCTAAACAACAACAAAATCACTCATACAATTTGAAATGAAAACTCTGTCTGGTTCTTTGGTAGATTAATACGTTGGACTGAAAGACTGCTGCCACCTTCTCAGCCTGCGCTTTGAGTGTTCTGACAGATTGTCCTATAGAAACCTGGCTAAATCAGGATGAATATGTTGGCAGAGTAAATTAATGTTGATCAATGATTAAATTATTTAATTACAGGGACTTGGTGAAATGTGCATTATTAAACACTAGTCAATATTTTACTCATTGTTATTGTTGAGGGTGCTATATTCTTGTTTTTTGGGGGTTTTGGGGGGTGAAAGGAGAACAGAGGCTGCAGAGAGGTGTGTAAGACTGCAGCTCTGCTTTCTAGCACCAACTCTGGATCGGCATTTTGAGGGTGTTTTAAAAATCTGGCAAGATTTCTAGAAATGAGAGCTGCTCCATCTAAAGTGGGATGGATGCCATCTCTCCTAACAAGGCCAGTTAATGATTGTATCATTGTTGGGATACTGATGAGACAGCCAGCTGTATAAAGACAACACCTACCAGCGATCAGCTGAATTTGGCTGGCAGTCAAATCATCCAAGATTGCAGCTAAGCATGACTTTGTGGCATACACAGACTGTCTATGCATTACTTGAATTTGCAGCTTATATGTAAATGTCCATAATTCTGCCATAAAATCTGATGTCTGCTGCAAAATTGCACATTTTTTCTTCCATGATTGTTTAATGATACAAACGATCCAAGGACGTAATCTTGAGCTGTAACTCTCAGAAAAAGTAAATAAAAACTGCTGATACTGTTAATTAACCACCCTGTTAATTAGTAACTGTTTTATACAAGGCAGCTCCACTGCGATCATGGACCTGGAGTTTTGTTTGGCCTCATAACAATTCTGGCAAACCATCAGGCTACTATTGAATTTGAGGAGGTAGGGACTAATAAATGCACACTTCTGCCTACTCCTTTTCAAACAAAAGACTGGAATGATATTTTGTAATGATTGTGAATGCACATGTTTGAAATAAAAATGAACTGAACTGAAGTGGAAAACGCATCCATTAGTCTAACATTAGATTCTGGAAAACCACTGCGGTTTCTATCATAAATGAGTAATTGAGGCATGTTGTTGTGTTTCATTTACAACGTGAGATAGAGTAGAGGTAGAGAGCTTTAGCCAACTTCAATAATGAATGAGAGGCAAAGAGAGAAATACCGTTAGTAATAAAGTTTCAGTAGGAATTCAAAATAGAATCCGAGACAGGGCTAAGCAGTACTTGTGTCACGGGTGCTAGAGCAGGAAGAGCAGAAGGGGATGATCTTGGGAACAGAAAGACATGTAAAACCCAGTTAAAATAGTCAATAAAAATAAAATACACTTTATTTAGAGCATAAAAATGTACCCTGATCAGGGAAGAGAAAAATAAAAATAGAACATAAAACTCTGCACAATAAAAGTCCAATGGTCCTCAGTCCACGAGAAAAAGTCCAGAGGGTCCCAATCGGGCTCCCTTCACACTTCCTGGTTGTTAAGGATCTGCCTGTTCCACCATTGGGAACCAGGCCGACCGCGTTCTACGTCTCCTCGCCACTACGCTCGAGCTTCCGCTAAGCACAGGACAGCAGCGGCAGTCACCCTTCTTAATGTACCGGGCCGTCTTTATGCATTTTAACAAAATGGGACTTACCCCACGAGCTCCAAACTCCGCCTGTAAATTAAGTATTTCGCTGGCATCGTGCTACCACCGTGGAATAGTCTGCCATCCACTGACTGAGGGCCCTCTCTCCTTCTCCTGCGGCCGCACCCTGCTGCCAATTGCCGCTCCATGGCTCGCGCTGCCTTTGGCAGCGTCCTCGCACACAGCCACTTCCTGTTGCTGCGCCTGCTGCCACACTGCTCCATGGCTCTCTCCTTGTTCTTCCTTACATCCGGCTGCATGCCCTTTTCCAACCGGCCAGCCCTCTTATTGGCCTCTCCCTGCCAGCAAGGCCTGATTGACAGCTGTCCCCTGTGGCCTCCAGGTGTATCTACTTAGTGAAAGCAGGGGGCGGAGCCTCTCCGGAAGAAGTTCCAATAAATTCAATTCAATTCAATTCAATTCATTTATATAGCACCAAATCACAACAAAAGTCGCCTCAAGGCGCTTCATAGATACAGAGGAATAAAATAAATACAATAAAAGCATGCAACACAAAAAAAAATACACTCAACATTAAAACACAACAAAGCATGCAAAACTAGATAAGAAATCCTTCTTCCTCAGATGACACTTGGAAACAAATCCAAAAGAATGAATCATGAGTACAAAAAACTCTAAACTTGACACATACTGAGTGGACTAAAGACAGTGTGGCACAAAAAGGGTGGAAAAGAGACGAAATTCTGGACTGAAGTTTAAGACAAACAGATGTCATAATAAAAGAATAAATGATTAATACGACACAGGAGAGGCTAACACAAGGATCAAAACTCCCAGAACTGGTAAAACTGACAGCAACAGGCAAGGACCAGTGATTATGACATCATCAACTTCATGACTTAGTTATTTCAACTGTTTGGGTCTACTATCTACACATGAGTAATTTACAAATTAGCATATATCTCTTTAAGGTAATCTTGTGACTGGAGAGAGAGCTCGTCTCATTTAAAAGCCCACTCCTCTCTGACACCAGTGATCAAAAACACACCTGCTTGTTATTTTATTGGAGGCAATATGAAAACTCTGAAATAAGAAGTGACGTAGTCTCCAATTACACATATGAAGTCTTGTCACAATGCTGCAGACAAACACACACACACCGAAAAATGGGCAAGTGCTTACACGCAAACCACTGACTGGAGGTTAATGAAGCCTGTCGGCACCTTGATCTATCCCACATATTCTAGCTGCTGCTGCTGATGTGATACTTCACCCTTACTGTGTCGCACAGTGACATTCATCTAGTAATTAGTCTGCGCTGACATGCTGCACACATGTGCACACATACACTGATGCATACACACACAGCTCTGCTGCTATGTATCAATCAAGACATCTAACAGCTGGGTAATTGGATACTATGTGAGGAAAAATGTACTTGTCATTACAGGAGAAGAAAGAGGAGATGGAGGAGTGAAGCTACATCAAAGGTCTTAAAAGTACAAAGCTTGGTGTGTAAGTGTTTTATGGGCATTCCTGTGCATTACGTGTTGTGTGTTTTTTCTTTTAAAACAGAAGATTAGTTCCAATTAACACCAACCCCCCCAATCTGATGACTGTCACTACTTCAAAAAGCAAAATCTTCATATTTACCTGAGTAATCACACTTGTGCAGTTCACACTTTGTGTGTTTGCAGTATTGTTCAACAGTCATTCAAACTCTGACTTTAAATTTTTGTCACAGGAGACTATATTTAAATAGCAAAAGAAATTGTTTTTTAAAAGTCCAACCAAAAAACTCACAAAACTTTCCTCTAGAAAACTAGTGTGTGACAGTGTGTGGGAGATTGATATGATAAAAATTTAGATTTATTTATTTTTTAACAACAACTTCAACAAAACTTGGTTTGTTACAGGCGAGTAGCCGGTGTGTTGTAATGTGGACCCAAAAGCAGAACACACAGGAGGCAAAACTGATGCTAACAAAAAGCGACCCTTTGTTACGGCCGATGTAAAACATGAAAATAAGTGATAACATAAACTGAATGAGAACTAGTGATGTGCGATACCTCTGATTTCCTTTCCGATCTGATACCAAGTAATATTCAGGGTGGTATCGACGATACTGATCCGATACCGATACTTTGTACAAAAACGTATTTTACTTATTGTATCTCAAATTATTAATGATTACAGGACATCAGATTGCTTGTTCTTATCACTTAATAATGCAGAATTCATCATATAGAAATAAAAAAACTGAAGTTGTGCCTATTTGAACTCCTTGCCTGCCTGCAGCACTAAAGGACTCTGTGAGAGACGTCTGTCTCACCCTAGCAGCACCTGTCCTCCTCCTCCTCTTCAGTTCGCCTCAACATACGCTCCTCATATTCTGTGATATGATTTACTCTCTGAGGTGTTTGACAAGGTTAGTGATCTTGCCACAACCATACATGCCAACCCTCCCGATTTTTCCGGGAGAATACCAAATTTCAGTGTCCCTCCCGAAAATCTCCCGAATTTTTCCCGATTTTCCACCCGGACAACAACATTGAAAAACCATATCGCAGAATTCATAGCGCGGCCCAGCCAATTCCAGTTTCCAACAATGGCGGCAGCTGCTTAGTTTTAATATTTCTCTTATTTCTCTTTCTGGGTCGCAAAAAAACTTTTAACATATTTTCAGGTGAGAATGTAGCTGTGTAAACTTCAAATATCTGAGCCGACCGACACATCGTTTTCAAACCCCCGCGGTCTTTCGCTACTCGGGCTAAACATGATATATAAGTCACTTTGATAACTTAAAAATGTTATTGTTTGGCTTTTTCAGTGTTTTATTTGTTTGTGAGTAAATCGGTTTGGCTGAGGTTAAAGTTATTAGATTAGATTAGATTAAATTTAACTTTATTAATCCATCGGGAGGGTTCCTCCGGGGTTTTCACACAGCTGAATAAACATCAAACAGAAAACTAACTAAAGAAAGTGTGAGACGGTCCAGAGTTTACGTCAGCGCCCGGTTATATTTTAGATAGCAAGGAGCAGACGGCCGAGTTTCACTCCACCGAGGGAGCTCATGACTTATACTACCCGGCTTTCTTTAGACTCTGAAGGCCGGGTCCTCAAGTGGAAGCAGCCTCTGAATTTGGACACCCCCGCTGTTTCCGGGCCGGCTAATAAAAACGGTGACATTTAACGTATTTTATCCGATAAATAAACCCTGTAAAATGTATTTATCACCCCCCCCCCTTCCCCAAAACAGTCCTTTTGAATGTCTCCCTAGTATGGCCACAACACCTCACTCTTGGAGCACTTTTTTGCCACATGTATCGCAAACCACGTCTCAGCTGTTTGGAGGTAAAATACGTCCGCACAATTACGCTCAGCCATTGTTGTGAGTGCGCGCGCCAAGGGGCTGCGAGACATTTATACAGTCGTATTTTGCACATGACTATGAAAGGCGGAAGAGGAAGTAGTTCCTTTGAATGTAGACAATCCAAATGTTATAGTTTCTTTCCACTGTGTTCCTGTTAATGATAAACTACACATTTACCCTAAATGACTAAAATATCGATATTTTAATGTGAGAATCGATTCTAGAACATAAATGATTGGTATTGGAGGAATCGATATTTCAGGATCAATCCGCACATCACTAATGAGAACTAACAAAACCTACACTGGGAGACACTAAGACGTGAAACCTGATAATCCTGTTGACATGAACTGTGGAGCTGTGAGGAGATAAACAGACGACTCAACAATGCAAAGTGAGACAGAGGGCTTAAATACACAGATGGTTAATGAGGGAAGTGGGAACACATGCGGAACAGCTGACACAAATGAACATGACGCCAGAGGGGAAGCAAAACTAAACACACTGAACATCAAACACAAGACTGTCAAAATAAAAAAGGAAAGACAATGAGACACATACTGTGACAGCACAAGCTCGACAATGGGACAAGAAACACGTGCCAGGCTGGAGAGACGGGATGGAACACGGGGAGAGGACAAGACAGACTTACACAGGAAACAGGAATTGACACGTAAACAAGGAAACATGGATGATAACATTAAAAGTCTAAAACCTAACTAAGACATAGAAAAATGTTCTGTTCTAGCGTTTACTATTACTAATACATCAAACAAAAATACAAAATTAGAGAACAATCAGTCTAATATTCTGATGTAAAAAGTTGGTTTGGGTGTCATGACAACAGGGCAGCAGGGTCCAACAGGGTCTGTGTTGAATATGCATCAGTACCCAGGCAGGATAACTGACACAGCATACAGCAGCAAATGGTCAGCAGTTTAGAGGAATTAAACAACTGCAGCAACATATGTTTAGACTTTTTATGTGGTTTCTGACTAACTACAAACAAACTAACTACAAACGTTGCCCAAAGTGCTAGGTTAGCTAAGATGCCTGAAAAACTGAGATGGCAGTTTCCCATTTGATGCTTTTCTCTGTCACCCTTACTAGGAAAGTTTTTTTGTGCTATCTATTCGCGTGGTTTTCCATTATGTAATCAGTGCTCTGGTTTTTGATCTCCAGTGGATTTCATATTAAAGCCCAAAGTCTGCTTCGTCTTGCTAACGACTTTGGCCAACACGTGTGATGTAGAGAAGATGGAGTTTGAAAAAAGTTGTTAATAATTCCTTCAACACAATAACAAGGAACAATGACAATGATGTCTGCTCTAATAAAACAAGAAGTTGTCCAGGTTCAGGCCTATCAGCATTTTCAGATTAGCATCTATGAGAATGAATGAATGTGACAAGTTTAGCCATCTTTTAACACTCCTGCTGTAGATTTTGACAGCTAACCATGTTGTTCACTTTAATTTAGCTTGGTGTGTTTTTGTTTGTTTAATTTTTTTTTTTTTGTAATTGATATATTTTGATTTACTGGGGAAAAATCTAAATTTAGTCCTGTGTTTATGTAGCATTTCAAAAAAAAGAAAAGATGTTCATTCATTTAAAAAAAAAAGTTTATATAATACGTATAAACATAAGTAGTAGTGTTTTTAATCCGTGGAACACTGGAGAACATTTTTCTGCACTATGTTTTTCTATTTTTGATATCTAATGCACAGTTTTCCAGTAAAACAGTGATATGTGCAATGAAGTACTTTCATACTGTGTTATGGCTTCCTTTCCTAAAAGAGTGACTTGAACACCACTTGTCTTTTTTAACTAATAGTAAATAATCATATAGTAGGTATTTATTATAGGTATTTAAATCATTTATTTTATTAATTAAAGTAGCGGTATTTTATACTAATATTTTAACAGTTCTTGTCCCGGGAAGGAATGCAGACAGGCAGCACAAATAGCATGCTTTATACTAATCTCATGTATCTTGTTAAATAGCTGAGGAAGAATTGTTTTTGTTTGTGAATGTGTCAGTGGTGGGGAGCGGGGTTATTGTCTCTGCTTGCCTTTCTGTAAAATTCATGTCACAGATAGATGGAGGGGGGAGCCAACATATGACGTTTCAGGGCTGAAGTTTGTGAAAAAGTGCAAAGAAATTAAATTTGTACTTGAAGTATCACAAAGTCAAAATATTTGTGTTTTGTTTTCAGAAGAGATTTCCTCCTTTTACCAACTTTTAGCATCATTATTTGATCGATAGTTCATAGTCTCAGTGGTCAAAAAACAAAAAACAACATAAACATTAAAAGTTACCAAGTTATCCAGGATGCATGCCAAAGTGTCCTTGAGCAAGATACTAAAACTCAAATTCCCCCTAATGCATAGATCTAAGTATGAGTCCTTGATGGGGTAAAGACATTCAAGGATTAGAATAATGAGCTGTATTGATGTGCAAATTTGTGAATGGGTGAATTGGAGAAGTTCTTTCAGTGCTGGTATTATTTATCAAGTGTATTACTTTGAGGTTTTTTGGTCAGATTAAAGTGGAAATATGTATTTATGATATATTCTGAGTGATAACTAGGCTATAAATCTTTTTATTCTATTTTATTCTGTAATTGTTAGCTTTAACTTTGCTAATTAGGACCAAGCATGAAAACATCAAGTATATATGTGACTCACATTGTTTGTGCTGCTGTAACTTCACTGTCTGGTTTCCATTGGTGGTATTTAACATCCAGAAGTGACACATGTGAAAGGAATCTGTAGTTCCGAGTATGTTGTCCAGGAAAGAACTGGTTAAAATACGACGCTTCCTACTGATTTGAAATAGTATATCCTGTTCAGCAGACAATAAAAAAAAATAAATAAAAAAAAGTCAACCAATCTAATGTCCAACGCTTAAAGTCCAACTTTGGGTGTTTGTGCAATTCGATGGAGAAATCTTCAATACAGATTTTTTTAAAAAGAGGATGGGACATGTATCTGATGAAAACAAGTCATATCATATAAGAACCAGGCTGACCTTCTCGCTGTGGGTTCTGTCTGTGTTAAAACACTTTTCTATTATCGTGATTTTTAACAAGGTTTGATCTTGACACTGCTTGTATTTTCTTTGCCAGACAACCTGCTGATTTTTAGGTTGGTGTGATTAGCTGGAGTGATGCTCAGTTGGTTGCTGGTTACTTCAATTGTCTAGATTTAAAACGTTCTGTCAACCACGCACTGCTGCTATCACCATTTTTGGCTAAAAGAGAAGACATTCCATAAATGTCTGAGACAGACAAAGAGGACAGCTAAACAACCAAAGGAAAAATGAATTTTTCACATGGTACAGAAGGTTCTTTGCTATTTGCACACACAGGATATTAAAAAAAAGAATCAGAGAAGGGCCTCTGGAGTGTATGGGGAGATGAAATGTGTGTTTATGAGTGTGTGTGGTGTCAGGGCATGCTGTCTTACTGCTGTTGACATTAAGAACTTCCCCTTTATCTTCTCTTCCCTGGAGAAAAAGAGGCCCAGCAACAACCTGAGGCAGCATAACTACCAATGCACAATAAAGAACAATATAGTCCCTGTTTACTCAGATATCAGCTGCTATTTCAAGCTCAACCCCTTCCCTATACAGCCCACTCCCACAAATACACATCCACCCTGTGTGACAATAGCTGCAACAGGATAATAGACAGGTATCTACTAACTACAAGAACAAGAGAATGGCTTCGAGTAAGGTAGGGAGCAAGGTGAAGAATATATATGCAGGTTTTTAGGCTTGGAAGGCAAAGTTCACATTAAGAAAGATAGTCTGATGCCATGTGGAGTGGAAGAGAGAAACTGAGTGATTCATCTGGGCCAGCTTTAATAGCCTGGTAGACACAGGTGAGCTTTATTGGCTGACAATCCTCCCATGTCAACCAATCAGTTGACAACCAAAGAGAATAGAACAGAAAGGAGGCCTGGGAATAGAAAAAGGTGGGAAATATGGAATACACTGGGTATACAATACTCATATTCAAATTAAGATTGAGAGGAGGAGGGAGGGAAAAGAGGCAAATTATAAAACTTCTTAAATCTGTTAAGTTCAGTTTTAAACAGCTTACATATTTGTACATGGGACAAGGCATAATACATACACTATATACTGTACTATATTGTACTATATACTGTATGTATAATAAGTTCAGTGTACTTGAAACTAAGGCAATAAGTTGCAAAATGTGATGGTGATGGCCCAGCCTGGGGGTGTAGCCACCAGGGCATCCCACACACTCCTCAGACATAGGGCCACGGACCATGACACTTTCAAGTAGGAATGTGGTCTGCAGATTGGGAGCCAGACATCACCACACCCTCTAACTTCATAAATCATAGCTCCTACTTTTCTTCTTTGTCTGAGTTTTTGAATTATGAAGTTCTCAGTACAGCAGTCCTGCAGTTGGGTCCCGCACTTCCTGCCACAAAGCCAGACCTGGCATAAATGATCATCTCCTCTTTGCCAAAGCTCCTGTGAGGCCTTGGAAACTGCCAAGCAACGACTCACAACCTTGGCCAGTCGCTTGGAGAGGTACACCAGGTAGATCCACAAGTGCGGGATCTACCAAGGAGATGCTCTGTCCCCACTGCTGTTCTGCATAGGCCTTAACCCCCTCAGTGAGATCATTAACAGGACTGGCTACAGATACCGGCTACGGAACGGAGCAGTTGTCAGCCACCTCCTGTACATGGATGACATCAAGCTATATGACAAGAGTGAACAAGACATCAATTCACTGATCCACACCACCAGGATATACAGCAATGACATCGGAATGTCGTTCGGACTGGAGAAATGTAGTCGGATGATAACAAAAAGAGGGAAGGTAGTCAGAACTGAGGGGATCGAACTACCAGAAGGCAACACTGCAGACATAGAGCACAGCTACAAGTAACTGGGGATCCCACAAGCAAATTGGAGCCATGAAGAGGCCGCTAGGAAAGCTGCAACCACCAAGTACCTGCAGAGGGTCAGGCAAGTCCTGAGGGGTAAGCTGAACGGTAAGAACAAGATCCGGGCCATCAACACCTACACCCTGCCTGTGATCAGGTACCCTGCTGGGATAATAAGCTGGCAAAAGGAGGAGATAGAAGCCACTGACATCAAGAAAAGAAAGCTCCTGACCATGCATGGAGGGTTTCACTCCAAGTCCAGCACCCTGAGGCTGTATGCTAAACGGACGGAAGGAGGCCGGGGACTAGTGAGTGTCAGCACCATGGTCCAGGATGAGACAACAAACATCCACGGATACACCAAGAAGATGGCCCCAACTGACCATGTGCTCGGTGAATACCTCAGGCAGCAGAAACCCAAGAGTGAGGAGGAACCATCATCGAAGGACAGGCCCTCTACACGCTCCAAGATATATATATATATATACATATATATACAGATTATATATACAGACGAGACAAGGGAAGCAAAACTAGACACACTAACATGAGACACAGACTTTCAAAGAAAAACAGGAAACATGACAGGCACAGGTGTAACACTGAAATAAACCATGAGGTTAGATTCAACTTAAACAACAACAACAAAAAAAAAAACGAAGGCGAGGAAGGAATGCCACGGGCCAGCATGCCATTGTTGAAGTCCCTGGCCAGTGTGGTGGCCATCATAATGTGTGCAGCAATTTCCAACCATGGTGTCATCCATCACCATGCAACCCTTGGCCGCTACTACACTGCCCATCTGATCACATTCCTGGACATCCTACAACCTACACATGGCCCAGAGCAGCTCAGGTTTGTTGTCATTTGGGACAACATAAGTTTCCACTGGGCTGCTCTGGTTTGTGACTGGTTCACTGCCCACCTTCGCTTCTATCTGTCTTATTAGATGTTCTTTTTAGGTTAATTTTACGCTCAGCAAAGCTGTTCTCCAATGTTGATGAAGGGGACCGGTCCTTATAATCCCTATGCACTCGCTCCCAATCCCGTCTCTGTTTTGGGAGGTGTAGGGTGGGAGGTGTGTAAAAAAATTTCAGACTTGCACGTCGCCAAATGGACCTGGAGAGGTTCAAGTGAATTATTTTTCACGGTTTCTGATGTTGGGACAATAGTGGCGAGGGTCCGATTACAGATCCCTTTTTCCAGTCTATTCGTATGAGGTTGTTGTTATGGCCCTGGGCATAATGTGTTTTGGTGGCTGTTTCTTGTTCTGTGTATTTAAGTCTTTGCAGGTCCCTGATTGGATTAGCTGACGGCTGCTGATTGGTCCCCTAGTCATGCGGTTGCTTTCAAAATCCCTCACCAGCAGTTGTCCCGGGGCAGCAACTGACAGCAGCAGCAGACCTGACCCTGGCCTCAAACTCTGTCATATTTGTGATTCTTGTGACCTATTGAGCTTGTACAGTGGGGCAAAAAAGTATTTAGTCAGCCACCGATTGTGCAAGTTCCCCCACTTAAAATGATGACAGAGGTCAGTAATTTGCACCAGAGGTACACTTCAACTGTGAGAGACAGAATGTGAAAAAAAAAATCCATGAATTCACATGGTAGGATTTGTAAAGAATTTATTCGTAAATCAGGGTGGAAAATAAGTATTTGGTCAATAACAAAAATACAACTCAATACTTTGTAACATAACCTTTGTTGGCAATAACAGAGGTCAAACGTTTACTATAGGTCTTTACCAGGTTTGCACACACAGTAGCTGGTATTTTGGCCCATTCCTCCATGCAGATCTTCTCAAGAGCAGTGATGTTTTGGGGCTGTCGCCGAGCAACACGGACTTTCAACTCCCGCCACAGATTTTCTATGGGGTTGAGGTCTGGAGACTGGCTAGGCCACTCCAGGACTTTCAAATGCTTCTTACGGAGCCACTCCTTTGTTGCCCGGGCGGTGTGTTTTGGATCATTGTCATGTTGGAAGACCCAGCCTCGTTTCATCTTCAAAGTTCTCACTGATGGAAGGAAGTTTTGGCTCAAAATCTCACGATACTTGGCCCCATTCATTCTGTCCTTAACACGGATCAGTCGTCCTGTCCCCTTGGCAGAAAAACAGCCACATAGCATGATGTTTCCACCCCCATGCTTCACAGTAGGTATGGTGTTCTTGGGATGCAACTCAGTATTCTTCTTCCTCCAAACACGACGAGTTGAGTTTATACCAAAAAGTTCTACTTTGGTTTCATCTGACCACATGACATTCTCCCAATCCTCTGCTGTATCATCCATGTGCTCTCTGGCAAACTTCAGACGGGCCTGGACATGCACTGGCTTCAGCAGCGGAACACGTCTGGCACTGCGGGATTTGATTCCCTGCCGTTGTAGTGTGTTACTGATGGTGACCTTTGTTACTTTGGTCCCAGCTCTCTGCAGGTCATTCACCAGGTCCCCCCGTGTGGTTCTGGGATCTTTGCTCACCGTTCTCATGATCATTTTGACCCTACGGGATGAGATCTTGCGTGGAGCCCCAGATCGAGGGAGATTATCAGTGGTCTTGTATGTCTTCCATTTTCTGATGATTGCTCCCACAGTTGATTTTTTCACACCAAGCTGCTTGCCTATTGTAGATTCACTCTTCCCAGTCTGGTGCAGGTCTACAATTCTTTTCCTGATGTCCTTCGAAAGCTCTTTGGTCTTGGCCATGGCGGAGTTTGGAGTCTGACTGGTTGAGGCTGTGGACAGGTGTCTTTTATACAGATGATGAGGTCAAACAGGTGCCATTCATACAGGTAACGAGTGGGGGACAGAAAAGCTTCTTACAGAAGACGTTACAGGTCTGTGAGAGCCAGGGATTTTCCTTGTTTGAGGTGACCAAATACTTATTTTCCACCCTGATTTACGAATAAATTCTTTACAAATCCTACCATGTGAATTCATGGATTTTTTTTTCACATTCTGTCTCTCACAGTTGAAGTGTACCTCTGGTGCAAATTACTGACCTCTGTCATCATTTTAAGTGGGGGAACTTGCACAATCGGTGGCTGACTAAATACTTTTTTGCCCCACTGTATATAGTGTGTAAATTAGCCTTCTCTTGTAAATAGCACCTTGTAAATAGTCACTGAAGCCAAAGGGGTGAGCTGCCTTGTTGTTTTCTGTATTGTTTCCTCCTGTTTATTCAGTTAGGGAGTTAGGCGTAGCATTTGTCTTTTGTTTGTTCTTTTCATCACGCAGGGTTTAGGTAGCACCTCCTTGACTGATTAAGCTGGTTTTGTTTGTTATTTTGGCCTTTGTTCGCCCCGGAGTCACGCTTCAGTTTAGACAATAAACCACTGTTCACTAAGAAATTGTTTTTCCCCTGTGTATGGTTTTGGGGACCAGGGCGGGGTCAATCTTTTCAACTCTTATGTTACATTCCTGTACCCCTAGACTGGGGCGTAACATTGTGTTGATAATTCCTCTCCTGCAGGGGTGGATTGAGAGTCCCACAGGGGAGGGTGCATTCCCCCGTACTCCCTGGGCGATTCCTGTCCCTTCATTTAAACCCATGTTTGCTGACATCTTTGGTACACTGCAGACTTCTCCCACAACTCCACCCAGTACTTCCTGCAGAAGATCTCTGACGACTCTGCAATAGTTGGCCTCATCACTGATGGGGACGACAAGGAGAGGACTGACCCAAGGCTTTGTGGACTGGTGCCAGCAGAACTACCTCCAGATCAACACTAGTAAAACCAAGGAGCTGGTGGTAGACTTGTGCAGGCACAAACATCCTCCACTGCAAGGGCTGCAATAGAAAGCCACCAAGTGAATAATAAGGGAAGCACTTCAATTAAGAATCCGGAGGGTCTCATAAGAACGCGGAAGGGCACCTTTCGTGTTACTATGGCATGCCTCGTCCCTGAAAAATTGTCAGTATGCCAGTGTTGGGTATGAGAATGCTCTGTTCTTAAAGGTGGTAACCACCAGTCTCACTCTGCTGTCATGAGGTACTGCTCCTGACGCAACATTCTAGAGTGTTGTGTCAACCAGGTACCTATCAGCTGCCTCCGATGTCCCACAGGCTACCCAGGCCTGATAGGACTCCTGATGGTTCCCATCACCTCTGGTGTTCACCATTTGGTTCGGGTTTGCCACCATGACAGTCACCAACCACCTGCCGCCACAGCTCATTGTAGCAGCTTCAGTAATGGGGGTGCTGAACATGGTGCATTCAGACTCCCCAGTCTCCCTCGGAATGCTGTTGAAGCTCCGCCGGAGGTGTGAGTTCAAGTGTCCCAGCGCACCCTCACTGTATGTGTGAGGCCTGTCTGTCTGATCCAACTCACCACCAGGGGTTGATCAGTTGACAGTTCAGCACCTCTCTTCACCCGAGCATCCTGAATAAATGGCCGCAGGTCTGGTGATATGATTACAAAATCGATCACCAGAACTACAGCCCAGGGCGTCTTGGTGCCACGTGCACTTATGGACACCCTTATGTTCGAACATGGTGTTCGTTATGGACAAACTGTGATTTGCACAGAAATCCAGTAACAGAACACTGATCAGGTTCAGCTCCGGGAGGCTAGTCCTCTGAATCACGCCCCTCTAGGGTGTGATTACATCTACTGAAATGCATCTACTGTGATGAAGTCTACTCCCCACTGCTGTGTAATAAATTATTGAAAAAGTAAATGTTATCAAGAAATGCTCAAACAACACAAGGCTTTTAGGGAACACTAAATGTTAAGTTTCTATGCCATATGTTAGAAAAAGATAAAGAGCGGTGACTAAAGTGGTGGGTGGGTTCTTTTACACTTTGAGAGAAGCCAATTGAATCTAATAATGGATTAAATGCCATGTTGAGGCTGTCATTTTTAGCATCTACATGCATGTTTAAATCACCCACAATAATTATTTTATCTAAGCTGTGCACTAAATCAGATAAAGAAACCAAGTGGCAAGGGACCACAACATTGTTTTGGCAAAGCTACATACCAATTCAATATTAATTTTAGTTGCCTCCGATTGAGGTAACCGGGTGTCATTACTGCCGACATGAATCATAATTTTACTGAATTCACGTTTACCCTTAGCCAGCAGTTTTAAATTTCCCTCAATGTCGCCTGCTCTGGCCCCTAAAAAACAAGTATGGTTGCTGGTGTCTCTAGCTTCACATGACTCAGAACAGAATCGCCAATTAAACAGAAACAGAATCCCTGGCGGGTGTGTCGCTGGGTGGGGAAAAAACGATTTCCTCCTCACTTTCACCCAGCAATCCTGTTTTCCTGGCTGCTTGGGACAATCTGCTGGGAGACCTAATGGGGCCTACACTACCTTCGGCTACAGGGGCCTGGCTAGCTATGAATTTTTTAAGGGTGGGAAGCAGAGTATCCAATTCAGTGATAAAATTTATTACAAGAATAAATATTATTGCTAAATGTGGCCAGGTAGTAATTAAACATCCGACACAATGTGCAGGAAAGTGCAGGAGGGACTGTTGAAGAGTCCATGCTGCTAGCAAGTTGGCTATGAGGTAAGGTAAACTAGCAAATCTCTAAAGGCACAGTGAGTGAATGCTATGAATTCACTAGATGGGACCACATTCTCGGTAGCAATGAGGGATGAGGAAGTATGAACCGGTGCTGTGGTTTGGGGAAGGCCTCAAAGGGCACTGGCGACGTGTCCCGGGCCAGGCAGATCCCCATGTACTAACGAGAAGTGAATGAAGGAAAAGGAAGAACAGAGTGAAAATGGGGGGGAAGGGTGGGGCATGAAAATGAGAACAGCGGGTATTGGTGAAGGGGGGATTTATAGCCTGAGGCTGGAGGGGGTGTGAAGGAGGATTGGTCCCGCTCCTGAAATTTAGATGATATCACAACTTCACTAGCTGGGACCACAGCTAGCGGGATGAGGAAGTATGAACTAGTGCTGCTGTTTGGCGAAGGCTTCTAAGGGGACTGGCAATGGCTCCTGGGCTGGGCAGATCCGCAAAGAAGACATCCCCTACTGGAGTGAAGACTGGGCATTACGGAGGTCTTGGAGATGGTTGCAAATGTATAACTGGTAGGCTTGTGATGCGACATCGGCCCAGGAGCTTGATTAAGTGGTCGGGGATTTCTTTGTGGGAGGAAGAAGTTACGGCATTGATGCAAAAGGAATGGCCAGAGAAGAGATTGGGAGGAATCCCGGATGACAAGAGGACTTGGCAAAAGTGTGAGAGAAACCATGATCTGGTGAATTCAGAACAGTGCAAAAAGCCAAAGAAAGCGAGCAGGAACATGGCTTCGAGTGTGTGTGCCAGGAAGCGTAAGATATGAAGCTGGAAATGGTTGCAATGTCGAATGATGGGATGGGAAGATTGATTATGGAACGAACGGAACATGTTCCAAACGGTCCAATAGGAGGACAATGTGCTTGCTGCAAAACTATTTATAATCACTTCTTGGGAGATTCTGATGAGTTCGGCGATGCTAGGGTTTAGATCGCGAATGAAGGCTGGAATGTGTTCTGCTCTGATTAAGAACTGGTGGGTGACTGATAGCCACATGAGCTGCTGCATGAAGGGCATGATGGAAGGAGAATTGCTTCGGCCTTTGTTGATTATGTCAACTACGGCGAGGTTGTCGGAGCGAATGAGGATGGATCTTCTTGACCATTCGTGGCCCCACAGTAAGGCTGCGATGACTACCGGGTAGTCTGTGGCAAACAAGACCTTCATATTGAAGGAATCTTTTTCTTTCTCGTGTTCTGGATTTGCTCTGACTGAAACCTGGATTTCTCCCGGTGAGGTAAGCGCTTTCATTGAACTAGTACTGGCTGACTGTACCTTTTTTCTGTTCTGAGAGCTTCTGGTCGCGGAGGAGGGCTTGCTGCTGTTTTTAAGGCTCATTTGAAGCAACTTTTCCCTTCATCTTGCTACACCAGTTTTGAACTCTGTTTGTGTGAACTGGGCCGCTCGCCTTTGTTGTTATGTGCGATTGTTTATCGGCTCCCAAAATATAACAAGGAGTTCTTATCCGAGTTCTCGGAATTCCTTGCTGATTGTGCATCACGATATGACCAGATTCTCCTGCTTGGTGATTTTAAAATACACGTTTGCTGTCCATGGAGACCCCTGGCCAAGGACTTCCTGGCCTTAGTGAACTCTTTTAATTTTGTCCAGTCTGTTAGTGGTGCCACTCAAGAGCGTGGTCACACACTGGACTTAGTTTTATCTTATGGTTTATCTGTTTGCAATGTACGTGTTGAAGATGCAGTATTCTCTGATCATATGCCTATCTTATTTGATAGGCTAACACTTTTGCAAATCACGCCGTGCCTGTTCGATGTTATCGTGCCGTTGGCTCTGATACTGCCGAATGGTTTTCTATACTATTTGACAAAAAATGTCTTATGCCCCTGAGTTGCTCACTCCTACTTTTCTCAACTTATTTCGGCCAACTAACATAACCCTTGTGTTTTATACAATACTATAAATTCTGTACTTAACTTGGAGGGTTATGACCTTTTGCCGTCCTCTGAGGCTATGTGCAATAAGTATTACCTTTTTTGTGGACAAGATTGCTAGCCTGAGGCCTCCGATCCCATCTATTGTTGATCCGGCCATGCATGCTCCTTGCTCAAGCCTGTTCTCTGCCTTTGCACCAATTTCTCTGCTTGATTTAGAGGAGTTGATGCTACATGCTAAGCCCTGTGGTTCCCTGAACGATGTTGTTACTCCCCGCTTTCTCCAAAAGGTATTTCCTACCATTGGACCTTATATCCTGAAAATTATCAATACTAGTCTGTTAACCGGTCAAGTTCCTAGTGGGTTTAAACATGCAGTCATACACCCCTTACTTAAGAAACCTGGCCTTGATAGTTCTGTTATGTCAAATTTTAGACCTATCTCCAAGCTTCCCTTTTTAAGCAAGATCTTGGAGAGGATTGTACATACCCAGCTGTTGGATTGCTTGAATGACTCGCAACTGAAATTTTCGAATCTGGTTTTAAGCCCTTTCACAGTACGGAGACAGCTCTTGTTAAAGTTATGGATGACATTCTTGTTGCTACTGATCGTGGTAAATATGCTGTGCTTGTGTTATTGGACATGACAGCTGCATTTGACACAGTGGACCACAACCTGCTGATCTCCCACTTACACCACTGTGTGGGAATTTCTGATTTGTCATTGTCATGGATAAAATCATATCTTTCCGAAAGGAGTTTTTGTGTTAAGCTGGGGCTGGCCGCTTCCTCTGTGGCCCCTCTGCTTTGGGGTGTGCCCCAGGGATCTATCCTCGGGCCATTATTTTTCTCGCTGTATTTACTCCCTCTTGGTGCGATTTTTCGTAAACAGGGAGTGTCTGTCATGATCCTGGGTCTTTTGACCCAGCGTTTTAAGTTTTGATATTCATGGTCTATTTTTAAGTTCATTTGTTTATTTAGATTCCCCTTGTGTCTTCTACCCCTGTGTTTTAGTCTCCTTTTGCCCTTTTTGTGTTTCATGCTGCGTGTCTTATGTCAACAAGGTTATATTGTCTTGCCTGTGTCTCATGTTCCTGTTTTATTTTGAAGGTCTGTGTCCTATGTCAGCATAGTCAACTTTGCTTCCTTTGTCTCGTTATGTCAGATTAGTGTCAGCTGTTTCCCCATGTGTTCCCACTTCCCCTAATCACCTCCTGTGTATTTAAGTCCTCTGTTTTCAGTGTGTCACTATCAGGTCGTCTGCGTTCACGCCACGTTTTCCACGCAATGTTTCACGTCTAGGTTTTTCTTGTTGTTTATTTAGTTCTCTCAGTTTAGGTTGATGTTAATATACTTCCTTGCCCTTTCTTTGTACCTTTTTTACCAGCATTATTAAACGGCTCGCTTTTAGTTAACATTCAAGTTCTTTTCCCTGTTCCTTGGAGTCTGCGTTTTGGGTCCTTTTTTCAATTCATACAGTGTGCCCTCGCCAGACTGTGACGGTGTCATTTCATTTGTATGCCAATGACTGTCAGCTTTATTTACCTTTTAGTCATTTGGATACCTCCCCATGTCAATAACTGCTTGACTGTCTTAGCGTTATGCAGAGAACGTCTCTGTTTAACGAAAAAGCAAAAGCAAACTCGAGCGGAGTGAGCTCTTTTGCCCGAGAAGGGGCAGTACCACGTATGATGATGAACCGTTGTGGCAATCGATCATCCTGGGAAGAGCAGGCTGCATGAGAGGAGGAAGAATGAGATCAACTAAATCTATGTATATTTACCAGCAATGATTTGATGGCCAAGGTTAGTGGATACGGGAGAAGGTTTTGGGGCCGGTGGGTTGGGAGGAGGAATCGCTGAGGCCAACGAATACTGGGCAGTGTTAGCCTGAAAAAATGGGGCCTGGGCTAAAAGGCTTTGCCAGATGCTGCTCGAAGCTTCACCGATGAGAGGAGGAAAAACTGCTGGGTTAGAGGGATGTATGGTCAGAGGCGTGGTTGTTGGAATGCTAGCTGAAGTATTGTAGAAAGGAGCAGAGGTGAAAGGAACTGGCATCCCAGTGCCGAGGTTAGCTGCAGAGTTTAGCAGAGGAGGAATAAGTAGCTGACAACCTGGCAACCCAGTGCCGAGGTTAGCTGCACACTTTGGCTGAGGAATAAGTGGCTGAGGACCTGGCTGTGCCAAGAGGGTGTGCTGAGGCACGTTGCGAAGGAGGGATCAGAGACCACAAAAACTGGCAACCCTGGCCGAGTGCCACACCAGTAGGAGGAGCAGCTGAGGAGGGAGCGTGTGGAGTGGTGGCGAGATGCGGCCGTTGCTGGCAGGGTGAGGCTGCAAGGAGTGAGGAAGCATCGTTAATGGAGGCTCTGTTCAGTGAATGAGAGCGGGAGCGCTGAGATGTTAAGAAGAAATGGAATAATATAGCCTTGTTGTCAGATTGGAGAAAGCGAATGTCTCTCTCTGTCAAGACTCGTTGAAGACGAGCGACAGTCCAGTTTGAGATCTTCAATGGTAAATAGTCTTCGGGAGACCTCACTGGGGTGTAGGAATGGCGGCGTGTCCTCGGAGTTGGACGCTGAGGTGGCTCGGATTTCTGGGATGCTCCGCGGGGCTGGAGACGCATCTTGGAGCAGTCTGGAGTGGAGTTTAGCTGTGAACTTTTGCTGGAGACAGATCTTCCTCTGGTAGCGGTTCAGAGGTTGTAGTTTCGAGGGGATGGGGGTAGTCCGACTCTCTGCAGCGGCCCCACTAGGATTTTTAGGTTGCAGTTCCTGGACTGCCTGGGGAATATCATATGGAGAAAGAATGAGGTCTTGGTCCAATTGGCAGAGCGACAGGTAATCTATGGGGATGAGCCAAATGGGTGAATAGGATTCGACATTCGCAAGTCGTCTGACGATGAGGGGTGTTTGCGTAAAAATGGGAACAGCGGGTATTGGTAAAGGGGGCATTTAAAGCTTGAGGCCGGAGGGGAGGTGAAGGAGGAGTGGTCCCACTCCTGAAATTCAGATGACATCTCCACTATAATTAGTGAGTGAATCAACAGGATGAAGCGCATGAAGGTTACTCTATGAAAGTTATGTGCAAGTTTTGAATTAAATTGGCTAAACAGATAAGCTACACTAAAGCACCACTGTGTGTTGGAACAGGAAGTGATACTCTACCACAGAGAGTGAATACCAAGTGACAGCGCCACTCAAAGGAGAGGAGGATAAGGTAAAGGAAGCTTGATAAAGGAAAGATGTGCTGGTCTATTTGCTTTGTTACAGGGCATTTGATTAAGGGCACAGAATAGTTCTTCTGTTGATATTGATGCATCTAACATCTAACTTGATGTTACATTAAATGAAGAAGGTCTGTAGAATTGAGGAACTTGAATATCTGCAATATTTAGGTTATGCAAGTTCATCTAAAACTTCCTATAGAATATAGAAAGGCTTCCAGACTGAGTCTTTAATGACTGCTGTTATTTATTTGTTTTCCTTAAGTAGATTTTCTGCAGATTTACCTGATTTATTATTGTACTCAAATTTGTCATGTCAGTGTAATATCTGAAATATCTCCAGTATCAGTGGGTACCTGAACTGGAGTTGGAGGGGAAAGTAGAAAAAACACTGACACATAATATCCATCCATCCATCTATCTTCATCCGAGGCCGGGTCGCGGGGGCAGCAGCCTAAGCAGAGAGGCCCAGACCTCCCTCTCCCCAGCCACCTCCTCCAGCTTATCCGGGGGAACACCAAGGCGTTCCCAGGCCAGCCAAGAGATATAATCTCTCCAGCGTGTCCTGGGTCTGCCCCGGGGCCTCCTCCCGGTGGGACATGCCCGGAACACCTCACCCAGGAGGCATCCAGGAGGCATCCTTGTCAGATGCCCGAACCACCTCAGCTGGCTCCTTTCGATGTGGAGCAGCAGCGGCTCTACTCTGAGCCCCTCCCGGATGGCCGAACTTCTCACCCTATCTCTGAGGGAGAGGCCAGCCACCCTTCGGAGGAAGCTCATTTCTGCCGCTTGTATCCGCGATCTCGTTCTTTCGGTCACTACCCACAGCTCGTGGCCATAGGTGAGGGTAGGGACGTAGATCGACCGGTAAATTGAGAGCTTCGCTTTTACACTCAGCTCTCTCTTCACCACGACGGACCGGTGCAGCGTCCGCATTACTGCAGCTGCAGCCCCAATCCGTCTGTCGATCTCCGGCTCCCTTCTCCCATCACTCGCGAACAAGACCCCGAGATACTTGAACTCCTCCACTTGGGGCAGGAACTCATCCCCGACCCGGAGTGGGCACTCCACCCTTTTCCGGCTGAGAACCATGGCCTCAGATTTGGAGGTGCTGATCCTCGCAGCCGAGTGTGAAGCAGCGGGAATGAGGACACATAATATCATGTGCAAAATAACATATATGAAAATATAATAATGCTAATATACCTTTTTAATTTGCAACTGGCCACCAAACGATGAACAATCCCTTAAACAACAGAAAAAAAACATTTAATAATTTTTAGAAAATTCCACCCATGTGAACCCTTCACTGTTTTTCTGTCCTGTTCTGTTTTTAACAGATGCTTTAGCGTGAAACCACCTGTTAGTCATCTGTAGAGTGTCTTGCCCTAATGCAGGAAATGGTGTGGTCTATTGTATGTAAAGTGTCGACATAGGCCTGTCTGCATGCCATACACAGTTACTAAGATAAGACTTTACTTATCCCATATTTGGGAAATAACTCCAGCCAGTAACAGTAATGTACAGGTAAAATACAAAAAACAGGTTTTAATACACACTTTGCTCCCAACACAGTGTTACAATGGAGGTTACATTTCCTTCTGTTTTTAGTAGCTGCTCCTTTTTGCATTTTTCTTGCGTGATCATGTGTGACTGGATAGAGACCTCATCATTAAAATGCTAAGGGACCTTTGTATTATTACTTGGAAGCAGATCAACAAGCACTGTCATACATAATTCCTGGAATGTGGAGAAGGTTATGTTTCCACACAGCAGTGTTGTTTATTAGCTCCTCAACAAGGTTAGCTGAGCGCTCCTAACAGACAAAAAGCTGTTCTGGAAGAACAGAGCCGTGAGAGAAGATGAACAGAGATGTCATCCCCAAAACATTTCAAATTGTGACAGCTTAATGCTGGTGACTGCAGGCCCCGTGGCAATTTTAATAATGCCCCTCTATTCTATTTACATTTTTTTCTGCTGCTGTTTTTTTTTCACTTTACTTTCTTGCTCTCCCTCTATCCCTCCATCCTCTGCCTGTCAAATATGTCCATGGAGAGAGAAGCCAAGCGCCTGTCATGTTCACAGCATGACGCCTCCTTACTCATTATACACTGGTGACATCATTACAAAAGCAATCACAGGGCTGTGGTAAATAGCAAGCTAATTAAAAAAGACAGGCTGATGGACTAACAAATGTGTATGCTGAGCCCATAGCTGCATGAACATATGAATACTTAGTGGCAGCCTCAGCTGCTTCCTTCTAGTTTATGGTTTTGTAGCTAACATGAATGACTGCCTGAGTCACTTGTTAGAACTCGACTCTTCTGACCTTTTCTAGATTTATATTTATACTGTGACCTTTAAGATACAGTATGCATTTAATATGTTTGGGTTTTTTTGTATTTTCTTTATTGATTTACCTATTCCCAATTAAATATTTCCTGTTCATTTGTTTGTTTGTTTGTTTGTTTGTTTCATTTTTAATGCATTTTAATTTTAATGTCTAATTTTGATTTTGCTTTTGCTTTCCTTTATCTTAATGACTGCCATTGTTGTGATTTGGTGCTATATAAACTGAATCAAAGTAAACTTCTAAACACACAACAGACATTTTATATTGTACAAGAGAGTAAGGCAAATCGTGAGGGGTCGGCTAAATGGCAAGAATAAGATCCTATCAACACCTACACCCTGCCGGTGTTCAGGTACCCTGCTGGGATAATAAGCTGACCAAAGGAGGGGATGGAAGCCACTGACATCAAGACAAGGCTGCTCCTGACCATGCATGGAGGGTTTCACCACAAGTCCAGCACCCTGAGACTGAATGCTAAGCAGAAGGGAGGAGGCCAGGGACTGTTGTCTCATCCTGTACTGCGGTACTGACACTCACCAAACATCCATGAAAACATTAGGAAGATGGCTCCAGCCTACCAGGTGCTCAGTGAATACCTCAGGCAGCAGAAACCCAAGAAAGAGGAGGCACTGTAATGGAAGGATAGGCCCCTGCTCGGCATGTACCACTATGCCTAAAAATGTGTGTCAGAAGTGTTCTGAGCCACATGTTCGAAATGCAGAGAAAAACAAAGAAAGAGGCAACGATTCATTTTTTTCTACCGGGTAACTTAACGCACTTAATATTTTGTTAGATTTTAGAGACAATTATCAAAATCCATGAGAATCTTATCCCTGTTACTTTGAAGCCTGTCCTACTTGAAGGAAAAATGGGCAACCAGGAGAGCAAACACAAAAATAATAGAAAAGCTCAAATTATAAAACAAAATTAAGAAAACAGTGGAAAAACAGCTCATGGTCTAGTTTCTGTCCCACAGTGAATTACACAAAAACTATTATGACACAAGGACGAGCTCAGACTGCTCCCCAGGCTAATGACCTGTATTAAAAACCATTTTCAGGTTATTTAATAGATTTTAGTACAATTAACTTTTGTTTTATTTTGACAAATCATATATGTTGTTGGTCCAAAAACAGCTTTTATAAATATAAATGGGACCCCCAAGATTACTGAGAAGAGTTTTGCCCTCAATAACAATCCCTACATCAGAAGGTTTAACGGACCTGTCTTGGTTTTACAACAGGTCCTTCATCACGTCCTCAGCTAAAGCCTCTTGAACACATAGATCAATATGTTATGTCCTATAGACATAATAAAACTTGGATAACCTTACTTTTATCTCACATTTTTCAATACTTGGACACAAGACACACAAACTGTTGAAATCTAAATTTACATTTGAACACTGAAGTCTAAACTTTTTAAGTAAATGCTCTCATGTATTTCATATTCTGCTGGGCTAATGGTCTCTCAGTGTGAAATATGGGAGGAGTGGTTGGTTTGGAAAAGGGGCTTTCCGCAGTGACACACATGATACAAAAAGTTATTTGATGTTTCCTTTATAACATGTTGAAAGAGGTGAATGAGCCTCCTTGTTGACCATTTTATATCTGTGTGATGTATTTAAATACATAACCAACAATGAAGTGCGTGTCTAAAGCAACATGGAGATCGGTAGAGCAATGACTCTTTGTCTTCTTGTCTATGGCTCAAGGTGTCTGAATTCTGGGATATTGTTTGGGGGCTCGGTGGAACTCTAATCTAATCTAATATTAATGTGTTGCACAGAAACTTGTGATCCCATTAGCCAAAATATTGAACTTTTAAAATGCCTGAAAGTGATTTACTGCACCAACCTTAAAGTGTTTGATTAAAGCATTTGCATCTTCTCATAGATGGTCAACGAGACATCGTATGATCACCTCACTTGTATTCTCAATAGGAATTTCCCTCTGTACAACACAAAGTCTTAGCTGTTGGCAAAATATGTAACACTGCACAATCTTTTTGATTTTCTGTGCAAGCTTAAACATAACTATAGCAGTTGAATTAACAGTAGCTAAATTAAACACTTGGTAGGACGTGCATTTCTGGAGCAACAAAACGTAAATTCCACAATCTGACACATGCCATAGAAGAATCTGTCCTTGATGTTTCTGATGCTCTTGGCTGATGACATCATCTCTTCTATGTGCCAAGGTTCTGCTCATTAAATTCTTATTGGTTGGGCTGTTTTTCTTCTTACAATGATCAATAAGTTGTTGTCAGTCCAGATCTTGTTGTTCTTTACAGTCTTCTACATAACATAGTGTGGAAGAAATGGCATTTCTCCCTTCTGTGTTTCCTTTATATTTGTTGCTGGTGCCCTGTCACCAGGCTGCTTGTTCTTCAGTGAGTTGCAAGTAACCTCTGAAACTCAAAGACTTCATAACTTTGACCTGTAATTTCCCATCTTGTACTTATGACTATACATCCATCCAATCCAGCCATTACCGCTGCCTGACTTTGTTAGACATAGGTGCTTTTAGACTAAAGCCTCTGCCACTTCATCAATCTGAAGGCCTGTACATGTGCAGCTGTACATGTACTCAGCTAATTTTTCCATAATTTCTGACTTGAGATTCAAAATTCAAAGTGTTTATTGTCATATGTACAGAAGAAATAGCATTTCTCTGTGCAATGAAATTCTTCCTTTGCTGTCCATACACAAATGCCAAGTTAGATAGGGTTGAAGAAACAAGAAAAATAAGGATAAAAATAAAACAAGATATTAAGATAAATAAATATAAAAGGATAAAAATAGTGAACAATAAATAAATAAGTACAAAAACAAGTAAGTGTAGACAAGTGAGGTATGCAGATGTCAATGTACTAATGAGCTTAATGTGCAAAATGAATTTAGTGAGTATGTGTCCTGATGTGCAAATCTCAGTTGAGGTAGGTCAGCTGTTAAGGAGTCTGATAGCAGTGGGGAAGAAGGAGTTGTTGAGTCTGGATGTTCTGGATTTCACACTTCTGAACCTTCGTCCCAAGAGCAGAAGTTTGAATAGTCCATGTTGAGGGTGTGTGGGGTCTTTGAGGATGGAGGCAGCTCTCCTCTGGACTCTGTGATGGTAGATGCTCTGATGATCTTCTCTGCAGTTGTTATCACACTCTACAGGTGTTTGTGGTCCATAGCAGTAGTGCTGCCGTACCATGCAGTGATGCAGCTGGTCAATGTGCTCTCTGCAGAAGCTGCTGGGGTTCTTGGCATAACAAATTTCCTCAGCTTCCTCAGGAAATACAGCCGCCGCTGAGCCCTCTTGACCAGCTGTGTGGTGTTCAGAGTCCAGGTGAGGTCCTCACTTATGTGAACGCCCAGGCACCTAAAGCTGCTCAGCCTCACCCACTAAACAGCGGCTGGTGAGGCTCTTTTTCTTTCTCATGTCCACTATCATATCCTTTGTTTTATCAGTGTTGAGGGTAAGGTTGTTGTCCTCACACCATGCCACCTCTCTCCTATAAGCCGCCTTGTCCCCACCAGTGATAAGATCGATCACTGCGGTGTCGTCTGCGAACTTCAGTATGATGTTCTCTTTGTTGGAGTTGATACAGTCGTTGATGAACAGGGTGTAAAGGATGGGGCTGATATCATATCCTTTGTTTTATCAGTGTTATTAACCGGACAGGCTCATTCTTGAGAGGAAGAAATATGAAGAAAGTCTCAGCCCAGCCTGGCGCTCTTCCCCTTACTAAGCTTACCGTAAAGAAAAACTTTGGGGGGCATTGGGAAAAGAGCGTGGTGAACAGGTAAAAACCAGTGAACATTGCATCACAAACCTCCCACAGTATCCCAACTAATCATGAAAATGGCTCTGGATAAGGTGAAACAGCATCCCAAAACAAGGCTGAAGAAGCAGCCCGCACGGGGAAGGAAATAGGTAAGTCTGCAATTTCTGGAGGACCTGCGGAGGCCTGGGGTGTTTGAGCAGAAGCGGGAGTTATGCTAGCATGAATTTCTTGGACAACTGAAACCATTTTCTCCTAGCTTCCACTGATGGAATAAAGTGCTTTGAGTGTTTGTCAATAGAAAATTGTACTTAGAATCTTTTAATAATAAGTCTGCGAATGATAGGATACTGCATGACCTTTTAACCCTTTAAGACCTACCATAAAACCAAGTCCGCCAGAGCTTATATTATATTTTTACATGCTGTGGAGCCATTTATGGGAGCATTTCAAGTTGCTATACATCAATACAACCATTACAGCCCAAATTCTAATAATATGTCTGCATTAAGTGCATAGTAATTACATAAATTGCAAAAAAGTGCAATAAACTACAAAAAAATTGAAAATTGTTTTTTGTTTTTTTAACATTTATTTCTAGTTAGAGAAATTTAAGAGGCTTATCCCTCAAAACTGTAAATACAAAAAAGTTGAATAAAATAGTTTCCCACCACAGGAAATTTATTTTGAGTGTTTTCATAGTTTTATTTTTGAAATACACCAATTTCTATACACTGCAGGAAAAACGAAAATAAATATTATAATGCAAATTTGCAAAAAGAACAGCATATGCATCAAAATAAACTATTTCCAGCAGTGCAATATGAGTCCTAAGCATCCCAGAAACCACACAGAAAGTCATAAAGTCAAACATAACTTTTAAAAACACCAGTATAGGCTCATGAGGCCCTGATGGTAAAAAACTACATTTCCGCGAATATGACGTCACTTCCGGTTTCGGGCAGGTTATGGCGGACATGTGATAGTTCACGCTGATGGACGTAGGAAGTGTTATGAACAGCTGATCGGATCGGCAAAGCGTGTTTCTGTAATATTATGTTTTTGTTGCTGCAACTGCTTTTTATGCAGTTTTCGCAAAGCTATATGTGGAAGGAAACTGTGACCGAGGACAAGCTGATGGCATAAGATGTAAGTACAACTCCTCCGGTTTCATATGCAAAAAAAATTATTGCGCTAGCTCACGTGGTTGCAGAGCTACCTGGATTTAAAAATAGTTACGCAAAATGGAGCATGCCCGCTCTGACCGGTTTTAAAGGGTTAATGACTCAGACTGTTGTTCACTACAGGACTTGTACTGTTCCCTCTTATCATACAAAGAAGGAGCAGTTTCTTCTTCTAGCGATAATATGAGCTGAACAAGCAGTTTCACTCCCTACCAGCAACAGGAGCCGCTTCCCACAGAAACACACACACACACACATACGCACATGCTTACGCACCAACATTCCTCTGTCATGAACGAACGTACTTACTGTTGTATTACCCTTGTATATAAATAAAGACCAGAGAATCAACAGAGCGCGAGTCTCTGAGCCCCCTCTCTTGTTTGAGCGCTCTGTGACTGCCCTTGCTGCAAGTAAAACTGTGTGTTTCTACTCTCTGATTCTCAGCTGAAGAAGTGTCTTAGAATACATCTCTTGACAGTGTTGAAGTAGATTTTAAAAACACTACATCAGAACTTATCAATTTACCATTAACTCTGCTCTCAGATGAAATTGCTGGTGAGGCAAAATTCCTAGTGAGGTGTCCCTTCAGGTTCTGAGAAGTGATCTAGAAAGAGAAGAAACAGCCATGGTAAGTACGCTGGAAATGCTAGAGTATCAATAAGCAACCCTATATTATCCCACAGGGTACCCCTTTGGCCCCTGTGGGAGAGGTTGGTGTCATTTCTTTCACTGTACAACACACATGTAATGTATATTTAGCCATCCTGATGTTTCTGATTGTGATTTTAGTTCAATTATTGTCATCATTGTGCCTGTTTTGTTAGATGCTAGAAACGTGTAGTATGTGTGTGACACATATGTGTTATAGGCACAATTAATGCTAACATGAACAGATAATTCTTGCTAGCTTCGACAAATTAATGACTTGGAGGTCTTTGTTTCTTTTACCTTTCATTGTCAGATCTGTCGGATTTCTTGTTGGGTTTTTTAAAATCTTATGTCAAATATGTTCCATGTAAGTCCATACTTTATGTTTAATTTGGAAATAAATGCAGCCCTTTTACACAATTCCCCTGTGGGAGAGGAGCTGGAGTGGGCAAGTTAATGACTTGGAGGTCTTTGTTTCTTTTATCTTTCATTGTCAGACAACGCAGGAACACACTAGTTACACTTGTAGATGCCCCCCCCCCTTTTGTTTGTTTTTTACAGCGTTGCAAACCCTTGGCCTTCTCTTAATGACCTTCTTGACGTAGTCACCTGAAATGGTTTTACTTGTGCCTTGTCAGGGTTCATTTGTGAAATGCCTTGCCTTCTTAATGGGGTTGGGACCATCAGTTGTGTTGTGCAAAAGTCAGGTTCATACACAGCTGACAGCCCTATTTGACAGCTGTTAGACTGTTGAACCATCATTTCTTTTTCAGCAGGACAATGACCCCAAACACACCTATTTGACCAATATGGAAAGTGAAGGAGTGCTGCACCAGATGGCCTGGCTTCCACAATTACCTGTCCTAAGTTGACTAAGCATCTGTGGGAACATTTTCACGACTATTGGAAAACCATTTTAGGATTGTTTAGGTTCATCTTATCTCATGAAGTACATTGAGAGAATGCCAAAAGTGTGGAAAGCACCAGTAAAAGCAAAGGGTGGCTATTTGAAGACTCTAAAGTATAAAAAAAATGTTTTGAGTTATGTCATACTTTTTTCTTTATTACATGATTCCACATTCATTCATAGTTTTGAAATATAAAGAAAAAACATTATATAAGAAGGTGTGTCCAGACTTTTGACTAGTAGTGTATACATACCATTAAGACACAAGCAATCAGGAAAAAAATCTGTTTAGCTGGATGCAAAAAAGAACATTTTTTGTTGGTGTAACTTGTCCATTATGGTCCAGGGATTATGCTACTAATGCTAACTGAATTGAGAAGACCTGCCATAAAGACTGTAGTGTTCTGTTGCAGAGTGTAGCAACTCTGATTAAACACCAAGCTAAACCTCTGTCAATGAATACACGAGTCCGAGTAGAGTTGACTTTTTACTGAGAATCTTCATTTGACAAGCGGTGAAAACTGTAGTTGAAAAGAAATACAGAATAGAAAAAATTATCGTTTACATAAATATTGCATCACGAAATAACTCAAAATGTGACCTTACACCTTCATGTTAGCTTTAGCAACAGTAATGATCATCAAAACTGCCTTTTTTAACATGTACAAATTAACCTCCATGAATCACAAATAAAATGTAATTTTTTAACAAATACCGCTATTTATGCCTTTTTAACACCTTCATCATGAAATATATACACTTACGGCGTTGCCTGAACAATGTTCCCAAGTGGATGGCTGTGGATAAGCCTCAGAGCAAGACCACATGTCACTCTCCCTCTTAGAGCAACCAGGAAGAGGAATTAAACAGGAAATGAAGCAATACAGGTAACCCACCAGGAAGTGAGGTTATTAGCAAGTTCACCTTCAAAATTAAAGCTTCTTAAAATTTTTAACTCTTTTTACTGTTCTTTTTAACTTAAATACATACAGTAGAATTATTTTAAAGCAAACATTAAAGATAAATGACATAAATGCCTTTGAGGCATCACAAAGACAGAAAGATATGACTGAGGATTGTTAATAACCAGTGGGTTGAAAAAGAAGTGGTATAGATTAAATAGCATCTGTTGCTTGTAGTTCAGAGTTCATGTATAGAGTCTGTATTTTCATTAGCTGGTAGGGGAGGGATATTAAAGATTAGGAGGTTTTAGGTATCATAAGGCCTAGAGTCATTTGACCTTTTCAGTGTACATCGCTGCTGTTGTTTTTAGGTGTGAGGGAATTAAAGGCTCACTGAGGGATATCTGGGCCAATCTAATCAGTGTGAACCAGAGAGAGAAGTTCCTAAGATGCGGGAGTCTGCAATATGAGCTGTGGGATGATATATACACGCTGCTTAGGTCCCTGCAAAGAGCATTCCTTAATCAACTCACAGTAAAAATGAGGCCAGTGAAAGTGAGGGTTATAGGGTTTGACAGTTCTGACTGATTGCCATTGAAGCTTTTATCTTAATCTTGTGTGTTTGTTCCAGGTTAGAAATGTAGAGAACAAACAAAATTTTAATTTGAAAGCTTCTTAGTCTACAGTTGTGTAAAGAACTGATTGTTCCGTCAAACAATTTTTGAGCAGCTGTTTTTCAAGTATAGGTAGTTTCAATAAATACGATTTAATTTTTAGTGCCATGTTGTGTACAAAGGCCTTCCCAGTGCCCATGTAAATGAGGAAGGACAAGTATCTCATGGGCAAATTTAGGGAATTTGGGTGATGTCTGTGATGTGATATACATTTTTCATGCATTTACCTATGAATATTTAAAATTTCCAAGTCCAGCATTTTGAAGAACAAGTTAACCTTCCTCCTAGTTGATTTTTGCTTAGTTTCGTTTTTTCTTTCACAGTTTAGATTTTAACATACTGATCCTTTCTGTCACCTTTCTGGATTGGAATAATAAAAATGCCAAGTCTAATTAATTGTCATTTCAGGTTTTAAACTGTTCCCCTTCTTTTAGCTGCAGGTATCACTGAGATCCAAGGTACCAGTATTAGCATTATTAGCTACTAAGAAATAACAGCCATCTTTCAGCCGTGAGGTTGGAGGTCTGGCAATAAAACAGGACTTTGAGACAGTACATAGAATTTTGTGTCCCAATTTTGGACTTTTTAATTTTGTTTTTGACTTTTTATTTTCAGTGACTCTTTGGCGAGTACCATGGTCTAGGGTCTGAGACACTGTTTTAAGATTCTGTATGTTATCATATTTTCATATTATCATATTTTCTGTTTGATTTTCTGTTTAGTTCTTTGCATGTTTTGTTATCATCTTTATGCTTCTTAACTTTAAGCTTTAGTTGAGTTTCCTGGATGACGAGATGGACAAAGACCCAGATGGGGGTCGCCCTGGAAGTTCTCCCAACTCACCTACGAGTTACTGCTCTCACTAGCTATGTCCCAATTCAGGGTCTGCACGCTTGAAGTACGCACACTACGCGTACTACGTACGGTGTGTACTATAAGTACGAGAAGTGCGGAAGTGAGAGGCTTGTGAAATGGGACGGTCTAGCCTACGTCGCACAGTTCAGGTTGCCTAGCAACCATGATACTAACCGCGAGAAACGTTACATACAGCTTTGTTTGACATAAATGAAGGAGAAAAGATGTTTTGTTGGTCATTCATTTTTGTCATGACATCACTTTGATTAGTTGAGTATCTGAGGCTGAGACCACAGGACTGTAAAACATGATTGTTGGGCTTCATTTCTGTACTGAACAGTCATTTAAGATTAGTTAGTAAATAACAATTAGCTTATGTTGTTCATGAGACTAAAATCATCTCACTGTGGTAATGTAAATATAATATGGCCAATATTATAGTTATTGTCAGATTATTATGATATATATATGTATATATATATATATATATATCATATATACCATATATATATATATATGGCTTTACAACTAAGTTAACGCTGAAAGTACAAACATCACTAATGTCCCACAACTTTGCCAGCAATGTTTTAATGTTCTTCGTTATTAAACATTCGCACATAAATAAGTGACGTCATATTCAGTACTTACTTTTGACAGTTCACTCTTCGGCCGCTCCCTTCTGCCGTATTTCGCGGCGAAATTATCCACACCCACCGCCACACTATGAATTGTGGGATATATGGGACCACGAAGCGTGCACTGGACCACGCTTGATATTTGGGGTATGCATTTCAAGTACACTTCGAATTGGGACAGCCGTCGTCGCGTGGCGGTGACGTAATCACACTTAAAATGCGTACTTCAAGCGTGCAGACCCTGAATTGGGACACAACTACTGTCAGTGTCCTCGATGAGATCACTAGAAGTGAGTACTTCAATTTGCACATTTACAAGACTTCCCTTGGTTAAAGATGTATAATCCTTATGTTGACTAGACTTGCTAGAAAATAACTGTCTCGCATATACATTCTTTGCAGCAACTTGCTCTGTCCCTACCACCCTCCAACCATATGAGTGCATCGTAAAACTCCTACTAGGTGATTATTTGCCCAGTAAACACCAGAACAATGCTCCAGTCATGTCCCAGGCCTTAGTGAAAGATGTACACTTGACCCTAAACCTTTTTCTTTTGCTGGCTTTCTTTCAGAGTAGAATTACAACATGGGGAACCATAAGCTCCTCGTTGTGAAGATGGCACTGGAAGAGTAGAGACACTGGCTTGGGGGCTGTGGGGATTATATCATTTTAATATCATATTTATTCTTTTATATCCTTTTTATTAAGCTTTGAGTAGTGGCATTTGATTAAAACATTTATTCAATATATTACACATATAGTTTCAATCATGTTATTACACATATTGCAAAATGTGCTCATAAAAGAGTTGGCCTTCTGTCTGGTAAGAGGTTACAAGCTTTGTCTGGCGAGGTGAGAGATGAGACAGAGTGCCAAGGCACGCTCGCTTGCACACACAGACATTATATAGACACATTTCTAGGTTAGAGTTAAGACATATTTTGCTTGTAACTGCATTTTGTGCCTGCATAAGCAACAGTTTTTTTTTGTAGAATGTGCTTCTGATGTTCCAGAGATAAGCGAGAATAAGAAGATCGACAGCACCTAGCATGGAGAAGGAGAAAATGTCTTTTTGAGTGTGTGTCAAAGGTTGTCAACAGAAGAGCTGTGGTTACTGTAACTTATGCATGTTATGTACCTGCTTGACGCAAGAGGGGGCGTAATACCCTGACATATAAAAACATTTTAAGTATGCTTTCTTGTGGGATTTATGCTGAGGATTGTGACGGTGTATTTCCTCCACACGTGTGTTTAATAAAATCATTGTTTTGACGCACTTGGACCAGTGGTTGTTTGTCTCACACCTCAATCACGAATCGGGACAGGGCTTTATACAACCATTTGAAGTCTAGACAGATCGGATAATAGGAACTTGGTCTACCTCCGATTAGCCAATTACCTCAATCATGACATACCAGGTGGGCTCTTTAATTATTAACCAGGTTCCTGGAACTGCAAGCTGTATGCTGTTTCATGTCAGTTTCCCCACCAATGAGACTTTAGAGGAACCAGACCTCATCTTGACTTACCTATGTGTTCACCAAAGAAGGGAAATTGCATTTCTGGTTAGGATGTCCTAGCAGACCAAGGCCCTGCTTGGATATCAGGCATCCCAAAAGAGTGAGTTGTCCATTCCCTTCATGCTGCATTACCTCTGTTTCCATGTTTAGTTCTCAGTCATCCAGGTCATAGTAAATAAGAAGCTTGGAAAAGAAAAACTCGCCTTTTTTAAGTGTCTTGAAGACATATCACTTCTCATCCGAGAAGCTTTTTCAGTTCAAAGAAGTTTCGTGGATGAGATTCTTTGGTCTGAAGAAGCTTCTCGGAAGAGAGGTGAAACATCGTCAAGAAACGTAAAAAAGACCAGTTGCTTTTGTTTCCAAGCTCATTGAGTGACTGGACTTCTTGACACCAGACCCCAGCTCCCAACTGCACTCAAGGTCAGAAGGTTTGAACAGAATCAATAAACCTGTCTCCTAACAGCTTTTTAGTTGTAAGGTCAGTGAAGTGGCAGAGAAAGAGCTTGAAGGTTACTGATACAGTACTATGCAAGCATATTGTGCCAAACTAATTTCTTTGTTTTGGTAGGAAAGAGGGAAATAGTCATTTATTGAAACATCTGTAAGCATATATGGAAATGCTGTATATAAGCCAAAAACGGAGTTTTTAAAATTCTAACAAGTTTAAAAGTCAATTTTTGGTATTACCACTTTTATTTTTCATACAGACTCAATCCTCTTTGGGAAGCTTTATTTATATAGTTCCAAATCACAACAACAATTGCCTCAAGGCACTTTATAATGTAAGGTAGACCCTACAAAGTTCCAAAGCTACTTTAATATCAATGCTATTTTGTTATAATCTCTGTCAACATGGTCCAGGCTTTGTGGAGGCCAATTCGTGACAGTGTTTCATTGTGTGTTTTGTATGGCATTGTGGAGTTTGTTTGAGATCATTGTGCCAAGTTTTTGGCTGGCTCTTTTGGAATCATTTTGTTAGTACAAAATGCATTTGGATAAGTGGAATAAATGGATAGAAATAAAAACAATTGGTGCATTTTTCCAGCAGATTGTCTTAACGACATAAACTGCTGGATGTCGCTGAACTATTTCAAACTAAATCACGACAAAACTATAATTTTTGGCAACCATGACTCTGTTAGTCTTGTAAGAAATGACTTGAGCCAGCTACTGTACATTCCCACATTCAAAACCTTGTGCTATGACCTGGCCTAGGGGTAACCGGGACCCCAACATGCAGGTGTGACTCCCCACTCCCACAACTACCCCCAAGAGGCCAGCAACAAACAATTAAAGGGGCTAATCAGCAGTTTATTCTCTTCGGATGTGAGCAAGGCCAAAACAACAAACAAAAAAGTTTTAATTTTCACCATTCTTCCCTATCAGAAAGTAAAAGCAAGCAAAAGACAATTCTCTAACCTAAGCTCCTACCAACAAACATGAGAAAAAGTGTTTCAACAAAAAGGCATGTTTACAAATACTCTCAACCAACACAAAGGTATCTTAATTACAAATGCCTCACACTTTACAAAAGGACTACAGCTCAGGATTTTCACACAGAGGCTCAGAAGTACAAACAACTGGCTCTTTTTTGAATGTAGAGGAGACAAGGAGAGGGGCCAGGTGGCTTTCAGCTGGAGGTTAAAAGGCTGCTGTCCATTCAGTCATCCAATCCAGACGTCAGGAGTTTGTTTGAATCAGCCAATCGGCACATAAGGCGTTGGTCTTCCGGCGCATAAGACATTGGTTGCTATTCTGCATCCAAGTTAAGAACACGAGAGAACACAATGGACTGGACAGAAGAGGACTGGGGCCAAGCAACACTTCAAAATGCTGCAAGGCTAGCAATAAGGCTAAAGTCTCCTTTTCAATTGGGCTGTAATGCAGTTAGTGTTTTATGAGTTGACTCACAGCCTTTGCCAGCTACTTGAGGAGGTACACCAGAGAGATAGAAGGCAGGAGAATAAACCAGCTGTTCTCCACAGAACCAGCCAAGGTGTACTCTCAGTGGCAGGTGAACAATATGAGAACAGCACCACCAAGGCTGGAGACGGAGCAATACTGGAAGAGCATATGGGAGAAGGACGCAACCCATAACGGCAATGCTCAGTGGCTAGTGGATCTGAGGGCAGACCACAGCGACCTCCCCGAACAGGGTCCAGTAACGATCACAGTGGCAGATATCCAGGAAAGGGTCTCCAGTATGAAGAGTTGGACAGCACCAGGCCCTGACATGGTTCACGCCTACTGGCTGAAGAAGCTGACTGCACTCCACGAGCGTCTGGCAGCACAAATAAATCAGCTGCTAGTTGACGAGAGACACCCGGAATGGCTAACCGAAGGCCGGACAGTCCTGATCCTCAAGGACCCCCAGAAGGGTCCGGTCCCCTCCAACTACCGACCAATAACCTGCCTCAGCACCACGTGGAAACTCCTGTCAGGCATCACAGCGGCTAAGATGAACAGGCACATGGGTCAATACATGAGCGAGGCACAGAAAGGGATGGGCAAGAATACCAGAGGCGCAAAACACCAGCTACTGGCAGACCAAGCAGTCAGCCGAGACTGCAGGACCAGACTGACCAACCTGTGCACTGCCTGGATTGATTACAAGAAGGCCTATGACTCAATGCCCCACAGCTGGATCCTGGAATGCCTAGAACTGTACAAGATCAACAGGACCCTGAGAGCCTTCATCAGGAACTCAATGGGTATGTGGTGTACAACACTAGAGGCCAACTCCAAGCCCATAGCACAAGTCACCATCAAGTGCGGGATCTACCAAGGAGATGCTCTGTCCCCACTGCTGTTCTGCATAGGCCTGAACCCCCTCAGTGAGATCATTAACAAGACTGGCTACGGATACCGACTACGGAATGGAGCAGTTGTCAGCCACCTCCTGTACATGGATGACATCAAGCTGTATGCCAAGAGTGAACGAGACATCGATTCACGGATCCACACTACCAGGATATACAGCAATGACATTGGGATGTCATTCGGGCTGGAGAAGTGTAGCCAGATGATAACAAAGAGAAGGAAGGTAGTCAGAACTGAGGGGATTGAGCTACCAGAAGGCAACATTGCAGACATAGAGGACAGTTACAAGTACCTGGGGATCCCACAGGCGAATGGGAACCATGAAGAGGCTGCTAGGAATGCTGCTACAACCAAGTACCTGCAGACGGTCAGGCAAGTCGTGAGGAGTCAGCTGAACGGTAAGAACAAGATCCGTGCTATCAACACCTACGCCCTGCCCGTGATCAGGTACCCAGCTGGTATGATAAGTTGGCCAAAGGAGGAGATAGAAGCTAAGCGAGTGGCTCCAGCAGATCCAGCAGGAACAACATTGGAGATCTCTGTCCAGATGAGCGCAGTCCTGAGAACAGCTAAGATACTGCGCAGGACCCTCAAGCTCCCAGGCCTCTGGTAGAGGACCCAAGCTTGAAGGATAAACCGCCCGCAGGGGCGTGCTGGTTGTTATAAATAAAAACAAAAAAAGAAAAGCAGGTATTTCTGCAGTCTATTGATTACTAGACAGTGGAAAGGGGGTGGGATTAAATAAGCTTATGCTTCTTCCTGCTCCTTTTTGAACATGAAAGTTATTTGTAGTTGTGGTTGCTAGTTTTCCTTTGGTTTTGCTTTGTTTGTTTGTCTCTGTTTAATTCTGTGTTGTTGTACTTTTTCAACAGGTTCAAAGTAAAGATTAAATCAATCAATCAAACACTAATTTTAACTCCCTACGCTAACACATGTGCCACAGTAGGACTGAGCTGTAAATGGTAAATGGTAAATGGCCTGTATTTGTATAGCGCTTTTACTAATCCCGCCTAGGGACCCCAAAGCGCTTTACACGTCCAGTCATCCACCCATTCACTCTCACATTCATACACTGGTGGAGGCAAGCTACAGTTGTAGCCACAGCTGCCCTGGGGCAGACTGACAGAAGCGAGGCTGCCATATCGCGCCATCGGCCCTTCTGGCCAACACCAGTAGGCGGTAGGTGAAGTGTCTTGCCCAAGGACACAACGACCGAGACTGTCCGAGCCGGGGCTCGAACCGGCAACCTTCCGATTACAAGGCGAACTCCCAACTCTTGAGCCACGATCGAGCCACGATCGCCCCCTGTAAAGAGTAAGATACCCCTCACAACTGAGCAACTATTTCACATCAGTGTCATGCAAAACACTGACAGGAACTCTCTTTTCTTCTCCCAATAAAGAAACAAAACCTTTGGACACAAAAGGCTTTAATTCTTCGTCTATTTTGTCACAGCTGCATCTTCTAATTTGTGAGGTTTAGTTTATAGAAGATTTACTGGGGAAGGAGTATTAACCTTCCTGAACTGTTCGTTTCCTTTAAGAATGGGACAGGCAGCGATGAAGTGTCCGTGATCACGGCAGCAGTAACACTCTGTTTTCAGTGGCTGCAGTGGTTTACGACAGGGGTTTGTGGGAGACCTGGTGTTTGGGCAACCTGAGCTTGGTGTGTTGCAAATAGGAAATGAAAACACACCTTTGTGTGTCAACATAGCCTGTACAGAAGCAGCAAGAGTTGTAACCTTTTGTTCATTTAAGTAGGTTACCACTTTTTCTGGGAGTTGATTTTTGAACTCCGCCAACAACTCCAGCTCAGGCAAATCATCTAAGGTAGCCTTGGTAACCTGACACCATTTATTAAACAGAATCTTTTTCTCCCTCGCAAACTCCACATAAGTTTGGGTGGCAGTTTTTTCCCGATTCCTAAACTTTTGCCTATACGTTTCTGGCACAAGCTTGTATGCACGCAGGACAGCAGCTTTCACAATGTCATAATCTAAACTGTCCTCAACTGAAACAGCTATGCATACCTCTTGACCTTTCCTCTCTAATTTGCACTGGAGCAAGAGAGAGCATACGCTCTTTGGCCAGTGTAGTGCACCTGCAATGTGCTCTAACACTTTTCAGATCTACTTAGCCTGCACTTGTCCACTCAAACTCAGATGCTTTAACTGGTCCCACACTCCCACTTAAAATCTAAAGGTGACAGGGCTTTCTAGGTTGCCATCCCAAGACTCAGGAGCAGTTTTCCCTCTTTTGTAAAGTTCTCCTCTTCTTTGGAAATCTTGAAATCACACTTGACGACCTAACTATTTTTAAAGGCTTTCACATCACTTTGAAACCAGGTCTATTCTATCCTTGTTATCTTGTTTTTTATCTTGTTGGATGATATATGCATGTGTATATGTATACATGTATTCATGTCCATGTGACCTTCCATCTTTTTATCTAATTTATTTTAATTCTTTCCTTTATTTACTTTGCCAACTTTGATGCCTTTTAAACGTGCTATATAAATAAAGCTGACTTGAGATGATAACTTCTCATTTCATAGTCTTCACATGCTTCATCCTAAGCACACTCTCTGTTGATTCACTCACTAACTATATTCACAGTATTCACTCACTGTCTTTAAGGAATCGCTAGCTTAGCTTAGATCGTAGCAGCATGGCCGGACACTGGCGCCACCGGGCCCTCTGATCACCACCAGTAGGCAGCGGGTGAAGTATCTTGCCCAAGGACACAACGACCGAGACTGTCGGAGCCGGGGCTCGAACGCCCAACTCTTGAGCCACAAAATAGTCTGTTTCTCCTCTCAAGTCTTATTCTTTTCCTTGAAGACATTTTTTAAATTAAGCTTGTTAACATAGTGCTAAAGCCTTGCAAGCAGGCTATATTCAATTCAATTCAATTCAATTTTATTTATATAGCGCCAAATCACAACAAAAGTCGCCTCAAGGCGCTTCATAGATACAGAGAAAGATATTGGTTAGTACGGTTAAATGCTGGATATTTCTGCTGCATTAAAATGCAGAAGAAGCTAAATCAAGAATAAGAAAATGGTTTCATCTGATAAAACATAAATTAGAAGATTTATGTTCTAGACTAGGTCCGTGATATATTTAGTTTAATCACTGTCCCTATGTGGCAGGTGCAGGTGAACGCATGCCTGTCATGCTTTGTGAAATCATCAGATATACCTAGGCCCTGTGAATATAAAGAATTAAACTCTTTCTTTGTTTGAATTTGTTTGACCTGGAATGGTCATTATAAAAGAAATGTGTGTATTTCTACACACGTATAAGCCTATCTTGCTGCCTACACATCTGTGCGGATGCTTCGGGTTTGCAGAATGCTTGAACACTCTTTTACTTCATCCTAATTAATTGGCACTTCAGATCACTGCTGAACACAAAGCCTCTTCGTCTTAACTTGCACACTAACACACTGACAGCTACTGTGGTCTCTAAGACAACACAACAAGAAGCAAGAATGCCTTTGAGTGTGTGTTGGTGTGAAGTTTGTTTCTCCAGAATTGGTTTTTTAAAAAGCTTTTTAAAAGCTGTGGCTTTTAGGATTTCAGGCTTGCTGAACTTTGATTTGGAATTACAGATTTACAGATATAATCTGCACTACTACACTGTTGTCTATGTGTCTGTGTTCCCAGCAACAGAGTATTCAACCTTCAACCAGCCTCTGAGATTTTTTTTTTTCAAATTGACATACTTGTAACTAACTGAGATGAACCCTGTGCGCAGAGAAAACTTATTGATAAGTTTTCTCTGCGCATCAGATATATGGAATTGGCTCGGTTTGTCCCCAGTATACCTTTTGTGCTTTCTCCTGACCACTGTTCATGCCTTCATCTGAGTCGGAGTTTTCTCCAGGATCCAGGTCAGACTGACTACTTTTTCTTTTTAAAGATTTATCTATTGCTATTATGCGCTGCGTCGTCTCACAGCATCACTATTACGTAATTTCTTCTTAATTTTCTTTTGTTTTACTGGCAGCTGGCAACCCATTTAATCAGAGCAGGTAGTTGTACTGCCCTCTAGTGGAAGAGAATGTAATTATTCAGCCCGTTACTCACGCCGATCACTTAGATTACTAATCAGGGGGAACCAGATAATCTTCCATGGCACACTTGATCTTTTCTCATGGCACAGCTTTGTAGCGCAGTAGTTTGGAAACACTGGGCTAGGAGACGAGGGGCTAACAATAGTAAAAGAAGAAGAAAAGAAAAAGGCAACCAGAGTAAATTGTGAAAAAAAGTTTTTTCTTTATAAAGAACTCAAGTCAAAGAGATAGCTACACTGCTACATCAGCCAAACAAAAGGATGTCCACAAAATACCCTGAAAAGATAAACATGTGATTAAACAAATCAAAGGCAAAGACCTCTGCTGGAGGACCATGTCTGCAAAAATGAATGAAATTAATTACATAATTAAATAATCAATTAAATGCTTCATTAACTAATGGCAATTTTAAAACTATTAAATATTTTAAATATAAATAAAAAAAATGTAATAAATAAATAAAAACATATAAAACTGTGACAGAACACACACAATACTTAAAAGCAACAATGATTAACCCTTTACTTACAAGCTTTAAGGGGCGATCGTGGCTCAAGAGTTGGGAGTTCGCCTTGTAATCGGAAGGTTGCCGGTTCGAGCCCCGGCTCGGACAGTCTCGGTCGTTGTGTCTTTGGGCAAGACACTTCACCTACCGCCTACTGGTGTTGGCCAGAAGGGCCGATGGCGCGATATGGCAGCCTCGCTTCTGTCAGTCTGCCCCAGGGCAGCTGTGGCTACAACTGTAGCTTGCCTCCACCAGTGTGTGAATGTGAGAGTGAATGGGTGGATGACTGGACGTGTAAAGCGCTTTGGGGTCCTTAGGTGGGACTAGTAAAAGCGCTATACAAATACAGGCCATTTACCATTTACTTTAAGAGCGGGCACGCTCTGTTTTGCGTAACTATTTTTAAATCCCGGTAGCTCTGCAACCACGTGAGCTAGCGCAAAGTTTTTTATTGCATATGAAACCAGAGGAGTTGTACTTACATCTTATGCCATCAGCTTGTCCTCGGTCACAGTTTCCTTCCACATATAGCTTTGCAAAAACTGCATAAAAAGCACTTGCAGCAACAAAAACATAATATTCCAGAAACAGGCTTTGCCGATCCGATCAGCTGTTCATAACACTTCCTACGTTGGAATAGACGTCAGTGCGAACTTTCGCAGGTCCGCCATGACCTGCCCGAAACCGGAAGTGACGTCATTTTCGCGGAAATGTAGTTTTTTACCATCAGGGCCTCATGAGCCTATACTGGTGTTTTTAAAAGTTATATTTGACTTTATGACTTTCTGTGTGGTTTCTGGGATGCTTAGGACTCATATTGCACTGCTGGAAATATTTTATTTTGATGCATATGCTGCTTTTTTGCAAATTTGCATTATAATATTTATTTTCGTTTTTCCTGCAGTGTATAAAAATTGGTGTATTTCAAAAATAAAACTATGAAGACACTCAAAATAAATTTCCTGTGGTGGGAAACTATTTTGTGCAACTTTTTTGTATTTACAGTTTTGAGGGATAAGCCTCTTAAATTTCTCTAACTAGAAATATATGTTAAAAAAACAAAAACAATTTTCAATTTTTTTTGTAGTTTATTGCACTTTTTGGCAATTTATGTAATTTCTATGCACTTAATGCAGACATATTATTACAATTTAGGCTGTAATGGTTGTATTGATGTATAGCAACTTGAAATGCTCCCAAAAATGGCTCCACAGCATGTAAAAATATAATATAAGCTCTGGCGGACTTGGTTCTATGGTAGGTCTTAAAGGGTTAATAAGTCTTGGAAAGCCACGGGAGGAACTAACCCTTGAGATAAAACAGGAAGTAAACACCATGAATGAACTGACAAAGATTAAGATACAGTAAGAAAAAATAAATTCAAAAACACAGCGGTGATAAAATGAAACATTATTAAAAAAACTGTGGAAAACAACAAAGACCAGAACAGGCTATGCTTATTTTATATTTCTGATATTTTCATTTTTGTTTATTAATTTCTAGAAAACAGTAATAAGGGTTTCCTGAATGAATTTTTGTCCAAGCTTTAAGCATGAAGCTGCTTTGTTATTCTTTTTGCACACAAATTTGAGCGCATCATATTGACAATATGCAATTACTAATCCAGGTAAAGAGGATGAGGCTTCCTCACACCTTCCCATCTTCTGTATATTATGATGCATTGATTTTCTTGACTATGGCCATAGCTTATTTGACTCATTGTTAGCCTCATCTATTTCATTGATTATCTGTAGTTGCTCCCACTGAAGTCACAGGAAATGGGATTTCATGTGATGCTGTTTGTTCCCTGTCTTTATACGAACTCCACATCATTCCATCTGTGGATCTTGTTTCAACATTCAGTTTTCCATTATGTGATTAAGTTTTCATAATCAAGCATGTAATGAGAATTAACAAGGCAAGCAATTAATCCTATTTAGAGATGTTTCTCAGATTTCTGTCTGTGGCTACACTGTGAGCTCAGCTTATGCATTGAGTCCCAGAGGTCTTGTGACGTGATGGACCATATGTTTATGATTAGCAGTCAGTATATAAGGTTAATGAAAACATGCTTGGGGTGAATGAAATATGGAAAAATCCATCTTTGACACGTGCGGGCTGATACAGTAAAGTGCAAATGGCTATAGTCAACCCTTGTTTCTTTATATTTTGCTTCAATGGGCCATACTTTCTAATCCCATGAACCTGAGTATTTTCAGAGGATATTTTTAAAAAATTGTTGTTTAAGGCACTTAACACTGACATATTAATTATTCGAGCATAAACAAGACACCTAAACCAAGCGATGAATCAGATTTGTATCTACACATCACAGACAATTTGGCAATGAGCTACATTTAAAATGTATCTTTACACTGAGGGTTTTCGGGAGGAGCTCTCTGGCAGGAAGCACAACGCCCTCCTGTGTTTTCAATACACTTTAGAACAGCATGCAGCAATTCTACATATGAGCCGGTGGAGGGAGGTTTGGGGTCTTCACTCAGCCCCGTTCTGTTAACCGTTGGGGCTGGGGGGCTGGGAGGAGGTGCTGGCCGTCAGATTGGGTCCGGGATGCGGGGCCTCCCTGCTACTGCAGATAAGGAGGCGGTCTGCTTGCCTCTACCCCAGAGAGAAGGGTTACATCTCCTGGGTCTAGGAATGGTTTGCCCCTCTGGGGGCGGGGGTACCTGGACCTGAGATATAGAGTATGTTTGGGGAGTGTGAAGGTGTGTACAGTGTCTATTTGTGTCTGTCTCCACGTCGGGTGAGTGCCGAGTATTTGTTTGTGTATATGGGGGTGGGAATGCACATTTGTGTCTGTGTGCGCCTGTTCGTCTGCGTCAGGTTGGGTCTTAGACTCCACCTCTCTGGGAACATCTCAGGCTCTCCGGGGTATGGAGGCCTGTCTCCCCTCACCACACTCCCTGCCGGTGGCTGATGCCCTCAGACGTTGGTGTGTTGGTGGTTCTTGGTGTCTGGGGCTGGGTACTCATGTAAGTACCGACTCACTCCTGGTGGCAGATTGGTAGGGCCTGGCGCCTGTGGCCCGAATACAAGCGTGCTCATCCACACAGGTATCCACACAGGTGTACACACGGGTGTTCACAGACACAATCTATGCCAGGGGTGTCAAACTCAAATACACAGTGGGCCAAAATTCAAAACTGGAACAAAGTCGGGCTAACGTTAATATTTATTGAAATATATTTATTCCTCTAGATATAAGAATGAATCTTTTCTTATGGACTCAAACACATTTTGCTGATATATAATACCAGTAGGCCAGTTCTAATAGTAATTTGGTATGGCTCTGGCTGCGGGCCAAACTTGGCCCGCGGGCCAGAGTTTGACACCTATGATCTACACCTTTCTTGGCTGCTCCCTCAAAGCACATTGTGCGCCGTCAATCTTGCGTGCTGCACAATAACATGTAATATTTAGTATCTACTGTTATCTACTGTTAGCTAGTTTATTGTGATGGTGTTGTGTTTATTATGTTGCTCTTTTTTGTTTGTTTTTCTTTTTTTTCTCTTCTCCCCTCTATTTTTCTCTCTCTCCCTCTCTTTCTTTCATTCTTTCTCCCTGTCCTATCCCCCAGTCATGGCTGTCCCATCTGTAACAACCGAAAATCAAATCAAATAAATACATAGTTATAATAAAGGACCAATATGGCAAGGCCATGATGATCCACTTGGTAAAGTAAATCCACTTGGCATCTTTCTCGACCTTCAGACAACAATTCTGATGGCTAAAGATCCAAACGGGACAGGCAAAAAAAATAAATAAATAAATAAAATGTTTCTTTACATTTAATTAGTAGAATTTAGAAAAAAGGAAAACAACAACACAGTCACCAATTCCCTGTTTGGTAGGAAAATTGAAAATACATACAATGATTTATCACCAAAATATGAAAAGAGTTTGCACTGAGCTTGTCAGTCAATATCCAGTATTTAAATCAACATTGCAAAGCTCTTATTTGAGGTTTATCACTTTTCGTTCTGTTTGCTGTCAGAATGATCACACACGACTTCAATAATGTTGACTACCAAGTTCTGAGGAGGCCAGTACATGACTGATGCCGTTTAAATGTGTATGTGTGTGTCTCTTTTTTTAAATCCTGGTATGCTTTTACTGGATTGGCATGTGTTTGAGAACGTTGTCATGCTGAAAAAGTTATTGTCCATCAGATGCAGTCCAAATGATATTGCATAGCGCGGCATCCAGGCGATAGTTCTCGACTCACCGACAGCATCTTCCATGCCCCCACCCATTCTCTCGGGGGCCTCTGACTCATCAATGGTGGCTGGGATGGCGGCACCACGGAAAGGGTCTGTGTTTTTACTGTCAGCGTGACAGCGCCGTGCCACCTTTGCAGGGAAACGAGCCCGCCAGCGTTCCGTAGCGGCTGCGACTGCTGGCGATAAGGAAAGGCTACTCTTTATAGAGGACTCATACTCGGAGAGATGTTTTCTGGTTGACTCCGGCTCCCAGAAGAGCCTCGGGAACTCTTGTGTCGTCTTTGCATACCTCCACAATGGTATATACTTTAATCTTTAAAAAAAATGGAGATTTCCTGCATACCACCAGAGAGAACCCTGTGTACCACACTTTGAGAAAGAGTGGCATAGTGGATCAAAATCTTGTGGTTCTCTTTTTCCTTCTAATTTAGTCATTCTAAGCTAAAATGCAGTCCCAAATTGTGACAGAGCCTTGACTTCTGATCTCAGTACATACTGAAAATGATTTGAACTACAAATTTCGACTTTGGTTTCCTAAGATCAGTTGCCACTGATTTTACAGACTAGTTCTTGTGTTATTTGGAAACCTAATGCTTTTCTTCCTGTTTCCTTTACTTAAAAATATCTTCTTTTCAGCCATGCATCTACTGAGACTGTCGGCTCGAATAGGCTACAGGTATTTGTTATTGTTTTTTCTCCCCCTCGCTCTCTCCTGTCTCCTCCTCACCACCACCTCACTGTGGGCTCTCGCTCTTGGCCAACACACCTGCAGCTCATTATCCTGCCACTCCCATCCACCATTTAAGACAGTGGTTCAGTGCTTCTCATTGCTGGACCGTTAAACTACTCTCGTTAGTGTTGCCCGGCTCTAAAACCTTCTCTCATGTTTTCCTTGTGAGCGTGGGAGCGTGCGTCAAATTCCCCTCACCCGACCCCGTGGAGCCCTGGACCCCTGTCCTTCCCTCACATTCTGTGTATATCCTCTTGATGTTTTGTAAATAAACCTTTTGCACTTTTTCCCCAAGTCTGCATTTAAGTCCGTTCAGTTCACCGTGACAGAGACAATTTCTAATTTGGCTTTGACAAACATTAGATGGATCAACTGAAGGACTACAGGCATCTCTCAGGGCAGGTCATTGCTGGATTTTTTTTCAGTTTCTCAAAGATATGACTTTTAGATACTGTTTACCTAGTTTTTCTCAGCACGCACTGAGAAAAACATTCTCAGTGCGTGCTGAGTGAAGCCTCGCCCCCACCTTGGACACTCAGACCACTTGTTATACTAATTCCAGCATACAGACCGCTCGTCAAATGCTGCAAAGCGGTTCTGAGACAGGTGAGAACTTGGCCTGCAGGAGCTCTCTCTGCTCTTCAGGACTGTTTTGAGCTCACTGACATGTTCAGGGAGGCTGTAACAAATGGTGACTGCGCCAACTTGGAGTAGTAAGCAGCATCTGTGCCAGAGACATCAGCAAGTGCATCGATGATGTCACTGACTCCAAGACTATCATAACATGCAACACGCATCGAAGGCAACACCTGCCTGCGATTGTGACGCCTCCCTACCAGATGTGCTCAACAACTTCTATGCACGGTTTGATGCTCAGAATGATGTGTTGATGGGGAAGTACAACACAATCGTGCCTCTACACCTGATTGGAAACCTGAGCCTGCTGGGCCTGAACACCTCCCTCTGCAACTGGATCCTGGACTTTCTGACAGAGAGGCCTCAGACAGTCCGGATCAGCAACAGCATCTCCAACACCAGCACACTGAGCACTGGAGCCCCTCAGGGCTGTGTGCTCAGCCCACTGCTGTTCACTCTGCTGACTCACGACTGTGCAGCAATGCACTGTTTGAACCACATCATCAAGTTCACCGATGATACGACTGTGGTGGGTCTCATCAGCAAGATCGACGAGTCAGCATACAGAGAGGAGGTGCAACAACTAACGGACTGGTGTAGAGTCAACAACCTGTCTCTGAATGTGGAAAAAACAAAAGAGATGACTGTTGAGGAGAGCACGGTCCACTTAACAATGATGGATCCTATGTGGAGGTCGTCAAGAGCACCAAATTTCTTGGTGTCCACCTGGCGGAGAACCTCCCCTTGTCCCTCAACACCAGCTCCATGACTAAGAAGGCACAACAATGTCTCTAATTCCTGCAGAAGCTGAGAAAATCTCCCAAAATCCATTCTCACTATGTTCTACAAAGGGACTATCGAGAGCGTCCTGAGCAGCTGCATCGCTGTCTGAATGGTAACTGCACCGTATTGGATCGTAATACCCTACAACAGACAGTGAGAGCATCTGAGAAGATCATTGGAGCCTCTCTTCTCTCCATCACAGGCACTTATAGCACACAAAGCATCCACAAAGCCACCAGCATTGTGGATGACCCCACACACCCCTCACACACACTCTTCACCCTGCTGCCTTCTAGAAAGAGGTACCGGAGCATCCGAGTCCTGACTGCCAGACTGCAGAACAGTTTCTTCCCCCAAACCATTAGACTCCTGAACACTCAGTGACTGGAATGACGCCACACACGCACACCTTCAGATACGTCACTACCAAGGAATTATCTGCAGTATCTCACACACACACATGCACACCTCCAGACACCAAGTTACTTTTTGCACAACACTCAGTATTTTGCACATTTCTATTGCACGTTTGAATCTCCTGATAATAATCATCAGGAGTTGGTGGGGGGAGTTCTACAACACACACACAAACATACAAACTTGCAGCACAGACATCAGAAGTAGTTCATCATCTTCTAATCAGTAAGACTCATTTACAACTCAGCCTAAGAACATAGCTTCCTTCAGTGCTGAGCTGTATCTAATGCAGAAATGATGGGAGGGCAACAGCGGGCCTCTAAGTGGTCTAAATGAAGATGAGTGAGGAAGTCTTGTGATTGTGGTACTAATGGGAATGCTGCTGTCTTCCCAATCCATGATGGGAGGCCTCTGGAAACGTTTAAGGTGCAGGTGTGGTTTAGCACTGTGACTCCAGCTCTCTGCTCCCTTCAGCCCAGCCTCTCTTGAACATTAAAGGATTAAATATCTATAACATTTGATGAGAGGTTTCTGGTTTACAAGCTTGTAAATATTTGGAGCATAGTTATTAAATCACAAAAACTGATCATTAAAATTCTAAATCTGTCTTTTTGATGTATGTCTCAAAGTGCAGAAATGAGTAAATAGGCTCCCACATGCTAAAAGGCTAGTCACAGAAGTAATTTATATTTTATATTGTCTGTATGATGACTGTATTGTTTTCAGATTGTTATAGACAAAAAAGGAAAAAAAGTTGTTAATGCAGGCTTAAATAATTTAGCTTAAATCATGAGTTTTTGGCCAATTTGGCAAATCTACTAAACATCTTTTGTGTGACTTTTAATCAGGTGGATGCATTGAAACGTGTGGTGTTGTAACATTTTATGTGAGACATGTTAAGTCTAAAGCCCAGGGCTGGACTGGAACAAAGCCCGGGCATTTTGACTAGAGACCGGCCCACCAGGTATTACAGGAAAAACCATAAATCCTTTGAATGAAAACAAACGCTGTTGTCACAGTGATGTACACTGTCTTGTTGGTATATATGTATCAGTCTAATAAACTTAAATCTACACCATCCTCCCTATTCTGCTATTCTAAACAGTACCTGAAAGTAGACTGTTGGTCGAGTTAACCTCCTGAACACAACACATGGTGAAAACCTGAAATTAAGACAGAGAAGACTAGAGGTGAGACATGACCATTACTGATTACTGATGACAGAGTTAGATATATTTTCATAAACCATTCATTTGCCACATCAATAAACAGCTTAGCAGCGCAAAATATGTTTTCTAACATGGCAACCTTTAAAAAGTGAAAGGAGACAGAAAGACAGGTGAGAAAGAATAAAACTTAACTTTTTGATGGCATTTTACACACAGTACTGGTGCAGAATCTAGAAAATGTGGGAAAATACTGGCAAAATCAGCTGATCACTGATCAGTTTCATGATTGAAGTAGAAACAGGAGAGAATGAGAGAAGAAGAGTTGACAGCGTAATGACAGAACAACTCCAGCTTTGTGTCCAGGACAAACTGTTCCTTTTCACCTCAATACAAAATGCGTAATATTTTCTCTGAATACGAGACGATTCTGTTTTTTACGGGGCGGTTGGAAACTCTAATAACTAACCTTATAAATAGAATAAGATAAAACAAGTTCAACATCAATAATATCATAGCAAGCACCCAGCAGTATATAAATATATAATAATATAATATAATATAAATATTTTTTCTAACATGGCAACCTTTAAAAAGTGAAAGGATAGAGAAAGACAGGTGAGAAAGAATAAAACTTGATCGACTTTTTGATGGCATCTGACACACAGTACTGGTACAGTATCTAGAAAATGTGGGAAAATACTGGCATCATATACAGCAGCGGTCTCCAACCTTTTTTGCACCACGGACCGGTTTATGCCCGACAATATTTTCACGGACCGGCCTTTAAGGTGTCGCGGATAAATACAACAAAATAAAACTAGTACCGGTACCGAAAAAAAGAAGATTTATTCATAGCACACGTGAAAAGACCCAGGAAAACAGAGTTAACGATAAAAACGATAACAAAATAACGCTGAAAACCGATAAAAACCCTGAAAACTATACATTTTACACCTGAGCCTCAACTCTCGCGGCCCGGTACCAAACGACTCACGGACCGGTACCGGTCCGAGGCCCGGGGGTTGGGGACCGCTGATATACAGTACTTAGCTACTTCTGAAGAAATTATGATCGGACCCTAAAAAAATACTATGTACAATAATGGATTTCTATACATTTTACATCAGATGAAAACGTTTGTTGTAAGATTCAGACAATTATTTGTTAAAAGTGAGACATTTTAAATGAGAATAAGAAAGTATTTCTTTGTGCCCCCCTCTCCCTGTTAATGCCCTACCTGCCCCCTGGCAAAACGTTGCTAGACCCGCCCCTGCACAGTTACCAGCTGTCAGCTACTTAGAAAAGGATCCTGGTGTTATTTGTCTCTCAGAAACAGTTCATAACTTCAACTCATCCATGTCACCTAAAAGGTAAACCTGTTTCTCCATCACAGCTCTGATGATTCAGTAAGGACATCTCCTGGTTTCATCTTCATGTTTCCCTCTCACCACATATCCAAACCATCATGACCAGCAGCTTTACAGCTGTGGCTCCAGCAAACATCAGCTGATACTAGAAATTAATATTAAATAAATTCTAACAACAGCTGATCAAGCTTAAACGTGCTGTTGTTGTTTAGAGCGACATCTGCTGGTTTCCTCTTTCTGGCGCAAAGTGGGTGATAAACAAACAAGAGAGACGATCAGCTGATCATTGATCAGTTTCATGATTGAAGTAGAAACAGGAGAGGGAGGGGAGAGAATGAGAGAATAAGAGGCAGCTGTGCAGCAAAGACACAGAATAAATCCAGCTTTGTGTCTTTTTCATTCTAGCTGAAGTCCGGGACAAACTGTGTTCCTTTTCACCTCAATACGAAACGCACAATATTTTCTCTGAATATGAGACGATTCCGTTTTTTACGGGACGGTTGGAAACTCTAATAACTAACCTTATAAATAAAATAAGATGAAACAAGTTCAATATCAATAATATCATAGCACCCGCCCAGCAGTATATAGACTCCGTCATGCTAGCTAGTACACGGTACGAGTTATTGTAACTGACTGTAAAAAGTCAGCATAATCCTCCTGCCTTTCTGTCATCCACCTGCCAGCGTGTTGCATCTGCTGGCCTCCACCACTTGCTAATGTTACTGAATCTGTGGAAGCTCCGCCATAGCCACCACCAAACAATTGAGTTATTTTTACACATCTCCCACCATCTGGCCAATTCACCACCTTTCAGTGTTTATACCATTACGGAAAAAAATTAACAAAAAGACCCCATCGGCCCATAAAAACGAAAAATCCCCATCGGCCCACCGGGCAAATGCCCGGTAAGCCCGATGGCCAATCCAGCTATGCTAAAGCCCCAGTCTTTATTGTCAAGGTGGTTCCTTTTAACCTTGCTAGGTCACTATGGGAACCAGTGATGTGAGTTTTACAAATTCATTACAACACATTACGTAACTTAATCTGTATGTTAGTAATGCAACTGATAAAAGCTGTGGACTAAAGTTACAACTTTGCCAAAGCACTTTAGACCAGTGGTCCCCAACCCCGGTTTGGTACTGGGCCATACTTAATATGTCAACTTTGTAAACTGACATATTACTAAATGGTTGAAACAGATAAAGAGAGAGCAATTGGATTTGATATTACCAAAAGCAGGTAATCTGCATAAATCAAAATTTGTAGGCTTATTTCACCCCTGGATAAAGTCTTAATCCTACTTTGTACAATATAAATATTATATTGTACGAATGTGATATTATATTGTTCAAACGTGAAGGATATATTGCACGAACATGAAAAGTATATTGTTAGAACAATTAACTTTTCACGTTATAACGTGATATAGCTCTATTTTTCCTTTTGCCTGGATGGCAGCTCTACGCTTACGTACTCGGATGAGCTTGCCTCCATCTCTCCAGATCACACGCTGCACTGCCGTGCTGCTCCACCTTTTCTCTTTCATTTCTGTGTTTGTGCGTGCGCAGTGTGAGAGGCTGCATTGAGGGGCGACAGGATTTCAAAGAGGTTTGATTATCTTGCACACCCATACAACTTATGGTAAACTGAGCTGCCTTGTATGAACATATGCTGAAGATGCCTCGTTTTGTGTTCTATGTTTTCTCTGAGTCTGCTGTGCAATTTGGAGCAAAAATGAATATAAAGTTTACAGCATATCTTGTCACTGGAAAGTTTTTGCACTGTTTATATATTTATATTATTTACTGTAGTTATTGATGAAAAAAGCTTTATGTTGTGAAAAACTGAAATCTGGAAATTAGAATTATTGTGCCTTATTTTGTTGATGTTTTTACATATATTCCTTTTGAAAATAGTAAAATGTGTATATTTATTTATTTTGGTCTGTCTTATAGCATTTATTTAAAAAATAAAATGCATGCTCGATAAAACAGGTGGAGCGAGAACACATCTGGGAATTTTTCGCGTTCTCGGCTTGATGTGTACTTTGAATTGGAACAGTACTTGGTCTCCAACTGATGGTGTATCACGAGTACACGGGAACGTAAGTACGCACAAGTACACATATTGAGACAGGCCCCATGTGTGTCTGTTGTTGACCACACGGAGACTTTCAGAGTAGCAGAATCTTTTTTTTTTTTTACTCGAACAGTTGGTCACACTGTTGAAAAATCTGGTCGCATTTGCGACCAAATTGGTCACATTCTAGAGCCCTGCCTCAGTGTATGAAGAGGACTCTCCATTTACATGAAGAAATTGGAGTCTATTAGATAGATATGATACAAACAACTGCAGCGGAGTACCTGTAATACCTACAATGTGCTCTAATTGCTCTTATAGGATTTTATGGTCAACAGTATCGAACGCTGCACTGAGGTCTAGCAGGACAAGCACAGAGACGAGTCCACTGTCAGATTGACATTGGGAAACCTTCATTTAAAACTTTATTTCATATTTCTTTTTTTAAATATATATGTAGCAAGTGAACTAATACTACACATAAAAAAGGTTTAAGAAGAGGTGATTGTGTTTTTAACTGTCTACCAGAGGTCTGTTTGTAGGGTTGTCATAGTTTTGGGGTATACTGTCCCTTTAAGAGCCGCCCTAAGCCAGAGCACGCATGCACTCAGGTTTGCGTCACACACTGCGCACTGTGAGCAGGAGCACTGGAGAGTTAGAGGCTGCAAAAGTTTGCGTGGCTAGCTACACATGAGGTAAATGTGCTAGAAAAGTGCAACATACTGCAAAATATTGTTGGGAGTGTTGTAGGAGACTGTAATTAGCCTAGGAAGCCAAGTTTATTTAGCAATGACTCCATGTTTTTGACAATTTTTGTAGAGTTCTGAACGTGTGACAGGTGTATGTTTAATGGTCATGTGCTGTGAGCAGAACCGAAGAGCGGGTTGGTGTGAGTAATGACAGTGTCCTAACAGATTTCAAAGTTGTTAGGTTTACACTGTTATTCACTTTGCACAACGTTGTATGCTTCTGTTTGATTCAGAGGGGAGATCACTTGCTGTACGATTCCTGCGCGTGTACTTGTCCTAGCACAGCAGCTGTGTAGAGAAACCAAACTGAGTTCATGATGTTCTCCCTTAAAAGTGTATCTCACAGGAGAAGATACCCCTAGGGTCTGCGAGAGCAGGGGCGGAAGAAGACCCTTTCTGGACGGATTTAATGGCAACGAACCACGGAACGGTACCAACGATGAATACATCAACCAGCATTGCTAATAAGGGACCATTAATGATGGTAGGAAAGAAGCTGCAGAACTGCATTTGTGGCTGGTCAAAACTAACAACTGACATGGGCCTTAAAATCCACCAAGGCAGGAAGAAGTGCCTCAGCGAGCTGAGACAGGGGCCTCGCATTGACTTTTTAAGAAGTAAGTTAAATCAGTTGATTGAAGTCCAGAGGCAGGAGAATCCCCACAGTCCTCAGGGCATCAGCACCCCTTTCAAAGTTCATTGTCGTACAGACTCCCCCATAGTCTCCAGATCGGAACTCAGTCAAATCCAGCCAGTAGCAGTTCCCAGTCTAGAGCTTAGCCAGCCACAACCAATATTAGATTCTAGCTCAGGGCCCGGCCATTTATTATCAGCCCCTAGCTTGGAGTTTAGCCACCAACAGCTAGCAACACACTTGGGTATAGATGAAGAAGGAAGCTGGAGAAACTGGGAACCATCATCTACAGCTATGGGGCCGAGCTATTTGGGTTAAAGAACAAGACTCAGAGACAGCAGAAAGGCCATTTAAACCAGTTAAAGTCCAGGAGACAGTGGGATATTGATAGATTAGTGAAAGAGAGAAGACAAATGAGGAAACAGTGGAGGAGGGCCTATGAGACAGAAAGGGAGGGACTCACTGCACTGCAGGAGGAAATAAAGCAACAACTTCCTAAGCTGCGAAGAACAGAACACCTCAGACGACAACGTAAGAAGAAAGAACGGACAAGGACCCTCTTCTACAGCAACCCATACAACTTTGTTAAGGGCCTTTTTGTTGAAGAGAAGAGCAGGTGCCTCAAAATGCCCATAAAAGACCTGGAAGATCATCTGAGGAAAACTTACTCTGATGATCAGAGGCATGAGCTAGTTACCATTCCAACTGATATGCCGCCTATCCAGGTACCTAAACACCAAAAGGACATAAGACCACCAACATGGAGTGAGGTAGAGAAGGTAGTGAGGCAGGCAAGAGCAGCATTGGCCCTAGGACCTAATGGCATCTCATATAGGCTATATAAAAACACCCCAGGAGTCCTCAAATAGCTGATGGAAGCCGTGGAAGCTGATGAAGGTAGCGTGGCAGAAATGAGTGATTCCAAAGGCTTGGCGAAGAGCAGGAGGTATTCTGATCCCTAAGGAGAAGAACTCCTCATCCATCAGCCAGTTTCACCAGATCAGCCTGCTGAACGTAGAGGGAAAGAGCTTCTTTAGTGTCTTGGCCCAAAGGCTATCTACTTTCTTGCAAAGAAACAACTATATTGACACATCAGTGCAGAAGGCCGGCATCCGGGGCTTCACGGGATGTCTGGAGCATGCAAGTGTCATTTGGCACCAGATTTAAACTGCCAAGAAATAACGAAGAGATCTTTATGTGGTCCTTTTAGACCTTGCAAACGCCTTTGGGTCAGTTCCGCAGTTCTTGTGGATGGCCTTCAACTATTTCAGCGCACAAAACCATATCACAGGACTGGTCAAGACCTTCAGGATTAACAGTTTTGTGTGATAGCTGAGAACACCACCACAGCCTGGCAGCACCTGGAAATTGGAGTTATGGCAGGCTGCACAATTTTCCCTCTGGCATTTATCATAACGATGGAGTTGGTCATGCGGGCATCCCAGTGGGTAGTAGGAGGTGAGAGACTCAAGAGTGGCCTTCGTCTTCCTCCCATTAGGGCCTACATGGATGACATGACCATCATTACAACAACAAAACCATGCACTAGGCGATTGCTACAGAAGCTCCAGGAAAACATAGAATGGGCAAGAATGGAGTTTAAGCCAAATAAATCTCGCAGCATCTCCATCGTAAAAGGAAAGCTGACCTCAAGCGGATTAACAACACTGCACTCCCAGGGAAACTGAAGCTCTGGTGGTTCCAGTTTGGGTTATTATCCAGACTACTGTGGCCATTGACAATGTACGAGGTCTCACTCAATCATGCCAATTGACTAGAGAGGCTAGTGAGCTCCTACGTTAAGAAGTCGCTTGGACTTCCCAAATGCCTCAGCAGCGTTGGACTCTACAGCGACGGGATACTGTCATTGCCTATCCCTAGCCTGGTTGAGGAGTTTAAATGTGCAAAAGTCAGGCTTGAGATGTCACTCACGGACTCCCGGGACCCTATAGTGAGAGGCACTGCTCCCACCCTAGCAACAGGGAGGAAGTGGACCCCAGCCACATCTGTGCTACAGGCAAAATCCACTCTTCGGCATCGTGATGTGGTGGGTCACGTCCAACAGGGCAGAGGAGGATTTGGTCTTGGCGCAGTAACACCTCGGTGGTGACAGGCATCTGTAACCAAACGTCGAAAAATTGTGGTGGAGGAGGTGCGTCGACAGGAGGAAACAGCCAGACATGCCAGAGCCGTGGCACTGGCCAAGCAGGGTCGCTGGATGAATTGGGAGAGTGTGGAAAAGAGGAAACTCTCATTGAGTGAAATCTGGGGCATGGAGTCTAATAGACTAAGTTTCATCATCCGAGTGACGTACGATGTGCTACCCATCCTGCCCCCTGTGTACATTCCCAGCAACACTCAAGCACATCTTGGTTGGTTGTAGGACTAGCCTTACTCAGGGCAGATACACATGGAGAACCAGTTTCTTAGGTGTCTAGCCGAGAAAGTTGAGTGCAAAAGAAAATCTATCAACGCTCAACCTTTCACGAACCAAGAGGAGCGTCAGATTTCATCAACATTTGTCCGGGAAGGAGACAAGCCGAGGACAAGCCCCTCAACCCCAGACCTGGGCCCGCTGAAGGTTGCCAGGGATTGGCAGATGCAAGCGGACTTGGATCAGAGACTCATTTTTCCCACAGAGATTGTAACAACAACTTTGCGACCAGACCTCGTCCTTTGGTCTAACTCCCAAAAACTTGCGTACGTCATTGAGCTGACGGTACCATAGGAGGAAGCAATTGAGAAAGCGTTTGAGCGTAAGAAGCTGCGGTATGTGAGAAGGTAGACGGAGGGAGAGGTAAGTGACAGAAGTGACGGACAAGGTAGGCGACTCATGTTGTAAGTGACATCAGACGCCGGAGATTTTGGCGGAAAATTAAAGCAAATGGTAGTTTAGAATTGAACAAAGTTTCTTTAAGCTTCAGTATTACCAAATATGCTAATCAATTGTCATATAACTAACAACATCTGTCCTATCATCTCTAACACCCAGGAGGCCAACGGGGAGAGTTTAGACATCGACATCGACTGCTGGAAATGCATCTTCCCCGGCCAAAATTGAGACACCGTCATCGAAGAGATATCGCCTGGCAGACTCCCCCGGCACAACATCGCCTGCCGGCAAAGACATTGCAGACACCCTGGAGTGAATTGACAAGCGATTGTCCAGTTTCGATGCGAGGCTGTCCCTGGTGGAGATTTTACACCGGGAATTTAAATCTCTGCGAGAATTCCTGGAATTCAGCCAGCAGCAGGTGGAAACGCTTGCCACTGAAAATGCCACGCTACGGGAGTCGGTCAAATCTCTCACCGATAACGTGACCCAGTTAAACATAGAAAATAAAAAAATAAAATAATCCGTTATTGATCTACAAGCCCGTAGCATGCGAGACAACCTTGTTTTTTCTGGTATTCCAGAATCTGCTGGAGAGGACGCGGAAGCAACGGTGAAAAATTTCATTAAAATCCACCTGAAGCTGCCGGAGGACACCGTAAAGAACATCGCCTTCGATAGAGTGCATCGCTTGGGGGCGGTGAGGTCGCCGGCCGGGAGACTACGTCCTATTGTGGCCAAATTCGGCCACTTCAAACAAAAAGAACAGGTGAAAAGCCGCGGCAGGGAATTAAAAGGAACGGACTTCAGCGTGAACGACCAGTTCCCCAAAGAGATCCTGGAACGACGCAGGGTCCTCTTCCCAATCCGATGCGGCTGCATCCAGAAGGGCTCCCACGCTGTCATCACCGTGGACCGGCTGTACGTGGACGGACAGCTTTACCGCGACCCCGGCATCACTCCGTGGCTGTATTAACTTCACACCAGATAAGAATCCGCTACACCCTTTTCATATCCACTCACACTAACTTGCATTAACTTAACATTAACATCTGTTTAACTTACCAATATCAAATCGCACCTTAAGTGTGATATCATAGCAGAATTAACACCGTCACGCTCTGTCAGTGATTTAATTGGAATGTTTCCGGGTTTTTTTTTCCTTCTCGTTTTTTTCTTCTCTCTTTCCCCCTCTTGTTTTTATGCTGCTCACCCTTGTCCTTGGTTTCTTTCTTTATTTCTTTCACTGCTTCGATCACCTGCTTCCACACTCATCCACAAACAACATCCTTTATTTCGACACATACGTACAGCACGATCACGCACAATCATGCGCTCAACGGCAGCACATTTACATCAGTCAGACAGACCTATGGGATACACACACTTAAGCCAAGCATACTCATATTAGTAAATATGCACACACATTTTTTCTCTCTCTTCTCTTTATTTAAGAACAAGTGATGTATTCTCTCCACCTGTCTAAGCGACACACATAGCGTACATCCCTAGTTATACACAGACATCTATGTGGGCACTGAGGTTTGTTACATGGAATGTAAATGGAGCTGGCTCCAGAGAAAAGAGGTTAAAAATATTTAACCAACTCAAAAAACTACAGGCAGATGTTGTCCTTTTACAAGAGACCCACAGACCTCTTAGAGGTTCGAATGAACTTAAAACACCTGAGTTTCCTAACGTGTTCTCAGCCTGTTATAATTCTAGACAAAGGGGAGTAGCAATTTTAATACATAAAAATATTAATTTCACAGTACTCTATACAGTTATAGATCCAGAGGGCAGATTCTTAATCATTAAACTATCTATACTTGATAAAAAGCTATGTATTGTAAGTGTCACGTCCGGTGTGGCAGACGTGTGGAATTGGAGATAGGACCCGAAATGCGGCAGCTCTGGTGCAGATGAGTATTTATTTAACAAGGCAAAACAAAAACAGGAGCACTAGAAAGTCAAAAAACAAAACACGAGCCCAGCACCAAAAAACAACAGCAAAAGAAATACACTATAGCCCAAGAAAATGGAGTCCAAAACAGAAGAGGTCAGGGGGCCGGCCAGGGGCCGACAGCACAGGAGTCCAAACCGTTCAGGGGGCCGACCGTGCGGAAGGCAACCGTGGCCACTCAGGCGAAGGGGGTCCAGGGGCCGGCTGCGAGGAAGGCCACGGCGGCGATGTGGAAGCAGTTCAGGGATCCGACCGTGCGGACGGCAACGGCGGCGACTCAGGCGAAGGGGGTCTGGGGGCCGCCCACGACGGCAATGGCGCCCGACCAATAGCCTGGAACAAGTCTGACGCTGGGCCAGGCGAGGATGAAGAGTCTGAAGCCGGGCCTGGCGAGGATGACGAGTCTGGAGCCGGACCAGACGAGGCTGAAGACTCTGGAGCCGGACCAGACGAGGCTGAAGACTCTGGAGCCGGACCAGACGAGGCTGAAGGCGGTGGCGTGGAAGCCGGAGACGGAGGCGCAGCAGGCTGAACGGATCCCTCGGACCCTCCAGCGGAGACTAGAGACGAAGGCCGGAGTGGTCCCACGGACCCTCCAGCAGAAGCCATCACTAAGCCAGCAGTCATGGAGGCCACTAGCTGACACAAAGGCGACTGGCAATGCGCTGAACACTGGCTCTGCCCAGGCAACGCTGACAGGGTGCAGTTCTCAGGGGGCTGCTTAAACTTCAGGGGTCCAGAATCAGCTGGGAACTGAGACCTAGCCTCTGGGGAAGCCCTGGAGCGGCAAACTGTGCCAATGGCGGCTAAACCATGAAAAGCACCTTGAGTAGAAAAAAGTCTTTCTCCCTGCAAGAAGTGAGTGTGTGAGACTGGTGACAGAATGAGCGACGGAGCTAGTGGTGACAGTGGAGCCAGAGCTACGGGGGACACTGTAGCTACGGGGGACACTGTAGCTACAGGGGACACTGGAGGCGCTGGAGCGTGAACTACAGGTGACACTGGAGACGCTGGGGACTGAACTGAAAGTGACACTGGAGACACTGATGACAGAGCAGAGAGTGGCTGCTGGGCAGCTAACGGAGCTGAGAGTGGCTGCTGAGCAGGCGATACGCTGTTCACATAATCATCTGCTGCACAGAACACAGCCCCTGAATGAACAGTCACACAGTGCGACAACGGAAAAGAGTCCTCACTCACCACAGCCGGCGAATTAGAAGTCCGAACGTCCGGCTGTGGGGTGGCGCGCCGGCGGCGCGATCGGCGTTTCCTCCCCGCAGACGGCTCTGACGGGCCGGGCAAGACCACATCCGGCGAGTCGGGCAGTGAGGCAGGAGTGGCTGAGAGAAGGTGAGGTGTGTGGTGGAGAAATGCCTGCATGGTCGGAGGAAGCGACTTCAGAAGCCATGGCAGGCCAGAAAAGAGCCGTTGTAGCCGACTTTCCACGGTGCGGCGAAGCTCCTCCGGAGTAAGTGTATATGGTCCAAATGTTGATGATCTCTCATTCTTTCACGTTTTTTTCAGTGCACTCTCTGAACACTTAGACGGCACACTTGTTCTTGGGGGCGACCTCAACCTTGGACTAAATGAAGAAATGGATAGGCTCAACACAACAGGAACTCAGCGCAATTTGCAGTCCACAAATATAATCAAACAGTATGTGAGCGACTTTGGTCTTTGCGATGCATGGCGCTCCCTTCACCCCACCAGTAAGGAATATACTTTTTTTCTCACATGTTCATCACTCCTACTCTCGTCTGGATTATTTTTTGGTCAGCAGCTCACTGCTGAGCGACATTTCAGACACTGAGATTCACCCTATAGCTGTCAGCGATTATGCTCCTGTATCTTTAACACTAATGCACAAGAATAATAACCCCCAAGATCCAATATGTATGTGTTATGAGAGTGTGAGTAATGTGAATGTCTAAGTTGTGAGATAAAATTGAGGCACAGGCAGCCAGAAGGGGACAGAGGGGGGGATGCCTCCCCTGCACCCTGGTGACACACCTTTACCCCAAAGCCCTGCATGTGTGGGTGATTGTGGTGGAGCGGGAAGAGGGAGGCAGCTGGAGATGGGGAGGGAAGGAAGGGAGGGGCAAGTGATCCCTCCCTGGGGCCAGCTCCCCCGCTGACCCCAGTAGGCACCCCCATACTCTGCAACCCGCCAGTGAAAGGGGGCCCAGGCCCATCCGGACCGGGGCCCAGTACAGCAGCGCAACCCGGCCCCACAGAGCCCGGGACAGCCCACCCAACCCCACCACAGAGAAAACTGCACCCACATCGTCATCCACTCATTTTCCAGACTGCACAAGACAATAGACACCAAGACTGAGATCTTCCTCCACCTCTCCTGTATCTCCCCTGCAGAGAGGAGAGGAGAGCTCCTGCAAGATGTAACTCCCCCCCCTCCCCCACCACCAGTCGAAGAGCCCCCCTAGGTGGCTCGATGCACTGGCGGCACCCATGTGTCCCAAATTTTAAAATGATATGCTAGATCAGATCGCTAATCCCTAAACCCAACCAAGGAAGGAAAATGGCAGATTAGCCTGGGTATAAGACTGAAAGTTGAGGCAACGATGTGTGCTGCTGGCAAAGTTTCTGGGCTGCCTTTCCTCATAACAGCCATCCCTCAAGAGTCTCTCCATCTAAAGCAATGCATTATCAGGGACTGTAACATCTAACCTTCTTACTGAATATATCAGTTCACAAAAGAGAGTTTTCAGTGCACTTTTTTGTCAGTGGAACTGTGAATTGTGGGAAGTAATAATGTTTTTATTTGTTTTCTTTTTGTGTATTTGTTTCTTGACAGGTAACTACTGTTGTCTATACTGTTTGAATTTAATGTGTAAATATGATAGTTACTGTTGTCTCAGACCCTGAAAGACAGTTTTAGGTTAAGCCAGTGGAATAGTTAAACTTTACCGTTTTCACTCAAAACTGTAGAATTAAAACTGTGCTTCTCTGAGTACTGTGTCCTGTCTCATTCCCCATGACCGGGCCACATAAATATTTGGCACATTTATATACTAGAGCTAATTGTAAATTGTTATATTCAATATGGCATTAATGTCTTTATTGTCTTGGAGCAACTGTGATCACATGATTTTTTCTGGGATTCTACTGTGATGGAGTGCAGAAAGGTGAAGTTCACAAGGCAGTTAAAAGAATCAAAAACAGGGAAACAAAATAATGAAAGTATATCTTTTAATCTGGTCCAGTTGGTTATGTTAGTGTGTTAAAGAGTAGAGGAGGATATGTTTCCTTTTCTTTTGAAGTTTGTCAATATCGTTGTCACCTCTGCTTACCTTTGTTGAAAACTTACCACATGCTACTGCCTTGATGGCTTTCTACTATTTAGATGATTAACAGAAAATTGCTTGATGAATTCGAGCCATGGGAGTAGCAAGTACCTTTCATTTTTTAAACAGATATAGATGTCAAATTAATTGAAGGGGCCAAAAACCTACAGCCAAAAAACAAAAAACGTATCCACTGAGGGCAGGTGTGTGGTGGGTTTAAAAATAAAGCATAAGAAGAAAAGCAGGAGAAAAATCAAACAAAGAAAAGTTTATCTTTCTTCATTGCAAGTTTGCCACTTTTATTATGTGGATGTATTTATATGAATTAGAATTAATTATGAACAGCAACTCTTTTCAAACAGTGATTCCATGAGACAATGCTGTAGGTGTCATCGGTGGGTGTATATGTGCTTAAATAGCTCACAGTTCCCCCACTGTGTGCAGAGATCATCTCATTCTACAGCAGCATTCATGCTTCACACAATAGTGAGCAGGATGCCTCTGTCTCCTTCTCTCTTCTGTACTTTGTGAAGGTTACTTACGCCCACATACTGCCTAAACTTAATATCCCTTATAAACAAACTTAATTAGTGAGAAGCGATGTTGACAGGGCTTAACTACGAGCTGTACTGGGGGCAGGGTGTTCAGCTGTTGATAATCACCTTACGACTCATTAACAAAGGGGGAGGGGCTGAGTTATTTTTAGTGTTGTCATGGTAGGCAGGTTGCAAGGAAATGACATTGGATGTGACAAAAGCTTGAGATGTGAATGTGGAGGAAGATGTGCTTTCAGTTCATCGCAGCAACTTAACTGCTGCAGCGGAGATGCTATGCCATGGTAACTGATTCTATTAATATGCTGTGCCCAGTCACTTTGAACTGCTATTACAAAATGTGTAAGACAAGATCAGTGGACGGAGCGTGTTCAGTCTGCGACCTGGATCCAGTTCATGCTCTTAAGTGTTCAAAATTGGGAGTCTACTATGGAAATGATAGGCAGAGCAAGGGTGCATCTGATTTTTAAGATGTTATTTATTTTATATCTTGCACTTAACAGCCCAGCAGCAGTAGTGAGAAGATCCATCCACTTCTCTCTCCACTTCTGAGAGGGAAGTGGATGGATCTTTGTTTCTTCAGTGGAATACATATTCACATATCACAGGTGCGTGTGATTTGTCAACTGAAGTTCCGCCACACTGTTAAGTAGTACCCCGAGAGTGAGATCATCAGCCGCAGGTGTGTGTCATTCACTGTAGGGGTGTGTAGGTCCGAGCGGGAACTCTAGCTGGTCCGCACCGGTTTTAGCTGGGACACATCTAAACAGCTTAAACAGGTAAGTTGAATCAAACTGAAACCATGTTGCTCATGTACTGGATATGAAATGGGCCAATCAAATAAGGAGTGAGAGAGGACGCGACACAGAACTGAAGGAGACACAGACATAAATACACAGAAGGATAATGAGGGATATGGGAGTCAAAGGAGCTTGCAAAGAAAAGCGTCTGGACTTCTTTAAGTTACTTGAAGACGTTTCACCTCTCATCCGAGAGGCTTCTTCAGTTCTAAGGTCAAATGGCGGAGGGTCCCAGATATAAACCTAGTGGGAGTTTCCCCCCACAGAGGGATAAAAGGACCCCAGGGGGACCCAGGGGGGACACTCCCACTAGGTTTATATCTGGGACTCCCCACCATTTGACCTTAGAACTGAAGAAGCTTCTCGGATGAGAGGTATAATGTCTTCAAGTAACTTAAAGAAGTCCAGACGCTTTTCTTTGCAAGCTCCTTTGACTACGATGACCTGGATGACTGAGAACCTTCACAGACGAGGGATATGGGAGCACACAGGGAACACAAATGACACTGATAATCTTAGCGAGACAGGGCAGGAGCAAACACAACGTGACATACACTGACAGGAGACTATCAAAGTAAAACAGGAAGTATGCAGAGACGCAGACCGTAGGGAAGGAGAGAACACGGGGAGAGCACAGAAATAGTGGGCTGGGGAAAATATGGAATAAAACACAAGGAGGAGAAACAAGGCATGGGAACTCACTGATACACGGAGGGGGGACACAGGGGACAAGGACATGAGGGGAAATCTAATAAGCAACATCTAAACAGAATAACCTAGGGACCCTTAGAATAAACTGTGGACCTAAAACATAATAACATCAAATGACAACAATACAGGAAAGCCTTTAATACCGAGTAGAAGTCCCGGGACCATGATAGAATGGGGATAATCCCACTGCAGCTTAGTTCATGGAGGCATACTCCACCCAGGCTAGTTTTAAACTCTGGGTTTAACAGGGAGTGACACGGCTCTGACTCCTGAATCAGAAGCATCCATCTCCGCAATGAAAGGTTCTTTGGGGCAGTGTGTGGGGATGCATTCACAACCTTCAGCGGTGCGTAGTGTCGTGTGCTCAGCGGTGACGTGGGGTTGTCTGATGATGACTCTGAGGAATAGGAGACGTCAGGGCCTTCTCGTGAGGCCCTGCCAGATGTTGGACCCGTTTAAAGAAAAAGGAGCAAGGTCCAACACCAGCAAAAAATTTATATCAATATATGCTAGACCTGAGGGCAAAGCTGCACATGCTGGGTAGGTTATCACTAGAGAATGTGCTCCAAGCTCAGGAACGTCAGTAACGCCTGTACAACAGAGGGACTAAGTAATCTTAACCGGGAGATAAAGTGCTCGTATTACCCCCCTTCTTCCACCTCAAAATTACTTGTCAAGTGGCAAGAACCCTTTGCTGCACTCATTGAGCACTATTTTGAAACGCAGACTAGCGTGACAGTGCATTTACGGCCCTATACGCTGCCTGGACATTGGCTGAAATGCTGAAAATAGGAGTAATAGAAGAGTCACACAGCGCTTGGTGTTCTTGTAGTGAAAAAAGATGCGTTTATATGGTTCTGTGATTGACTATGACTATCGCAAGATGAATGAAGTGTCACAGTGTGATGCTTATCCCATGCCCCAGGTCAATGAGCTCCTGGACCGGTTAGGCACTGCCCGCTTTTTCAAGAAACTGGATTTAACCAAGGGCTACTGGCAGATTCACTTATCTGCAGAGTACAAGGAAAAATCGTCTTTTTCCACTCTGTACGGTTTGTACAAATTTGTCACACTTCCATTCGGTTTGTTCGGAGCCCCACGCCTCATGGACCAGGTGCTGCGGCCGCACGCTGCATATGCTGCTGCCTACTTGGATGATGTTATCATCCATAGTGACACCTCGGTGGAACATGTGCTGCTGGTGGCCTATGTGCCTAAATTCTCCCTCCCTTTAATTCTGTAGACTCACACCTTGAACACAGGGCTGGGGACCATTTTGTCCCAGCAGGTAAGGGGGGTCGACTGCCCTATTGTGTACATCAGCAGGAAACTGTTGGAGTGGGAGGCCAGGTAGAGCACAGTAGAAAAAGAGAGCCTGGCCATTCCTTAGGCCAGGGGTGTCGAACTCCAGGCCTCGAGGGCCGGTGTCCTGCAGGTTTTAGATCTCACCTTGGGTCAACACACCTGAATCAAATGATTGGTTCATTACCAGGCCTCTAGAGAACTTCAACACATGTTGAGGAGGTCATTTAGCCTTTTAAATCAGCTGTGATGGATCAAGGACACATCTAAAATCTGCAGGGCACCGGCCCTCGAGTCCTGGAGTTTGACACCTGTGCCTTAGGCGGTCGACTCTCTTTGGTTAAACCTCCTTTGCTGCCTCTTCCCCCTCTGTTTGGATCATGCCCCGCTGCAGTGGCTCCATTGCATGAAGGATGCCAATGTCCAGATCTGGCTCTCCGGCCTTTTAAGCTCAAGGTCCATAGGCTGGGGGCGCAGATGGTTGTGGCTGATTTCCTCTCTTGCTCACGGGGGGTGGGAGGTCGGATAGCTTCCCGGCCAAAGTCGGGCGATGGGGGTATGTTGCGGGGTGTGGTTTGTGGCTCAGCTGCAGAGGAGTGGTGGAATAGTGGCTTCAGGGTGCAGTGTCAGGAGAGGCGGACACACACCTGAGCACCATCATCTAGTCATGGCTCCCCAATAACTGATGTGCTGGGACCTGGGGTGGGAGGTGTGTGTGCTACAAGCAGGGCAGCTGAAAAGTAAGAACATGTGCAACTACAAATGCTGTTGGTGTTGGGTCCATCCTTTTCACAGATGGACAGGACCTGATCTTCCGCAATGGCAGGCAGAAGAGGCGTTTGGTAACCAAGTGACACCTCGAACGGGGACAAACCAGTAGCTGAGGAGGTCATACAAACTATTGCAATATGGGACCACGGGTGGCCAGGCATGGGGAGTCGTTTATGGAGTCCATCTGGAGGTGAGCATGAAGTCTTGTTAGATAGATAGATAGATAGATAGATAGATAGATAGATAGATAGATAGATAGATAGATAGATTAGAACTTTTTCTCTTTCTCGAACTGGTAAAACTTTTTCTGGTGTGTGAAATAGATGGTTCGCTAAGCCCTTCTGTGCTGATGGTCTTCCCGTGTGGATTTTCTCTGGTAGCATCCCACCACAATCAGAGAAGATGACAAACATGACATTACGTTCCAAACAGCATGAGATAATAATTTTGTGGGGGTGGGTAGTGATGTCGCCTGCACTTGTAGAAACAGCTGGAAACAACGGAATTTAAGCAACTAAATCAGCACAGTGATTTTCACTACCATAATTAACACTGCTGAATTTATTTTGAAGGATTATAATTTGATTACTGTGTTCAGAAAACGTGTGAAAGTGATCTGAATCTGCTCAAGTTAAAATTAGCCAGCCTTTACTTTCACTTTCAAACTGACTGCTGAAGCACAGAGTCAGAGTTATAATCTCTTCTCCTGTTTTGTGATCTTATTTATAGATTTTCACTTCTTTTGCATTGCTTCACATTTCAGGTAGAATTTTGCATATTTCCATTGTGCCAACCTGGGTTTCCACTATGTGTTCTGACAAGTTAGGTTAGATTAATTAGCAGTTCTGAAATGCCAAAATTAATATGAGTCCCTGTTGCTCTGTAAGACCTGTGATTGATTGACCTCACGTTCTATATGTAAGGCAGTGTTATACTGCTACTACTGTTACATATGGGCAGTACAACCCTGTTAATTGGTTCTTGTGTGATTTGAATCCTGTTTAATTTCCATACAGTGGATTACAAAACTGCTAAGTACTACAACTAAAAACAAAAAATGAGTCATGGTTGAGAGTACCTTGAGAAGAAATAAGGTGGTAGCGCAAACATCTAAGGTGGATCTAGTCAATTAATGCAAGATTATAGCTCCAGATCTGTATGTCAGTACAGAGACAGTCCACCTTCTGATGGCAGCGGACTCTGAGACATTAGCTTTACTTGTATTCCTTGATTTATGCTCTGCCTTTGATACTATCATTATATTCTTCTCAAGAGATTGAAACATGAAACATGCCTGATGTCATCAGATAACAAGCTTACCCAGTTGTCAGTGGTGTTGCCCAGAGCTTTGTCTTTAGTCTCCTTCTATTCATTATTTATGATTTACTTTTAGGTCACATTTTTTAGGAAATTTACTTACATTTTCATTCTTATGCTGATGACATCCAGCTCCATCTTTTCACTCGCTAAATGTGATCAATTCTTTCTCACAATTCTCAGATCTGTCCTTTGTCCCAGGTTAACAGTTCAGGTGTTGTTTTTGATAACACCTGTGGAATTAAAGAAATTTTTTTATGGCCACAATATATTCTGCATTATTAATGATATAATCTATAGTATTGATACTAGAGATGGACCGATCCGATATTACGTATCGGTATCGGTCCGATACTGACCTAAATTACTGGATCGGATATCGGAGAGAAATAAAAAATGTAATCCGATCCATTAAATATCAAAAAAGCACCTCACAAAACTTGGCGACATGGCGAGCCGGAGCAGTGTGGTCACGTGATAGAGCGGCTGTGTGTGTTTGTAGCCTGCTAGCAAACATTTCATCTCCGAGGAAGTTTTCCCAGAGAGAAGTAAAGCAAGTGTTTAAGTTCATCTCTGAATGTTTGTAAAGCATTCCCGCGTTAAGCTTAACAACAGATATATAGAGCAACTGCTTCTTCTCTCTTCTTCCCTCTGCTACTTCAATCGTGAAACTGCTTAATGATCAGCTGATCGGCTTTTCTGTCGCGAGTCCGTCTCTCTTCTTTGTTTTTGTCTCACTTTGCACCAGAAAGAGGAAACCAGCGGCTGAACAACAGCAGCACTATTAAGCTTGATAAGCTGTTGTTAGAATTTATTTAATATTACTTTCTAGACCAGGATCGTTTTCTATGTAGCTGACGGCTGGTAACTGTGCAGGGGCGGATCTAGCAAAGTTTAGCCAGGGGGCCGATAGGGCATGAACAGGGAAAAGGGGGCACAAAGACATACTTTTCTTTCTTATTCTCATTTAAAATGTCGAGCTTTTAATAAATAATTATCTGAATCTTACACCCAAAGTTTTAATCTGATGTAAAATGTATAGAAGTCCATTACTGTATATAATAACTGTTAAGTCTAATATACCCTAGTAAGCTATAGTACTTTTTCCTTTGGGAAAGTACCATCTGTGAATTCTGCAATTCTGTTGAAGAAAGATGTTGAATCTATTTAATTATTCTTGAAAAATAATTTATTTCTGTGAATTTTTTTCCCCCTGCATCAAATTAAAGTTGATTACATTGATTAAGCATCATGAGGAAGAGGGTGGTTCCCTATTTTCTTTGCTGGGAGTTTGCAACCCTATTAGTTAGGTTGCTTAATATTTCTGCTAAGTACTCTTTAAAATACCAGAATAGGAAGGATGGAGCAGGTTTAACTTTATTAGATTGATCAGTGTTGCTGATCTATGAAATATTTTGGGTGCAGTGTTTTTTTTTTTTTTTTTTTTTTTTTTTTTTTTTTTTTACATACAGGTATAACAGAATAGCTTTAGTGTTGTTGTTGTTTTTTAACTTGAGTATGAACTTATACAAAAAGCAGCAAGATATTAAAAAAACATTTTATTGATTAAAAAACACACTATATCGGATTCATATCGGTATCGGCAGATATCCAAATTTATGATATCGGTATCGGTATCGGACACAAAAAAGTGGTATCGTGCCATCTCTAATTGATACTGCATTGTGATGTTTATTAAAACCTGCTGACTTTACATTAACTTTTTATTACAGGTACAGCCAGAAGTATTTCATACACATTGCACGATTGTGCTCATTCAGAGTTGATGTTCAGTCTCAGTTTATTGAAGGTTTCAAGCTTTGTGAAGCGCTATGACTTCACAATCTATTGTGTAAAAGACTTAGAACTAGTGATGTTCGATTCGTGAACGAATCGTTCAATACTCGAGAATCACTTTACTGACTCGTGAATCATGATTCACAAGCCCAACTGACTCACTGACTCATCCCTGTTGCTGTTAGCAAACTAATTCCCTTAGTAGAAATATATCTAGCTTATAATTAAAATTGTGGGGGGGGGGGGGGGGGGTACACAACAGCCAGTTTCTTAACAAAAGCATTTCTGCTCTGAACTGGAAGAAAAAACCCTGAGTAGAAGCTCACATCAAGAAAATTGCTCCTCGGTTCACAGTAGCATCGCTCTGCTAACATGCTAACAGAACATTTGAGCTACTCACCCCCTCCCTCCTGTGCTGAATCATAGAGCGAGCGAACGAATCACTCACTTGTCGTGTCCAAATTCATGGGCTGCATCCTCCTGAGGACCCGGCCTTCGCGGTCTACGTGGGCTGGGTCCTCAGAAGGTCGGGTAGGCCGGAAGTAAACAGCTGGAAAAATTGGACGGTCGAGCCTTCTGATTAGCGTCACCACTGTCTTGGTGGAGTTTAATAAACTCGGCCGTCTGCTCCTTGCTATCTAAAATATAACAGGACACTGGCGTAAACTCTCGACCGTCTCATACTGCTGTTTAATCAGTTTTCTATTTGACGTTTAGTCAGCTGCGTAAAAACCAAGGAGGAACCCACCTGAGGGATTAATAAAGTTTTATTTTATCTAATCTAATCTAATAACTTTAATCTCAGCCAAACCGATTTACTCACGAACAAATAAAACACTGAAAAAAGCCCAACAATAACATTTTTAGGTTGTCTAAGTGACTTATATATTACGTTTAACCCGAGCAGCGAAACTCCGCGGTGATCTGAAAATGAGTTCTGCCGTTCTCGGCAGCTTCAGTGACCCTCGAGCTCCCGGCGAGCTATCGAGCTGGTGGGTAACAGACGTCTCCGAAAACATCGAAGCACTTTTGCAAATATGCGATATCTTGACAAATCGAGCAGATATTTGATGTTTACACAGCTACTTTCTCGCCTGAAAATATGTTAAAAGTTTATTTTGTGACCCAGAAAGATTAGTATGAGTAATTTTAAAACTTAGTAGCTGCCGCCATTGTTGGAAACTGGAGTTTGGCTGGGCCGCGCTATGAATTCTGGGATATGGTAGGCCACGAAGGACACACCCGACCCATCCTTCAAATTCGGGGAAAAGGAGGACGCATTTGTCGGCTGAATTCGGAGGAGTCTACGAATTTGGACAGCCTTCGGCGCGTCACTGTGACGTAATCGGTCTACAAATGCGTCCTCAGGAGGAAGCAGCCCATGAATTTGGACACGACCACTCACTCACTCACTCACCCCCTCCCTCCTGGCTCACAGCTTCTTCTTCTTCTTGGTTGGCAACCAATGTTAAGGTGCATTACTGCCCCCTGGCACACAGCTCAGTGGACATTTAGATGAGAAAATATATATTTGACACATTTAAGGAAAATACTAATAAAATAAAAATAAACAAAATAAATGTTTATTAAGCAATTTTGATAGGAAATTGCTTAATTTTAGAAATTTCTTTGCTGTTTTTTGCTCTATAAAATAGTTGTGTTTTTTTTTTTAGAATCTTAGCAGTAGGATTTACATGAAAAGAGAAACAAATTAAGTTTGAGTGAAAATATAAATTTTTTGCACTCTCTGGTCAACTGACTCAGTGAATCAAATGACTCAAAAAACCCGATTCACTTTGGTGAGTGACTCATTAAAACTCGATTCAGTAAAAAGAATCAAATTTACCATCACTACTTAGAACATAGAAGGCCGCGTACACGCTTATAACACATATAGTACATATAATCTAGAAACAGGCTTGCGTGAAGGCCTGAATGTATCCAGCTTCTTGTTGCAACCTGTGGTATTTGAGTTTACTTAGTAACAGGTGACAGAAGATGGGTCAACAGGAGGACAAGTCCACGGGTATCTCCAGGGCTTGAAATCATCGCCATATTTGGGAAAAGATGTTAGAAAGAGGAACTTCTGTGTCTAGCTCTAAAAATTGTCTCATTGTCTGTACAAGATGCAAATGATGTTCTTACAAATAAAAAAATATGTTATAGAACGCAAGAGGGGGCGTCAAACCCTGATGATATATAAACCATTCTCTGTGTATTTTTGGCAGAAGAAGTCCGCAGATGTGATGCTGTGTACGTCTTCCCGCACGTGTGTTCTTAATAAACTCTTCATCTGATTGCACTCTACTGGGCCTCCATTGGTTTGTTTTTGTGCCACTTGTCAAATTCGGGACACACCTAAATTTGATAAAAATATCGCTCTGTCTGCATATTTCGAGCTATGTAATATTAATCAGCTACACAAGATTTAAGACAACCTTATCTACACAAAATTAAGAACATCATAAAATGTCCCAAAAAGCAACAGAGTTCATGATTCAACAATAAGAAAGAAAATGAGCAAAAGTGCATCCATGGGAGAGTTCTGAGGTGAAAACCACCGCTGAACAAACAGAAGACTTAAAAAACCATCCTGATGATCCCCAAAACCTTTGTGACAATATTATATGAACGATGAGACAGCTGAACGTTTTGGGAGGTTTGTATCCCATTACATCTGGCATAAACTAACGCAGCATTTCACAAAAAGAACATCATTCAAACAATATGGTTGTAGTGTGATGACTTGCTGACCTGAGTGATGTGCTGTGATTGATGGAACTATCAGTTCTGCTCTCTCAAACAATCCTGAAGGAGATGTCTGACCATCAGTTTGTGCCATCAAGCTCAAGCAAACTTGGAGGCAAGAAAAAGGTCTAATACATACCAGCAAGTTCATATCTAAATAGCTCAAAAAAAGAAAAATTCCAAATTCCTCCACAGCTCCACACACAGTAAAAGACTCATTGCCAGTTATCACAAGTTCTTAATGGCAGTTGTTGCATTCCCAACGGTTGGCACGGCCATTTATTATGTTTAGGGAGTAGTTACTTTTTCACACAGGGCAGATAGGATTGGATACATTTTTCTCTTAATAAATGAAATTATTTATCATAAAATCATAAAATCTGAAACACTTAAAACACACACACGCACACACCTACACACACACAATCAAAAAGGAGGAAACTACATTTTCATGGCACCATAGCTCACATAGCACACTCAGTATCACTCCTTTTTTTACTGCCAAGAAAATGTACGCTCTTTCACACACACACATCCACTAACAATCCACAAAATTATGACTTTGGGAGTAGGATGCTGGAAAGTCTTTGTAATAAACAAAGAATTGGAGAGTAAGGAGATATGCCAGAGAGACATGCAAGCAAATATCTTTGCAAAACCCTCTGCTCCCTCTGCTCGCCCTTTTGACCAACTCCCTTTCTCTATTCCACTAAATCACCTCAAACATACTGCTTCATCTCTCCTTCCTTCTCTCCTTTCTGTATTTAGGTGCCTTTGAATTAGATCTTTAACTCTCTGACTCTACACTTCCACTTATGTCCTTCAGCCCATTCCCTCCCCCTTCCCTTCAAGCCTCAAGCCGATCTTTCACATCTGATATTGTCTTAATTTTTTCCTTCATCTTATCTTTCTCTTTTGTATGTGTGTTTTTCCCCCACAAAAGATATTGCTGCATATATTGCAACAATGGCAGTGTTGCAATAGATTGAAGTACATCTAAAGCAGCAGCATGCATTTTTATTTTATTATATGTTTTCTTCTTCTTTTTTACTTTAACACTACTAACAATAATTGGGTCATTATAACCTAAGCTTTCACTATGCAGTTCTCTTTGCCACCAGGTACAAAATCCCGGGAAAAGAAAGGCAACCAAAAACATCAGGGGTGCCCTTTTTGTCTCTAGCAGCTTTCCCCCAGCCTGGTACTTTTCAAACACTCCAAGTGTTCGAAAAGACTTCCAATTAAGCTTTGAAAGATCAGTCATGAGGGAACAATCATAAACACTACTGTCAGTCAAGCTTGTCAGAAAACCAGAATCACATTGCACCTTCATTTAAAACAAAATCAACAATTAAACATAAAGAAAAAAATCACAAAGACAGATCCACATGGTATCCACAACTGCACCTGAAGGTAAAAGAGTAAATTGTGAATTATTAAACATTAGGTCTCTCTCTTCAAAATCCCTGTTAGCACATGGATTAATAATTGATCAACATATTAATTTACTCTGCCTTTCAGAAAACTGGTTACAGCAAGATGATTATATGTTTGTTTAAATTAAACAACAACCCCGAGTCTGACTAACTGTCAGAATCCTTGAAGCAGAGGCCAAAGAGGGTATGTCCATTTCAGCTTATTAATCAACCAAAGACACAGTTTGCATTCATTTGAAAGCCTCAGATTCTTAGAGTTTCAAATGATATTTAAGTGTGTACAGATATATGTGCAGGTCCTTCACAAGCTCTTTCTTTGTGAAGGACTGCTAGAAAAAGCTTAAAATGAGTTTTATCAGTCCTGAATCAATCTCATTAGGTAACGTTAACATAACCTTTGAAATGTTTTCAGTGTGGGGGAAGGCACTCAGCTAAGTAAAAGTGTAAAAGTCAGTAAAAAGTTGTACATTCAGAAACTTCATGTAAGTATCAGCACCAGAATGTACATGAAAATAAATGTCAGTATTTTTTTCGTCAGTTATTTAAAATGTGCATTTTGGATAATTGTTATGTTGTGTTACATATTATTGCTGTAGATGTTTATAAGCTTGATATATTTAAGGTAAGTTCATCTACAGAGTTACATCATATTTTATAAGGATATTATGGGTTTTTAACATCTCTGCCCAGTTTGACCAATTTAGCAAAATATCAGCCTGTTTAAGGCTCTCACACCTATTCTGTGTAACTTAAATTGGTTATGGCATGATTTTCTTACCCAATAAAGGAATACATAATATATCAGTCTAGTCTTTATTTTATAAGAAAGATGCAATTGATCACAGCTTGTGAATTTTCTTTTTAACCATATAAGTAACCTTTTAGATAAATGTAGAGGTGCTAAAAAAGCCTCTTGGATAAGGGGTAAAATGTCTTCACAAAATGCTTTTCAAACTCCTTAGATATGTATCTTTGTTGGTTCGCAGTCATCCAGGTCATGGTAGTCTAAGTAAATTTTCTTAGCTTGATTCTCCAAGTACTCTCCAAACTATGCCTTAGCTTGGGCAAAGTAACTCTAAGTGTGCTGAAAAAGTAAACTAGTTTCAGAGGCATACAAAAATCACAATAATACAACAACACTTGTACTCATACACACAACATCCTTTCCAAGTCATAAACCTGTGAATTTCATAAACGCTCCAATCGGGAAGAATTTGGCTGGTGCTGTGCTGTTTCTCGTTAACAGTAAATAGCATCACTGGGTCCTGGTGGTGAAATTACACTATATCATGGCTGAGAGCTCATTAAAAATGGATATGAATGGTTGACTAACAGTAGCTCCCAGGCTGGAAAGTGTCAACAGGCCTGCCGCTTTTCTTCCATGTTGTAAAAAATTCAAACTGATGTGACACAGTGGGCATGTTGGTGCCAGACATGCACAGTGATTTATGCCTCTCATTTTCAGTAGGGGACATTTTAAGTGAAAGCACAGGGAATTTGCCAATTTTACAGTGAGGCACTGCAGAGGAAACAGTTGTATATACTTGGTACATTGTTGAGAGAAAAAGCAAAGACGCCAGAAAACAGCATCTGTCAAGAGCAAGCTCACAAATTACCTGTTGGCACTCTCTGACGAACATTCAAGGCCAACTGCCACACAAACAAAGCAGCAAGTACAAAAGACAATTTATGTTATCGCTGTCTGAACAGGCTGTGCCTTAATATACAAAGCAATAAAGGATGTGGAGCTGAAGGGAACTGGCAGTCGTCAGGGACGTTAGTAGGATACAAGAAACTATTATCTCCCACCATACAGCAAAGTCGATTTGCTGTTGAAAGCTCTCTGACAACTGAGTTTGACAAGGAAAAGTAAGGTCCTACACTTCTGATGACATTGTTGGCTTGGCAGGAGGTCTGTAGCGGAAGTCAAGTCCCTCAAATTAGGAGGTCAGCGATAAAGGAGACCCACTAAACAGGCCAAACAGGTGCCTGCAGCAGAGACCAAGACCATTTTCAGGATTATCAGACCACTGATCAAAAAGGAGACAGAGAACTGTTGGAGGCTGACCTACTGCTTCACACTTAAGTAGCACAGACCCCCTAAAGACTCTGGAGGCCAGGCTTGCTCAGCGCAGCATGTGGTCTCCTCAAGGTGAAGAGGTTACTGGCTCTTGACTCCAGTTCCACTGCTGAGAGCCATGCTTCTGTGTGTGGGAAGCTGGAAGCAGCAACAAGGCTCCATTACTGGGTTGCTGGCTGGTGAAAGGCTTAGCCAACCAACCCCCATCACTATGGAAAATGTAGGGGAATAAAGCAGTTGAGCATGTTTCTTAATAATTTACCTCATAACATTAAGTCCCACAGACAAAATGAATGTCATAAATCTATGTGGAAATCTTTGAGAATATGTAAAACTCTTCCTTCAGCTCATCAAAAACAACAGCAATGTCTGCTGGGTCCATTCTCTGATCATGTCATTTTGTCATGTAATATGTGAATGATGACCCCAGTGAAGTTAATAAATTATAAACAAACCGTTATTCAAGTGGCAGCCAATTAAGGAGTGTGTTTCATGGTAAACAGAAAGTGGTGTGATGCCGGGAGCATTTCTACTCTTTCCAGCGGCTGCTCGACACATCTGGAGTTCCTGAGCATTAAGTGCCGCCCTTTCTATCTGCCCCGTGAGTCATCGCCACGGTGGTCTACATCCCACCCCAAGCGGACACAGGTATGGCTTTGTCCGAATTACATGATGTGCTGAGTTCGCTTCAAAACAAGGACCCGGGCGCAGCCCTCATTGTAGCAGGAGACTTGAATAAAGCGAACCTCAGACAAGTCATGCCAAACTTACACCAGCATGTCTCGTGTCCAACGAGGGGGGATCGCATTTTGGATCACTGCTACACGCCATACAAGCAGGGCTACAAAGCTGTCTCACACCCGGCTTTTGGGAAGTCTGACCACAACGCCATCTTCCTCATTCCCCAGTATAAACAAAACATACGGAGGGAAGAGGTAACCACGAGGGAGGTAAAACGGTGGTCTGCCCAATCAGAAGCTACGCTACAGGACGCACTCAACGACGTCGACTGGGACATGTTCAGAGCATGCGCAGTCGACATCAACGAGTTTACGGAAGTAGCAGTATGCTTCGTCAATATGCTAGCGGAGGAGATTATCCCCACTGCGAGAGTCACCACATTCCCAAACCAGAAACCGTGGATGGACAGATCGATCCGCACTGCAGTAAACGCCAGGACCGCCTCCTACAACGCGGGTCTCGCCACTGGCGATATGAGCGCCTACAAAGCGGCCTCATACGGCGTGCGGTGAGAGATGCCAAACGCCGGTACCGGGAACGTGTGGAGTCCCGCTTCCACCAGGGTGACACACGGAGTATGTGGCACGGACTACGCACCATTACGGACTACAAAGCCAGGGACACTGCGCCGATCAACGCCGACTCTGTATTCACCAACGAGCTGAGTCAGTTCTATGCCCTTTTCGAGGTTAGCCAGGCGGCTAATGCTATCTACCGCCTGACTACCGAGGACAGTGACGTCATCAGCGAGAGACCAGTGACCAGCATCGCGGAGCATGACGTCCGAGCGGCAAAAGACAAAATGAATGTCATAAATCTATGTGATCTTTGAGAATATGTAAAACTCTTCCTTCAGCTCATCAAAAACAAAAGCAATGTCTGCTGGGTCCATTCTCTGATCATGTCATTTTGTCATGTAATATGTGAATGATGACCCCAGTGAAGTTAATAAATTATAAACAAACCTTTATTCAAGTGGGGGAACTTTAAATAGACTGGTTCTTATCTAGGACTTTTCTACTCTACCTCAGCACTCAAAGCGCTTTGTACAACATGGTTCATTCACTTTTTCACACCCATTCATACAAGTACTATGCTTAAGTGCTCAAATAGATAAATTGAAGAGCAAAGTGGAGTTAGATCTTACCCAGGGATATTTGACATCTAAAGTGAGGCAGCTAGGGATTGAACCACCAATCTTCCAATTAGTAGAGGACCTGCTCTAGCTCCAGAGCATTGAATTTAAAGACACTACGAAAATCAAAGTGCATACTCTTGCCACATGAGGCCAGAGCCCAGGACCCACTGCACCAGCATCAGATGTCATTGCCGAGCCTGTAGATGTGTGTGTGTCTCTCTCCATGTGATATACCAGCCATGCCTGTCACTGACCCACTACCAAAGTGGTCATGCTGAAAACTGTTACAGGCAGCATAACTTTCACAGCTTCTCCAGACCTTTTCATTTCTATCATGTGTTCTCAGGATGAACCTGCTTTTACCTGTGAAAACTACGGAGCGCCAGTGTTCGACCTGCCAATTCTGGTATATTCAACACTTCTTGGAAGTAGTTTTCCTGTAATGTGACACAGAGATTATAGTTACTGACACTTATTTTTAACTCTGTCGATCAACATCATTGTCATGCACTCAATTGCTTTGTTCATTTATAGTACTGAATTCCATTTCTCAAAAAAAAGAAAGAAAAGAAAACAAAGCTCATTTCTTATCAGGGTGTCCCGGATCAACACCTGACGCAGGCGACATCCGAGCTGGCATGGCTTCATATTTATGCCGCTTGCTCATGTCTGTGGTAGGCTTGGTCTAGCATGGGGGCCTAGCCTAGGAACCCAGGCAGGAACTTGAACTTACAACTCCCGTTTCACAGGCGTGTAGTCTTACCACTATAATGCAATGACTCCGCTGTCTACCAGTAGCTGGTGTTTCTCCCCCCTGGTGTTCCTACCAATCCCTTTGTGTGCTCCACTCATGTATTGAGCCTGTTTCTCTTAGCCACTATGATGCCTGACAGAAGCGTCCAAGTGGGACTGAGGTAGGTTATTGGCCAGTAGTTGGATGGGACTGGTCTCTCCTGGGCATCCTTGGGGATCAGGAGTGTCCGGCCTTCAGTTAGCCATTCTAGGTGTGTTTCATTGACTAGCAGCTGGTTCATTTGTGCTGGCAAACACTCATGGAGTGCAGTCAGCTTCTTCAGCCAGTAGGTCCTTCTCTCATATGCTCTTCCAGTATTGCGGGGGTGGTGGTGGTGTTCTCATATGGTGGTGTTGTTGCCCTGCCACTGCGAGAGGCCAGGTCATCTATTGATCGGAAGATTTATGGTTGGATCCCTGGCTGCCCAGCCTGCATACCAAATGTGCTTGGGCAAGACCCTAACCCCAAGTTGTTCTCTGATGCAGCTAAAAAGCATAGAACAAATTAAATGTGGCATGTTGTATAAAACCTTTTGAGTGCTCTGGGAGAGTAGAAAAGCACTATATAAGAATCAGTCCATTTATCATACCTTTGATGGTTCTGTGGAGAACAGCTGGTTTATTCTCCTGCCTTCAATTTCTCATTTATATCTCTTCAAGCGGCTGCCAAGGCTGCCAGTCTTTGCTTGCCAGATTACAAAGTATGGACAGCTTGGTGCACTTCTTCTTCACACGTTCTGCAGTTAGCTAACTTCCCTCTGTGCTACCTGATTCTTGGCCTCTAGTCTCCTTCTCCATGGAGGATACTGCTCCATATGGTTGTTGAACTTGTAGCCAAGCATTTCATTGATCACTTCTGCCATAGAGTAGATAAGATGGTTAGTCTTGGTAATGGTCACAGTAGGCATTAATCATAGTGCTGCGTTCACATTATCTACTAGAACTTCTGAGGGTACTTCACGTAATCTTGGTAACCGGCTATGGAGGGTCCAGGTTTCAAGCTTCACCATGTTGCTATCTGTCAGTTCCTCTAAGGAACCAACGATCGTTCTTCCATCACACTTGGGGCTTGATACCCAATCTCGGGTGGTGGTGATGGTGGTGGTGATCTCCCCCACTCAACTGTTTGTCCTATAATATAAAGAATCACTTACAGCAATGATAAAATTGCAGTTTTATCATATACAATTACAAAAATTATATTTAAGTGACAATACCAATGCTTCTGTATTCTATATTATCTGTCTAGTTTTCTGTTAAATGGCAAACAAAACACACACAAAGCCTTTAATTCATCATCATAACGAATGAAATGAGATGTCTACAAATTACATGCTGTGTAACATTAAATTGCAATGAAGTTTTTGACTGTTTTCTTCTATACCATCAGATGGTATATCTGTTCCTCAAGCTTGAATCCTCAGCGAGAGGATGTGGGCCCAAAGCTTCAGTCTCCAATCATACCACCAGAGGGCCTCTGTCGCTATTGTTGGCCTCAAGCAACGCACCTGAGATACTCCATTTCTGCTGCTGGCCTCCCTGTTGGATTCCTGAACTGGTTTGTCCCTATCAAGGACCACTTGGCCCAGAATTGTCCCACATTGCCTCATGGCTAGGCCAACCAAGACAATTTTTTGTCCTTTTTTTTTTTTTTTTTTAACTCAGTCGCTTCCTGTTTTTGATTTTGTTTTGTTTTTTAGGGTGTTTCCTCTTTTATTTTGATAGCCTGTGTCTCGTATGTTTAGTATTCAGTTTTACTTTCCCCAGCCTTGTTTCCCCAATTGTTTCTACCTGTGTGTTCCAACTACTCTTAACGTTTCTACTGTTTGTTTCCTGCATGTCAGCCTGTGAGTTTTTCCTGCTGCTTTATGGACATTGTTTACTGCCTTTTGTTGAACTTCATCTTTACTAAATTCATCTTCACTTGTTTATTTACTGCATCATTTAATAGAATCTGATTTTGGAGGGTCTGAACTTTCCAATATATATGTGGCAAATCAAGATCATTTTAAAAAAGTGTTGTTGTATTATCTTAGTGAGCACTCGTAAATAACTACATATAACACATCTTAGAGAATTTTATTATGTTTCATGTGTCTGAAAAAAATATTGGCCAATATATCAATTTTTAAATCTCCAAATATCAGCATTGGTCTTAAAAGTCCTATATCGATCAGGCTGTTATCAGTAACTGGTATTAAATTTAGACACACAGCCACTAGGACAACTGTAGACTACTATCCTTGTTACACCACCACCTAATTGGACACCTGTTCTGTAGACACCATTTATCAAATGTTGCATCTCACTGAATCAGCTTTGCAGGAACCCCCTGTGCTCTCCATCTTTTTTTTTTCCTGTCCCGTTTGGTTCTTTTGCCATTAGAATTGTTGTCTAAAGGCGAAGTTGTTTATTGAGTCCAATAGCCAGGGGTAACCGGAAATGAGTTGCTGTAGCCTGGCTTCCACAACACAGAGAAATCCCTCTCCCTCCTGCTCCAGCCATAGGTTGACTAATTTTGAAGCAGAGTCCGTTATGAGCTCTCGAAGCTCCGTGGGTGGGGTGAATGCCGCTGGATCCATATCTGGCTGGTCCGTACTATCACGGCGAGTGAGATGAGCCGTGTGGAAATAATAAAGGAGGATCCAATCGCAGGCAGTAGTGAAGGTGTGAAGGTGGTTTATTGAACACCAAAAATAAAAATGGACAAACTGTTAGGAGTTGGTGGGGTTTCTCTGGTGTGGTGTCACGGGGTCTGCTTCTGTTTTCAGCTCAGGTAGGCGGGGTGGTGTGTCACGGGATGCTGACACACCGGCGGTGCATCAGACGTCATTTGATGGAGCGTTACTTAGGAGCAGCGCGACTGACGTCTGGTGTCGGAGTATTGCCACCTCCTCGAGTGCCGGATCCATCACCCGCTTACCTGTCAGCTGTTTGTGAAGCCGCATTTCCGGGATCACTACGGAGATCATTTACAGCGTTTCTCCCACATTCCGAGAATCCTCGCCCGAGCCCGTACAGCCAGTGTGACAAATCCACCCTGCGTGCGCGGGTAACCCCTTTCCCTCCGAATGCGTGTCAGCCTCCTCCCCTGGTTTCCCTCTGTTTATTCCTCTGTATAATCTCATCCCGTGTAAATAAGTTTGACACAACAAATAAAGAGCACTCCCTGCATTTTCTGCGCTTCTGTGTATTCTGCCATAGAGTCCGTTCACTCAGCATAACACAAACGACAAACGGAGAAAGAACTAAACTACACTGGGAACAACTAACTACTTGAACATGAACCAAAACACGAACCTGAACATGAAGGAAGATAGACGATGGTATATGATGGTGACAGCAGGGAGAACACACGAAAGGAACATGGTAGATACACAGACGGACCAGCAACTACAATCTTCTTCTTCTTCTTTGTGTTTAACGGCGGTTTGCAACCAACGTAAAAGAGCATTACCGCTTCCTACTGTTCTGTAGTATGGGTCAGACAGTGAGTTTACAATTTGTATCAAAAAAAAAAAAAACTACACTCATTCATAAACACCTATATCCTTCAGAAACCCCACCAGTTCCCTCACATGTGCCCTACTACCCTCCAACACACTCTTCAGATTAAATTCCCCAATTCCCCGCTCCTTCAATCTATTCTGCAGAGCTGTCCTCTCCACATCATAACCCTTACCTTACATGCTCTACTGTCTCCACCTCCTCCTGGCACACTCCACAAAGCCCCGTCTCATGTTCTCCTATCATCTGTAGTGTTTTATTTAATGCACAATGTCCCAGTCTAAACCTGGTAATGACCACCTCTTCTCTCCTATTACCCCTATACAACCTACTCTCTGCCACCTCCTTCTTAAGATGATACAATTGCCTGCCCTTACTCCCTGAATCCCACCGCTTCGGCCACTCCTGAACAACCTGCCTCCAAACAATACCTTTTGCTTCAGATCCACTGCTTGTAATTTCCATCTCAGTCCTATTTTTAGTCAACGCTCTTTTTGCCAACCTATCCACCTTTTCATTTCCACTGATCCCTACATGAGCTGGCACCCAAAGAAAGTGAATATTGCCACCACAACACCTTATTCTGCTTATAGTCTCCAGAATAGCATACAGCATGCCCTGCCTTGTCTTCGAACAAAATGATTGTAGACTTGAAAGAACAGCTGCCGAGTCAGAACATACTACCACCTGCCTGATTTTTGAACACTCTACCCATTTCAATGCCACCAAAATTGCTACCATTTCAACCGTGTACACTGCCAGTCCATCCGAAGTGCGTCTGTTTATTCCAATATTTTTTGACGGAACTGCTATTCCAAACCCTGTACTTCCAGTAACTGGACTTTTAGCACCATTCGTGAACACATGAATACACTCAGGGTATTCAGTCAAGTTGTGAAAATTAAATGCTGAAACAAGATTGACTCTGCCTTTCAATTTTCTCAAGTACCAGTCCACAGGAGGGGTCTCAAATAACCATGGAGGAACCACAGAGAACACTACTGCAGGAAATATTTTAAGTTCATACACCTGACACTCCTTAGCCCACTGATTCCCTACCTTTCCAAAAATGATCCTTCTGACTTCTTCCATACTCCCAGCATTCCAAAAGTACCTCCTTTGTGGGATGTGCGTCACCATGACCACCAAGATGAACCCAGTAATTCACCGACACTTGCTTCCTCCTAAGATCTAGGGGCATTTCTCCCATCTCCACCTGTAGGGCACTGACTGGAGATGTTTTAAAAGCTCCACAGCACACTCTAAGGGCTTCCGATTGCAGAACATCCAAACGTCTCAACACAGAAGGAGCTGCTGAACCATATGCCACACACCCATAATCAAAGACCAATCTAATTAATGCCTGGTAAAGTCTTTTCAAAGCAGAAGAGCTCGCTCCCCAACCCCTCCCAGCTACACACCTCATAACATTAATAACTCTTTTGCATTTGGTTTCAATCCGGTCAATATGCTCCCTCCATGTCAGTCTCGAATCAAACACAACACCTAAGTACTTAAAAGAGCTCACTTTCCCAGTTACCTTGTCATACAGTTTCAATGTCAAAGTCTCACTCACTTTTCTTTTGGTAAAGATCATCATTTTTTGTTTTTTCCACCGAAAACCTGAATCCTCAGTCAAATCCCCACTCAACCACCATATTTACAGCCTCCTGAACCATCCCCACTAGGTGCTCAATATTTCTTCCTTTTTTCCATAACACACCATCATCAGTGAACAAAGACCTCCCAATTCCCTCAGGAACATCAGAAAAAACATAATTGATCATTATAACAAAAAGCAGGGGACTAATCACACTGCCCTGTGGCGTTCCATTCTCAACCACGCACTGACTAGAAATTGTAGACCCAATTTGCACTTGGATCTTCCTACCAGATAAAAAGTCTTGGACCCAATTGAATGTCCTGCCACCAATACCCAACTTATGCAACTTGATTAAAAGCCCATCCCTCCACAACATATCATATGTCTTTTCTATGTCAAAAAACACTGCCAAAACAGACTCTTTAGTGGCCTGCACTTTCCTAACAACATTCTCAAGTCTAATAATAGCATCAGTTGTGTTCCGAGCTGTCCTGAAACCACTTTGGTAATCGGCTAAAGCTCCTTTTCTTTCCAGCTCAAAAGACAGTCTTGCCATTATCATACGTTCCATTAACTTGCACAAATTTGATGTAAGAGCAATTGGTCTGTAGCTATCTGGTTTAGATGGATCCTTCCCGGGTTTTCTTATTGGGACAATAACAGCCTCCTTCCAAGTACTTGGGAGCTCACCCTTAATCCAAACTGTGTTAACCAAACACAGCAGTTTATTAAGCGCTTTCGTACCAAGGTTCTTCAACATTAAATAACAAATTTGATCCTTTCCCGGGGCTGTGGGCTTTGTTTTTTGAAGTGCTCTCACCATTTCCTCCCGAGAAAACACCACATCCAAACTACTACCTATGTGCGCCTTTCTTACTAGAGCCTCCGAATACTGTGTTTTAGTTTGGCACATTCTGTCTTTTCCCAACACTGATATGTTATCAGAGCTATGAATCTTAGCAAAAGTTTTCACCATAACCTCCACTTTTTCCTGAGCTTTTACAAAGTTCTGTTGGCCTGAAGATAGAACTGGGTAATCCCATTCCCGCCGATCACCTCCCATTCTTCTGACCATGCCCCAGACCTCCCCCACTGGAGTGGTTCTTCCTATTTTAGAACAGAACAACCTCCAACTGCTCCGCTTTGCTTGTCTCACTGTTCTCCTGACCACTGCTTTTCTGTATGCAATCAGAGCTTGTACATTAAGGGTTCTTTGGAGAAATTTAAATGCCTTGTTTCTTTCCTTTACAGAAATTCGACATCCCTCTGTCCACCATGGCACCAAAGTCCTACTTACATTGCCTTTACTGGTCTGGATTGAGGCCTTGGCGGCTACCATAAGTACTTCAACAAACTGATTATTCATTTGATCAACCAGACTCATCAACCTTGTCAATCGTTTCCTCACATAATTTTTGGAATTTTGTCCAGTCAGCCGTATGAAAACTCCACTTCTTATGCACCTCTCTGATACCCGTATCTTCCCTCCAACATCACAGAAAACAGGATAATGGTCACTGCCTATAGTAGTGGCTGTTCTGATGGTCCACTGACTTATGCCTGCAAGGACAGTTGAGACTAGAGTTAAATCCAAAACTGACTCTGTTCCATTAACAACATTACATCTGGTCCCCCTACCATCATTCAGGCACACCAAATTGCATGTATCCATCAATTGCTCAATTACCTTACCATTTTTATCTGTGTGTGTGCCTCCCCACACTCTGCTATGGGCATTAAAATCCCCACACCAAATAACTCTACGACAGTCACTGCCTTCAATTGAACGAACAGCAACTACAATGACAGAAGACACGACTTAAATACACACAGAGAAACACAGGGAGATTACACACAGGTGGTGGACACAGCTGGGAGTAATTAACGAGACGAGACAAGGGAGGTAAAAATGAACACACTCACATGAGACGCAGACCTTCACAATAAAAAAGGAAACAACAACACACTACACAAAGACGCAGACTCGACACTGAGAGAAAGAGAATATTACACATGGAACCTGAACTAAACTAAACGTGAGACACAACCGAAGAACAAATCCTTAAACATGAATAAACAGAAACATAGAATTCTAATAACAACAATAATAATAATAGCACCCAAAAACACAACAATCATTCAAGAATAAACCAAAACATCAGAACTCAAACTACTGGGTCGAACCGACCCAGAACCGTGACAATTGTGCAGCACGTAAGATCGACAGCACACAGTGTGCTTTGAGATATGAGCAAAAAAGGGTGTAGTTTGTGTGTGTGAGCACCCGTGTGTACACCTGTGAGCGTGCTTGTATTAAAAGGTTTCTTCATGTAATGATCTGCTAGAGGGTGTGGGGGGGCCACAGCCCCGTCCTCCAGGGAACACAAGAGAACACAAGAGACCAAGGAAGACCAACAGAGGGGCAGCTGAGCCACTGTCCCAGAAAGAGCTGAGGAGAGTCCCAGATGAGGGGTCACTCAGCAGCCGCGGAGCAGAAGCCAGGGGGGGTTGCAGTGACGTGCCCATGAGCTCTGCCGGCAGCCAGCTGTGCCTGAGTGACCGAGCCCCAGGCCGAGAGGCCGAGGGCACCCCACCCCCGAAGTGGCCCAAGCGAGCCCCAGGCTCCAGGCCCTGATAAGCAGCCACCAAGGAGTGAGCTGATGGGTACCTGGGCGCCCATCCCCAGACAAAAAGAATCACCAGCGCACCCATGTCTGAGGGCGTCTACCACTGGCAGGGGAAGTGGTGGGGGGAGATAGGCCTCCATACCATGGAGGGCCTGAGATGTCCCCAGAGAGGTGGCGTCTGATGCCCAACCTGACATATAGACACAGACATACAGGCACACACAGATACAAACATCCATTCCCACCCTCATGCTCTCATATGCAATTACTCAACACTCACCCAACGTGGAGACAGACATAAAGAGACACTCTACACACAATCACACTCCCCAAGCGTACTCTACGAACCGGGTCTAGGTACCCTTGCCCCTGGAGGGGGAAACTGCACCCTGCCCCGACTCGGCAGCAGCAGGGAGGCCCCGCATCCCAGATCCCAATCGGACAGCCAACTCCTCCTCCCAGCCCCCCCGCTCCAAGCAGGCTGCAGAGAACAGGGGTGTGAGAAGACTCCAAACCTCCCTCCGCCCGCTCATATGTAGTGTTGATGCATGTGTGTTCTAAGGTGCATTTAAAACCCAGGAGGGCATGGAGCTACCTGCCAGAGAGCAGCAGGTAAGCGCATAGCCCCTCCTGATAGCCCTCAATGTCTACGTGTATTTAAAATTGAGAGGTGGGCAACGACGCCAGGGGTGAGGTGTACACCCTGATGGTCTTTTGGACACATACATATAGAACCTTGGCCTATATGTATGTGTTATGAGAGTGTGAGTAATGTGAATGTCTAAGTTGTGGGATAAAATTGAGGCACAGGCAGCCAGAAGGGGACAGAGGGGGGGATGCCTCCCCTGCACCCTGGTGACACACCTTTACCCCAAGGCCCTGCATCTGTGGGTGATTGTGGTGGAGCAGGAAGAGGGAGGCAGCTGAAGATGGAGAGGGAAGGAAGGGAGGGGCAAGTGATCTCTGTGCTCTCCCTCTAACAAGAACATACACTCACACATCCATATATACAAAGGTAGCTGGATGAAAAAACACAAAAGAATAAATCAGTGAGAGATGTTCTAACACTTTGAGAGGATCCTGCTCTCATTAATCACACCTTATCAGTCACAATCTGAATGTAGAGGGACAGAAAATGGAGTAAGATGGAGGCGGAGTGCTCCTCTGTTCACTGTGTGACTCAGAGGTTCAGCACAGTCCCTGACCTCCTGCCACCTAACTGAATTGAATAAAAAATCAGCAGCAACCCAAGGGCACAGTGTTAAATAATACCCAGGCACACGGAGTACATTAAGATGTAGTATAAATAAGGAAAAGTAGAGCATCGGATGGCGTCCGTGTTGCCACCTCATTAACCCTGTCAGAGAAAGAGAAAAACAAGTCTAAAGGGATATGTCAAAGAAAAAATGAAAGCCCACATGAGGTGGTGGCTGGAGGCAACTGAGGAAAAAAACTTGGGATGCAGGTCACATTTCAAAAGTTTTTAAAGCAGGCATTATAAAGTAACAGTTGAATATGGGCATCCATTACCTTTGTGCTGAGATTAAGAGCCTAATGCTTTCCCCCGGGATGATGTCCAGCTGCTGAATGCATACTAGTAGCAAACACACTCAGCAAAACTGAGAAGAAAGGTGTTTTTCATTAATCAGATTAGTTTTTGATAAATACAAGCATCAGCTTAGACCCCATTGTAGTCAACAGTCATATAACTAGGTCACAACACATGCTACTGATAAATGAAGAAGCGAGTTTTTTTGTTCAGCAAAACAAAAACAACTTCAATTGCAAATGCAAGCATTAGTTTGAGAGCTTTCTTTTTTAACCCCACCAAAATACAGTTGGTTGTTAATTAATAACAGTGGAGACCAACTGAGGACCTTCTTGCTGTAGGGCAACAGTGCTAACCACTGCACCACCTGTCTGATCAAGTCTGGCCGACTATGTCCAGATGTAACTTAGCAGAACACTGAACTGACACAAAGGACATCAATTCAATTCAATTCAATTTTATTTATATAGCGCCAAATCACAACAAAAGTCGCCTCAAGGCGCTTCATAGATACAGAGAAAAGCCCAACAATCATATGACCCCCTATGAGCAGCACTTTGGCGACAGTGGGAAGGAAAAACTCCCTTTTAACAGGAAGAAACCTCCAGCAGAACCAGGCTCAGGGAGGGGCGGGGCCATCTGCTGTGATTGGTTGGGGTGAGAGAAGGAAGACAGGATAAAGACATGCTGTGGAAGAGAGACAGAGATTAATAACAGATATGATTCAATGCAGAGAGGTCTGTTAACACATAGTGAGTGAGAAAGGTGACTGGAAAGGAAAAACTCAATGCATCATGGGAATCTACTTCTATTGCAGCATAACTAAGGGAGGATTCAGGGTCACCTGGTCCAGCCCTAACTATATGCTTTAGCAAAAAGGAAAGTTTTAAGCCTAATCTTAAAAGAAGAGATAGTGTCTGTCTCCTGAATCCAAACTGGAAGCTGGTTCCACAGAAGAGGGGCCTGAAAACTGAAGGCTCTGCCTCCCATTCTACTTTTAAATACTCTAGGAACAACAAGTAGGCCTGCAGAGCGAGAGCAAAGTGCTCTAATAGGGTGATATGGTGCTACAAGGTCATTAAGATAAGATGGGGCCTGATTATTTAAGACCTTGTATGTGAGGAGCAGGATTTTGAATTCTAGATTTAACAGGAAGCCAAAACAGGAGAAATCTGCTCTCTCTTTCTAGTCCCTGTCAGGACTCTTGCTGCAGCATTTTGGATTAGCTGAAGGCTTTTCAGGGAGTTTTTTGGACATCCTGATAATAATGAATTGCAGTCGTCCAGCCTGGAAGTAATAAATGCATGAACTAGTTCGGTTAGGTTAGAGTTTTGGACATGATGTTCAAAAACTCTAACCTAACTGGGTATTATCACCATCTCTGCTGTATATACAACAATGATTTGCAACCATTTCTGTGACGATCACTGAAACCAACATTGAGATGATTGGCAATAAGATGAATGAGACTTCTGATTTCTTTGAACTCTTCTCTTTCCATGGTCCAGTCCAGCATACATGTTAAATGACTAAAAAAAACAAACAAGAATTGGATGCATAAGTTTGAATTTATACATTGCTTAAATACGTGGTAGCCTACTAAAGGTTCTCCAATGTCTTTTAACTTGAGAAGGCCAAGGACAATTCATTTTCATTAGTGATCTTGATCTGCATTAACTAGTAGTTTCTCTTTGCTATTGTGAAAAGGATATGCTTGACAGCACTTGTTGGTTTGACTAATACTCAGAAATATAGGAAAGTCCAAAAACTGATTAAAAAAAGGACTAAACAGGACCTTGAAATCAAGTATAGCATGTGGTTGAACCAAATATTGGTGGGGCGGATCTATACATGTGTATACATTTGTATATATTTGAAACTGCACATGTACTTTACTTTGAAATAAATTCAAACTTGTTGTTACGGCCCCGGCCATAATCTGAATCCTGTTGGCTGTTTTTTTGTTCTGTGTTCTGTATCTTTAAGAGTCTACACGTCCTTTCTGATTGGAGAGCTGGCGACTGGTTGGTCTCCTGATTAAGTGGCTGTCTTGAAAAACCCTCTAGAGCAGTTGTCTCTCTGGCAGCAACTAACAGCAGCAGCAGACCCGTTGTTGGCCACCAAACCTTCAGGGACCTTTGTGCGTGTGTTTTCTCGAGGATTGTTGAGCTTTGTAAACAGATTACTTTTTATGTGTAAATAGGTGCTGAAGCTGACGGGGTGAAATGCCTTATTATTTTCTGCACTTTCTCTTGTTTATTGAGTTAGGGAGTTAAGGGTAGCACCTGTCTTTTCGAATAAGCTTGTTTTGTTTGTTAGTTTGGCCTTTGTTCACCCCGGAGCTGAGCTTTCAGTTTAGACAAGATAAAACCACCTTTCACTTGTAAACCAGGGTATGGTTTTGGGGACTAGGGTGGGGTCACTTTCCTTTAAACCTGATGGGTCTGTCTAGCACCGACCCACCTCTGGAACGAGACAATTCTACTACAACAGCAAAAAGCATTGGACACCAAGCAGAGCTCTTTGTTTGATCTCGTGCACGAGGGAGAGAACTGTGACGAGCGCCGTTCCTTCCGCTCGAACCCCAGTCGCAGCCAGCTTCCCCCTAACACTGCTCTTTATTGTGGTTACATGACTATGCATAAGTTCATTAACATATGACGTCTTACATGTGAACAAAAAGTACCTTGTTTGTGTGTACGTATAGGCATGCATGTGTGTGTCTTTGCAGACTGCTAAGGATCAGACCTCTATCATTATGCAATTGATTATAAAACTCTGAGGATATATGAGTATATATTTCCAAGCATAAATGACAATCCACAATATAAACCTTACAAAACCCTTATTTCGCATTCCGGTACCCCTAGATCAGGATGTAACACTTGTGTTTTTTTGGAATTTTGTTGGGCAGTTACCAGCTATTATATCAGTAAAGTTTAACTGTGATAACTGTGGTATGTACTGCATTTTGAAAACTGTTACAAGTTGTCATGTCTCTGTCTCTACATATCGCAAACTAATTCTAAAGTGAAGACAATCCAGCACATACACTAAATTGCTGCCATTCGTTAGCTAAATAGAATTATCTTCATCCAACTTCTCCTGGCTGAAAATTGGTTGGTGATCTCTCCCTACAAAGCTGCCATAGAAGTAATAATAATGTATAACTTATTGAGCGCCGTGGGGAAATTCCTCTATGCATTTGACCCATTCACCCAGTGAAGCAGTGGGCAGCCATTGGGCACCCGGGGAGCAGTGTATAGGGATGGTACCTTGCTCAGGGTAGCCGTTCAGTGGCTTCAAACCCCAGACTGTCACGGTCCTGAGTCTGTGGACTCAGTGTTTTTCTGTTTGTATTAGTTATCTTTGATTTCATGATGTGTTTTGATTCTCTTGGGTTTGATTTCTGTCACTAGTATTCCTAACTCCCCAGGTCCTTGGCATTTCTTGTGTTCTCCTTCTTAGGTCGTGGTTCTGTGTTACTTCTGTTAGTATACAGTCATTTCTGTCAGTGTGTCTCTTGTTCTGTCACTGTATCCCCTAGTTTAGTCCACGTCTGTTCAGTTTCCTGTTTTACTTTGAAAGTCTGTGTACTATGTCAATGTGTTGAGTTTTGCCTCCCCTTGTCTTGTCATGTCTGAGTCCCAGCTGTGCTCTCCTCCTGTTTCACATTCCCTAATCACCTCAGTATGTATTTAAGCCCTGTGTTTTTCCCTGCCAGTTGTTGCGTCCTCCACGTTTGTTGTGTGTGTATTCATTATAGTCTACCTTCAGCATCTCCAGTCTAGTTAGTTTAAGTTGTTGTTTATGTATCACCAAGTGTGACTCACCAGCAAATAAAGCTGTCGTTTAAGTTAATGTTTTGTCTCCGAGTCCTGCACGTGGGTCCAGCCACTGACAGCCACACAACTCATCGTGACACAGACCTTCCGATCATAGGGGCCACCACTCTACCTACTGAGCTATCCCTGCCCTCAGTATATATTATATAGTATATATTGTTTGTTTTTGTTTTTTAATGATCCACCAATATGGATTCTCTCAGGCTAAAAATTAGTGAGTATCAGTATCAGTTAATATATTATTAGATTATTTGTGAACTAAGCCTTCAAGCATTAGCTGATAACTTACGCCCCCCCCCCCCCCGTAGTCTAAATCAGGATGATGACACATGTACCATCTCTGCTCCTTCTTTTATCTATTCTTTAAATCTGACATCAACATATTTTTCCTTCCTTTCAAGATGCAGCAGCCAGATCAATGAAAAGACTCTTAGCCGAGCCACACTTTGAACTTGTGCTATCGAAAGAGCACTTTGAGGTCCTACTAAAAGTGCAAGACATTTTTCTCTATTGTTGGTCTCTGTATACGAATCCTTTGAATTTGTGTGTGTGTGTGTGTGTGTGTGTGTGTGTGTGTGTGTGTGTGTTTGTGTCTGTGTATGTGACAGAGATGGAGCGAGTAGGTATTTACATTTTTGGTAGACATCCATGATATGTAAATCTGAAATGAAACATGTTATACTAAGGAAAAGGCAGTATTTGACCATCAGTCAGGTCATGAATATAAAGAACAAACAAACAAAAAACGTTTTATCTCGGTCAAACTAACCACTAAATGGGTGCTAGACATATGACTACACTCAGTAGATACATTTGCTAGATCCCTACATTTCTGTGTATCTTGGCAAAAAATAAATCAGTAACTTTAAAATTAAGTTCTGTTTTCTAATCCCTCCCAATTCAAATGCACAACCCTCGGTTTGGTGCCTCTAAACAGCTCACTACAGGCGAACATTTACTGCCATTCATTTGTAGTTAGTGTACCCTGTTAGTTTGGTGTTTACCTCAGCTGGTGTCCACGTCTATTCACTCTGTCCTTAACAGAATTGATTTCCCTTGCATCTGGAGCGCACACTGGGCAGGGAGAGCGGATCAAGTTGACTCCACCTCCATTCCAACCAAATAGACCTGGAAGTAGTGATGTTTTACTTTTCTGAAAACATGAAAGATGAGTGTTGTTACATTACCATTCAGTTTTGGGGTTGCAATAGAAAAAGATACATTTATTGTGGTATCAGTTTTGATTATTTCAACAAACAGAGGACATTTTGCCAAATAAGAGGATAATTGGAGATTAAGTATTGGAATCTCAGGAGCAGGACCACGCCTCCAAACACGCTGCTTCCGGTTCTCATCTATATAGGTTCCCCCAGTTCTACAAGCTGTTAATTCTCGTTTACGTACCCCACCCTCCCTCCCTTTTCAGTTCTTTAACCTCTTCATTTCTATTTAGCACATGGGGATCTATCAGGCCCAGGAGCCATCACCAGTCCACTTCGAGGTCTTCCCCAAACTGCAGCTCAATTCATGTCCAAGCCATTCGCCTTTACCTACTAAAACGCTGTCAAACCTAAAATGAGGACGTAGGCCCAGCTAGTGAATCATGTCTGTGTAAACTCCATTCATATAAACTTTAATGTTCAATATATCACATTCTCAACAAGTAAATCGCTCCAAGTTTGTTTTCAGACGTCCTAAAAAAATAAAAAATTTCTTACTGTTGCATGTTGCCAAAAGTTATGTTTGCTGAAGTCTATTTTATTCTTGTAAAACACAATTCTGTAGTTGAAAGACAATAATGTGGGATACTGTTTGTTCATAATTTGGACAGAGGGAAAAAATTGCAGCAGGGCCAGCATGATCGATTCAAGACAGGACTCTGAAATGTTAATATTGGTAAAACATTACTTTCAACCTAAATATGGCAGGGGGATGACTCATTTGGCACTTAACTTTGTGTTTATGTTGCATATTTACAACTTAACCCTTTAAGACCTACCATAGAACCAAGTCCACCAGAGCTTATATTATATGTTTACATGCTGTGGAGCCATTTTTGGGAGCATTTCACGTTGCTATACATCAATACAACCATTATAGCCTAAATTTTAATAATATGTCTGCATTAAGGGCATAGTAATTACATAAATTGCAAAAAAGTGCAATAAACTACAAAAAGATTTGAAAATCTTTTTTTTTTTTTTAACATATATTTCTAGTTAGAGAAATTTAAGAGGCTTATCCCTCAAAACTGTAAATACAAAAAAGTTGCACAAAATAGTTTCCCACCACAGGAAATTTATTTTGAGTGTCTTCATAGTTTTATTTTTGAAATACACCAATTTTTATACACTGCAGGAAAAACAAAAATAAATATTATAATGCAAATTTGCACTATAACTATGCAAAACTATATGTGGAAGGAAACTGTGACCGAGGACAAGCTGATGGCATACGATGTAAGTACAACTCCTCCGGTTTCATATGCAAAAAAAATTTTTGCGCTAGCTCACGTGGTTGCAGAGCTACCGGTATTTAAAAATAGTTACGCAAAACGGAGCGTGCCCGCTCTGACCGGTTTTAAAGGGTTAAAGCATCCACACCAGACACACAACTTGTTCATGTTATATTCTCTTCAATAAAGCCAGTGTCTGTTCTAACATCAACTTTTGTATTTCATTCCACACTGCCAGAATCCGTATCCCCCATCTAGTCAACCTATTTATTATTTTAATTTACATATCTTCAAGATTATAATAAGTAACTGCACTTAATCTTTGTCTTTTGAAGTCTTTCTGCCACAGCTTTCCCCTATTTGCAGGAACAGATGCTATCAGGTTGACCTTACCACAATTTGTTCCCCCTGTTTAAATCAAACACATCCTGGACAGGGAGGAACGCTGGTTTGAGCGCAGAATCAAGGAGGCCATTTACACTAAAAGGGAAAGACCATCTATAAATCGAGGAGGGGGCCTAAGGTACATTTGTTACCATCTTACAGTGCTGCGATTGCAACCATTCCCCAACTCGTGGCCATTATTCAGTGGTCTATGATCCATGATCAGTGGTCTTTGATCAGTGGATGTTGATCAATGGTCATGACAATTTGCATACTAATGATCAAGGAATTGACCTCACAGCACATTGTTCATTCGGTGGTGAGGGTTTCAGTCATTGTGCAAAGGTACTGTTTATAAGATTGGGGAAACCTGCAGTCAGCTGAGACTGAAGAAGTCACTTGAATGAGTGACGAAACGTTTCTCCCAGAAAACGCTATGTCCAGATGAACAGACCTTTTGGGACACTCATCTTTCACTTTTTCACAAAGTAAAATATCACTACTTCCAGGTCTCGTTGGTTGGAATGGAGGCAAAGCCAACTGGATCCACTCCCCCTGCCCAGTGTGCGCTCCTGATGCAGGGAAACAAACCGGTTGGGCATGAGTACTTTAGCATGACAGAGACGGTAAACCTTTGTTAAAGGAGTCTGATACAAGTTGATGGATCAGTGAAGCTCACCTCTGTCTGATGACGGTGATATAGAGATTGACAGACCACGTGACTTTGGCGCATTGCATGCCGGGTACTCGTGGCAAAACAATCAAAGCAATGCATCAAATGCAAACATTTGCAGCAACGCAAAACATTCATTCTCCGGTTCCAATACCTTCTTGCTTTTTCTTTGTCCCCCAAAAAAGTTATGTACAAAACGAAGGAGAACAATGCCGGTCCGTACAAAGACAGACTTGATGAAAAGTCAAAGAAAAGATACGAGGAAAAAATCAAAGGAGTGAAAGGGTTAGACCCTTACGAGCACACAGAGTGGACTAAAGACGTTAGCGTGCTGCCCACTTTCACCACGCTCATATTTATAATCATACGGTTCGTGGAGTGAGTGCATACACTCATGAAGTTTAGTAGCTTCAGGTCACTGCAACAAGCCCAGGTACAGTTTACCGACGGATGGGTACAGGACCATGAAATGCACCGTGTAGAACGAAAGACCATCGTACCTATCATAAGTTTACCAGTCTCACAAATCGTCTTCATAAATACACATTCGTTAACCGTTTATTAATAGGACCTTTGAGCTCAACGGTAATTAATTAGTAGTGGAAATAATTTCTGGTTCATTACAGAAATGTAGCAGTGACAATAATATTGTATGCTGTAATCGTACTGGGCAATTAGAGATACAAAAACCTGTTTTATCCTGTGAATAAAAGTATATGTTTTTGTCAATGTACCATGGTAATAACAGAAGCGAAACGCAATATTGTGTCAGGACAATTCACTATTTATGCACAATAAACAAAGGAGCATAGCGCGACCATTTCTGTTCAGCGCCAGACTTGCTTGTAACCTATATCACCAATTATGTTATGAAAAATGACGTATTAACTACAACAGAAGACTGACCTTTGTGTAAATGTTTGGAGCAGACTAACATGTGAGCTGGATGTTCTGGAACGTTATATTTGGTCTTTGAATGGCTGCAATCCATCCGTGGCTCTTTGTTACTTCGGAAACATGGCTCGAACAATTTCTCTTCAACGACGTAATCCGATAACAAACGATCTCTTTACCCGTCGGCTTCCCGTGGCTGTCATGCGACCGGCTATTGCAGTTAATAATACAACAGCTTCTTGACATCTTTTGTGTTTCTTTTTATCGCTGTGTAACCGATTTCAATTGGAAGCCTGCGTGCGCTAGTACCTCTTGCCACGAGTTCCCAGAATCCTTTGCGGTTTTACCCCAGAATGACGTCACATTTTCAATCTCTATAGTGGTTAACTGTTGTAGCTTAAGCAATGTTAGCTTATAATCAGCTGCTGTTGTCTGGTGATAAGTATAATGTCTGCCAATGAATAAGTGTGACAATATTGAGAATAAAAATGCATGTTCATAACTATTTATGTGTATCAGTTCAGGAGAAGAAGCTTGAGGTGAGGGGGAAAAGGATGATATTCTATCCAGATGCTAGTCATATTCCCTCTTGGATTTTCATTTCTTTATAGAGGGCACCCCTTCTCAGATAATGAAATGTGTATGAACCTTCATATCTTCCATTTGAAGTTGCAGATACAGTGGGGCAAAAAAGTATTTAGTCAGCCACCGATTGTGCAAGTTCCCCCACTTAAAATGATGACAGAGGTCAGTAATTTGCACCAGAGGTACACTTCAACTGTGAGAGACAGAATGTGAAAAAAAATCCATGAATTCACATGGTAGGATTTGTAAAGAATTTATTCGTAAATCAGGGTGGAAAATAAGTATTTGGTCACCTCAAACAAGGAAAATCCCTGGCTCTCACAGACCTGTAACGTCTTCTGTAAGAAGCTTTTCTGTCCCCCACTCGTTACCTGTATGAATGGCACCTGTTTGACCTCATCATCTGTATAAAAGACACCTGTCCACAGCCTCAACCAGTCAGACTCCAAACTCCGCCATGGCCAAGACCAAAGAGCTTTCGAAGGACACCAGGAAAAGAATTGTAGACCTGCACCAGACTGGGAAGAGTGAATCTACAATAGGCAAGCAGCTTGGTGTGAAAAAATCAACTGTGGGAGCAATCATCAGAAAATGGAAGACATACAAGACCACTGATAATCTCCCTCGATCTGGGGCTCCACGCAAGATCTCATCCCGTGGGGTCAAAATGATCATGAGAACGGTGAGCAAAGATCCCAGAACCACACGGGGGGACCTGGTGAATGACCTGCAGAGAGCTGGGACCAAAGTAACAAAGGTCACCATCAGTAACACACTACAACGGCAGGGAATCAAATCCCGCAGTGCCAGACGTGTTCCGCTGCTGAAGCCAGTGCATGTCCAGGCCCGTCTGAAGTTTGCCAGAGAGCACATGGATGATACAGCAGAGGATTGGGAGAATGTCATGTGGTCAGATGAAACCAAAGTAGAACTTTTTGGTATAAACTCAACTCGTCGTGTTTGGAGGAAGAAGAATACTGAGTTGCATCCCAAGAACACCATACCTACTGTGAAGCATGGGGGTGGAAACATCATGCTATGGGGCTGTTTTTCTGCCAAGGGGACAGGACGACTGATCCGTGTTAAGGACAGAATGAATGGGGCCAAGTATCGTGAGATTTTGAGCCAAAACCTCCTTCCATCAGTGAGAACTTTGAAGATGAAACGAGGCTGGGTCTTCCAACATGACAATGATCCAAAACACACCGCCCGGGCAACAAAGGAGTGGCTCCGTAAGAAGCATTTGAAAGTCCTGGAGTGGCCTAGCCAGTCTCCAGACCTCAACCCCATAGAAAATCTGTGGCGGGAGTTGAAAGTCCGTGTTGCTCAGCGACAGCCCCAAAACATCACTGCTGTTGAGAAGATCTGCATGGAGGAATGGGCCAAAATACCAGCTACTGTGTGTGCAAACCTGGTAAAGACCTATAGTAAACGTTTGACCTCTGTTATTGCCAACAAAGGTTATGTTACAAAGTATTGAGTTGTATTTTTGTTATTGACCAAATACTTATTTTCCACCCTGATTTACGAATAAATTCTTTACAAATCCTACCATGTGAATTCATGGATTTTTTTTTCACATTCTGTCTCTCACAGTTGAAGTGTACCTCTGGTGCAAATTACTGACCTCTGTCATCATTTTAAGTGGGGGAACTTGCCTAATCGGTGGCTGACTAAATACTTTTTTGCCCCACTGTATGAAATTAAATTTGTCTCCATAGCACACATGTGTATAAGTTCTGTTTTGCTCTGCCTTTGGTGTACTGAGGATGCTAAAAGTGGAGCAGACAGCCATGAAAATTATAGGACAGAACGCTCATCATTGCTCTCAGTCCCTTTATAAATAGTGGTACAAAAAGCCAACTGTTACCTTCTGGAAGAAAATACAGTTCCACAATGTAAGTTTTAAAAATGTAAGACTTCATTTTTACCTTGTTCAGTTAATGCTCTGAATAGCAGGCTCTAATGTGGAAATCACTGGGTTAGTGTAGGATAACAGTTATAGCTACACTTCATTTTGATCTTGATGTATGCTAAGTGTTACTAAATTGCGATCGATGATCAAACAGTGTGCCAAGCCCAACCTAGAGGTCAAAGGTTGATTTTCATCAAGTAATAACGTCAGGGATAAAGTGTGTATGATCATACAGTGGGGCAAAAAAGTATTTAGTCAGCCACCGATTAGGCAAGTTCCCCCACTTAAAATGATGACAGAGGTCAGTAATTTGCACCAGAGGTACACTTCAACTGTGAGAGACAGAATGTGAAAAAAAAATCCATGAATTCACATGGTAGGATTTGTAAAGAATTTATTCGTAAATCAGGGTGGAAAATAAGTATTTGGTCACCTCAAACAAGGAAAATCCCTGGCACTCACAGACCTGTAACGTCTTCTGTAAGAAGCTTTTCTGTCCCCCACTCGTTACCTGTATGAATGGCACCTGTTTGACCTCATCATCTGTATAAAAGACACCTGTCCACAGCCTCAACCAGTCAGACTCCAAACTCCGCCATGGCCAAGACCAAAGAGCTTTCGAAGGACACCAGGAAAAGAATTGTAGACCTGCACCAGACTGGGAAGAGTGAATCTACAATAGGCAAGCAGCTTGGTGTGAAAAAATCAACTGTGGGAGCAATCATCAGAAAATGGAAGACATACAAGACCACTGATAATCTCCCTCGATCTGGGGCTCCACGCAAGATCTCATCCCGTGGGGTCAAAATGATCATGAGAACGGTGAGCAAAGATCCCAGAACCACACGGGGGGACCTGGTGAATGACCTGCAGAGAGCTGGGACCAAAGTAACAAAGGTCACCATCAGTAACACACTACAACGGCAGGGAATCAAATCCCGCAGTGCCAGACGTGTTCCGCTGCTGAAGCCAGTGCATGTCCAGGCCCGTCTGAAGTTTGCCAGAGAGCACATGGATGATACAGCAGAGGATTGGGAGAATGTCATGTGGTCAGATGGAACCAAAGTAGAACTTTTTGGTATAAACTCAACTCGTCGTGTTTGGAGGAAGAAGAATACTGAGTTGCATCCCAAGAACACCATACCTACTGTGAAGCATGGGGGTGGAAACATCATGCTATGGGGCTGTTTTTCTGCCAAGGGGACAGGACGACTGATCCGTGTTAAGGACAGAATGAATGGGGCCAAGTATCGTGAGATTTTGAGCCAAAACCTCCTTCCATCAGTGAGAACTTTGAAGATGAAACGAGACTGGGTCTTCCAACATGACAATGATCCAAAACACACCGCCCGGGCAACAAAGGAGTGGCTCCGTAAGAAGCATTTGAAAGTCCTGGAGTGGCCTAGCCAGTCTCCAGACCTCAACCCCATAGAAAATCTGTGGCGGGAGTTGAAAGTCCGTGTTGCTCGGCGACAGCCCCAAAACATCACTGCTCTTGAGAAGATCTGCATGGAGGAATGGGCCAAAATACCAGCTACTGTGTGTGCAAACCTGGTAAAGACCTATAGTAAACGTTTGACCTCTGTTATTGCCAACAAAGGTTATGTTACAAAGTATTGAGTTGTATTTTTGTTATTGACCAAATACTTATTTTCCACCCTGATTTACGAATAAATTCTTTACAAATCCTACCATGTGAATTCATGGATTTTTTTTTCACATTCTGTCTCTCACAGTTGAAGTGTACCTCTGGTGCAAATTACTGACCTCTGTCATCATTTTAAGTGGGGGAACTTGCACAATCGGTGGCTGACTAAATACTTTTTTGCCCCACTGTATGTACTATTACATCTTTCTACAGTAAAAGTCCCCATGTTTCTGGGATGTGCTCTTTGGGATGTTCTTTACCCACTCTGTAGTAATACTTAAAAAGGCTACTAAAAGAAATATCATCTGTATATCTTGCATCATTATTAGGACGTGCAGATGCTAATTAAACTATATGAAGAGTTTGGTTTTATATTGTTAAGTAGCAATTATTCAGGCTGTGTTGCGGAGAAATCCCAACGTCATGTAACTAGTAGTGTAGCAAATTGCTCTCTATAGGCAGTAATGAATAAAGTAATGGATAACACAGTGCACTCCCCTATCACCAGTAATTAATAAATATTAATTGGTTTCAATATTGTATAAAATGAGCATTCTTACCACTGGCCGCATGTACAGGCTAAAACATTAAAGTTACCTTTAAATTTTGAACTAATAATTTTTGAGGGTCAACACAATGTTAAACCCCTTAAACTGTAAACTTTGAATGTAAAGTCAGTGGATTTAAAATCTGTTGTGATCTTCCTCACACACTAAACCATAAAAATGTATAATTCCCCAAAACCTACGAACTTAACTATACATTGCGTTGGGGAACTTGCTGCTTTTCTTAAACCACTGCATGCACACTCATTAGCAGAATAACAACTAGGATTTTTTTCTCCACAGCTCCAGGTAACCTTTTAACTGATGACAGAGCTAATATTAACAAAATGCAGCTAATAAATCAAAAGGTGAAGCTGTCACTTCACTTGTGTAAACTGGATCTCTGTGGTCTGCCTCATCCACAGTAAATAAAAACACAATAGTTTACTGGCATGTTTTCTTTGCTGGCTTTAGTGTGATTGAAATATTTATTTTAAACAGATACTTTCTTGCTGTATTGCCAGTTACTTATTACTTATTGCCAGAGTCCTTGTTAAAGGTAACTCTCATCGGTACTCTGATTCAGTTAAGGAACTGAATCAATGGTTCATCAGAATTTAATATCCCTCATCGTACTGTGATGGTCATGGCTTCTGCTCAATGACTTTCGATTTTCCAGTGAAAGAGAAAGTGGTTGTGGGCTTGCTTGTTATGGCTACCATGTAGATACTTATGGGTCGCTCCTCTTAGTTTAACTGAGGCTTCAATTGCAACCTGAGGGTAAATCAGAAGCAATGACAAAATCCATCTTCTATGCCTTTCGATGCCTTCATGCACATGCTGATGGATGTTCTAACCCATAGGTGTCAAACTCTGGCCCGCGGGCCAAATTTGGCCCGCAGCCTAATTACATTTGGCCCGCGAAGCCACACCAAATTACTATTAGAGCTGGCTTACTGGTATTATACAGCTAATATATATATTGTTTAGTATTAAGCTTTGCTTGTTCCATATTCAGTTTTTCAGCAAAACGTGTTTGAGTCCATAAGAAAAGATTCATTCTTATATCTGGAGGAATAAATATATTTCAATAAATATTAACGTTAGCCCGCGACTTTGTTCCAGTTTTGAATTTTGGCCCACCGTGTATTTGAGTTTGACACCCCTGTTCTAACCCATTCCACACTAACACACAGGTTTTTGTCTCTGACCCCTGCTGCTGCCTCTTGCACTTGCCTGCTTTCTAGATGAAGCACTGATAATGTGAAAAAAGGCTGTTGCAAAGCTGTTTCTTGCCATATTGTGATGATGTCATTTGTCACTGCACTCCAACTTTCCTCTTTGCCGTACAAGTGTGATCAAATCAAAACAAATGGTTAACCCTTTAAGACCTACCATAGAACCAAGTCCACCAGAGCTTATATTATATGTTTACATGCTGTGGAGCCATTTTTGGGAGCATTTCAAGTTGCTATACATCAATACAACCATTATAACCCAAATTTTAATAATATGTCTGCATTAAGTGCATAGTAATTACATAAATTGCAAAAAAGTGCAATAAACTACAAAAAAATTGAAAATCGTTTTTGTTTTTTTAACATATATTTCTAGTTAGAGAAATTTAAGAGGCTTATCCCTCAAAACTGTAAATACAAAAAAGTTGCACAAAATAGTTTCCCACCACAGGAAATTTATTTATTATTTAATTTTTATATCTGCAGGAAAAACGAAAAATAAATATTATATATTATAATGCAAATTTGCAAAAAAGCAGCATATGCATCAAAATAAACTATTTCCAGCAGTGCAATATGAGTCCTAAGCATCCCAGAAACGACACAGAAAGTCATAAAGTCAAACGTAACTTTTAAAAACACCAGTATAGGCTGGTGGCCCTGATGGTAAAAAAACTACATTTCCGCAAAGTGACGTCACTTCCGGTTTCAGGCAGGTCATGGCGGACATGCGATAGTTCGCCCTGATGAACTAGGAAGTGTTGCGAACAGCTGATCGGATCGGCAAAGCGTGTTTCTGGAATATTATGTTTTTGTTGCTGCAAGTGCTTTTTATGCAGTTTTTGCAAAGCTATATGTGGAAGGAAACTGTGACCGAGGACAAGCTGATGGCATAAGATGTAAGTACAACTCCTCCGGTTTCATATGCAAAAAAAATTATTGCGCTAGCTCAAGTGGTTGCAGAGCTACCGGGATTTAAAAATAGTTATGCAAAACAGAGCGTGCCCGCTTTAACACCTCCAGGTCACACTATTAGGAAAAAGTTCAATCTGATCTCCGAATCAACAAGCCTTGCCTGTTTAAACTGAATGCCAGTTACGATTACTATTAGGGTTAAAAATAATAGTGAGGAAGAGCCACAACATTTGTAGACATGCCTTATATAGCAATAAGGTTTTAATCAGTGAAGGTTTCTCTGCAGGTTCAACTGAATGCAAGCCATTAATTTGTTGACTGAAACTGGGAGGAACTCTGATCAGACACTGAGCAATTAAATTAAATGCCAACACTCAATGTGATGTGTCCAGCCTCTATGTATTGTCAGTGGCACAGCAGGAGTTAAACCTAGTGAACCCATGCTCTGCCTCTCTAAGCCTATAGCTGGGAAACAATGCCCTTATCTGGTTCACTCAACCTGCTTTCCCATTTAGCCCCTGTGCCAGCCACAAATTTGCATGTCAATCATAGCAGTGGATGACATTTAAAAAGCCTGTAAAAAGACTGGTAGAAAATCACAGAAATTAATTGCAAAGCGTATGTGCATGTTTGTGTGAAATGCACACATACATACACTCTCTCTCACATGTACATACACAGTCCTGCTATCTTCCCACGCACACACTGCTCACCAGGAATTGTAATTACTTTACATTTCTTTGTGGAAGGAGGAAATAACCAAAACGGTTGAAGTAAGCGTCTCTGCACATAATTAACACTGCAGCATCACAACTCTTTCAAAACAAAGAATTCTCTCTCCTTTCTTTTGAAATTTTCTTTCTCTTTCTTTTCTACTAAATAAACCTACCAGCAGACTTCTGTCTTTAAGATCAATAGATCATCTAAATACTGGGCAATCGCAATCATCGCTTTTAGTGTCTAGTGTTTTCATTCAGTCTTTATTCACTCTCTCTCTCTGAGTGGGTGTGGTGAGTGAGTCGAGGAGTGCGGTGCAGCATGAGTGCATTGTGTCAAACTTTCTCTTTGTTGTGTGGTTTTAGTTTTTTTCTGTTGTGTGGAGGGTTACTGGGTGGTGTTGGCAGGGTGGGCTGAGGCTTTCTTTGTTTAACTGTTACCTTTGCTGGTCAGCATGGTAATGGTACAGAATTCTGTTTCGGAGCAGTTGACTGGCCGGCATGCTGTTAAGCTGGTGGTGGCTGTCAGCTGCTCAGTGGAGAAATGCAGTTTGTGTGTGAGTTAGTTGGGTATAGCAGTGTAAAATCAGCCTCCTGAATTAATAATGCAGTGCTCATCTTTGTGTAGACAAAGTGTATGAGGTTGTTGAGAGTGGTGTAGCGATTAAGGATACACTCATTTCTCTTCTCTCGCTATTAAATCCTGTAAGGAAAGTCACGATCTCCAATGTTCCACCGTTCATCAGAAACAACCTTTTGGAGAAGTTGTCAACTCCTATCTGCCATAAAAATGTTCCCTTTAGGTTGCAAATTTCCACACTTAAAACATGTAGTATTGTTTAGAAGGCAACTTCTAATGATTCTCAAGGAGAAAATGGAGATCTTAAATCTAGCTTTCAAATTTAGGATTGATGAGACTTTGATTACACCATTAATGTCACATCCAAAAACATGAAATGTGTCAGCTGTGGGATAGATGGGAAATCTGATTAGTGCATGTCCAGAAAGAGTCAGGGAGGGCTGGGCACCTGGTATAGATGGTACGGTGCGGGTGCTGCCGTTTGTGAAGGCAGATTCACTGTTTTTTCCAAAAATAGAAAAATGACACAAGCAGTGAGGACAGAGATATAATGTCTCCAGTGTGTCCTGGGTCTTCCCCCAGCCTCCTCCGAGAGGTACATGCCCTCACCCAGGAGTCATCCTTGTGTCCAGGTGGCTCCTTTCGATGTAGAGGAGCAGCGGCTCTACTGTGAGCCGCTGCGCAGAGTCGAGCCGGTTTCTAGCTGGTTTCTAGCTTGGAAGATAACTAACAGGTTCACAATAAACATCCAGGAGTCAGCGGATACGTTTTAGATGTTTACTGTTGAAGCCCTGTAAAACTGGTACAGAAACAAAAATAAAATATTACATTTCTGCTGTAATTGCATTTTCTTTACAACATCAAACATTAAGCCATGCACTACAATGTATATAACACATAAACACAAGCATATCCAAACCCTTTCACTGGTTATTAGGCCCACGCGTTTAGCGATTAGCTTAATGCTAACATTACATGGGAAATCCCATAGACAGGCTAACGTGTTAGCATCGCAGCCGTTTTTCCTCACAAAAGAAAGTTTCTCACACAAAACTCTAAACTGCTACACAAAACTAACGCTGGAAAGCTTACAAAACAAATAGCAACTACTTACAGGCATGTGCTCTCTCAGGCTCAGCAAGAAAAAGTGAACAAAAAGTGGAACAGACGACAGTTTGGCTAAAGGACTATTTTTCACTGGTGAGGTACTACGACAAGTCTGCTGGTACAAAAAACACACACCCAAATTATCATGCCTGCCTTAAAGGGGCAGCACAGGCGGAACTTCTCATCATATCTCTAAGGGAAACGCCAGCCACCCTTCGGAGGAAACTCATTTCCATTGCTTGTATCCGTGAGGTCGTTCTTTTGGTCACTTCCCACAGCTGGTGACCACAGGTGAGGGCAGGGACGTATATCAACCAGTAAATTGAGAGCTTCCCTTTTACACTCAGCTCTCTCATTACATGACCGACTGGTACAGCGTCTACATCACTGAAGACACAGCACCAATCCTTGTTTTGATATCCCACCCCCTTCTCCTGTCACTCGTGAACAAGACACTGAGGTACTTAAAGTCTTCCACTTGGGGGAAGACCCTGAGTGGGCACTCCGATTTGGATGTGCTGATTCTTGTTCCCACCGATTCACACTCACCTGGGAACCATAACATATTGTTCCTCCTGTATCCGAGGTTTAACTAACCGATGGACTCTCCTTTCCAGCACCCTGGCATAGACTTTACCAGGGAGGCTGAGGAGTGTGATCCCCCTATAGCTGGAACACAACCTCTGGTACCCCTTCTTAAAGATGGGAACCACCAGCCCGGTCTGCCAATCCAGAGATACCGCCCCATATCGCCAGGTGACATTCCATGTGCCAGTTCCTAGTCCTAATCTGCTAGGGCCTCCGCTTCTGGCCGCTGCCCAACGCATATTGCACCCAACCACTACAGCGCATCCTGCGGGTCATGGGCCTACAGGAGGATGGGCCCAGGTGATAATGATAATAAAGGTGACAAATCAAATTAGTGAGGATGGCCAGCTCCTTCTTTTTAACTTCATTTTTGCTGGTCTTCAAATATGAGCAACTTTAAGGTTGGTACCCTTAATGTTAATGAGCCAGGGATGTTTTAAAGACATTTTTCAATAGTATAAGGCAGTATGTCCTTGAAATTATTAACAGCAGTCTGTCTTCTGGTGTGGTTCCTGCACATTTCAAACATGCAGTAGTGCTGTGTTGAGGTTTAAATTTATCATCTTAAATGTTTATATGCTGATTATATTGCTTCATATAAGAAAGGCCTAACTCTGAGTACACTCTGTGCCAAAAAGTGCTGACAGGAAACTGCATGCTTTTGCAGAAGTGTGGTTTTGCAGCTAGAATGAAGTGAAAGTGAAACCAAACTAGGCTGTTTGATCGAAACTTAAAGTGTGGTATGACGTAGAGAGCAAGTATATAAATAACTATGCTTCCGTTTGTGCTTCAGACCTGCCATTGTGTGTTTTGTCTTAAGGTCTCCATATCTGGATATGTAAAATAAAGATCATTTTTTAAAGTAAAAAGACCACTTTTGAGCTGTGTCTTTTTGGCCGTAAAGAATCAAAAGAACCGGAATTTAACAGCTGCCCCTGCTTAAGAAACCTGGCTTTAATCACACAGTTTTAGTGAACTATAGGCCTATTTCCAAGCTGCCTTTACTTTCCAAGGTTTTAGATAAAATTGTTTTTAGTCAACTGAAAGATTTTCTAAATGATAATGGTATCTTTGAGGTTTTTCAGTCAGGTTTTAAAACCCTTCATAGCACAGAATCTGCATTATTAAGGGTTTTTAATGACATCCTTCTGTCATGTGATTCTGGTAACCATGTTGTTCTTGTCTTGCTTGACCAGCTTAACTGCTGCTTTTGACACCGTAGACCACAATATTCTAATTTCTTGATTAAGTGATTTAGTAGGTATTGGTGGCACTGCACTCAATTGGTTTAATTCTTATTTGTCAGATCGAACTTTCTCTGTCAGCCTTGTCGGTTCCAAATCATCTTCTGCTCCTCTGTCATGCGGCCTCCCACAGGGCTCAATTTTAGGGCCACTGCTGTTTTTACTGTATTTATTGTCTCTGGGTTCCATCCTTACAAGGCATGGGATCTCATTTCATTGTTATGCCAAATTTATTTGCCACTGAAGCAGAAGGGTGGCATCTCCATAAAACCTCTCATGACATGGCTAGATGACATTAAAGCTTGGTTGGCTCTAAACTTTTTAAATTTTAATGAAAAGAAAACAGAAGTGTTGGTGTTTGGACCCAGTGGTCCCTGTGAGTCCTTCTCTGTAGATTTGGGACCCCTGGAAGTTTATTTTAAACCTGTTGTTACTGACCTTGGTTTTAAGTTGGACAGTGATTTTAAATTGGACAACCAAATCAGAGCAGTGGTGAAGTCCAGTTTTTATCATTTAAGGCAACTGGCAAGAGTAAAACCTGGTCTTTCGAGGCAGCACCTTGAAACAGTGATCCGTGCTTTTATTTCTTCCCGCCTGGACGACTGTAACTCACTTTATGTGGGGGTCCATCAGTCGTTGCTCTCATGCCTGCAGCTGGTTCAAAATGCTGCTGCACGACTCCTAACAGAAACTCGTAAAACAGAGCATGTAACTCCTGTGCTAGCCTCTCTGCACTGGCTGCCTGTGTCTTTTAGAGTTCATTTTAAAATTCTTATGTTTGTTTTTAAATGCCTTCACAGTCTTGCCCCGCCTTACCTCTCTGAGCTTCTTCATCTCCACACACCCTGTCGGTCTCTCAGGTCAGCTGACCAGCTCCTGGAGGTACCGAGATCCAGGAGGAAGCTCAGAGGGGGCGGGGCCTTCTCTATTGTGGCTCCAAAATTATGGAATAATTTGCCCATGCACGTTAGAGAGGCCCCTTCACTGTCCACTTTTAAATCGCGTCTTAAAACCCACTTTTATTCTTTGGCTTTTAACCTCAGTGAAACTTAGTTTTTCATTGAAATGAAATTAGTTATTTAATTAATTATTTTAGTTTTTCTTTCTTTTATTTGGCTTTTATTTATAGCTTATGTAATTTTATTTTATGGTTCCAATGTACAGCACTTTGTGTTAGCTGTGGTTGTTTTAAACTGCTTTATAAATAAAGGTGATTGATTGATTGATTGACCTCTTTACATTGCTTTCAAGCCCCGCTGCAGGTACATCCACCATGGGCTCTGGCAAAACTTCAATACCAATGACACTAACTCAACAGTGTCCATCTGGTCCAAAACTCATTGCAAAACTGACCGGGCTGTTGACCACAATCTGCTGGCCCACCTTGTTAGGGCGGCTAAGCCTACTGTCAGACATGGTAATTCCAGCATCAACTTTGGTCTATTAAATATCCGCTCTTTTAATTGGCATCTCGTCCAGGATCTCCTCTCGGACCGTAAGTTGGATTTTCTTTGCTTGACTGAAATGTGGCAACAACGTAATGGTTTTGTTTCACTTAATAACTCTACTCCATCTGAGTTTGTTTACATCTGTCAACCTTGCAACTCCGGGAGGGACGGTGGCCTCGCAATAATTCACCGCAAGCACTGGAAAGTTCTCCCTGACTCTGCCCCACCCTTCCACTCATGTGAATACATTGCAATAGAGCTCCTTGGATCTAATCCCACCATTATATGTACTGTGTACCGGCCACCTAAGCCAAATAAGCATTTTTTAAATCACTTTGCTGCTCTTCTTACTTCTCAGTACTTTATAATTATTTATATTTATATTTACTTTGATAATTGTTGGTGACTTCAATATCCATATGGACAATGATAAAATCCCTCTTTCCAGAGATTTTACTTCTTGTCTGGAAAGCTTTGGGCTTCTACAATACATAAACATTTTCTACTCATTCTAAAGGTCATATCTTGGATTTGGTCTGCAGTTCTGGCATTACCCACACTCACTGTAAAGCCCATTTGTCTCCCCAATCTGATCACATGTTTACATCTTTTACAGTAAATACAACAGCCTCCAAAACTTGTACTTTCCGTGACATGACATTTAGGAAAATTAGTAATATTAACCCTGCTGATCTTCCATCTGCCATTTATGACCTTCCATTTATGCACAGCTCCTTGTCCCCTGATGAACTTGTTTTGCACTATGATGTCAACCTCCATAATCTTCTTAACATATTTGATCCACTTAAACACTGAACTGTCTCATTTTCCCGTTCAGCACCATGGTTTACTCTTAACCTGTGCCATCTCAAAGATAAAGGACGCCAACTGGAACATCTGTTCAAGAAAACCGGACTTACCATACACAAAGAAATGTATAACGATCATATCTTGTTGTATGTTGTTGGACTGCATTGCTTCAGCCAAATCCGCATACTATTCTGGTTTAATCAGTTCTAGTGAAGGCAACTCCAGGTCTTTCTTTTCATTGTTTAATGAAATTACAAAACCTCCGGACTCATTCCCCTCTCATATGGACTCTGCTGACTTTTGCAACTCTCTTATATCTTTTTTCACTCATAAAATCGCTGACATCCACCAAAAACTTAACTCTGTAGGAGCTTCTAACTGTGAAGTAGACTTTTTGTTTTCCTAACTGTCTTCCTCCCAGTCATTTTCAAGTTTTACTCTTCCCTCCATAGCTGATGTATCAAATCTTATTCAAAAATCTAAATCATCCACTTGCCAGCTCGACCCTCTTCCCACTGTGTTAATTAAAGCTAGTCTTCCCTCAATGGCTCCTCTCAAAACTAGTATTATCCACTCTTCCCTTAACACTGGAATTATTCCTCCATCCCTGAAAACTGCTTTTGTCATTCCAATTCTCAAAAAGCTTGGTGCAGATTCCAATAATTCTGATAATCACTGCCCAATATCAAACCTCCCCTTTATTTTGAAAATCCTTGAGAAAGTTGTTGCCTTCCAGCTTCACTCATACCTCAATGACCAGATTAGCATCCATTGGCATTAGTCACACCCCTCTTGGCTAAGACCGCACTCAGTTTATTCAATTTAAATCCCACTCTTCAAGTTTCTTTCCTGTTTCTGCTGGTGTGCCCCATGGTTGAGTATTAGGGTCTCTTTTATTCATTATCTACATGCTCCCTCTTGGATATATATTCCGAAGATATAATATCAATTTTCATTGTTATGCTGATGACACCCAGCTCTACATTTCCTCCAAACCTAATTCATCCCTTCCACCTAACTCCTTCCGTCTTATGGAGATGAGATCATGGTTCTCCTCCAATTTTCTCAAGCTTAACAGTAATAAATCAGAAGTCTTACTCGTTGGCACAGCCGCTACCTTAACCAAATCTCACAGTTTGTCCATTAATATTGAAAATTCCCCCATACTTTCTTCCCTGCAGGTAAAGAGTTTGGGTGTCGTACTTGAGAGTACTTTCTTATTTCAGTCTCACATTAATTACATAACCCAGTCTGCATACTTTCACTTACGTAACATTAACTAACTTCGTCCCTTCCTTACTCCCCATGCTGCTGCCATCCATATCCATAGTTTTATTACTTCCCAGATCGATTATTGCAATTCCTTCCTATTTGGTCTCCCAATAAGTCCCTCCATAAATTTTAACTTCTTCAGAACTCTGCAGCTCAGGTCATAACTCGTACTCCCTTAAGAGACCATATTACCCCAATTCTTCAACAGCTTCACTGGTTGCCCATAGAAGCCAGGATAAACTTTAAAGTCTTAGTTCTCACGTTTAAGTGTATTCATAACCTTGCCCCTCCTTATCTCTGTCATCTGCTTCATATCACCACTTGTTATGCCTCCTCGAGGGCAGGAAGGGGTAACACAACAACTCCAGAAACTCGGTACAAGTGTTATAAACAGAAAAAAGTTTAATGGTAGCTTTCTCACAAAAACAATAACCCAAATTCATACAACAAATGTGGAGGAGAAGGAAACAGTCAGGTTGTGTCAAAAAAACCCCACCAAAAAAGACAAAACCAAAACTTAGCTGAGCTCTTATCCTAGAAAAACAAAAAAAGGGGAAAAAAACCCTAATCTTCAACTCAAAACAAGCTCAAAATTGATTTTTTTTAATTCAAGCAACCAGATCATGCTAATAATCACCATATCACACAATATGCATCTAAGCTTAAAAAGGATTTGATCATGAATCACACATTTGAGTTAGTAGGCAGAGAACTTTACTTTTCCTACCACTGTATGTATGTCTCATCTACAACTTTATGCACATTAGTGCTTTTCACAGTACTCACACGATCTTGCAAATTTCTAAGACTCTGTTCAACACTGACATATTCTGTTAACTAAAACACATAGGCTTCTTCTGCGCCTCTAACACATCCCAAATCTGTGCTGTAGGTACAAAATGCCCATTCCACAGTCTTTTTGTCAGCTCCTCGAAATATCAGAAAAAGTAATATTTTTCATTGGGGAAAGGCATGAATGTTTCATTTTATTAGGGGCCAAAATTTTACACCCTGTGCAAATATCTAGCCTTTGTGTAATTCCATTCAGAACTGTGCTTAGGGTGACTTTTATGAGCTCCAAAACTGCTATTTGCAACATACCATATGTCTTATAGCGGTGCAGAAAAGTGAGTTCCTGAGGCTGCTTCTCAGCAGTCTCTGGGGATTCATGGGACCATTGGCTTCTAGTGTGATTGGTCCAGGTTTTTGTCTATTGGCTCTCAAATTGGTACAGAAGACATGACTTTTTTATCCGGAGAGTCTTACTCTTAACTCTGATGTTTTGTTTTGTTTTAAATGTTGACCTATTCTTTTTGTCATCATGTATTAAACCACTGAATGAATGAGGAATATATAGTTTCAATGGATTCTTTGGATTGTATGTTATGATGAAGTTTAACTCAGGAATAATATAAATGATTTGTATGAGTATGCAGAATAAACTGTCTTATACATACTTAACTCGACCAGACATCAAACATTATAACTTACAAATAACAGTCATGAACTTATTCAAAATATGAGTAGTAGCATGCTTTTTGGCTGTTTTTTTGAACATTTGAGTGCATAATTCATCTGAGACATCTGAGCTAAATGCATCCATGAGATGACATGAAATAATCACTTACTGGATGTTGTAGTGAACCTTTCGAAGGTTGTGGCTTTTGCTAAACCAAAGTGTGTGAACACAGAAAAGCTTTATTCTTTGAACAAAACGGTTTTCAAGCCTATAGAGAGTAGTGTAAAAAAATCAATTTCAATTCAATTCAATTCAATTTTATTTATATAGCGCCAAATCACAACAAATGTCGCCTCAAGGCGCTTCATAGATACAGAGAAAAGCCCAACAATCATATGACCCCCTATGAGCAAGCACTTTGGCGACAGTGGGAAGGAAAAACTCCCTTTTAACAGGAAGAAACCTCTGGCAGAACCAGGCTCAGGGAGGGGCGGGGCCATCTGCTGTGATTGGTTGGGATGAGAGAAGGAAGACAGGATAAAAGACATGCTGTGGAAGAGAGACAGAGATTAATAACAGATACGATTCAATACAGAGAGGTCTATTAACACATAGTGAGTGAGAAAGGTGACTGGAAAGGAAAAACTCAATGCATCATGGGAATCCCCCGGCAGCCTACATCTATTGCAGCATAACTAAGGGAGGATTCAGGGTCACCTGGTCCAGCCCTAACTATATGCTTTAGCAAAAAGGAAAGTTTTAAGCCTAATCTTGAAAGTAGAGATAGTGTCTGTCTCCCGAATCCAAACTGGAAGCTGGTTCCACAGAAGAGGGGCCTGAAAACTGAAGGCTCTCCCTCCCATTCTACTTTTAAATACTCTAGGAACAACAAGTAGGCCTGCAGAGCGAGAGTGAAGTGCTCTAATAGGGTAATATGGTACCACAAGGTCATTAAGATAAGATGGGGCCTGATTATTTAAGACCTTGTATGTGAGGAGCAGGATTTTGAATTCAATTCTGGATTTAACAGGAAGCCAATGAAGGGAAGCCAAAACAGGAGAAATCTGCTCTCTCTTTCTAGTCCCTGTCAGTACTCTTGCTGCAGCATTTTGGATTAACTGAAGGCTTTTCAGTGAGTTTTTTGGACATCCTGATAATAATGAATTGCAGTAGTCCAGCCTGGAAGTAATAAATGCATGAACTAGTTTTTCAGCGTCACTCTGAGACAGGATATTTCTAGTTTTAGAGATGTTGCGCAAATGGAAGAACGCAGTCTTACATATTTGTTTAATATGTGCGTTGAAGGACATATCCTGGTCAAAAATGACTCCAAGGTTCCTCACAGTGTTACTGGAGGCCAAGGTAATGCCATCCAGAGTAGGAATCTGGTTAGATACCATATTTCTAAGCTTTTCAGCGCCGAGTACAATGACCTCAGTTTTATCTGAGTTAAGAAGCAGAAAGTTAGTGGCCATCCAGGTCTTTATGTCTTTAAGACATTCCTGCAGTTTAACTAATTGGTGTGTGTTATCTGGCTTCATGGACAGATAGAGCTGGGTGTCATCTGCATAGCAGTGAAAATGTACGCTATGTCTTCTAATGATGCTGCCTAGGGGAAGCATGTATAATGTAAACAGAATTGGTCCTAGCACTGAACCCTGTGGAACTCCATAATTAACCTCAGTGTGTGAAGAGGACTCTCCATTTACATGCACAAATTGGAGTCTATTAGATAGATATGATACAAACCACTGCAGTGCAATACCTGTAATACCTACAGCATGTTCTAATCGCTCTAATAGGATATTATGGTCAACAGTATCGAATGCTGCACTAAGGTCAAGAAGGACAAGCACAGAGATGAGTCCACTGTCAGAGGCCATAAGAAGATCATTTGTAACCTTCACTAAAGCTGTTTCTGTGCTGTGATGAACTCTGAAACCTGACTGAAACTCTTCAAATAAACCATTCCTCTGCAGACGATCTGTTAGCTGTTTGACAACTACTCTTTCAAGGATTTTTGATATGAAAGGAAGGTTGGAGATTGGCCTATAATTAGCTAAGACTGCTGGGTCTAGAGATGGCTTTTTGAGTAAAGGTTTAACTGCAGCCACCTTGAAGGCCTGTGGTACATAGCCAATTATTAGAGATAGGTTGATCATATATAAGATCGAAGAATTAATCAATGGCAGGACTTCTTTGAGCAGTTTTGTAGGAATGGGGTCTAAAAGACACGTTGATGGTTTGGAGGAAGTAATTATTGAAGTTAACTCAGAAAGATCGATTGGAGAAAAAGAGTCTAACTTAACATCAATGGAACTAAGAGTAGCTGTAGATAATATTACATCTGTGGGATAATTATTGGTAATTTTTTCTCTAATGATAAAAATTTTATTTGTGAAGAAGTTCATGAAGTCATCACTAGTTAACGTTAAAGGGATGGTTGGCTCAAAAGAGCTCTGACTTTTTGTCAGCCTGGCTACAGTGCTGAAGAGAAACCTGGGGTTGTTCTTATTTTCTTCAATCAGTGATGAGTAGTAAGCTGTTCTGGCTTTGCGGAGGGCTTTCTTATAAAGCAACAAACTATTTCTCCAGGCTAAATGATGATCCTCTAAATTTGTGACACGCCATTTCCTCTCCAGATTACGAGTCATCTGCTTTAGGGTACGTGTTTGAGAATTATACCACAGGGTCAGGTACTTCTGATTAGAGACCTTAGTTTTCACTGGAGCTACAGTATCCAGAGTCGTACGTAGTGAGGAGGTGAAATTATTAACAAGATAATCGACCTCTGCAGACATCCAGCCTGAAACTGGTATAAAAAAGCAATACTTATGGTTACCTGTTATATAGTGTTCCTGAGCAACTTATAAAAAAGTGTTATTTGTATTTGTGCGATGATGGGTACCGTAGGAAACGTCACACACACACATACAGTAGGGGGAAAAAGAGAGTGAGAGAGAGAGAGGTAATGAAAACTTGTTAAATAAATAAATAAATAGAATTGTAGTAACTTTTGTGTGGATTTTATCTTCTTTTCCAGCGTCTTCCCAGCGCGGGGTCTACTGCATGGCTCTGTCTTCTCCAATTGGATCGGTCTTGGGTGTCTCTGGGGCGAGATCCACTGCGCACATTGCTTCGGTCTTCCTTGCCGTCGGAGCCCTCCAGGGTCGAGTCGGAGGGCTGTTCTTGACACCGAATTCTCCTCACTGCACATCATGTGTCCATACCACCGTAGACGTGCTTCCCTCAATTTTCTTTTTGATTGAGGCAACGCCGAGTCATTTTCAGACATCTTCGTTCGTCACTCAATCCAGGCAGGTTAAGTCCACCATCCACCTGAGCATCGTTTTGACCTCCACAGTATTGAGGATCTGCTCTCTTCTTTTGGTGGCTGGCCAGCATTCTGCTGCTATAGGGCCATCAGCTGTTTCACTGTCTTGTAGATCTTAGCTTTGAGGTGTTCGGGCATCCTCTTATCACACAGGATGCTGGTGGATTCATGCCATTACAGCCATGCTGCGTTGATTCATGAGCACACATCTGGGAGGGTCTCACTGTCCGCTGAGATCAGAGAGCCGAGGTATTTGAATCGGGTGGTCTTCTTTAACTCCTGGCCGTCGATCTGGATCGATCCTGGAGTCCGAGGGCCACATTCTAGATGCTCTGTCTTCTTGTTGTTCAGGTGCATTCCACTTTCTTCCCGCCGGTCCTTCCATTCCTGTGACTGCTCTCGGAGGGGTGGGTGGTCTGGGTCTCCAAGTGCCACATTGTCTGTGTAAAGGAGGGTCCAGAGTATTGGTGATGGTAGGTCGGCTGTTGCTGTGTCCATGCAGAGGATGAACAGCAGGGGTGACATTGCTGAGCCTTGTGGATTTTATATTTACAGTCAAATGAAAGTAATCTCTATTGAGAGGTGTATTTAAATGCCATGTTACATTCTTGATCAGGAGTTTATTTACTTTTTATAGAGGTAGCTCTAAAACAGTTTTAAACTGTGATTTAAATTGGTGTAATATGCATACTATGTGTTTTCTCTAATCATAATGTGTTTTAGGTTGAGAGGTATCGGGTAACATCTTTTGACTAAATTAAATGTGATAGCACTGGTAGCCCACTGTTGTATATGTCTGTGATTCATCTTTAGGAAAAATGTCTTTGTTGCACAGACAAAACTACAGGCCTTCCAGCAGGTAATTTCCATCAAGGAAAGTTGCCTTCTAGGAAAATGAACAATAAGACACAGTCACCTTCTTTGATTTGGCCTCAGAGCCATAGCTTAATTATAGTGTTAAAGTGTATGGTGGCATTGGCAAAGTAACGCACTTATTTAACACAACTAATGACAGGAAAAGTGATTTAACTTTTTCTATTTTGGTGGGTGTGGCGGGTGTTTTTGGTTTGTTGCATATGCCGAAGACAAGATTGAATACCCACCACCCGCACTAGGCCATGGCTTACATCCTGATCCCTTACTACCCGTTTTCAGTGATACCTTCATCTCATGAACTAGCAAAGGTACCTTGTACAGAGGATCATGCACATGTACACGCACGCCCATGCATGAGTTAAAATGTTGGGGAATAAATAGTGCATAATGTTTACTACTGATCACAGTGGGGGCAAAAGGTGATTGAACATGGCATGGTTGTTGATGCCAGATGGTCTGAGTATTTCAAAAACTGTTGATCTACCGGCAAATTTCCCACACATCCATCTGCCCGGTTTACAGAGCACGGTCTGAAAAAAATAAAATATCGGACTGTAAACAAACGGACTGTAGTCATTGGGTTAGCATGTTCTAAGTTCCCTGTACATCTTTTTAATATTCGGAAGAATCATAGTCCATTCCTGATTAGTAAAGCTATACTAAGGTCAGTTTCCCAGGTTTATTGTAGCGTGGGGAGCCTTTATCTGTGTCCTTTAAAGCACTGAATAATATTTAGATACCTCATAACCTCCCCCAAAGACTTTCCTAACATAAGCCTATTGTTAAAGGAGGTGTGGAGGGAGATCCAAAGAGCTGGAGATGTCGAAGTTGCAAATATTTCAAAAACTGACTCTGTGAAGAAGATGAATTCCTCTATGGATTCACAGTCTCCAGAGAAATGGACACTTATCAATGCATTTGTTGAACAGCCTGTTAAATTGATGAAAGTACTTTGTTGGGATCTTCAGCTTGTAGTAAGGAACTGAATTATGGAGTACAGTTCATTTTAATTATTTAACTATGCCCCAAAGAGAAAGAAATAGGGTGGGACCATCGAACTATATTTGATCCAAATGTTTGAAAGGTATATGTAGCTGTTTCAATTCTTTCAATTAAAATAAATTATAAAATTTTGGAGAGAAAAGTTGAATATTTAAAAAAATATTAAAGTTAGAAATGAGAAAAGAAATAGCGCACTTGTCATGTACTGCAAAATAAGGAAATTTGATCTGCATTTGCTGAAGCTGCTCTCAAAAAGGGAAATAAAGTATAATGCCCCACCTGGCCCCACCTTATCATGCGAGCATGATAAGGTGGGGCCAGGTTTCACAATGAACTCACCCGAAACTCTGGCTGATTGGGACCCACACCCAGTTTCACACCTTGGCTCAGGCGATTAGAGGATCATCAGGGGGTCCTTTTGTCTCTCTGTGGGGGGAAACTCCCACTAGGTTTAAATCTGGGACTCTCCACCATTTGACCTTAGAACTGAAGAAGCTTCTCAGATGAGAGGTGAAACATCTTCAAGTAACTTAAAGAAGTCCAGACGCTTTTCTTTGCAAGCTCCTTTGACAGCTTGAAACTATCTAAATATTATTTACAAAGATACACTGAAAACATCTTAGGAGCTCAACTATTTTTGTTAATTTAAGCAGAAAGATTGATTTAATCACACGGATGAGACAAAATGTCTTTGATACAAGTAAAACAGATTATTATGAACAGGCTACTTTTTTAGCCACATAATGCTGGGCGTACACTGTGCGATTTTTGGCCCATTTTGAGCCGATTTTTCAGTCATGCAACCATTTTTGTCAGGATCCCTGGGCAGTCATGGACTTTTATATTATATGTATTTTTGGTGTTGCTGCCCCTCTTCTCCATGTTTGTAGATATGAGTGTGTGTGTGGGTGTGTGTATGGGTGCAGGTGTGTCTGAACACTTGTTTACAGGCGCCTTCAGACCTGGTGGGTGTGGCCCTGCTAGGGGACTGGTCACACCCGAAGCCACACACCTGCTGCTGATCAGGGCTCGTCGGGGGAGCTACTTAGGAGTGTCTTGGAGCTCCCACCGACGCGGGATCATTGAGTTAGACTCCCAAGTCAGTGTTAGTCCAGGCAGGACTTATCGTGTTTGCCTGCAGGGGTCAGTGTCTAACGGCTGCTTCCATTATTTTCTCTGCAGGAGGAGCGTGGAGAGGAAGGACAGCACGCACAGGCTGTGCAGAGTCACGACAGTGGGGAGCACGAACACGGATGCCACTGGAAGACACACACGGGAGTCTTGGGGAGCACGGGGATTATTTGTGCATCAGTATTTACCACACTGTAAATAAACGCACTGTCTACACACAGAGCTCCGCGCTTGGGTCCTCATTCCCTACGTCCCCACGGTCTGCCAGCCAGACCGTGACAGTTTTCGTGACCGGCCCGAGTTTTGCCTTCATCGTCTGTCGTGCATCGTCTAGTATCCATGGTAACGAGAAGCGATTAACACCTCACAACCGTATGTATAATATAATAGTGTATCAGATGTGGGTGTGAGTGTTTGCTGGTTGTCTCGGTGCCCTGTCCTGAGTTATATTAGCTATCTGCTGAAATTCAATATAGCAGAAACTGTAAAAACAAAAGAAAAAAAAAGAGGTGATGTATTTTCTCCATCTCCCACTCTTTCCTTCACTCATGAAGAAGACCCCAAGATACTTAAATTCCTCTGCTTGGGGCAGTGACTCATCCCTGACTTGGAGTAGGCATGGTGGTAAGCATCGGCAGATCTGAAGAGCCGTCCTTGGATCTGTTACATTTATAATTTCAGCGTTCCTCATCTAGCCCCCACTCCTCCTGTTATTCTGGTACTTCATTTTTCATGTCATACACAGTTTCGATCAAAACAACTTCTTTACCTCTGCCCTTACTTTATGTGTGTGTGTTGCTGGTAGTGATTACGTGTGCTACTCTCTGCCTAGTTCTGCTTTTCCGTCTGCATCCTGTTCTTAATGTTCTGCCTCTGCAGCTCTGCACAAGACTTCCTGTTCTGCACAGTTCCAGTCTGGCTGAGCAGTTTGTTTGCGAGTCAAAGCTGGCCTTCCTTTATACAGGCCTTTATTATTAAAATACATAAAACAAAATACACAGAAAATAAGCACTAGAAAATATCTTTTTCCTTAACACCAACCTTTTCCAGCTGAGGATGGTGATTATTCTCATTCACGCCACTTCACACACAGCTGCAAACCTCAGCAGTGCAAGCTACAGGGCACCACCTGATCAAACCAACACAACAATATTATCCACAAAAGGCTAAGATGACATTCTGAGGCCACCAAAGTAACTCAATTCAATTCAACTCAATTTTATTTATATAGCGCCAAATCACAACAAAAGTCGCCTCAAGGTGCTTTATATAAGTAGAAATCGTCCTCTACCTGGCTAAGCTTAGAGATTCTGTCCATAAAAACAGAACTGGTTACCAAGAGTCCAACATGCACTGGGACCGTTGTTGGCATTGTTGGCTCCTCCAACAGTTATACAGGGATTGAATGACCCATACTGTGATGGACCGAGCAGCAAATGAAACTTAGGCACAGGTTGAAGTCCAAAAAATGATTTTTTATTTAACCCAAAAACATAATTGATTAAATCATGCAAAAAGAATCAAAATCGTGGGCCCATAAAAGAGGTCAAAATAAGATAACTCTACTCAAAGTTAACAAATCATACTGGTAACTCAAAAAAAACTGACGTCACTTAACGAGACAAAGGGGAAACTCGGATTTTGAATTTTTTGTCTGAATTTAGATCAATTGTGCTAGTAGTCAAAAACGGCCAATTACACCCTGGACCCCAGAGGGTTAAATAGTGGCTGATCAGCCCACAAAAATGGGGAAAAACACACAAAACCTAACTGAAACTAACATAATGAACTCCAATTCCCCCCCATGGTCCCGAGTTATGGAATGAGCCAATTTGCAGTCTTCCATCAAAGCTCGCTCCACCCCTTTTCCACCTCTTGGCTCCTCAATCAAGGGACTGGAGCAGCTGCAACAAAGGTAACAAAGATTAAATCATACATAACAGTGTAAACTAAAATGTTTGCACTTATTTTAGAATGCAGTGTTATGTGGGTATGTGAATTAATTCTAAACCAAAACCAGTTATTTATTGTCTTGTAAATTAATTCCTATATTTAAAGAAAGACAAATGTGAATGCAATATTATGTATAAGCCTGTAAGTGCAGCCATCACACATACCAATGGGCCAAACACCCCATACACCTTGAATAGTTCCCACAACAAAGTCAAGTGCCTTCCCTAAGCCCACCAAAGAGATGTGGACTTGTTGGGTAAACTCTCACTCACCCTCGACTATTCGTCAGTTCAATTCAATTGAATTTAGTTTTATGTATAAAGCACCAAATTACCACAACAGTTGCCTCAAGGCACTTTATATTGTAAGGTAAAGACCCTGTGATAAAAATCCCAATAATCAGAAGACCTTCTCTGGATCAGTGCTTTCCTTTCCAGTGGAAAGGAAAAACTCCCATTTGACAGGACGAAACCTCCAGCAGAACCAGCCTCAGAGAGGGACAGCCATCAGCCATGGCTGGTTGGGGGTGAGAGGAGGAAGAGAAGACAAAGCCTCAATTAGAAGGACTCAACTCCCTGGCATAACTCTCAAATACACATCTGAAAGCACAGAGATTGTAAGCTGCAGAGGAAATGGTGTCGCAATAATTTAGAAGATCATCATTTACCCTGGAAAAATAGTTTCTGATTCTCTTTAAAAAAAAACCTCAGTAAGTTCAGAACATCTTCCACTCATCACTGAAAAAAGAAAATATGAACAACCCTAGGTTTCTTTTCAGCATTGTAGTCAGGCTGACATAAAGTCAGAGCTTTGTTAAGCCAAGCATTCCTCTGACACCATTTCTTCAAAACTGCTCAAAGAAGTTCTAAAATTTATTAATGCTTCAATCTTAAATGTGATCAACCTATTTCTAGTAATCGCCTACACACCACAGGCCTTTAAGCTAGCATTACATAAACTGTTACTTAAAAAGCCATCACTTGACCCAGCTGTCTTAGCTAATCATAAGCAAATCTTCAACCTTACTTTCATCATTGAAAGAGTGGTTTTAAAACAGCTACCTTATCATCTGTAGACGAATGGCTTATTTTAGGAGATTCAGTCAGGTTTCAGGACTCATTACATCACAGAAACAGCTTTAGTGAAGGTTACAAATGATCTTCTGACCGTGGAGTCATGTAAATGGGGAGTCCTCTTCACAAACAAAGGTTAATGATGGAATCCCACAGGGATCCATGCTAGGACCAATATTGTTTATATTATACATGCTTTGCTTCGCGAATTTTATTTAAAGGTATAGCATAGATTGGCATTGCTATGCAGATGATACTCAGCTCTATCTGTCCTATCCCTAGCCCTAACCATAACCTTTTTCCTGACCGTAACCAGGGCTTTAATGATGTTAAATAGCGTGTTTCTAAGCGATTTGAAGAAAAAGAGCGAACATGTGTAGATTGAGTCCATACGGTTCTCATATTTCCTCATTTTTCCGAGGTCGTCATTCAGGAACGTGGTGGGTAGCCGAAAACGTAATCTGTTGACGATTTGTCACCTAGCATAAAATGTTACGCTTTGGGAGTGAGAACGTGTTGTTGATGACCATCTTATTACAGAGTTTCAATGGTCTATCCAAAAATCTATGGATTTTCATCAAAAAGAAGATGTGAAACATATGACCCAAAAATAAAGATGAACTGAAGGCCACTATCAAAGCCTATTAGGGAGTTTATAAATGAATATTTGTTTTTCAGTAGTTGGAAATATTTGGACATACTTAAATAGTTTCAGATAGTGTTTTTTTTTTTCCTGAGCTACAATTTTCCATTTTTGAGATGCACTATAAGTGTGTGGGTGCCACATGTCTATGTACATGTTTAATTGATAACCTGATCCCTGAGGTAAGCACTCATAAGATGAATATTCGCTATTAGGGTATTCTCATTAGTGTGTGACCTTCAAGTGAGCTCTCTCTGTATTGATTGCCTCAGCCACGGTTGACACTGGCCTTTCAATGAAGATTGCTCCCCATCACTGCAACAACAACACCACCACCGCAGACGTTCGGTTGGAACATTATCGTTTAAAGAGCAGAGCCAGGACAATAATCTGTTCTTGTAGAGGCCAGGTGATGATCAATCAGAATGAGTGGATAGGATGCTGAGAAAAGAGCAGCACCCTAAAGTCAAAAAATATAAGAAATATTACATTAACTAACTTTATCACGTGTATCAAAAAAACAAGCAAAAAAACAAAGTTTGGGAAAGATTTAACTGGAAAATGTTGCCAAATACACTGGAAAAAGGAGATTGGTATTAAATTCACAAGTCGTTTTGAAAGAGGAACGGCCATATAAGAGGAAAAAGCAGAAGAAACTCGTTCCATAGCTTAAAGTGGACATGTATAGAGACTAATTTACACTATGGAGCCCTAGTCTCAAAAACCGATGTAAATTTAACACTGTCTGTGAAGCTGGATTTAAGAAATAAGTATTTGAAGTTTTCACAAAATGTTTAGTGCCACGGAAAAGAGGGATCCAGGCGCGGTTCTCCTCAACAGCAAAACAGTGCGTTTATTTACAGTGAAACAAAACAGGTAAGTCCGACAATTCACTCCAAAAGTGCAATTTTCAAACAGTGCTCGTCCTTTGCTCCCTGTGTTCTCCGTGCTGAGGCTCTGAGTGTATGTGCTCCCCAACTTGCTTCTCCATCCGACTCTCCTGGGGGAAGAAAGAAATCCACAATTAGCAACTCGCTAGCCGAATACCAAAAGCACACTTCTCGCACACACTCTACCAGTTAGGAGTAATAATCCCATGTCGACTGTTGCCGCGAGCCCAGCCCACCATAATCACTTAAGGTGGGCATGAGACACTACAAGTATAAAGGCTAATTTACTCTATGGAGCCCTACTCTAAAAAGGCATGATCGATTTAACACTGTCTATAAAGCTGGTTGGATTCAACTGTCTCTAGACTCAGTACTTATTTTCTTCTAAGGAAATATTCTCTGAAATCGTAAAAACTATTCAAGACATACTGTATAAAACAGTGAGTGAAAAAAAAAGTATGTACACATGAAACATTCAATGCATCATGGGAGTGTAGGCCTATTGCAGCATAACTAAGGGAGGATTCAGGGTCACCTGGTCCAGCCCTAACTATATGCTTTAGCAAAAAGGAAAGTTTGAAGTCTAATCTTGAAAGTAGAGATAGTGTCTGTCTCCTGAATCCAAACTGGAAGCTGGTTCCACAGAAGAGGGGCCTGAAAACTGAAGGCTCTGCCTCCCATTCTACTTTTAAATACTCTAGGAACAACAAGTAGGCCTGCAGTGTGAGCGCGAAGTGCTCTGATAGGGTGATATGGTACTACAAGGTCATTAAGATAAGATGGGGCCTGATTATTTAAGACCTTGTATGTGAGGAGCAGGATTTTGAATTCTGGATTTAACAGGAAGCCAAAACAGGAGAAATCTGCTCTCTCTTTCTAGTCCCTGTCAGGACTCTTGCTGCAGCATTTTGGATTAACTGAAGGCTTTTCAGCGAGTTTTTAGGACATCCTGATAATAAGCAAAAAGTTAGAGGTCATGCAGTTCTTTAAACCTTTAAGATATTCCTGCAGTAACTAATTAACTAATTGAGCTAATTTTAGCAAACTCTGGTGTTTGCCAAAGGCATGTGCCTTTTACTGATGAGTGACTTCCCTCTAGCACCTCTGTCACAGATGTTTATTGGTGGAATGATGCAGAAGTGGTAGTCTTTCTGAAAGGTCGTAGTCTTTCCAGCATTGCACTCTCTCCACAGAGCAGTGTTGGAGCTCTGTCTGAGATCTCCGGGTTTTTGGACGCTCGCTGAGTAGTCTAGACTAGATTAAGGCCCTTCTACCCCGATTTAAGGCCATGTGTCTTGTCTAGACTAGTCAGAGGGCTAAGGCCTTCAATTCCTAAGGCTAAGGCCTTCAATACTTATAGTTTTTTTCATTTATGGAAGATGGAGGCCACTGTCATGTCAGGTGGCAGAGCAGGTCACCTGCCAATCCCCCGTCTGCTCTAGTCTGCATGCCAAGTATCCTTGGGCAAGATGGTAAACCCATGTTGCTCTCTGATGCATCCATCTGAGTATGAATGTGTGTGAATATTAGATAGAAAGCACTTATGTAGAAAGAGCATAGTTGAAAGAGGGAAGTGTAAAGGGCTTTAAGTGCTCAGAGTAGAAAAACACTATATAAGAACGCCATAACCAAGTGGCCGGCACAGTATACAGGTATATCTGTGCAGAGTATGGCCTGGAAGACCCAAGGTCAAAATGGGACCCACTCCCTAGGGTGGTCGAGAATGACTGAGCTAAGATCCTGTGGAAGAAGAAACGCGAAGGTGAAGACAACAGTGGTTTCAGTGGTAATCAAGGCACTCAGTGCAGTTACCCCCAAGTTAGGCAAGTGGTTCTAGCAGAGTCCAGGAACAACATCTGAGATCCCTGTCCAGAAGGCCACAGTCCTAGAGGTGAGTGGGGGATTTTTTTTAATTTATATATTTGTTTTTGTTTGTTTGTTTGTTTGTTTTTTGGCCGGTGCTGAAAAATTAATCCATGGAAAAATTAAACATACATTCTGGCTTAAGCTACCATATGTCCATAGTTGGTTTCAGCAGATTATTGGTGTTTTAATCCTTTTTCTTTTCTTTTGTGGACATCAGCTCTGTTGGTTACAAACAGAAATGTTGGCTAAAAACTGCAACTGATTTTACAGGCAGTCAGTGAGTGAAAAATACTGTGAGGGCATTTTCAGTGCTCTGTAATTCATCTTCAGTTAAAACTGTGTTGAATCCACCATTATTGAATGGTTATTGAAGTGCAAGCTTCTTCAGTTTGGTGTTGCTGCCTTTACAGATGTGGAGAGAGACACAAGAAATGCTGCTGTTTGTACATATTTAATAATCAGCAGTTGAAGGAGAGTCTAGTCTGTTGCTCTTACAGTTTAATACTCATCTAACTTAAAGATTACATTTTCAGCTAAACAGCCATCTTAACATTAGAACAGCCAAAGTCAGTTTGTTGTATTAGATTCTTTTATTAAAGCATGAAAATGTACAAACATTAAAAAAACTATTCTCCCCTCTTATCTCCCAGGGGTCTCTTAGCTTCTGTATTAAAGTTTCCAGACACTAATAGGCTTAGAAGCCAATAGCTGTGGATTAAGGCATAAAGAGAGGTGAGCCCCCTCACTGTGTCCTCTTCTTGTTTCCCTTTTAGATGAAAAGAGGCACAGACTTAATCTGTCGCTTCGTAGGAAGGAGACATGGCTGGCTGTTCATTTGAAGAGGGTGACATGCAGTGATCTAGTTTCTCTTTCCAGGTCTGTCTAATTACTGGCTTGATCACTGGCCTGACCTTTCACATTCACGCTGGATGGAAGAAAGTGCCAACACCTTGATGGAGCTGGATAATAAGAACAGGAGGATCAGAAGGGTGGCGGAGACACACAGCATGAGGAAAAAAGACAGAAAAAGGGCAGGTCTGCAAAACAATTTGGTAATTGTACCTTTTTATCCCTCAACAAAGTAATGAAACGACCCATATCTCCGACCTTCCTTTTTTTTCTATTGTTCTTCAATGTCCTTCAATTAATTTTTATCCCCCGATGGGCCTACAGCTTTATTTTTATACTTTATTGAAGCGTTACAAAAATTGCCTAGAAATATTATTGCCACCATCAGTTTCATGCTGATTATCGATATCAGAGTTCTCTGGAAAGGTCAGATTTGCAGGTTCTGATTTTAGAATTATGCAGAGCAACTTTCTGAAACAACCTGCAGTTAAAAAGTGCCTTGGAGTTAATGTTATGCATAAATGCATGGTTAGTTAGATGCATAATTCACAGTGCAGCCCTAAAATGAAATGAATGATAGTCAGCCCTAACCTGATCGTTATTCATTGCATCAATCACAAGTTAGAACATGTAGTTCAAGATGCTGTTGAATCTGTTAGAGACCATTCTTGCAGGAAGCACCTTGTAGTTTCCGTTTCATGGTGAAATTACGTTTTTTCCACTTCTGGATTATGGCTGCGCTAGTGCTCACTGGAACCTTCAGTAGTTGAGGAATTTTTCTAACCCTACCCATCATGAGATGTTTCTTGCATGACACCTTGTGTGACACATCACTTTATAGGCAGTCAGCTAGGACTGAACCAGCTAATAGTAATTTGCACTGAGGGATTGGATTACTTCTTAATTACTGATAGATATCATGATGTGTCTGCAAAGGTTCAAAAATGCACTCCAGTGTGACAGATTAGTTTCAGTTTTAAAATACCTTTATTAATAGTAATTTAACAAGGAGAAGTTAATAATGTGGTAATTACTAAGTTATTACCATGAAATTGCCAAAATAATAACCACTTAATATCCAAGTAATATCATGGTGGCAAAAGTGGTTGTTGGGGAATATTACCCTGATATTTATGAAATAGGATAATAAGATCCCCAAAACGGGGGGTAATAATATGAAAATATAGCTTGTAATAGAAAGAAAGAAAATTTATAGAAAGAAAAAAGAATGTAATAATCTGGTCATTTCTAAGTTATTACTACTCAATTACCTCTGGAGGTTTGTGTAATAAGCAGGAAACACAGCTGCAAAATGCAGAACTGTCTGTTTCTATTTAATAACCTATTAAAGCAAACTTAGAAAGTGTGTGATTATTACCTGGAAATACCTGTGGTAGTTTCTGTGTAAAAAGCATGAATAGAAACAGTGTGCAAATAGCTGGCTGTCAGTAAGTGGCAGACTGCTGCCTACTGGGAGTCTGCACATTCAATTTTATCCCTGGATCAAGACAAAGAAGAAGTGGGGCACCAACTGCTAACTTTGGCCACCATTTGTCTTCTTTTTGGCTTGCCTCGTAGAGCCATGCTTGCATAAACCGATGTATCATACACAGTATATTTGGAACAACAGTGGAGACCAATTTCAAGCCAATAGCACAAGTCCCCATCAAGTGTGGGATCTTCCAAGGAGATGCTCTGTCCCCACTGCTGTTCTGCATAGACCTGAACCCCCTCAGTGAGATCATTAACAAGACTGGCTTCAGAAACTGACTGACAGAATGGACCAATCATCAGCCACCTCCTGTACATGGATGATATCAAGCTGTATGCCGTTAGTGAACGAGACATCGAATCACTGATCCACACTACCAGGATATACAGCAATGACACCGGAATGTCGTTCGGACTGGAGAAGTGTAGTTGGATGATAACCAAGAAAGGGAAGGTAGTCAGAACTGAGGGGATCGAACTACCAGAAGGTAACATTGCAGATATGTCTTATATAGTAGTTGCAACTACCTGGGTATCCCACAGGCAAATGGGAACCATGAGGAGTCCACTGGGAAAGCTGCAACCACCAAGTACCTGCAGAGGGTCCGACAAGTCCTGAGGAGTCAGTTGAACGGTAAGAACAAGATCTGGGCCATCAACACCTACGCCGTGCCCGTGATCAGGTACCCTGCTGGGATAATAAGCTGACCAAAGGAGGAGCTAGAAGCCACTGACATCAAGACAAGGAAGCTCCTGACCATGCATGGAGGGTTTCACCCCAAGTCCAGCACCCTGAGGCTGTACGCTAAATGGAAGGAAGGAGGCCGGGGACTGGTGAGAGTCAGCACCAGATTCCAGGATGAGACAATGAAAATCCACAAATACATCATGAAGACGGCCCCAACTGACCGAGTGCTCAGTGAATACCTCAGGCAGCAGAAACCCAAGAAAGTGGTGGAAGAGGAGGAACCATCATGGAAGGACAGGTCCCTGCACAGTATGTACCACCGTCAGATAGAGGAGGCGGCTGACATCGAGAAATCCTACCAGTACAAGATCCATAGAGGTTGGGGTCTATCACACCAGGCAAGACCCCAGGTGCAGGCTGTGTAAAGATGCCCCAGAGACAATCCAGCACATAACAGCAGGGTGTGTTATTATGTTATTATATGTGATATTAAACCTAATTACTAACATTTTGCATGAGTGTTAACGGCATGTTGGTGTGCTGGTGATCCTCCTCAACTGGCTGGTACTTTTTGAAGGCCTTGACAAAACCTGAGTCATTGTCCATGACAGTTGATGGTATTTTGCAGAATATGTCGTAGCATGAGTGAATGTTGTCCAACTCAACAGCAATATTGTCACGAGTATAACAACCTCTGCATGCCAGTGCTGCTTTCCCATGTTTCATGGTGTGTGGATTTATCCAGTGTACCATTACACAAGATAGCTTTTATTACGTTCAGTCCAGATGTCTGCTGTCGTAGAGACATAGTCTAACTCCTCAAATGTCTTTCTGAGCTCGAATTTAATTTTAGCTTAATTACTGTCTGTGTATTTGGATATAGTCTTTCTACATGGCAGGCCTACCCCTCCTCTTGCTGGTATCTTGGCAATAAGAGACTTGAAAGAATCTGACTCGTGTGTTGATAATGGCGGCATGTTCCAGTAACTGAAAATTTTTAATGCCATTATTCTCATCACAGCAGATATCACTCTCAGGGACCTTCCTTTCTTAATGTGTTCAATGCTCCCCCCCCCCCCCCCCCCCCCCCCCCCCCCCGTGCCATATCTCATTATTACACATAATTTATGGACATCTATAGTTTAATTTCTTTGTGGATTGGATGGGTTGTTACCGACACCTGGTGGGAATTCCATGTCAGAAGCATCTGTTTTAGAAACTGCATTAAGTGTGGTGACATTTCAGCTTCAAGAATTGTACCAAAGCAATTGACAAAAACTGTTAAGTCTATGAATGACATTGAATGGCAAAATCACTTTCAGAAATATATTGACTCTCAAAGTCGACATGCCTTCTGTTGACTTCCATATATAAACCAGGGTTTGCCTCCTTTCCTGTCCGAAAGTTACAGACATTGGTAAAAGAAGAGCAACATACTGTAGATGATTGCATAGGAAAGCTAAAGAACTCATCAAAGCAGACTATTTCCTCAGGGATCTACTCTAACAGAATTGTTCTTTTTATATAGACATCTTTATATCTGTTTAGTTAGCCTGTTAGTGTTTGTCAAGCCTTCCGTCGTGATGATGAAAAGACTTTGTCTCTGTGGGTCAAAGACTTAAAATGCACACACGCCCATTGCATGCAGCCACACATAACATGTGCGCTGCATTTGACATTTTCATTTAATTAGCAGTTACCATGCAACTAAACACGGCTCCCAACCACTCTGGCAGGAAACAGTAGCCTGATTATAAGCTTCAGGGTGAGTCACACATAAAACACATTATTTTCATTCAACATAGTGATCACAAATAAAAGTCATCAGATGATAAAACAAATAGAGCACAGTGTGTATTATGGCATCCAAAGAGTTATGGTCTCATCCGACCACACCGCATTCTCCCAGTAAATCACGAGCCTGTTTAAACGTTGTTCAGTAAACTTTAAATGTGCTGTCTTTGCCTATTTCTGGTTTTATTAGATCGATGCAGTGAAAAGGGAAAAGCAACATAAAAAAAACATTGTCCCCGCCCCGGTCCTCAAAGCCAGACCCAATAGCTAATATGCTGTTAAAGGTACGTGAAAGCATTAACTCCAAAGTAATAGCTGGTCAAAATAATAAACAAAAAAAGCTGTTCCAAAAAAGTGCTACCTGCATGAAACAAAACCAAACACAAGCACTACTTCCAACTCCCAATTTTAATAGACTAATAGACAAGAGAAACTGTATGAAAAATGATCACCCTTTCTGCTAAAGTGCTTATTTACACGTGGACAAGAGTATTTACAACACTGTATACAAAACCTAATGGTTCTCAGAAGATGCACACAAAACTGAGTGTTTGGATGCTGAAGACAGGTCTGTTCCTGCTGCCAATTGCTGCCAGGAGAACAACTGCTTGAGACAGGGTTTTTAAAATTGCCAGTTGGTAGTGGGCACCACTCAGCAGCTGCCAGGTCAACGCCAGCCCAAGACAGCTCCCCAGTCAGAAGGAGGCCCTGCAGAGACACTTAAAGACACAATCCAGACACATTGATCCAAAATGTGGCCAGGGACTTAACACGTGCGCATGGCGGTTGAGTTCATTACTTATTCTTTTCTTTGAAACAGTTGTAGGACTGCTTTCTAATTACTGATAGATTTCAGCTGCTCTCATGACTTCCCATGCCTTTTTGCATGTGTTCCATACTTTATCACTGTGTCATTTTCAGTATTACACATTACATAATTTATGGGCATCTATGATTTGGTTTCTTTGAATGTGTGGATAGGATGCATTTTTACTGATATCTGGTGAAAATTTCATGTCAGTAGCTCCTTTGGAAAAAATATTTATTTAGAAATACTTGGTGAAAATATTGCAGATTTTTTCCTCATTTTCCTTTCAAGCACATTCCAAAGATGCTCTGCTTGACTCAGATCAGGTGACTGTGGGTGCAATTGGAGTACAGCGTTTTTCCAATCATCTTTTGTCCAATTTTGGTCCAAAATGTAGCCTCAGTTTCCTGTTCTTAGCTGACAGTGTAGATTTGTTGCTCTAGCCCACCTCTGCTATGTTATGTTTTGTGTGTTCATTGATGATTTTCTAAATAACTTTTTTGTAGTTGATTGAGTTTCTTTTTCCTTCTTATCAGCTAAACATAATACTTCTGACTGATGACTATGTTTGTTGAAAAAAAGCGAAATAGCTGTGTGAGAAAATCCCAGTAGATCAGCATTTTCTGGAATGCTCAAAACTTGAAGAGATGCTTTGTTATAGTAGGAGAAATTGCACTTGGTACTACTAGTGCATATCAGGGATACAGGGCGAGAGTTAAAATTGTCTATGTGATGTGTGTGTGTCTGTCTGCACATTTGTGGTCCTCTGCAGAGACCATGTTGTGGAGTCTGACAGCAGTGGGGAGGAAAGACCTGTGAAATCTCTCCGTCCCACACCATGGGTGCCGCAGCCACTGAAGAAGCTGCTCAGTGCTGTCAGAGTCTCCTGCATGGGGTGGGAGATGTTGGACAACATCTCCCACCCCATGCGAGTGGCTAAACTGTCAACAGGGATGACAGTTTAGCCACCATTCTCCTGTCACTCAACACCTCCACTGGGTCCAGAGGGCATCCAATCCAGAGCTGGCCCTGTGGATCAGCCTATTCAGTCTCTTTCTGCCCCCAACAGACCACTCCTTAAAAGATGGCTGAGACCACCACCATCAACCGCCATCTTGACGTCTTCCAACAACGTTGTCTTCGACGGCTGCTCAAGATCACATATCGGGATTGCGTTACCAATGAAGAAGTATATCGCCGTGCAGGAGTAGAGCCGCTCCATGTCCAAGTCACCAAGCGTCGGTTCAGATTTGCCGGTCACATCCTTCGGCTACCGGACCCGAGACCTGCCCGTGCCGCGGTTCTATGGAACCCGAAGAATGGAAAGAGACGGCGAGGAAGACCTAAAATGACATGGAGGAGCACTTTCCTTGAAGATTTGCGTTCAGTCGAACTGTCATGGGATGAAGCAACAACTGCCGCGATAGACCGAGTTCGATGGCGTTCTCTTGTCGCCTGATGCGCCGATCGGCGCGGGAGGATCTAAGTCTAAGTAAGGAAGAGACCACCACAGAGTCATAGAAGGTCTTCAGGAGTGGGCCCTTCACTCCAAAAGACCTGAGTCTCCGCAGCAGGTACAGCCTGCTCTGCCCTTTCCTGTAGAGAACATATGAATTATGTTTATTGTTCAGATGAACACCAGGGTACCTGTAGCTGTCCACAGCCTCAGTGTCCATGCCTTGGATGTTCACTGGTTGCAGTGGAGGATGTTTGTGCCTGTGGAAGTCTACCACCAGCTCCTTGGTTTTTCTAGTGTTGATCTAGAGGTAGTTCTGCTGGCACCAGTCCACAAAGTCTTGGGTCCGTTTTCATCAGTGATGAGGCCGACTACTGCAGAGTCATCAGAGAACTTCTGCAGGAAGCACTGGGTGGAGTTGCAGTGTAGATGGTGAAGACGAACAGCCAGAACCGTTCCCTGTGGGGCAGCCATACTGCAGATGACCCTGTCACAGCCCTGAGTTCTCACGTACCATGGTCGGCCGGTGAGGTGGTCCAGTATCCATGTAGTGAGGTGATGGTCCACTCCTGTGTTCTCCAGCTTGTCCTTCAGGACCTTGGGAGTAATGGTGTTGAAGGAACTGGAGAAATCAAAGAACATGATTCTCACAGTGCTCCCAGTGGTCTCCAGGTGAGCGAGGGAATGATGTAGGAGGTGGATGACGGCATCATCTGCTCCAATGCCAGGCTGGTAGGCAAACTGAAGTGGGTCCAGTAATGAGCTTCCCAGGGGCCGAAGCTAAGCCAGGACCAGCCGCTCCAGGGTCTTCATCAGGTGTGATGTCAGAGCCTTCGATCTGTAGCTGTTGATGTCCTTGGGACGTCTTTGGCACTGGTACTACACAGTAGGTGTTCAGAGCTGTGGGACTCTCCCCAGCCTCAGGCTCAGGTTGAAGATGTGCACCATCACCCCACACAGTTGACAGGACAACCCTTGAGCTGATGCCATCTGGACCTGCTGCCTGCCTGGTTCTGATCCTCCTCGGTTCCCTCCAAACCTGGATGGTTGAGAGAGAAAGGCTGGAGTCATGTGTTGGTTGTGTGCTGGATGCTGTGGTTGGGTGTGAGGAGTAGTGAGCAGAGGAGGTGTGTAGTGGCTGAGGTGTCAGAGGTGGAACAGCAGCAGTGGGGGTGGATGAGTCTGCAGCCGATGTTGAAGACTGCCTTCTGGATGAATCAACCTGTTGAAGAAGTGAAAAGATAGGAAGTCCAGAAAAAATACTGTGATTATGCAAAGATTGTATTTCAATTCAATTCAATTTTACATATTACATATTTACATAGCACCAAATCACAACAACAGTCGCCTCAAGGTGCTTTATATTGTACAGTAGATTGTACAATAATAGATACAGAGAAAAACCCAACAATCATATGACCCCTTATGAGCAAGCACTTTGGCGACAGTGGGAAGGAAAAACTCCCTTTTAACAGGAAGAAACCTCCGACAGAACCAGGCACATGCTGTGGAAGAGAGACAGAGATTAATAACAGATATGATTCAATGCAGAGAGGTCTGTTAACACATAGTGAGTGAGAAAGGTGACTGGGAAGGAAAAACTCAATGCATCATGGGAATCCCCCGGCAGCCTACATCTATTGCAGCATAACTAAGGGAGGATTCAGGGTCACCTGGTCCAGCCCTAACTATATGCTTTAGCAAAAAGGAAAGTTTGAAGCCTAATCTTAAAAGTAGAGATAGTGTCTGTCTCCTGAATCCAAACTGGAAGCTGGTTCCACAGAATTGGGGCCTGAAAACTGAAGGCTCTGCCTCCCATTCTACTTTTAAATACTCTAGGAACAACAAGTAGGCCTGCAGAGCGGGAGCGAAGTGCTCTGATAGGGTGATATGGTACTACAAGGTCATTAAGATAAGATGGGGCCTGATTATTTAAGACCTTGTATGTGAGGAGCAGGATTTTGAATTCTGGATTTAACAGGAAGCCAATGAAGGGAAGCCAAAACAGGAGAAATCTGCTCTCTCTTTCTAGTCCCTGTCAGTACTCTTGCTGCAGCATTTTGGATTAACTGAAGGCTTTTCAGGGAGTTTTTAGGACTTCCTGATAATAATGAATTACAGTCGTCCAGCCTGGAAGTAAAAAATGCATGAACTAGTTTTTCAGTGTCACTCTGAGACAGGATATTTCTAATTTCAGTGTTAGTGCTGCTCGTAAAGTAGCTTCAAATTGTTATAATTATGTAAGTTTCTTTCTGAAAAAATGGCCATCAAAGTCATATTTGCAGTTTCAGCTCCAGTCAGGGCAAGGGCGTAGATTTGGCATGGACGGAAGGGACATGTCCCCACCAATATCCAGTGATTATTGAATTGTCCCCACCAACAATTTGATCTCTTTGAGTAAAGAAAAACAAACCCGATAGAAAGAAAAAAAACGATCTGTCAACGTCTCATCACCTAGCGGTGCAGAAAGAGTTAAATTACGTTCTCTACCGAAGTCCAACCTCATGTGACAAATACGGCCAATGTGATTGGCTGTGACTTTCAGGGAGCTCTGTCTAGTTTTAGCAGCGGCAACCCTGTGCTGCAAGGACCTGCGAGGGTGGAGGATGGCTACAAAAAGGAAGAACCCGGATATAAGAAAGTATTTTTCAAAGAGACTTGTAAGTTACTTAAAGTCAACTTCACTCATAAAATGTGTCCGTCATAATAACGTTGCAGGCTATGCTAGGCTTTGGCCCACGTCAGTCTAAAATTAACGTTAACCATGAATAACGTGTTTTGGAAACTAACTGCACAACAGGCAGCACTATTTGTTATCTCAGTCTCAGAGCAGCATTTCTAATTTCGATTGAAACTGTCAGAGAAAACGGCAGCTTTGAGTGAGCCAGGATATTAGTTTAAAGAGGCTGTTAGAATTATATGTTAACATTAAAATGTTAATAATAATAATTAATATTATTATTATAATAATAATTAATAATTTCATCCTAATGGTACTGACATATTCATAGGGTTAATTTTTGAGACAAAATGTCATGAGGTAGCCCTGATTTTGCAAATACTCCACCTTGTAGTTCAGTTTGCACAAATTGTTTTAAAAATGCACTCACTCTACAAACATTACTGATGAGTCAAGATCTGCACAAAGTGACAGAAACTCTGAAGCAGCTCCACATTTTATTCTTATTGTTATGTATGTCCTGTTTGTCAGGTGACAGAAGAACCAACACAAAGCTCCGAGAGTAATGGTGACACAAGATCACAGGTGAAACTGGATGATGTTGGTTCATGACTGTATTTGAAGCACATGTGTGACTGCATGTATGTGGAGTGTCTCACTGTTATTCATCAGGTGACAGAGGCAGCTCTGCCATGTTGTAGCTCAGAGGTGAAGAGGTGAGGTCACAGGTGACTGACTGATGATTTGGTGCTATAGATTAACTAGTATTTATTATCATGACAGTTGTCAGGCTGCTGATGTAAATTGATTCATTAGTGTATATTTGACAAAGAATCTGAATTGACACGTCTCACTTTTTATATGGCACGAATCAATGTGTTATTTTATCAGGTAGCAATATGTCCTAGTGCAGTCAGAGGGGAAGAGCCAGGGTCAAAGGTGAGGCACATCAAGCACAGAATAATAATTTTGTAGTAATCTTAGATGAGTAATTTAATGGACATAAACCACCAGGTCATTCAGTGTTCCCTTAGTGCTAATGTGTCAGAGATGTTGGTTTAGTATAACTGAAGTAATGATGTTAAGTCCTTAAAGTCATATTCTTTTATTGTGTTGACTGTATTTGAAGCTGTTTTTATTTTTGTATGATACCTGATTTATGTGGAATATGGCTGAAGTAAACTAAACTCTAAAATACTTAGTCATTTGTTTAATAATAATTTAACATTATATAATTCACATATAAAACTATGAATTGTCATTTTAAATGTTTTAAAAGCAGGTAGAATAGCATATGTAGAGAAGTATATTTCTCCCTTTTTATCAAGAAGCAAAGACAAAAAGGAAAAAAAAAGAAACAGGGCAGGGTTCGGTGGTTGAATCATCCGTCCCCACCAATGCCACAACCAAATCTACACCCTTGAGTCAGGGTGTAACCAAGCATAAATACCAAAAGGTAAATAGCTCACCTCACTATGCCAATAGTAACTCTAAATATATTCAGACTCCAGTTCTGCTCCAATAGCCAGATAAGTGATTGATTCTCTTGTTTCTCTGTCTCCTACAGTCTCCTCCGATCTCATTTTTCCTAAAAGATGTTACACTTTACATTGTGAATGCACTGGAAATCTATGGCTCTTCCATCCATTTAGGCAATAAACAGAACTACAGAATAAAGAGAGGTCAAAGAAATTCTGCTTGCACTATAGCAATGAAGCTTTTCTGACCACACCGATTTCTTTGCTTTAAGGATACAGAATATAGAAACATTTTCAGCAGGGAAATAAAAGACGAACAAATCCACAACTCTCATTAAATTGAAATGAAGTTAATGCCCCAATGCTGCAAAGAATTATCTTTGCCTGAGAATCTGATTCAACATTTCCCTCTAATATGGTAGTTATATCGAATATCACATGAAGCACTCTCAATTGAAATCTTCCTTATGTGGACAATAATGACTTTCCTCCTTAAATCCAATTTAAGAGCCTCTAATGGCTCCATAATGTTTCCCACATGGCAAATTAACAGCTTTGCATGAGGCTGTGGCACAGAAAAGAGACACTTTTACTCACTTTTTAAACTCAGCGATTTGCCTTTTCTCCACAGGAAAAAAAGAAAAACACATGAGGGAGGCTAACATATCTAAGAAAAAAACGTGCAATTATTATTAATATCACTCCACACTATAGGGTTTATGACACATTGCTTAAATATTATCTTTTACAGGCAATATTGTGTGCTATAGTGCATTATGGAGGCAAAAAGTCTTGATCGGAAAGATCCTATGTGTTTTTGATGTGTTTTTTATTCACTTTTCAACACTACGTAATATTACAATCATATGTGACTCTTCTCTGGAGCACTTTCATCTTTATGGCAAGTGAAATGACTGATCATATCAGTTCATACTGATTTCTATCACACTCAATAACAGAGGGAAGCAGTAAGTCCAGCATTACTGTCTTATCAGGTTTCACACCCATTCTGTGCTTTCATTTCTGCAAGGCATCACTCTGTACTGCTCGGGAGGTGGACTTTTAATGCTAAAAACACCAGAGAAGGTGAAAGGTTGCCTTGTAGCAACAGTTTTGCTAAACACTGCAATATCTACAGTGCTTGGAAGGTTATTTTTAAAATGTATTCCACTAAAGATTACAGAATACATGCCCCAAGATGTATTTGTAACGTATTACGTTACGAATACTTTGGATTACTTAATATATTATCATGCTTTTTACAACTACATGAATGTCCTATTGCTATGTGATTTATTACTATTACTTAACCCTTTAAGACCTACCATAGAACCAAGTCCGCCAGAGCTTATATTATATTTTTACATGCTGTGGAGCCATTTTTGGGAGAATTTCAAGTTGCTATACATCAATACAACCATTATAGCCTAGAGTTTAATAATATGCATGCATTATGTGCATAGTAATTACATAAATTGCAAAAAAGTGCAATAAACTACAAAAAAATTGAAAATCGTTTTTGTTTTTTTAACATATATTTCTAGTTAGAGAAATTTAAGAGGCTTATCCCTCAAAACTGTAAATACAAAAAAGTTGCACAAAATAGTTTCCCACCACAGGAAATTTATTTTGAGTGTCTTCATAGTTTTATTTTTGAAATACACCAATTTTTATACACTGCAGGAAAAACAAAAATAAATATTATTGTGCAAATTTGCAAAAAAGCAGCATATGCATCAAAATAAACTATTTCCAGCAGTGCAATATGAGTCCTAAGCATCCCAGAAACCACACAGAAAGTCATAAAGTCAAAGATAACTTTTAAAAACACCAGTATAGGCTCATTGAGGCCCGGACGGTAAAAAACTACATTTCCGCGAAAATGACGTCACTTCCGGTTTCGGGCAGGTCATGGCGGACATGCGATAGTTCGCGCTGACGTCTAATCCAATGTAGGAAGTGTTACAAACAGCTGATCGGATCAGCAAAGCGTGTTTCTGGAATATTATGTTTTTGTTGCTGCAAGTGCTTTTTATGCAGTTTTTGCAAAGCTATATGTGGAAGGAAACTGTGACCGAGGACAAGCTGATGGCATAAGATGGAAGTACAACTCCTCCGGTTTCATATGCAAAAAAAATTATTGCGCTAGCTCACGTGGTTGCAGAGCTACTGGGATTTAAAAATAGTTACGCAAAACAGAGCGTGCCCGCTCCAATCGGTTTTAAAGGGTTAAGGATACTCGCCATACCAACACCAACTATATTTTTAAATCTTAATATAAATGAGTAACAGTAGGTGGACATTAGGTAAGGCTGCACTTTTTGCAGCGATCTCGTATAGAAAACTATTCCACGCGTATATAAAACAGGTCTGCGGCTCCGAACCATAGTAAAGGGACCTCTGACTAATACGGTGGGTTCGTGTCGGCTCGTAGCTGAAAACTAGCTTTACTTTGTTGTCTGGGTCAACTTTGCCAGCAGAGACAGAGAGAGGCGTTGAAAGGCTGCTCCAACAGAACTTATTGTTTTTGGAGGAAAACACGAACACGGTGTACAGTCGAGTCTTAATAGCTTACTTACAGCTGGGCTCGTCAGGCTCTCTTCTTGGCTGCAGTGGTTATTATTATATTTACATGCTTCCAGCTCCCGTTTCTGCTTGGTGAAAACTCGTACTTTTCCTTTTTCTCCCTCCCTCGCTCTCACAGAAACATAATGGGTATGGCAGTCCATTGTCCTTGCAGCACGGACTACAGTGTGTCCATCCTGTCCTGGGGCCTCCTCCCAGTGGGAGGTGGAACACCTCACCCAGGAGGCATCCTTGTCAGATCGCTGAACCACCTCAACTGGCTCCGTTCGATGTGAAGAAGCAGCGGCTCTACTCTGAGCCCCTCTCAGATGACTGAACTACTCACCCGATCTCTCGTTCGCAGCCAAATGTGAAGCAGTGGGAATGAGAATCAGCACCTCCAAATCTGAGGCGGTGGTCTTTGGCCGTAAAAGGGTGGAGTGCCCACTTCAGGTTGGGAACGAGTTCCTGCCCCAAGTGGAGGATTTAAGTATATCGGGGTCTTTTTCATGGTCTATTGTTGTGAAGAGGGAGCTGAGTGTAAAAGCAAAGCCCTCAATTTACCGGTCGATCTACGTTCCTACCCTCACCTATGGTCACAAGCTGTGGGTAGTGACCGAAAGAACAAGAACGCGGATACAAGCGGCGGAAATGGGCTTCCTCCAAAAGGTGGCCGTGTGTGTGGACTCAAGTGCAGACACAGACGAAGGCAAAACTGACGTGGATACAGTGTTTTATTTACAGTGACTTATTTGATAACAACAAACAGTAATTTTGCAAGAAATTCAGAAAGCTATGAACTGTGAACTGTGAGCTAGAAAATCATGAACTATGAGACAAAACTTTGTAACGTGAAACCTAAACGGTGAGCTATGGCTAGTGTCATAATCGGACTGTCCTCCCCGGACAACCTGCCTGTTATATGTGTGTGTGTTTCTCTCCCTTTTCCGACCTGCTCATCTGTGCATTTGTTTATGGAAGTTCGTGCTTTCCGGAAAAGGATCGGCCAGGCGGCCTCCAACCCAGAAGCAACCCTGCGTTGAAGCTGGATCACCTGCACTTAACCCTTTAAGACCTACCATAGAACCAAGTCCGCCAGAGCTTATATTATATTTTTACATGCTGTGGAGCCATTTTTGGGAACATTTCAAGTTGCTATACATCAATACAACCATTACAGCCTAGATTTTAATAATATGTCTGCATTAAGTGCATAGTAATTACATAAATTGCAAAAAAGTGCAATAAACTACAAAAAATTAGAAAATCGTTTTTGTTTTTTCAACATATATTTCTAGTTAGAGAAATTTAAGAGGCTTATCCCTCAAAACTGTAAATACAAAAAAGTTGCACAAAATAGTTTCCCACCACAGGAAATTTATTTTGAGTGTCTTCATAGTTTTATTTTTGAAATACACCAATTTTTATATACTGCAGGAAAAACAAAAATAAATATTATAATGCAAATTTGCAAAAAAGCAGCATATGCATCAAAATAAACTATTTCCAGCAGTGCAATATGAGTCCTAAGCATCCCAGAAACCACACAGAAAGTCATAAAGTCAAACATAACTTTTAAAAACACCAGTATAGGCTCATGAGGCCCTGACGGTAAAAAACTACATTTCCGCGAAAATGACGTCACTTCCGGTTTTGGGCACGTCATGGCGGACATGCGATAGTTCACGCTGACGTCTAATCCAATGTAGGAAGTGTTACAAACAGCTGATCGGATCGGCAAAGCGTGTTTCTGGAATATTATGTTTTTGTTGCTGCAAGTGCTTTTTATGCAGTTTTTGCAAAGCTATATGTGGAAGGAAACTGTGACCGAGGACAAGCTGATGGCATAAGATGTAAGTACAACTCCTCCGGTTTCATATGCAAAAAAAATTATTGCGCTAGCTCACGTGGTTGCAGAGCTACTGGGATTTAAAAATAGTTACGCAAAACAGAGCGTGCCCGCTCCGACCGGTTTTAAAGGGTTAATTTTTCTGCCAGCTACCTCTAAGCTTCCTTCAGCTTGGGTAGAAGTATTTAACGGTGTGGTCCGGCAACAGTCAGCGCTGGATTATTACTCTAAGCCAGTAGTGTCAATGAGCTCTGTGTTGCAGTAAGGTTGTCGGCTAGGAAGCCTGCTCACCTGTCGTGTGTTGTTTTCACATTTTCTAGGAGTCTGTGACGAAGTGGACAGTTGGAGAGCACAAACACAGTCACTGGATATCACGGATGGAGTTGCAGCAGGAATTGGGAGAAAAGCACTGTTTGGACTTTACACTCTGCTTATTCTGTGGATTATTGGACACTGTAAATAAACGCACTGTTTTGCAATGAGTTCTGCATTCTGTGTCCTCTCTTTCAGCAAACCATGACAGAATAATCCAGCCAGCCATGGACTCAGCTGACTCTACCCCGGTTTAGCGTGAGCTCTCACTCCAAGCAGAGAGACTGGGGCGCCACAAGAAGATGCTGAGGCATGTTGCAAAGGAACAGGCTACTCGGATACAGGTTGTTTCGGATCTTAACCTGTTAAGCCCCCACGCCCCCGCTTCCGGGGGTAAAAGGGAGGAGATCACATTTAATTGGTTATAACACAGGGTCAGAAATATAAGTGCCAACATGTGTGGTATCCACAGAAACCTCTGAATCTCAGCTAAAATCTCATATAAACTATTTCTACAACCACCAAACACAACGAAAACAAGCCATGATTAAAATAACAGTTACGTAAATGTGCACAAGTTCACTAAACAAACAAAACCAAACCAAAAATTCTTCAGAGTTCATGTAACCGGCTAAAGAAAGGCTAGTTATGTTCCAGAGCTATCACTGATTCCAAACACCAAGTTTTACCATGGTCTGACTAAAATTCACTGAAAGAGCCGCAAAAGAAGACCACAAAAGCACATACCGGCGCAAAGACAGAAATTGGCTTACTGTCCCGATTTCCTCTTTTATTTTCACTGGTAGCCCCATGATTATCAGCAGTTACCACGGCTAACTAGCCGCATCAGAGCCATCAACAACCTCCATTTTAGACCTACCTACAGACACAGGACTGGACAGATGCCACATGCAGTAAATTTGGTCCCATCTGGGGTTTGGCCTTGTAACATCTGATTGGTTGAATTAACGTGAATGTGTCTGTGAAGGTTCTCAGTCATCCAGGTCATCGTAGTCTAAGGAGCTTGGAAAGAAAAGCGTCTGGACTTCTGTAAGTTGCTTGAAGACGTTTCACTTCTCACCTCTCCTCTTTGAGATCCTTTCCCAGACGCCTTAACGCCCACTCACATCCTGGGCCATCTGACCTCAGGAAATCACATGATAAGGTGGGGCCAGGTTTCACAATGAGCTCACCCGAAACCTTGGCTGATTGTAACCTACACCCTTTTTCACACCTTGGCTCGTGTGATTAGGTAGAGCAGAGCTTCCCAAAGAGCCACTGCAGGTATGAAAGGGGGAAAAACAAACAAACGCTTGGACACTGCTAGCACGGGGCGGCCACACAAACGCAAAGCAGGAGATGAAGCATCGCTGAATATGTTTCCAAACCAACTTCATTCTAAGCCAATGACTAGAAAATATGATGAAGCATATCTGCCCTTTGGCTTCACCTGCACAAGTGCCGAGGTAGGACTCCCCTGCATAATTAGTTTTCCCTTCGTCGGGAGCACCCGCTGGGCTGTCCAAATCACGGAGAAACAGGATCCCATATTCTTGATTTTTACTTCACAAACACTTCTTGTAATGACTAACTACTCCTGACATTTTGGAGATGTTAGCTCTTTATACAGTAAAGTTACAGCGGGATACAAATAACATCAGGCTGATCCTGCCACGGTTTGTTCTCCCGGTTCAAATCCCGGACAAACAGTATCCCACAGATGTTTCCAAACGGCAGATCTGAATGAGGGTGGGGGAGGTTCAGTTTCGGGTAGCGTTAAGGTAGTTGCCATGTTGCAACGAGCTTAGCTTCTGTCTTGCTAGCTTGCGCTGCGATCAGTGGATCTGCACTCGACAGTGCAGCTTAGGCGGAGTAGTCGAACGCACATCCACTGAGCGCTCAACACAGACAGTATCGTCAGAAGAAAAGTTGATAAAATAAATAAAAAATGTTGTATTGTTCGATACATATGCGTACCGAACCGAAAGCACTGCATCGAACGGTTCAATATCGATACGAGTATCATTGCACCCCTAATATATATCCATATAAAAGTATGTTTAGGCCTGTTAATAAATTAAATCCTTTCTGCTCTTTAATTCCTAAAAAATTCAACTGACATGGTGTTCCACGTGTGCCAAAATTGGACATTTTTGTACAACGTCTAGATACTCAAGTATTGACAGTGCTGTAATTTGTCACTGTTTCACTTTAGAAACATAAATCTTTCCACAAATGATATTTATATGTTGGTTACTGAATTTCTGAATTGAAATGTGTAAAAGGGACGTCCAGGTCAGTCTGTCTCAGTAACTTTGACACAGTAATATCTGCTGCAATATTTACACCGCTGATGAAATTTCACAAGTGTTACCTTTAAGATGCCAAGATTGTATACACAGAGTTTGTAATTGCAGAGAAATACTCAATTAATTTTGGGCATTTCATTTTTGAACAGGAAGCTCAAAAATCCTTTGGGGCTTAGCAGGTATGTTGGTTTCTACACAAGGAGCTTCTGTGGGGCCACGGCAGTCCTCTCCCTCTTTAGACTCGGCTGCAGCCTGTCCACTTCCTCCCTCCCCTGCTCCACCACTTTCCACCATTCAAATCTAATTGGTTTGAGTCCTCATCGTCTGTCAAAACCTCCTGTTATGGCGTTTCATAAAGAACAAGAATCTAATAAAGCTTTTGTACAGTATTCTGTATAATGACCTTCATCATCTTCCCCGACAATATTCATGCTTTCTTTGCATTCATTTTAAATGTGTGAATCTGTGAAATCTGCATATCATGCCTTATTTGGCTGAAGCTATAGATCACTGCTATTATTTTATGTCAAATAATAATAATAATAATAATAATAATAATAATAATAATAATAATGATAATAATAATAACAACATTCATAGTTGATCAATTTAGCTTTTACCTGGCACACCAAAGCTGTCTTCACGATAATTAACCATTCCAGTGATGCTGCATGACAACTCAGGCTGAGGCATTAATGGATATGGAGGTTGATGAACACCAGCATATTGGATACCACTAACAGCCCAATATAACATGATGAATTGGGTGAATTGTGAAGGCAAGCCAATTAGATACTCATGCTCAGACAAAATGGATGTTCTGCCTTGTAATGAAAATGAGGGGTAAAACAGGTCTGTGTGTAAACAGCTGTTTCAGAGGTGGGGGATGCCCGGAGTGTAAAGAGTGAGACAGGATGAAGAGGAGCGGGATGAAAAAACAGGGTGCCAGCTGTTAGATGTTAGTGTGAAAGTACTGAGTGAATAAGATATTAAGTGAAAGAAAAAAAGACCTTTGTCCATTGAGTCAATGACAAAAAATGGAACGAAGTAAAACAGTAAATTGGGAAAGAAGGAAAAGTGTGAATAAAAGATAAGACAATGAAATTAAGTAAAAAGATGAAGTGCGCTTGGTTGCTGTGCTAAGTCTAATTAGCTCTCGAACTCTAAAATCTAACTAATTACTCTAATAATGTTGTCCCATTACAACCATTTGTTTCCTGTCCTCATGCTGTCCTCCCATAGGTGCCCAGCATGAGTAGAGGTCTCTTTTTTTCCTCTTGTACTTTCCCATTGTTGTGTACTTTTTCAGGGTTTTCTCTGTAACGCTGCCGATCTCCGACTGTATTCCCATGTGATGTCTATGTTGTGTGTGTAAGTCGGGGGGGGGGGGGGGGGGCAACCTGCATATGGCCAATAAAGCATTCATTCATTCATTCATTCATTCTTTTATTAGGCTAACATAACATTGAGCTGGGATACAGGTGACTTTGCTGGAAAGTGCTTTTTTACCTCACCCTACACGTTTCGATTTTACAACATGTCAATGTGTAAATGCATCTTCAAATAATTTCGATATACTTTCAACTGTAAAGCTCAACAGTACAGACAAATTACTTATATATATATTAGAAAAATACATTTTCTTAAACACTGCTCCATCCAGGTTAGACCTCAGGCACTTTTTTGGGAGAGGTCATTTGGGACCCGGTCAGATCCATGAAATACATAATGAACTTTTGGGATTGACTGATACCCCAGGTACAGCCCATCCTGCCTCAGAGACTATAGCACCATTGCCACCTGCTGCATATGCTCCACCTAGGTGTTACTGTGAATCATGATGACATCGATGGGTGCACAGAAAGGGGCCGCAGTGCTCTGTCCATGAGGCACTGGAAGGTGGCTGGGGCACCAAACAAGGCAAGTGTGACAAATGAGTGCAGCTCATATGGAAAAATTGTTTTTCAGAATAGTATAGAATAGCCACTTTATTGTCACTCAGAACATATATCAGGTATTGGGGAATGTCAGCAAATTGCTGTTGCAACTCTGCAATATCTGCTCTCTGGGCCAGTGAGAGATGGCCATCACTGAGGAACAGGGTGGGACAGACTCCCTCCATGCCTTTTAGATTGAGGTTGAGGTGGTAAACCTGTGCTGCTTCTCCTCGGGATGTTCGCATAACCTCATTGTCGACATCTCCCAGTCTCCATGAAGGGTCCTTGCCAGTTGATGGATAATTAGAGGTAAAAGAAGGAAGCTGTTGTAGAGCTTGCTCTCAGAAAAAATTAATTTACTGTTATGGAACTGAGTCTCGGACCTTCCTCCTAGTTTTCCTTAAGGGGGTCCAGAACCCTGCAGGGTTTCCTGCTGAAAGGAACAAAATCCTGCAGAGGCCTGGGTTACCTCTCATAATGCAAACAACAGAGGATTCAACCACTGGACCCATCACTAACACAAACAACATCAGCATGCATCCCATATAACCAGCCATGGGGTTATAATGCCATGATACACACGATACCCCCGGCCCCTAATCAATGAAAGTTATGGGTACTTCTGTGCCACGTAAGGGTGAACGAGCAGACCATCAACTCTGATCATATGGTCGAGGCATGGGAAAGCCTATTCTAGCATGACTAATTGATGGTTCAGGGTCACCTGATCAAGCCCTAACCCTAAGTTTTGTCAAAAAGGAAAGGCCAATGTTAAAACTTGATACAGGGTTTGTAACATATCCAAAATGGAAGCTGGTTCCACAGAAGAGGCCTGATTGCAGAAGGCTATGATTCCTTGAAACTACAGGTAAGCCTACTGCAACTGAAGGCTTTTCAGGGAGCTTTCACAGTGACCTGATAATAATGAGTAGCAATAGCTCACCCTAGAAGTAAGAAATATATGAGCTGTTTTTTCAGGATCACTAACTTAACTGATCATTAAGTGTGAGCCGCTCCATACAAGAAAGTATTTGGGGGGTTTGCTGGTCTTAACTCTTTAGGTGTTTGTTAACATGTTCTCAGTCTTTCCAGCTGTGGACATCCTAAATCATTCACCCCAAGGTCAGGCCATGCAATAACCATGGATGGATGGATTAGCCTTCAATTAATCCAAAATGCTGCAGCAAGAGTTCTGACAGGGACTAGAAAGAGAGAGCAGATTTCTCCTGTTTTGGCTTCCTGTTAAATCCAGAATTCAAAATCCTGCTCCTCACATACAAGGTCTTAAATAATCAGGCCCCATCTTATCTTAATGACCTTGTAGTACCATATCACCCTATTAGAGCACTTCGCTCCCGCTCTGCAGGCCTACTTGTTGTTCCTAGAGTATTTAAAAGTAGAATGGGAGGCAGAGCCTTCAGTTTTCAGGCCCCTCTTCTGTGGAACCAGCTTCCAGTTTGGATTCGGGAGACAGACACTATCTCTACTTTCAAGATTAGGCTTCAAACTTTCCTTTTTGCTAAAGCATATAGTTAGGGCTGGACCAGGTGACCCTGAATCCTCCCTTAGTTATGCTGCAATAGATGTAGGCTGCCGGGGATTCCCATGATGCATTGAGTTTTTCCTTTCCAGTCACCTTTCTCACTCACTATGTGTTAACAGACCTCTCTGTATTGAATCATATCTGTTATTAACCTCTGTCTCTCTTCCACAGCACGTCTTTATCCTGTCTTCCTTCTCTCACCCCAACCAATCACAGCAGATGGCCCCGCCCCTCTCTGAGCCTGGTTCTGCTGGAGGTTTCTTCCTGTTAAAAGGGAGTTTTTCCTTCCCACTGTCGCCAAAGTGCTGCTCATAGGGGGTCATATGATTGTTGGGTTTTTCTCTGTATGTATTATTGTAGGGTCTACTGTACAATATAAAGCGCCTTGAGGTGACTGTTGTTGTGATTTGGCGCCATATAAATAAAATTGAATCGAATTGAACTGAAGAAGTCACTTGGATGAGTGATGAAACATTTCTCCCACTGAAAATGCTGCGTAGAGATGAACAGAATCAACTTTATGTGATTTCTGAAGTAGTAAAATCCTACAGAAAGCATAGATGTAGGTGCTTCTGCCAGATGGTTCTTCCTGTTAAAATGGAGTTCCCAGTTTCACCAAAATGCTTACTCATAAGGGGGATCATTATCGTAGGGTATTTACCTTACAATATACAGCGCCTTGAGGCAATCATTGTTGTGATTTGGCGTTATATGAATAAAATTGAATTGCATTGAATTAAACAAACATCTGAGAGAGAGCAAGAATCAAAATGTTTCAGTGTCTCACCAATGCATAGCCCACAGCTTCCAATATCAGTATGATGGAGAGAGGAGAGGAAAGCACTCACGTAACGTAGTAAGAACAATGACATCATCATCATTATTCTGGCAGATCAGAAGAGGTGCACAGTGTTTCTAAAACTGAGCCTCTGAAACAAGATCCAGGTAGAAGTTAGGAAGAGGGTGATAGATTGTCTGAAACAATTATAAAAGGACAACGCTATTGACAGACAATTGGCCTCATAGTTTCTGCTTTGGTCCTCAACCTGTTGGTGAGCAGCTCTAAACACCATATTCAGAACACTTGAGAGTTTGGTGAGAAGGTGAGAAATGTCTTTATGGAGGCAGATGTTCACATATGATGTTACATCTCTCTTTACTTGTGTTCCACTTACTGAAGCGGAGGATGAGCCCATCCTTCACAAATGGACCTCTCGCAGTGCTCACCAAGTGTGTTTGCTCTTGGAACTGTGTCTTCCTTCCATGTTTCACATACAAGAGCTGGTATTACAGGAAACATGGGTGTACCATTGGTTCCCCAGTTTCACCCATTTTGGACAATTCATACAGAGGGACCAATATATAATGTTCATTTCCAGTTTATATCTTTATTCTTGACTCTTCTGGTCTAGGTTTATATCATTCACCTTTCAAAAGAATCATTATTTATCATGTCCTCAGTTTATCCTGTCTGAGGCGAACTGTTTTAACTCCTCTCACTTTAAAGTGGACATGGGACACTTATGTGTTCCTGTGGTGGCAGATTTCTTTTCTCATGTATTAATCACATATTTAATCATATCACATTAGTTATAGTAATATCACTTTCTCACTTTACTATAGTAAGAGCACTCCTGTCACCAGTGTTCATACATGTGGAAAGTTAACACAGTGAGGCCATGGGAGGTAATGGGTGACGTTGAACAGATAGTGGGACTCCTTCTGCTTATCAGGGATGTAAATCTTTAGGTGACGGCCAAGCAGAAAACAAGGTCATAATTCTCTCTGTGAGGGAGGAGGTATAGCCCTCCTATGAGAGGGGCCAACATGTAAGAGTTTGTGGATGTTCTTTGTCTGTGTCTCTGTATATAAGATGTGAGGACGGTGCCACAGAAATGATCCTGGTGTTTCACTGAGATGCTCTCTCCACATTGCAATGCGTTTACTAAACCCACTTCAAATCAAGCTCACTGGGTGTGTTGCAGGTTATTGTTAGATTTTCCACAACAGAGCGTTGCTCTCAAAAACTCTGTCTGTGAAGCTGGATTTAAGAAATAAGTGCTTAAGATTAAAGTTTTTAAAACAAGGGGACTTATTACTAAAAAATATTTTAAGGGGAACACTTTTGCACTGCCTTTACCTGTAACAATGAGTATTATATTAAGAACAGAGGATATACTGTCCATTTTCACTCTAAGTGATTCCTTGTTGTTTGGCTAGCTGCACTCAAATGGGAAAATCCACCTGTTAGCAGTTCAGTTTTGTAAAGCACTTTATGAATGAGGACAATGTGAAGGAGAGCCTGTTTGAGTCAGGTGACAGGTGGTTCACCTGACCGACAAGCTGGAGTCAGAAATGGATTTTTCCTCATGTGGCCGGTTGCAGCACAATATACAATTTTACAATAAAAGGCCTAGACAATTAAAAAATGCCTTGTGTACGATAACTTTGGCAACCCAGGTTTAATTTTTTAAAGACTTTATATTAGTAACTTAAAACAATCATACAGGCTAGCAGCAAGCCTGTATGTAGGTGTCAGCCCCCTAGTGGCCCCAGAGATGTTACTGCAGGTATGACAGTTGCTGTACTTTTGTTTCAACTCATTCATTTGTATTTAGGTTAGTAATATTCAGGCCCCTCTTCTGTGGAACCAGCTTCCAGTTTGGACCTCTATCCTGTCTTTCTTCTCTCACCCCAACCAATCACAGCAGATGGCCCCGCCCCTCCCTGAGCCTGGTTCTGCTGGAGGTTTCTTCCTGTTAAAAGGGAGTTTTTCCTTCCCACTGTCGCCAAAGTGCTGCTCATAGGGGGTCATATGATTGTTGGGCTTTTCTCTGTATCTATGAAGCACCTTGAGGCGACTTTTGTTGTGATTTGGCGCTATATAAATAAAATTGAATTGAATTAATATTTATTTATGAAGTGGGTTTTATTTTCCATGGCAAAATAAAGCTTAATAAGCAAATCAATGTAAAGAAGGCCCACAATGAGTGTGAGTCATCATTGTGGGCCATTGGAGATTTTCATAGATCACAATTTGGTCCACAGCAAGTTTGGAAATCACTGGATGTTCAACAAAATAAGGGCTAACTGGATTTGATTAGGTATCGTCTTTTTGCACTTTTTTTGGTATTTTATCTTATCTGGGCTCAGCACATTTATATTCACAGTACTGGCAGTTGACTGATATATAATTGAGAGTTTTCACATCCCAATAACCTGTGGCACCTAAGCACATCCGAATCACGGACTCCGATCTGCAAACAAAACACGCATTCCTCCAAAGTCGCATACCCACAAATGAGATTCTGTCAATTGCCTACCTTCCACTGAGATATCACCTAAAAATATAAAGTATTTCTACGCCTATTTTCCACCAAAACAGCAACAACGGCAGAGGAAGAAAGCAGTGCAATAACCTTTACCTTCAGCTGTCAGAAACAAAGCTCCGGTGGATTTCTACTGAACGGCAATCACATTGCTTTTTATCCTTCTCTCTCCTCTCCCTTACACACACACACACACACACACACACACACACACACACACACACACACACACACACACACACACACACACACACATGCTCGCTGCTCTCAGCGTAACATGAAAGGCCCTGGCAGATACAGAGACATTTTAGGGCCCTCATCTATCTCCCATGGCCAGGAGCTCTAGCGCTTAGCAAATGTCAACAGAAAATAATGCACACACAAAGGCAATCTTATTTGTTCAAGAATTGCTCTAGGTCACCGCAATTGAACCAGGCAACGAAGAGGGAGAAGATCCACCAATACTACATTACAGACCTCAGCTTTGTTTTTCCACTCTTTTCTCTCCAGTCCTGGTAATTCCCTTCTTCATTTCTTTTCTCTCACCCTGCTTTTATTTCTTTTCCCCTCTGCTTCTGTGAAGGAAAGGACATTTTCTTCTGGTGTTTTGCAGCAAAAGCTTATCTGGTCAGAATTCTGCTCCCCCTCCTCTTCGCTCTGCCATCTACTTCCATTTTTCCCTGAAATTATTAGTCCCATTTTGAATGTTTTGATGAGTGTATTCCTCTATATTATGTATCACGACAGCACGGCAGGTAGCTAATCAACTAACACATTCTCTCTATTATTGCTGCAGCAGATGAGCTTGGAATAGAAAAAACGTCTGAATTCAATAAAGAGCACACCTCCGAGGGGCTTTCATTTGAATGATTGCTTCTCTGCATTGCTTTGTCTCCTGATCTCATTGTGTTTATTTGTCCTGATCGGAGCATTCACACCATCTCTCGATGTTTCCTTTGTGTTGTTTTCCTTCATCACTTCATGATCACGCTGGAAAAAATAGCACCTTGTAATAATGATATTCCACTAAATGTTAAAGCCCTAACCCAATAAGCTATGGGTTTAACGAACAGGTGGTCAATGGTACCACCACTGATTATGCATTGACAGCTGTTTCTTTGAATTCTACCCTCTAGTGCAGATTTGATAAGTGAGATTTATTTTAACTCAGTTCCAGTGTCACTGATTCAGTTTTGTGATGCAAAAAGAAAGGCGGCAAAGCTAGAAATGAAGTATTTCCCTGTGAGATAGTCATAATGATTTTTTTTCTTTTTACCAAGCTCTTTCTTATTGTTAAATGATGAACTCTGACCTTCAACAAAGCAAGTGACGCCTACAGTTCTTCAGCTGTTGTTCTGGGTTCTCGTGTGACCTCGTGGATGAGTCTGTCAGTGCACACTTGGAGTAGCTGGCTACTCCTGGGAAGGTTCACCCCTGTTCTGTTATCACTAAAAGTTATATCATTCTCAGTCAGTTGTTATTTATTATGTGTTTACAGCGCCCTCTGTGGTTGCTTCAAGTAATGCACTTTAGAAACGGCTTTATTTTGAAACAACTTTATTGAACAGGAAGTCGGCTCAAGGAAAGCAAGTGAGCAAAAAGAAGGGAAACATATCGGCACACAGTTTATGGTGTCCTGTTGGAAAAAATACTGTCCGCATCTTCGGTTTATGGTTGTATCGCCGGTATGTACTTAAAGTATAAATTGCAACTTTGTTTTTTGTACAATATGTTCCCCGCTAATGCAGTATTTGGCTGTAAAGCTAGTCCTTTTGTTAAGCTAGCTACCCGCGATTTTGGAGGTCATCTGGGATAGCATCAGTAGTTGTTTAAAAAGTTTACATAATTAGACATATGCTATGTAGTAGCATTGTGGTATATAAATGCATATTATGCTGCACATATGTATGTCATGACTGTATTTTTTGGCTTGTTTTTAGTTTTACCCTTTTGAATGTCAGTAAACCTGTTGACAACGCTCATCGGTCTTCAGAGTGGTGATATAGGAAAGGTGTTAATGCCCCTGCATCAGACATGCACCCATAACGGCACAACCCCTTTTCCAAATTGTCAGGGGTCCACGGCTGCAGACCTTGTGAGATTTGAGGTGAGGAACCAAACGAAGATTAACAAGACTTGAAGCAGAATATTAACAAAAGGCAAGCCAATTTATTGGCTGATAAAACATAACAGAAACAAAAGGCAGAAGGAAACTAAGATGGAACTAACTAGAACGAACTGGGAGAACTAAAACACTAAAAGCTACAGACAAAGAACATAAAACCTTAAAGATGGGAAAAAAACCTGAACATGAGAACCTGGAACTTGACACGAGATGAACAGACAACCTGACAAACAGAAAAAAGATCCAATATATAGAGAAGAGAATGACGAGGGAAGTGGAAACACATAGGGAACACAGCAGCAACAAATCAAGACGAAACAGGGGGAAGCAAAACTGTATACAGAATGAAACATGGGAAAAGACGAGGGAGATGAAACACAAGGACCTGCTCATCACCTGGAGAGCAAGTCAGCAAGAGACACACACATACATGGGAAGCAAGGCACCCATGGACGAAGACACAAAGGAAACCTAATAGACAAGATAAAATAAACCAGAAATTACAAATAATCTCTGAAACTTAAAAGGACTAAACTCAATACTGACTAAGACAACTTGAACTTAAAAACTGAACTGGTCAGTAAAATTGAGGCTTCCAAAAAATGCTGTTAATCACAGTTATTTCAAGATTTAACAAGGGGACCTATTACTTTTTCAAAAAAGGCCAGGTAGGTTCTTTTTCTTAATAGCTGAAATAATGACTTAAAAACTGTATTTTGTGTTCATTCTGATTGTCTTTATCTAATTGTTACAGCACTGTATATAAAACATTAAACATGTAGTATCTAAGAAAAAACAGACAAATGGTATCTTCATGGTTCAGTGTGAAATTCTTATTCAAAAGATCGCAAAAACTGAAAGATCGCAAAATAATCCTACTGACAAAGAATGGCAGTCATGGAGTACTTCAGCAAAAATGGCAAAGTGAAGTAAATGCAGAAAAAAGTGGAGCTGAGGTGGGAGATAAAGAAACCAGGACTAAAGCAGGAGCTGCCAACTCAGATGAGTGGGGGTTGTTCGGCACAAGACCCTTTAAAAACTCTTACCTGTCATCTTAATTGCTTTAACTGTCAAAGTTAGAGACCAATTAGATGTGGGTCTTTATCGTCTGGTCCCAGAAAAGAGACAGTAAGGAGAGGCATTTAATATTGAAATCATCCATTCAAATATTTAAAATCAAACATGGTGACAATGAAGGTAATTATCGGAAATAACAGCACTTGGGAATGAAACAAATGATTAGAATTGTCGATTGTGGAGTGGGAATTGGGTGTGAAGGGAAAAAAGGTTTGTCACTGAAAGTCAAAAGAGCGAAGGTGAAAACTGTTCAGACTGAGAAAATTCATTTTTTAGCATCTTATATATACACTGGTTCTGTTTTATTTGATTTCACATTTGAGATATTATTTCACTTTTCAATCAGTTATTATAACAAAGACTCCCAGATGGGACTCCTGTAAGTTCATACAGCTGCAGAAAGTTATGATCAGATACATCATGTAGTCATGCATTTCTGGAAAAAAGGTGACAAATGTAACATGTTGGCATATTCTGAGTAATTAATGATACGCATATTATTTTACTTGTTTTGCTTTTTAAACTGAATATCCATAGCAACAGGCAACTAAAATATGTTCAGTTTCTCTGCTGATCTAAAGAAACAACCGAGAAACAAAATCATCGACAGCAATTGAGTTTATTTTGTGACATTCACTCTTTGTTTATAATGAAGACTGTGTCACAAACAGCAACACAGACTTCTAGTACAACGCATAGTTTAAAAAAGTTGAGATATATCATGAATTTATCCTAAAAATTGGTAAATTCGTGAAACCAAACGGAAGTTATATTAACAGATGAGTAAACCAGCAACTACTTCTTTTGTCATTACGATGCCTAGCCTGTAGCTAAACTTGTATCAAAGTGACAAGGGCTTACAATGAAAAACTAGCAGTACAACTTTGCGTTATTGATTGATGTTCCGCTGTGTCAGCACTCTAGGTAACATTAGTGAAACAGCAGGAAGCAGAGACTAGGTCAGTCTTGCAGGTTTTTATTTTTGTGGAGCTCATTCCAATCACTGGTCAGTGATTGGATATGGTCAGTCACGCTCAACATCCTGTTTGGTCTTTGCATGTGATATATGACATCTATACTGCGAGCCAGCTTGCTATATTTGTTAGATATAGTGCTCTATGGAATTGCACACTGTTCATATTGTCCCTATTAGCCTAGTCAGAGTACCATCAAAATGATTTTAAATGGTCATCGTAAGAGAAAATATCTGAACAGGGTCACTATAGGAGCCGTAAGAGCGGGGAAAACACACCAGGATCTTCAAAGGTAGTGTAATGTGCCTGTGTTTAAAAAAATATAAACATATAGAAGGTTGCATGACACCATGGTATGCAAAGGCCTGTTTGGAAACATTTTTGCCATCACCATTTCAAAGTTTGGAAATCAAAGGTAAATCACAAGCCCTAAAGCATACGCTGCAGTACTGTCTATTTTATGAATCACAGTCCCACGTAAATATAATGTTACAAAAATTAAGATTAGGAAAGTGTTTACTGAGGTCACAAATCAAAAGGGTAGGAAAGCCATTATCTTAAAGACTGTATAATTTGATTTGTTTTTGATACCAGAGAAGTTGCAACAAGCTAGTCATTAGAAAGAAAGCAAAATTAAGGCATTCCACAATGGCTTCACTTAGCTCCATGTGGTAACATTCAGCAGCATTCCAAAAAACATGGTTAAATAAAGAATAATTAAGTAATAAATTAACTCTGATTAACCATTTTTGGGCAAAAACTATGTCCAGGTGGTTAGTCATCACCAGTTTGTCCGTTTGTATCTGGAAGTCCCATGGGACCTTAGCATGGTCATTCTTGACAACCCTAGGGGGCGTCTCCCATTTTGACCTCTGGTGTTCTAGGTCATATTTGGCACAGACGTTTCCGTATGCCATATATGGCCTCCCTGCACCTCTCTTGCACCCTGTTGTTATGGACTTGATTGTCTCAGAGGCGTCTTTACGCAGCCTTCACCTGGGGTCTTGACTGGCGTGGTAGACCCCACCCTCTATGGATCTTGCGCTTAGAGCTTCTTCTGGTGGTGCTATTAATAGTGCCTCTGTGCTGTCTTTCAGTCCTTGCATGAAACCCTCCATGCATGGTCAGGAGTTTCCTGGTCTTGATGTCAGTGGCTTCTGTCTCCTCCTTTGGCCAACTTATTATCCCAGTAAGTTACCTGATCACTGGCACTATGTAGGTGTTGATAGCCCAATTAAGATGAACAACCACCATTCATGGAGAAGGAGATGAGAGACCAAGATGACAGCACAAAAAAAAACAGCTGCTAATGGATGAGAGACACTCTGAATAACCAAAGGCTGGACAGTACTGATTCCTGAGGATCCCCAGATGGGACTGGTTGCATCCAACCATCAGCCAATAAGCTGCCTCATTACCACATGGAAGCTCCTGTCAGGCATCGGGCAGCGAAGATGAACAGGCACAATATATGGTTCAATATATGAGTTGGGGACAGAAAGGAATTAGCAAGAAACAAGGTGAGCAAAACACCAACTATTGTTAGATAAAACAGTTAGTTGAGTCTGAAGGACCAGACTGACCAACATGTTTACAACCTTGGATTGACTACAAGAAAGCCTATGACTCAATTCCTCAGACATGGATGCTTGAAATGCCTAGAACTGTACAAGATCAATAAGAAACTGAGAGCTGAGAAGTAATAAATGCATGCAGTAAGGATGTTTGTAATTTTAGAGATATTAGACAAATGGAAGAAAGCTTCTTCTTCTTCCTCCTAGCATTATTCCCGCTCTGCGGAGTCCGCTTTTCTGCAAAGCCGCCTCCATTCAGCAGTCGTTCAGGTTCATTCTTCTTCACGTCGTCGTTAAATGTTCAGTTTCTATGCCATATGTTAAAACAAGATCTAGAGTGTGATTAAAGTGGTGGGTGGGTTCTTTTACATTTTGAGAGGAGTGGACAAGGCTAAGCATCAGGCTTTCAAATGAATTAAACATCGGTCTGGGTCTTTCGTTGATTAATAGGCTGGTGTGAAAAATTGCTGCCACACCTCCCCCTCGGCCTGTGCTTCGAGATTTCTGGTAGTTAGAATGACTCGGGGGTGTTGATTCATGTAAACTAACATAATCATCCTGCTGCAACCAGGTTTCTGTAAGGCAATGTAAATCGATTTGTTGATCAATTATTAAGTAATGTACTAACAGAGACTTGGAGGAGAGAGACCTAATATTTAATAATCCACATCCACATGATAAGAATTCAGTGATTCCAATTCCATTATCTATTTCATTTTTTTATTCTCACTGGGTTCTCATAAGTTTTGTGGTCATTACTCAAAAAAAGTAATTATAAATAATTATATATATATATATATATATATATATATATATATATATATATATATATATATATATATATATATATATTATAAAGTAATTATTACACATATTACACAAACACTTTTCTTAAAAGTAATGCGTTACGTTACCTAATTACTCCCGGAAGAAAGTAATGTTACACTAGTTGTAACATTACTTTCATAATACTCTGTCTCATAATAATAATCTCAATAACACAAATCCCTATCCTAATGAAGACTCTCTGGTGAGCTCTTAGTATTTAGGTATGAACACAAAGCGCTATACAAATACAGGCCATTTACCATTTACCATTTAACACAAAGATCATTAAGAACAAAAAAGTGAACATTTAAAAAACAACAACCAACAACTAATAAAAGAAGAGAACATCAAATAGACATGAGATCAAAGTCCCCAAAAGCCCCAAAACAAATAAAGAAAAAAACAACTCTAAATCCCGGGTCCAAGACCAGGACAGTGACACGTGCACTGCTTACGCAATTCTCCAACTAAAATCTTAATGATTCTGCTGTTGAACAGCAGATGAACCCATTTCCTTTCCTACCATGCAAACATTTGTTTCCTTTTTCTTCCACCTTCACCTTTCTGCATTCCACCCTGAAGAAGAGTTTGGATTATTTATTTCTTAACTTGTTATACATAGGGGTGGGTTTTGATTATCAATTTATCGATTATAATCGATTCTAACTTGGATAACGTGATATCAATTCATTAAAATCCTGAATAGATTTTTTAATATACATTTATTTTGCCTGAAACACCATAATCTCAGGTTGAACCTCACAAAATTTCAACAACCACCAAACAGCTAAAACAGTAAATGAGAACAGGTAAACAGGAATTCATGACGATGTTTATGTGAAGCATAGTTTGGATCTTCTTTTGCTGCTGGTTCCGTCAATATTGTTTGGAGAGAGATAAAACTAACAACTTCAGAATCTAGCACCAAAAGGGCGTAAACACAAAGCGCGGACCTGCCGACGGATCAGAATCAGTGAGATGTCGCCTTTCTCACCCTATAGCACGGACACGGTTGAGACTGAAAGCCAAATAGCTCACTGATTCTGATGCGTCGGTGGGTCCACGCTTTGTGTTTACGCCCTTTTGGTGCTAGATTCTGAAGTTGTTAGTTTTATCTCTCTCCAAACAATATTGACGGAACCAGCAGCAAAAGAAGATCCAAACTACGCTTCACATAAACATCGTCATGAATTCCCTCTGACTTTTGCTGTTTTGCTTCCACCACGATAAAATCACACTTCATGCACAGCTCTCTCTCTCTCAGGAAAATTGCCTTCATGTTTTTTTGTGTTTTATCCTCAGTTACTTTGACACAAAGGCATCTGCTGTGATGCTCACACCTTTGATAAAGTCTCGCAAGTGTCAGCTTTCTTTTTATAGATATAAAAATATGGAAATGTACTGATGCATGATCTGAATTATAATATTTCTGACTGTCTGAGGCAAAAATAAAACATTGGTCCAAACACCTGAAAGTCCCGAAAACACATTGTGAATTCTGTCTCGAGTCTACGGATGTATCCGTGTATTTCCGCGGTGCTGCGCTGAGCGGACAGCTCCTGAAGTATTTGAAGTGTTGGAATGTGGAAATATCAACATTGCTTGAAAAAACTGCCAGCTAGCAATGTCCCTCTCACCAGTAGGCTAAGTTATTTTTAGCCAATTGCAAGCTGAATCTGGTAGTTGGAGTTGTTAGCTAAGATTCCGTCATTAATTCGGTCCATCCATCGCCTTTCTCGCCTGCCCCTTGGTCACCGGCCTTGGGGACTGAGTCGCAGAGCTGTTCTTGCCACCAAGTTTTTGTCACTTCTGACCATCGTAGTCACACTCCTCACAAATGGAAGAAAGCAGTCCTACCTATTTGTTTGTTTACTATGTGCACGGAAGGACATATCCTGGTCAAAAATGACTCCATATTTTCTCAGTGTGTTACTAGAAGCCAAGGTAATGCAATCAAGAATAAGCATCTGGTTAGAAACCATATTTTTAAGATTTGTAGGCCCAGTACAATAACCTCAGTTTTATGAGAATTTAGAACCTGAAAATTAGAGGTCATACAGGTCTTTAAGACATTTCTGCAGTTTAAGTTCCTGCAGTTCCTGTATCCTTGGGGCGTAACAAATTGGTGTGTATTATCTAGCTTCATGGACAGATGAAGTCTGGTGTTAACTGCATTTTAAGTATGCTATAACATCTGATGATACTACCTAAGCATATATAATGTAAACAGAATTAGTCCAAGGTAATGCCATCCAGAGTAAGAATCTGCTTAGATACCATATTTCTAAGATTTTCAGGGCCGAGTACAATAACCTCAGTTTAATCTGAATGAAGAAGCAGAATGTTAGCGGCCATCCAGGTCTTTATGTCTTTAAGACATTCCTGCAGTTTAACTAATTGGTGTGTGTTATCTGGCTTCATGGACAGATAGAGCTGGGTGTCATCTGCATAGCAGTGTAAATGTATGCTATGTCTTCTGATGATACTGCCTAAGGGAAGCATGTATAATGTAAACAGAATTGGTGCTAGCACTGAACCCTGTGGAACTCCATAATTAACCTCAGTGTGTGAAGAGGACTCTCCATTTACATGCACAAATTGGAGTCTATTAGATAGATATGATACAAACCACCTCACTACGTACGACTCTGGATACTGTAGCTCCAGTGAAAACTAAGGTCTCTAATCAGAAGTACCTGACCCCGTGGTATAATTCTCAAACACGTACCCTAAAGCAGATGACTCGTAATCTGGAGAGGAAATGGCGTGTCACAAATTTAGAGGATCATCATTTAGCCTGGAGAGATAGTTTGTTGCTTTATAAGAAAGCCCTCCACAAAGCCAGAACAGCTTACTACTCATCACTGATTGAAGAAAATAAGAACAACCCCAGGTTTCTCTTCAGCACTGTAGCCAGGCTGACAAAAAGTCAGAGCTCTTTTAAGCCAACCATCCCTTTAACGTTAACTAGTGATGACTTCATGAACTTCTTCACAAATAAAATTTTTATCATTAGAGAAAAACTTACCAATAATCATCCCACAGATGTAATATTATCTACAGCTACTCTTAGTACCATTGATGTTAAGTTAGACTCTTTTTCTCCAATCGATCTTTCTGAGTTAACTTCAATAATTACTTCCTCCAAACCATCAACGTGTCTTTTAGACCCCATTCCTACAAAACTGCTCAAAGAAGTCCTGCCATTGATTAATTCTTCGATCTTATATATGATCAACCTATCTCTAATAGTCGGCTATGTACCACAGGCCTTCAAGGTGGCTGCAGTTAAACCTTTACTCAAAAAGCCATCTCTAGACCCAGCAGTCTTAGCTAATTATAGGCCAATCTCCAACCTTCCTTTCATATCAAAAATCCTTGAAAGAGTAGTTGTCAAACAGCTAACAGATCATCTGCAGAGGAATGGTTTATTTGAAGAGTTTCAGTCAGGTTTCAGAGCTCATCACAGCACAGAAACAGCTTTAGTGAAGGTTACAAATGATCTTCTTATGGCCTCTGACAGTGGACTCATCTCTGTGCTTGTCCTTCTTGACCTTAGTGCAGCATTCGATACTGTTGACCATAATATCCTATTAGAGCGATTAGAACATGCTGTAGGTATTACAGGTACTGCACTGCAGTGGTTTGTATCATATCTATCTAATAGACTCCAATTTGTGCATGTAAATGGAGAGTCCTCTTCACACACTGAGGTTAATTATGGAGTTCCACAGGGTTCAGTGCTACGACCAATTCTGTTTACATTATACATGCTTCCCCTAGGCAGCATCATTAGAAGACATAGCATACATTTTCACTGCTATGCAGATGACACCCAGCTCTATCTGTCCATGAAGCCAGATAACACACACCAATTAGTTAAACTGCAGGAATGTCTTAAAGACATAAAGACTTGGATGGCCACTAACTTTCTGCTTCTTAACTCAGATAAAACTGAGGTCATTGTACTCGGCACTGAAAAGCTTAGAAATATGGTATCTAAGCAGATTCTTACTCTGGATGGCATTACCTTGGCCTCCAGTAACACTGTGAGGAACCTTGGAGTCATTTTTGACCAGGATATGTCCTTCAACGCACATATTAAACAAATATGTAAGACTGCGTTCTTCCATTTGCGCAACATCTCTAAAATTAGAAATATCCTGTCTCAGAGTGACGCTGAAAAACTAGTTCATGCATTTATTACTTCCAGGCTGGACTACTGCAATTCATTATTATCAGGATGTCCAAAAAACTCACTGAAAAGCCTTCAGTTAATCCAAAATGCTGCAGCAAGAGTACTGACAGGGACTAGAAAGAGAGAGCATATTTCTCCTGTTTTGGCTTCCCTTCATTGGCTTTCCTGTTAAATCCAGAATTGAATTCAAAATCCTGCTCCTCACATACAAGGTCTTAAATAATCAGGCCCCATCTTATCTTAATGACCTTGTAGTACCATATTACCCTATTAGAGCACTTCGCTCTCGCTCTGCAGGCCTACTTGTTGTTCCTAGAGTATTTAAAAGTAGAATGGGAGGGAGAGCCTTCAGTTTTCAGGCCCCTCTTCTGTGGAACCAGCTTCCAGTTTGGATTCGGGAGACAGACACTATCTCTACTTTTAAGATTAGGCTTAAAACTTTCCTTTTTGCTAAAGCATATAGTTAGGGCTGGACCAGGTGACCCTGAATCCTCCCTTAGTTATGCTGCAATAGATGTAGGCTACCGGGGGATTCCCATGATGCATTGAGTTTTTCCTTTCCAGTCACCTTTCTCACTCACTATGTGTTAATAGACCTCTCTGTATTGAATCATATCTGTTATTAATCTCTGTCTCTCTTCCACAGCATGTCTTTTATCCTGTCTTCCTTCTCTCACCCCAACCGGTCGCAGCAGATGGCCCCGCCCCTCCCTGAGCCTGGTTCTGCCGGAGGTTTCTTCCTGTTAAAAGGGAGTTTTTCCTTCCCACTGTCGCCAAAGTGCTTGCTCATAGGGGGTCATATGATTGTTGGGCTTTTCTCTGTATCTATGAAGCGCCTTGAGGCGACATTTGTTGTGATTTGGCGCTATATAAATAAAATTGAATTGAATTGAATACAAACCACTGCAGCACAGTACCTTTAACACTACACTGTGCTCTAATCGCTCTAATAGGATATTATGGTCAACAGTATCAAACGCTGCACTGAGGTCTACAGCAGGACAGGCACAGAGATGAGTCCACTGTCAGAGGCCATAAGAAGATCATTTGTAACCTTCACTAAAGCTGTTTCTGTGCTGTGATGAGCTTTGAAACCTGACTGAAACTCTTCAAATAAACCATTCCTCTGCAGATGATCTGTTAGCTGTTTGACAACTACTCTGAATTTTTAAATAATGAGGAAAGGAAACAATAAGTACCATTCGTAAGTACCATACCATCCCTTTTGCAGTGTAACTATTACAGGGCAGCTTGGGGTTTCCCATCATGAGTGTTTTTTCTTCACTCACTTTGCGTTTATACAGCTCTCTGCATTTCAAAATATGTTTGTTTGCTTTTTTGGCTCTCTTTACAGCGTGTCTTTGTCCTGTCTTCTTCCCCTCACCCGTAACCAGTTGTGGCAGATGGCTGCCCCTCCTGGTTCTTCCGGCAGTTTCTTTCTGGTAAAAGGGAGTTTTTCCTTCTCACTTACTCCTAAAAAGGTTTTATGATTGTTGGGGTTTTCTCTGTATTATTGTTGGATCTTTACCTTTATCTTGAATTTAAGCACACGTGCACTTGAGTTATGCAACAGGACAGTGAGCCAAAACAAGTTCAAGTTCATCTCCAAATGGCTAAAAAAATAAATAAATAAAACCCAACCCAAATTGAGTTATTTTGTCATTTTAATTTCTTATGATGTATTGTGGATAATGTTCAGTTCTAGTGTTATTTAGGGTTAAGTCTAGTTAATATTGTCATTCATGCTCTCTGTTTTATCTGTCATTTTCCTGTTTCCTGTGTAAGTTTGTCGTGTCCTGTATGTATAACTTTTAGTTGTGTCCTTTACTTGTCCCCCTGATCTGTTCCCATGTTCCTCTGATTGTGTTCCTTTCCATTCCTCCAGTCTGTATTTCATGTCCTGTTGTCAAGTCTACTTTTCTCCATGTTTCCTGTTTTATTCTGAAAGTCTTGTGATTCCATGTTCAGTGTGTTTAGTTTTGCTAAACACACTGAACATGGAATGTTGTGGTGTCATGTTCATTTCCAGCTGTGTTCCCCATGTGTCTCCACTCCTCTTGTCTGCTCTCTGTGTATTTCGTGTGTGAGTTTTCTGTTTTCGGTCGTCTGTTATTTTCACGCCGTGTTTCCAAGGTTTCACATTTCAAAGTTTCCATGCATCCATGCCGGGTTTCATGTTTAGGGTTTTTTTGTGTTTAGTTTTCCCAGTTTAGGTTATTGTTTAGATTCTTGTTGGTTTGCTTTTTCCATTGTTTTGTAGTTTGATACCACCTACAATAAATGCCTGCTTTTTTTTAAACAATCCTGTTTTGCTCTTGATTGCCTGCATTTGGGTCCTCTACTCTCCACCCCACATGATCTGCCAGTGCAGATTGAGACATATAGGAACTTTGATAGGAACTTTGATACCTGTTTTTGCCTTAGTAAAGGGATTATTAAAATCAGTTTTATCTGAAACGTGTGATAAATATGCCATATATATATATATATATATATATATATATATATATATATATATATATATATATATACACAGTGGAACCCCGAGTTACGAATACCCCATTTAACGAAAAATTTAAGTTATGAAGGCACTTAACAGCAATATTTCTGCCCATGTTATGGCAAAATGCCTGCGTAACAAAATCCGCTGGCTCTGATTGGCTGAGCCCAGAATGCCTACAATGCCCACAATGCCTTCCGAGTCATGTGGCAACCCCCTTCGCTGTTCCACTTGAACGACGTATTGTTGTTGCAGTTAGCAATTAGCCCATAGCCTGTTGTTCACTCAAAAGGTGCGATGGGTGCTTCGACTTACGAAATTAATTTGTTCCCGAGGGTCTTTCGTAAGTCGAAAATTTTCATAAGTCGGGGTTCCACTGTATATTCGTTCTTCCCCACTCGCCCGGGCGGGTGGTCTATCCTTCCTATCTTAGCTGTTCCTAGGACTTTGATGCTCTGGACAGAGATCTCCAATGTTGTTCCTGGGATCTGCTGGAGCTACTCGCCTAGTTTGGGAGTCACCACACCGAGTGCTCCGATGACCACCGGGACCACTGTTACCTTCACCCTCCACATTTTCTCGAGCTCTTCTATGAGCCCTTGGTATGTGTGGAGCTTCTCGTGTTCCGTCTTCCTGATGTTGCTGTCATTGGGAACCGCTACATCTTTCAGTACAGCCATGTTCTTCTGTTTGTCTACCACCACTATGTCCGGTTGGTTAGCCACCACCATTTTGTCAGTCTGTATCTGGAAGTCCCACAGGATCTTAGCTCGGTCATTTTCCACCACCCAGGGAGGTGTCTCCCATTTTGAACTCAGGACTTTCAGGTCAAATTCGGCACAGATGTTTCTGTATACTACGCCGGCCACTTGGTTATGGCGTTCCATGTATGCTGTGCCTGCTAGCATCTTGCACCCTGCTGTTATGTGCTGGATTGTCTCAGGGGCATATTTACACAGCCTGCATCTGGGGTCTTGCCTGGTGTGATAGACCCCAGCCTCTATGGATCTTGTGCTCAGAGCTTGTTCTTGTGCTGCCATGATTAGTGCCTCTGTGCTATCTTTCAGTCCAGCTTTGTCCAGCCACTGGTAGGATTTCTGGATATCAGCCACCTCCTCTATCTGCCGGTGGTACATACCGTGCAGGGGCCTGTCCTTCCATGATGGTTCCTCGTCTCCCTCCTCTTTCTTGGGTTTCTGCTGCCTGAGGTATTCACTGAGCACGCTGTCAGTTGGGGCCATCTTCGTGATGTATTCTTGGATGTTCGTTGTCTCATCCTGGACTGTGGTGCTGACACTCACCAGTCCCCGGCCCCCTTCCTTCCGCTTAGCGTACAGCCTCAGGGTACTGGACTTGGGGTGAAACCCTCCATGCATGGTCAGGAGCTTTCTTGTCTTTATGTCAGTGGCTTCTATCTCCTCCTTTGGCCAGCCTATTACCCCAGCAGGGTACCTGATCACGGGCAGGGCGTACGTGTTGATGGCCCGGATCTTGTTCTTACCGTTCAACTGACTCCTCAGGACTTGCCTGACCCTCTGCAGGTACTTGGTGGTTGCAGCTTTTCTAGCGGCCTCTTCATGGTTCCTAATCGCCTGCGGGATCCCCAGGTACTTGTAGCTGTCCTCTATGTCTGCAATGTTGCCTTCTGGTAGTTCAATCCCCTCAGTTCTGACTACCTTCCGTCAGAATAAATAAAATAGACACCCCACCCCCAGTACATATATATGTACTGGGGGTGGGGTGTCTATTTTATTTATTTATTGTTAAGTAACAGAGGAGAGGAACGGTGTAGATGTTCTTTCTCTCCACCTCAACTCCTTAACACCAGCATCACCTCATATGATACTCTCAGCCTCTGATGTTGAGCACATCCTCATCTGTTCCCTCTCTATAATCATCTGCATAGTTAATTTGAACAAAATTCAACCATTATAATAATTTAGTCACAACATTTACTTATACATATACCACATATACATTTATATGCAATACTTTAGTCACACATGGACATATATGTTCTTCATCATGTATTATTAAGTTTACATGTTCTTTTACTTCACGAGGATTTAATATTTATTATTTTCTATTATTATTATTTTCTCTTTGACAATTCACAACAGGGCAGCACGGTGGCACGGTGGTTAGCACTGTTGCTGCACAGCAAGAAGGTCCTGAGTTCAATTCCAACATCAGGCCGGGGTCTTTCTGTGTGGAGTTTGCATGTTCTCCCCATGTTTGCGTGGGTTCCCTCCGGTACTCCGGCTTCCTCCCACCGTCCAAAGACATGCAGCTTGTGGGGATAGGTTAATTGGATAATCCAAATTGCCACTAGGTGTGAATGTGCGAATGAATGTGAGTGCGAATGGTTGTCTGTCCCTGTGTGTTAGCCCTGCGACAGACTGGCGACCTGTCCAGGGTGTACCCTGCCTCTCGCCCTATGACAGCTGGGATAGGCTCCAGCGCCCCCCGCGACCCTGAAAAGGATAAGCGGAAGCGAATGGATGGAATTCACAAACAGTGCATACACAGAAATCTATGTATATGAATGTTTCATGCACCAATTTAAAATCCATCAATACTTTTTTACCTTTATTTGTTCATACAGTATGAAGACATTTAAATTGGACACAGACTGAACATATATTAGTGAATGGGGCCCTTTACTGTGCAGATTCCATCCTTGGTTAGCACTGATGTACTGTGAAGGCAACTGTCATGGTCCTGAGTCATTCGACCCAGCGTTTTGTGTTTCATTTTGGTATCACCTTGTGTTTTGTGTTAATTCTGATTTTGTATTAGTTCTTAGGGTTTGGTTCTGGTGTTTAGAGTTGTATTATCTCTGCCCTGCTTTCTCCGTATCATCTCCGTGTATCTTCCGGTGTCCTTACGTTTTCAGGTTTGTTTATTAGTTTTTCCCAGTTTAGGTTTATGTTTAGTTCAGCCCTCTCTTTTGTTATGTATTGTGCACTGTAAATAAACTCACCCACATCACCACTGCCGTCTGCTACTTGTTTCCTCCTCCTCCTCACCACACGACTGCTGTGACAGCAACATGATATCCTCTGGCTTGCAGGCAAAACTGAGAGGAACTTTTTCTTCCAATAGTCTTTACAAATCAATAGTGTAGTGCTCTACTTTATTAGTACTTTAATACATATGCATGTGTATTGTTTTCAAAGTAGATTATTAACTCTCAGAGCATTTTTCTATATTTTCTATATATTTTCTATATATTATTTTTATCAGAGCAGTTTCAGTAAACAAGTTCAGAAATAACCCCATATTTTCTTTTGTGTGTTTTAGGATTTGAGTTCAGTGAAAAAAGAAAGACTAACTTGAGATGCAGAAAATCTTATTTTCCATTTCTTTTCATAATGGCTTTTCTAACTTTTCCCTTTCCCTGTATGAGTCATGTGTAGGCAAAATTTAAATATCTCCCACATGTATTGCAATAATATCTCTGTTGACACACTGAGAAATATATGAGAGATATAATTACTTCCACGGACGCAAGAACTTTCTGCCTGCGTGTCATCACATTTACTTGCTATTAGCTTACATAGAAAACATAACTTAGAGTTTCTTTCTAGCACTTACATGACTGATTTAATGATTTATTTAATGATTTGCCAACAAAAGTGTCATCTCCTTATAGCGAGATGTCTGAAAGGTGCAGGAGATGAAACGTGAGCCAGACATGGGGTCTAAAGGCTTTCCTCCAACTTTTGACCAATCAGGTTACCATTCTGTGTTCACCACATGCAGTAAAAGTGTTTATTGCCTGAGTATTTACTGCTTTTGTCTCTGAACCACAGAGACGAAGGTCCATGGTGCCATGTAAAACAAATCTGAAATTCTAACCATTTGATAATAAATTGTGAAAAGTTATCATTTGAGCATATTTGTCTTCTCTCATGAAAAAACCCAACACATCATGGGTGCCCAACATCTGCTTGACCCCCACACACACCCCACCTCTGCCCACTGACCCTCCAATCTGTGACATGCTCTGAGAAATAACCCTCGTCTCTAAGGCCACCAAGTCCAACTTTTCTATTGTGTGCCTTTCTCTTGTTTTGTATGTATTCCTCCTGTTTGGATATATTTCTCATAATACTCTTTATTCCTGCTGTCTTAGTATTTATATTTTATTCCTGTACAGTTGGTGTGGAGCACAAGCAATTTTGTTTCAGATGTACAATGACAATAAAAGGTTATTCTATTCTATTCTATGAATGAATCTGAATTTTAGCAGGCAACCAAATGGGTTATATATATAAATAAAACTAATCCATGAGGACATCCTGACAGATTATATGTCTTCTGTTAGAAAAAAAAAAGAAGTCCTCTCAGTGTTAATGAAATGTGCGTATTAACACCCTTGATAGATACAGGCAATATGCAAAGCAAACAAGGTGTGTCAAGGACTGTCAGGAGATACTCAGTTCATTCAGCATTATCTCTGAGGGTTGCAGACACAATGTGCTGTTAGGTTTGTAATATTATGCAAGTGTCAAAATACAGTCCAATCAAATGACAATAATAACCACAGACATTTTAATGGGATTCAGAGTAGTGTCACCTGAGAGAATGCTTTAATGTGTGTGTGTGTGTGTGTGTGTGTGTGTGTGTGTGTGTGTGTGTGTGTGTGTGTGTGTGTGTGTGCACCTCTGGGGAGTTCATGTGCAAGTTCCAATTCTATTAAGATGCTACTGTCATTACTTTAATTTTCATTTAAACACTGTGAAGCAATTTTAAATGATGAGGTAGGAATAGAGGTAAAGCAAGTGTATCATTTCTTTTAGATAGTCACTGAACAGAGGTCTAGTGCTGGCTTTGTTTTGTGAGACAGTACAGCTTTTAATCGCTGAAGATTAATCTTTTGTATTATTGTAGGGTCTTTACCTTACAATACAAAACACCTTGAGGCAACTGTTGCTGTGATTTGGCACTATATAAATAAACATATAAAGAGATTGTGGAACATATGAAATCTTCATTACCCAACATCCAGGCTGACAGTGAAACAACTAGTAGCTCAGTGTTCCAACAGCTGGATACTGATGAAGTACAACACAAATGCTATGGGAAGTGTGAGCCATGAAGTCAGGTTGGGGGGAGAGATCATCACCCTCACTCAAGATTACCAAGCCCCAAGTAGAGCTCAAGGCATGCAAGACCAGATGACCTAAGACAGGGGTAGGCAACTCCAGGCTTCGAGGGCTGGTGTCCTGCAGGTTTTACATGTGTCCTTGATCCAACACAGCTGATTTAACTGGCTAAATTACCTCCTCAATATGTCTTGAAGTTCTCGAGAGGCCTGAGAATGAACTAATCATTAGATTCAGGTGTGTTGACCCAGGGTGAGATCTAAAACCTGCAGGACCTGGAGTTGTACACTCCTGACCTAAGATGGGATGAGATGGATGATCATGGTGAAGCGGGAAACCTGAGCTCTCCGTGACCAAGACTATGTGAAATACCCTCTGGAGGTCTACCAGAGGATGTGAATGCAGCATTATGGACAATCACTACTGCAACCATCACCAAAACTAACCAGCTGATCTGTAGCACTGCAGTAGTAAACAGGCGTTTGTCTTATAGCTTGGCTATAAGGCGAACAGCCACAAGGAGCAGTACCCTCCATGGAGAAGGAGACTAGAGGCTAAGATCAAGGCAGCAGGGAAGTTAGACAACTATTGAAGCTGTAGTCCACTGAACCATCCAAGGTGTACTCTCAGTGGCAGGGAACAATATGACAACAGCTCCACCAAGGCTAGAGATGGAACAATACTGGAAGACCATCTGGGAGAACGATACAACGGATAACAACAATGCTCAGTGGCCAGTGGATCTGAGGGCAGACCACAGCAACCTCCCTGAACAGGGTCCAATAAACATCACAGTGGCAGACATCCAAGAAAGAGTCTCCAGTATGAAAAGTTGGACAGCAACAGGCCCTGACACGATTCATGCCTAATGGCTGAAAAAGCTTTGTTGGAGCTATTTGTTCTTATTTTTTATTATTTTGAAATTAGTTAAAGTTTGTTGTTAGTTTACTTATACTTTGGGGTTTATTTATAAGTTATTTGTTGGTTAATATTTTGTTTCAAAGTTTGTTTGATGTTAATTTGTTAAATTAGTCAGGTAGAGCTGTAGGGCCATTTTGTTTTCTATAAATAAAGCGCCTGGTATAGGACCAGCATGCACTGGGGTGGGCCTATGGTTTTTTACCAGAGCAGGAGAAGCAGCAGGAGGTAACAAAAAAAAATTGGATCTTGTTATTGCCAAACTGGATAAATAAACCATAAAACGCAACTTTCAAGTTTGGACAATGGACTTCTTTTGCCTTCGTACAAAATAGTCTCTCAGTGCAGCAGTGGCTTGTGGACTTTTTTGTGGGATGTTTGATTTGTCAAACAAAGGAATTGCCACTACATAAAGTAAAAAACCCGCCCGTGGACAAAGGAATAATCCTTCATTAATGGATATGTTGGATATATGGATTTCAAGGATCACCGTTGAACTGGTATAAAAGTTACTGGACCGTCTGTGAGTACTCCCGACAGATTTGATGTTGAGGCCTGGATCAACATGTCACTCGTTCATCAAAACTGGTGAGTGATAATATTGTTTTAAGCCGTAAAGGAAAACGGTGAAGCTATTGGAGTTTAAAGACATTATTTCACTACAAAGACTGATGAACTGAGTTTTGATGTACTAAATTGGTGCATAATTGGATCGCTAATTGAAACATGCCAACGCCCTCTGTGGAAATGTTTGTACACTGCAATCAGCAGGTAAATGGATGTCATGTTTGTTCCCTATGCTATGGATTCTCAGTGTGCTGTGCATCTTTATAATGTGTGAAATAATCCAAGAGGACAATAAAATGTCGGATATTAAGAGTAAACAAGAGGATGACACTCAGATGCAAGCAGAGAAAAGAAGCATCAAATTTACACCAAAAGGTTTGGATTTGTATATAAAGACATGCCAAGAAAAGCGGAGTTCAATGTGTAAGCAAGCATCTAAGTACATGGGGAAAATTTCCGCTTTAATGACTTCACATGAGAACATTAAGGAAGTGTCTTCTGAATTCGGGAAGTTTATTAAATGCTATCAAGATGCAAATGCTTTGCAAGAATCCTTTTTAAGTTTGCCACTGCCAGAAGATGAAGTGAAAAGGCAAAGCGCACATTTTCAGTCTAAGGTGACAGCATTCTCTGTTTTTATGGACAAAGTAAAGGTTTGGTTGCAGGAAGCAGGCGAGCCGTATACTGAACAAAGCAATACTGCTCTTAATGATCAAGCTGTTGAAAGTTTGGATGAAATAAATCCTGAAGACAGTGTCTCTAATATCTCAAGTGTAAAGCCACCTTCAAAAACCTTGTCACAGCAAAGTCGAATGTCATCAACATCTTCCGCACGCATTAAAGCTGCGGCTAACCAAGCAGCGCTCATGGAGCGACTCGCTGCATTAAAGAAAAAGCATTCTATTGAAGAGCAAGAGGAAAAATTGAGAAAAGAAAAGGAGAAATTATCCTTGGAAACAGAGCTGGCAGCAACCAATGCAAAGCTTCGTGTCTTAAAAATAAACTCAGTTTGTAGCTCTGAGCGTTCTGATGGAATGAACTCTTATTTTGAAAGAGGGCACGTACAAGAAGCGCCTAGTTTAAATCCTTGTGCTGATACATTTGTTCTGGCAAAAAGAGATTACTCTGGTACAAATTCTGCATCTGAATCACAAGTAATCATACCTAGACAAAGTCAAAACCAACATCAGGTGGATGATTCAGCTCAAGTGACGCAGCAAACACAGCCTCAGTCTCCTACTTTGACTGAGAATTGCACGAAGGAGATTGTCAATATTATGCAAAAACAAAATGACATCACTACTTTGCTTGTAAAACAAAATTTATCTTCTGTCCTCCCAGCCAGAAACATCCCTATGTTTGATGGAGACCCTTTACAGTACAGATCATTTATGAATGCCTTTGAAAATGGAGTGGAAGCTAAAACTGACAACTGGGGCGACTATTTGCATTTTTTAGAGCAGTTCACTAGGGGGCAGCCTAAAGACTTGGTGCATAGTTGTCAGCATTTACCTCCCGAGCAGGGCTATTCCACAGCCAAATATCTTCTTGAAGAACATTTTGGGAACGAAAATAAAATTGCCTCTGCATATATGGAGAGGATTGTGACTTGGGCACCTATTAAAAGTGAGGATGTGAAAGGTCTACAGTCATTCTCTCTTTTTCTTCAAGGATGTTCGAATCTAACACAGCAAGTTGTTTATATGAAGGAGTTGGATTTGCCCTCAAATATGAGAATGATTGTTATGAAACTTCCATACAAATTGAGGGAAAAATAGAGAGTTGTTGCCTATGAACTGCAGGAACAAAATGGTCACAGAGCAGTGTTCACTGATCTGGTTGCCTTCATAATAAAACAGGTGAAAGTAGCATCAGATCCAGTGTTTGGCAACATCCAAGACTCGCAATCTGGAAGCAGCTTTAAAGTTTCAAGTTCCACCAAGCAAAGAAAAAAGGGAAGTAGTTTTGCCACTAATGTCAGTACAGTTCCAGGAGTCAAAGCTCAATCAACTGGAAGCAGAACAAATCCCACTGTTCTGCACAGTTGTTTGTTTTGTTCACACAGCAATCATTTACTAGAGAATTGTAAGCAGTTTAAAGCTAAAATGCATCGGGATAAGTTGACTTTTATCAAGGAAAGGGGAATTTGTTTTGGTTGTTTAAAAGTTGGTCACACAAGCAAAGACTGTAGGAGTCATTTGGATTGCAATGTGTGTCACCAAAATCACCCAGGGGTTCTTCATATAGAGCGAAAAGATCCAGGTGCACACTCAGAACAAACTCAACAGATGACAAGTTCTAATGTCAACTTGTCAACTGCAACCACTCAGACATGTGGGCATATTGGGGCCGGTCATGAAGTTGATGCAGTTTTTCCTATAGTTCCAGTTCAAGTTAAGAGCCAAAAGAGCAATAAAATCGTGCAAACCTATGCATTTTTGGATTCTGGAAGTTCAGGTACATTCTGTACAGAAACCCTGGCAAAAAGACTGAATCTAAAAGGAAAAAAGACCAATATCCTTTTGAGAACAATGAGTCAAGATAGGATTGTTAGTGCACAAGTTCTGTCTGGTTTGGAAGCAAATGATTTCATGCTGTTGCCAGATGTTTTGACTCAAAAGACCATGCCAGTTTCTACAGTCAATATTCCCCAGCAAGGCGACATCGATCAGTGGCCTCATCTTAAACCTGTTAAACTTCACAACATTGATGCAGAGGTGGAGCTACTGATAGGCACTGATGCTTCCAATGTTTTAGAGCCATGGAAGGTGATAAACAGTGTGGAGGGTGGACCTTATGCTGTAAAAACAAAAGTTGGCTGGGTCATAAATGGTCCCCTGCGCACTGGAAGTAACAGTGGAAATAAAAACAACTGCACTGCTGTAACAGCCAATAGGATTTCTGTTGAGCGTCTTGAAGAAATGTTGATTAAACAGTACAATCATGATTTTAATGAAAGATCCTCAGAGGAGCAGACTGAAATGTCCAGAGAGGATATGTGTTTCATGGATATTGTTAGTAGTTCAATAAAACTTATTGGAAATCATTATCACATTGATTTGCCTTTCAGGAGAGAAGGTCCCAGCTTGCCAAATAACCTCTGTGTCGCGGAGCAGCGTCTCCAGAGTCTCAGACGGAGATTTGAAAAGGATGCTCATTATAAGGATGAATACACTGAATGTGTAAACAACATGCTTGAACAAGGATATGCCGAGCTTGTCTCTGCAGATGAGTTGCACAAAGACGATGGAAAGGTGTGGTACATTCCTCATCACGGAGTGTATCATCCCACAAAGGGCAAGTTAAGAGTTGTATTTGACTGTGGAACAACTTATAAAGGAGCATCATTGAACAGCCAGCTTCTACAGGGACCTGATCTCACAAGCTCGCTGGTTGGAGTTCTGATCAGATTTAGACAAGAGCCTGTTGCATTAATGGCAGACATTGATTCCATGTTTCACCAAGTTCACGTCTCAGAAAAACACGTCAACTTTCTCCGTTTCCTGTGGTGGCAACATGGCGACACTACAAGGTCGGCACAGGAATACCGGATGAAGGTGCATTTGTTTGGAGCAGTATCTTCACCAAGCTGTGCAAATTATGCTCTACAGAGAACTGCAGATGACAATGCACAACAGTTTCCAGCTGAAGTGGTAACAAAAACATTGGATCTTGTTATTGCTTGCCAAACTGGATAAATAAACCATAAAACGCAACTTTCAAGTTTGGACAATGGACTTCTTTTGCCTTCGTACAAAATAGTCTCTCAGTGCAGCAGTGGCTTGTGGACTTTTTGATTGTGGGATGTTTGATTTGTCAAACAAAGGAATTGCCACTACAAGCTTTATGCACTCTATGCGCTTATGAGCACAAATGAACAAACTGCTAGATGATAAGACACATCCAGAATGGCGACCAAAGGCCGGACAGTCCTGATCCTCAAGGACCCCCAAAAGGAACCGTTCCCATCCAAATACTGGCCAATTAACCTGCCTCAGTACCACATCGAAGCTCCTCACAGGCAACATCGCGTTTGAATGGGAAGAACAAGATCCAGGTAATCAACATCTACACCGGTGATCAGATACCCAGCTGGGAAAATCAGCTGTAAAAACAAGGAGATAGATGCCACTGACATCTAGACAAGGAAGCTGGTCACAATGCACGGAAGGTTTTACCCCAGTAAGCACCCTGAGGCTATATGCTAAACAAAAAGAAGGAGGTTGAGGACTCACTGTAAAGGTGAGACAACAAACATTCATGAGTAAATCAGGAAGGTGGCCACAACTGACTGTGTTGTGGCCACCTTCACCTTCTTTTGTCTACCACCAGAAGATAGAAGAAGTGGCGGATATTAAGAAATTCTGCCAGTGGACATCAATGGACTCGAAGACAACACAGAGGCCCTAAGATCCACAAGAGCCACAGAGGCAAGGGTCTACCATACCGCTCAAAACCCCAGGTGCAGGCTGTGCAAAGATGCCCCTGAGACAGTCCTGCACAATGACATGGTCATTCAGAAAATCTTTTACCAGCGTGCGAAGATTAAAATCCTGTCATTTTTTCGCAATCATTCCAACTAAGAATTCAGAAAAGTCATTTATGAGGTCTCTGATGATACACCAACCTCCTAAACACAACACACATAGTGCTGGGTTAGACTGACCCAGCTCAAATATACCTAGCTGAAAACTGGTGAAGGACATTTTTTTATAGATATAGTAATCGATTTCAGGAAGGCTGGAAGAGATCACCACACTGACCTCACCATAGATGATGATGCCGTGGATCAACAGTGTTAAGTTCCTGGGTGTATCCTGACACAAGGTTTTGCAGCCTACAAGAAGCGTCAACAATTGGATTGTTAAGACTAGGGATGGGTATTGTTTAGATTTTATCTGATATTGGTGCCAAACCGGTACTTTTGAAACGGTGCTGGTGCTTTAACGGTGCTCAAACCGGTGCTTAAAGAATGGAGAACACAAACTTTGTCCAAAAACCTCTCATGTTCAGCTGTTATTTTGTAAAAAGATAACAATGTTAGCCTTTTCTCCAGCTATGGGGCATATATGGTATCACTCTTGGCTGGAAGCAGTGCTTAAACAATGGAAAAAACACAAACTTTGTCCAAAAACCTCTCATGTTTAACTGTTTTCCACTTTTTCTTTGGTCATTTTAGCCTTTTTGGCCAGGGTGAAGGGAGTATCTGCCATCAAACAAGAAGACAGCCGCATGTAACTACAACTGTGACTACGACTTTGCTAGTTCACCTTACATGCATTAATGTAATAACGTGGTTAGCCTACTCAACGTAAATTACACACGAACAACATTAAGCTACTCACGCAGAGAAGAACGGCTGCTGCTGCCATCATCATCCGTCATCATTTCTGCTACACTGGCAGGGCTAGGGGCCAGGACTCTCCTCTTCGGGTTTTTGGGGGATGTTGCTAACTCCGGGTCCGATAACAGGCACCACACCCGCAGTAGATGTGCTCGGTGTGAGGTCTCGCAGCAAGCTATCAAATACGGTGCATATCTCGGCTTTTAACAAAAACGCTATGCGTCGCCTGGTGTTTCATCGGATTTGAGGTGTTACCTTCTTTGACAGTATCACAGTATCAGCTTAAAGCACTTGTTGCAGCTGCTGAGTTTGCATCTTTTGCTGTGAAGTACAGCCAGACTTTTGACCGCTTCGCTTTGGGCATTTTTAATCTGTAGCTCTGCTCTAAAAGAACGTACGTACCTAGACCCGCCTACTATCCTCAGAAACGTAAAATGATTGGCTAGAATCTAGTGTCTAGTGATCTAGTGCCATCATGGCACCAGATACCGGTACCCATCCCTAGTTAAGACTGCCAGGAGGATTGTTGGTGCCCCTCTCTTAACACTGGAGCAGATCTACAAACAGTCCTGCATACGCAGAGCTATCTCCATCATCAGAGACCCCCACCACCCCTCTCATGGCCTGTTCTCCCTCCTGCCGTCTGGCAAGAGGTACAGGAGCATCAGCTGCAGAACCACCAGGATGCTGGGAGGGTTCTTTACACAAGCCATGAGACTGATAAATGGACTGTGCCCCCTCCCCACCCACACAGTCATTCACACAGCTACACTGTAAGATCCACAAGCAGTCTGTATTGCCCCTATATACACACGCACGCACACACACATATACAATACACTCCCCAGATACACACACTACCTAATTTAACAATCCCATTCTGTGAAAGGACTGCTGCTATCTACCCAAACGAATGTGCACACACAGAGGACTCGTAGCCCCCACGCCTGCCTGCTTTCCCAGCACACGTGCTGCTGAACTACAGGACGAGAAGCTGCTTTTAGCTGCTTTTCATGAATATACTGTATATGCAGTGTTGGGGAGTAACGGAATACATTAGGCCTAGATTTGGACGCCCCTGACTTAGGGAGTAGTTGACCCCCCTCAGGCCCCGAGGATGCTGCTCTGATGAGACTCACCACAACTGGAGAATAGAAGTGTGGAAAAACATCACCTGGTCTGAAAGGGGAGCTGAACGGCTGCTCTGCAGCAAACGAGGCTAGCTGCCAGGCCACGCCGGGCTCCACCACCAGCTAACGAGGCTTGCTGCCAGGCCACGCCAGGCTCCACCACCAGCTAACGAGGCTAGCTGCCAGGCCACGCCAGGCTCCACCACCAGCTAACGAGGCTAGCGGCCAGGCCACGCAGGGCTCCACCACCAGCTAACGAGGCTAGCTGCCAGGCCACGCCAGGTACCAAAAAAAAAAAAAAAAAGCCAGCGAGGTAAATTGCTAGGACAGGCCGGGTTTTGGCAACCCTCAAAGGTGGGTCGCAACCAGCGGGCCTTAAAGCCGTTAAGATGCCGCCTAAGAGGAGCACCGTTAATGAGGAGGAACTGGAGGACATAAAGAAATCCCTAAACTTTATGTCAGAAGAAATAACAACAATTTCAAAACAACAAAAACTGATACTTAATTTGATGGATGATATTAAAGAACTAAGAAGGCAGAGCGAGGAAAAGGACAAGAAGATTGCTATGCTGGAAGGACGGGTGTCAGATCTGGAACAATATTCAAGAGTAAATGATGTGATAGTGACAGGACTGGAAACCAAGCATCAGACATATGCGAGGGTAGCAGCATCAGAGAGAGGGGAGCCACACAGTTCTCTAAGATACTGGAAAAACTTTTCATAAAAAGATTTGACAGTTTTGTGGAAAAATATGAATTAATGACAGAGAGTCAGTATGGGTTCAGAAGCAACAGATCAACAGCTTTGGCATTAATAGATTTAATGGAAAAGATAACGGAATGTATGGATAATAAGAGGTATGCGCTCGGCGTTTTCTTAGACCTAAAGAAGGCATTTGATACGGTTAATCATGAAATTCTATTAAAAAAACTGGAAAAGTACGGGTTTAGGGGAGTGGTTTTGGAATGGTTAAAAAGCTATGTTGGGAATAGGCAACAATATGTACAAATAAATGAATATAAATCTAATTTGATGGATATAGCTTGTGGAGTACCTCAAGGTTCAGTACTGGGTCCAAAAATGTTTATTATGTACTTAAATGATATCTGCAGAGTATCGGAGATTTTAAAGTTTGTAATATTTGCAGATGACACCAATATACTGTGTTCAGGTGTGGAATTGCCACAGGTTTTGGAGATGATCACACAGGAATTAACTATATTAAAGAAGTGGTTTGATATAAATAAATTATCATTGAATCTAGATAAAACCAAATTTATGTTGTTTGGAAACCAAAAGAGAAACATCAAAGTAGAAATATGTGTTGACAATGTATATTTAGAAAGAGTAAATGAAATAAAATTTCTTGGTGTGATCATTGACCACAAGCTCTGTTGGAAGCCACATATTACTTATGTTCGGGGGAAACTGGCACGGGGCATTGCCGTCCTGGGGAAAGCAAAGCATATGCTGGATCAGAAAGCACTGCACATATTATACTGTGCTTTACTACTGCCATATATGAGCTACTGTGTAGAGGTCTGGGGAAATACATACAAAAGTAACACACAAACAATAACTGTAATACAGAAAAGGGCCATTAGATTAATAAATAATGTGGGGTACAGGGACCATACAAATGCACTCTTTGTCAAAATGCAAGCTATTAAATTCCAAGACTTGGTGAAGCTTAAAACAGCGCAAATAATGTATAAAGTAAGAAATAAATTGCTTCCAAAAGAAATCTGTAAATTGTTCATAGAAAGAGAAGGTGGGTATAACTTAAGAGGGAAATGGAATTTAAAAATACAAAGTGCTAGAACAACTTTAAGAACTATGTCTATCTCAATTGCAGGAGTTAAATTATGGAACAGTCTAACAGAAGAAATAAAAGAAAGTAAAAACATAAAACAGTTTAAAGTAAAATATAAAAACCTGATTTTAAATAAGTATAACAATGAAGAAAACGGGGTTAACCCAGGACGGTAATGTTGCTGGTAATGGTGTTGTGGTTCTTTTTTGGGGTTTTTTTTGTTTTGTTTTGTTTTGTTTTGGTTGTTTGTTTTTCCATAATTTGTGCATCTGCAAATATAAACCTTCTGTTTTTTTTCATATGAAAGAAACTATACCCTGGTGGGGATTGCTAATTTCTTGTTTTTGATTTATGTATGTTTTGTTTTGTTTTGCTTTGCTTTTGTTTCATATGTTGTTTGTTTTAATTTAAGAAAATTTATGAATGAGAGGTAAAACTTGAGGGGGTAGGGACAAATAAGTGAATACTTCTACCTACTCCTTTTCAAACAAATAATGGAATAATATATTGTAATGATTGTGAAGGCTCATGTTTGAAATGTTTGAAATAAAAATGAACTGAACTGAACTGAACTGAATGTGACTTGAGTTTTTTTTAGAACTTAGATTTTATGCTATTTATGTATCCATAACTATTGTTGCAATTCATTACTGCCTTTTTTACTGCTCTTTTTAAACATTCTTTTAAACTGTATTTATTCTGTTTAAACTGTATTGCTTATTGCACTGTAGAGGCTGGTGAGAAACAGTATTTCGTCCCTAATAGTCCTGGGTGAGTTAAGACAATAACAGTCAGGTGGTAGCAGTTAAGAGAAAGCATTCAACACACCAACATTAAGTCAGGTTTCACAAATGAAAAAGGAGTCCAGTTTCAGAGGTTTATGAAGTCATTCAGGATGAAATTCCTGTTTGCAGTAGATCTAGCATTTACCAGGGCCTGAGCATTTGACTTAACCCACTCTAGGAGACAAAGATTCTCATGGTTTATGCCACCACAGCAGAGGTGAGGTGCAAAGGATCAGAGCAGCTGGAATCGCACTTAGATACCAACAACCAGTACCAACCAGGTACCAACAGGGTCCCTGACACGCCAGGTTAATAACTGGTGTGAGAGGGGTTCAGATCTGGGCAGAACATATTGAAGACTTACTTTCAAAGCCCTTTATAACCTTTTTCCTCCATATTTATCTGATCTTCTCTATACATACTCTGGACTACAAATTCTCTTTCTACTTTTACATCCATCCATACATCCATCCATCCATCTTCTTCCACTTTATCCGGAGCCGGGTCGCGGGGGCAGCAGCCTAAGCAGAGAAGCCCAGACCTCCCTCTCCCCAGCCACCTCCTCCAGCTTATCTGGGGGAACACCAAGGCGTTCCCAGGCCACCCGAGTGATATAATCTCTCCAGGGTGTCCTGGGTCTGCCCCGGGTAGGACATGGCCTGAACACCTCACCCAGGAGGCACCCAGGAGGCATCCTTGTCAGATGCCCGAACCACCTCAGCTGGCTCATTTTGATGTGGAGGAGCAGCGGCTCTACTCTGAGCTCCTCCCGGATGGCTGAACTCCCTATCTCTAAGGGAGAGGCCAGCCACCCTTCGGAGGAAGCTCATTTCCACTGCTTGTATCTGCGATCTTGTTCTTTCGGTCACTACCCACCGCTCGTGGCCATAGGTGAGGGTAGGGATGTAGATCGACCGGTAAATTGAGAGCTTCGCTTTTACACTAAGCTCTCTCTTCACCACGACAGACCGGTGCAGCGTCGGCATCATCAACAGAACCACATCATCCGTTAAAAGCAGAGATGAGATTCTGAGGCCACTTAAGTGAAAGCCCACTGCCACTTGGCTGCGCCTAGAAATCCTGTCCATAAAAATTATGAACAGAATCAGTGACAAAGGGCAGCCCTGGCGGAGCCCATCACCCACCGGGAACAAGTCCGACTTATTGCCGGCAATGCGAACCAAGCTCTTGCAACGGTTGTATAGGGATCGAATGACCCATAGCAATGGGCCAGACACCCCATACTCCCGTAGCACCTCCCACAGGACACCCAGAGGGACACGGTCGGATGCCTTCTCCAAGTCCACAAAACACATGTAGAATGGTTGGGCGAACTCCCATGCGCCCTCAAGTATCCTTGCGAGGATAAAGAGCTGGTCCAGTGTTCCACAACCAGGACAAAAACCCCATTGTTCCTCCTGTATCCGAGGTTCGACTAGCGGATGAACTCTCCTTTCCAGCACCCTGACATAGACTTTCCCAGGGAGGCTGAGGAGTGTGATCCCCCTGTAGTTGGAACACACCCTCCGGTTCCCCTTCTTAAAGATGGGGACCACCACCCCAGTCTGACAGTCCAGGGGTACTGCCCCTGCTCTCCTATGAAACATTGTAGAGGTGTGTCAACCAGGACAGCCCTTCAATGTCTAGAGCCTTCAGAAACTCGGGGCGGACCTCATCCACACCAGGGGCTCTGCCACCAAGGAGTTGTTTAACTGCCTCAGTGACCTCGCCCCCGGAAATTAGCAGGTCATCCCCCTCATGCCCAAGACTCTGCTTCCCCCTCAGAAGGCATGTCAGTGGGTTTAAGGACGTCCTCGAAGTATTCCTTCCACCGCCCAACTTTTATATCACATCTTAAAACCCAGCTATTCAGAATTGCATATTCGTCATCATGACTCGTTCTTAGTCTGTTTTTATCTTGATTAACTTTTATTTTGTTGTACAAATGTAAGGTGACCTTGAGGGTCTTTAAAGGTGAGTATAAATTAAATGTATTATTATTATTATTATTATTAATATTATTATTATAAAAAAGAGATTTAATAATTTCAAATGAAAGGGGTTTTGGTTTAATCAGTAGGCCGCTATTTTTACCATTACATCTATGACAGCGCTGCCGCAGCAGGGGTGTGCAAGTTTGGAACAGGTTGTCTTGTTTGTTTCTCCAAGTCCTTATTTATTAAAGAATTGACATAGAAGCAGAAATCAAGCAATACTTAGCAATCATAAACCAGAAGAGACCTGGCATTTCTTGTTATAAGTGTCAGAAACAGGAAAAAAAATGAACACAGCTGACAGCACCCAGACTTTGGGTCGTGTTAGATATATATCCTTCAAGCTTGGGTCCTCTACCAGAGGTATGGGATGTGGAGCATATTGTGCAGTATCTTTGCTGTTCTTAGGACTGCACTCTTCTAGACAGTTATCTCGGACTTCTTTCCTTAGATCACCTTTAGCCACTTGCCCAGTTTGTGGGTTACTGCCCAAGTGCTCAGATTATCATGGGGACAACTTTTGCCTTCGCCCTCCACTTCTTAAGCTTATCTCTCAGGCCTTGATATTTCTCCAGTTTCTCGTGTTCCTTCTTCCCATTTAGCTCACTCCTCCTCCTCCTCTTCAGGACTTGCATTAGAGGTGGCAGCTTTCCCAGTGGCTGTGGAATTCCTAGGTTTGTTTAGTTATCCTTGATCTATTCAATTCCATTCAATTTTATTTTTACAGCATCAAATCACACCAACAGTTGCCTCAAGGTGATTTATATTGTAAGCTAAACCCTACAATAATACACAAAGAGAAAACCCTAAGTGATATGGGGTGATATGGTACTATAAGGTCATTAAGATAAGATCAGCCCGATTATTTGCCCAAGGAGTGGATTCAAATGCAGACACACTGGGAAACTATTTACAAAGACTTTATTTAACTGAGATAATCACAAGGGAAAGGGGATTTGGGGAAGAGATAACTACGGGAACAAGATGGTGACAGGTCATTCACGGAGGGGGAGAGTAGCAACAAGGAAGGGAGGAACAAGGGAGGGTGTGCAAGAAGATGGAGGATCAGTCATTATAATGAGGTAAGGAGCAGCTACCAGAAGGAATTTTGCTGGTGAGTTTTGTTCTCTTTACTTGCAGGTAGAAAACTCTTGGAAGAGGAAGTCTGTGGAAGTGTCCAAGGGCAGAGAGAGTGGCAGCCCAGAGGGCAGAGAAGCAGGCAGGAGGTCAATACAGGAGAAATCTGCTCTCTCTTTCTAGTCCCTGTCAGGACGCTTGCTGCAGCATTTTGGATTAACTGAAGGCTTTTCAGGGAGTCTTTAGGACATTCTGATAATAATGAATTACAGTCGTCCAGCCTGGAAGTAATAAATGCATGAACTAGTTTTTCAGCATCACTCTGAGACCGGATATTTCTAACTTTAGAGATGTTGTGCAAATAGAAGAAAGCAGTCCTACATATTTGTTTAATATGTGCATTGAAGGACATGTCCTGGTCAAAAATGACTCCAAGGTTCCTCACAGTGTTACTGGAGGCCAAGGTAATGCCATCCAGAGGAAGAATCTGCTTAGATACCATATTTCTAAGCTTTTCAGCGCCGAGTACAATGACCTCAGTTTTATCTGGGTTAAGAAGCAGAAAGTTAGCGGCCATCCAGGTCTTTATGTCTTTAAGACATTCCTGCAGTTTAACTAATTGGTGTGTGTTATCTGGCTTCATGGACAGATAGAGCTGGGTGTCATCTGCATAGCAGTGAAAATGTATGCTATGTCTTCTAATGATGCTGCCTAAGGGAAGCATGTATAATGTAAACAGAATTGGTCCTAGCACGGAACCCTGTGGAACTCCATAATTAACCTCAGTGTGTGAAGAGGACTCTCCATTTACATGCACAAATTGGAGTCTATTAGATAGATATGATACAAACCACTGCAGTGCAGTACCTGTAATACCTACAGCATGTTCTAATCGCTCTAACAGGATATTATGGTCAACAGTATCGAATGCTGCACTAAGGTCAAGAAGGACAAGCACAGAGATGAGTCCACTGTCAGAGGCCATAAGAAGATCATTTGTAACCTTCACTAAAGCTGTTTCTGTGCTGTGATGAGCTCTGAAACCTGACTGAAACTCTTCAAGCCATTCCTCTGCAGATGATCTGTTAGCTGTTTGACAACTACTCTTTTAAGAATTTTGATATGAAAGGAAGGTTGGAGATTGGCCTATAATTAGCTAAAACAGCTGGGTCTTGTTAGAGATGAGTTGATCATATTTAAGATTGAAGCATTAATTAATGGCAGGACTTCTTTGAGCAGTTTTGTAGGAATGGGGTCTAAAAGACACGTTGATGGTTTGGAGGAAGTAATTATTGAAGTTAACTCAGAAAGATCAATTGGAGAAAAAGAGTCTAAATGAATATCAATGGTACTAAAAGTATCTGTAGATAATATTACATCTGTGGGATGATTATTGGTAATTTTTTTCTTAATGATTGATGAATGATGAATTTTATTCGTGAACTTGTAATTGGCTAAAAATAACTTAGTCTACTGGTGAGAGGGACGTTGTTAGCTTTCTACATTCCAGCACATCAAAAGCTTCAGAAGCTTTCCGCTCACCACAGCATCAGCACCACGGAAATACACGGATACATCCGTAGACTCGAGACAGAATTCACAATGCGTTTTTGGGACTTTCAGTTGTATGGACCAATGTTTTCTTTTCTGACCAAACCAGAAATCTTTAATGAGCAGCTAGATTTGTCTCACATTAACTGGCTGATTTAATGCCAGTTAATGCAACATCGAAGCAGCTGGAATCGACAGCTGTGCATGTTCTTTTGTTTGTTTTTTGTTTTGTTTTTTTTGTTTTTTTGTGTCCCGTTTGGATCTTCAGCATCAGAATTGTTGTCTTAAGGCCAAGAAAGATGCCAAGCGGATTTATTTTACCAAGTGGATCATCATGGCCATATTGGTCCATTTGATTGACCTTTATTATAATTATGAATTTATTTTATTTTCGGTTGCTACAAACGGGACAGACATTACTGGGGGATAGGACAGGGAGAAAGAATGAAAGAAAGAGAGGGAGAGAAAGAAAACCAGAGGGGAGAAGAGACGGTGAGAAAGGGGGAAGAAAGAAAGAAAAACAAAACACCTGGATCACCTGTATGGAGGAAAAAAACAGAAGAGAAAGCAAACAAAAAAAGAGCAACATAATAAAAACAGCACCATCACAATAAACTAGCTAGCAGTAGATAACAGTAGATACTAAATATTAAACGATATTGTGCAGCACGCAAGATAGACAGCGCACATTGTCACCTGCTGGACATCACTACTTGACGAGTTTAACTGATTCAGAACATTGCAGAGGCCTTATTGACAGTATTTGGCTCTACATGTCTGTGTGAGCAGATCTTCTCTCACATGAGTCCTCAGGTAGCCTCTGAATGTTGGACACTCGGAGACCAGTGTCTCTGAGTGGGAGACCAGAGATCACATTAACATGTGTATTAACAAACATGCCATATTGGTTCAGTTTTTTTTTCTTATCATTGTTGTGAGGAGACCATAAATAGCATTTGCATTTTCTGTTGTGCAGTTCATTTGCTGTTATGGATAAAAAGTTTCTTTTTTTTGTTTCGAAATAGCTGATAACTATTTGCTGATAGCTGCAAACATCTGTGAACAAATATAATTCTATGAAGTTGTTCTATATAGTGTGTAACTGTTAATATAGAGCGTTATTAAATGTATTGCTAATGCACTCATATGGCACACTGGCTTCTGAGGAAATTTTAGATGGCGCTCGTCATCAGAAAGGTTGCCGACCTCTGTCTTACAGTTTGATTCAGTCTTTCCTAAATTACTCCAAATGTCCCTGTGTCCTCCTTTTCCTTTCCCTAGGTAAAGCTACCAGTCTTTTTCTCAAGACTCATATGATTTGCACACAGTGGAAACAGTTTCAGTTGCAGGACCAGACTTCAAGTTCTTGATATTTAACAATCTTAAAATTATTAATAAACTAATGGATTAATAATTAATCCATTCTAGTGTAAATAGCTTTCACAGGTTACTCCAGCCCTTTAAATCTAACAGACTCTTGAGGCCTATTTTTCAGGTCCCAAAAATGAACCCAGTTAATTACCAAGTGCACCGACTAAGAAAGGCGCTGCAATAACAGGTGTGGCTGTTCTTATCAGAGGTGGCAGGGAGACACCTAGACTGTGAGGTAGTTAGAACTGGGGGACCCCTCTCACGCACATTGGCTCCATCTGAACTCTGCATTGCGTGCTAGGTAACACTCATAGGATCAAAGATTAGGACTTAAAACAGAGAGCTGATCTAGACTCCCTGTATTGGGGTGCTGGTCCTGCAGAGTGACACACTCTTTGTTATTTGGACATATAACTCTTGATGCTCTGCCACTATTCAGAAAAAACAAACAACTGAGGCTATCTGTAAAGAATATTAAAAACCACAGTATCACTGTAGTCATATTAAAACAGAACTTGGGCAGAGTATTGATTAAGTAGACACCATGAATATAAATTATTCACACTGATAATCCTGGAAAGTGTTTCAGTAAAGGATGAGCAAAGGTCACATGCATTAATAACATTTTTACACTTACATTATAGCATCAAAATATAGTATAGAAGGCATCTACAATCTATTTGTAAAAAGAAGACGAAGAGAACCCCATTGAATACTGATATTATTTCATTTCAGGGCTTTTGCTGCCATTGATTACAATGTTTCATTCTGCAGTGTTTCTCTCAATTTGCTTATGTGCACAGTTTTTCAGCAACATTAACTTTCCCATCTTACATAATAATTGGGAATGCCTACCTACTCTCATGGACATCATCAGATTTTCAGCCAACCCACAAGTCTGTGGATTTTAAATTTAATTTGCCTAATGCTGCATTGTGCACACTTGATCTAATCATTGGGCATTAACAAATGTTTACTGTTATGCTGTTTCCAACCCCAATATCATAATAATATGGAAATTGATAATTATTCTGTCATACACACAGCTTCCAGCAGACATGGCTTTATTGAATACCTCAGAAGGATGTGGGTATCTTTCAGAAACAATTTACCTAATATTGCTTTTCTCCCCTCAGATTATTTGTGTGGGCCTGGGGCAATATTAGATTGAAATGTTAGAGTATTGGGTTTGAAAAGGGTTAGGGCTGCAGCTGGATGTTAAAATTTGTCACAGCGAGTTGACTTCACATCACAGGGTTGAAGTCAGTGCACGATAGACAGTCTGCACAGTGCCTTTTTATTACTCCAAAGCCTCATGTTCAGCATGTTCAGGAAAACTGGAAAAAGTGTTAAGTTTTATATTGTGTTATGTACATAGTACCAGTAGACTAAGACAGTTGGGTCAGGGAGGAGTAGCTATCTGCCCCAGTCAGCTAGAGGCTGAAGGCAAAGAGAGGAGAGACATGACAGAAAAATGGGTTTTGTCAGTTAATATGCTAGCTATAAGCCTCTTTTAATCATGGAAATGAGTCTGAAAGCCATGAAACTCAACTGGTTAATATTTGGTTAATCTCCCATTCCAGGTTATCTTCTCATGCACCTCTTGACATTTTGGTGCTGGATAATCTAGTGTATCAAAACTGGGACTTTTTAGCTTTTAGTATTCTGGAAAAGGCACGAGGAGGCCTGAAGATTGTGTTCATGTAAAAAAAAAGTTTTAATGAACTACAGAAATGTATTTCAGGACATTACAACATAATCTCCAAAAGTTGATTCTGTTCATCTGGACGTAGCGTTTTGTGGGAGAAACATTCCGTCACTCATCCAAGTGACTTCTTCAGTCTCAGCTGACTGCAGGCTTCCCCAATCTTATAAACACACTCTAAAAAGTAATTCATCAGGCCTTTTACCACCACTTGATTAAAACCATGGTTGCAAGATAAAAAAAAAATCAAATTAAGATAGACGTACTAAGTTGCAAACTTTATTTTTTGGGTTGTGTTGAATTAATAATTTTGGTAATTACATCAAATTCATTTTGTATGTAATATGAAATTAAATCCCAATATTAATGTGTTCAAAACAAAATTCAAGTTGCAATTACTCAAAGAAATTGAGTAATTGCAACTTGAATGGAGAAAAAATGACTTATTTTTTCTCCATTGTAACCTCTGATTTCAAGTTCCCTCCCCACTTAACGTGCCCGGGCAAATTCACATATTAATATTGTGCTTGCATGGCTTGCAAGCTTATGTAAAAGAAATTTCAAGGTAAGTAACATTTAATTTACAAATAACAGTTCTACTAAAGCAAAGCATTTGTGTTAGTCACATTGGTGATGTTATGCTGATACAATATGCACTACCACATGTAGCTAATGCTAGCCATTCTAAACTTTAGCACAGGAGTGGATAAGACTTATAAAGTTTCTTTTGACAAAAGTCTTTAGCTAGAGAGTGCTGCTGTGGCTAGGAAAAGCATGGTTGGAGTTTTGCTACACAATGCAATCTAATTTCGATCAGAAATTATGACCTTTTTTAGGCTGACTTTAATTTTGGTTAAAAAGAAAAAAAGAAGAAGCCTTTAAGCTGTGAATAGCTTTGTCAGAGGGATAACCATAGAAACGTTTTTTTCTGTCTGGCTCACTTATTTTATGTCTTTATAAAACTTGCATAACAAGACGCCATAAATAATATTACATTTTATTGTGGTTACTATTGTGGTACAGCTTAAAGTAAGTATTGTTCTTGTTCTTAAAAGTTGTATCTATCTTTATTACTTTTTCTAACACATCAGGTTGTGGGAAATATTGTTAATGTGATTCCGACAGCATCATTCTGGCATAGGCTATGTGAACCTACCTACTTGACATTAAGACTTTACGTAAGCAGTTTGTACATAGTATGATTATCTAGGTCATTAGTAGTTTGTTAAATTAGTACACATTTTTACAAAATGGGCTGGGTGTGCAAAATGTGTACATTTGGAACCACTACAAAAAAAGGGCTGCTAAAACATTATAGATTACGCCATGGTTATGGAGGGGGATGTCTCCCATGTCTTCACCAAGATTGTATTTGTTCCTTCAAAACTTGGGGTAGCCTTAGATCACATTTATCAAGAAATCCCTCTCAGGAAACTCAGGAACGAGTCAGATCTGCAGAAACTGTCTTTCACTTGCCACAGAAAAACATTTTTTTTGAGCACCTTGGTCGACATTTGAAAAAACACGAAACTGTCATTTGTGTATTTAAAAACTGCAATTTCAGCACTAATGTTTATAAAACATTTGCCTCCCACAGAAGCTGAAAGCATACTCCTCATTCACTGCAAGACTTCAAGGAAAACCTGTTAAAAAGGTATGCATGTTCTTCAAACACAGAAGATTGTAGTAATATGGATGTTCAGGATGGGGAATTATCGATTACCAATGATGGTCAAGGTAACAATGATGATGTGAGAGGTCTACCAAAACATGGCATTATTGTTTATAAAACTGGAGAGCAAATTTAATGTATCTAACAAGTGTATTGATGAGATTATTGAGGAGTTACACTTTATCACCGAAACAGCATCAGGCTCCCTCATAAAAGAAATTTTAGTCCTGTCTGAGGAAGAACGATTGTGAGATAGATGAATCTGTTGTGTCAGATATGGTGACAGAGCTTTGTGAGGCCAACCCCTTGACCTCCACCTTGTGTAGTGGTGGTCCACTTTCTTCTGCCTACAAGAGAAGAGCGAAAAACTCACTTATCGCTCCACAAAGCAGCAAAAAGCATCGTACAAAGCCCCACAAAGCAGCTAAAGAACTACACACTCACACTGTTATAGAGTCGGACTCTTTGAAACTTACTTGGTGTTTCTTATTGCGTGTAGCATTAGCCTCGAATCCCGTCGATCGTCATTCATCGAGGAGAAAAGACAGACAGCTAATCCACCGGCCCGATGACGAATTCTCACGTCTCAGGACTTTACTGCAGGACGCTGACGTCAGTCTTCCAGCGTGTCTCCTGTCGACTCCAGGGATCCAGCTCGGAAGGACCAATTAATGATAGGTTTGTAGCATAAACCTATTCGCTGGGATGTTCAAGACAATTCAGTAGGCAAAGTTCTTCATGTTTCTCGTGCACGGGAGAGAACTGGACAAACGCCGTTCCTTTGCTCGACCCCAGTTGCTCTCGTCCGCTCCCTCGTAACACTGCTCTTTTATTGAGGTTACATGAATATACATAGGTTCATTAACATATGACGTCTACATACAAACAAAGAGTACCTTACCTGAGCGTTGTGTAATTATGTGTGTGTGTGTGTGTGGGGTCAGAGTGTGACCCCATAAAGACTTCCCTAAACCTGCTGGTCTGGAAGTCCAGCAGTTCATCTAAACAAAAGGCACTTAGCCTAAAACAGATATAGATACGTTTATCCTACCATGAAACAATAAGAGAAGGTACAACCTCTCCCATGCTCACAGGATGTGGGTGTGAATGCCAGAACACTCTGGAATGCACACAAAGTCTTTGCAGACTCCTAAGGATCAGACCCCTATTAATATGACATCGACTATAAACTCTAAGCATATATGAGTAAATATTTCTAAGCATAAATGACAATCAACAATACAAATCTCAAATTCTCATACACAAATATTTTTGAATGCAACAGTAAATAACAGAAAGACGACTCCAACATTACAGAATAAATTTTTTTTTAAATTAAATAATGAATGTGGTGGATTATCAGTTTAAAGCAAGTTTATCTCTAATGCTTCAAAAACAACAGGTTTCTTTTAAAGATAATCTTGGTGAAGTCTGACATTTGCTTGGAATAATGGTTGCAGTTTCCTATAGCAGAGTATTTAACTGGTCCGGCTTTTCACAAGTGGCTCATTTAAAGAGTATGGGAAAAAAAAACAATCAGTAATAGTGGGCCATTTTGATGTTGTCCATTTTACTATTGTGGTTCATACAGATTTAGCTGTTCCTCTTTAACTAATGTATTAGAGCATTCATTAATGCAATATAACTAATTGTCTGCAAGATTTAATTCTTCTGTTTGTGTCATCTACAGATAAAGGAAGAGTTCAAGAGAATAACCACTGTAAGCCTGGAATCCACGTTTATGGCTAAACTGGACCATTTCACCCCAAAACTGATGGATGCCGTTTCATCAAGGGGAGGAGCTAAAGGAGCGAGAATCAGGCAGATCAAGGACATGCTTCTTGAGGTATGATAACTATTTAGACTTTGTGTTGCACTTTGTGTTCGCTTTGAAATGCACTTTGTTCGCAGTCACCCGTATAGTTTATACTCATACTTTATCTATTTTTTTCTTGAATAGCACAATACAATCAAAATAGAGAAGTAGCCATCCACTGCCTTATCACATACCTTGGAGAGAAGGAAGAAAACCTTTTCATGGAGTTTGGTGTAAGTAATTCAGCATCTTAAACACAAATAAATCCACACTGATCACAGTGTAAATTTAAGGTCACACCCTGACCAATAATATCATAGCAATGGCCTATTCAGCTTAGGTGTTGGGCATGGCAAACGGCTCCTTGAACAATTCAACTAATGATTGTAGCGTCCTGATGCATGCTCTATCGTCCAGAAAAGTAAATCTCCAAAAGTTGATTCTGTTCATCTGGACGTAGCGTTTCGTGGGAGAAACGTTTTAATCACTCATCCAGGTGACTTCTTCAGTCTCAGCTGACTGCAGGTTTTAATCTTATAAACAGTACATTTGCATAATGACTGAAACCAGCCCACTTCAGTGCGAAACGTTTCTCCCACAAAACGCTACGTCCAGATGAACAGAATCAACTTTTGGAGATAATGATTGTAGCGTTTCACTTAATCATTTCAGCTAATCCGATATGTCAAAGCTAATAATTATTTATATGTTCAGTTTGAGTTTATTGTTTTCCTTAGTTTTACTTTCTAAATTGAGGACCAAAGCTGGCATAGTGTTGTTTAGTTTTCTTAAACACAAACTAGAATGTTGTCTTTAGGCCTACACAAGTGAACCTCACATTAAACAAGTAAATTCCATGTTAGAAATCGATTTAGGTAGAGCAGGTCAAACTGGTCATAGAGCATGTTGTTCATATCGTGTGGTTAAAAAAAATCAAAACAAAACAAAAACATGGGATGTGTTTTTATTGATTTGTCTTATGATACGGTGATTTTGTCTCATGCTTATTGATACATCCTATTTGGGTCAGTGTGTGTGTGTGTGTGTGTTTGTTTGTGTGCACTGATCTTCTGAATTATTAAGATTCAGTAAGGATAAAAGTCCAATCTATAATCAACTAACCTAGTTTTTAAATGTGCTTTACAAGGACACAGAAGAATTTGAGGCCAACCTAGAAAGGCAGGTGATGAAATCATCAGTGACCGGTATACCCCTGGATCTGACCACAAGACTGCAAACATTGTGGTGAAGGGAACAAAAGTCCGGGAGGGCCCGGATATCCCAAGTTGCTGTGCGTTACTCATGGGCATAATATATGCTCTCAATCTGAGCTATTGCAAGGAACTGAAATATACTTTCGAAGTTTTTCAGAAGCTGTTCGTTGACCTTGATGGACTGAGAGCCAGTGCAAAATTCTCAAGAAAAGTATTTTCTAAATATGTCACTTGTTTTTAGCACTAAGAAATTTTATTTAGATTGTGTTGCTTTGTATTTGGAAGTCCACTGGGACTGGCTGGCAGACCCTGAACTTCATCAGGTAACAACATGATGAGCGGTCAGGCTGCAGCCTCCGTTTCCACTTGTTCTTGCAGTCACCTTAACGATCGCTTTAAAGTCCCTTTGTGCTGGTTTTCATCTTTGCTGTGTGTTACATTAGATAACAGGTTAACCACTGGACTAGTCAATGACTGCTGAATGGATTCTATGATGTTACGAGCACCATAACGTTCTCAGTTCTTCAGCCAGCAGACAAGGGTCAGTTTTGACCCATGTGGATCACATTTCTTTCTCATAATGCTCCTGTATTCTTATCAGGCTATTGAGTTTTAGTTAAGTAAGTCAGTATTTCTGCGCTGTATCTTTAAGCTGAGCAGAAACTAGTCAAGGCTGCACATTCAGCTTGAAATGTTTAGTTCATATCTACGAGAACACACTATGAATGCAACTGACAAAGAATAATATTGACACCCCCCCCCCCCCTATTTAGCTCTTTTCCTGAAAGCACATTTTTTGGAATACACATTAGTTAGTGATTTGGACACATTTTCATCCTTCATATATCAGCAGCCAAAGTCACAGCAGACAAAACTGAACATCTTCTGAGAACTGTCAAAGACTACACAGGGCTTATTGTTCTGTTGTTTCTCGGTAAACACAGGCCAGCTGTCACAGAGGAGTTGACAAACACTTTTTAAATTCCCTTCAGTTCACTTCCCACATGCAGTATGTGCAGTTAAACAAATCCTTGGTTGGGTGAGGAACAATATCTGATTGATTAGATGAGTTTAGGCCAAATTGCATGCACAGTTTAATGTGAGATACTGTTCATCTTTCTGAGATATTTCATTATATATATATTTACTTAGCTCTTTGAAACACAGGCAACAGGGAAAGCTTCTGGCTTTGCTTTGATTTTATGTCTGGGCTTTCATAATAAATATTATATAAACTCTAAAAACATTATAATAACTGTATATATGCACTCCTAGATCTATTTTTGTTCAGTTTCCTTTACTTTTACTGGCTTTTACACTCAGACACACATTCCTTTTGTTCTTGTCATGATCTGTGCGAGTGTCTGGGTTTTTTCAGTGTGGCCCTGCCATCCAGGTCCTTCGGGGCCTTCAGGGCGGGGTTTCCAGTTCTCACCTGCTGTGGCCACTTGCAAGCCATCAAACAGCAATCAGCTGACCAGTATTTAAAACCAGCGCTGACTTCCACTCTTTGCCAGACTGTCTGCTACCCCATAGTGGTAGCTCGGGAACTTGGGAACTCGGGACAATTACTCACCTGCAGTAGCCTCACGGACACTAGACTTTCCAGATTGCTCATCTGAAAAGAGTCTGCTGGCTCTGCTCCGTCTCCTGGAAACACTCATGGAAGCCACATCTGCCCAACCTTCTGCCCACCACTCACCTCGGGATCACTCAACATGCCTTCTTCTCTGTTTCTTGGACACTCGCTTGGCTACCCTCCCCAGGCCTTGGTTCTACCAGCCCGACAAATAAGCACTTTCTCAGTTATCATCTGTCACCTGGCTGTTATTTCCTGTTCCTCCTCTTATCTCCCCCTTATTCTGCTTTCAGTGGCTGTGACACCTGAGAAACTCACCTAAGTCCCCTACCCCAGTACTCTTTCTGAAACAAAGCTTTGTTTACTGAGTAAACCTGTTGGTTCATTGAGTCTGATTTTGGGTCCTGTCCACACACTGGCCCTGTGACCTGTGACAGTTCTGGTATGTCAGGCAGTGTTTACAATAGTATTCTGCTTCCCTTCTCTCTTTCCTATGGTGTTGTCCTCCTGTGATCAGCTATTAGCCACCTGTACTGACTAAATCTCCTCCATTACAAGCGAGAAACATCCAACTTTTTTTGCCTTGAGTATGTAATTTTATTGTAACCAGCAGATCATCATGACAGACCGGTACAGCTTCCGCATCACTTGCAGACTGGGGGAGCCAGGGAACGAACCACCAACCTTCCAATCAGAAGAGGACCTGCTCTGCCTCCTGAGCAACAACCACCCTCCTGTCACTTGTGAACAAGACCCCAAGATACTTAAACTCGTCCACTTGGGGCAGGAACTCATCCCTGACCTGCAGTGGGCGCTCCACATTTTTCTGAAGCTGCTGCATTAAGCTGCAGCTGCAAGGTGGTTGGTGTCTGTCGTAGTGGTAACTGTCAGGGAAGTGTTTGAGGTTTTTAAAGCAGTTGTGATGTTTAATAGTGGAGCTGATGAAAGGCAGATTAGAGATTTTTACACTGTGATAAGTATAAAGCTTCATAAAAGCCTTTAAATTGTTTATTTATGTGTTGTGGACTATGAGTAATGTTCCCATTAGAATGCTTTATAGATTAAATAGTTTTCTTTCTTTCTTTAGGTTTAACTGATTAGCAAGAAATTTCACAGCTTTATTACCATGTTCAAAGTTCTCCAAACACAGCCTTTGCATCAAAAATGTTCTTCTCTCATTAATTGTTTTATTTAATTCTGTTTTTAGTTTTTTCAGGTTGCTAATTATAAGTTCTTGTGGCAAGGCAGCAAATGCAGATTCTAGTGACAAGATTGTTCTATTTCAGATCGAAGCGTTTTTACCTTCTTTTTCTTATTCAAACAGTAGGATAGTGTTTTGCCACACATTACTACCTTTCCTGTTTCCCATAGAACACATGGTGATATTCCAGGTAGGTCATTATTATCTAAATACACTGCCCATGCACTGTGTCCTGGCTGTAGCTTAGGAGGTAAGCAGCTTACCTGCTAATCAGAAGGTTGGTGGGTTGAACCCTGGCTGCTCCAGTCTACATACCACATATCCTTGGGCAAGATACTAACCCCTAATTTGCTCTCTGATGCATCCATCTGAGTGTGAATGGTGGATAGCATCAAAAAAGTGTTTGTGTGAATCAGGCAAGATGTGTAAAGCACGGTGAGTGGAAAAGACCTATACAAGAACCAGTCTATTTACCATTTGAAGATGTATTAAATCTCCAGCTCCTAACTGGTGGTGTGACTCTTTTGTGTGTCAGGGAGATAGATATGATCGCTGACAATGATAGGATGAATCTGAGTGTCTGTGTATATGACTGTTCTGTATGCATGTTCATGTGAAGAACTGCAGTATTGTAGGCAGAGCATACATAATGCTGAGTGCAGAAGAAGAGAAATGACGTGAGGCAGTGCAGCCACCAAAAAAACATTTTGGGTGACCTAAAATCATCAACGACAACACTACACTGATAAACAGGCATAAATTGTTCTACTCTATTAAATTAGTGGAAAAGAGGTGATCTCTATCTGCACAACATCTCTTTCCTCTTTTCCCTTTTTACACTTGACTTAATACAACCATGGAGTGATGTTTTGGTCGCATCAAAACTGCCCATTGATGTTCAGCTTTTCGACCACAATGAATACAGCATAGAAGGTAGGATGTCACATGAGTTAAGAAAGCTTCCAGATGCGTCTCCGACAGCGCTACCATCAACACGGAAGCGCCACAGGGGTGTGTCCTCTCGCCACTGCTCTACTCCCGCTACACTTCAGACTTTGTGGCCACTCATGGCTTCAAAACTATTCTGAAGTTTGCTGACGACACAGTGGTGTTGGGTGCCATCTCCAACAATGATGAGGCAGCCTACATGAATGAAGTGGTGCCAGGATAGCCACCTCCAGCTGAACGTCGGCAAGACCAAGGAGCTGGTGGTGGACTTCAGAAGGAGTCAGCACAGAGACTACAAGCCCATTATCATCAATGGAGCTCCAGTGGAGAGGGTGCAGTCCTTCAAGTATCTTGGTGTCCACATCTCCTCAGACCTGACATGGTCTGCAGACATTCAGGTCCAGTTCAGAAAGGCTAGGCAGCGCCTGTACCACCTACAACAGGTGGGGAAGTTCGGGGTCTCTCCAGTTTCTATACAGGCGTGAGAGCATCCTCACACAGAACATCACATCCTGGTATGGGAACAGCTGTGTCAAGGATCAAGGATCCGTACAGCAGAACGCTGCTGCAGGGCTGTTCTCCCCTCCCTACAGGACATTTACACCAGGAGATGCTGGACTAGAGCAGCTCAGGTATTGAAAGACCTGTCCCATCCCGGCAACAATCTGTTACAACTTCTGCAAACAGGCAGAAGGTTCGGCAGCATCGGGGCAAAAACAGAGGCTCAAGAGGAGCTTCTATCCTCAGTCCATGTGATTTCCTGAGGTCAGATGGCCCAGGATGTGAGTGGGCATTAAGGCGTCTGGGGAGGGAACTCAAAACTGGATTATAGATGGCAGAGAGTTGGTGTCGTAAACCACCGCCTCTGTTCAAAGATGGTCGCTCACAGTGGACATAGATGGCTTTCACTTCGCTTTCAAACCATCTGTCCTCTCTGTCCAAAATGTGAACATTGGCATCCTCGAAAGAGTGACCTTTGACCTTTAGATGCAGATGAACTGCTGAGTCTTGTCCTGTGGAGGTGGCTCTTCTGTGTTGTGCCATGCGCTTGTGAAGTGGCTGTTTGGTCTCTCCGATGTAGAGGTCTGGGCATTCCTCGCTGCACTGTACGGCATACACCACATTGTTAAGTCTGTGTTTTGGCGTTTTGTCTTTCGGGTGAACCAGTTTCTGTCTGAGTGTGTTGCTGGGTCTGAAATGCACCGGGATGTCATGCTTGGAGAAAACTCTCCTGAGTTTCTCTGATACACCGGCTACATAGGGGATGACAATGTTGTTGCGTCTGTCCTTCTTATCCTCCCTCGCTGGTGTCTGATCTTCTTTTCTGTGCCCAATTAGGATAACCGCATGTTTTAAGAGCTCCCTTTACATGTGTTCTTTTTCCCTTCAGCCTTTCTGAGACTGAAGGGAAAAAGAAGGAACACAGGCCAAAAAATAATATTATAATAAATTATTTTACCACAATACAAATAATATTAAGGGTACGTGGAATATTTTTTTAAAATAGTGGGGTAATAAATATGTTTCTTATTAAAGTAAGTTGGCAAACTTAAGGATATATAAGGTTGTAAGTGATATGAATGAAGTGGTAAATGAATTTAATTCTTTTTTTTAAATATCGGACCTAACCTGGCAAACTTAATTAAAAACAGGATGATTCAGAATGGAATGATGAATGGAAAGGAGATAGCAGAGTGCTAAAGTTTATGTTTTTAGGGGATATCACTGAAAAATAAATTATAGCTATTGTAGCAAAGTCTAAAAATAAGACTTCCACTGACTGTGATGGGTTAGACATGGTCATAGTAAAAAGACTTTGGATTTTATAATCAAAACTCTGTTATATTTTCAGTCTTTCGAATGAAAATGGCAAACGTTATCCCCCTTTATAAATCAGGAGACAGACATAGTTTCAATAATTATAAACTAGTATCATTGCTGTCACAGTTTTCTAAAGTGCTTGAAAAACTATTTGAACAAAGATTTGATAGTTTCATTGAAAAACATCAGCTTTTAAGTGACAGTAAGTGTGGATTGCCACAAAACAGATCAACAGCAACTGAATACAACTGAAGACATTTCATCAGCAACACAAAATAATTTAAAAAAAAAAAGCTTTTGCAACAGTCCATCTTGATTTCCAAGTTAAGTACTTATGGTGTGAGAGGAATTGTATTGAACTGGTTAAGTTACTTAACCCTTTAAGACCTACCATAGAACCAAGTCCGCCAGAGCTTATATTATATTTTTACATGCTGTGGAGCCATTAATAATATGTAGGAATTAAGTGCATAGTGATTACATAAATTGCAAAAAAGTGCAATAAACTACAAAAAAATTGAAAATCGTTTTTGTTTTTTTAACATATATTTCTAGTTAGAGAAATTTAAGAGGCTTATCCCTCAAAACTGTAAATACAAAAAAGTTGCACAAAATAGTTTCCCACCACAGGAAATTTATTTTGAGTGTCTTCATAGTTTTATTTTTGAAATACACCAATTTCTATACACTGCAGGAAAAACGAAAATAAATATTATAGTGCAAATTTGCAAAAAAGCAGCATATGCATCAAAATAAACTATTTCCAGCAGTGCAATATGAGTCCTAAGCATCCCAGAAACGACACAGAAAGTCATAAAGTCAAACATAACTTTTAAAAACACCAGTATAAGCTCATTGAGGCCCGGACCGTAAAAAACTACATTTCCGCGAAATGACGTCACTTCCGGTTTCGGGCAGGTCATGGCGGACATGCGATAGTTCGCGCTGCCGTCTAATCCAATGTAGGAAGTGTTACAAACAGCTGATCGGATCGGCAAAGCCTGTTTCTGGAATATTATGTTTTTGTTGCTGCAAGTGCTTTTTATGCAGTTTTTGCAAAACTATATGTGGAAGGAAACTGTGACCGAGGACAAGCTGATGTAAGTACAACTCCTCAGGTTTCATATGCAAAAAAAAATATTGCGCTAGCTTACGTGGTTGCAGAGCTACCGGGATTTAAAAATAGTTACGCAAAACAGAGCGTGCCCGCTCCGACCGGTTTTAAAGGGTTAATAAGATAATAGGTTTCAGTATGTGCAGTATTTAGGTAATTCATCTGAAAGAATGAAAATAGAATGTGGGGTCCCTCAAGGCTCTGTTTTGTTTGCAGACGACACAAATTTTTATTGTTCTGGAATAAACTTGAAAGAATTGGTTAAAATTATGGTTACTGAAATGAAAAAACTAAAAAAATGGTTTAATGAAAACAAGTTATCGCTGAATTTGGCAAAAACAAAGTTTATGATATTTGGAAATCGTGTAGAGGGGGGAAGAGGTAGTATTATTATGACACCAGTTAACATCCAGGGACTCGTACAGGTACCTGGGTGTTCACCTGAATAGTAAACTAGACCTGAGCCACAACACTGATGCTCTTTACAGGAAGGGTCAGAGCAGACTCTACCCGCTGAGGTCATTTGAATTGATTTGATATACCTTTATTAGTCCAACAAGGGGAAATTTCATAAGGCTGCCGACCTATTGCATCCAATGGCGGCGCCATCTTACCCTCCGACCATACATACATTACACAAACATCACATGGGGAAGACAGGTCAGAGAGGTATAACAATGGAAAATGCACCACATGAGGAAAGATAAGGAGAAAAAAATAACTCCCCCCAGACTGAGCTCCAACAGGGAGATCAGTCTGAGAACAGAAAAAAACACCTCTGCACATGAAAAAACTCTTAATACACCAAAGAAACACATGACAAGCAGCAGGGGTAGGTAAAGGGTGCAGCATCGGAAGGGAATAAGCGTCGAAGGCGTTTGGAAAGGGAGTGGGGATGAGTGTGTGCATATCAGTGTATATGTGTGTGTGTGTCCATAGTTCAGCTGAGACAGTGTCCTTCACCCTGCCAGGCTAAGTAAACAGTCTTCCAGCCAACCCAGGTGGCCTTGCATGGGATGGGAAGAACAGACTAAACACAGTCATTATCAGGGTGTTGTTGTTCAGCTCCAGCCTTGAGACCGCAGCTGGCGCCAAAGGGGTATCCGCATAAGTGATGGTGGTTTTTACTTTAGTGGGAACAGCTCATATGAATTTCAAAGCAGTTCTACAGTCCAACACTGGTCTCTCAATCTCCCGTTGGAGAGCCGCGAGCTTCGCCATACTTGCGTTCTGTGATGTTGTCATTTCTTGTGCCCAAGGAGCCGATTCTGAGAACTCACGGCAGTGTGCCTCCCCGAGATGTCATCCAATTTTGCACCCAGAGATGTTATTCCGAGCGAGCCCTTCCGAGATGTATCCAGTCTGCAGTCAGAGATCTTATTCTGAGTATTCACAGCAGCCGTAGCCTCTCCAAGATCTTATCCGTGCTGACTCAATGAGCCCATTTTGAGAAACTCACGCCTCTCCCACCGTTCCAATCCCAGCGGGCAGCCTTGTGGGGGTTTGAACAGCTGGAAAAATACATATGCGACTAATTTAAAACCATTATACTTATTACAGAAGTGAGCAGTACGAATTATGCATAATGTTAAATATAGAGAACAGGCAAATAGTTTGTTTATAAAAATCTGAATTATTAAAACTAGAAGATATAGTGAAATTACAGACATGAATTATTATGTTTAGGGCACAACATAAAACATTGCCTCTTAAGTTACAAAGATTATTTGTACTGTGTTCAGAAAATGGGGACAGTAGAAGGAAGTTTTATTTTAAGCATCGGTTTGCTCGGACCACACAAAGACAAATGTGTCCAACAGTCATAAGTATAAGAATGTGGAATTCTCTCCATGATAATCTTAAAGTTTGCACTAGAGATGGACCGATTCAATATTACGTATCGGTATCGGTCCGATACTGACGTAAATTACTGGATCGGATATCAGAGAGAAATAAAAAATGTAATCAATCCATTAAATATCAAAAAAGCACCTCACAAAACTTGCGACACGGCGTAACTCGGCTCATAATCGTAGCACGTTGCAGCAGTATGCATCACGTGACAGAGCGGCTGTGTGTATTTGTAGCGTCGCTACCAAACCAGCATTTCATCTCCGAGGAAGTTTTCCCAGAGAGAAGTAAAGCAAGTGTGTAAGTTCATCTCTGAATGTTTGTAAAGCATTCCCACGTTAAGCTTAACAACAGATATATGGAGCGACTGCCTCTCTCTCTCTCTCTCTCCTGCTGCAATCATAAAACTGATCAATGATCAGCTGATCGTCTCTCTTCTTAGTTTTTGGCCCACTTCTCACCAGAAAGAGGAAACCAGCGACTGAACAACAGCAGCGCGTTTAAGCTTGATCAGCTGTTGTTCGAATTTATTTATTATTACTTTCTACACCAGGATCTTTTTCTACGCAGCTGACGGCTGGTAACTGTGCAGGGGCGGATCTAGCAAAGTTTGGCCAGGGGGGCCGATAGGGCATGAACAGGGAAAAGGGGGCACAAAGACATACTTTTCTTTCTTATTCTCATTTAAAATGTCGAGCTTTTAATAAATAATTATCTGACTCTTACACCCAAAGTTTTAATCTGATGTAAATGTATAGAAGTCCATTACTGTATATAGTAACTGTGAAGTCTAATATACCCTAGTAAGCTGTAGTACTTTTTCCTTTGGGAACCATCTGTGCAGTCTGCAATTCTGTTGAAGGAAGATGTTGAATCTATTTAATTATTCTTGAAAAATAATTGATTTCTGTGCATTTTTTTCCACACTGCATCAAATTAAGGTTGATTACGTCAATTAAGCATCATGAGGTTTTGTTTGTGAAATTTCAGCATCCATCCATCCATCCATCCATCCATTCGCTTCCGCTTATCCTTTTCAGGGTCGCGGGGGGCGCTGGAGCCTATCCCAGCTGTCATAGGGCGAGAGGCGGGGTACACCCTGGACAGGTCGCCAGTCTGTCGCAGGGCCAACACACAGGGACAGACAACCATTCACACTCACATTCACTCGCACATTCACACCTAATGGCAATTTGGATTTTCCAATTAACCTATCCCCACAAGCTGCATGTCTTTGGACGGTGGGAGGAAGCCGGAGTACCCGGAGGGAACCCACGCAAACACGGGGAGAACATGCAAACTCCACACAGAAAGACCTGATGGTGGAATTGAACTCAGGACCTTCTTGCTGTGCGGCAACAGTGCTAACCACCGTGCCACCGTGCTGCCCGAAATTTCAGCATATTCAGCTATTTTTATGTGGAATCTGAGACGCTGTGGTATTTAAAGGCAGGAGTAAAAAGATAGACAGTTGCTAAGGCTAAGTTTGAAAGTGCCATGTTTGCATGGTGCTTTGCCTTCTTTATGCAATTATCCTGTTTGGACTATTGATAAAAACAGGAAAAATGACTTCATTGGTCTAAACAGAAACAATGTGTAAAACCAAACTTGCTTTAGCAGCACTGTGTTCCCCTTTGGAGTCACTGTGAGCTGTTTTTTCTTTTCTTTTACTGGTAACACCAGTAGCCTCAATTAGTATCCCACAGGCTGTGAGTGAAAGCATAAAGCCTCTTATTCTAATCTGTTCACAGTGGGTGAGTTAGTAAAAAGATGATTTCTTCATGGTGGCATGGTGCTGTGACAAAATCTCATCCACTGCTTGACAAAACGTCCGTGCACTGTTTTTCCCCACATCTGTCATGATCACCATATTAATTCTTTCATTTCACAGGTAATAAAGTTTAGTCCAGTGTCACAGTATGACATCCCAACTTTAACAATAATAGTGTTAATAGTGCTGTCCCTGGGAAGAGGAATTCAAATGTATGGAGGTCATTTACTGGGGAAAATAGAAGAAAAGCTTTGTAGATAAAATACCACCATGGAATGGCTATTGATGGGTGACTTCCTATTTTAATTGTATAATTATACTAAAATTATACAATGAATTACAATTAATTAATTATACACTGTAGGACCATCTAAACTACAATAAACAGCAATGATAATATAGAGACTAAATCGGGAACAGATAGTAATACTATGAAAATTATACACCGTGTTGTAATAACACCTGAAAACAGAGAAAGGGTGCAGTCAGCTGGGGAGCGTAAATAGCACATGATTAATTAACAAACAGACTAAACCAGCAAGGCTAGCCAGATTAGTCAGAGCAAGATTATCCACTGTGGCTACAGCAGCAGACCACGAACGCATCAGGCCAACATAGGATTAAAGACAAAGCCAAAGCCAAACATTGAAAGGTCAGGAATAGACTCCCAGGTGCTTTATTATGTCAATGAAGAAATACAAAAAGGCTTTGAAGAAGGTAATTTCTCTTTCAGAGATAAGGAAATAGCCTGTGGTGGCCTTGTGCTTCTCAGGTAGACGTCACATTACTTGACTCCCAGGTACGTAAGCAGAAATCACAGGGTAGGTAGGCAGAGAAAATCTCATAGGCCTTGGGTGAGATTAATCTAGGTTCTGAAATGCATATGTTGACCAATATAGGCCATTAAATACACCACTGTTTGATTATACACAACTGGATGAAATGTTAAAGACACTAGGACTGTCATTAACAAGGAGAGAAGATAAGCCCTAGCTTACTTTAGCACTTACAGTTTGATTGCCAGCTAGTTCAGTTCAATTTTATTTGTACAGCGCCAAATCACAACCACAGTCGTCTCAAGGTGCTTTATATTGTAAGGTAGACCCTACAATAATACATACAGAGAAAAACCCAACAATCATATGACCCCCTATGAACAAGCACTTTGGCGACAGTGGGAAGGAAAAACTCCCTTTTAACAGGAAGAAACCTCCGGCAGAACCAGGCTCAGGGAGGGGCGGGGCCATCTGCTGCGATTGGTTGGGGTGAGAGAAGGAAGACAGGATAAAGACATGCTGTGGAAGAGAGACAGAGATTAATAACAGATATGATTCAATACAGAGAGGTCTGTTAACACATAGTGAGTGAGAAAGGTGACTGGAAAGGAAAAACTCAATGCATCATGGGAATCCCCGGCAGCCTACATCTATTGCAGCATAACTAAGGGAGGATTCAGGGTCACCTGGTCCAGCCCTAACTATATGCTTTAGCAAAAAGGAAAGTTTGAAGCCTAATCTTGAAAGTAGAGATAGTGTCTGTCTCCTGAATCCAAACTGGAAGCTGGTTCCACAGAAGAGGGGCCTGAAAACTGAAGGCTCTCCCTCCCATTCTACTTTTAAATACTCTAGGAACAACAAGTAGGCCTGCAGAGCGAGAGCGAAGTGCTCTAATAGGGTGATATGGTACTACAAGGTCATTAAGATAAGATGGGGCCTGATTATTTAAGACCTTGTATGTGAGGAGCAGGATTTTGAATTCTGGATTTAACAGGAAGCCAATGAAGGGAAGCCAAAACAGGAGAAATCTGCTCTATTCTCTATAACTTTGGGATCCAAAATGTGATACCATAACAAAACCCTGTCATAGCCTCATGCAGTACTGGAACAAATAAGACATTTTGAGAATTGAGAAAAAAGTTAGAAACATTAGAGGTTCTGAAAATTATGCAAAGAGACCCAATAAATAGATCCTAATTGAACTGGATAATTGGGTAAGCTCAACTAGTTTTCTTTCTTAGATTAATAGGACTATAAAGATACTCCTTAGCAGAGTAGCTAACTTGCCTCCTCCCTCTCTGTAATGGAAAGCTTATGAAAACGCCTTACTTAAGGGTATGATTGGTAAATTATACAAAGGGCTATTACCCAGGAAACCCCATTCTACTGTTTATATTAAAGAAAGGTGGGCAAAAGAAGGTGACATTGCAATATAAAATGAATGGCTGATTGGCATGTAAATCGATATGGAAATGTATGAACTCTAATATGTTACAGTTGGAAAAGTCTGATGCATTTTTTTATAACACCAAACCAGATGACACATTGGCACACGGGTGCCATGTTGGATAAGGTGTGGGGCACAGGAGGTGGGGCACTGGCACATATTCTGGGATTGCTCAAAGATCAAGCCCTTTTGGCACAAGGTCCACAAAGCCATAATTACCATATTTAAGACAAATAATATACCTTTACAATTCTCTAGTAAATTTTTAACTAATCTTGATAATCTGCAGGGTATGATAAATAAATATATTTTATGATCCTTGTGGCAGCTGCCAAAAAAGCAGTTACAAGATGCTGGCTCATTCCTGCGCCCCCCACAACATCTGATTGGATGGACATTGTGAATGAGATTTATGTAATGGAATCAATCACATTCTCAATTCGTCTTAAGAAGAATGTTTTTGCCAAGCGATGGTGCGAGTGGGTCAATTTTATTAAGCATCTTCAACCGGACTTTGTTGAAATTTAGTTTAGAGACTTAAGTGCTGCGTTTTATTTCTTGCTGAGTTTTATGTATGACATTGTTGCCTTCTCTCCCCCTGCATGTTTTTTCTTTTGTTTGTTTGTTTGTTTCCTGTGTGTTTGTTTGTCTGTTTTCTGATTGTTTTGTTCTCAAAATGTAAAAAGTTCAAAGTGGGCCGTTTCTGGATATTTTGTTTTTGATGTATCACGTGTTATACTTCACTTTTTTTGTGGAAAAAAAAAAAGTTATATTCCTTTAGTCAAAGCAACAGTCACATCTGTCATAATATGAGTAGTGAGGACCTGCAGATGCAGTGGAAGAGCGAGGTTTTTAACTAAAGGTGAGCCCTTTGTTGAGGTGATGAGTAAAGAATGTAACTAAAGTGAGTTAGTATAACTAAACTCACTTGGGAACTGAAATCTAACAAAGCAGGAACCACACTAACACCAGGGCGCTGAACAAAGGACTAAGGGCGTCTGAGAGAATATATACACAGGAGGGTGATTAGAGGAAGTGGAGACACATCGGAACACAGCAGGAGGAAATTAGGATTAAAGAGACAACATAACACACACTAGACAAGAGACTATCACAATAAAACAGGAAACATTAATACTGACAGGTTTGAAATGGTTAGGCTCCTTGGTACTTGATCCATTAAAGAATTAATCCATAAGATAGGGACCTTCTCCAGACAGCTAATATGCATCTGCATCTAAAGGTCAAAGGTCACTCTTTTGAGGATGCCAATGTTCACATTTTGGACAGAGAGGACAGATGGTTTGAAAGAGGAGTGAAAGAAGCATCTATGTCCACTGTGAGCGACCATCTTTGAACAGAGGCGGTGGTTTACGACACCAACTCTCTGCCATCTATAATCCAGTTTTGAGTTCCCTCCCCAGACGCCTTAACGCCCACTCACATCCTGGGCCATCTGACCTCAGGACATCACATGATAAGGTGGGGCCAGGTTTCACAATGATCTCACCTGAAACTCTGGCTGATTGGGACCCACACCCAGTTTCACACCTTGGCTCAGGCGATTAGAGGATCATCAGGGGGTCCTTTTGTCCCTCTGTGGGGGGAAACTCCCACTAGGTTTATATCTGGGACTCTCCACCATTTGACCTTAGAACTGAAGAAGCTTCTCAGATGAAGGTGAAACGTCTTCAAGTAACTTAAAGAAGTCCAGACGCTTTTCTTTGCAAGCTCCTTTGACGACCAGTTGCTTTGCTTTTCTGGTCTTCAGCTTCTTGATTTTTTTTCTTTTCTTGAGCTTCTTTTGCTCCTTTCTCATCTGGTCAACAGACAAGGAGAGGAGTGATAAAGGGCTAAAGCTGTGTTTCAGAAAAAGTCAGGAAAAATCACATTTGTTTTGATTTGTGGGTAGAACTATTCAAGTAACACTAGAACTTCAGCATAATACTTTTTTCATTTTAAGTAATCAGGGTGGGGCAGCGCCACTGGTGACAGGGAGAGGTGGGGAGTATGGAAGAGGTAGAGTGTATGCATCCTTAATGCTTACTTACAGTAAGTTCAAGGTTTTATTGTGTCTAGTGTGGCAGTATACTTGGTGAAGGTGGGGAGGACAGATGACTGGGAAGCATGATCACAGTCCCCAGATTTGACAAAAGGGGAACTGTGAGTGGTGAGCTAGAGACACGCCACAAAAAGAGAGCTGCACTCTGCATCAATATTTTGTTTAGAAAGCTTAAAGGTAGGAGTTTTTAACACCAGCGTTTACTGACCTGAAAGTTTGAGGAAGGGTAGCTATCGGAGATCATTTATGAGTCCTCTGATTCATTCACTAGTAGTTATTATTGCTGGTACTGACTTTCAAGAAGATTTTCAAGAAGGAAAAAGTCACTGTCAACAGTAAGAAACGTCCAGCTGAACCAGCCATCTGCTGGAGATGACTATGATGTTCTAAGATAACATTGTGATCTGTAGTTAGATCAGGGAACAGGTGGGGCAGAGCCTGGATGGGTGGATGAATGGTCCGGGAAAAGAGGAATAAAAGTCAGTAGAAGAAAGAATACAGAATACATGTGTGTGAGGTGAAGAGGAGAGTGCAGGCAGGGTGGAGTGGGTGGAGACAAGACTGACCAACAGATGGTAGTGAGAGCTGGTATGATAGATTGGTTTGGAGACAGTGGCTCTGACAGAAAGACAGGCGGCGAGCTGAAGATGCTCATATCTTCATGGGATGTAAGCATCATGGAGAGGACTAGAAATGAGTACAAGAGGCAGACAAAGTTAGAGAGGCAAGGCCGAGATGGTTGGGTCATGTGTGGAGGAGAGATATGTTGGACAAAGAATATGGAAGATAAAGCTGCCAGGCAGAAGGAAAGGAGAAGAGCCTGACTTGGTTTTTGCCTTGCTTTTGTATCGCTTATTGTTGCTCTGCAGAGTGGTGTTTTTCTGCAGGGTAATCTGTGTGGCGCAGTTAATTACAAACTTTTACGTAATGACTTATTCCATTGTGTAACCTTCAAATGCTTTAAAACATGAGAGTGTGGTTTTTGTGTTCCTAAGTGTGAAAAACATGTCAAACAAACAAGTTGAAAAATAGGTTGTTTCTGCTTGTCTCAAATCGTCCTTGATGAAAATATAATGAACCTCTGCTGGGTACTGAGATGGCATTCATCTCACTCAAATGCATCCAGATCAAAAATCATACATCCACACCCTAAAACAGTAATGGAGATGGCCGGCCCTCACTGAGCCTGGTTATGCCAGAGGTTTCTTCCAGCCAAAAGGAAGTTTTTGTCACGTCCGCTGTGGCAGTGTGGAGGTGGAGAATTAGGACCCAAGGTGCAGGCACCTTAGATACAAGTGTGTTTATTCATAAGGTGGTGATACAAACAGAAACGGCGAAGGTGTGGACGGAAACCTAAAAACCTAAACTGGAAAAACTAACAAAACACAGAACAGAAACCTGAAAGATGCAGGGGGAAAACACAGATGAACCAGCAGCGCACACAAGAAAACACAGGGCTTAAATACACACAGGGCAGTCAGGGAGTGGGAAACAGAAGGGAGACACGGCTGGGATTAATCGGACATAACGAGACAAGGGGAAGCAAAGCTAGGAACACTAACGTAGGACTGGGACTATCAAAATAAAACAGGAAACAACAGACAATTCACAAAGATGCAGACTTGACACTGAACTAAAAGGGACACATGGAAAACCTAAGAACTAGAAATCACATAACAAAGAACTAGAGCACTAGAAATACAGAGGAAGAAGCTTATACACTTATAACAATGATAAAAACCAAACATCAAATCAGAACACAAGTCACTTACAGCAAAGAAATTATAGAACAATAATGTTAAACATTAAACCAGCAACCAGTTTGTTTTTTGTCTTTTTGGGAGCTGACACAGTCTCTATGGAGATGGGTTTTGGGGGGTAACAGGAGGAGAGAAGCTGCAGAGAGGCGTGTAAGACAGCAGCTCTGCTTCCTGGTCCCAACTCTGGATAGTCATATTTTGGGGGTTTAATAAATTTGGTCAGATTTCTAGAAATGAGAGCTGCTCCATCCAAAGTGGGATTATCTATGAAGCCCACATCATTTGTTGGACACCTCTCAGATATCCAGCAATTTAACCCACATAGCAAAATTGGTATGGAGCTGGATCTGGCCCACACAATGTGCTTACACGTGGCCCACATACCGCAAAGAATGACGGCCCTTTGGTGGCCCAGATCTGGTTTTCTAGAGGTGACCCACACATGGGCCAGCACACGGTCAGTTACAGACACGCTGCTGGCCCAGAACAGTTTCAGCTCTGGCCCCAGATGTCAGCCTAATGTGAACCTTAATCAAGCCATGTAATAACAACATGCGCCGGAACATGATAGCGCAAAAGTAACTTGAGGAAACCCTGTCCACACAGTGAATGGACTGACAATTATATAGGACGTTTCTACTCTCCCAGAGTACTCAAAGCGCTACAACATGCCTCATTCACCCATTCACACCCACTTCCTTCTATATTTAAGTGCAGTGTACAGAATTTACATTTACCCTTAGCCCGCAGTTTTAACTTTTCCTCAGTGTCGCCTGCTCTGGCCTCTGGAAGACAGTTGACTATGGTTGCTGGTGTCTCTAGCTTCATTAGACATTAATTTTCCATCTCCTTGACAGACTCTTTCTGCTGATGAGATGATTTCATTTCATATAAAGTGCACCTCTCTTTCTCCTGATTTTAAGCAAACAATATCCCTGCGAAGCGTTAATAGAAACTTGTCTGCAGATAATCCTGCTACCTTTAGCGCTTTTGAGATATCTGAAAAATTCAGTTGCTCTGCTCAGCATAACAATCTCCACAATATGGTCGGTCATTTCAGTATGATGTGCTTTAAAGCTCTTGACAAAATAACACCTGTAAAACAGATTGGCCATCTCATTCTTTGAACCCAAGGGCCTGGAATAAAAAAAACATGCTAAAGTCTAAAAGCAGAATATAAAGGTTCTCTGAACACTAATAATGTCAAGGCTTCAGCTGCACTGGATTTATATGACATAGTTGTTGTTTTCAGTAAATAATTTGGTAAAGACTGAGAGACTCACTTACTTTACAAAGGTGGTTACATCTATGAAACATAATACCTGTTCATTTCTACCCACATAAATATAATAATGCATAAGTTATTCAGTCTAAGTTCTTTATAAAGGTTTGAGGTCATATGCCCAGAGATCCTTAAACTTATAAATGAGTCTTTTAAGTCTGGCGGTGTCCCAGCCTGTTCTAAACACACATGCATTCAGCCTTGTTTATGTAAAGCTATTTTAGACCCAAAACAATTCAATAGCTACATCCCTATCTCTGAACTTCTTGTATATTAAAAAATTATTTTGAAAGTCATCGGTAGGCAGCGAGTGGCAACAAATTATGTGATGAAGCCTCAGGTAATTTAACTGCTCTTATTTTATTAATGCTGACTAAAGCATTTGACACAATTTACCATACATCCTCCTAGTTTCACTTACCTTTCTGTCTGCCTCTTTTTTCCATAGCGCTGTCTCGCTCTCCTAACTGTGTGTGTTTGCTTGTGTTTGAATTGACCATGCCTCTGTTTGCAGGGGCGGGGTCTCTAGGGATTCCTGCCCATCACTCCAACGCACCTGGAAGTGATTTTTGTTGCCTCTTCTTAAGCTGAGGGAAGACCATTCAGCACCTGATTGTTGAACTAACAGCGGTAGTGCACTCAGTTTCACATTTTTCAACTATTTATGATCATAACCTGAACGTATCTTATTTCTCATCTGTGCAGATGACATGTTGCAAGAGAGAGGCTGGTGTGAATGGAATTGTGGGGATTGTTGTTTGTGGACCTGAACTTGCATCTAAAGAAGAGTCTTGCCTCTGGACATCTTTGCTGTAAATACTGTTTAACTTTTACTCAGTGAGTCCTGCGTATAAGTCTAGTTCTCGTGCAGTTGGCATTGGTGAATGGCATTGAAATGATTCTCATCCTAGTTATTAAATATTCAAAGTGTGAGGATTTCATAGTCAAGGAGGATACAAACCATTTTTATGCTGATGACTGCCAGTTGTTTGTGTCATTTGATCCAGAAAATACAAAAGTCTGGATTCCCTGCATTCCTTCTTTACTGTCATTAAAGAATGAATGGCTAATTTCTCGCAGCTGAACTTGGATCAAACTGAAGTCCTTGTTATTATGCACTGCAATACTCTGTGCCCACCAGTGCAATCAATTCCTCATCTACATTTAAAAAACCTTTTTAAAACCTGCACAGTTCGTCTTATATATGATGTGTGCATAATGTATTGTCTCATTAAATTTTAACTCTTTTTTCTTTAATACTGCACTTGCAGTTGATGTATTTTGGTTGTGTTTTAATACCACTCTTTTGTTTTGTTTGTTTTAAATACTGTGAAGCACCTCGTAACTTTGGAATAGGAAGGTGGTGCTATAGACATAAAGTTTGTTGTTTTTTGCCAAGGGTATGTAACCAAAGGAGTGACCCTGTGATGAGCATTGGGGGAAAAAAATACTTAAAGCACTTTCCTTGGCTTTGATTTCAAAAACTCAGGACCTTAATTTGTTTATATACAGTCTACTAAGTTATATAAGTTAAGTATTTACATAATAAATTAAATTAGTGTCAACATTTTATTGCCATTAGCCTGCAATAAACTGGTGACCTTTCAGAGTGTATGTCTGTCATCTTATCACAGCTGGGACAGTCTCAAACCTTCTGCATTAAAACATTAGACAAATGTATCAACATTTTGTGTGAATATATAAATGTGTGCACACAAAATGTTGATACATTTGTCTAATGTTTTAGCATAAGTGTGTGTGTGTTTTGACTACCAATCAAAACACACCTTCTTATTTAATTGTTTTTCATTATTTTTCTTTATTACTGTAGATTCCCACTGAAGGCATCAAAACTATGAATAAACACATAAAATTATGTAGTAAACAAAAAAGTGTGAAATAACCAAAAACGTGTTTTATATTTTAGATTCCTCAAAAATAGCCACCCTTCGCTTCTCTTCACATTCTCTCGATCCGCTTCATGAAATGGTTTTCCAACAGTGTTGAAGGAGTTCCCATAGATGCTGAGCACTTGACCATTGGGCCTTCACTCTGTGGTCCATCTCATCCCAAATGATCTCATGGGGGTTTAGGTCAGGTGACTGTGGACTCCAGGCCATCACGTGCAGCACTCCATCACAAATAAATGCAAACCTGATGTGGTGGTAGCCATGCTGGGTCAGTGTGCCTCCAATTTTGAACTCCCCGCCAGTGTCACCAGCAAAGCCCCCCCACCCTCCCCACACACCATCACACCTCTGGCCTCATGCTTTACAGTGGGAACCATGCATGTAGAGACCATTGTTCACCTTTTCCAAGTAACAGAAAGACTTGAACCAAAGATCTCAAATTTGGACTCATCAGACCAAAGCACAAATTTCCACTGGTCTAATGTCCATTCCTTCTATTTCTTGGCCCAAACTAATCTTTCTGTTCTTTGCTTTTACTTAGTAGTGGTTTCTTAGCAGCTATTTGACCATAAAGTGTCCACTGAACACTTGAGATGTGTCTGCTACTGCTACACAAGCTGTTAGCTTGTGATTTCTGAGGCTGGTGACTCAGATGAACGTATCCTCAGCAGCAGAGGTGACTGTTGGTCTTCCTTTTCTGGGGCGTCGTGTGAGCCAGTTTCATCGTAGCGCATGATGGTTTTTGCGACTGCACTTGGGGACACATTCAAGCACAAGTTTTGGCGATATTCTGGATGGACCGAATTTCAGTTCTTAAACTAATGGTGGACTGTCCTCTTTACTAAGCTACTTGGTTCTTGCCAAAATATGAATTCTAACAGTTGTCAAATAGGGCTGTCAGCTGTGTACCAACTTGACCTCTGCACAACACAACTGATGGTCCCAGCCCCATCGAGAAGGCAAAAAATTTACTGGTATATAGAATAGTTACCAAGAGTTGGCATCTCCTGTCCTCTGCATGACCCAAATCTGTAAAGCAGCATTTTCATATTATACAGGAATGCAGCTCTCATGCATAAGAGCATTACCATAAAGAGTAACAACAAAGCTTTTCCCACAACGTCCATAAGATTTTCAGATTTTGAACAGCCAGGTTGCTGCGCATCTACTGTGCTCGACTCCTTGGGGTGAAAGACATAATGTTGTCTTAGATGGAGCAGTAACGAGATGTCTCACACATACTTGCACACTCACACACTTAAAAAAACAATATAATAGAAGATCAGCGGGAAGCTACGAAACCTGTTATGGCATAATGGGCCCTAAATCAGGTATTCATGCAACCCAGCAGCACAGTGGATACCTTTATCTTGATCTGTGTTAAACATCACTGGTTTTTCAGAGGAAATCAGGACCTATAATTCCAGTTTAGCCACATACAATGTGCTGCTAATAACCTATTAGCTGTTGTTTGGTCATATTTGTAAACTCTGGAGTCAAGTGTATGAGAAAAACACCGCAACAAAACAGTTTCTTTTGGTTAGAAACTTGCTAAACATGCGTTGTGTCTAAAGATGCATATGGAGGACTGATTGAAATCACTGGGGTGCTCTAACCCTGCAGGTCATTGGTGTTTTCTGTAGCTTCATTTGTGCAGCTGAATTAATTTGAAGCTTTTATATAGCAACATATTTCATGTTTTACTCCACACATGCTTAATTAAAGAATACTTTCACTTGAATCACCTGCAAATATTCTTAGTAGTCTATCATTTTATGGCAGATTCATTTTAATTGAAAGAAAAGAATCTAGAAAAACACATTAAATAAAACTTCTAAACTGATTTGCACGTCATAAATACTTGATCCCAAGCAGATGTACTTGGTCAGCAGATTTACACACATCTCATGAGGGATCTTCGCCCACTCTTTACAGAAACTCTCTAAACCCTTTAAGTTTCTCGCTGCCACTTGGCAACAGCTTCAGCTTCTTCCACAGATTTTCTATAGGACTGAGGTCTAGAGACTGACAATGTTAGTCCATGACCTTAATGTGCTTCTTCTTTAGCCACTCCTTTATTGCATTGGCAGTACTTTTTGGGTCACTGTTGTGCTGAAAGACCCATTTGTGTTCTGGCTGAGGGAAGGAGGTTTTCGTGTAAGATTTTACTGTACATGGCTGCATCCATTCCTCCAAACACAGTGGGTCAAGTTGATGCCAAAGAGCTCAGTTTAGAGCTCCGGACCAAGGGCAATAGATTGGCATTCTGTATTTCTTCCATTTCTGCATACTAACCCCAGCAGTTGTCTTCTTATCAAGCTTCTTGTTGATGGTCTTGTAGCCCATAGCAGCTTTGTGCAGGTCTGCAATGTTGTCCCTGCAGTCCTTTGACAAGTCATTGGTGTTTGGCAGGTCCATGGTGGCAGCAAGGTTACAAGGGATCAAATACTTATAAATTGACTGTATGTCAGTGTCCATCCATCTTCTTTCGCTTATCTGGGGCCAGGCCCAGACCTACCTCTCCCCAGCCACCTTCTCCAGCCTGTCTGGGGGAACACCAAGGTGTTCCCAGGCCAGTCGAGAGATATAATCTCTCCAGCGTGTCCTTGTCATGTGCCCTCAACTGGCTCCTATCGATGCATGTCAGTGTCATTGACTGAAATAACTTTTATATAACGCAAAGAATTTCACCTTTTTTGGTGTAGAAGGTACTTCAAGTATTTTTTTAAATATGGATGAGAAAAATTATTTATGGAGAAAAATAAAATATTGGAATTATTATTGTCAGTCAGTTTAATAAATCTATGATTCTCTGGCTCATTTATTTTGTTGAGTATTTCTCCTTCAGCTTCTCACTCACTATATGTTAACAGACCTATCTGCATTGAATCATACTTGTTATTAATCTCTGGCTTTTGTCCTGTCTTCCTTCCCTCACCCCATCCGGTCACACATAGGGGGTCATATGATTGTTGGGTTTTTTCTCTGTATGTATTATTGTAGTATCTACCTTACAATATAAACCACCTTAAGGTGACTGTCGTTGTGCAGTATAAATAAAACTGAATTGAATTAAAGTTGAATTACCACCCCTGGAGGCCATCCCCAGGTTCTCCTGTCACAGGAAAACCAGGGTCATTACATGTGACCCCTTGAACCCTGCCCACTACCTCTTCGACCCACTGCCCTCTGATCAATCAGGTCCCACACCTCCAGATTCACAAACAGCTTCTTCCCCAGGGCTATTTGGACATTAAATAAACACTATCCCTCTACATGCCAGCCTGCCCACCACCCACCAAACTAGGCCATGGTCTGAGCAATCAGAGACACTGTACGAGAGATTTGCAATGAGGGCTGAGGACTCTTGGGCTCACTCTGGTTTGGGTTATGTCTTCTTTTTCTTTGGTTCAATTTGTCCTTCACACCATTGTGAACACAAGAAGTCATAATCAACCACTATGAACAGTGATTCATTCAAAAAATGAAAATGCCGACCTCTGAAGGACCTCAATGTGGATATTCAGGCAATGTTAACTTCAACAAATTTACACACTTTAGGGCCATAGTTAACAGATTCAGTTGGGTTATTTGATTGCAGTCTGAAAAGTATCTGTGCATCTGTGTAAATGACAATTTAAACTTTCAAACATGTTTGCATCCTGTCACTGTACAACTCATAGGACGTCCTTCCACAATATGCGCCTTTAAGTGATCTATTAGAGCCTCGCCATCTCGACACTGGCATTCACATAAGAACTGCACATTTTGCAGTGTTACCAGGCATCCTGACAGTAATATTAAAAGGACCATATGCAGGCTTTTTTAAAATGAGCTTGAAATGCTGCATATCAGCAAAATACTTGCTCACAAACAGCATCAATGCACTTAAATAAACAATGTGGTTCTCTCTGATGGAGTTTGTAATGCAGAACACAACCCCTCAGTGTCTTAACTGACTTCCCACGAAGGTTACAATTAAACATTTAAGAGTTACATTTACCCACACTTCACAATGTTGCAACACACATGCTAGCTGAAGTCAGCTCAGCTGCTAAGCCAGATAAAGTTATGTTAATTTGCTCTGCACTTTGCACAAAACTATAAAATGAGGATTAAATTAAAATTTTCAACATAGCATAACATTATTCATGACTTTAACAAACCCAAGACAGATTTTACTCTCAAACTGAAACAACTGTTGTTGAATGCCTCAAGAAGTAAATGTATCCCCTCAGGATACAAAATGTTCCACCATCAATGTACTTGTCCTAACACAAGCGCAGAAAAGGTGCAAACTATAACATTTTTGTCATGCACCGGGTTGGTTCGCTACCAACACGCTTTGAACAGAGACCAAAGCAGGATTTAGTGGTTTACTCTAAACCATAACTTCCTGACATGCAGCTCCCAAGAAATGTGGCTGCGCATCAGATCAACGCAGTATGCAATATCATTTTGAAGCATTTAAATGTTTATGCTTCTCTGGTAACAAGCAATAGAATCATTGATTGGTAACATTTCCAACATCATGTTCAATCCAGTCAGTGCGAGACCCATCTGGAGCGCAGAATCACTCAAAATCCCTGAAACGTCCCTGTCAACACATTTTGGGAAGTTTGAAAATTCATCCAGTCTGCGCTCCAGATGGGTTCATTGCATTGAAAATTTTAATTGCATTAATCATGACGATGAATTGACGCGCGTTAACACGTTAACGTTGACAACCTAAATGTAAAAATCGAAAGAATTTGGATTTATAATAAATATTTTTTTAAACATGTAGATGTTAATAATTGCTGTATGTGTGACAATGTTTGTATAAAGCTTTGTTCAGATTGGCTCATCCATTGGGAAGAATTTACTGATGCACATATATACATACATGTGCTACAATCATTAATGATTTGACAATATACAGCTTGTATTTATTGCAATTTTTATATTATTATTGCTGTTTTAGAAGGGAACTTTCTTTCTTTAAAGCTAAAAAATGTTTTTTGTGGCGAGAGATTTTAACTCTTGAGACGTCATGTCGACACAGCAGACCTTTTGTGCAGTAGACATGCAGCATTTCAGCAGTTGCTTTCTACCTTTTTTCTTTTCTCTTTTTCTGAAACTAAAGCTTTTCAGATCATTACTGTAATTGTCACAGCCACAGGCCTGTTCTGTACGTTGCTGTAGTAACTCCAGTAGATTATCATTTGGAGCCACCTTGGGCACCCGCTAATAAGCAGCCATAAACACTCTCATTGTAATACATGTGGAACATCCATCCCGTCCTCACTGAAAATGAACAGGGATCTGATCTGGGCCTAATTCATCCCTTTAGTAGAAATGGGCAAGCCTCAGTAGGCTAGCTTGGGGAACATCATTTATGCTAACAGGGCCTGTGGAGACTCAGGCAAAAAGAAGAAAAAATATAATTAACATAATGCTTCATTTAAATATCAGTCCTAGCAGCGACACAAAGACACACAAATATGTGTGTATAACAAGTATGCACACATGCACACACATGCTGTGGTTTTTATGATGCACAACATTTAGTCTTGTAATATACACACATGCACATTCTGCAAACCCGCCTACTAAAAGATCCATCCAAACAGAACACACACAAACATGGATGCATTTACTGCATATGAATGATTCTCAATAAAAATAAATATACACTCTCCAAACACACTTGGCAATAAGTATATGTAGACACACATTCACACACAGTTATTGTGAATCTGGCAGACAGAGGTGGGGGTTGTACTGGGGCTCAGTCCCAGCTCTTTGTTTGACGCCTGTGTGGCTGTGGCTTCTTTTAATGAGCTCTAATGGCAGTCCAGAAGGATTCTAATTAATCTGCGCACACAAAAGGCCTGTCGTTCCAGCCAGCCACCCCACCCCCCACCTACACCCCCGTGTCTCCTGACCTCACCCTCTCTATCATCATCCCCCTCCTTCTTCCATTATCCTTCGCAGAATCCTCCTATTTCTCCTTCCTTTCTCCCAACCCTTTCCAGTCTGTGGTGGATATAAAAATCATGTACGTGACAGGAGGTGAAGGCCATAAGGGGGGAAATGGATGATTTAATTGCACCAAAGATGGCTATTATTAAGACTGCAAAGCTATTTATAAGAGCAAGAGAACCAACCAGGAGTCATTCAAGGCCCTGCTGACACCACGAGCTGCCCCCCAGTTTAAGTGCTCAATGTTTAGTTAGCAAAGGTCATGCCACTGTTATCACCAGTCCAAAAATGAAGACACTAATGAAAGGTTTGACGTTTGCTCTTTCACACAGATAAAGATTCCCCCTTTTACGGGAAAATCATATTTCTCATTTGTCCTTGTGAGCCTTGCTTTGAGTGACGCTTTTGAAGAACAGCCCAAATATTAATAATATGTCTGCATTAAGTGCATAGTAATTAAATAAATTGCAAAAAAAAGTGCAATAAACTACAAAAAAATTGAAAATCGTTTTTGTTTTTTTAACATATATTTCTAGTTAAAGAAATTTAAGAGGCTTATCCCTCAAAACTGTAAATACAAAAAAGTTGCACAAAATAGTTTCCCACCACAGGAAATTTATTTTGAGTGTCTTCATAGTTTTATTTTTGAAATACACCAATTTTTATATACTGCAGGAAAAACAAAAATAAATATTATAATGCAAATTTGCAAAAAAGCAGCATATGCATCAAAATAAACTATTTCCAGCAGTGCAATATGAGTCCTAAGCATCCCAGAAACGACACAGAAAGTCATAAAGTCAAACATAACTTTTAAAAACACCAGTATAGGCTCATGAGGCCTTGATGGTAAAAAACCACATTTCCGCAAAAATGACGTCACTTCCGGTTTCGGGCAGGTCATGGCGGACATGCGGAATTCTGGAATATTCTGTTTTTGTTGCTGCAAGTGCTTTTTATGCAGTTTTTGCAAAACTATATGTGGAAGGAAACTGTGACCGAGGACAAGCTGATGGCATAAGATGTAAGTACAACTCCTCCGGTTTCATATGCAAAAATAATTATTGCGCTAGCTCACGTGGTTGCAGAGCTACCGGGATTTAAAAATAGTTACGCAATACGGAGCGTCCCCGCTCCGACCGGCTTTAAAGGGTTAATAAAAGTGAGACATTTTAAATGAGAATAAGAAAGTATATCTTTGTGCCCCCCTCTCCCTGTTAATGCCCTACCTGCCCCCTGGCAACACTTTGCTAGACCCGCCCCTGCACAGTTACCAGCTGTCAGCTACACAGAAAAGGATCCTGGTGTTATTTGTCTCTCAGAAACAGTTCATAACTTCAACTCATCCATGTCACCTAAAAGGTAAACCTGTTTCTCCATCACCTGTTCAGCTCTGATGATTCAGTAAGGACATCTCCTGGTTTCACCTTCATGTTTCCCTCTCACCACATATCCAAACCATCATGACCAGCAGCTTTACAGCTGTGGCTCCAGCAAACATCAGCTGATACTAGAAATTAATATTAAATAAATTCTAACAACAGCTGATCAAGCTTAAACGTGCTGCTGTTGTTTAACGCGACATCGGCTGGTTTCCTCTTTCTGGGGCAAAGTGGGCGATAAACAAACAAGAGAGACGATCAGCTGATCATTGATCAGTTTCATGATTGAAGTAGAAACAGGAGAGAGAGAGAAGAGAATGAGAGAAGAAGAGGCAGCTGTGCAGGAAAGACACAGAATAAATCCAGCTTTGTGTTTTTTTTCATTGTAGCTGAAGTTCGGGACAAACTGTGTTCCTTTTTACCTTAATACGAAATGTGTAATATTTTCTCTGAATGAGGGACGAATCTGTCTTTTTACAGGCAACTCTACTAACTAACCTTATGAATAAAATACAGTTCACTATCAGTAGCATCATAGCACCCAACCAGCTGTATATAACCTCCGTCATGCTAGCTAGTAGCAGTATGAGTTATTGTAACTGACGGTAAAAAGTCAGCACAACGAAAATAAACTCCACCTAAACTTGGTTTATATCTCACCCAGATAGACTGCAGCTCATAACTTCTTACCTGAAGTTCAGTTCACCTGATACTCGGACCGGCGGCTGCCTCGGGTCTCTCCTCCTCCTGCCTCCCCTTTCTCTCATCCACCTGCTGGCCTCCACCACTTGCTAATTTTACTGAATCTGAAGAAGCTCCGCCACAGCCACCACCAAACAACTGAGTTATTTTTACACACCGACCAGCATCTGGCCAATCCACCGCCTTTCATTGTCTATACCGTTACAATGGAAAAAAAGTCACCGGGCCACCGAGCAAATGCCCGATGGCCAGTCCAGCATTGGTCGTGCCATCAGTTAACCCTTCGCGTGCCAACTGTGGCACACATGCCCAGGGTTGCGACCCCTGTTCTAGATGTTGAATGACTAGAACATGAACTTAATGAAGAAGCATGGATAGATAGCTATACTAAGCCGAGAGTGATGTGTTGTTGACATATATATGTGCTGTGTGGGTAGTAGCAGCCACTACATAGTGAAGAAGAGTGTTTGCTCATTGGCAAGAGGTTGCTGCTATAACTCTTAGCTTTGCTTCACTCATGTTCTACCTCTTTCTGTGTGATACACACAAAGAGATTTGACAGGTTGATTTTGCTACAAGACTTCGGGGGATGTTGCTTACCTCTGCATTTCCAACACTTTTTCTCTGTCTGCATGATTTATAACACAGTAAAGGTAGCAAAATATCATGTATTTAACCTGTTAATAAAGAGTTAATAAGGAGTGTGCCATAGTTTTGCATATTGATTCATTTTAAAATACAAGGGATGCCTTTTTTTTTTAAATCATAAGAGTCAGCTGTACTGCACATTACCTGCCAGGTAGGGCCTGCTCTTGTTATCAAACAAGAATACAAATGTGCTGAATTTTAAATGTTGAATAAAGCTTGGCTGATGTGAGTGAATATGGGAATAAAGCACTTTAATATTCTCACTCTCAGTGTAGGTTCTAGTCAGTGATGTTGGTCCAAATCTGACCGAGATTCAATTCAATTCAATTCAATTCAGTAAAACTTTATTGATCCTAAAGGTTGACCCCAAAGGAAATTGGGTTAAGGCTGCCGACCTTTGCCAGCACCATCTTACCCTTCTGACCATACATACATTACACAAACATCACATGACAGGTCAGAGAGGTATAACAATGGAAAATGCACAACATGAGGAAAGACGAGGAGAAAAAAGGACTCCCCCCAGACTGAGCTCCAACAGGGAGCTCAGTTAGAGAACAGAAAAAACACCTCAGCACATGAATCATCACATCTCACAGCATAGACATAAGCTTCGAAGGCGTTTGGGGGTGGGGGGTGAGTGTAGGTCTGTTTCAGTGTACATGCGTATATGTGTGTGTGTGTGTGTGTGTGTGTGTGTGTTCTGTGTTCAGCCGAAAAAAAATTGTCCCCTTCACCTGGTTAAGCAAAAGTCAACAATCTTCAGTCGACGCAGGTGAAGGAGGGGGAAGAGAGTCACAACAGTCTTGTTATCAAAGGGAGAGTTTTTATTCCCGTCAGTTTTTGCCTTGAGCAGAGGTTGGTGCCTTGCTGCCAGTGTTGGGAAGGTTACTTTTAAAATGTATTCCAGTACAGATTACAGATTACATGCCCCAAAATGTATTCTGTAACGTATTCCGTTACATTACTCAATGAGAATAACGTATTCTGAATACTTTGGATTACTTAATATATTATCATGCTGTTTACAACTACATGAATGTACTATTGCTGTGATTTATTACTGTTACTGAAGGTTACTCTCCATAGCAACACCAACTAGATGTTTAAATCTTAACATAAATGAGTAACAGTAAGTGGACATTAGGTAAGGCTGCACTTTTTGCAGCGATCTCGTATAGAAAACTATTATATGGAAATTATACATTGTGATGGAGCAGTCACAATATACTACAATACACACTTACAAAACACAGTTTGATTTTTCTAACGCAAAGTTTGTATGAAGTTCATCAAATGTATAGGATTGTTTACGTGAAATAAAACTTTTGGAAAAACTTTACAAGAATGAATGTAATTGTTTTACTTGAATCAAATGTAATGGTTTATATACCTGAAATAAAACTTTTGTTCTTCCCTGTACATGAAGTAAAAGGTTTTTGATGTTGTAAGTTGTGGCTTAAATATTTTCAGCTGATAAGGTGAACTTCATACAAACTCTGTGTTAGAAAAATCAAACTGTGTCTTGTGAGTGTGTATTGTAGTGTGTTGTGACTGCTCCATCACAATGTATAATTTGACTTGTGAGGTACACACAACAAGTCCAAGAAGAAAAAGGGGATAGTTTGCTACGTGCTATAAAAACACAATCCTGATCACCCTATTGAGAGAACGGGGTAAGCTGGGAGAGAATACAGCATCATACAAGCAGAGTGTTTTAGCTGTATCCGTAGATCTGAGACATAAACCTGTTATTAGAAAAAAGTTAACTGAAGTGCAGATTTAATTTTAAATTATTTAATGAACAGGAATTACAGACAGCTTTATACTGATATGCTAAAATTCTCTGACTGTATTGGCTGTATATGACCAGTATTTGTAAATCATTAGTAGTTACTCTTGCACAGGTGTTTTGCTTGTTTTAAATTTTAAGTTTACCTGTAAGCCAACAGTATTACAAGTAGTTTTTAATGTGTTGGCTTACAGGTAAAGTTGTTTTGGAGGTGGATAGGATAAAAACTTCCAGCATCACATAATGTTTTCCCATCAGTAGGTTTGGAGTAAAAAAAATGGACATATATTTGTCTTTTTTGGGCTACTTTTATGTCAAGTTAACTTTTTTAGGACTGTGATCAAGGATAACACATAAACCCTTGAAAATGTGAATGTAAAAATTGTAGAAACTCCAGAAAAAGTGGCAACTGAGGTGGAAAAAGTGTAGACAATGTTTTACTTAAGTAGAGGTACAGCTGTTAGTGTCAGAAACACTTGAGTAAAAAGTATAGTAGATAAAGTAGATAAAGTATCGGCTCAGAAATGTGCTCAAAGTGAGAAAGTCAAAGTAGTAACCTAACTGAACCGTGTGCTATAATAAAAAAAATTAAATAATATTAGTAGATAGGACTACAAACTTAGTCTGGTGGAAAACGGCACAAAGGCCTCAGGGGGATATTTGGCAGGCAGGGTTAGAGCTCAGACACCTGGAGCCTGGAGGTTGGGGGCTAACAACACTGACTGGTAAAAGAGTCTAACATCCAAGTGTTACATGGTGTTGCAGGTGATAAAGAGCCATAAACCATTTGTTTAGAGGTGATTGCCAGTTTGTTTTTGTTTTTTAGAGTCACAGAGATCCTGTTCTGCATTACTTTAAAAAAAAAGATTTTCAGAGCTGTTGATATATGAATCAGTGCTCATAGAAACATGGATCAACCCTGTTTTGACAGTGTGAGTGTTACATTGTGTCAGTTTCCATAAAAGCCTGCAAATTCTTTGAACAGGTAGCCATGAAGCAACCATATTTTTCTTAAGAATAATTCAACTTAATATTATTTGTATGGCCATATCACAGCAACAGCATAGCCTTAAACCAGGTTTGGCTATATGACTATATAATCTAACATCTAGGTGTTACATGGTGTTGCAGCTGATAAAAAGCCATAAACCATTGTTTAGAGGTTGTTGTGGAAGTTTTCCATTTAATAAAGCCTGCAGACACACGATGAGCGGTAGCTAACATTTAATCAAGACAAAGAACAGAAACCAAGCTTGGTGAGGGACTGCCATCGCTGGGGCAGACGGTGAGTCTCTCACTGAGCCTAGCATGGCTCTCAGTTAAATACCTCCTACAGGAACAAAAGGCAGCACACAGCTGTGTTCACACCTTTGCTCTTTCCACCAAAGAAAGTTTCACACTCTCTTGCAGTGGAGAAAAGACAAAAAGACTCCCTGTGGAGTCTGCTTCCCCCCAATTTCCTTACCAGACCCCCACCATCTGTCTAACTGTTTGAATGGAGTGTGAGGCAGACATGCTAAAACAGTGACCTAAAAGCATTACCAATAAACAATGTGATCAATACATAAATGAAAGAAATTCCTCTACAAGGTGATTGCCAGTTTTGTTGGGATTTTTAGAGACAGAGAGTAACAGAGAGCCTGTCCTGCATTACTTTAAAAAAATAAAGGGGGGTTTCACAGCTGTTGATATACGCAGCAGTGTTCATAGAAACATTGATCAACCCTGTTTTTGGCATTGAGTGTTACATTTGTGACAGTTTCAATAATGGTAAATGGTAAATGGCCTGTATTTGTATAGCGCTTTTACTAGTCCCGCCTAGGGACCCCAAAGCGCTTTTACACGTCCAGTCATCCACCCATTCACTCTCACATTCACACACTGGTGGAGGCAAGCTACAGTTGTAGCCACAGCTGCCCTGGGGCAGACTGACAGAAGCGAGGCTGCCATATCGCGCCATCGGCCCTTCTGGCCAACACCAGTAGGCGGTAGGTGAAGTGTCTTGCCCAAGGACACAACAACCGAGACTGTCCGAGCCGGGGCTCGAACCGGCAATCTTCTGATTACAAGGCGAACTCCCAACTCTTGAGCCACGATCGCCCAATAAAGCCTGAAAATTATTGCATTTATACTGGAGAGCAAAGAAACATCAGGCTACATAAACAGAGCTGAAGAAGACTGTTTGTAAAACTAGCAGTAACGTGTGAGAACTATAAGACAGACTGTTTCTGCTATCGAAACCATTTGTGTTGTTAATCCTGAATGATTCATGGTGACAAACATCATAAGAAGAAGGTCATTTTACTACACACACACACATTTTAGTACACACTAGTACCTCTTGCCACGAGCTCCCAGAATCCTTTGCGGTTTTACCCCTGAATGATGTCACATTTTCAATCTCTGTAGGCTTGTTGTATAATTTCCAGTGAACTGGCAGATGTGTTAATTCAGGCAGCCAATTACCTGCTTCCTGCTGTTGACAGCCAGCCGAGCAGCCACAGGAGGCCACAGCCTGAAGTGGAAACACGGTTACACTGGGATGGACTGCAGGAGTTCCCCTGTTTTAAACGGATACATGACAAGGATCGATTATCTGCTGCAACAGTTGTTTCTTCGGCTAAAATCAGCGTCGTCAGAAAAATGTGGCATTCCACAAATTTTTACAACTTTTAGTGCAAAATGTATTTCATGAATTACTAATTAATTACACAAAAATATGCATTTGTAAATTCATTTAGACATCGTTTATTATGACATTTAAAGTCAGTCATTATTTGATATCTTAATGAACAATAAAAAAATTATGACACAAAGTATTAATCCATTAATCCATTCAGAGAACCAAAGGAAAATGATTTACAGAATAATAATTAAATACTTATATATACTGTTATATTTTTAAATGCAGTTTAAAACAAGGAAAGGAATTCAAAAATTACAAATGCAGATTTTTTTCTTAATTTAAAATTCAGATTCCCTTCATCACTCCCTTTCCCATTTCCTGTTCCAATTTACAACTCGATTAGCTTGATCACTTGGTTTTAAAACATGGAATCAAAATGCAAATAAATGATATGACAAGCCACATAAGCTTTCTGATTGGTTGGAAATCCAGATGGTGGTAGCTACATATTTATATGACTCTGTTTGAAATCTGCTGTCCTTGTGCTTGTTCCTTAAATCAAATTATTAAAAATGATTAAACTGACAACATTAAGCTCCTAAGACCCGAACTCTTCCACAGCATTTTTAATTTCTCTTTGATATTTGGGCTGATTGGGAGCCAATGAATGTAAAAACAAAGAATCACCAGATATTTTCTTTTGTTTGTTTCTTAGAAAAATGAGAGCCACATATGAGGATATTCGTTTTAAATTTTGATAAAACAGAGGCAGCATAACGTCCTCGTAAGTGGATATCAGGCCCTTGTAGAGCAAAATTTAGTATTTTGGTCTAAATAACCCAAAATGTGATGTTCACATATGTGGACGCCAGGAGGTTAAAGCAGATTTTCTCTTTACATTTCTTATTCAACGATGACAGAAATAATGACATTCTTTAATAAACACCAAAAGTGAGGGTGTTATAGTCAATCAATAGATGAATAATTATCCAAACAATGAAAGGGTCATGCACTGTAGCAAAATTTTAATTTCCATTTGTATTTATTTGCAAATCTTCTTAGTCCTTTTGTTCTTTTCCATTCTGTTCCTCTGCAAACTGGGTAATGAGATTAACGTCCCTGGGCCTACTGTGAACCGTGTTGAACATGTCCTGATATCTTTCCATCTGGAAATCTATCTAGACATGTAGATTCACTTCCCCTAACATGAGTGATTAGACATACTGTAAATAAAAGAATCAGTGAAAACGTGGGACTCTCAGCCAATGTCGGATTTATTTTACTTTGATCTGTGACAAACTGCTGATTTCGATTTCTCCTGTATCAGGCAGTAAGCTTTACTGTTTAAATGACAGCAGTTTAAAGATTCACGGCTCTAGTGTTCAACTATGACCTTAGACATAAACAGCAGGACTGACAGAACACACAAAATCCAGACATTTGAACGGTCATTTTCACCACTCAAACTACATTTCTCATTGAACGTATTGATACTAAACTGATACTTTGATTTATCCTTGATTTAGAATACAAATCCTTTGTATTAGCAAATAAGGAAAAGCTAAAAAAAAGCATTGTTTTAGTAGTCTGATCATTTCTAAACACATATAGCTAAATATTCGGACTTCTTTAGATGGGGGCGGCTGGGGAGATTTTAATCTCGCTCTACCATCACATGACAATAGAAAGCTCTGCTGGGCCAGGAAGAAGGTTTAGCTGAAAACTTTGAGTTTGTTAACACTTAGTTGAGGGAAAGTGGTCTTCATTCGTTCCAGAAAGAGAATTTAATTCAAGTCTAATCTGCAGAAGTTTATGGTTTTACAAAACTCAAATCCCAGTTATCTGTTCATTTATAACCACTTTTACAGTCATTCAGTTGTCAATATATTAGGACCGAGACGGTGATTACATCATGGATTTATAATCAGCTCATCGCCAACACCCAGGCTTACCTGGGTAAAATGTAAAATTCAAATGTAAAACTATGGAAAAATATATAAAATTATCTAAAAATTAATGAGAACAATTAATAATTAAAGGAGTATTTGAATTAGAATTTTGCTTAAAATGTCATCTAGCTCTGTTTCAATAGTTCAGACGTAAAAAGTGAAAATATAATTAATAGGAATAAAAACTAAAAAAAACATAAAATATTGCACGGCCACGCTGTGCTAATTATATATTTAAAAAAATAAATGTAGAGGTAGGAATTGCAATTAATAAATCTCAAAGTATTCACAACATCCCTGAACAGAAATAGGCCTCTGCACCTGGGGTGAGAGGGCGTGGTCATGAAAACAATGTGACATGCCATTGGATGTTGGACACATAACGACATGAGGAATTTGAACTAACAAACACAAGGTCGCGCGTACGGCTGTGGAAAGTGTGGTGGAAGAGACAGGTTGGTGAAAGATCATCCATGCAGTATATCAAACTCAACTTAGTTGAATCAACTTGGCATTGCTTGACCACTGTGGCTCGTAGTTTACTGAGATGGTAAAAGGCATGAAATCCTTAACTATGAAGGCAAAGCACGTCGTCTGTCAGTGTGAGGTGTAGTTAGACCAGCCGCTAGCTTGCTGGCTAGCAGAGTTGTTGTTTGCTAATTTGTTAGCTGCCAGCTTTCTGTGACCGTGTAAACACGTGGATAGTTTCTACACCACTAATACCCGTTAGGGGGGCCGCGACGACAGCGGCCACTGATGCATTTGTCTTAATGTGAAATTAAGTATGCAATTTAAGAGCTAATTGGCGAGCTGTTCCACTCTAGCTCGTGCGCACCAAGATAAGCTGCGTGATAAAGTGAGGGAAATAGAAGTAGCCCACTGCGCTAGCTTTGCCCTGTAAAATGTAATGGACACGTAAAGGATAAGCCAAGTATTTTCTTTTATTTTGTGGAGCGGAAGTAGACTAAAGCAGCTGAGGTGAATTATTTGACTACATATAAACATAAATTGCAGACATGTATTTGGATTTTGGCAGGTTTCATGATTTATAAGGTGTTTTTTCTTCCTCTGCAGATTAGTGGCATGAGTTCTCAAATTTATTCAGTAAGCTGTTAAGGTGAGTATTGTGCTGCATTTAAGGATGTCAAAAGATTACGCCTGTCGCAGTTGTGGTGGTTTAATGTAAATGTTTGGGCACCCATGGTCAAAACTTTAGTTCATATGAACAGTTAAGCAAGTGGAAGATGAAATAATTTCCAAATGGCAGAAAGTTACAGATGACATTTAATTTTAAATAAAATCATTTTCATATTTTTAATTTTTTTAAACAGAAAAGGAAAAGGCCCACAGCAAAAGTTTGGACACCTTGCAGTTGACTGGGGTGCCCAAACTGCATGCCAGTGTATGTAATTGATATACATCAGTTCATGTACGCAACAGGAAAATCTACTTTGGTGGCCGAGCACTTCATGTTATCTGTGGACCAGGCCACTGTGAATGGCCATATCACTATCTTCAGCGACACACTTATCCTGATGTTTGGCTCTTCTGCATAAACATTTCTTATCCAGCAGCCCAGGCAGCACCCTTGGAATTCTTGCAACGGTAACGCGGCACCAGTCAATAAGAATGATGAGACAGTCATGCAATCCAAATCAAATCATCAGATCTCCTTTCATTTGCAGCTAAAACGCATAAGACTGAGCAATGGTTGAGTGTTGAGATGATTTGTAGATTGATAAATCAACAAATAATTAATATTTGCGTTTCAGATGTCTGTCTCTGAAATATCCTTGATTCATGCTCATGTCGAGAGACCTTTGAGAAGTAGATGTTCACAGATGTTTCACTACCCTGAAACAGTATTTGCAAGACTCACAGGTTAACCAAACATCTTTGCATCACCCTTCTGTTCCACAATGACATGTAAATGGACTGATTCTTATATAGCGCTTTTCTACTCTCCCGGAGTACTCAAAGCGCTCTATACAACATGCCACATTCACCCAGTCACACCCATTCTCACAAGCACTTTATCTATACTTAGTGCTTTTTCTAACTACATTCACACACATTCATACTCCGATGGATGCATCGGAGAGCAACTTGGGGTTAGTATCTTGCCCAAGGATACTTGACATGCCGACTGGAGGAGCCTGGGATCGAACCTCCAACCTTCCGATCAGTAGGTGACCTGCTCTACCTCCTGAGCTACAGACACCCCATATATGTGTATGTCCAAACACGCACTCGTAAGCAAGCTCAATCTACATTTAGATTTATTGCAGATGTAAAAAACATACAGTCCAGTCCTCAGTTTCTTAATAAAGTTGTTGTTTTTCATTCGACAGGTGCCTTAAGATAAACCCAAAGTGGAGCGGAACACGTCTAAGAAAAACCTTGCAGTCAATCCAAAGGTTCTGACATTGATCATCAAAATTGCGGACTATGAGTGGAGAGCATAGAAAGTTCTTATTTTTATCCTGAGGATAACAATGATCTGCTGTTCAGTAGCACTGGTCTCTGGTTCATGGTCAATGTCAACAGCATGGGTGGCCCGCTTGATACTGGAAAAGTGAAATATAGGCTGCAGATCCTATTCACATTTAGCTAGCATTAGTGCTAGCCACTACTGTCAGCTGTCACTCTGTCCTGCGATTGTGTGCCCTTCTTTTGTGCTCAAATGTGCGTTTGAATTGGATTTTCATTTCTATGTCCTTTGTTCATGCATAAGTTGTTCTTGGGTTGTTCCAGGAACGGTTATCTTTTTGTCAATAAAATCCATGTGAATGATTGAAATCATGTCTCATGTCTTATAAGTAAAATCAACGTGTAAAAACTGCTCATACACAACATATGATCAGGAATTAACACAATCTTGATGTAATTATAATCAGAGGTTTTGTTTAATAAGGGTTCTTTGGATGTTTTGTTACAGATAAAACCAACAATCTTACAGGGAGCACACTTAATTCAAATTGGAAGTCCAGTATATATTCACGAAATCTATGTTAGATTATACTTAGAAACTACATTTATATGTGATATTATCTAGAATCAACAGTAAATTGTAATTTTAAATCCAATATCTAGTTTTTTGACACGTTTTTGACACGTTTTGAAAGAGAAATCAAATTATTTTTTGTTGTATACTGTAGTATTACATCAAATATAATTGGATAAAAAACTTTTTTTACATCAAATAACAGTTGGTGTAAATAACAGTATGTAAATGTCAAGGTTATTATCGTTAACGAAAACTAGAAGTGAAAAAACATTTTCGTTAATGGAAATAAAAATAAAAACAAAAAAAGGAAAACTAACTAAAACTGGAATGAGTGTTCACAAAACAAACTAAAATTAACTGAATTTATAGCAAAAATGTGTTTAGTTTTCATTGATGTGTGCGTGTCATACAAGAGTCAAGGGTGAAAATGAAGTTTAGTTTCCAGATTTTTTTCTTGCTGTGTCTCATTATGCCAGCAGGTGGCAGCACGTTAGTCGAGTCGTCTGTGTCGCTGCTCCGTCCACGCGCAGAATCATGTCAGGAAAAGTCGGGAGCCAGAGTCCAATTTGGGATTACTTTGAATATGACTGTGTTTTGGATAAAGCAAGTGTCTTGTAGTGGAAACAGACAAATTATGAGGGACATTTCTAAAGGGGAAAAAATCCCACAAACCTTAAAGTGCACTTGAAAAGCTCACACAAGAAGGCTAACCTAGCTTAGCTTGAGAAGGTAAGGGAGCACACTCAACCCTCATCCCCAGAAAACAGAAGCTAACCCCAGGCAAGGCAGCGTGATGCATCCCGAGACAACAGGACGGGGATATCTACACAACTGTGTGAGTCAATTACCTTCAAAAAGTTTATCAATTCACTTGAACCAAAATTACGAACACCCGGTGCTGCGAGAGTTAATAGTCTCATTGGGGCCAAGATATACGTTTTATAGTTGCCTGGTATCAATGGTTGTTCATCTGCCTTTATTTATTTATTTAAAGAACCCATAGGTGGGAATGTGAGTTGTCTGTCTCTGCGTGTTAGCCCTGCGACAGACAGGCGACCTGTCCAGGGTGCAGTATGGTAGCTGGAATAGCAACATACCCAAGGATGAGCAGAATGACTGATATGATGAAACTGGGATTTTGTTACACTTAATTATTGCAAACACAACTAAAACTATAACTGAAACTAATCAAAACTAAACTGAAACTAAGGATTTTCAAAAAAATAAAAACTAAACTAAACTAGCAAACAATTGGTAAAAACTAATTAAAACTGATATAAAATTGAAAATCTGAAGTCAAAACTAAATAAAAATAAAAACTAATGAAAATTGCAAAACTATAAAAACACTGGTAAATGTATATTTCTGTAAATTTAAGCATTATTTTTCATATCGCTGTATTCATTGACCTTGTTTATAGGTAATTTCATTGTTTGATCACATTAAAATGTTCCTAATTTAATGTTTAAAAGCATTTGTAAAAGGCAAAATCCCATGTAAAATTAGGGCAACAAACTGTATTGTCATTACTGAAAATAACTGTATTTTTATGAGAAAGTTATTTTCTGTTATTTTACGGTATTATTTTGGCGCCCCAGCTGCCAGAATATTACTGTTTTTTTTAACAGTGTAGTTGATTACCATATAGACAGCCTATATAAAGTCATTTGTAATATGTTTGCCTTTTATAATAAAACTTTACATTCATTATATTGATATTAGATCTAATGACACAATAGGAACATTAAAGCAAAGTTTTTATGTCTTTAAGCATTTTTGTCAAATAGTTAATATTATTATTGGAATTATTGAAGAAATGAAACTGTTTTTTATGAAACTGGAAACAAGTTTTATTTTGGACTTATTTATTTTGGACTTTTGTGCAGAGAATTTGTTTTAGCTCAAAATAAAATGCCTCACCTTTTATTTTTAAAGTCTGCCCCTCTGCATCTGTGCATTTTGGGTAAATTTCAACATTCTCCAAAATACGGCAACCGATCCACCCTGGCCCTGTTCCAGCAAGTGTGTTCAACAAACTCAGTTTAAACATAAACTGATTTGATCAACTTTGGGATTAGTTTCCTGTTGCAGAACAACTGATCATAGTTAGTTTAATCAACTCTGAGTTATGCATGTGTGTGAGTAGAGAAACAAATCATCAATGGAGCTGCGACACTGGGATTTGCCATGACAACAGGGAAGTAAAGAGCAGCGCTTCATTTTAGTCTAGTGGACCGAGCAATATGAACACGTGTCAGCGTTCCATACGTTACAACTAGGAGGAAAAGTAGGAGGAGAGAAAAGAGTCACTTTAATTAGCTCGGCCGACTCTCATCATCACAGAAGGAATAACGTTTGATATAAAACACCCGGACAGCAGACCCCGGGGTGGATCTGCCTTCAACTTGGTTTTTATACAAATTGTTTTTGCTACAGTGCATGACCATTTTATTGTTTGAGTAATTATTCAGTAAAAATTTTATCTCTTGAGGGAATGTAACACCCTCACTTGTTTTCTTTTTTAATGGAGAATATCATTATTTCTGTCATAGCTGGATAAGAAATATACAAAACTCTGCTTTACTGTTCCCAGTTGAATTGTTTCTAAACTGGTCTGATCCCAGGCTCTCTTACAGCCATAGCATAGATGTGTTTTGAGTTACTGTTAATAGTCAGAGTTCAGTAATGGTTTTATCTATCTGAAAAAATGCAGAAATGAATGTAAAAAAACAATGAACTGATCACTGTGTCTCCGTCCTGGTGTAACTGAAATACTGTAAAAAGTCACAAAATAGCAAACAAATCAACCAGCATACCAATGTGTGTAAAACCATGAACCTCTCCAGATGAATTTGCTGCGCTCTAAGCTTTGACAGCGACTTTATGTACGAGGAAATGAGTGGGAGTGTCAGCTGGTGCAGGTGCAGCAGGAGGGGAGGAGCCACAGAGAAACCAACAACTTTTTACCCTATAGCCTTTATTTGTCAGTTGCAGGTCTTTTGCCCACAACCGAGATGACAGACCTTGCCGACCGTACATACAACACAAACATCACATTGGGGAGACAGGTCAGGCTAGGTAGCGAGGAAAAAACACATCGAAATGTTTAACACAGAAGGATAATACAGGAATGCACAGGTATCAATACACCATAGCACAATAAACACAGACAGCAACATGGGAAAGAGTTCCAGTGTGTACATCTGATCTGGGACCGCTGCAATCTTTCGACTGTGCCTCCAACTGACCCGATGTCCACATCAGAGGGGAGGTAAGCATTGGAGGTGGCGTTGGATCCGGGGTAGGGAGGGTGATGCGTCAGTGAGTGCTTATCAGTATCAGTATATGTATGTGTGTGCGTGTCCATAGTTCAGCTGAGACAGTGTCCTTCGCCCTGCCAGGCTAAGTAAACAGTCTTCCAGCCAACCCAGGTGGGCTTGTAGGGAATGGGAAGAACAGACTCAACACAGTCGTTATCAGGGTGTTTTGTTCAGCTCCAGCCTTGCAGCTGGCGCCAAAGAGGTATCCGCATAAGTGATGGTGTTTTTACTTTAGTGGGAACAGCTCATATGAATTTCAAAGCAGTTCTACAGTCCAACACTGGTCTCTCAATCTCCCGTTGGAGAGCCGCGAGCTTCGCCATACTTGCGTTCTGTGATGTTGTCATTTCTTGTGCTCAAGGAGCCGATTCTGAGAACTCACGGCAGTGTGCCTCCCCGAGATGTCATCCAATTTGCGCCCAGAGATGTTATTCCGAGCGAGCCCTTCCGAGATGTATCCAGTCTGCAGTCAGAGATCTTATTCTGAGTATTCACAGCAGCCGTAGCCTCTCCAAGATCTTCTCCGTGCTGACTCAATGAGCCCATTTTGAGAAACTCACGCCTCTCCCATCGTTCCAATCCCAGCGGGCAGCCTTGTGGGGGTTTGAACAACCAGTTCCGCTTTCTTAATTCTCCGATAAGTCAGGGCCAAGCCAGCTCCGATCAGCCAGAACCCTGTTACCATGGTTCCGAATAGGTAGATATCTTCAGCACTCAGGCTCACCCAAGCCCAAACTTCTCGTTGAAAGGGGTGTCAATTGCATTTAGGGACCAGTTGATCCAATCCATAATTCCTCTTTTAGGTTTTAGAGAACAGACTGTGAGAGAGTGTTCCAGGGAAAATACAAAAAACACGAGACTAGACAAGGACATAAGCAGGAAAGATAAGGGAGAGGAGAAAAAGTGCGTCCGCCTCCTCCGAGAGCCAACGAAAAAAAAATATATAGCAGCCTTCATATTTTAAAATGTGTGTAAACAATAAGTGTTGCTATGCAACCAGCATGCCCGATTGTTGTTTTACATTAATTTTTATGATGACATCTTTGGCTGCTATTGGTGCTGTACCGCACACTCCAAAGTTTATGATGTTCTAAAGTTTCAAAAACAAAAAACCTCATAAAATATCAGATTATGTGGTTTTACGTGTGTTTTAAAATGCAAAAGGGTCAAAGTGGCTGAGAGCAGAAGAAGAGTGTCTCCACTGGTGTACACTCTGAGGATCGGGCCCCATGTCACTGCATTCTTCATAGTATATTCATGTTGAATATTGTAAGAGAGGCAATACCGAAGCAAAATGTCCTTGTGCAAACACAAACACTTCCTATGAAAGATTCTCCTCGACAGTGCAAATCTAGGCACAAACAGCAGCTAGAAACAATGTAGCTAATCAGTCAGAGAAGGCTGCTTTATTATGCTTTAATGCTTGAGTAGGGGATAGTACAAGGACAGTTGTGAGAGAGTTTTTGTTATCAGATCAAGGCAGTGGCTAAAATATCTGCTACAAGTGTGTGGGTTGATTGTGTTGGTACATCTGCAGAGAAGAGAAGAAGAGCTAAGAGCTAAAAAGCTGACGTTAAGTATTAAAAACAATGAAAAGTGTTCACTGCAGACACTGTCTCCAATTTTCATTTTTGATCTTTGATTATTTTTCATGCTTCTCCCGTTCCTGGTGAACTCTCCTGCTTCTCCCATTGATGGTCCGGCCTACTCGTCAGTCAATCAGCATTCGACTGATGGATATGTCATCCATGTTTTGGAGCACTGCAAAGGAGCATGTTTGTGATGGCTGAAAATCCCTCTCTACACTCTGTGTGAGTGGAAACTGCACACAGACACATTTGAAGTCCCATAATTTACGATGAGCATTGTGTTTTATGTGGATAAGGAATGTAATTTTCAGTGTCAGGAAAACAAATCTGTATCTGCATTGATATAAAATCCAGTTTTGTTTTCTTTTTAAATTTTCAAAGATTTTGATTTCTCAAAAATAAATTCATAAATATTTTTTCAAACAATGTTTAAAGTTTGTTTCTGTAAATCCTCTTTCCATTTGACTATTGGCCCCTATATTCTGGAAATAATTAATACTTCTCTTTATACTTGCTAAGTTCCCAGCTATTTTAACTCTTTAAAACCAGTCAGAGCAGGACGCTCCATTTTGCGCAACTACTTTTAAATCCCTGTAGAACCGCAACCACGTGAGCTAGCGCAATAATTTTTTTTGCATATGAAACCGGAGGAGTTGTACTTACATCTTATGCCATCAGCTTGTCCTCGGTCACAGTTTCCTTCCACATATAGCTTTGCAAAAACTGCATAAAAAGCACTTGCAGCAACAAAAACACAATATTCCAGAAACACGCTTTGCCGATCCGATCAGCTGTTTGTAACACTTCCTATGTCCATCAGCACGAACTTTTGCATGTCCGCCATGACCTGCCCGAAACCGGAAGTGATGTCATTTTCGTGTAAATGTAGTCTTTTACCATCAGGGTCTCATGAGCCTATACTGGTGTTTTTAAAAGTTATGTTTGACTTTGTGACTTTCTGTGTGGTTTCTGGGATGCTTGGGACTCATATTGCACTGCTGGAAATAGTTTATTTTGATGCATATGCTGCTTTTTTGCAAATTTGCATTATAATATTTATTTTTCGTTTTTCCTGCAGTGTATAAAAATTGGTGTATTTCAAAAATAAAACTATGAAGACACTCAAAATAAATTTCCTGTGGTGGGAAACTATTTTGTGCAACTTTTTTGTATTTACAGTTTTGAGGGATAAGCCTCTTAAATTTCTCTAACTAGAAATATATGTTAAAAAACAAAAACGATTTTCAATTTTTTTGTAGTTTATTTCACTTTCTTGCAATTTATGTAATTTCTATGCACTTAATGCAGACATATTATTAAAATCTAGGCTATAATGGTTGTATTGATGTATAGCAACTTGAAATGCTCCCAAAAATGGCTCCACAGCATGTAAAAATATAAAGTAAGCTCTGGCGGACTTGGTTCTATGGTAGGTCTTAAAGGGTTAAACAAGCTATTGTTGAACCAATATTAAAACAAACTAATTTGGACCCATCTCTTCCAAGCAGTTGCAGGCCAATATCAAAATTACCATTGGTGTCAGTTGCACAACAACTTAACAACTTTTTGGAGAAGAACAATGTTCTGGACATTTTCCAGTCTGTTTTTTTCACAAATTACACTCCACTGAAACCCTTTACTTAAAGTGTCTAGTGACATTCTGATGGCAGCAGACTCTGGAGAGTACACCGTTGTGGTTATGTGTGATCTCACCTCTGCTTTTGATACGGTTGATCACAGCATCCTGATAAATAGGCTGAAGCACTTGTTTGGGATTACTGGTGTTGTTTTAAATGGTTTATGTCTATCTGAGAGATCTTTTACCGTGTGTATGAATCATGTGCTGTCTGAAACATCAGTTCTGCCTTCTGGGGTACCTCAAGGATCTGTTTTAGGTCCTATTCACTTTTTGTTGTATATCCTCCCTCTAGGCCAAATTATCAGAAGTTACAATAATATTTCTTGTCATCTCTATGCTGATGACATTCAGTTATACTGTTCTTTCAAAACTTCTGAGTTTTATAAATTGTCATTTTGAAATAAATGTCTCCTGAGATCAAACAATGTCCTCCAGTTAAATGCAGATAATACAGAAACATTGATTATTGCACCTGATCACATGCTCTCAGTTTTTTAGACCCTTCATTTCAGTCGAGTCTCAGAAACCTAGGTGTTATATTCAGTTCAATGTCTCTTGAGAAACACTCTAAACAACTTGTCCAGAACCGTTTTTATCACCAAAGAAATATTTCTAAACTCAGACTGGTGTCAAAGGCAGAACTTGAGATGATTCTTCATGCTTTTATTTCTTCTTGTTTGGATTATTGTAACGGTCTTTTTACGTGTCTCAACAAACCAGCTCTGGATCGCCTTCAGTCTGTACAGAACGCTGCGACAAGACTTTTAACTGGCACAAACAAAAGGTCACACATTGCTCCCGTTTTGGCTTCTCTTCATTGGTTGCCTGTAAATTTTAGTTGTAACTTTTAGAGCTCTGCACAGTGAAGCTCCCCAGTATATCTCTGACCTGTTGAAACCTCATGCTTCATCCCGAGCACTTAGGTCGTCAGGTCAAAGGTTACTGGCGGTCCCACGTACCAGCTTTAAAACATGTGGAGATCGGGCTTTTCAGGCACCGAGGCTGTGGAACTCCCTGCCGTTGTCTTTACGCTGTCTAGACTCCATTGACTCCTTTAAAAAGCAGCTGAAGACATTTTTATACAAACGAGGTTGTAATTAATTTTTTCAATGTTTTATATTACTTTATTTGTATTTCTGATTGTATCGTGAGCCACTTTGTGACTTTTATCGTGAAATGTGCTATATAAATACATTTTACTTACTTTTTTTTACTATATGTTTAACAATCGATTAATAATTGATTTTTTATTGTAACAAAATAACTATAAATTTCTTCAGTCTCAGCTGACTGCAGGTTTCCCCAACCTTATATACAGTACATTTGCATTAATCAAATTATTTATTTAGTATGCACTAATTGATCATTAATATGTAATATGTAAATTGTCATGACCATTAATCAATGGCCATGAGTCCCATTCACAGAGAGTTGGGGAATTTCTGCAATCACAGCATTGTAAGATGGTGACAGATGGACCCTTAGGCCCCCTCCTCGATTTAGAGATGGTCCTTCCCGTTTCACGTAAATGGCGTCCTCGACTCGGGGTCCCCGTCGCAGACAGAGTAACATAGTGTACGCTGTTAAGTGCAGGAGGATTGATTTATGCAAACCTCTGGCCAAATCAAAGAAAATTAACTTTGGGGGATTTCCTTACCTGGATGATTAAGCATGCATCAAGATATAATTTATAAATATAAATAGCTATTCATTATTAATATATAAATTATTGACTAAACTAATTACTTATTCATTAAATTCTTCAGTGACTTTCTCGGTCCTGCATACATCTTCATAGCTTCGTAACATAACCAGTGCTTCATGGTCAGCATGCACATTGACCCAAATATATGTGTAGCTGGCCTCAGTATTTATAGGTGTTAATTTACAAAGGTATGTGGAAAATGGCATAAATGTAATGCTGAAGGAACCTTTTTCTGCCCAGTGGGGTTATAATTGTTGATAAGAGTGCTGATTTATTTGCAGGGGAAGGAGAACATGTTATCAAAATAATTGTAAAACTGAAATTGTGTATTTCTCAACCTGAATCCATTCATCCATCTGTTCCTCCTGTTGCAGAGCCAAGTATCATTTCCTGATCTCAGTAACACTTTGATGAAACAGAGACAGCGTGAGGAAAGCCGCTCACCAAAGTGCCTCTTGTATGAATGGATAGAGCAAAGTTAATGGTTACAGTGAGTGAATGGTTTGTACTGTAACTACTAACTTGGTTGCAAGTTATTTATGCAACAATTGAAAAATATCGGTCTTTTTGTTACTGGTCCGTATACACACACAGAGTCTCCTTTTACTTTACTTTTCTAATAGAACTTAAAAAATCAGGTATTAATGAGACAGATCAGAAGAGTGTACGACTGATGTCTGAATGTGACTTTAATAAATAGCACCATTATCACACAGCCTGCATAATGAAAAAAGAATCATGTTTTGTGTTCTTCTGTGCCACCTACAGGGCAGATTGCAGGTTTGTACAGTGGAAGGATTTCTGTTCATATCAAGGCCACTAATTTTCTTTCAGCTGCCTCGCTGTGTCTGGAAACAAACGCACCTATAAATCTATCATTAAATCCTGTCATTATTGAAATGAACTGGATGTAACCACCCATCCATCCAATCCTCCTCTTTCACTTATCCAAGCCTATCCCAGCTACCATAGGGTGAGAGCAGGGTGCACCCTGGTCAGGTGTGTCTGTAGAGAGAGACAGCCATGAGCAAGTTAGACTCACCAGTTAACCTAACCTCACTAACTGCATGGCTGCAGGAGGAAGCTGGTGTACCCGGAGAGAAGCCGCACAAACACGGGGGAACATTCAAACGCAGCACACACACACGGCAGCGTTGATGTCACATTTTCGAATGGACTCGGTTTGTTTGAAAACCTCAAAACCGAATCAAGTCGAATCAAGTACTTGTAGAAAAGAGGCACTGACTGATGACAAACTATGTCACATCTTACTTATCACTCTGCTTTCTCTTTTGATATAACAAAAACCTGTTTTAATTTACAATTTACTCCCAGATGTTTCCTTTAAATCCAAAACTACAATAAATACAATGAAATTCACATTTTTTAAACTGTTAATAAGCAAATATGAGCCCACGTCATTGCTGACACTTTCAGTAGAGAACAGTGGTAACATACCTTGGTTTGATTAAAATGCACAGCACATATGTTGCTCATACCCAGATGAAAGCCAGCAGCCACCCCCTCTATCTTTTCTTCTTAATATGTGTGGCTCTCTTTGTTAACAGGAAGCTGTGCAGGATGATGGAGTGACTTAGCATTTCAGTCACTGATGATGTGCTCTCTCTTTCTGTGAGGTCAGTGGACAGGACAACGGTGATTATGCAAACTGATCTCTCTGAGAGCCATGTGTCTGTGCCTGCTGTTTCCTACTGAAAGGCCAAAAAAATGTGATTTGCTACTATTCAACACATTTACATGTTTAAATAGCACATTGTGGCATTTAATGTCTTTTTTATGGTTTTATCTAGATTTGCATGAACAGAAAGAATCAAAGTTCCTCCTGGGGTTGAACTGGTTTAAGGTAAAACAGCAGATAATGCGGGTGTACTGTATTCAACAGCTTGTGCTATGATGAATGGGTCTGTCAAAGAGCTAAAACTCACATCAGTGTGTGTTCATGGCCATTGTTGTTTCCTGGATCACACACACACACACACACACAAACACACACACACACACTCAGTGTTATTTGTGCAGCGATGAAGGCTGCTGGCCCACACAGTGTCAAGTCTTATTAGAGGACTGAGCTCCTTGTAAACAATGACACCAGAGCTCTTGTGGGGGGGAGGGGGGGGGCAGTAAAGCTGCAAAAAGGAGAAAACCTCTGTTCTCATGTTCTCGTGTTACTGAACACCGTGTGGGCGTGACCTATTAACTACCTGTCAAACTATAGTTTGGCCATAACGAGGCATTCCTGATCCCACGCACAGCTGGAAAAAATTAGTCTCAGAACCATTTAATGAATTAACATTCAAGTTATTTCTTATCATTATTGTTATTGACCAGTTATCTGGTGTTGTTTATGTGCGAGCCTATATAAAAATATATATGAATCAAATGCCAAAGTGTTTCTAATTAAATTGGTAAACAAAATCAACCAACCCAGTAGGATTAGCAGCAATCACAATTATCCTCTGAAGGCCAAGAAAAATTCCCAACAGAAAGTTGGACCTTTTGCTGTACTGGTCCACTTGATTGTCATGCTCTATTACAGGGGTCGGCAACCTTTCTGATGATGAGTGCCATCTAAAATTTCAACTTGTAATTGGCTAAAAATAACTTAGCCTACCAATGAGAGGGACGTTGCTAGCTGGCAGTTTTTTCAAGCGATGTTGAAATTTCCACATTCCAACACTTCAAATGCTTCAGCAGCACCGCGGAAATACACGGATACATCCGTAGACTCGAGACAGAATTCACAGGTGTATGGACCAATGTTTTCTTTTCTGATCAAACCAGAAAGGTTTAATGAGCAGCTGGTTTGTCTCGCATTAACTGGCTGAGTTAATGCCAGTTAATGCGACATCGAAATGCAGCTGATTGAACTGAAAAGCTTGACTCTGTGGGGTCAAAGTTTGCAGAACTGCGAACACAGCTGGAATCCACAGCTGTGCGTGTTCATGGAGCTGCATGTTCACCTGCTGGACGTCACTACCTGACAAGTTTAACTGTCTTCAGAACATTGCAGAGGCCTTATTGACAGTATTTGGCTCTACATGTCTGTGTGAGCAGATTTTCTCTCACATGAGTCCTCAGGTAGCCTCTGAATGCTGGACACTCGGAGACCAGAGATCACATTAACATGTGTATTAATAAACATGCCATATTGACCCAGTTTATTTTTCTTATTATTGTTGTGAGAAGACCATAAATAGCATTTGCATTTTCTGTTGTTACAGTTCATTTGCTGTTATGGATAAAAAGTCTTTTTTTGTTTCAAAATAGCTGATAACTATACGCTGACAGCTGCCAACATCTGCAAAGAAATATAATTCTATAAAGTGGTTCTATATAGTGTGTAACTGTTAATATAGAGCGTTATTCAATTTATTTCTAATGCAATCATATGGCACATTGACTTAGTTGGGGTTGTTAGCTAAGATGCCGTCATTAAGAAGTGGCACAACTAATGTGTCTATGCGAGCTAATTTGCGATGTGCACCGCTGGCCTGGCCATTTATTTTTTAATGCACCTGCTCAGATTAACTCACTGCGTGTCGTGCCCAGGGCTGGACTGGGACGAAAAATCGGCTCAGTACAATAACCTCAGTTTTACCTGAATCGCTACAGGCTGTCTAACTTTGCATGCCCACCAATACTATTTCCATTTGGTTAGCTATTACCAGTTTATCCATCTGCATGCAGAAGTCCCACAGGATCTTAACTCAGACATTCTCAACCACACTCGGTGGGGTGTCCCATTTTGAAATTTGGGACTTCCAGGCCATACTTGGCACAGATGTTCCTCTTTACTAGGCTCCATGTATACCCAGCCTGCTAGCATCTTGACCACACAGGTTGGTCAGTATTGTCGTACAGTCTCGAGTGACTGTTCTATCTACCAATAGCTGGTGTTTTGCCCCTCTGGTGTTCCTGTCAGTTCATCTTAGCTGCTATGATGGCTTCCATGTGGTGCTGAGGCAGGTTATTGGCTGGTATTTGGATGGGACTATTCCCTTATGGGGCTCCTTGCGGATCAAGACTGTCCGACCTATAAGACCTTCCTCTAGTATACCTCCTTAAGTGACTATTCAAGGCTATAGGTCTTTGCCGGGCAGTTTTGAAGGCTTCAGGTGTTTTTGTGTTGTTTTCTTTTTGTTGTGTTTTACATGGCCCAGGCCCATAGAAAACAGGTCTAGCCTGGATCTGGCATCAAGCTGGCACTTCTGACTGAGCCTATGTCGTGGCAGACTGTATGTCAACCAGATGTGGGCCAGGTCTGGCAATGATGTTTATGTTCATAATTTCCTATTTTAGTTAGAAAACACAAATGCCATGTTGCAATACTATACTGCTATGGTAGCCAACATTTCAAATGCAGCTTTGACAGGTTTGTGAGTGTACACTTTATCCAAAACCTTGTGAGAGTTTACTCATGTCTACCACTGGGAGGCTGTAGCTCAGGAGGCAGAGCAGGTTCCCTACTGATTGGTAGGTTAGTGGTTCGATCCCTGGATCCTCCAGTCTACATGTCAAGAGTGTGAATGTGTATGAATGTAGTTAGGAAGCACTCAGTTTAGAGAAAGTGTTTGATTAGGTGAATGTGGCATGTTGTATAGAGCACTTTGAGTAATCTAGGAGAGTAGAAAAGTGCTATATAAGAATCAATCCATTCCCTGTCTCAACAGAGTTTTGTCATGTTACTTTTGCACTATTATGCACATGTTGTTATTACATGGCTTGATTAAGGTACACATTAGTGTGACATCTGGGGCCAGAGCTGAAACTGTTCTGGGCCAGCACAGGGCCACCAGTGTGTCTGCAACTGGCCCGTGGCTGCACACAACTTACACATGGCCCACATACCGCAAAGAATGACGGCCCTTTGGTGGCCCAGATAAGGTTTTCCCAGAGGTGGCCCACACATGGGCCAGCAAAGGACCACCAGTGTGTCTGCAACTGGCCTTGTGCTGGCCCATGTGTGGGCCACATCTGGCAAACCAGATCGGGGTCACCAAAGGGCCGTCATTCTTTGCGGTATGTGGGCCATGTGTAAGCACATTGCATGGGCCCGATCCAGGCCATACCAATTTTGCTATGTGGGTATATGGGATTAATGTACTTAAACCAGGCAACGATCCTAGGCCCCCATCCAGCTGCCACCCACTTCCACTTCTAAAGTTAGACCTTGAAATACATGAATGTTGTTTTATGGCAAGGTCCTTGCCAGAAGATTAAAACAAAATATTCATAAAACATTGTGACCAAATAGTGTGTTTTTCTCTTTGTTTGGCAGTGTAGCAATCATGTTGTTGTCCAAAGGCCAAATACCAAATTCATTGCAATAGTGTTTGTTTTCTGCAGAAGGCTTATCTCCATATAAGGAGATGAGATGCAAAGGAAGAAACAAGAGCCAATACCAGACATAAGGCCACCCTCAACTTTTTCTACCAATCATGTTAACATTCTGTGACCCGCAATAAAAGTGTTTACTGCCTGGGCGCAGTGGCCTTTGGCTCTGGTGCCAATGATGATCCGGGAGAGTAGGATTGATGGATATCTGAGAAGAAAGTATATTCCCTATTGTTGGGTCTGTGTTTCCAAAAGCCCCGCTGGTTCAGAAACGTATTTTCGTTAACGACAAAAACAAGACGAACATCTTTTACTTGCTAGCAAGGGAGGCCCCGGCCGGTGTCTCAGAAAGCACTCTGAATCCTACCGCAATGACCCCAACAACGGCCTCCGCTTGCTGCCTTTTATTGGGAAAACAGTTCACACAATACACATCACAGCAAAGCAACGCCCACCATAAAACCCCCCAAATGGTTCTAAGATAAGGCACTATGTGTGTGTATGTGTAAACATCTGTATGCATGTGAGAATGTGTGTGTATGTGTGTGTTTGAGTGAGTGTGTGAGAATGTGTGTCTCTCTGTGTGCATGTGTCTCTGTCTACTTCCTGCTCACCAAAAGGATCATAAAAGCAGGAAGCAACATCACAAGAAACAGATCTTTCAGATAGGATGTTTCTGCATAAAACCTCCCCCAGCACAGAGTGGCTGGAGAGGTGCTCAGGATCAAAGGAATGTCTTGATCCCACTGCTTGAACCAAGACTGTACAAATTTAAGAACATAATGATGACATTCAACAACTGGACTTAACACCTATGGTTCAATTTTGGGTAATCGCTCATGGTTTGTTTAACGATATTTGTGGATTGCCAGTTGCGCTTAGTTCCAGCTGTACTGAGCTGAGGTCACCCCCAAGAACAAGTGAGCAATCTAGAGTGTACTAAAAAAGAGTCAAGAATGAGGGGTCAACAACCTTCGGGCCATATATTCTGTAGAATACAGAACTTTTTGTAGTACTGCTACTCACCTTTGCCTAGACTTATAGCAAGCTTACACATTAAACACATTAAGAAACTCAGGTGTTTTAAGTTCATCTGTAGCTATGGCATGGTAAATGGCCTGTATTTGTATAGTGCTTTTCTAGTCCCTAAGGACCCCAAAGCGCTTTACACAACCTGTCATCCACCCATTCACACACTGGTGATGGCAGCTACATTGTAGCCACAGCCACCCTGGGGCGCACTGACAGAGGCGAGGCTGCCGGACACTGGCGCCACTGGGCCCTCTGACCACCACCAGTAGGCAACGGGTGAAGTGTCTTGCCCAAGGACACAACGACCGAGACTGTCGGAGCCGGGGCTCGAACCAGCAACCTTCCGACTACAAGGCGAACTCCCAAATCTTGAGCCACAACCAGTAAGATAACATCTACCTGTAGTTTTTTTTAAACTGATTAAAGATCTTTAACCTCTTTCTGGAACCAGCTTCATGCAAATTCCATGTGATAAATCTTAGTGGACCCATAGTTGTGTGTGTGTTGCCAATGTTTAATGCTGTATGTGACGCTCAGAGTGTGAATAGAATGAGTAAAAAAAACACGTGTGGTGAGAGGCTCCACAAGAGTGCAATACATAGACCCAAGTAGTGCTGGGTGTTGTGTCATTATATGTGTGCACATTAACTTATATTAGTGAGCATGTGCATGCCTGTGTGTGAGTCCTATAAGTCTGTGTGCACTGTGAGGCTGTAGTGGATGTGCTGATGCTGAGTGTGTATGTGCGTAATCGTGCAGATGAAATAATCATTGTGTAAAGATCGAGGGTGCAGAAGCAGAAGAAAAAGAAAAAATGATTGGGAAGTGATTGGGGATGAGAGGGAGTGAAAAGAGATAGGAACAGTCCATAATGTTAGAGAAATGCTGTGTGTGACTAAATATGAAAACAGCTGATCTCCCAGCCAATGGATGTGGTGGAAGGTGATGCTCTTCACGGTGTCCTCCAGCAAACACCTGCAAATGTTTTTTAACAAACTTTGTTTTTTGTAGAATTTATTAGTAGCTGTTGAGAGATGCATTTGAATAACTTCTGGTTCCACTTTTCCTTACCTGGAAGCTGAGGAGGGCTGATTTCTGACAAAGACGCACACCTCAGCGCTTATCATGGGTGTTTCATCTTCCGTGCAGCAATTCCAGAGAAAACGAGAGAGCAACACCACTCATTAAGACCAGACAGAAATCTGCCCCTTTCTGGCAGCTGTGGAAACTTCCAATAAGAAAGTTTGCATTCTTAGAACAATGCTGGTCATGTGTGATGTGTCATCATATCAGGATATTACATTTTGACTTAATTCTGCTCAATTAAGTGTTTTGATCGTTGATCCAGTATTTCAGCTTTGTGTTGTGCTGCAAGTTTAAAACCCATTGTCCTCATGAGCACAGCATCTAACAACTCTCCTTGAAAAAGTCGATTGACTTTAACTGGACACAGTGGTTTCCAGTGGGAAACTCATCCGTGACACTGGAGAAGTCACCTGAGTGAGTGATAAAACAATTTTCCATGGAAAATCCAGAGGAACTAAACTTTGTTGTTGTTTCTTTGGGCTCTATTTCAGCTCTAGCAGCATCTCTCAGAAGAAAACGGTTTTCCCAATAATCAGATGAAAAGATTGTTGAATTAGGTGGCATTCTCTGGAGTTTAAGACCAAAACTGAACTCAAACAGTGAATTGACATTAGACTGGAATCCATAAGATGAATCGAAATACTGCTGAAGCTGAATGATTCATTCATTTATATATATATATATATATATATATATATATATATATATATATGGGGTGCAACAATACACAAAATTGATGGTTCGGTTCGGTTCGATACTTTGGTGACACGGTTCAATATTTACAGTTTACAATTCCAGCTGCCAGTCTTTTAGGGTCTGTCTCTACCAGCTTTGCACATCTACAGACTGAAATCTTTGCCCATTCTTCTTTGAAACAGCTCCAGCTCAGTCAGATTAGATGGACAGCGTTTGTGAACAGCAGTTTTCAGATCTTGCCACAGATTCTGGATTGGATTTAGATCTGGACTTTGACTGGGCCATTCTAACACATGGATATGTTTTGTTTTAAACCATTGTTGCCCTGGCTTTATGTTTAGGGTCGTCGTCCTGCTGGAAGCTGAACCTCCGCCCCAGTCTCAAGTCTTTTGCAGACTCCAAGAGGTTTTCTTCCAAGACTGCCCTGTATTTGGCTCCATCCATCTTCCCATCAACTCTGACCAGCTTCCCTGTCCCTGCTGAAGAGAAGCCCCCCCAGAGCATGATGCTGCCACCACCATATCTGACAGTGGGGATGGTGTGTTCAGAGTGATGTGCAGTGTTAGTTTTCCACACAGAGCGTTTTGCATTTTGGTCTCATCTGACCAGAGCAGCTTCTTCCACATGTTTGCTGTGTCCCCACATGTTTGCTGTGTCCCCCACATGTTTGCTGTGTCCCCCACATGTTTGCTGTGTCCCCACATGTTTGCTGTGTCCCCCACATGTTTGCTGTGTCCCCCACATGTTTACTGTGTCCCCCACATGTTTGCTGTGTCCCCACATGTTTGCTGTGTCCCCCACATGTTTGCTGTGTACCCCACATGTTTGCTGTGTCCCCCACATGTTTGCTGTGTCCCCACATGTTTGCTGTGTCCCCCACATGTTTGCTGTGTCCCCCACATGGCTTGTGGCAAACTGCAAACGGGACTTCTTATGGTTTCTGTTAACAATGGCTTTCTTCTTGCCACTCTTCCATAAAGGCCAACTTTGTGCAGTGCACGACTAATAGTTGTCCTATGGACAGATTCCCCACCTGAGCTGTAGATCTCTGCAGCTCGTCCAGAGTCACCATGGGCCTCTTGGCTGCATTTCTGATCAGCTCCTTGTTCGGCCTGTGAGTTTAGGTGGACGGCCTTGTCTTGGTAGGTTTACAGTTGTGCCATACTCCTTCCATTTCTGAATGATGGCTTGAACAGCGCTCCGTGGGATGTTCAAGGGAAATCTTTTTGTAGCCTAAGCCTGCTTTAAATTTCTCAATAACTTTATCCCTGACCTGTCTGCTGTGTTCTTTGCACTTCATGGTGTTGTTGCTCCCAATATTCTCTTAGACAACCTCTGAGGCCGTCACAGAGCAGCTGTATTTGTACTGACATTAGATTACACACAGGTGCACTCTATTTAGTCATTAGCACTCATCAGGCAACGTCTATGGGCAACTGACTGCACTCAGACCAAAGGGGGCTGAATAATTACGCACACCCCACTTTGCAGTTATTTATTTGTAAAAAATGTTTGGAATCATGTATGATTTTCGTTCCACTTCTCACGTGTGCACCACTTTGTGTTGGTCTTTCACGTGGACTTCCAATAAAATTGATTCATGTTTGTGGCTGCAATGTGACAAAATGTGGGAAAATTCAAGGGGGCCGAATACTTTTGCAAGCCACTGTATTCCTCTTCAGAATATCTTCAGCAATTTTTTGGATTGCAGTATGTGTGAAAATGGCTCACACTTCTATTCTGCACACAATCTTCTGTGCATTTTAGTGAAATGGATTACCTTCTTGCCAAATCACGGACGAGGAGAATTTAAAGAGCAGCATTTAAAGAGCCTTGCTTTAGATGCTGTGGAACTTGCAGAGAAGGCCGTGGACTAGGCTTTGCAATACACTGAAGATGTGGCGAACAAACATTCGATTGTGGATGAAGCAGTGGAAAACATTGAAGATATAGAAAATAAAGATGAGACTATCAACAAGGCAGAGGACAATGTACAGGAATATTCGAGTAACAGCTTGGATGAAGCTTTACCTCTGGATTTTGATAGTGATGACTTTTACATGGATAGTGAAGCGGATGAAGAACCAAACTGTGACTTTCCTGATGTGGAGTCAAACTCTGATGCTAAGAGGAAACTTGCTGAATGGGCAGCAAACCGAAATGTGTCTCGTTCTGTGTTGTCAAAGCTCTTAACCATACTTTTGGAGATGGTCTAGATTTGGATCCCAGAACTTTGCTCAGTACATTAAAAGACTGTGAAGTGAAACAGATTGGCAGGGGAAGTTACTACCATTTTGGTCTTGAAAGTGCAGTATTGTCAGAACTGAAAATGATAAATCAACATGAACTGAAAAATGATACATTAACCATTCGTGTTAATGTTGACGGTTTGCCTCTCTTTAAGAGCTCTAATATGCAACTGTGGCCTATTTTAGGTAAGATAGTTGAACTGCCACAAGCAAATGTTTTCATGATAGGTATATATGCTGGTCCCTGCAAACCTGAGTCGGTGAACGACTACATGCATGATTTTATAGAAGATGTAAAAAAGGTCACAAAAACTGGTATTGCTTTCAATGGAAAACACTTCAATGTACCCCTTCCAGATGCTTTTATCTGTGACACCCCAGCTAGAGCTTATTTAAAATGCATCAAAGGTCACAGTAGCTACAGTTCTTGTGAGCGCTGTACACAGTATGGTGTTTATGTTGATGGGAAAGTTATTTTTCCAGATATGGATTCAAGTCTCAGATCAGATTCTCAGTTTGAAGAAATGTTAGATGAAGATCACCACAACTCCAAATCACCTCTTCAAGAGCTAGGCATTGGCATGGTTTCAGCCTTTCCCTTAGACTATATGCATTTAATTTGCTTGGGTATTGTACGTAAATTACTTGCCCTGTGGATTAAGGGACCATTGCAGTGTCGGGTTCCTACACTGCAAAAATCCACCTCCTTAATACTAGAAAAATACACTTATTTTTGGTGAAGATTTGCTTAAAACAAGTGAAATTATCTGCCAGTGGGGTAAGTGTTTTTTTCTTAATAAGATTTCTTGAAATAAGAACAATATCTAGATTTAAATAAAGCTAAAAATAAGTCTTTTACACTTATTCCAGGCAATAAATCAGAACATTGAGCCTTAAAATAAGCTTTAACCACTTATTCTAGGTCATAAATAAAGATAATTAAGCTAAAAATAAGTCTTTTACACTTATTCCAGGCAACCAATCATGGCTTGAAACCTAAAATAAGCTTTAACCACTTGTTCTAAGTAAAATGTTGAAGAAATTAAATCTGAAAATAGGCATGAAACACTTATTCTAACAAACAAATCAGGGCAAATAATCTAAAAACAAGTACATTAAATCATTTTAAAGAGATCTCTTGTTTTTAAATTTAGCTAAACACTACTTTAAGATTATATTGCTGATTAAGGACAAAACAAAACTGAAACAGAGCAAAAGTGTCCATCTTTATTTGTCCACTTTAACAATAACCTGCAGATAATAAAGACACAATTGAACAGTACAGGTCCAACATTATGAGTTTGTTTAAGTGGTTTCAACATTTCAACAGCCTTAGGGGTTTTGCCATTGCCATTAAAATTGACGAGTGACATAGGAAGACCACAAAGATTCAAATTTCTTCCAAATGACACCAAATACCACAAAACTTGTCTGGGTGAGTAAATGAACATTTTCCATTTTAGAAATAAGACCCAGATTGGAAAAACAAAGAACAAAACAGACCTTTTCCTTTAAGTGCCTTCTCATAATTTATCTGAAATTTACACACTACTTTTCAATAAATGCATGCCATTCTGCCAGGGCTTTTCTGTAAGATGATGTAGTGTCACGCTCATGAATGGCATCCTGGAGAACTTCTGTCTGAATGACAGACAGCAGGGTTGCCACGCATTTGGGGTAAGTCAGATGGAGTGCATAAAAGTATGCCATCACATATATCATAGCCTCACCAAGTTTTTCTTTGTCAAATGTTGTAACTGGTAAATTACCAACAGCAATGACACACTTGCAGCCATCGAACATCACTACTGGACATGACAAGCTTCGTTTCTGGAGGACAGCATCTGGATCTTCTGTAGGCTGCAAGACACAAAAGACATGACAACATCTTATGTTAATTGTATGTTTTTTTGCTGGGATTTGGTCATAACGTTGGAGGCGTCATTATCTTGTTCTTTGTTGGTTACACACATTTTATAGTAGTTTTGACTTATGGTTTATCAGTGTCAAGCGACTCCTTATGTGACCACACTCGTGTACATTAAATACGTTATAAATTAATGAAAACAATAAATTATAGATTTAAGTCTTTCGGCTGAAACCGAAAAAGAATTTGAGTCATGTTTGACCGAAATATTTCGTTTGCCAAATTTTCTGTAGATCTTTATAAGCAAATTTTACAAAACTTACCTTCAGGACATGTAGAAATGCTTCAGAAGCATTCCCCATCTTTTTTGGTGGATGGGCAGGTGTGGGAAAGAGCGTTGGAAGAGCCTTCATCAGTGCAAGGTGGGCTTCAGCTGGACAAAGCAAAAACAAACCTTCATAAACATACATTTTAAAGGATGAGAACTTTGTATTCAAATTGTAAAACTTACTTTTGTCCATGGTCATTGGTGGATTCATTGCCTTCTTTGACACACCGTAGAACTCTACCCTGGAGCAGAATTCTTCCCATCTCAGTTTTATTTGACTGATGAACTTGTTGTTGTGGGGATCCAAAATTCTGCGAAGCTCACCCAACGCCTACAATAGGTTTAAAAAAAAAAATAAGTAAACAAATAAAATCAAAATAACTTTACTACCACACCAAATATATATGAAATTAAAGTGATTGTTGATTAACTCTTCCAAAAACTTACATGATGCAATTCTTTAAAGCATGGATATGCATCCAAGATGAGGTGAGCTCTGTTCTCCTCTTTCATGGTGTCTGAGTCAATGAAGGATCTTCTGGCTTCAAACTCGAGGTCTAATAGCTGGGACACATCTTCTTGGTTTGGTTTTGCCTTCTTGCACATTTCTTGTAATGTTTTGTAATGTCTTGCTTGTATTTGCCGACTATCCTTGTCAGCTAAGATAGAGACAAGTACAAGAGCATTTTGGTTTTTCATTGTTACTGAAGTAGACTTCCACAAAACATTAGCTACTGCTGGCTGTGTGTTGATAACCATTTTACAAAATTACATGTATGTACTCACATGAAGTGGAGGCATCGTCAGAATTTCTGACAGGTGACAACAGAGTAGATGCACCACTGGAAGAACTGTGATCAGCATCTTCATCATCAGCTTCTTCATCCCTTGGGAAGAGGTCAGTGAGCCTTCTCTTGGGCCGTCCCCTCTCCGGTGTTGGTCCTTGCCTTTTTACTGGGGTTTTCATATTTTGCAGCCTTTTTTGTAACTTGGCATTAATGCTCTCCTGGTGAAAAATACATATATATCATGTCCCCTGAACAAAACAAAATGATTTATGTATGAAACAAATACAAGAACTTACGTGTTTTACGCTTGCATCATTATCCTGCAGCATAGGATAATATTCCACAACTTTTTTAGCCATTGCAGTGATTTCGGTCTTAGAAGGGTATCGCTCCATTTGGCCTTGGCTTGCTCTCAAAAGGGACACCATACTTGTGATTGTATTTCTCACCAATCTGCATCTCAGTTCTTTTGACATGACGCATTCCTGTTCCCTGCAGGAGCGGGCCAACTCCAGGTAACTCTTTCGGCATTGCTCCAACTCACTGTCGGTGTACACAACATATTCCGGAGGACTGGGGAGCTGCAAGATTTTCAGCTGGCTTACATTAGCATCAGCAGTTGGAGGGTAAGTTGCAACTACCCTGGGTGAAGAAGTTGTTTCAGGTTTCTGTAGTAAAGGATGGTCTTCCTGGTTTAGGGTGAGAAAATAAAAATGTCAAGTACTGCTAAAATAAAAGCATACTTTCTGGAGATTAGTTGACCTAATTATTTTTTTACATAATACCTCAGGATGAATTATTGACCAAACATGTTTTCTTCTGAGAAAGTGCTCAGGCCCAGAAAAAAGGTCCCTTAGATCATCACGGGTCAATGTTAAAAGCATGCGCTCGTCAATGCTTGCAGCTAACAAAAAGACAAACACCAGTTAAACTGTGCAAGCACATAACTGCACAAACAAAACTGTTATATATATATATATATATATATATATATATATATATATATATATATATATATATATATATATATATATATATACACACATATACATACATACACACACACACACATACATATACACACATATACATATATACACACACACATATATACACACACACACACACATATATATACATATACACACACACACACACACAAATATATTATCAAATATAACCTTTAAGGACAGATACTGTTACATCATCCAGCTTCTCCATTGCTCAGTCACCTGCAAGACAAATGTTTACAATTAGTGTTATGTTAAAAAAATTTGAAAAGTTGAATCTTAATGGAGTCCAATGAGAATCAAATTGATTCACGTCAAAGAATCGTTTTGATTGTTCAACATTTTTACCCTTTTTAAAGCTATAATAGAAAAGAAATGTCCAGACAGCCAGGCTGAGTTCTGAAAGGGTTATACAATATTGCCCGGTGAACTTTTACTCACCCAGATTTGTGTCATTGAATTTCATCAATAAGATTATGCTGACTAGGGCTGCCACAAACGATTATTTTTGCGATTAGTCGACTAATCAGATCATGCATCCATTGGACGTAAAATGTACAGCTTATTGCACCAGCAGCATCTGCTCTTATATAACGATCATTAGCTTACAGCTTTAAGTATTTAAGGTATGTGCTAACTAAAAATAAAGACAAGATGATAGTTTATTACATTTTAAAGAAATTTGCAGATTGCTCATTGCTATCTAAAATATAACAGGACACCAGAGTATATTCTCGAGCATCTCACACTTCTGATAATCAGCTGTTTGCTTGACGTTTATTCAGCTTTGTAAAAACTATAACTTTAATCTCAGCCAAACCAATTTACTCAGGAACAAATAAAATACTGAAAAAGACAACCAATAACATTTTTAAGTTATTTAAGTGACTTATATGTCATGTTTAACCTGAGTAGTGAAAGACGGCTGTGGGTTTGAAAATAGTTTGCCCGGAGTCCGGTGTTCTCATGGGCTCTAGTGAGCGTTAAACCCTGGCTAGCTATCGAGCTAGTGGGTAACAGACGTCTCCGAAAATGTCGGAGCGCTTTTGAAACTATGTGGTGTCTTGATAAACTGTCCAGATATTTGAGGTTTACACAGCTACATTCTCGCCTAAAAATGTGTTAAACGTTTATTTTGTGACCTAGAAAGAATAATAAGAGAAATATTAAAACTAACTAGCTGCTGCCATTTTTGGAAACTGAGCTAGGCCGCGCTATGAATTCTGGGACACAGCTTCTTCTTCTTCTTCGGGGTTTAACGGCAGCTGGCATCCTTGTACATGCAGTGCTGCCATCTTCTGTTTCAATTTTGAATCGATACACAGCGCTACTTTTTTTTTTTACCAACCAGCCTGATTCCTGAATAAAACTGTTTTGAGCACACTTTAATAAATACAATTAATATCAAAATATTAATTTAAACCCACACCTTGTGAGGGAATTCAAGCAGCTAGTAAATCAGTCAAAGACAATTGGAAAACCCTGAATGTGGCTAATTAGCTCTCTTGCTAATTGAAAGAAATTCTCAGTGTGCCTACCTTACCACTAAGTTAATACAAACGGCTAACATTGCCTCTTATAAATAGCATAGCTAGGAATTCTCGCAACATTACAGTAGATACTTCACTAAATGTTCTCTGAACCACATGCGAGGGCTGCTAAGCTAATGCTAGCATCCGTTAGCATGCTACATTACTCCTGCGAGGGCTGCTAAGCTAATGCTAGCATCCGTTAGCATGCTACATTACTCCTTCCCGCGCTCAAATTAAATTTATTATTCTGTCCGCTTGATTATAAAACAGTGATTAGACTACACACTACTTACATTTGAAAAATTAAAATTGCTTACCTCTCTTTCTTGACGAAGTTTTCTCTTACAGTTTTTCTTTCAACGCTCGGTTGCAGTAGATTCCCGTGACTCCAAATTCAAACAGCGTTAGGTAACAACTAACATGGAACATGAAGGGGGTGGACGTCTCAATTTTTGCTTCGATATACAATTTAGTGGTTTGTATGTTCATAAAACACAGCCAGTATGATAGGTAAATTTCTTCTTCATTGATTTAAAATAAACTCTTATAGGTGTTATTTCATTTGACCTTACTTGTGACTATTTTTTGTTTTTACAGCTACAGTTTGTAATACCCCCTCCCCCCATAAACTTGGTATTTCCCAAACTAGCGCGGCAACAGCTCCACACGGCAACATATTTTCTGCTTGACTTTAGTCTAATACAATGGCCTGTTGGAGGTGTGTGATTTGCTTCGTCTTTGTGGCGTTAACATTGAAGTCTCTCTTAAGTCACATTAATACTGCACACAGTCGCAGCCCAGATTTCCGTGTCATTTGTGGAGTCGATGGATGCGCGGAGGATTACCGCGTTTTCAACTCGTTTTACCACCATCTCAGACGCACACATCCACAATACTTCGCCACTGGGAACCCCCCTACAGGATGGCTGACAGCTTCATCCGATGCAAATGTATTAGGAGGCGAAAATTTTGGTACAGCCATTTTTGCCGACTATACTGCCGAATCCAGACAAACTGTTAGCAATGGCAATGGCACTGAAGTAGAGCCACCACCACTAGTCCCAGTCACATCGGAGGTGTTGGAGGAGGAGCGACAGGAAAGTCAGAACGTGATGGAGTAAGACGCAGCTGAGCTTCAAACACCTCGTCAGAATCAGGTACTTTATGTGTTTCTGTGTATACGCGCGCACATTTTTAAATGTATGTGTGTTGTTTAACCTTAACCAAGCACAGTTACCCCCAATTTAGCTTTAGTAAAACTGCAGTAAAGCCTAACTAGAGAAAATGTACTCAGTTCAAGTGAAGGTTATAGTTTTAAAGTTATGTGTTTTCTAAGATAAACTACTTGATTAGAATATTTTAATAGGTATGAAGGCCAGTGCTGAATTTCAAATGCATGAATCTGCTGAAATTCAGGCTTGCACAACAATGTAGGCTTAGTTACCATACTTCAACATAATAAATAAACTCATTATTTACCAGTGTTGTGTACCTGCCTTGTTGTTAGATGCTCCATGAACCAATCAGCTTTCAAATTTTTCTTTCAGTTAACTTCAGAGTAGATTCCATAAAGATTGGTTAAGTTTCATTAAATAACTCTTAAATTGTTCATAACATTTGCAGCTTCATTAGCTATCCATTGTAGTAGGACAGTTTGGAATATTTCTTTGTTTTGTTTTGCATCTGGTGGAATTTGAAACACATTCTGAGTGAGACATTTTTCTTACACAATTCTTTTTCTTTTTGTCCTGTAGGGTAAAAAAGAAACTGTTGATCTTGCCAGATGTGCAGCTGCATTTGCTATTGGTGTGCGGGAGCAATGCCATCTATCACAGGTAGTGCTTCATCTGATATTATGGGGGTGTCATTGTTAACTTGTTAATAAGTCTGGTTCACTGTAAGGCTGCAACTAATGATTTTTTTTCATAATCTGTCCACTATCTTTGCAATTAATTGATTGTTTTTTTATCACTGGTTTTATTCAGCTATTACTTTCACCTATATAAGTTATTAAGAACAAATGTACATTACAAAGAAGTTAAGCACAAGAGTTGTGCAGTTCACTGCAATGTATGAAACTGTGCACACTCAACAGTTTAAAATAGGCTTAACAGTGTAAAATATGTTCACTTTTAGGCATAAAAGACAAATGAAGTAGAATTACATTAAAAAAAATAAATGAGGTAATCATTTGTTCCCTTTTTCTGTTGTAACCTTTCATGCTCCTCCATCTTGCTCGCTGCAATGTGTTTGTGCCTCGTGAGTCATGCAAAACAATGCCAATTATTGGCTGATTTCTTCTTCTACTGCTCCCCTGGTAAATTACAACATTCAGTGGCTCATTAATTTGAGCAAAAGAAATAGAGTTGCATTTTGCTTCTTATATATTTACTGTTTACATGTTCATGTTTCTGATGTGTTTTTTTTTTCCCCCATCAGAGGAGTGTCAACAACATTGTCCTTGGTGTCCAACAGTATCAAACAGCTCTTCTGACGTCCTTGAGGGGAAAAATAAAGACCATCCTTGAAAGGCAACCTGACAGCAATGGACCTTTACAACAAGAAGTTCTTTCAACACTGGACAACTTTCAGGATCCCTTTCCCATATGTGCAGCTTCAAACCTACAGGACCGTGTAACACAGATGCATTTCAACCCTGTCACACCTGAGGAGATCATCATTTCCAAGTATGCCTGTAGAGTTAAAAAGGGAGAATCGAGAGTTCTTGCAATCAAAAACAAGTCTTTCTACTACGTTCCTTTGGTTGAAAGTTTGAAACAGCTATTATCCAATTCAAGACTATTTGACATGCTCAGTGCTGGACCTCAGAGTTGCCCCAACGCCAGTTTTTTGTATGACATTAATGATGGAATTATTTTCAAAACCCACTCACTGTTTTCAAAGAAGAACTCTGCTTTACAACTGATACTCTATTCTGATGAGATAGAAATCTGTAACCCCCTAGGGTCACGTGCGAGTGTAAATAAACTACTAATGTTTTATTACACCTTAGGCAACATAGACCCTAAGTTTAGATCAAAGTTGGCTTCCATCAGACTTCTCGCAATCGCAAAGTCTAGGGACATAGATGAGTGTGGGGTAGATATAATACTACGGAGAATCAATGAGGACTTGAAGTTACTGTACGATGGTGTTATGATTAACACTGTCAATGGGGAATTTTATTTAAATGGAGCAGCTGTTGCTGTGTGTGGAGACACTCTGGCCCAGCATGAGCTTGCAGGATTTAAGGAAGGAGTTGGTTTTGCGTATAGCAAATGTCGTCATTGTGAGTGTACTTTTGATGAAATGCAAGAAAATTTCAATGAACATAGTTTCACCAGACGGACATTGGACGGACACATTAGGCAGTGCATTGAAATAGAAAGGGCAACTACTGAATTTTTGAAATCCTCGCTCAAAATGACTTTTGGCATAAATAGACAAAGCAAATTAGTTGATTTCCCAGGTTTTAATCTCATAGAGCAGATGCCACAGGATATTATGCATGTAATTCTTGAAGGAGTGGCACCAATGGAAATTAAGTGTGTGTTGAAATACCTTGTTTTATCTGGAAATTTGGAATTGGACTGGTTTAATTCTGCCATGCAGAATTTTCCTTTTTCATCAGTGGACATACGTGACAAGCCTTCACCAATTAGTATTGCTACTTTAGCTTCAAGTGACAACAGACTCAAACAATCCTCTGGACAAATGCTTATATTGATCAAGATTTTGCCATTCTTATTGTACAGTGTTGTAGAGAAAAATCCCTTTATCCAGTTTATTTTGGATTTAATTGAAATTGTTAAAATACTTTTTGCCCCAGTTGTGTCTTTACAAACTGTTTCCGAAATAAAAAAAATGACAGAAGATCATCTTAAACAATTCAGGCAACTATTCCCAGAAAAAAATGTAATCCCAAAGAAACATTACATGCTGCATCTTCCCTCTCAGATTATTGCCCTGGGACCTGTAATACGTCATATGTGCATGAGATTTGAGTCTAAACACAGTTTTTTTAAACAATGGTCATCCAAATTAAACTTTAAGAATGTGTGCAAGTCTCTTGTAAACCACAATCAGCTGCTGGAGTGTTGTCAAAGTGAAGCAGGAACTGAGCATCCGATATTTGTAAATGAGAAAGAACTAGGTCCTGTATCAGAGGTTGCTAATATGGAGCATTTGCAGTCAAAGGTTGTAGATTTTTTGGGGATTGAAGATGCTATACATCATGCCGTTAGAGTAAAGTGGCTTATTTTACATGGAAACAAATACATTTGTGACAGGTCTCCTATACTCATTTCAGCAAATGGTTTAAACCCTATCTTTGGACTTGTAAAAAACATTTTTATTGTTAATAGTGTACTTTATTATTTTGAATACCAGGTGTATGAAACCTTGGGTTTCAACAAAGACTTTCTTGCCTATGAAATTGCAATTCCCAACCTTGCCCAAGCAACTGAACTGACTGATGTTGAAAACCTACTTGATTTTACGTCATATTACCCAGTCAATTTCAGAAACAGTGTCTATGTTATGACAAAATATAACCTTGAAGATGTCCTTGCTTTAAAAACCTGAAATAAATACCTTCCAATGAGTGACTTTCTTATTTCAAGGAAAAAGTTGAATGTTTCTTATTTTGAGATAATTTTTTGTTTTACACTCTATCTAAAAGCTATTTTTGCTTGAAATAAATGTAAAATGGTTCATTTTTAGATATACAGACTAAAAAAGAAAAAAAAGGTAATATATACTTGAAACAAGTCTAATCATCTAACACATGAGACCGGAAACTAGCTTGTAATGTTTAAAACAAGATGGACAAGATAATCTGGCTAAATTTAAGACAATAAATCTTGTAAAGCTACAAGGAATTTGCAGTGTACTTCTACTCTGTCTGCCATTTCTGATCAACATCAATAAAACAGTGTAGGCAAAGTCTGCCACACACATTTTCCAGAAAGCCACGGTCCCTAATGGAGTACAGACAATGGAAAGCTACAGAAGTAAGATAATTTTTGTTGTATACTGGACCAGTTGTGCTTTTCCAGAAACTGTGCAATCCACAGTACAAGAACTTCCTGGTTTTGTCATCTGCTATGAGGATCCTTTTGTCTCCTTTGTGTAAAGAGTACTGTTATTATGCAAAACATTTATTAAGATGCTTTGTTGCCAACTTTGCTAAGATTTATGGGACTAAATTCTTAGTTAACAATACACACAGTCTTTTGCACCTAGCAGATGATGCTACAAAGTATGGCCCTCTGGATTTGGTTTCATGTTTTCCATTTGAGAATTATTTGGGAAGACCACAGGATCCTGTACAGCAAATTGTCAGACGAGTTTGTGAAAAGCAATTGTATCCTCACAGGTCTTGCAAAATGCCAGAGGGTCAACTCACGCAGCCACATACATCTGGACCTATGATGACTGAATTTTTGGTCCATCATTCTTTTCAGTACAAGATGTACTGACATGGAAATCAAATAATCTCCACCTCCAATGGAAGAAATTGTTTTGATCTTGAAGGCAAAGTTGCAGTTGTTGCTGTTCATCGGAGAAATACATGTTTTGTATGAACTGTTTGAGACTGGAACAGCGTTTTTTAACTACCCTATTGATTCAACATCTCTGGGTGTACATTTGCTGTCAAAACTTTCAGGTCATCTTGCTAGTGCTCCTGTAACTAAATTTACAAAACCAATTATTTTGTTACCTTTTCGTAACGCATTTGTAGCTTTGCCTCAGCTACACAGCATGTAACTTAATGGTGTTTACAGGATGTCTTCATTCAGTGTGGTCGAGTTTGTGGATGAAGTTGACTCTGATGGCTGTAAGAAGGTAGACATCGTTCCATCAGAGTGGTTCCATGACGCAGAGAGAAAATTATGCTGGTGGCCTCCTGCCTCATTGGTGAATGTAACAAAGGCTGTAAAGGAAGGAACACCACCAACCAGCAACTGGATACTCTGCAATGTCCGTGTCATGGGAAATGCAGGTAAGTTTGACTTTATTTGTACTCTACATCTGTATTTCCTTTTCTTTAAAAGTTTATACATGAACATTTTTTTTACTTGGAGGCTTTTGTAAATGTATGGCCCTGTATTACTGGAAACCATTTTTTCATTGTTATTGTTTTTGCAGATTTATTTCTTCTTCACATTGTATCTTACATGTGGTATTCTGTACAATTTATGTTATAGCAACTTGTGCAAATGCCAGGGCAAAGTTGCATCAAGCAGAGTATTCATCAGACTTGACGGACAATGAGAATGGCATAAGAAAAAGAAAGCAAGTGGTACTAGCATACAAACAAGATGAAGTTTATTTCCTTCTGAAACAGTGTCATAAATGTTCTGTGCTTAACCTTTCTAGGCCAAGTGTTAAACTGATGAAGAATCAACTGAGCAGCCACACTGAATCAAGTGAGCCTTCTGATTCAGATGAAGAACTTCCACCCACGCCTCCAGAACAACTCCTTAAGCGACCCTCTGGAAAAAACAATAGGGCAGTCGCCAGCCCCGCTGCCCGGAGCGTCGCCAACCCGGCTGCTCGGAGCGTCGCCAGCCCCGCTGCCCGGAGCGTCGCCAACCCGGCTGCTCGGAGCGTCGCCAACCCGGCTGCTCGGAGCGTCGCCAGCCCCGCTGCCCGGAGATGTTACTTTTATACCAGATGTTTACCTTCCAGAAAGTTACATTTTTTTTATTCTAATGAAGCATTTGATTCTGATTTTGATAACGGATAGATTTCTTATTTTTGTTCTGCTATGATAGTTTATACAAATTTTGGCCAGTTCCTATTTATTTTAACCCTTTAGCCCCCAACCCGTCGCCGGTGACAGGTTTTTCCAACCCGTCTCTTCCAAGCAGAGCTCTACCAACACGCCTGGACTTATTTAGAAGAAAAGAGATGCCCAAAAACAAACCACAGGGGCAAAGGTCACAAAATAGTTTTCGTTCTGTTTTACAGTTAATAATTCAAATTGCCTATTCTAAATCTTTTATTCATGTACATTCTGAGTGCCTTTTTCAGTTAAAAAACGGTAAAATTTCAAGTTCAGTATACAGTAGAGGAAAAAACTACCAGATGTGGAAAGTAGAAGTAATCCTGAACAAAGGGATAAAAGCACACACACTCACAGCTGATTTTATGACACTTTTACAGCTAAAACAACAAAATAATTCCAGGTGCTTAACATCATGAGTAAATGATAAAGGGGTAAGGAATAGGGGTGGGTTTGGATTATCGATTTATCAATTAAAACCTATTTTAGTTTGGAGAAAGTAAATGAGAGCAGGCACATGCATTCTGCACAAAGATGTGAACACAAAGGGCGGACCTGCCGACGGATCAGAATCAGTGAGATGTGGCCTTTCTCAGCCGATGGCACTTTGTGTTTTTATTAGATTCTGAAGCTGCAGTTTTTATCTCTCTCCAAACAATATTGACTGAACCAGCAGCAAAAGAAGATCCAAACTACACTGAAAATTTCGCTTCACGTGAACATCGTCATGAATTCCCTCTTACTTTTGCTGTTTTGGTTTTCCACCACGGTAAAATCACACTTCACGCAGAGCTCTCTCTCTCTCTCTCACTCTCTCTCAGTGTACTTCAAGAACAGTTTCCGGTCCAAAAATCTGTTTTCTGCATTTACAGCGCTGTCATTTTTTTTCCCTTTCACTTACGAAGAGAAAGTCTTCCTGCCTTTTAATAGGCCTGCTGAACAAATTTAAATGTTTTAAAATTATGCAAAACGCTTAGCTGTGTCTCTAATAAAACCTCTGTAACTTTACCTGATGCTGCTGACGTGAAGAGGAGCAATGTTCATATGTTGAATAATGGTTTTCTTTCGTTTTTGATCTACTGCAGAATATTTTTAAGGTCATCTGCTATAAAATCCCAGGCCAGAAAATCGGCCTCATGTTTTTCTGTGTTTTATCCTCAGTTACTTTGATACAAAAGCATCTGCTGTGATGCTCACACCTTTGATAAAGTCTCGCAAGTGTCAGCTTTTTTTTTATAGATATAAAAATATGGAAATGTACTGATATGTGATCAGACAATGTCCCTTGTTAATTGGAATCGAATCGACTCTAGAAATCAGTGACGATACCCAGCCCTATTAAGGAACTTAAATTCAATTTTTAACAGTTTAGCTTGTGTTACTACCATTTTTTTATTCAACACACAATTAACATTAAGTAATATGTAAAGCGTCCATTTATCCTCCATTCCTGGTCCATTATCTAGAGCGAAGTCTGGGCCTAGTAGAGAGGCCCAGACTTCACTCTCTCCAGTCACTTGGTCCTGCTCCTCCAGGGGAATCCCAAAGCATTCCCAGGCCAGCCGAGAAGCATAGTCCCTCTTGCATGTCCTGGGTGTTCCTCTGGGGCTACGTCCACACGTACACGGGTATTTTTGAAAACGGAGATTTTCCGTTTTCGTTTTAAAAAATAATCCCGTCCACACGTAAAGGCAGAAATGAAGGAAACCGCTGCTAGGAACATGCCAAAGCAGCAGGTGGCGATATATTCCTAACCGTGTAGAAATGTTGGCCAATCAGAATTCATAGAAGCCTCGGTGGGAAAAAGTAAACAAAGCTGGGGCATAGAAGCAGAACCGAGTGGTATGTGTGGAGGGACAGTAACTGTGTGTGTATATGTAAGCATTTAAACACTGCAGAGACAATTAACAGTAACAGTATTGTAGAAATTCATTTCACCGAAACAATAACGCGGCACAGTGTGGCGTCAAATAAATGTGCAAACCTTTGACGCTGCATTTTCTGCGTTTTTCTCGTCCACACGTAAATGCAAAAACTGAGTTTTAGAAAATATCCACCCTGGCCGGAGTTTTTAGAAATCTCCGTTTTCAGTGACCGAAAACGCCGTTTACGTGTGAACGAAAGGTGCAAACGCATAGAAAAATTTGCGTTTTCAAAAATACCCGGGTACGTGTGGACGTAGCGTGGGTCTCTTCCTGGTGGGATGTGCCCAAAACACCTCACCGGGGAGGCATCCTACCCAGATGCCAGTATCTAATCTGTCCGTTCCCCTCAGGTTGCCATGGTAGCAGATACAGGGGGAACAAGTGTAGATGATGCTTCAAGAAGGATGATGAAATTCCTCATATCACCTGAGCTTGCCGTGGAGTACAACTTTCTTGGCCGACATGGGAAAAAATAGTTCCGAGATTTGCGCCTCTTTAATGTTGTGTATGGTAAGTTAGCTTCACTTGAGACACTTGAACTTTTTTAATAAAGTGTTTGAAAGTGTAACTGAGATTGGTTATTGTGCCATCATATTTGAGGCAAGAAAGTGAAATAAACATTGTTCTTTGTAAATCATCACCAAAGGAAGTAAGCTAAGGTTAACTTTACTTTGGCTTACCCATTTTTCTAATTCATTTGCAGAGGCACTGAAGAATTCTTTGACAGCAAAAGTCAACCTGCAAGAAGCAGAGAAAGCTCTCTCTAAATGGTTCACTAGAGCTAGAGACAGAGGAGGACTGAGGGCTGCAAGGGGACAAAACAGACTAACTGCTCTGTAAAAAAAGACACCCTGCTGATTCAAGACAAGGTTCTGAGTTTCCCTTCTCATTTTTCCCATGTTGCTACAGTTCCAACTCTCTAAGCAATTTGAATGTAGTTTGACATTTCTAGTTTTTTAAGTTCACACTCCTTGGAATACAGTTACTTAAACCCACAGTTGTTGGACAAAATAAATGTGAAAAAATGTGTTTTGTGTCCCCTCTTGATGTTTCTGTTTGCGGTCAGCTTTAATATATTTGGTGTCTTTGTGTCACAGAAGCCGTATTGGCCGTCTGTTAAATTGGTTTTGTGGCTGTTTTTCTACATGGGACCCGCCCAGTGCCAGAAATTAGCCAATTCAAACAAGAAGTAAGATGCAACTACAGAACCCACTGATAATGCCATTCCAACTTTTAGCTCATGTTTTCCTCGTGTTGTACCCACTAAGAACTTGAAAAATGGGGCCTAGGTGGGTTTCTGTGTACTTTGCCCAGTTGGGGCCCATTTAGGTCCCAAATTTTACCAATATGACACCAAGATGGGTTTATAAAATGGGGCCATTATGGAACCCGCGGACAATCCCACTTAAAACCCACTTTTTAGCCTATGTGGTGCCCACATGGTACCGACAAAAAACTTGATAGATGGGGCCCGAGTGGGTTTCTGTGTACTTTGCCCAGTTGGGGCCCATTTAGGTCCCAAATTTTCCTAACATAACACCTATATGGGCTTTTAACATGGGGCCATTACGGAACCCGCGGACAATTCTATATGGGGCCCATTTTTCAGCCCATTTCCAAACCATATGGGCCCCACATATAAATGTTAGCTGGGTATATATATATATATATATATATATATATATATATATATATATATATATATATATATATCCTGCATAGATCTGGGACAGTGAAATACTTTTGAAAAGCGGGAGCATTATAGGGGTCGGTAATATTTGACCTATTTATTTTTTTGATATACAGCTCGATGTCATGCGAATTAAAGAGAGATGAATACTCCGATGGCTTAAAAGTTTCTGCATTGCAGCTTACAGTGGCGCTGTTCATGTTGCTGCCAAAATGGTCACCTGACAACTGGCAACTAAGTGGGGTCCGGAGCTTATTTTGCTTCCTACAACTGGTCCGTCGGGTTATTGTCTCCCCAGAAACACTTCTGGTGTGTTTTTTCTATTTGTTGTTCTTTTTTTCTATTTCCGTTGTGTTTTGTGTGCTTTTGCAGTGTTTTTCGAATTGCTGGTGTTTTCTGAAGTTGCAGTCCGTTTGGCCTCTCGGGGCCACCGTAGATATCGGATTACTTGTCACAGTGTCAGGTAGGTACATGTGAACTGATTTAACTGGGCCATTTGTTTCTTCTGCGGTCCTTTGTATGACATCACTATATTCGTTAATACATATATTTAAAAAAACATAGAGAATGAACTGTGTACTGAGCAGATATACTGTGAGAGCGGTGTAACGTGATATACTCTCACTGCTGATCCAGTTGCATTGGCTCCCCATAAAATTCAGAATCCACTTTAAGATTTTGACTTTGACATTCAGGGCTCTGCATGGACAAGCACCAACCTATATCAGAGATCTTTTACATCCTTACAACCCCAGCAGGTCCCTGAGTTCATGTGATCAGGGCTTGCTGGTTGTCCATCATACAAGGCTGAAAACGAAAGGCGATAGGGTGTTTGTAACTGTGGCCCCCAGACTCTGGAAGTCCCTTCCTTGGTGGTTTCATTTAAAAAAACAGCTAAAAACTCATCTTTTTAAACTTGCTTTTGGTTGGTTTTTGGTTTTATGTTTTAGCTTTTATGTGAAGCCAATGTGATTTTTGGGGCTATGTGCAGTGTAGTGCGTGCTGCAGGGAGAATGGACTGCCATACCCGTTATGTGTCTGTGAGCGAGGGAGGGAGAAAAAGGAAAAGTACGAGCTGTCATCGAGCAGAAACGGGAGCTGGAAGCATGTAAATATAATAATAACCACTGCAGCCAAGAAGAGAGCCTGACGAGCCCAGCTGTAAGTAAGCTATTAAGACTCGACTGTACACCGTGTTCCTGTTTTCCTCTGAAACAATAAGCTCTGTTGGAGCAGCCTTTCAACGCCTCTCTCTGTCTCTGCTAGCAAAGTTGACCCAGACAACAAAGTAAAGCTAGTTTTCAGCTACACGACACGAACCCACCGTATTAGCCAGAGGTCCCTTTACTACGGTTCGGAGCCGCGGACCTGTTTTATATACACGTGGAATAGTTTTCTATACGAGATCGCTGCAAAAAGTGCAGCCTTACCTAATGTTCACCTACTGTTACTCATTTATATTAAGATTTAAACATCTAGTTGGTGTTGGTGTGGAGAGTAACCTTCAGTAATAAATCACAGCAATAGTACATTCATGTAGTTGTAAACAGCATGATAATATATTAAGTAATCCAAAGTATTCAGAATACGTTACTCTCATTGAGTAACGTAACGGAATACGTTACAGAATACATTTTGGGGCATGTAATCTGTAATGGAATACATTTTAAAAGTAACCTTCCCAACACTGCCTGTATGTGTGTATATACCTATAGATGTATATATATGCGTACATACATATACAGTGGTCCCTCGCTATAACGCGGTTCACTTTTCACGGACTCGCTGCGGATTTTTTTTGTTCAATTTTCCATCCTTTTTTTTTTTTAACAGCACATTGTGTTCTGCGTCCTGATTGGCTGTAGACCATTGTCAATCAATCCCATGCCGTGTCTCCTGTACAGTACAGTTCAGCTTGTCAAATTTACATAAATCTTCATCGCTGGCAGTGTGACTCTGAAGTGCTGTACTGTATGTTTGTAAGTTTTCTCCCCAACAAACACAAAAATGTCGACAAAACGTTTTGCACTGTCAAAGGCAACCAATCATTCTATAATACTGAACTTATTTTTCTACGAAGGTTTGAACTTTGAGAGTTTAAACGAGAGAAAAGTGTGAAAATGTTCGTGCCTGTCTGAGAAAAGTGTATAAAGTGTGTAGTGAGGGGTTTTACAGCTTTAAAACATCTATAATAATTGTAAAAAATAAAGTTGGCTACTTCCCTGATTTCACCTATTTCACCTAAACAATGTACATTTATGAGTCTAGCATTAAAGTTTTCTATTAAACACCTGAAAAAACGACTAACTGTACTTTCCTCTCTGATGGAGAGATGAGAAACAGGTGTGATGGCTAATCTCAGAAGACTCAGGAGCTCTGTCAGGAACAGTGGGCTCACTACTCCACCTAAAGGACAGAAAGAAGGAAAAAGAGCCAGACTGCCAGGATCACGTTAATCTGATGATCTTTCATTCACGTTTGACTATTTAATGTGTTAACTTTTTATTGTGACTGTTAGTTCATGGACACAACAGAAGTCTGTTAATTATTCGAGCTTGAAATCTAGTGAATATTGACTGATTCCTTATTTTGCTGGGTTTGTAAATTAAATTACATTTGCAAGGGAATAATATGTGTAATAACAATCTTATCAAAGGTTGGCTGAACCATATTTTCTGTGGTTGGCTCACACAAAGAGAGGTAGCTTTCATCGTTAATGGTGCAGATGGAGTCAAGATGCAGGACTCGGATAAGCGACTGTGTGTTTATTCACAGGACCCAGCTCAGCAGTTACACATAACAGAGGGAGACAAGAGACAATATGAAGAAGAGAGACAGATACAACTGGCTGAGGACTACGGCTGTAAGTATACATCCAAAGTAGTGAAATATGTGCATATATGTAAGAATTAAACCGTTTCATTAATGGTACAATAGAAAGTGTTTAAAGCAAACATAATGCATTAAAATACATTTAAGAATAAACTGTAATTGCTGTGTTAACAAGACAAACGTATTTGTTAAGGAGATCAGTATGAAGGTGCATCCTTTAATCTTTTTACACTATAAAGTGAAGACGGGACTTTTGTCATCACAAACAGTTGTCCCAGCAAAGCACGTGTGAGATGACTTCACAACACAGAAATTTCACATTTCTTTTTGTTTTAATTCAGTGTTTATGCAGCAACAGGTGACGCTAAACTGGAAAAACCTTGCCTGTACTTTCTGCACATTCACAGGTTTGTGAAAAAAACAAACATACAACTTGCATTACATTTCAGAGTTTACTCTAAGTGATGTTTTTGTCACGGTCTGCGTACACAAGTGAGTAGACAGGAGTGGAGTTAACAGAAAGCGAGCCTTTATTATGGCTGAAGACAAAGTGTACAAACAAAGCAGGGATAGCGTGACTAAACTAGACTATAACTAAACTGGGAAAACTAATACTGTGACAAACTAAGAAGACTCAGAGACTATGATGAGCACTGCAAAGACTGACCGTGAAAACATGGAGGTGAGAACACAGACGACACTGAACACAGCAAGACTGAGGACTAAATACACACATGAGGTGATCGGGGGAAGTGGAGACACATGAGGACACAGCTGACTAGAATGAAACATAATGACAGCACAGGGGAGAGTAAACCTAAATGCAGTGAACAAAGACCACCAGACTCTTTCAAAATAAAACAGGAAACCAGAGACATGAAGATACATCATGATGTGAACTTAACCACACAGACATGAAACATGACAGGTAGACGCACAAATCAGGGAGACTGAGTACAGGGGGAGGTGACAGAAACAAGAAATGAAGGACTAAATAGCCACCTAGAAATTAACTGGATCAAACATGGATACAAAAATACATAAAACTCAAACACTGGGTCACACGACCCAGCCCATGACAGTTTTGGTGAAAACTTGGCAAAAATATATTTTGTTGCTCTGATTCTAAGCTTCTGTTGGCTTCACTTTTTGAAGTTGAGCTGCTGAATAGTAAATCACATTTTCGTAGATATTAAGGAACTTTTTAAAATAGATATAATTGAATTCAAAGTTAAAAATGCTGTTTCCTAATAGTGCACTTGTGAAACTGAATTGCATCCATGCAGTAGTATATCCAACAGTGAAGCAATGTGAAGGTGGAAGAAGCTGAACGTCTGCCTGCATGACTGAACATGGCCTGTGAGTCTCCATAGTCTTATATTAGCAAATAAGAATACATAATCATTATATGTAATATCATCTCAACTCCCACATTACTTTTTAATAACACTGCCTTGCTATTACAAACACAATACCAGCTCCTGATATGAAAGCTCAAAGTCGTCTGTATCACCTTTCATGGAATTAGGCTTCTGGCAAATGGCTTAATAAGATTATCTGGCCGGCCAATTTAACAAAGGCACAGTAATTGTTTAATGAAGATATTGAATATGCAGGCCACATTGTGTTCCATAAGCTATGACTTAATAACTGTCTGCAGTCTAAATGAGAGCCATCCTTTACCGCCCTAAGTGGAGAAAAGTGCGCGCTTACAGATTTTTTGTTGCTTTGAGGAATATAAGTGTTAACAAACTGCCTTTGAATCAAACGATTGAAAGAAGCACAGCAGCAGACGGCTTGCTGTGATTATTACGCATAGCATTAACAGAATTTGTGTAAAAACAGATTTTAAAGGAACAAATCTGACCACACAGGTAATGCCATCCAGCCATCCGTCTGCGTCCACTTATTCTCAGGAGGCTCTGCAGCCGGGCGCATATCCCAGCAAGCAAAGGGCGAGAGGTGGGCCACACCCTGAACTTAAATCTACAGCAACTGCATGTTTTTTAGGCTATAATTTTCTTTTAAAATATTAATGACACTGTTATTGATCATCTTTACTGTGTTGGCTGTCTCATGTGCCTATGCAGCTGTGGAGATGGGGCATCTTGACATTATGTGTGTATCGATCCTGAAATATCGATTCCTCCGATACCAATCATTTATGTTCTAGAATCGATTCTCATTCTCACATTAAAATATCGATATTTTAGTAATTTAGGGTAAATTTGTAGTTTATCATTAACAGGAACACAGTGGAAAGAAACTGTAACATTCGGATTGTCTACATTCAAAGGAACTACTTCCTCTTCCGCCTTTCATAGTCATGTGTGAAATACGGCTGTATAAATGTCTTGCAGCCCCTTGGCGTGCGCACTCACAACAATGGCTGAGCGTAGTTGGAGTCATGTGCGAACCTATTTTACCTCCACAAACAGCTGAGACGTGGTTTCGATACATGTGGCAAAAACGTGAGGTGTTGTGGGTTACAGGGTTTATTTATCGGATAAAATACGTTAAATGTCCGGAAACAGCCGGGGTGTCCAAATTCAGAGGCTGCTTCCACCCAAGGACCCGGCCTTCGCGGTCTAAAGAAAGCTGGGTAGTACGTCACGAGCTCCCTCGATGGAGTGAAACTGCTGTCTGCTCCTTGCTATCTAACATATAACCGGGCGCTGACGTAAACTCTTCTGTTTGATCGGTTTTCTGTTTGACGTTTATTCAGCTGTGTGAAAACCCCGGAGGAACCCTCCCGAGGGATTAATAAAGTTACATTTATTTAATCTAATCTAATAACTTTAATCTCAGCCAAACCGATTTACTCAGGAACAAATAAAACACTGAAAAAGTCAAACAATAACATTTTTAAGTTATCAAAGTGACTTATATATCATGTTTAACCCGAGTAGCGAAAGACCGCGGGGGTTTGAAGACGATGTGTCGGCTCAGATATTTGAAGTTCACACAGCTACATTCTCACCTGGAAATAAAAAAGTCTTTTTGCGACCCAGAGAGAGAAATAAGAGTAATATTAAAACTAAGCAGCTGCCGTCATTGTTGGAAACAAGTACTCTGATGCCCTGTAATCATTATGATGCTATAATTTGAGATACAATAAATAAAATACGTTTTTGTACAAAGTATCGGTATCGGATCAGTATTATCGATACCACCCTGAATATCACTTGGTATCAGATCGGAAAGGAAATCAGTGGTATCGCACATCACTACTTGACATGTGCAGTTGGCTTGAAGTTGGCCTCTCGTGTTCGCCACATCAAATTCGTGATGATTCTCATAGTCCTGCTTAATCTTGTACAATTCTATACGTTTAGGATACACCCAGTAATGAGGGGTGCAAATTAAACCTTTAACCTACAGCAACTGCAAATTTTAAAAAGGTTTTTTAGGCTTTTTCATAATGTTCTTTTAAATTATTTATTGCACTATTATTGATCCTATTTATTGTCTAATACACGTTCTTTATGACTATTAGATCATCTTTGGTTGTACAATCCCAGAGCCACGTTGGGAAGGGAACAACATGCGGGTAGTAAGACTGTCAGAAGGTAGAGCTGGTCTGACAAGATGAGAACTAAAGACAAAGGTTGGTAGAGTAACACTTGTAGAAGTGTGCCATTACACCTGCACATGCGCTAATCAGCTTCTAGGTATTATAGTTCAATATGGAGGCTCATTTGGAAGAATTAACAAGATTTACTGAGCTAGAGAAATGAATGTGTTTGGCGATTAGATTCTGACGACCCATCATGGCAGAACAGATGCCATCAGTGATAGGGTTCAGGAGTCTAGACTGTGGTCGTGGTGAAGAAGAAGATGGAAGCTTGGGTGGAGCTCTGAGGCAGACGGAGGCTTCACAAAAGAGTCTGAAAGGGAGACTGATGGAGAGCACTGATTTAAACCACACAGAAGAGCGGCTGATTGGCTTAAAGAAAGCAAGCAAGAAGATGATTCGATTATAGTAATGATGTCAGTATTGAGATCAACAACATGGGAAAGTGATAGTGATGAACAAATTAGCAGCTGAACACCCAGGAAAGGAGCAGATGAGTGATTATAAATCTGTCTTACTGAACCTTTGTTAATGAAACAAAACTGCATGCAACTAACTAAAAATGGACAAAACCTTAGACCAGACCTTCCCAAAGTGTGGGGCCCACCCCCTGGGGGGGCGCAGTGGCATGGCAGGGGGGGCGCGGTGTGAAAATGAAAAAAAAACAACGCTTGGACACTGCTAGCACAGGGCGCCCACAGAAACGCAAAGCAGGAGATGAAGCATCGCTGAATATGTTTCCAAACCAACTTCATTCTAAGCCAAAGACTAGAAAATATGGTGAAGCATATCTGCCCTTTGGCTTCACCTGCACAAGTGCTGAGGTAGGTCTCCCTGCAGGGTTGGTTTCCCCTGCGTCGGGAGCAGCGCTGGGCTGTTTAAATCACGGACAAACAGTATCCCACATTCTTGATTTTTAGTTCACAAACACTTAATGACTAACTACTCCTGACATTTTTGGGATGTTTGCTCTTTATACAGTAAAGTTACAGGATACAAATAACATCAGGCTGATCCTGCCACGATTTGTTCCCTCGGTTCAAATCACAGACAAACAGGATCCAACAGCTGTTTATGTTTTTAAACCCATTTTGCACAGAGAGACATTTTTTGAAAAATGTATTGACAGCAATGATGAATATTATTACACAGGAAAAAAACAACTACAGTAAAATAATCACAGCGTGACGCCTCTGCCTTTGTAAATGAAGGGACAGTAACTGCGTGTAAAACCTGCAGACAGTCAGATTAACAGGATTTTGTCTCTATCATTCTGCAGTTCATCTCATGTAAACAATAACGTGGCCACAGCGTGACGTGGAAAAAGGAACATACCTTTGACGCTGTGTGACGAACTCTGTATTCCTTGTCCACACGTAAACGCAAAAACAGGAGTTTTAAAAATCTCAGTTTTCGGTGATTTGAAACGCCGTTTACGTGGACGAAACAGCTGCGTGTTCAAAAATACTCGTGTAGGTGCGGATGTAAAAGAGTTAGTAGTTTATTTTATTACTACCTGCAGATTACTTGTATTTGCTTAATTGTTTACTAAATGTTTGAGGTGTGAAATAAACCACAATGGAGCAAAATATGGGCGTGTGTGGTTGGAGGATGTATTAGTGCGCGCGTGCACGCACGGGGGGGGGAGACATTTTTCATGTAAAACAAAGGGGGGCCCAGCAAAAAAAGTTTGGGAACCACTGCCTTAGACTGATATATAAGGTCTACTTATTTATAAGTTTATCTTTATTTTTTTCTTTGCATTCTGGTATTTCTGAGGTGATTATTAAGGAATCTTTAAAAAAATATTTTCAAATATTTGCACATTTCTGACCTCCCTAAATGTGAAAAAGTAATGTTTGAGGGTGTTATATGTACTGTCATATATGCTTTGACATTTATTCCCAAAGAGTTCAGTCTCATTTTTGGAATAGCAGAGATAACTTAGACATTGATTATACAATTGTTTTCCTACAAGATACATATTTTTTAAAATGAAAAATGTTCACGAGCATATAAACTTGAGTCACATCCCCTTCTTATTCACAGGGTTTAGTATGATTGGCCCACCCTCTCAGTTATGATAGCTTCAACTCTTCTGGGATGGTTTTCCACAGGGTTTCTGGAAGTGTTTGTGAGAATTTTTTTTTTTACAATTTTCCCAGAAGTGAAACTCTGATGTTTGACAAAAAGACCTGGCTTGCATTGTCTGCTCCAATTTCTTACCAAAAGTAATCTATTGATTTAAGGTCGGGACTCTTTGCAGGGCAATCAAGTTCCTTCACAACAAACTCGCCCGTCCATGTCTTTATGGACCAGGAATAACATTTAATTGAACAGAGAAAATGAAGAATAAAACTTGACTTCCTAATCAACACTGAGCAGCTAGCTGCGTGATTAGGAATAAGCAACTGCTATTACAGCAAATGACTGGTGAGGTAGAACACATATGCTAGGGCAGGGGTGAGCCAGGACGTCAGGTCAGGGGGGAAATATCATCTCTACAAACGAGATTTGGTACCAAGCCACAAGAACAACTGATGTGTTGAATGCAAGAGCAGCTGACCTGGAAACCTGGACCGTCCTTGGCTGACTACCAAGACTATGTGAAAGTCTACAAGAAGATGTGAATGCGGCATTACAGACCATAACTAAAACAAGCCAGCTGATCTATACCACAGAAAGATAAGCAGCCACAAGGAGCAGTAAGATTCATGGAGTAGGAGACTAGAGACCAAGATCAGGGTAACAGGGAGGGATAGTATCAGAACTGCAGAACAGGGTCCAGTTACCAGGGTTATAATATATTTTTTATTTTCTAAGTAGTTTTCATTTATTTATTTTTTATGTTTTGACTTTTTAATTCAGTTTAGTTTCAGTTCATTTCCAGAGTTGAATTTCTTTTGCAAATGTTTAGTTTTAGTTTAGTTTTTAGTAGTACCAGTGTTAGTTTTAGTCTTTTGAATTACTATGTGAAGGCAAGATTTAGGAAAATAAGGGCAGGTATTATAAAAACAAAATGAAAAATAAAAAGACCAAAAAAAAAAAACCATTTCCAATGCAGTTAAACTATAGTGTGACAGACAATAAACATGTCTTTCAATGGCTGGAATAATGTTTTTACCAACGTAATAGATACAAAAAATAAGGATGTTTGCTCTTAACTTGTATTTTATTTTAGTTAGCTTTACTTTTTTTTCTCACAGTGTGAGTGTAACCTTAAAGAGTTACTAATGGTTTGAGTGTGTTATGAGTGAGGTTGAGAAGTTGTGTTCATTATTAAGCTTTGTTAAGTAAAATTGTTTTGATGAGAAATAATTAAATAGCAGGTGTTGATGTCCAGATGGTCTTTGAAGTATATGGGGGGGGATCTCTACTGAGATCAGGAAAAAAATGTTGGTTTTCCAAGTGTGAAAGATGGTTGCCTTTCTTTATCCAGATTGTACAGAGGAAATAAACTGTCTGGGTGCTGTTCTTAATCGGAGAAGAGTTTTGCTGTTGCTGGGATTCTTCTGGGTGAGTTAACTTGTTCTGAGTAAGAATACTGTGATGTTAAGCCATCAACGATGACATGCTAACAGCTATCGTGGCCATTGCTATTAACCTGTGATTGTAAATGTACAATTGTGAAGATCAAACCTTATATTTGATTTTGTTAGCTTCCTATAACTGACACGTCCGGTGTGGCAGACGTGTGGAGTTTGTAGAAAGGACCCAAAAGGCGGCAGCTCTGGTGCAGGTGAGTATTTATTTACAGGAGTGGGTACAAACAGCAATGGTGGGTGAACATGAAACTGGAAAACCTAAACTGGGCAGAGCTAAGAAAACAAACCTGAACGAAGATGCAGGGAGGTACGGCGAAATACACAGAGAGACGCAGGAAGACCGAGGGGAAGCACACAGACGAACCAGCAACGAGGACGAGGTAACACACACCATAAATACACACGGCAGGAATCAGGGGATGGGAAACAAGAGGGGAACACACCTGGAAGACATCACGGCTGACGAGGCAGGGGAAACGTAAAGAGAACGCACTGACATAAGACACAGACTTTCACAATAAAACAGGAACTTACACATGCAAGGACACAGACTAAGAAACGCGGACTTAACACAGGAATACATGAGCAGAACCGAATAAAAACTAAACCGAGGAAGAACAGAACCAAAATCACCATAATAGAAAACACAAAACGCTGGGTCAAAAGGACCCAGGATCATGACAATAACACTGTATGTAAAGACTGCAGGTTAAATGTATGCTGTAGAGATTGTATGTTTGTGTATCAAACCTCTACTTGTATTTATTGTGAAGTGAATGCAGTCTAAAGAAAAGGGGGTGGGGTTTTTGCAGTTGCACCATCAACATTTTGAAGCTGGAGAGCCCATTTTGTTGTTTACTTTAGTAAGAAATAATCATTGTCAGTGTTTGGGGATATTTTGTCTTTCTTTCTGTATACTGGAGACAGAAACTGCAACTTTGCTAGTATGTATGTAGAAAATATAGGAAACAATATATGTATGAATGTCTAAGTGGAGATTTCTGAAAGTTACTCTGATTCTGTTATACAGCTCAGGTTTTTTCGGATGTACCCTCCGTGAGTCCCTGAGATGATCGGTCGGAAAACAAAAGGAGTGTTTTGTTTATTATTTTCCATGATTTGGGCCCAATTTTTCCTTTCATGCAATGCTATTGTTTTCATTGTATGTATATGAGATTATTCATTTGTGAATACAAGTTCATCAAACCAAGTTCTCAGAGCGTTTTATTAGTCATCCAATTTGCTCTAGTAGTTAATCCTTAGCTATTGGTCCAGCACCCAGGTAAGCATTCAAATCTGTATCCCAAGTATTGAAAGAGGTCTTACATGAGTGTTTTTTACATGAGGTTTTAGGGGTTTTTGTTTCAGTTAACTATGGTAACCTTGCCAGTAACCATCTGGTATATCCAAGGAAAGAGTCTCAAATTTGAAGAGCTGGATAGCAACACCCTGACATGTCAGCACTCTGACATAATCCACACCAACTAGCTAAAGAAGCTAACTGAGCATCTGGCAGCACGAATGAACCACCTAATGATGTATAAGATACACAGAATGGCTAATCGAAGGCCAGACAGTCCTGACTCAATGCCTAGCACATGGATCCTGGGATGCCTAAAACTGTACAAGATCAACAGGACCCTAAGAGCCTTCACCTGGAATTCAACTGGGATATGGCAAACAACACTAGACACCAATTTCAAGATGATCCGTTAACTATTAAGCTGATGATTTACCAAGGAGAAGCTCTGTCCCCACTGATTTTCTGCAGGGGCTAAACCCCGTATCCAGATCTTTAGCTAGACCAGGGGTCTGCAACCTTTAACACCCAAAGAGCTATTTGGACCCGGTTTCCACGCAAAAGAAAACTCTGGGAGCCGCAAATACTTTCTGAAATCTAAAATGAAGATAACACTGTTATTGTTTTTACCTTTATGCTTTGTGTGAACAACTAAAGTAAGTAAAGTTTATTTATTAAGCGCTTTTCACAGACAGGCAGTCACAAAGCGCTGTACACAAATATTAAAATAAACAATACAATCAACAGACATTATACACAATGTAAAAGATCAAATGTAAAGAATGTAAAGAATATAAAATACGTAGATCAACAAAAGGCTTGTTTGAAAAGTTTTTAACTGCTTTTTAAAAGAATCCACAGAACAACTAAGGTGTGCTGCTTATGAACTCCATGAAATTACATTTTATTTATGTAATTAACACATTTGAACTATATAGAAAGAAATATAACAAAAGGAAAGACAGCTGAACTAAAATGATCCAGCAAACAAAAACTGCTGTGAGTCGCCGTCCTTATATCTCCGTTGGGCTTTTAGAGCCTTGACCTGACTTTTAAAAAATAATTGAAAAAAAGCACTATGCTGCTAAAAAAAAAAAATAGATATTTGCAAAATTCTGCCTAAGTATGTATTTTACCTGGTTAATGTGTCTGGCGGGGCGTGGTCTGCAGTGCCGCTGCAGGGGAGGCAGATGCACCTGAGCGGCACCCGCCATCACGCCTCGCCACCTTAAAGTCTGTGCTCTCTCTGCTGTTGTTGGTGTGTGTCGGGCTGTGAGCTGCAAAGCTACAGCCGGCTGTATGCGTACAGCAACCGTGTGTGACAAGTGGTCAATAAAGAGATGCTGAAAAGCGTGTTCATACAAACATCGTCGGATCTGCCGTGATATGTTTACAATAAGACTTCTGCTACTGAACCTCTGCGCACAGCGTCTGCTGTCATCTGTGAGGCGTGAGCGTGTTTGTTTTAACATAGTTCACGGTGGAGCTGCTGACATAATGTGGATCTGAAGATCCATAATTGGCCTACCTGGGGTTGAAAGTCTCGGTAAATGCACGGCGTTTCGGCGGGTATACCGGCTTCTGCGAGTGTGACGCTTATTTTGAGCGATGAAAAAATAATAAGATATAATTTTATTTTTATATTTCAAAATCACAATAAACTTCCAATTTAGAACTACAAGTTAAAAAAAGAACTAAACACAAATAAAATACACTTCAGATAAATACTTCTCATTTATTTTCCCAAACCACCCGGAGCCGCAGTATAAGGACTAAAGAGCTGCATGATTTTTGAGTCCCAATCATCTTATTAATGGGTCCAGTGAATGTGGATTCAAGTGCCCTGCATGTGCATGCGTTTGTTTCACTTTCCATCCATCATTAATGGTGACCACCTCCTGTTCCAAATCGAAGACATATCCCGTCTGTGTGCCTGTGATGCCTCTATAAAGAGCAAATCTGAAGAAAACACATGCATAGATTGCTGGCTTTGTAACCATCAGTGCCCATTACTCACTGCAATGTGAAGTGACAAAGAGGAGCCACAGCCCTCCGTGACAGTGTGACCATTTTTCACAAGTTAGAGCACATTAGAGAGTCAAGTCATTATCACATATTTGTCTCAGTCACTGTAACAGAGTCGCCTCCTTCTGTGTACAGAGATTTACAGATGTAGGTAAAAGGCACTCTCCAGTCCATCATCAAAGCAGAAGAGAGTGCAAGTAGGGTGGAGTGGGTGGAGATGAACGCTGGAGTGATTTGTGACAGATGGTATCAGCTACACCAATGATTTATGGTTTGTAGATGGTGGAAACGACAGGTGGTAGAGGTGAAGACGTTAATATTTTCTTTGGGAGTGACCAGGATGGACAGGATTAGAAATGAGTATATCAGAGGTACGTCTCAGGCTGGGCATTTTGGAGACAAATGGAGATAGGTGAGGCTCAGATGGATTGGACATGTGCAGAGGAGGGATAGTGGATTTATTGGTGTGTTGAAGATGGAGCTGCCAGCCAGAAGGAAAAGAGGAAGTCCTCCGAGGAGGTTCATAGATGTAATGATAGAGGATGGTGTGACAGAGGAGGATGTTTCTAAACCTGATATGCAGGAATCTACTATAGCAAATATTAACAACATTCTTCACCGTTCAAATTTGTAATTATTTGTTATATTATTAAATGTTTAAGTTAAATGACATAGCTGAATGTGGAAAGGGGATTTAATCCTGGCAGTTAAACTGCATTACAATAGTCACGTATACAGTCTGATTGTATGTTTACGTTCTACGGAGCCCCGCAGGGGACATGGGAGAAAAAAAATTAAGACAGACTTTTGCGAGATTTCGCAAAAGTTGAATTCCAACAATGGCGGCAGTTAGTTACTAGTTACTACTTAGTTGTAATATTCCTCTTTCTGGGTCACAAAATACACTTTTAAGATATTTTGAGGCGTGAATGTAGGTGTGTAAGCGTCAGATATCTGCTCGGTATCATCACATATTTGCAAAAGTGCTCTGACATTTTTGGAGATCTGACCCACTAGCTGGAAGCTAACGGGAGGTCGAGACCTACTACAGCCGGGAGGAACACCGCTTTCCCGGCACATCGTGCCTCGACCTCCCGGTCGGCTTCGAGCTGGCGGCCTCCGAAGAATGCGGCTAAAACTTTGTTTGTTTTGCGAGATCTCGCAAAAGTCCATCTTAATTTTTTTTCTCCCATGTCATCTGCGGGGCTCCGTAACGTTCAGACCTTGCTTAGTTGAGGTTCATAAGTATTTTTTAGATCATAGTTCATTGTCCATTTTTTTACAGTGACACGTTTTTCATCGAAGTCTTTTTCACAACAGCAGAAGGAATAAATTAAAAGTTAAATTAAAAAGTTAAATAAAATTAAAAGCTTAAAAAGGAGTTACTAAATTGGCTATTGGTAAGTTGTTTGACTTTAAAAACTATATTGACAGCAGTACAATAATAAATACTCTAACATATAGAATATATATGTCCTTTTTAAGTATCACTGTGTTCATTGGTTCCCTGTTGAGTTACTGTTTGAGTCTTCTGTCTGTTGCCTGTCATCGTGGGAAACACCCATCAGCCCAGGCCTGCTGTTGTATAACTAAGGCAGGATTCAGGCTCACCTGACCCAGCTCTGTCATCTTCATTTTGTTTTGTTGTTCATGGAAGATCATCTTTAATTCATGAAGTCTGTCTGCGACGCCTCAAACCACCAGTTTGACCTAAAAGGGAAGGGTCCTCTAGTAACAAAATATCATTTATATTTCTGTTCATTTGTGTTACTTTTAATTAAAACAACATTTCTTGAAAGCGTTGTTTTATTTTTCTTTTAAAACTGAAAATGTTTAAGTTTGCAAAGGCATGTGAGACAGCAGGTTCAAACCTGTTAGCACTGTCAGTTTTAATTAGGTAATCTTAGTTAAAACAAAAAAGGTATAAACCATTTGCTTCTTGCAGTAGATAATGTATGCTATATTAATAATCACTATATGTATTACTGTTTTTAATTATGAGTTATTATTCATCTCTGGCTCTCTTCCGCAGCATGTCCATCCATCCATCCATCCATCCATCCATCCATCCATCTTCATCCGCTTTATCCGAGGCCGGGTCGCGGGGGCAGCAGCCTAAGCAGAGAGGCCCAGACCTCCCTCTCCCCAGCCACCTCCTCCAGCTTATCCGGGGGAACACCAAGGCGTTCCCAGGCCAGCCGAGAGATATAATCTCTCCAGCGTGTCCTGGGTCTGCCCCGGGGCCTCCTCCCGGTGGGACATGCCTGGAACACCTCACCCAGGAGGCGCCCAGGCGGCATCCTTACCAGATGCCCAAACCACCTCAGCTGGCTCCTCTCGATGTGGAGCAGCAGCGGCTCTACTCTGAGCCCCTCCCGGATGGCCGAACTTCTCACCCTATCTCTAAGGGAGAGGCCAGCCACCCTTCGGAGGAAGCTCATTTCCGCCGCTTGTATCCGCGATCTCGTTCTTTCGGTCACTACCCACAGCTCGTGGCCATAGGTGAGGGTAGGGACGTAGATCGACCGGTAAATTGAGAGCTTCGCTTTTACAGTCAGCTCCCTCTTCACCACAACGGACCGGTGCAGCGTCGGCATCACTGCAGCCGCCGCACCAATCTGTCTGTCGATCTCCCGCTCCCTTCTCCCATCACTCGTGAACAAGACCCCGAGATACTTAAATTCCTCCACTTGGGGCAGGATCCGCAGCATGTCTTCCTCCCCTAATCCTAACCGGTCACGGCAGATTGCCGCCCCTCCCTGAGCCGGGCTCTGTCCAAGGTTAGAAGGGTTTTTCCTTCCCACTGTTTCCTTCCCAAAGTGCTTGCTCACAGAGGGTCATGTGATCATTGACATTTTCTGTGTTTTTGTATTACTGTTGGGTCTTTACAATATAAAGCACTTTGAGGCACTGTTGTTGTGATTTGGTTCTGAATAAATAAAACTGAATATGTGAATTGGGAGCTTTCATAGAGATAAATAAAAAGCTCCTTTCATTGAGTCATTTTTAAAGGTAACTAGATGAAAATAAATATAAAGGTTTAGTACGGGGATGTATATCATGGATGAACTGGTTAGAGGTGATGGGAGAAAAACAGGACAAAGGCTGCGGAGGGGAGCCATAGATTAATAATAACTAATGACAATCCAATTATTAATTTCTTCCACTTATCCGGGACTGTTAGGGGTAATCATGCGGGCAAGAACCTAAGCAGAGGATCACAGATGTCCCTCACCCAGGAGGTGTCCTAGTCAGATGCTCAGACCACCTCAACAGACACCGCATACTCCCACAGCACCTCCTACAGCAGGGGTGTCGAACTCCAGGCCTCGAGGGCCGGTGTCCTGCAGGTTTGAGATCTCACCCTGGGTCAGCACACCTGAATCACATGATTAGTTTATTAGCAGGCCTCTGGAGAACTTCAAGACATGTTGAGGAGATAATTTAGCCATTTAAATCAGCTGGACACGTCTAAAACCTGCAGGACGCCGGCCCTCGAGGCCTGGAGTTTGACACCTGTGTCCTACAGGATACACACTGGTGTCTATCATCTAGTTCAGCGGTTATCACCATGACATCAACAACTCCCTTGCATCCACAGCTTTGTTGTGGACAGACTGTGACTCCCATAACCAATAACTACTCAGGTTCAGATCAGGCAGGCTGCTACTGCCATTCAGGCCCCCCCAGGTATCACTGTCATTGCCCACATACGTCTCCCAGTAGGACCACTAAGTCACCAGACGGAGAACACTTGAGCACCCCACTCAGCGACTCCAAGGAGGCTGGGTAGTCTGAACTGTCACTTGGTGCGTACGTGCAGATGGCAGTCAGGACACATTTGCTGGACTGAAGCTGCAGGGAAACAACCCTTTCTTCCAAAAACTCCAACTTACCTACGAAGCATCATAGGGTCACGTGCAGTATGTGTCGGGCAGTGGTGGCCAAGGTGGACTGATGCTAGTGGCTGGGATATAAAGTTTCACCTCTCTGGTCGAGAAGGGCCAGCATTAGGCTGAAAGGAACATATAGCATGGCTTGAACTCTGGAATCAGTCTCCTGGAGTGGGGTTTAATTCTTTAATAAACTTTATTTATCAGCTGAGAAACAGGGAATCCCACTTATTCCTAGTTCAATTACTCACCCTACTGTGTTTGGGAAAAAAAGGGTCTTCAGAAAAGGTCAAAATCCACATCTTTCCAAATAACTAAGCATCTTCTTTTCATCTGACCAGGCATAGTTTAGCGCGTTACTTCCTCCCACTGGTAAAACAACTGTCTTCACTTAACAGTCAGTAAACACTCATTAAAAATTTCACTGTATAATTAACACAAACTATTAAAAATCTTGTATTGTTCCTCGCCAAGTTAACTTTATGTAAGGTACTGGAATTTACAGTGTAAGGTGCAATTATTGGGATGATTCAGTGGACTGTTTGTGAATTTGGATGAAACTGGAACTGTAGAAATGTATTAAGAAAGGTTTTGTGTTGATAATGTTATATAAAAAGAAATCACAATTTTTCCAAATTATAAAGCATGAATTAATTGTTGTTAGGTGTAAATATAAGCATAAGCAGGGAAATAGAGAGTATAATAGGGGGGAGATAGCGAGTGTTTGCCCTGAGGTAGCCGTCTGGTACCCTGAGTAAGGTACTGTCCCTACATACTGAGTGAATGGGTTAAATGGAGAGAGTGATTTCCCTACTGGGGATTAAAAAAAGTGTACAAAAAAATAATAATGAAAGATAATCTAAGACAGGGATGGCAGGAACTTGTCCTCAAGGATGGGGCAGGGACAACAACTTATTTACAGGATCGTTTGATCTTTGGATTGATTGCTTTTTATAGGAGACTGAAACACAGAATTCAGTAGGGGTGGGGGGAAAATGGATACTGTGTAGCATGGTGATATTTGTTTGCTAATAATGTATGGATACAGGGACAGCAGAAATCGATATTTTGTTACAAAAAAGGTTTTTGTGCTCTGACTTCAGAGCATGTTGATCCTTTTTCTGAGCAAGAATCCTGACATTCCTTCACTGTCCAAATGTGTTTAACTTGTTTTTGGCAGCAATAAACATGACAGTTTACTTATTTTAATTTAAGACATGTTTTATTTTAATTAAGCTTAAAACTTTTTTATTTAATGTAAAATTATATTTTGTTTTAATTTACTTTCAAATTCTTCAGTTGCTGAAGGGGCTGCATAGTTTTCATAAACTGCATAGTTCAGAATAGCTATAATTGTACCAGATGGTTGATTCAGTTAAGTTGGACTAGACTGTAATACAAACCGTTCAGTTTGTCAACAATCAAACTGAAATGAGAGAAAGACTGAGTGTGAGACTTTGATATTAGATAAATGAATATTGATAAAGTTTACCTTTATGTACAGAATCTGAATATCGCAAAATATTTTAAAAATTGCAATAATATCATATCGTGCATTAAGTATTGTGATAATATCGTATCGTGGGATGTATGGTGATTCCCACCTCTAGAATTCAGTGTGACTTAGTCAAGCTGTTCCTAAATATAAGTCAAATTTTTAGAGAGATTAAAAGATAAAAAAAACCCAGCTTGGCCTACTGGATTAAGTGGCATGGTCCTAATGTAAAGAAATGTAAAGTCCCCAATAAATGCTCCCATACCAAAAATATCAAAATACAGGCATTAAATCTGTTCATTGCACGTGATGTCAGTGGTATTGCACGATGTTCTCAGCTCAGAGCAAACTGGAGCCACTTCCATATATGCAAATGGAAGTGGCTCCAGTTTGCTCTTTTTTATGTAGCTTGGTGATGCTGTAATTGTTGGTTTGATCATAGATGAAGGAACAAAGTCTGGTGCATGTGTGGATGACTTTTTTACTTGGTGTAATGATTGTTTTCTCCAGTTAAACACCAAAAAACTCTGAAACTAAGAGTGATTTTTATTTTAGCGTGGTGCAGGAGAACACATTAACAGGGAGCTGCTAGCTGTGACTGCTGAGATAAATGAACAACAAGCGAACAGTAAGAGACCTTGATGATGAATGAAATTAAAAACTGTCAGAGGATTTAAACACAAACGTAATTTACAAGAAAGAATTATGATGATTATACTTCATACAGCAGCTGGGACAGTTAGATGTTAATAGAAAATAGAAAAAGAAGTTGTTGTTTTAAATTACAAGTCGGGGTGTTCACTTCCTCAAACTCACGAGTATGGCAGCTCACTGAGGGAACACTCATTTCACCGTGTATTCTTTGGGAAACAGGAAAGTTGATAATTTAGGACAAAATAATGTCTTACTGTTCACATAAGAAAAAGATCATGAAAAAATGCTTGTATTAGAACTAAAACAATTAGAAGTTGTGTATGCTGCCTCACCAGACGAACATATAATGAACACACTGAGAAAACTGAAACTGGAGTTCAATTAAATCCTTAATAAGAATTTGTGATATCAAGGCTGTTTTTGAAGAACTTCAAACGTGGCAAAAAGTTTTATTTGCTATTAATTTAATTAAGGACTCAACTGGAAACATTAATCATGACCCACAACAAATAAAGAATTATTTTTAGAGAGTTTAATGATGAAGCTGTGTACACATCACAGATTAATTCATATAAAGCAGCCACTGAATAAATCTACCAAAACTAAATGAAGCCTGAGGCTCTGAGTTCACCTCCTTCATGAACCTACAGCGTCTCCCAAACACTGAAGCCTCTGGTCCCGATGGTTTTCCAGCAGACTTTATAAAGAATTGTGGGTCAATCATGTGATCATGTGACTGTGCTGATTTAAATGGCTAAATTATCTCCTCAACATGTCCTGAAGTTCTCCAGAGGCCTGGTAATGAACTAATCATGTTATTCAGGTGTGTTGACCCAGGGTGAGATCTAAAACCTGCAGGATACCGGTCCTCGAGGCCTGGAGTTCGACACCCCTGCCTTAGGTCTTTGGTACTCTTTAGGGAACTCCTGGATATATCTCTGTCTGTCTGTAGCTCCAGGGGGCGACATTGAAGCTTCACACCCTCATTCTGAAGAAGATTTCATGACAAAGACACACACACAGACTCTCACGTATCACTTATCTCATTTTTTTATATTGGTGCGTTGCAGGTGCTGTATGGATTTTTCTTTTCTTCTTCCTTCCCTGTCACCTCAAAGCTCCAGGTTGTAGATGTGGTCTCCTGGTTGGAAACTGTCTTCTGTCCCTTCTTTGAATTTGATATTGTGATTTGTGGTTGTTTGTCTGCATTTGCCTGGTGATGCACTACTGACCTGTATTTTTTCCCATGTTAGTTGTTGCACACTTCTGGACAAGCGAAAAAGAGGACTATTATTAACCCTTTAAAACCGTTTAGAGCAGCACGCTCTGTTTTGCGTAACTATTTTTAAATCCTGGTAGCTCTGCAACTGCGTGAGCTAGCGCAATAATTGTTTTTGCATATGAAACCGGAGGAGTTGTACTTACATCTTATGCCATCAGCTTGTCCTCGGTCACAGTTTCCTTCCACATATAGCTTTGCAAAAACTGCATAAAAAGCACTTGCAGCAACAAAAACATAATATTCCAGAAACACGCTTTGCCAATCCGATCAGCTGTTCATAACACTTCCTACATTGAAACAGACGTCAGCGCGAACGATCGCATGTCCGCCATTTCCTGCCCGAAACCGGAAGTGACGTCATTTTCGCGGAAAATGTAGTTTTTTACTTGTAGGCCTTAAAAGCCTATACTGGTGTTTTTATAAGTTATCTTTGACTTTCTGACTTTCTGTGTCGTTTCTGGGATGCTTAGGACTCATATTGCACTGCTGGAAATAGTTTATTTTGATGCACATGCTGCTTTTTTGCAAATTTGCATCATAGGATTGTTTTTCGTTTTTTCTGCAGTATATAAAAATTGCTGTATCTCAAAAATAAAACTATGAAGACACTCAAAATAAATTTCCTGTTGTTGTAAACTATTTTTTGCAACTTTTTTGTATTTAAAGTTTTGAGGGATAAACCTCTTAAATTTCTCCAAGTAGAAATATATTTAACAAAACCAAAAACTTTTGTAGTTTATTGTATAGTTTATTAACTTAACATGCCATGGCCGTATATAACCTGGTAAACTCATCCTCTTGTGTTTACATTTTGCTCGTCGACTTACTCCACCCTCACATTTAGGAGAACTTCACAAGCACCAGAACAACACAAGCACACAGACAAGAGCGAAGCAAACCATCTAAATCAAAATGTCACAAAGCAACTTTTAATGAGTACAAATCCCAGTGAGAGATTTCTAATGGCAGTTGGCAGCACTTTGTTAGGCTGCTATATCCCCAGCTCTCCAAACTCTCAAGTGTTCTCCTTAATTGCAGGTCAGTGTGAATCTGTTGCATCAGCTGCTATAAGCTTTAATTAATACTGCACTGAAAAAACTTGCAACACCAACCATCTGTTTGTCTTTAACCTGTGAGAAAGATGTTTACAAGCTACAAAAATAGATGAGGAAGAAAATAAGTCGTTTTTGTTCCAGTTGGAATTTTGAACTTCGGCACAGCAGAAATTCAGAAATAGTTACACAACGACAAAAACGAGGCGCAGTGAGCTTCCTAAAGGTCTCAGACTGATGGACAGCAGAGGAGCCGCATATTTGATCTGGATTTTTTACAAGATTTTTCGTCGTACGACCTTGACAGATTTGGTTTGTTTGGAGCCGTCGTTTGTGAAAAATTTAAATAATGGCTATAAAATTATTTAAAGAGATAAATTCAGTACACCTACTTCCTGATATGCTTCTGGTCATTCAAACGAAAAACCGATTCATAGAAGCTGATGATTGTCCTTGAGCTCCTCCTGTATTTGTATCAAGCTTTAGTGTGTTTATATATATATACTTATATTATACTTATATACCTGTTAAAATCATTAAAAGGTCGTATAATCTTTAAAATAGAGTCACTCAACATAAATGCATATATTCCTTGTCACTGCTTGTCATTATATTATTTTCTACCATTACATTTAATATTTTTTATAGTGTAGAACAAAACTAAATATGCCTATTTAATTAAATTGAACTATTTAACCCTTTAAAGCCGGTCGAAGCGGGCACGCTCCGTTTTGCGTAACTATTTTTAAATCCCGGTAGCTCTGCAACCACGTGAGCTAGCGCAATAATTTATTTTGCATATGAAACCGGAGGAGTTGTACTTACATCTTATGCCATCAGCTTGTCCTCGGTCACAGTTTCCTTCCACATAGAGCTTTGCAAAAACTGCATAAAAAGCACTTGCAGCAACACAAACATAATATTCCAGAAACACGCTTTGCCGATCCGATCAGCTGTTCATAACACTTCCTACGTCCATCAGCGTGAACTATCGCATGTCCGCCATAACCTGCCCAAAACCGGAAGTGACGTCACTTTCATGGAGATGTAATTTTTTACCTTATAAGCCTATACTGGTGTTTTTAAAAGTTATGTTTGACTTTATGACTTTCTGTGTGGTTTCTGGGATGCTTAGGACTCATATTGCACTGTTGGAAATAGTTTATTTTGATGCATATGCTGCTTTTTTGCAAATTTGCACTATAATACTTATTTTCGTTTTTCCTGCAGTATATAAAAATTGGTGTATTTCAAAAATAAAACTATGAAGACACTCAAAATAAATTTCCTGTGGTGGGAAACTATTTTGTGCAACTTTTTTGTATTTACAGTTTTGAGGGATAAGCCTCTTAAATTTCTCTAACTAGAAATATATGTTAAAAAAACAAAAACGATTTTCCAATTTTTTGTAGTTTATTGCACTTTTTTTGCAATTTATTTAATTACTATGAACTTAATGCATACATATTATTAAACTTTAGGCTGTAATGGTTGTATTGATGTATATCAACTTGAAATGCTCCCAAAAATGGCTCCACAGCATGTAAAAATATAATATAAGCTCTGGCGGACTTGGTTCTATGGTAGGTCTTAAAGGATTAATATTGAACCTATTAAGTAACACATCTGGATTTAGAGTGGAGGCAAAATTTTGAATTGTAGGTTTTAATTTGTTAACAACCTTACATCTACTTCAACCAGCTTAAAAAGGTTGCCTGGAGTTTTCCAATGGTTTAGGCGGAGCTCTCATATAAGTTTTTAGCTAACTTTCCTCCTGTTGTGGTCCAACTTGTCTTATTTGGGTGTTCAGTCAGATTTTTGTTCTCATCAGACAGCATCATCTGCCAACTGTTAACATTATTGCAGCATTAGAAAGATTGTGAACAGCATACTTAGTGTTGTGTATTTTAAGTGGCTTTCAGGCCTTTCTGTCAGGTTAAAGAAAGTAAACCAGACCATCTCAGGATAAAGCTGTGGTATAGCTTAAACACAGGCCTTTTGAAAAAAGGTTATTGAAAGCTAAACTATTTATTTCATTATTTAACATGCAATTTTATGGTTAGTCCCTTAAAGTGTTTGTCTGTGAAGGTTCTCAGTCATCCAGGTCATTGTAGTCTAAGGAGCTTGCAAAGAAAAGCGTCTGGACTTCTTTAAGTTGCTTGAAGACGTTTCACCTTCATCCGAGAAGCTTCTTCAGTTCTAAGGTCAAATGGTGGAGAGTCCCAGATATAAACCCAGTGGGAGTTTCCCCCCACAGAGGGACAAAAGGACCCCCTGATGATCCTCTAATCGCCTGAGTCAAGGTGTGGAACTGGGTGTGGGTCCCAATCAGCCAGGGTTTCAGGTGAGTTCATTGTGAAACCTGGCCCCACCTTATCATGCGGATTCCTGAGGTCAGATGGCCCAGGGTGTGAGTGGGCGTTAAGGCGTCTGGGAAGGATCTCAAAACTGGATTATAGATGGCAGAGAGTTGGTGTCGTAAACCACCGCCTCTGTTCAAAGATGGTCGCTCACAGTGGACATAGATGCTTCTTTCACTCCTCTTTCAAACCATCTGTCCTCTCTGTCCAAAATGTGAACATTGGCATCCTCGAAAGAGTGACCTTTGACCTTTAGATGCAGATGGACAGCTGAGTCTTGTCCTGTGGAGGTGGCTCTTCTGTGTTGTGCCATGCGCTTGTGGTGCCCTTAAAGTGTAGCACCACTTGGTCAAGTGTGAAAGAAAATGTGATTTGGTCATGTTATGTGTAAAAAGATTAAAGATTAATATAGTTTACTGTATTTGAAAGCTGTAAAAATGCCAAGTGTTAGTAAAGCATGGGAGAATCTGATGGGTTGTAATCGATTATTCCATTAAATTAATGTGAAAATTTGCAAAAGAAAGTTTTAGTTTTTCTTCTTTGAACTGCAGACCCAATGGTCTGAGAGTAAGTAAAGAATTAATTCAATTAATTACTACAATTAACAGAGTTGAAATGTAGACTTGGGCTACATGTGACTGGTTAAAAGTGCAACGTTCACACTCTGATAAACACATAGCAACTCAGAGTGTAGCTTATTGCTCAGCCAGGGATCCAACCTTCTAATTACGAGGTGACCTGCTGTCTTAGCTCATTAAAAGCTCATCTCCAACCTTCCTTTTATCTCAAATGTTCTTGAAAGAGTAGCTGTAAAACAGCTAACTGATGATCTGCAGAGTGTAACAGAACCACAGCAGACCCGTCCACGTTTGCATGCTTTTCAGCATCTTTATTCACAGCTGTTGCAATGTACACACCGGCTGCAGCTTTTCAGCTCGCAGTTCGCCGTTCTGACAGCAACTACCGCAGCAGTCAGCGAGCACAGACTTTAACCCTTTAAGACCTACCATAGAACCAAGTCCGCCAGAGCTTATATTATATTTTTACATGCTGTGGAGCCATTTTTGGGAGCATTTCAAGTTGCTATACATCAATACAACCATTACAGCCCAGATTTTAATAATATGTCTGCATTAAGTGCATAGTAATTAAATAAATTGCAAAAAAGTGCAATAAACTACAAAAAAATTGAAAATCGTTTTTGTTTTTTTAACATATATTTCTAGTTAGAGAAATTTAAGAGGCTTATGCCTCAAAACTGTAAATACAAAAAAGTTGCACAAAATAGTTTCCCACCACAGGAAATAAATTTTGAGTGTCTTCATAGTTTTATTTTTGAAATACACCAATTTTTATATACTGCAGGAAAAACGAAAATGAATATTATACTGCAAATTTGCAAAAAAAAAAAAGCAGCATATGCATCAAAATAAACTATTTCCAGCAGTGCAATATGAGTCCTAAGCATCCCAGAAACAACACAGAAAGTCATAAAGTCAAACATAACTTTTAAAAACACCAGTATAGGCTCATGAGGCCTTGATGGTAAAAAAAACTACATTTCCGCGAAAATGACGTCACTTCCTGTTTCGGGCAGGTCATGGCGGACATGCAAAAGTTCGCGCTGATGGACGTAGGAAGTGTTATGAACAGCTGATCGGATCGGCAAAGCGTGTTTCTGGAATATTATGTTTTTGTTGCTGCAAGTGCTTTTTATGCAGTTTTTGCAAAGCTATATGTGGAAGGAAACTGTGACCGAGGACAAGCTGATGGCATAAGATGTAAGTACAACTCCTCCGGTTTCATATGCAAAAAAAATGATTGCGCTAGCTTACGTGGTTGCAGAGCTACCGGGATTTAAAAATAGTTACGCAAAACGGAGCGTGCCCGCTCCGACCGGCTTTAAAGGGTTAAGCTGGTGATCGGTGATTGCCGTGCAGGTGTATCCACCTCCTCTGCAGCGGCACCACACCGAGGAATAGTTTATTTGAAAAATTTCAGAGCTCATCAGTCTCTGCAGAGATTAGAGGATGCTGTAGGTATTACAATGAGTCAGAGTGTGATTAGCTAGCCTATTTCTCCTGTGTCTTGTTTTACCTTGTGTATCTGCACATTGTATCTGATCTCAGAGCAAAAAAAGCTGAGCTAGAGGCAGTTTGATCTGGGTCTCCCAAAAGTCTGCTGACAACAAGGACAGTCATCCACAGTGTTCATATACAGCAGAGAAATTCTGTGGGACTGGGAAACTGCTGATACTTCCCATGTTCATGGTATAAAGCATTAGACCACAGCTTCAATGTACTTGGGACTAATTCTCCAACTCTCAGAACTTTGTTGGTTTGAATGAGCTTTCCTCTAAGACAGGGGTGTCAAACTCAAATACACAGTGGACCAAAATTCAAAACTGGAACAAAGTCGCGGGCTAACATTAATATTTATTAAAAAATTTGGCCCGCGGGCCAGAGTTTGACACCTATGCTCTAAGATATATGTTTGTTTGTCATTTTGATTACAAGTTTTTAGCCATTCAAAAGGCCCATTTGAGGGTAAACGTTTGGCACCTAGATGTGATGGTTAAACCTTGGGAATGGAGTCGCTGTCCTCACAAAGAGAGACAGTTAAATTAATTTAGATCAGTTCTTTTTTCATGTTACTGACTGATTTTTATTTTTTCAGATAAAAAAAATGTTTCAAATATTTGAGAGGAGGTTTTAGGAGCCACAGCCACCCTTAGAGTACTGTGGAAACTCTGCCAGAGACGGGAGTTGAAGGTCTCACAGACAGGGGTGTCTGCCGGGCATTTCCGGTGCACCCTCACAAGATGTTTAGGTGTGCCAGGTCTGTCCAGTGTCCTCCCATGCCATCTCATACAACTCACCACCAGGTAATGATCAGTTGACTGCTCAGCTTCTCTCCACCAGAACCTAAAGCCGTAGATCCAATGATACAATTACAAAATCAGTCATTGACCTGTGACCTAGGGTGTCCTGGTGCACTTATGTTTGCACATGGTGTTTGTTGCAGACAAACTGTTATTTGCACATAATTCCAATAATGGAACATCATTAGGATTCAGATCAGGGTTCCTTCTGATAACGCCTCCCCGGGTCACACTGCCGTTATGGCCATTGCCCATAATGACTGTGTCCCATGCCCATGTGAGCACTGAAGTCTCCCAGTAGGACATCAGAGTTGCCAGCTGGATCACAACCGAGCATCCCACGAAGGCTGGGTACCCATTCTCTGATCCAAAGCTACAGGGAAACAATCATCTCTTCCACTGGCAAATAAATCCAAGATACAGGCAGCAAACCAAGGAGATACATGAATACCCACCCCTGCCTGCTGCCAAGGTCTACTATAGACTAGAACACAGTCCAACCCCTCTCCAGGTGGCCGGTTCCAGAGGCCAAGCGGTGCATTGAGGTGAGCCTGACTTTATTTAGTCAGAATAAAAGTGAGGTTCCATGTCCCAGTAGTCAGCCCCATAGCCGGGGATCAGTCTGCCAGGGCCCCCACTCTTGACCGCCATATAGGGGCAAAATAGTAATCGAGCATCTAGTAGTTGGTTCCCAAAGTTTTCCCAAAGTTGTAAATGTCAGCATTATGACAGAGCCTTGGTTATTGACTGAGAATGATTTAATTTAGCACCATGTGTATGAACGTGAGCTTGAAGCCATTTGTTATTTTTAACTTGTTTAATGTCGTGTCTCTTTCTCTTTTGGCTCTTGGCGAAGGCGGTCGCACTTTTCTCCTCTCCTCCTTCCCCTTATCTTCCCTGCTTAGCCTCTGTGTCCTTGTCTTGTCTCGTGTGCATTACTTTCCCTGGAACAGTCTCTCACTGTCGTTCTCTAAAACCTAAAAGAGAATTATGGATTTGATCAACTGGTCTCTGAATGCTATTGACACCCTTTTCTCAACGAGAAGTCTGGGCTCGGGAGAGCCCGAGTGCCCTGGAGGGACTTTCCCTGCCGGATACACGATGGACGGGTGGCAGAACTGGAGGATCATGTGCCTGGCGGGACTGTCGATCGAGGACGCTGAAGATATCTACCTATTTGGAACCATGATAACGGGGTTCTTGCTGATCGGAGCTGGCTTGGCCCTGGCTTATCGGAGAATTAAGAGAGCGGAACCGGCTGTTCAAACCCCCCCAAGGCTGCCCGCTGGGATTGAAGCGATGGGACGAGGCGCGACCTCTCACAACAAACGCAGCATGGTTAACACCTTGGAGACGCTTACAGCTGCCGTGAAGACTCAACATAACACCATTGAGCGTATATTGGGATACATCAAAGAGAGGCCTGCTCAAAATGAGACCCTTGAGCGAAAGTTGGATCACATCGCGGAAGGGCTCACTGCAGTTGTGAGGTCTCAGAATCAAAAGAATGACAACACCACGGAACAGAAGTTTGATACCATCATGGGGAGGCTCGCGGCTCTCCAACGGGAGATTGAGAGACCAGTGTCGGAGTGTTAAAGAACAGCTTTGAAATTCTCCTGAGCTGCTCGCATAAAAGAAAAATCAACATGCGGACACCACGGCGCCAGCTGCGGGTCCAAGGCTGGAGCCAAACAAAAAAAACTCCCTGATAACGACGTGTGATGACTATTCTCCCCATCCCATGCAAGGTCTCTTTTTTTTCCTCTTGTACTTTCATCAGTCACTCATCCAGGTGACTTCTTGACTTCTTCAGTCTCAGCTGACTGCAGGTTTCAATCTTATAAACAGTACATTTGCATAATGTCTGAAACCAGCCCACTGAAGGAACAATGGGCTGTGAGGTCAGTTCCTTAATCTTAATTATGCAAATTCTCATGACTCTCATTTCTTTCGCCATCTTACAATGCTGTGATTGCAGCCCTTCCCCAACTCTCTGTGAATGGTACTCATGGCCATTGATCAGTGGTTGTTGATCAATGGTCATGAGAATTTGCATAATTATGATTAAGGAACTGACCTCCCAGCCCATTGTTCCTTCAGTGGGCTGGTTTCAGTCATCATGCAAATGTGCTGTTTATAAGATTGAAACCTGCAGTCAGCTGAGACTGAAGACGTCACCTGATGATGACGAAATGTTTCTCCCACAAACGCTACGTCCAGATGAACAGAATCAACTTTTGGAGATCTACTTTCCTGGATGATTGAGAATGCATCAAGACGTTGTTTAATGTCTTGTTGCTCGTCACAAATAGATTTCGAGAACATGTAACAAGCCCCTCCCCCACTGCTACGCCTCATTGTTTCTCCCTGTATCGTATCATGCATCTGATCTTCTCTGTTTGGGTTTTTTTTTCCAGCTTTCCCTAGTGGGTTCTCCTCCTTATTACTTATTGGTTTCTGACATGGTGGTGGCTACCCAGAATGCATTGCAGTTCCAAAGCTCTATACCTATCAGCAAATTTATCTTCATAGCTTCTCTGCTAATACCTCACAAATACATCACAGGTTACTGTGATATGACACATAAAACCAGTAATCTTTATATTTTACACAATCCTGACCAATCTATGTTGAACACATAAAATAGAAGAAAAAAAACACGTGAAGAGAGGAAAATAATAAAACATCTTCTCGATGGTTCGTGTCCAGACTATACATGCTGTTTAATTTCCTCACAGGTGGATGTTTTCAGTTCCTTTGGTATCACTGTTCGAACGATCCCACCTCTTTGCACATGGCTGGTCCATGAGGTGGCCGCTCTGTGTCGGTTGTCCACCTCGGCAGAAATGTCTCTTATAAATGTCAGATAGCTCACTTTTGAAGATCCTGCTCTTTGGCGGTTTCTGCTCAGGACTGATTAATCTTGAGTTGCTGTACCAGGAGCAATTTCTCCTTGCAAAAGAGTCCCTGGGGTCATAAAGGCACACAAATGCAATCGACATGTCAAGGTGGGGATTCAGAAGTGTAGAGATGGGGCCATATTCAGTAGTCGAGGGGTATTTAAGTCCATGTGTGGTATTCTGGACACAGGAATGAGCAAGAGGTGCATAATGTTCATGAAATCACTAAGTAAAGAAATCCAATGTGCGTGCATTGTTGTGTTCATGTGTCCAACACAAAGAAAGAAGAGGAGAGGACCTACACTGCTTTTAGAGCTCAAGCTTGACTGTCCAGTGGCAGTGATTGAAGTTCACCACCTGACTGTTCTTGAGTGGAATCAGGCAAGTTGATTAACAATAAACTTCTGAAATTTGAATCTACAGGTTTCATTACATAGACATAAATCGCAACCAGGCATAAGTGTAGTGCAGTTTAAAAGAACAAACTCCGCTCTGCGTGATTTTGACAAAAAAAAAGGATTTTCAGACACGATATTGGGGTTTGACTCCAGTGTTGGGGAAGTAATCAGTAACTAATTACTGATTACTTCCCCAAAAAAGTAATCCAGTTACTTTACTGATTACTTATTTTCAAAAGTAATTAATTACTTAGTTACTTTTTAAAAACACGATTTACAACCTGAATAGGTGATAAAGTGATAGATCTTTCAGCCCAATTCTACTTTTTCTGCATAATCATCATACAAAATGTAATCAAATGGAAAAGTCTCTTTTTAAAACTTGTTTTATTAGTTTTAATCTTTTAACTTTATGCATCAAGCAAAAATTTAATTATCTGCAACATTCTCTGACTGGAAGAAATTTGTTTAACATTTAAACCTATTTTCTGCACATTCCAGCACATAAAATATTTTTTTTTGTGTTTACACTCAGTCTTTCAAATAGATGCAAGTAAAACACAGCAGAAAATAAATAAAGTCAAAGACTAGCGGTCCTGTTGCTCTATTTTCACCTGTAAAGCAGGAGTGGGGTAGGCGGAGGTTTACCCTGGTGCAGGTGTGCAGCGGTCAGTGGAAGAATCCGCGAGTTTCTCTGTGAGTTTCCCATTACGTCGTAGCTACTCGGTGCTTGCTCAGAAGTTTAGGGTTTTTTCGCTGTAAAAAGAAGTTTTCTTCCCACGCACAACGGACACTAATGTTTTTGTCACTTTTTATGGAATCAAACTCAAAGTAAGGTCAGTACTTCCACGCTTTAAACGCTGCACGCTCATACTCTCTCTGCACTCGATATATGATCCATTGTTGATCTGCACACAGCTGTTGTCACGAACGTCGCACTCGCTTACGTCACTGTCATCAGACATTCTCGCAAAAAAATCACGGTTTTAGTAACGCAGTAACGCAGCGATCCTACGGGAAAGTAACGGTAATCTAATTACCGTTTTTGCAATAGTAATCCCTTACTTTACTCGTTACTTGAAAAAAGTAATCGGATTACAGTAACACGTTACAACTGCCCATCTCTGTTTTGACTCACACATAGGAGTCACTAACCTTTGTTGTTGTTCACTGTTCTCTTATGTTTAGGAAAAGATGGTGGTGTGGGTCAGATTCTCTTATAAGTATTATCACACGTTAGAAACCTGAGACCTCCTGTGTGAGGACAGTCTGTTTACGTTATGTTTGCTTGGAGGAAAAACAAGAATTTCTTTATCTGCACACCATAAAAACTTCAGATTTTTCTCGTGAGGTGCAACAGATGGTCTGTGAGTATAGGGTCGACTGTATATGAATGAGCATGTGTTTATCACTGAGAGGGTGTTTGTGCTCTGCTTCATACTGTAATAAACACGTCCGCTGATGCTAACAGACCTATCTTGGTTTATGTAAATGCTACAGAGCACATAGACATATGTCTGTGGTCAGATTGCTAAACTACACACTCGAGGACTGACTGCCTCACAGCTTTTAGTGAAACCGCTTAGACAAAAGCATATACACAAGTCCAGCACAATGTGTGTGTCTATAGCTCGAAATACTAAGCAAGCCAACATGCTTCCCTGACTCTGGAACCGGACAGTGTCCTGTACAGAGATGGGCAGTAACGCATTACTTGTAATGTGTTACTGTAATCCGATTACTTTTTTCAAGTAACGAGTAAAGTAAGGGATTACTATTGCAAAAACGGTAATTAGATTACCGTTACTTTCCCGTAGGAACGCTGCGTTACTGCGTTACTAAAACCGTGATTTTTTGCGAGAATGTCTCATGACAGTGACGTAAGCGAGTGCGACGTTCGTGACAACAGCTGTGTGCAGATCAACAATGGATCATATATCGAGTGCAGAGAGAGTATGAGCGTGCAGCGTTTAAAGCGTGGAAGTACTGACCTTACTTTGAGTTTGATTCCATAAAAAGTGACAAAAACATTAGTGTCCGTTGTGCGTGGGAAGAAAACTTCTCTTTACAGCGAAAAAACCCCTAAACTTCCAAACAAGCACCGAGTAGCTACGACGTAATGGGAAACTCACAGAGAAACTCGCGGATTCTTCCACTGACCGCTGCACACCTGCACCAGGGTAACCCTCCGCCTGCCCCACTCCTGCTTTACAGGTGAAAATAGAGCAACGGGACCGCTAGTCTTTGACTTTATTTATTTTCTGCTGTGTTTTACTTGCATCTATTTGAAAGACTGAGTGTAAACACACAAAATATTTTATTTTATGTGCTGGAATGTGCAGAAAATAGGTTTAAATATTAAACTAATTTCTTCCAGTCAGAGAATGTTGCAGATAATTAAATTTTTGCTTGATGCATAAAGTTAAAAGATTAAAACTAATAAAACAAGTTTTAAAAAGAGACTTTTCCATTTGATTACATTTTGTATGATTATGCAGAAAAAGTAGAATTGGGCTGAAAGATCTATCACTTTATCACCTATTCAGGTTGTAAATCGTGTTTTTAAAAAGAAACTAAGTAACTAAGTAATTAATTACTTTTGAAAATAAGTAATCACTAAAGTAACAGGATTACTTTTTGGGGGAAGTAATCAGTAATTAGTTACTGATTACTTTTTTCAAGTAACTTGACCAACACTGGTCCTGTATAACTTCTATGATGTGAGAACAGACAGTTCTGGTAAATGGCTCTTTAAAAAAAGAAAAAAGAAATCTCCTGTGTAGCGTCGTCATCTTCTCGTGCACGTTTACACATGTATGTTTTCAGAGTGGAAATCCCACTGTGACCACATGTACTGCCATCACAGATCAAACACCAGCTTCTGCTTTATCCCAGGCTCATCACTGATGATCAGAGTTTCAGGTACGGCTTTAATAGTTTCCCAAACTGTGGGGAGGCTGTCAAAAGAGACTGACATTTACATGTGGAAAGAAAATGACAGTGCTCTGAGAGTGAGATCGTTTTCCACAGTCCTGAGGCATGAGAGGGAAGAGATTCTGCAGAAATCACTGGAAAATTTGATTCTGAAGGGGGGAGACGTGAGATATTTCTTAGATCACTGATGTTCTCTCTGTACAGACCAGTTTGAGTTTCTTTGCTTTAAACATTAAATCTGTACTTTCCCCAGTATCATCAGTTTATCATCATAATATCACATATCAAAGATCCTTCATCCACTCTTTTTGATCGAGTTTCCAGGATTTGGAACTAGAAGACTGAAGATTCAGATTCTGGGTCCAACCCAGTGTCTCGGTGAAATATTTAATAGGCATGCTGGTCCATGCTGGTCCATGCTGGTCCATGCTGGTCCACTGTGTCCACGCTTTGGAGAAGCAAATCATGAAAAGGATGCACAAGTTGCAGTAAGCTGCACTACCAGCAAAGGGAGACATTTTATTTAAGGTACCATGGAAATAATCACGGGAAAGTATTTAAACAGACGTTACTGTTTAAAGACGTTACTTCATCATTTCTGCTATAGAAGGACGCTAGAATGTACTTCATACCTTCCTTGCTCACTAGTGACGTCTTGGCTTTAAATATGTCATCTCTCCCTGCTGCAACTTCTGACGTTGGAGAGAGGAAGCATGAAATGGGCATGATGGACCCATGTCTCATTCCAGTAGGACGTCCTGGGATTATGTCCTCAGGAAAGTACTCTAACTACTGCTCTTTCTTCAGCTGGGCAGGTTACAGATCTAAGTACTGTCAGACACAGAGAATCAGCTCATGCACTGCATACATTGTTGAAAGATGCATTATTCTAAACATTAACCACATACACAGACTTCCCTCATTTATTTGAAGAAGAAGTGGCAGTTTCTTGTAAGTTTGACATTATTTGTCAGCTATTAGTTACTACATTACAAAAAGAAAGTTGCTCTTGTGCCCATCGTGTCTTTCAGTGAACTTTTGAACTCTGTTTAAAATTAATTTGTTTGTTCGGTGCATATGCAGACTTCCAGCTTTAATTCAAATCTTCCTTCTATGTATATACCTCACCTTTATAAACCCTGCATTCATCAGCAAACAGAAGTGTTCTCGAGTGCATGCAGTGCAGTCTGGCTGTCAAATATGACCTTTAACTGCTTTAGTGGTTTTATTTTGGTGTTCCCAGGCAGCTGGTGTTGTTTGGTGGTGTTGCCTCAGTTAATTTAATCCTCGTATATGAAAAGCCAGCTTGGCCTGTATCAAACAGATTGATACTTACAGTATAAAGTGCATTCACTAGAAGCCACATTCAGTTGTTTTATTTCACGTGTTGAAACATCTTTTAGCGTTTGTCATTTGTACTTGAAGTAATCTGATCCAACCCGACGACCAACATCGTGTTATGTTCCACATCCCAGGTGTCAGCTGAAGCTGCTTCGTGACAGCCGAGTACATCCACAAATGCTGAGACACAGTTAAAAATAAAGATTTATGTAAAATGCCCTGACTGCTAGCTTCTGCATTTATGCGCATAAACAGTGGAGGAGGTGATAAAGACTGAAGCAGTTTGTTGAATCTTCCTACTTGCTTCTCTCCACTTCGTTTCATCCTCACTTTACAGAAATGCTCTCTTGTAATGACTTAGACTTTTACAAAGCATATCAGCAGAAAGATGTGACTGTAAAGTGTTGAACTGACTGCAACAGTGAGCACACAGCCAGAGCACACACCATTAGACAGTCTGAAAAAAACATCCAGTCTAAATCACAGTACATGCAGGTATAGACTTCTCTGTCCTTACCCGAGGTCAGAGAAACCATCGCACTCACCTTTGACCTCGTGGACTAAACTGGTTATTTAAATAAACATATATTTTTTGTTCTATCACAGGTTCACGTGCACAAAACTGCAGCATAGAGCTGTGAAAACATGTTCCCTGCATCAGTGATTAATTGTGCTGACCTGAATGCATCAGTCTTAACAGAAATAATTGGATTGAGATTGGCTTCAGCAGCATGCAGTATGAAAGGCTTCTAGTCAAACTAATCACAAAGATATAATATTCTCTGGATAAGCTCATTAGTAACTCGGTGATTAGCTTATTTTATTGTTTTAATTTTCTTTGGAGGGTGCACTGTACGGAAAATACACTTTGAAGAAAGAGAAAATTATTCTGGAGAAAAAAAGACAATTCCAGAAGTCACCTAATGCCATGTTTTCCTGCTCTGTCAGAAACTCCAACAATAATACAGAGAAAGAAAGAAAATCCCAACAATCATATGACCCCCTATGAGCAGCACTTTGGTGACAGTGGGAAGGAAAAACTCCCTTTAAGCAGGAAGAAACCTCCAGCAGAACCAGGCTCAGGGAGGGGCGGACACACAGTGGATATTAACAGTGTTCGGCAAGTTACTTTGGAAAACTAATTAATTATAGTTACTAGTTACTTCTTCAAATAAGTAGTTAGTAACTGAGTTACAAGATTCTAAAAGTAATTAATTACTACTGCATTACTAAATGTTGAACCCTCAGGGGTCCAGGGTGTAATTGGCCATTTTTGACTACTTTTGATTTTCCCTCCACATTTCACCTTTAAAAACTATTTACTTTGCCGTGTTTGGTATCATTGTTTTCAGCACAACCTCACGTGTCTGAATTTACAGTCATGTTTTCATTTTGACAAACTGTATTAACACAATTGATCTAAAATCAGACACAAAACATAAAATCCGAGTAGAAAAAGTTATATTTTTTACTGTAACAACCACAAACATGTTTAATGATCATATTTCATAATGTTAAATGCAAATATAAATTGTCAATTTTAAAATCATATGCATAAGTTTTACCTTTTTTTTTTTAATAACCATTTCAAACTATTTACAGAACAATCAGCTGTTCTGCATTCAAGCAGATGCCACACAAATTATTTGTGCCACTCGAAAAAAAATGAGGTGACTGCTGGAGACAGCATTGTTCTGACAGACAACACAAAACTATCCACAACACTACACACTAACTACACACTCTAAACACGCTAAACGTCACAAATCTCTCACATCTCAAAACTCGCTCTCTCTCGCTGTCACTCCTAAAACTTCCCCCTCTTCCTAAACAACCAAATGTCATGTTGCCATATCATTTTTTGATTGGTCGATTACTTACAGCTCCTTCCATGCAACTGAAATGAGGTGCAGTAAGCTAAAGACAGCTTCAACCGTCTGTTTGTTGAAAAATAGTAATGATAAGGAATAGTAATTAGTTAGATTACTCGTTACTGAAAAAAGTAACACCGTTATTCCCATCACTGGATATTAACCAGCCAGATATTAACAATAGCTGATGATTAAATGCTGAGAGGTGTATAAACATAGTAAGTTAAAAAGGTGACTGAAGAAGACACTCAATGCATCAAAGGGATCCCCCAACACCTTACGCCTATCACAGCATAACTAAGGGAGGATTCAGGGTCACCTGGTCCAGCCCTAACTATATGCTTTAGCAAAAAGGAAAGTTTGAAGCCTAATCTTGAAAGTAGAGATAGTGTCTGTCTCCCGAATCCAAACTGGAAGCTGGTTCCACAGAAGAGGGGCCTGAAAACTGAAGGCTCTGCCTCCCATTCTACTTTTAAATACTCTAGGAACAACAAGTAGGCCTGCAGAGCGAGAGCGAAGTGCTCTAATAGGGTGATATGGTACTACAAGGTCATTAAGATAAGATGGGGCCTGATTATTTAAGACCTTGTATGTGAGGAGCAGGATTTTGAATTCTGGATTTAACAGGAAGCCAATGAAGGGAAGCCAAAACAGGAGAAATCTGCTCTCTCTTTCTAGTCCCTGTCAGGACTCTTGCTGCAGCATTTTGGATTAGCTGAAGGCTTTTCAGGGAGTTTTTAGGACTTCCTGATAATAATGAATTGCAGTCGTCCAGCCTGGAAGTAATAAATGCATGAACTAGTTTTTCAGCGTCACTCTGAGACAGGATATTTCTAACTTAACTAGAGATGTTGCACAAATGGAAGAATGCAGTCTTACATATTTGTTTAATATGTGCATTGAAGGAAGCTTCATCATTGTGTCGGAGCGTCCTGACATGCTAGCAACTGCCACAACTAGCTAACGTAAGCTAAAGTGGCAGTTTTTGTTTTTGACGCTGTCGCCGGTACGAGATTTCGGAATGGCGCCACTTACCTCAACATCCAGTTGTGAAAGCTGCATCAACCTGAGCCAAAAGGTGATCGAGCTGAAACAAAGGATATCCACGCTATACCAAATCCAGGGGGCTGAACACGAACTTGACACGATCCTCTTTGGCAAAGCTCAAACCACCGCTACTAGCGCTGAGCTAGCCGACACAGTGCACCACCCATCTGCTGTGTCCCAAGATCCCGCCAACAGTCAACCCAGGCTCTCAACTTGCGTCGCTGGTGTTTCTGCCACGGTCGAGAACTGCTGGTTTCAGCTAGGGGCCAGACCCAAGGCTCTGGTCAGCTCCACTCCACTCCAACCAGCGCCATGGACCATGGTTGAGACGCGCGGTGGCTGCAGAGGGGCCAGGAGGATCCGTCTCTTGCACCCTCACCCCTCCGGTGCTGTAGTACTGGAGAATAAATTCAATGTCCTGGATCCTGTGGACTTTCCTCCTCTGACCGCTAGCCCTCGCCATCCCACTGTGTCGCTGAGGTCTGCGCCATCTCCACCACTACGCCCCCGGAGCCACGGAGGGCAGCCCGATGCTGTGGTGCAAACTCACCGCGGAGAGCTGTGCTTTACCCCGGCTCCTCGGAGAAGAGGACCCATGGCGCGGCTACCTGGGAGTCACTCACGCGGTCCGGCTGGTGCATCTCCATCTGAACACCCCCCGGTGCCGCGGCGAGGGCGTCTCAGATGGCCAGCAGCCCCCAGTGGCACCTCCTCTCTCCACGCTGGTCCTCGGGGATTCCATCGTTAGGAACGTGCGGATGAGGGGGGCGCTCACGCTGTCGTTCCCGGGAGCCACCGTTGTCGACATAGTGGACAGAATTCCCAACATCCTTGCGTCCCACCCACAGGCCAACCAGCTCATCATCTACATCGGCACCAATGACATCCCCAAACAGCAAACTGAGCTGCTGAAGCTGGACTTCCTCCAACTCGTCAGCCTCCTTGGTCAGTTGCAGGTGAGTGCTTTTATCTCCGGGCCCACCCCCACCTAGCTGTGTTAGCTGTGATAGCTGTTTCAGCCGGCTGCTCAGCCTTAACACCTGGCTTTCCTCCGCCTGTGTCTCCCACGGTGTGGGTTTATTAACAATTTGGATGCCTTCTGGGAGAGGAAGCATCTTTTTGGGGCAGACAGGCTCCACCTCAACGCCTGGGGACGCCGTTTGCTGTCCGCCAATTTGGTATTTGGCGTGCAGCACTCGGCCCTGTCATTACCTGCTGATCTGTCCGCCACTGACTGACGTCTCCCTGGTCCCAGCTCCTATATTTGTTCCACTTTTAACAGTAATACACAAAACTCTGGACTCGGACCTTTCTCTCCCACAGTCAACACAATACCCGTTATAATCACAAACAGAGAGCAACAGAATTATCATAAATCCAGTAACTCCAAAAACATTAATAACCTCCGGCCTCTTCAAAAATGTCAACATCCATTCAACTCTGTTGTCAAAAATCCACCAGTCTCGATCAGTATGGCACTTTTAAATGTCCGCTCTCTGTTGAACAAGTCTTTTATTATTAATTTTAGATAATAAACTTGACTGTTTATTTTTAACTGAAACATGGCTGGGTTCGGAGGCACCAGTTGTTCTCACTGAGGCCTCCCCACCAAATTTTAAGTTCTTATTTTCTATTAGAAGTGGTAAGAGAGGTGGTGGGACTGCATCTTTAACCAACAACACACTCACCACCAAACACATTTTATTTGATCATTTTACCTCTTTTGAATTCCATGCTATTGTTTTCAGCAGCCCTCCAGTTTTATCTGTCACAGTTTACAGACCACCTAAAGACAGCGCTGCTTTTATCAAGGAATTCTCAGAATTTTTAACAAACAAACACTCAAACATGATAATTTTAACTGGTGATTTTAACCTGCACATAGATAATCCTTCTGACCCTGCATCAAAAGAATTCTTAAACATTCTTCACTGTTTGGATTTTACCCAGCACGTCACGCAGCCGACTCACAACAGAGGACACACTCTGGACCTGGTCATCACTCATGAGCTGTCCGCCAGAGTGTCCTCTGTTGTTGACTTGGCTGTCTCTGACCACTACTGTGTGTTTTTTAACATCACCGGTTTTATTCAGCGGGAGACCTCAGTGCGAACTGTGAGGAGGCACTATCTAACCTCTGAAGTGGCTGCAAATTATACCAGGGTTTTAGACGAATGCCCCCCTGTGATTTTACCTGCACCCTGTGATTTTATTTTTAGTCATTTTAACAGCAAACTGAAGAAAAGCCTTGACTCCGTTGCTCCACTTACCACCAAAAAGATTAACGTAAAACATGCATCACCCTGGAGAAACGAAGAAGTCCAAAAACTCAAAAGGAATTGCAGGGCAGCAGAAAGGAGATGGAGGAAAAATAAAAATACAATCAACCATCAAATACTTTGCGAGCAACTTAAAATGTACAATAATACACTAAGGAATTCAAGAAATTCATACTTCACTAAAATAATCAGTAATAACAAAAATAATCCCAAGGTCCTCTTTTCCACCATAGATCATTTATTTAACCCTGAAACACATCTGAGGGCTCGATTGTACCTGAGGAGACACTGGACAGCTTTGTCCTGGTTAATGCTGAGAACCTTAAGAAAGTTTTCTCCACAGTGAGACCCACCACATGTCTTTTAGATCCAATCCCTTCTTCACTCTTTAAAACACTTTATGGATTTTTTGAAGCTGAGCTTTTATACATGATGAATTGCTCTCTTCAGTTGGGTGTCTTCCCTGCTGCCTTTAAAACGGCGGTGGTGAGGCCCCTTCTGAAGAAGAGCAATTTGGATTGTAATGATTTTAATACAGACCTGTATCCAACTTACTATTTTTAAGTAAAACTTTAGAAAAACTTGTTTTTACTCAGATTAATGACTTTTTGAATGATAGACAGATCCTGGAGATATTCCAGTCTGGATTTAGGGTGACCCACAGCACAGAGACTGCTCTCCTAAAGGTTTAAATGATCGTAGATGTAACTGGGACTCCCAAAAGCTCTCAGTCCTGGTGCTGCTGGATCTAAGCCTTTGATACAGTAGACCACGCTATTCTTTTAAACAGACTGAAACACATGGTGGGCCTCTCTGGTGCTGTACACAACTGGTTCACTTCCTATCTCTCAGACAGAACTTTTATGGTGAGTATGGATACATGCTCCTCTAAGATCCATAGAATGACATGTGGTGTGCCTCAGGGGTCGGTTTTAGGCCCTGTACTTTTTAATTTGTATATGCTCCCTCTCGGCGGTGTCATCAGGAGGCATGGAGTGAACTTCCACAGTTACGCTGATGACACTCAGCTGTACATCTCCGTGTCTCCTGATGACACCAGACCAATGGATGCCCTTTTTAACTGTATTTTAGATATAAGATCTTGGATGGCAGAAAACTTTTTACAGCTTAACCAGGACAAAACTGAAGTTTAATCGTCGGTCCTGAGGCTCAGAGAGAGAAACTCTTGTCTAAATTACAGGCATTTTCACTATGTCCTTCACTACAAGTGAAAAACCTGGGTGTTGTTTTTGACTCTGAGCTTTGTTTTATCCCACATATTAAACATGTAACCAAAATTGGATTTTATCGTCTAAAAAATGTAGCCAGAGTCCGCCCTATTCTCTCTCGGGCCAACACGGAGATGCTGATGCTTTTATTACCAGTCGCATTGATTACTGCCCTGCTCTCTGGTCTCCCCAAAAAGAATATTTCACCTTTACAACTTTTACAAAACTCTGCAGCTCGTGTGCTGACGAAGACCAGAGGACGGGCCCACATTACACCGGTTTTGGCTCCCCGTGTGTTTCAGGATCGATTTTAAAGTTCTTTTATTGGTTTTTAAATGTCTTAATGGTCTTGGGCCTTCTTATCTCTCAGATCTGCTTTTACCATATGAACCCTCGCGGACCCTGAGGTCCTCTGGTTCTGGCCTTTTGATTGTCCCTAAAGTCAGGACACATGCTCACGGAGAGGCAGCGTTTCAGTGGTATGGTCCTCGTCTGTGGAACAGCCTGCCGGAGGAGCTCAGAGAACGTACATGTTTTTAAGAACAAGACCACCTTTTTAATTTAGCTTTTACTTAACGTTTATTTATTTTATGCTTATTTATTCTATCCTGTTATTCTATTTATATTATTAATTTAGGTTTTACCTAATATTTATTGATTTTATTCTTATTGATTTTTTATCTTCTTACTCTATTTATATTTATATTGTATCCCATTCTTATTTATCCTTATTGGGTCATATCTCCAGTGTTTCCTCGGAGGGGGCTCTCTGGGGCTGTGATCGACCGTGGCTGCTGGGGCTCTGTTGGTCTTCTCAGCCTGGCTGGGGGGCTTCTTTGCCTCCCTCCTGCTTTGTGCCCAGCCTGGAGGCTCCCGGTGCAGACGGCTCCCCGTGATAGCGTTTCCTCACCTGGCTCATGTGTGCCCATGATCGTTTATGTTAATGAGAGTGTGGGGAGTGAGTTGGAGGGCGGGGTGGGCTGCTTTTAACCATGTAAAGCACTTTGTGCTACATTTCTGTATGAAAAGTGCTTTATAAATAAAGATTGGTTGATTGATTGATTGATTGATTGATTGATTGATTGATTGATTGATTGATTGATTGATTGATATCCTGGTCAAAAATGACTCACAGTGTTACTGGAGGCCAAGGTAATGCCATCCAGAGTAAGAATCTGCTTAGATACCATATTTCTAAGCTTTTCAGCGCCGAGTACAATGACCTCAGTTTGATCTGAATTAAGAAGCAGAAAGTTAGCGGCCATCCAAGTCTTTATGTCTTTAAGACGTTCCTGCAGTTTAACTCATTGGTGTGTGTTATCTGGCTTCATGGACAGATAGAGCTGGGTGTCATCTGCATAGCAGTGTAAATGTATGCTATGTCTTCTAATGATGCTGCCTAAGGGAAGCATGCATAATGTAAACAGAATTGGTCCTAGCACTGATTGATTGATTGATTGATTGGTAATTTATTTCAACATGTGAACAATATACAAGTACATTTAGAAAAGAAAATAAGAAAGAAAAAAAATACTGTACAAATTACATACAAAAAAAATGATTAATTTACACGTTGAAAGGGAGTGGGAAGAAGTAAACACTTATTTAATCCCACCCCTTTGCCATAAATTATCAGTTAATATTTAGTCAGCTTCCTTACTGATATAATTTGTAATAAAAACAGTGAACAGATTTCTGATATACTATATACTATAATATCACATCATGAGTTGTTTTGTTTGTTTTTTTTTGTTTTTTTTAAATAGAGACATTCACTTAATTTCAATATTTTCCTTTTCTTTATAGTTCGAGAAGATCATATTTTCATAACTTTTTTTGAACAGTTTTATGTTTGGACGTTGCTTTAATTCCATATTCAGACTGTTCCATAGTTTCACTCCATGAACAGAAACACAAAAGCCTTTTCTTGTGGTACGTACCTTCATTGTTTTGAAGTTACAAAAACCCCTTAAATTATAACTTCCTTCTTTCCAAAAAAACATACTCTGAATATTACCTGGCAGTTCTTTATTTTTTGCTTTGAATAGAATTTGTGCTGTTTGGAATTTCACTAGATCGTCAATTTTCAATATTTCAGACAGCAAAAATAGTGAGTTTGTATGATCCCTATAACCTGCATTGTGGATGATTCGAATTGCTTTTTTTGAAGAGTAAAAAGTGAGTTTAATGTGGTTTTATAGTTATTGCCCCAGACCTCTGCACAATAGCTTAAGTATGGTGAAACCAGTGAACAGTATAGAATATGAAGTGATGTTCTGTCGAATAGCTGTTTTGCCTTGTTTAGTACTGCAATGCTGCGTGATACTTTGGAATGAATATATCTTACGTGAGCTCTCCAGTTAAGTTTTTCATCAATTATTACCCCCTAAAATTTATTTTCACTGACTCTTTCAATATCAACACCATTTATTTGAATCTCTGCATTTGTATTTAAACTACTATTTCCAAATAACATAAGTTTAAATTTATTCAAATTTAATGATAATTTATTTTTATCAAGCCAGAACTTCACTTTACTTATTTCATTAGTCATATCCTCCAATAAATTCTGCAGATCATCACCAGAGCAAAAAATGTTTGTATCGTCAGCAAAGAGAACCATTTTTAATACTTTGGACACTTTACAGATGTCGTTAATGTACAAGTTGAAGAATTTTGGACCCAAAACTGACCCTTGGGGTACACCACAAGCAATGTCCATACATAAGGAACAACCACCATTTATTTCCACAAACTGCTTTCTGTCACTTAAATAACTCCGGACCCAATCTAAAACTACCCCTCTGACACCATAATGTTCCAGTTTTCTTATTAATATATCATGATCTATAGTGTCAAATGCCTTTGTCAAGTCTATGAATAACCCAGCCACATATTGCTTTTTGTCTATGGAATTTGTGATGTATTCTATTGAATCTAATAGTGCCAATGATGTTGATCTGCTTGATCTAAATCCGTACTGACTCTCAGTGAGTAGTTTATGTTTATCTGTAAATTTTTCCAGTCGGTTAGTTTTTCAAGAACTTTTGAGAATTGAGGTAGTAAAGAGACGGGCCTGTAGTTTGTGAAATGGTGTTTGTTTCCAGATTTGTATAGAGGTATAACTTTTGCTATTTTCATTCTGTCTGGAAATCGACCAGTTTGAAATGATAAATTACAGATGTATGTAAATGGTTTTATAATAGCCTCAATGACTCTTTTAACCACTATCATATCAATATCATTACAATCCAAAGATTTCTGATTTTTACATTTTTTGACAATTTCAAAAACTTCACTTTCATCAACGGCTGTGAGAAACATAGAATATGGATTTCTGTCTATCAGTGTATCCGGTTTTTCCTGTGCTTTCCCAGGATGAGTGATTGTTCTTGCTAAATTTGGTCCAGCAGTTACAAAGAATTCATTGACACTATTTGCCACAACATCCATATTGGATTCTTCATGGTCATTACAAATGAAATACTTGGGATAGTTCTTTTGTCCAGTCCCACGTTTTATAACACTGTTCAGGATTTCCCATAATCTTTTATTATTATTTCTATTTATATCTAATTGCTTCATATAGTATTCCTTTTTACTAAATCTAAGTATATTAGTTAACCTATTTTTATATCTTTTGTATCTGATTTCAGCATCTTTAGTTCTCGTTCTTAAGAACTCTCTATATAGAGCATTTTTCTTTATACATGCATTTTGCAGACCTTTTGTTATCCATGGACAGCCCATATATTTATGTTTCCTACTATATTGCTTTATTGGACAGTTGGTATTGTACAGTAATGTAAATATTCTAAGGAATTCATTATAAGCACTATTAACGTCCTGTTCCTGATAATATAAGTTCACCCCAGTTCTCTTTCAATAAATCTTTTTTAAATGCATTCATTCTTTCTTCTGTTCTTACTCGTCTGTACTGTTTTTTACTGTCCATTTTATTGATCTTGTAATTCCTATCATAGATTGTAAAAATTGGAAGATGGTCACTTATATCGTTAATCAGGAGTCCACTTACAGTCTTATTTTCAATGTCATTTGTAAAAATGTTGTCTATGAGAGTTGCACAATGTGATGTAATCCTGGTAGGTCTAGTAATTTTAGGGAATAGATTCATACAGTGCATTGTGTTTATAAACTCCTCAGTGGTTATATGTTTATTTGGGTTTAGCAAATCAATATTGAAGTCTCCACAAATGAAAACTTTTTTGTGAGCTAATTCAATAAATGTTTCTTCTATCCAGTCTTTAAATGTCTCAATACTACTACCTGGAGCTCTGTATATACAGCTAATGATTACATTTTTACTTTTTTCTTTACAAATTTCAACTGTAATACATTCTAGTACATTATCACTCACCATCGTCATCTTTTCCACCACATTAAATTTCAAGGATTTGTCCACATACAAGGCCACTCCTCCTCCTCCTTTGTTTCGCCTCGTTATAAATGTGAATTCATAACCCTCCAGTTCAAAGTCTGTTCCTTTTTCCATATTGATCCAAGTTTCTGATAAGGCAATGACACTAAATGGATGTGAAAACTGGTTAAGATATTCTTTGATATGATTAAAATTAGCATAGAGACTTCTACAGTTAAAGTGGATAATTGATAATTTATTCTCCGTTTTAATCCTCTGATTGTAGTCTTTATTTGTATAGTAGCAGCAATTGTTATTGTTAGATGAGAAGAAGTTGTTGTCTGGATCTGTTTCATATTCCAAGTCCTGTGTATTGTGATCCATATAGTTAAATGTTTTCAGTTCCAATTGATCATATTCTGCAACTGTCTGACTGATGCAGCTGTTTCTTCCAGATGTATCTGAGTTCTTCCTTCCAGTGTGTGTCATAAGTGAGTGTGTGGTTGTCTGTTACCTTGTTTGGCGTCCAGATCGTGTTGCTCACTGATATTTTTCGAGATCTGCCATATTTTTAATGGTCAGAACTTTGGCTTCCTCTGGTGATCCGTTTAGTTTAATGAATATTTTACAGTTTGTCGTCCAAGTGCTTTGGATTTTTCCCAGCTTCTTAAGGTGTCGCGCTTTTTTGGCTATTTCAGCGTTGTGTTTGGTTAGATGTTCATTGATAAAGACATTAGATCCTTTTAATTTTCTTCCTTGTTTCAGCAGCATAATCTTGTGCTTTCGATTTACAAACCTTAATATAATAGCCGGTATGTTGCCGTTCCTCCTGGGAAGAGGGTGGCATGCTTCGACAGAGTTACAGTCCAGGGCAATCCCTTTGGACCGCGGGAAAGCAGCCACCTGTTGTTCCGTGTAGCTAATGTCAAGCTCTCCAGGTTCCCCATTGCTGTCAGCGGTCACCGCCTGAGCGTATGACCGGGGTTTAATATGGAGCCCAGTGATTGTTCCAGGTCAGCGACCTTACTTTCCAGGTATGCAATCTTTTTTATCTTTTTCGGCATTTTGGATGCGGAGGAGCTTTACCTCCTCCACAATTTCAATGATATTTTTCTGCTGCAACCTGATAGTAGAAATTTCCTCCATTATGAAGTCAAGAGACTTTTGTCCTCTTTGGCCCCATTTTATCTGGTTACCCTGGTAGCAGGTTCAGTCAGCTGATTCCTCAGTCAGCTGTTAGCCTGGTAACGTGTTGGCTAGCCTGCAAGTACCTCGTTAACTCCGTTAGTCCAGTCCAATATCCTGTATCAAAGTCGTAATCCAGACAGGGTTGTACCAAAAGTTCCAACAATTTGAGTAGTCTTTGCTCCAGAAATTGATGGCCAAAAATTCAAAAATCCGAACCCTGTGGAACTCCATAATTAACCTCAGTGTGTGAAGAGGACTCTCCATTTACATGCACAAATTGGAGTCTATTAGATAGATATGATACAAACCACTGCAGTGCAATACCTGTAATACCTACAGCATGTTCTAATCGCTCTAATAGGATATTATGGTCAACAGTATCGAATGCTGCACTAAGGTCAAGAAGGACAAGCACAGAGATGAGTCCACTGTCAGAGGCCATAAGAAGATCATTTGTAACCTTCACTAAAGCTGTTTCTGTGCTGTGATGAACTCTGAAACCTGACTGAAACTCTTCAAATAAACCATTCCTCTGCAGATGATCTGTTAGCTGTTTGACAACTACTCTTTCAAGGATTTTTGATATGAAAGGAAGGTTGGAGATTGGCCTATAATTAGCTAAGACTGCTGGGTCTAGAGATGCTTTTTGAGTAAAGGTTTAACTACAGCCACCTTGAAGGCCTGTGGTACATAGCCGATTATTAGAGATAGTTGATCATATTTAAGATCGAAGAATTAATCAATGGCAGGACTTCTTTGAGCAGTTTTGTAGGAATGGGGTCTAAAAGACACGTTGATGGTTTGGAGGAAGTAATTATTGAAGTTAACTCAGAAAGATCGATTGGAGAAAAAGAGTCTAACTTAACATCAATGGTACTAAGAGTAGCTGTAGATAATATTACATCTGTGAGAGATTGCTGCCATCCCACCTCGGGCTGTGCTTTGACTATTCTGACCATTAGTATAACTCAGGGGTGCTGATTAATTTAAACTAAAATAATCATCATGCTGTAACCATATTACAGAATAAATAATAATCCACTAATAATCCAGAGAAAACTACAGAGTCCAACATTGTTTTGACAAAGTTGCACACCGATTCAATATTGATTTTAGTGACCTCCGATTGAGGTAACCATGTGTCAGTACTTCCTCCTCACTGTCACCCAGCTCTCCTGTTTCCCAGATGCTACCTTCAGCTGCACCAGCTACAGGGGCCTGGAAAGCTTTGGGTTTTTCAAGGGTGCGAAGCGGGTCTCCTCCACAGCTGCAAACAGGCTACGCTTATTAACGGTATGGTTATTGTTAAAAGATGCTGAGGAGTAACTAAACATCTGACACAATGAGCAGGAAAGTACAGAAGGGAAAGGTGAAGAGGCCGTGCAGCTGAGCATCTGGCTGAAAACCTCTGACATCTGGCAGTTGTGACTGGTAGAGGAAGCTGGCTAGTGTTGGCAGTGAAGAGGAATTCTCTTCCTGGTTTTCCATCTTAATAAAGCTAAAAATACATTGAAAAAAACTATTGTATCATAAAAAAATCACCTGTTTTTAAGTTGCCAGATAAAAGTAAAACTTGGATTGTTCAGTAAGGCTGCAATATTGCTTTAAAATTTAGTTCATTTCAAAGGAAATGCATGAATAATAATGGAATACATACAAAATGATTAATGGCTACACCACTTCACTGTTTTAAAAGTTGCTGTTTTTTTCTTTTTCAATTAACCTGCCTCTCCGTGAATCGCTACCTTATCGTGGTGGAGGGGTTTGTGTGTCCCAGGGATCCCAGGGGCTATGTTGTCTGGGGGCTTTTACCCCCTGGTAGGGTCTCCCATGGCAAATTGGTCCTGGGTGAGGGACCAGACAAAGAGCGATTCAGAAGACCCTTAATGAAAAGAACATCGAGGGAACAGTTTACCCTGCCTGGGATAGGGTTACCGGGGCCCCGCCCTGGAGCCAGGCCCGGGGAGGGTGCCCGAGGGCGAGCGTCTGGTGGCCGGGCCTTAGTCCATGGGGCCCGGCTGGGCACAGCCCGAAGAGGAGACATGGGCCCATCCTCCCACAGGCCCACCACCTGCAGGAGGCGCCATAGGGGTCGGGTGCATTGTGTGAAATTAAAATCTACTTAAGGAGCGGAGGCCCTGGCGGACTGACCCCCGGCTGCCAAGACTGGCAATGGGGACAATTTACCTTCATCAGTTTCTCAAATGACTGCAGCCCAAGACATCTACAGCATACGTCTCATTTTTTCTGTTTCTCTGCTCAAAAATAACCCAGAGTTGTTTTATTTATGCAGAAACTATATTTGACTAAATGACAAGTAGATAAGATACAATTGAAGTCTCTCACCAGCATTTTTGCTGGTCCATCAGCAACAAGAGCAAATAAAACAGCAAAATGAAAGCATGAATGGCTCATGTGGCCAATCAGAATCAGAGAGACTGTAGGGTTGAAGATAAAATGCCTTGTTTTAGATGATCAAATGAAGCCCAATATGAGATAAATAAAGATTATTCTGGATGTGAAAAAGCTTTTCAAAAGCTTGTTAGTGGACAAAAATGAAAAAAGGAAACATTCATAACTAAAAACTAAAAGTTGAGGAAAATCTTCAATTTTGATTTTCTTTGTATGCATTACAGATTTATTTAATTTCATATATTGTTGAGGCAACAATTGAAATGATTTTCCTCTCAAGCTGTGGCCATGTTAATCTCTGGCTAAGAGTTTATAGTGTTGGCTATGAAACGCGAGCGCAGCGGCTTTATAAGAAGCTCTCATCAGTGCTGAGCTCATTTTGGGTTGTTTTTTTAATGGATGCATTACAGGAAAAGCTCCCCCTTCTCCCCTTTTCTTTACAAGCAGCCCAGAGCAGAGAGTTGGAGAAGAGCTGTGAGATAAAAGTGGAGTGGAGGGTGGATCAAGTTCAGACTCCCCCAGTCAATCTGTGCAATCTCCACAACAGCGAGAAATAGATTGCTTTTTAAATAGATTGCTTAGGTCTCTGTCTTGGAGCCACTGATGTGGACACATTTCATAGTGGCCCTTGTTTAAATGAGTGCCAGCATATTTGATAGCAGAGCCACTTACTGTTATTAGGGCTACAATGCTGGTAGTCGAGCACTCATCCCTTATTGGACGTCAGAAATAAATGTAGAAAATAGTCAAAGACACATTATAGACATGTCGGGGGAGGTGGGAGGCCGTCCTTCAATGAAAATCAAAAACATAGTTATTAACTGCAGGATAATTTGTGTAGCTCCACGAGGTACTTCGTTAGAGTCAATATTATGCTACAGCTAGCAAAAGAAGGGGAAAGAAGCAAAGACAAACATCAATGTGCTTTTGTCTCAGGAAGAGAGGAAATGCAGCACATTTCCAATTGATTAATACTGCAGACAGGGTTTGTTGGCGGAAACCACATTATCCTGGCTGTTGGTGGGTGGTTTGGGCAGAGGGGGGCACGAGGAGGAGGAGAGCCAGGATTGTTATCGTGATTCAGTGAGGGGAATAGAGCAGCTCAGGAGACGCTTTAAGCTGTTCCTCACTGTCCCCGTCCTGCTGCTGCTACGACGATGGTCCTGAGCTGCTCGTGATGCTGCTTCCTGCTTTTTCTGAGATTCTGAATATTTCTGAATATATTGAAACGGCTAAATGAAGTGAAAACAATCACACGATTTCCTGTGGGTTTAAAAATCTGCAATCATGAGTTTGTTTTTGGGGGGTGCTAATGTTTTGACTTATAGGGTGGAAGAGCATTTATTAAATGTTGGACGTATGCTTCAGATTACTGTTAAAAAACAAAACATTGCAACACGTCTGATATTAAAAGCTACTGATTCTCTCCTGAGTCTGTCTGTTTTATCATATTGATTTTATGCAAGTGATAAAAGGTTTAAATATACCAACATGTAGAGTTAAAGACTTTAAAATGGAAACGAGGGAATAAATAACATCCGCCCTACAAAAGGTTTGCAGAACCATAAAACATCTAAACACACGATGAAAAATTGTCCCTAAATTCAACACATATTTACAAGAGAATGTTAATAATATCTATTATTGCTTTTTATGGAAATTTAATTAACATTTTATCTAAATTTTACATAAATCACTTGAAATTAAAATCTACTTAAGTAAGTAAATTAAGTGTCACTTTGTTGCCATAGGTTTTTTAAGTAACCTCTAGTCACAGTTTTTACAGTGTATACGTTGCTGCACTACATTAAACAAATTACAGTCATCATCATTGCCTTAGTGAAATTATCTTTCAGTGATATTTTTCTTTTATTATCTTTGTGAACATAATAATAATAATAATAATAATAATAATAATAATAATAATAACTTTATTTATAAAGCGCTTTCAAACAAAGTGCTGTACAACTATTTGAAACTAAAAAGATTTTAAAAAATAAATAAATAAAAATAAAAGCGATACATAGCAATACAGGTAAAAGACACAATACAAGTTAAAAACAGTAAAAATTTAAAAACTAAAAGCCACAGAATTAAGACTTGTAAGATAAGGATAACATGATCAGCGTGGATTGTGAGCGTATTAGCAAACAGGCCACTGACAGCAACGGAGTTTTACCTCCATGTAGTTTGACTGAAGTCAGTGGAGCCTTTACATAATTAACTAAGTGCACATATCCAGTGTGAGGCTTTAATCAGGGCTGAACGTCACTGTCAGATGATATCAGTAAATAAGATGTAACAACACATCTTTACTCCCGAGCTTTTAATTGTGACGAGTTTTGTTTTGTTCTCTTTGTGTTTGTTTGTTTACTTTTTCGCTTTGGTCGACCTGTGTTGTTTTTTAAATGTGCAGATTGAAGTTTATCACAGCAGTCATTTACAAACATAATATTTTGTCCGTTACAAAAGAGGAAATAAATAATGATAAATACTTGTGATGAGTCAGATTTGACAAACAAAACAATTGAAGATGATTCATGCTTAAATCAAATCAAATATATTCATTATGCTGTATTATGTAAGTCAGTTTATAATCCACACAAGCATTTTCTATTTCCCTAAAAACAAATTAACAGCATGTAAGAATAATTTGATTTGTGTGTTGCTTTGTTAAAAACCAGCGATTGTTAAAGATGAAAACAGACGTTTACAAAAGAGGAAAAGAAGCAGCACACACCTCCAGAGATGGAGCTCAGTGTTTACACAGGAAGTGGACAACGCCAACATCTGCCTTCCACAGCATTTGAACCCAGACCCGGTGGTCTGGTGCAGCATCAGGACAGTGTGTGTGCGACCGGGTTTAAACAGATATCATATGTGTGTGTGTCGTGATAATGAAGAAACATGTCACCGAGCACACCAGCGTGGCTCACTGATGTGTTTTTAATGATTTCTGGAAAACAATGGAGCCCTGTACCACGCAGGAGTAAGCTATAACGGGCTGCGATGCCCACACAGCGCTTGTTAGTGGAGTATAATCAGTGGTGGTTTGGCACAGCATCCGGGATCTGCTGCAAAGAATAAAAATATAGAACCGAGTGTGATTCAAGATTAGAGCAGTTGCTGTATTAAACTAAACATAATGAAAGTGCACAGCTTCCTCTGCTTTTTTAAGGTAAAAGCATCGGCGTAGACGGGAAAATACCAAAACATTTTATCGTTTATTTCGTTGTTTGTTGTTTTCAACGTGAGGGAAACTGACCTTTGTCTATAACACAACCTCTTTTAAAATTCAAATCCATTTGGCTTTAAAGTATTTTGTTTAAACGCGCTTGAGCGTACGAAATAAAATCTTTCTATTTGTTTGTAACGAGGGTTTTTCCTTTTCACCTACTGCAGTGTGTTCTGCTACATTACACCCAGTTTCGGTCTACAGAGAGCAAAGTAAAGATGATGCATAATTAATTGGTACAAAAGCTGAATATTTCCTGTGGCGGTTCTGCCAAATGAGCCTGGGTTCTATCTTTCCCATCATTACTGTCAATTTTCACTAATAGTGTGTTTAATAAGTAATGAGTGGCCTGAAAACATCCCCAACCAATAGCTGTGCAGCTTTCACAGGGCTGTAAACTCCTTCCTAATAACACACGGCAACATACAAAAAGAGCCATGTTTGAACTTCCAGTCCACACTTTTGTTTTCAGACTCGACTGGGTTTCTTTTTACCTTTTACACTAAATGTCCTGTTTGAAAAATGATTGAATGAAAGAAAACAGCTGATATTGTTAAATAGATTTTGTCTTTTGGAATCACTGCTGTCCAATAAAAACTGTGAATTTTCCTCGGCTACACTGAGTGTTTCTGGTCTAGTGGGGTTATTTCTGTGATTCCAATTACTGTGGTTTTAACAGGATTACAAGAGATAAAAGGCACTAAGATGCTCGGGGTATTTGCAGGCTAAATTAAATAGGATGTAATATGCTAATCTGTTGCTTAGTGATAAGAGGATGCGAGTAGATCAGTAATCTGGTGTGAATAACAATGGCGTCAGCTTCTCTCGTTTTTTAGTAGTTGTGGGTTAGAGAGGTCTCACGCTAAAATATGATGTCGTTCTGTTATTTGATGAGAGTAATGAGTCACTTTATACTGAATCACCTCAATGGACTTTGTAGGCTCAATATTTTCATTATATTATATTTTTTCCTGCTTATCCAACTCATTCATGTTCACAGGGGCCTGATCGCAGCTGTCACAGTCTGGCTGCACCAACCATTCCACCCAATTTATAATCACCAATTAACCCAACATGCAAAAAACCCATCATAACCATCAATGACAAATTGTAAAGTGAGTGTGTTGTTTTCATGTTATTTGGTGTTTTACCCCGATTCATAATAATTATTAGCAGATTTTATTTATTAGTAGATATGACTTCATTTTATTTATGTCACTATTTTGGTGGTTTAAAAAAAAAAGAATAAATATAATATTTATTATATAAGAGACGATTACGTTATATTTCTATTTGTATATTCACTATATTTACTTACATTTTTATATGTGTTTTTCAGTGATGACCAGCTGTTGTTCTGTAACAAAGTTGCGTTGCTGAGCACGTTCTGAATAATTCAAGCAAAGGTGAGACGGGTGCAAACGAACCACAAACACGTAGACGCTCGTTAAAGGCGCTCTGGATGCATCACAGCATCACCGTTCAACATGCAGGCGGATCAACGCCACAGTCCTCGGTTGTGTTTCGGTGGCTCGGCCGATCCAAATAAAAACAATGACCCTCATCATCCCGTCTGCCTCTGCAACAAGTGTTTGTGTTTTATAAAAGCACCACATGTTCCTCTGCTGTAATCATGTTTATTTACCATTCATAAAGTTTTTAAACTTCAGTGGCATCTATTAAAAATATTTCATTGTCTTTTAACAATAAATAACGATTAATTAACTGCAGTTAAATGTTCCCTGAATTTCATCTGTGGGTTTTTTTCTTTGTGAATTAAAATGAAAAGCGTTTTGTCCTCAAGGCTGTCCGAACAGTTTTAATATATTATGAAAAAGAAGATCTTTTTTATTGTTATTTAAAATTTTCAGTCTTTAGTAGAAAACCAAAATGATGATGCGTGCTGAACCCGTGCAGCAGGAAGTAGAGCCTGCAGGTCAGAGGCTGCAGAGGCTGAAGCAAACCCAGCAGCAAATCCTTTGGTGGATCTTGTCAGGTCACAACACATTTTTCAGGAGTGTATTAATATTTCTTTTCTTGCTTTTCTTTGTTTTTTTGAGCTGATGAAAACTATTAGTTAATGTAAAGAAGTGAAAATAAGAAGGATAAAAACGGCTCTTTTTGAAAAAGAGGAATCGATTTTAAAATCAGTCACGTTTTTTAGCCGTTACTGCTCGTGTGTGTAGTTTGAAGAAACAATTTAGTAAAAAATATCTACTATTTACAAATGAAAGTTTCACAGCTCGTCTGCCTTTTTTAAATACACTGGATATTTACGCTTCTTTGGACTTAACTGAGCAGAACAGAAGAGATGGTTTTGTTTTTACTCTCTGAGGTGAAAAAGCCGACAGAGTGTGTGAAGTTATGTTAAATATTTAACACTGATGCAGCTCTCACCTCGTGTATTTTTTATTTTGTGTTATGATATGAAACAGGCCTCAAGCACACAGTAAAGGCCTCTTTCCACATCAATGTGTGTGTGTGTGTGTGTGTACACAAGTTGTTAATTAATGCTTCGTTTCACACTTCAATTTGAAGAGACGGATTTATTTGTATTTACAGCCACAATTTATTGACAGAAATAAGGCACACGTACAGGACAACCTCACATGTGTTGAAAACAGCGGTTAGCTTAAAGGGATCACCGTAGTCATCAGCAGCTGCAGCAGCGCGTCGTCAGCGCACAACAGCATTCGTGCACGAGCACAGGAGCACACATGCACTTTAGATAGGCGTCACTCTCAGCACACAATGCCTCATTCATCCACGCCTCAAAGAAATCGAGCGTTGCATTTGACAGGACATGTCAACAGTGGGTTTCACAGCAGAGCAGCTCTTTTGAAACAGTCCAAACACAGGCTGGCACACACAGCGACTAACACAACACTTTACACCACATCGCGGTGTGCTCATCACACACCGCTGAAGAGTCCAAAATCAGTCGACTGCCTCGATGCACCTGTTTGCTTTTTAATGCAAACAAAGGAATCATCGCAGGCTAACGGCGCAGCGGTGGAGCTGGATGGAAGGTGTTTACACGATGCAACATGAGATGACAGCTGAAGCCCCGCAGCAGCAACAAACACAGTTGCAGGTAGCAAACAGCGAGAGCACAGTGGACGTGGTGTACATCCTCCTACACACATTTAAGCATGTTGCTCTGTTTGTTTCCACGAGCAAAGGAGCGCTAATTATCAGCTAAGCCAAGTGTTAAGCATTAATTGCATTATTGGAATAATGTGCAGCGGTAATGACTGGGATGATTTGTATAATTACAGTCACAAGCATGTCTAAGTGACTCTGCGGCTAACTTTTCTATCCGACGTGGCAGCAAAGCTCAGAAACTGCTTCTTAAAGGCTTGGAAAAGCGCGAGGATCTGCGGCACACAATGACGGGAGGCGCTACATGTGAGGACGTGGCTGTATGACTCAAGCTGATCCTATTAAGTGTTTAAATGGATTTTACACGGCTGTTAAGGTTCAGAATGTGCCATCAGACATGGAGATGGAATCCATATTCATGATGTATCGGCCCGGCTGGCGACGCAGAGAAAGCTGGTTATAGACCGTTTGAGCCAGGGGTAATTGTTTATCCAGACGCCGCTTTCCTCAGTGCATAAATTGAGCTGTCGACTGCTCGTGGTGGACATTTTGTTTTCTCAGCTACGAGTGTGTGCGTGCGCGAGTGTGTGTGAGGCTCGGCGGCAGCAGCGGTGTTACATGTGGCGTAAACCTCGCTGCGATAAATGCCATTTGAGCAGCCATTTGCATAAAAAAGGGGGAACACAAGAGGCAGCTCAGCACAGAATAAATGCACGGAGCTGAAGAAAAGAGGTTCCACTCTGTGGCTGCAGCCGGTGGACGTCCACTGGCCCCTCGGTAAATATTACAGGCCCACGCTGTCGCACTCTAATGAAGCCAAACTTAATCACACAGCTTTTATGGTAGTTTTTGTTTAGCTGGAGCGCTGCAGCGTGTGCACACGAGGACTGACGCTCAGTCTGAAGCCATCACCACACACTCGCAGTATGTTCTCGGTGTCGTTGGCATCTTCGGTGTCAGACAGAATTGAGCCTTCATCCTGCTCCTCGATGATGCATTCACAGGCTGGGCCCACGTCCTTATTTTAGCTTTGACAGCGTTTTTAGCAGATAAAGGATTAGTTTGGGGAAAGCACTGGAGGGATCCCTGTTTACTAATGAGAAGAGAAGAAGTGAAAAAGGGCAAGAAAACAAGAACGAGAAGCTTGTAGAGCTAGAGGCGTGTTTGGAGGCGTGGTCAGATCATTTATCTCCAATTGTGCTAATAATCTTTTTTATTAATTGACTAATTTCCAAACCTTCAAGGACCAAAAACCCCTTTCTTCTGCATACCCAGTGTGAGTGTGCACCTGTCACACACAGCCCTGGAGTCTAAGGTGCAGCCGGTCCAGTGCAGACCAAGGAAATGAAAGATGTAAAGATATTACACCTGATGAGCCGCGCTTTAGTTCCTATGTTTAAATCTGGCACCTTATCTTTGCTTGTTTCGTGTTGTCGGCACACAGCGTGCCAGGCGGGAGCATTAATGCAGATCCAGCTCAGCACAGAAACCTGTTGCTCGCGTGGGAGAATGCGTCCTTCCTGATGGGAAGGCTTCAGGCTGCTGCTGCCGCTGCTGCCAGGCTGGGTTTGCAGGGACACGCACACATGCACACGTCTAACAATCCAGCGTTTCCCTCAAAGAACAACACACACACTGAAAGACTGCATCCACACGCCACGCCTCGCAGACAGAGACACACCGACAGATGCATGGTGGGACAGACACGAGGACACTGTCGACCTCACACCGTGGCTCAGCACACAGGAAGTGGGCGGGAAGGCAAGACAGCGGGATGCAGCGGAAATCAAAGAAGAGATGGGTTTTCTTTATAGGAAGGTGGAGCGTGGAGGTGTGGCTTCACCCAACCTGACAGACCTCCGTGGTTGGGTGGTGTTTTGTCGGGGGGGAGGTGAGGTGGGTGAGTGCGGGGGGTGGGGCTGAGGGGTATTGGGCGAAGAGAGGACTCTCCTCGACTACGCGTATTCTTAAGCAATAACAACGTGATCTGTATTATCCACCCAAGAATACCCGTCACCGAAGAGAGTCTGTCAGTAAACAGGGGAGCTAAGCCAGAAAGCACGTGAGCGGCGCCACTGCCATCGTATCATCATCACCACCACCATCACCACCGTGGCCATCGCCGCTGCCATCAGCAGCCCCCCTTCAGGCTCCGGTGGCAAACAGAAACATACACATACACAGAGAGTGGCCAGTGCATTGATTGAAGACGCCTCGCCGCAGCGTGAGGCTACGCTCCATCAATGGCTCCTCTGCAAAGGAGAAAATTGACAATGGTGGCATTTTCAATCCAAGCCGGCAAGAGGGTGTCAGAGGGAGACACAGAAAACAGAGAGAAAAGGGTGTGAAGAAGCTCACGTTACATCGATTCAGTCGCTCGCGGCTCTGTGCATCTCTGCAAGCGACAGGGGGAGCGTGAGAAACGGCGGCCGTCTCTCACCTGGACTACAGCCCGCCAGCACCGCCCAGATCTCCCGAAAGTCCGAAGCAATGGGGAGTTTTGGTTCCCGGTGCTCATCCGGCTCTTCCCCGTGAGACCTGGGAAGGAGGGGGTGGAGGGTGACAGGGGGGCTGGGGGGCACACACAGGGGAGACGGAGGGTTAGGCAGGTCAGGCCAGGAGCTGCTGTGGTGTGACAATAGCCCCGTACACTCCATTACCATCCCCTCCCCACCCCCACGGGACAGGCAGAGAAATCAACACATGGATTATACAACGGGAGGGAGGGAGGGAGGGAGGGGGCAGCGCATGCAGGCAACTCATTTGTTTGATTTTATGAAATACTCCTGTGTTTCTGCAGGTGTCTGTACCGGAGCAGGCTATTTACTGGAAGAGCAAGCGTTTTGTCACGTTTACAGAGTTTACTTGTTGCAACTTGTTAACTTTAAAATGGACTTTAAATCCTAAATGTTAGTTTGGCAGATTTATTTCTTTATTTTTGAAATTAAAGCGATGTATTTAAATGTCGGTGGGTGACGCATGAATAATGGATGAAAAGTTCAAGCAAATTTATTCCGTTCTATTCTAATTAAACTAGCCGGCTGAACACAAAGAGCACGCTCCAGCTAAGCTGATCCGAAATCGTTCCATTGATTTTTTTTCCACAATCAGTCTGTGGCTGCTTTGGTAAAAGGTTGTCAGTGTGTGCCTCTGTCACGCTGGCACTAAATGAACTGTTTCATTGTTCCTGAGGACTGAAAAATCATATTTAACAGGAGGAACAGATGATGTGACAGGATGAGAAATCCCAACGTGCAGATGAGCTGAAGCAGAAACAAACTGATGATCAGAGTCAGCAGCACCAAGACTGAGGAGGAACGAGACAAAGAGGGAAGAGAGGCTAACCTAGCATCCCCTCCTCTATTCTTCACTTAAGCTCGACTCAGCCAGGCCAGCCTGCACACACACACACACACACACACTGAGAGAGGTCGGCCGGCCCAAGTATCATTGATTGTAGAGTGGAAGCTCCCTGGAGTCTCATCAGATTACTACGAGCGTGTCAGTCTTTGTTTGGAAGAGCAGCAGCACACATCAGGAGGATGCTGTTGCTTCCTTCCTCTTTGCACAGGACCTGCAGTTACTCCCTCCTGTCTCCACTCAACTTTCAGGACCTTGCTTTCACACAAAGTGCCCACAGTCTGGTGAGGATGATGAGTGCAGACAGGAGAGCAGGCTGATGGAGGTGATGTAGAAGCCAGCTTTTTTTTTTCTGCGCTTCACAGGATGTGCAAATGGAGACGGCAAAGTATGGAAGTGCGAGCTCTGTGCGTGCCACTCTGGCCTCTTACCCTGCTTCCTCCTGTCACTCAGGGTGGCGCCTCTCCTCAGCTCTCCTACAATTCTCCTCGCCTCGCTGAGGGTCCGTGGCAAACTGGGAGGTGGTGATCTCCCTCCCCCCTCCCAGTTCCAGGAAGAGCTCCCTGAGGAGAAGGTGGAGGCAGATCCCGGCAGGAGACGGAGCATCCAGCAGCGAGAGCGGCGGATGACGGAGGCAGCGGTACGGATGCTGCGGCTGCCGCTGCCAGAGAGGGACGAGCGAAAGGACGCTTCACAAAAGAGCTCCTCTTCTTCTCCTTTTCCCTCCTCTACTTCTTCTTCTTCTCCTTCCACTTTTCCTGCTGCTCTCCAGCACTGAAAGAAGCCAGTTGTTGCTCTGCCGTGGCAAATGAACAGACAGCCGGCGACAAGCTGGTGGAGCGAGCGAGAAAGCAGGCAGATGGGAGAGAGAGAGAGAGAGAGAGGGAAAGTGTGTGGTGTGATGTGGCATCTGTGAGAGAGTGATAGAGGAGAGAGGGGAAGATAAAACAGGGGGCAGGAGGATAGATGAACCAGGAAGAAGGTGGGGTAAGGTAGGATGCAGGGAGGGAGAGAGAGAGAGAGAGAGAGAGAGGTAGTGCAGCAATGAAAACCTTGAGCCAGCAGCAGTCTGTCTAAGCCACATCCCTGCTACGAGGAGAGGTAGAGAATAATTAGATTTGAGCATTTCACACACACACACACACACACACACACACACACACACACACACACACACACACACACACACACACACGCACACGTCCTGGAACCCAGTACTGCTGGATTAATTGATGTACTGTGTGCTTCACGGCCCTCAGCCAACACTTCCACCAGCAGCCACTAAACTGTGGGAGAAAAAAATGAGAAATGAAGTGAGGGGTGACTGTGATGATGCTGGAGAAGAAGAGGAGGAAGAGAGGAAATGAATGGGCCCCTGGGACTGATGAAAGCGTACCACGAGGATGTGAGGAATCACTGACACGCACACACACAGAGGCTGCTGTGCGGATTGAAGTCTGCCAACGTTTCCTATTAGCCGTCTTTGTTAAACATGTTAAGGCGACGCTTCGGGTGGTGTGAGCCAAACGCCCGTGTTCCTACGGTGATGTGTGATGTCACACAGCTAATATTTCACACACTTTCCTTCTCATTCATGCTGACTAAATGTGAAACAGCAGTGAGCACACGCGGTGTGTGTTTTTCTTTATGAAAATAATAATAATCATATTTTTCACACGCTGCACAGTAGAATAGCAAATGACAAAGTCCGCAGGTTAGAGTCAAATGTCCACCTCTGTAATATTCTTGATATTTATAATTGAGCGATTTTTATATATTGGTGCTATTTGTTACATTTGTAACATTTGTAACATTTGTTACATTTGTTACATTTGTAACATTTGTTACATTTGTAACATTTGTAACATTTGTTACATTTGTAACATTTGTTACATTTGTAACATTTGTAACATTTGTTACATTTGTAACATTTGTTACATTTGTAACATTTGTAACATTTGTTACATTTGTAACATTTGTTACATTTGTAACATTTGTAACATTTGTTGTAACAAATAACAAATGTTACATTTGTAACATTTGTTACATTTGTAACATTTGTAACATTTGTTACATTTGTAACATTTGTAACATTTGTTACATTTGTAACATTTGTAACATTTGTTGTAACAAATAACAAATGTTACATTTGTAACATTTGTTACATTTGTAACATTTGTAACATTTGTTACATTTGTAACATTTGTTACATTTGTAACATTTGTAACATTTGTTACATTTGTAACATTTGTTACATTTGTAACATTTGTAACATTTGTTACATTTGTAACATTTGTAACATTTGTAACATTTGTAACAACATCTGATTCATGAACATTCAGAAACTGACCAAAGTGTGACTTGAACCCTCACATCAGACCTGCAGAACAGCTCGGACAAACAGCTCCAAGAAGGATGAACGCGAGGAGAAATGAAACCGAGCTCCTCGGGGCCCATTTAAGATGCTCTTAATTCCACACTGCTCTCTTAACACGCTGCAACAGGCGCTGACATTTTCAATTAGGACGACTTAAAATCATTTGTGGGGGAGGAAACGAGCCGGTGTTTTTAAGCAGAGATCAGATCATATAAAGTTCCCTGTAGGTGTCCAGCTCGCTTTCACACACAGGCAGGGACACAGCAGTAATGTTGTGCCATTCTTTTTCAAAGCCAGAAATGAAATGCGGACAAACATCCAAGAAGCTTTCATGTTCTTCTTCTATTTCTGTGTTTACTGTAGCTGCACTGAAAGGCCACAAGCTGCACACCAGATCTCTCAGTGACTATTGAGAAATTAGGCAGCGCGATCCTGAACGTGCCCGTGTGTGATGATTCTGTTTGTTCTCTTTTGTTCTCGTGTGACTCGTCTTCCCACATTTGAACAAAGTCGACTGTGAGTAGATTAAAAAAAAGAGAAGCAGCCGCACAAATGCCTAATTTCAGCAGTGTCTTCATTTCAATGGAGCAACAGAGCAATTACATTTACATTTCTGCTACTTCCTGTGACACTGGCGAATCTCCAGAGTCAATGGAAATTAAAATCTCTCAAGGATTCCACAGTGATCAGCGGCGCCTTTGAGGGCGAACGGGGGGGTAAAATAATCATACACGGTTTTATCTGCGAAAGAGACGGTTCGTTAATGTATAGCAGACAAAAGAGCCTGAGGAGCTGGGGCTGGAGGGGGGGGGGGGGGGGGCAGTGGCTCTGTTTCGTAGTGGTGTAGTGCCCCCTAGTGGCAGTGAGCCCACTTGCTGTGGCATTGTTCAGCCACAGATGGTCCGAGAGACACTGAATATCAGAGATCAGGGTTATCAGTGTGTGCGGGAATAAGACTGCAGCCACACACCCAGGACTGTGCAGAGTAATCTGAGTAATCTAAGTAATCCAGTCTCAGATACACACCCAGGACTGTGCAGAGTAATCTGAGTACTCCAGTCTCAGATACACACCCAGCACCAGCACAGCAACACCATTCAGCTTATTAATATTTGACCAGCTGACATGGAGAACATCATTTCTCCTGCATTTCTACTGGAAAGTGCATTTAAATAATCACAACACTGCTGCTCTGTGTTTGAGGCTTCAACCTAACAGCACATGTCTGTCATACATGTAGACTTTGTGGTGAACTTAATGACACACACACACACACACACAGTGTAGAGATCTCTGCCAATAGCTGCAAAGCTTCTTCATTAAAGCCGTGTGCTCACAGGCAGGCTGGCAGTTTAGAGGTCCACATGTTTTTGTTTGTTTCTATCAAAAGGTTTTTAGACGGTCTGTCACAGCTGAGGTGGACATTACTGTGGACATGGGCAGAAATGTTTTATTATTAAATGCTTATATTAAGAGCACTCTGGGACTATAACTGTGCTGCTCATTCTTCTTTGTTAACATAGAGATGATGCATTTTTATGAACAAATGTATTTTGGCATGAACACGGTGCCACATGTGTTCTGAATAAGAATGTTTTGCTCATGTTTGTATTCTCCTTTACATAAAAAACACACTTCTTCCATAAATTAACATTTAGAAAAGTAAAAAAAAAAGGTGTTTATATTCGCCTTCACTGAAGTGAATTTCCTCGAGTTCCTCACTAAGCACATTGACATGTTTTGTCCGCAGCATTCATCCCAAAGAATCAGGCTGGACTGAAAATGCTTTTGCTCTGATACAGAGCGAGAGGCAGAGAGAGAGAGAGGAAGGTCTCCGCTTTTCAAAGCAGCCGGCCATACAAAAGCCACTGAATCGAGCTCGAAGCAGCACAAGGCCAAACATCAGAACAGCAACATGTACAGCACAACTGTAACACAAAGACAGAAAGAGGGAAAAGAAAAAATCCATAAGCCATCAGCAGCCAATTAATCCCATAAAGCGGTTTTCAATGACAAGACGGAGCCTCGCCTTTCCTGCCGTGCTCAACAAATCACAGGTCTGCACGTGCACGTCTACTTCATTAGACAGGTGACTCGCACTACAGCAAAGTGTGTGTTTTTGCAATCAAGGTCTTTGTGTCTGAGTTTTAGCTCGAATAGTTAGAGGTTTGTATCTTGGAGCCATTTAAATAATGCCAGAGTGCAGATCAATTATGTCGGTCAGGTTTGGCACACTTTATTATTTATTCCCTTTTTATTAAATACTTCCATTGTCTGCAGAGGTAAGGATGACGGTTCTCTTTCTACTGCCTTTCTGTTTCATGTCAGTGTTGAAGTATGTGGAGTTTATGTAGTTAACAAAACAAACAGCGAGCACATCGACGGGTCATGCCCAGCAGTTTTTGTGTTTTATTCTCCTGAGGGGCCACAGGGCAAACACTTGTTTTTGGCTCTCTGCAGACTCCTACTATATGTGTTAGTTACATTGTTTCCCCAGATACCCAGAAACCAGCACAGATTCAGAGCTGAAACGACTACACCAGCAGTACAGCTCGTCAGTGACGACATTATTAAGATGATGCTGCTGCACCTTTGACAGGAAGTACTCTTGTGGTTGGTACCGTACAGAGACCAGTTCTGAATATCTGGTAATATTTTTTACATCTTTTTGTAATATTACTAAAATGGATCTTTAAAAAAAACAAAAGGTGCAAAGGCGCTGTAGCCACCCCTTAAAGCCTCTGGGTATTTGAAGTTCCAGTTGCCAAGGTAACCTCCAATGGATTTACTGGCGTGTCATATGTTAATCGTGGGACCTGCCCACTTTGCGTCACCAGCATTTATTTGTCCAGTAGTTATTTAAAGCCACAGAATGTCATTGACTTTCTCTTTGATTGCTGTGAGCTGACACAGCTTTGGTGACACTTTGTTACAAAGTACAAAGTTATTGCTTCATTAATCTTTAGTAACAGTTAAGTTGCTGCGCAAAATCACAAAAATGTTTTAATTACATTTATAAATAATTAGTAGTTGTAATTTATGAATATTATTGTCATTAGTTTCTATAACAGAAAATATCAGATTACAGTATTGCATATTCTGTGCAGCATCACAGCTGATCGTGTTTTGCAATGAAGGTTTCTTTACTAATCAGTTATCCCGTTTAATTCCAAGGATATAAAATGCTTCTGTTGAGTCAAAGCTGCCAGCGTCGTCGAGGCACGAGGTTTCCTTCAGCGCTGTGAAACCCACAGGAGGCAGCATCCAGCAGAAGGTCTTAACTACAACTGAAAATTTATGAAATCAACAGGAATTTAAAAAGCCCTTAACTCTGGAAATGCAGCGTAGGTGACTGTTTCACAGAACTGCTCGCTGTGCCACAGTTTTCCATCAAGCTGAGTGTCTTAGCTGAGAAAATCCTGCCAATTTTCAAAGTAAAAGAACCTTTGTAGATTAAGTGCTCTGTGTGAGGACATGTTATTTAAATCCTTGCAAAGGATGAAACACATTTGAACCAAACTATTCATAATCTTAACGCAGTTTTGGCATCTAAACCTAACCGAAAGCAAATTTATCTCGTCATTGATGGCTTTAACTCTTTTTATTGTCTGATGTAAGACTGAGATCCTTAACTTCATAATTATGATTATGAAGTTACACTTTATAATATGGCTGCATTTGCACTGTAAACAACTGGAACTGAAATGGATTTTATTAAAAATTACAATCATATTTATCATAACTACAAATACTTAATGACAGGTGCAGTAGAATAAGGGAGCAGCAAGTCAGTGTTTTACAGGAAGCAAATAACTAATTATACTCTAAGCAAATTTAAGTAATATATGAGTAAACTTAGGCAGTGAATTTTTTTTGTAAGTATTGCATAATTTTGGGTACTTTACAGGACAGAACAGACTCGAGTGCAGACACAGCTCTTGAAAAAGTTCACAGTTTATTTACAGCTGGGAACACCACAGTGCAATATATATACAGTGAGCTGGGTGGGGGACCAGGGCCCACGCACTCCCTTCCTGCTAACTGCTGTTTCACACTGTTCACATTCAGTCAGCATGAATGAGAAGGAAAGTGTGTGAAATATTAGCTGTGTGACATCACACATCACCGTAGGAACCCGCTCTCCCTTCCTGGGTCCTCACCCGGACCGTTCCACCTCCCCTTCACATTGCACTCCACCTGCGAGCAAGTAAACCCTGCAAGTTATACAGTGCCTCCTGCAGAACTCCTCTGATATCTCTCTCCTTCTCTCCTCCATCGTCACTGTGCTCCTTAATCACGTTTTGATTCATGCCACCACAAACGTAAGATGTAATCTGGTGTTTGTTAATAAATTCTGATTAGAAATTTGTCTATTGTACCTTCACCTGTATCTGCTTTTGGGTCCACTTTTTGGCATCGGCCTTTGCGGCCGTGACGAGCTTCCTTGTCCTTCTATCGCCTCCTTTTGGCCAGCTATTTATCCCAGCGAGGTATCTGATCATTGGCAGAGCATAGGTATTGATTGGGAGATTTCCAGGTGTCCTTGATGCCTGCAATGTTGACTTCTGGCAGTCCCCTCAGTTCTGATGACCTTCCCTCTCTTTGCTGCATCCCACGACACTTCTATAGTCCAAAGTGCTGTATATCCTTGTGGTGGACTCCAGTGAATCAATGTCTCATTCAGTCCTGGGATACATCTTGATGGTGGTGGACAACTGCTCCATTCTGTAGTTGGTATCTGTAGCCAATCTTGTCAATAATCTCACCAAGGGGGTTCAGACCTTTGCAGAACATAGTGCAGACAAAGCATCTCTTCTTGGTTAATCCCAGACTTGATGGTAACTTGTGCTATAGGCTTGAAGTTGGCCTCTAGTGTTGTACACCACATCCCCATTGAGTTCCTGATAAAGGTTCTTAGGGTCCTGTTGATCTTGTATAGTTCTAGTGTAGATCACTCCGTTGGTTTCAGCAATGGCCACAGTAGGGTTGTCTGTAATGCTGCATTCACATCTTCTAGTAGACCTTCAGAGGGTACTTCACTTAATCTTGGTAACTGGCTATGGAGGGTCCTGGTTTCCAGCTTTGCCATGATCCTGTCTTTCAGGTCCATTCCTCTCACACTCAGAGTCCATACGCACTCTACCTGATGTCCTTTACCATGGCACTTGTGTTGCATCTCATTGATCTCCAGTTATGACATCAGTTCCTTGTCTCAGGAGCTTGGAGAGAAAAGCGTCTGGACTTCTTTAAGTTTCCTTGAAGACGTTTCACCTCTCACCCAAGAAGCTTCTTCAGTTCTAAGAGCAACAGGTGGAGAGTCCCAGATTTACGCCCTATGGGAGTGTCCCCAAGAGTGTCATGGACCCCCTATTGATCCTCTACCTAATCACATGAGCCAGGGTGTGAAGACAGTTGAAGACAACCCAGCCCCACTTTATCATGTGATTTGCTGAGGTCAATCTGGGACTCTCTGCCAGTTGCTCTTAGAACTGAAGAAGCTTCTGGGATGAGAGGTGAAACATCTTTAAGGAAGCTTTAAGAAGTCCAGATGCTTTTCTTTCTAAGCTCCTTGGACTACGATGACCTGGATGACTGAGAACCTTCACAGACACATCAGTTCCTTCTTCTGAATGTTGGAACACTGAGTTGTTTCGCCCTCAGTCTTGATGCTGGGTATTGAAAATTACATAGGTTTTTTTCACATCCTCTTCATGTCCCCTTCCACTGGGGTTACTTGCGGAGTAGCTTTCCAACAGCGCCCTGTTCTCCTCTCATCAGCCCACTTCTAAACTAAATGCGATCGGATGGCGATTTCTGAGGGTGGTGATTCGGATGATAGTGAGGATGTTGTGTTAGCCATGCTGGTTCAGTTTTGAATAAATCCCCAACAGTGTCACCAGCAAAGCACCCCCACATCATCACACCTGCTCCTCCACGCTTTTCAGAAACAAAGCAACATATGAGAAGATGGCGCAGGGTGTCATGGCACGCCGTCTCTCGGTTCTGCAATGTTTATGCTTTGTGTTCTTAGTGGTATCCCTGCTAGTTTTAAAAACCCACTCCCTGTTGGTGTATGAGCGACAGACGCTGCTTAATATCTGTGACTGCTTAAGCTCCCCAGCGTTAGCGAGCGATGTGGAGGACTCCTGCCGTCTATGGCGTCAGTACCGGAGGAACTGCATCGCTGTGATCCAGCCTGGAATCCTTCTAAACGGAAGCGCTGTAGAAGTGGACGTATACGTGCCATGCGCTCTGGGAAGTGTGTCAGGTCAGAACTTGGATGCGGCAGGTCCTTACCATCGGCGACCCTGGCTGTTTAGGACTTTATTTTGGCCTCAAACAGCGCTGCCTTCTTCCTGTTTACCTGATGTCATTAACGTCGCTCACCCGACGCAGTTTTATTGGTCGCCATGCCGACGGGATACGAGGGGAGGTGAAGCAAATATAAACAACCTACAATTACTGACTGCTACCACGGATGGACAGAGAGTTAAATTAGCTCTCTTAAATGCAAGATTTGTATCAAATAAAACTCATGTACTTCGGGACTTTTTTGGTACTCATAAGCTGGACGTCATGTTCCTAACATACCGTCCACCTAAATATAATGGTTTGTTTATCTACTAATAGTGGGGGACTTTAATATTTATCTGTGTGATGAGGATAAACCCCTGGTCAAAGATTTCTTAAATGTAATTGATTCCTCAAACTTCACACAATTTGTGTCTGGGCCAACACGTAAGGGCCACACCCTAAACCTTGTGTTGGGTATGGACTGAATGTATCAATGACTGAAAATTGTGTTTTACCTATTTTCAACCACTCAGCAATTTTATTTGATATTTGAATCCCTAAATCTCCAGCTTCTGAGAGGGGAAATTGCCCCTCAGATCATCTCGTCATATTAGCCCCGAAGCATTGCTTGGAGTAAAATTACATTTACTTGATGTGTTGGACCCCATTTTTACCCAGGAGTTATGTGTGGACACCTTGACTGCGAACCTTAATAATACACTTCTTGAACTACTGGACTCTGTTATATAAAGAAGTTAAAATGTCAAAAAGGAACCCTATGCCTTGGCTATATGAGGAGCTCTTGAATTTGAGAAGAAATTGAAGAAAAGCAGAGCGTCACTGGCAATCTTCCAGACTAGAAGTATCTCTCCAGGCTTGGACTCGCTGTCTTTTTTCAATCTGTGATGTCTGCAGCAATAGCAAATTATTTCTCAAATCTCATCATGAGTCATAAGCATAACTCAAAACTCCTTTTCAACACAGTGTCGCAACAGAGAGTAACTCAACTCTCTGCTGTTCAAATTTGACAGCTCATGACTTTCTTATGTTTTTCAGAGAGAGGGCTGAAACACTTAGGAATCAGATTACTCCCTCATCAAGCAGTTCGTCAGACTACTCAGCTGCTTTGCCTGTTGATGCTGATAAACTGTTCTCTGACTTCAAGGTTGTTTCCCTGTCTGGATTAACTAAGGTTGTAAAAGCAGCTCGATGTACAACCTGTTCTTTGGATCCTCTACCAGCCTGGGCTATAAAGGAACTGTGGTCAGTATTAGGACCCTACATTCTGTTTCTCTTAACACATCTGTCTTTTTTGTCTAAGGTCTTTGAAAAAGTATTTTGAAAAAGCAGCTTACTGAGCATCTGTCAACAAACAATCTGTTTGAACCATTTCAGTCTGTTTTTAGACCAAATCACTCCACAGAAACAGCTTTAGTCAAAGGGATACTTGTATTGCTATGTATCGCAGTTATTTATCTTTTTAGTTTTAAATAGCTGAACAGCACTTTGTTTGAAAGCGCTTTATAAATAAAGTCATTATTATTATTACTCAGAGAATATCCGTTCACCTTTTGTGCTTCGCACAAAGACCCATTGGGTGGAACCAAAGATCTCAAATTTGGACTCATCAGACCAAGGCACAGATTTCCACCTGGCTAATGTCCATTCCTTGTGTTTCTTGGTACCAAAAAAATCTCTTCTGCTTCTTGCTTTTCCCTGGTTGTGGTTTTTAGCAGCAGATTTTACCATAAAGGTCAGTTTTGGGACTGCTCTCCCTGCCTCTGCACTTCTTCACGCCTAGTGCTAGCTAGCCATGGAGAGGAAGTAGCAAAGAAGAATAGAATTTCTCTTTAATTTTAACTTCTATTCTAGCCACCATCAGGGGCGATTCTAGGATCAGAGCTTTGGAGGTGCTGAGCACCCAGAGAGCTGCCCATCCAGGCAAGGTAAACTTTACTCGTCACGATGAGACTTTTTCCCCGTCTCTGTCAGTCCCTGCATCCTTAAATGTCTCCAGTTGTCCCGAGTTCTCTCTGACTGTCTCCTTGGTGCATTTAAACCCCTGTTCCTCCCTGTCCTCGTCGTCTGTTGTCTTCGTCTCCGTTATCGGTCATCAGAATTTTACCATCTCTGTGCAAGTCTGCAAATTTCTTTATTAAATCATAAGATTCTTAAATTCATCAAGTCTCTCTGTGCCTGGGTCCTCGTCACAAAACATGACATCACTGTTTTGTACATTTTAACACAATTTAATCCCACATTTGTGAAAGAAAAGAAAAATACTTTTTTGAAAAGTCTGTAACAAAACCATCAAATCTGATCAAGGTTATTTAAATGCTGCCAAAGAAGAATGGATTGGAATAAAAAAAACATATCCTAACCTTAATTACTGGGAGAATAATGAATGATGCTCATAGTGAGTGAAAAGTAAACTGAGTGCATTTTTTGGACAGAGATTCACTTTTAATGTGTGTGTTTAATATAATACAGATGCATAAAAATACACTCCAAATATAGAAGAGTCCTTGAAATGTACAAATGTACAAAATATTAATAAAAAAAATTATAAAAATGGAGGCAACTTTGCCTGTGGTACAGTGTATACAATGTATGAAAAGATCTTTACTGCAGACACTACTATGGCTCTGCAGATTTTTTCTTTTCTTTTTTGCTCATAGGGGGTCATATGATTGTTGGGTTTTTCTCTGTATCTATGAAGTGCCTTGAGGCGACATTTGTTGTGATTTGGCGCTATATAAATAAAATTGAATTGAATTGAATTGAATTTTAACCTATGTGACTTTTCATTTTAGTAACAGATTGGAATTTCGTGTTGTAAGATTTATGACTTTCATGCTTTCATAGTGGTCCTTGGGAGAGCTTGACATTTTCTCAGGTGGTCCACACTGTAGAAAGTGTGAGAAACACTGAGAAGTGTCTGTGTGCTTTTGAAAAACATTTAAAGCTGCTGTACAGAATCTTTGAAACAAGCTTAAAACATTTTTAGAATAGAAACAGAGCATCTGCTTCTCTTTACAGCTCCTCACTCCACCAGGGCTGTTTGGCTCTGACAGTGTGCAAATGTGATGTACGTACTGCGGCAGTCATACAGACAGCTGGACGGTCCAAAGGTTGGCCGACCTATTACTGGCTGAGGTTTTAGTAGAGTTGTGGCTGAACAACAAAAATATATCATTAATTTTAATCTCCCCGATCAATGATAATGTTATGTTGGGATGTTGTTAAAGAGGGTCAAAATGTTTCAACCCAGTTTGTTTAGCAGATTCTGTACAGCAGCTTTAATATAGGGAGGACACAACTTCCAGATTGTGTGAGTAAAATCAGGTTTTTTCCTCTTTGTCAGTTTAACAGTTTCTGCCTGTCACTGTTCCCTGTCTGTTTGCTTACCTGGTTCTTCCTGATCTTGTACTTTCTCCTCACGTTCCCTCTTTCCTCTCTCCCTCTTTGGACTGACAATCATACATCTATGATGTCTATACTTTTGTTGTTAAAATATTACGTCTCAACAAGTACTGTATGGTTTTTATATATATGTAGTCTGTCACACAAACAGCAAATATTGTCAAAAAAAAGTAAGAAATCTTCGGGGGTTCTTTGGTTCATTTTGGGAGTGCTGAAGCACTAAACGCCCCTGGCCACCATAGAAAACTAAATATTCCAGTCAGCTGTCAATAAATGCCAACTCACTGTTCAAAAATGCTGATTATTATCATTATCTGAGTAAATACTGTACATTAAAACTCCTAATTACATGTTTTGATGTGAGCATTGTTCCTGTGAGATTTCCTCTATCAAAAAAGCTTAAATTCAGACTTTTGTCTTATGGTTTGATCCATGTATCCAGCCAGAGAGAGAAATTCAAAGTAATAGACATAAGACATGATAACATTTCACAGAACATCACAGTGTTTTTGTGCTAAAGAGCACTCAGAATATCATTAAAACGCAGAGACTCCCTTCATACTTTAGTTCACTGAAGATAATCAGAATCAGAAAGACTTTATTATTTATCCCAAAAGGAACAATTAAGATATATTTATTCTCATAAATAAATAAATAAATATTTGCTTTCTCACATATAGCACAAGTCAATTTTGAGAAATGATCTCTGCTGCAGTGTTTTACCCTGATGCCATGATGGTCTCTCTTGGATGCATGCACACAGCTCACAGCCTGATGTGGGTCTGTTGGTGGAGTCAGATGGGGCTCATAAGGATGTTGTAAGGATTCATATACATCTGGATCACATGGTTTGGTCAGTCGAAAAACACACTTGTTTTTAAACAGTTCAACATGTTCTTCTTCAGTGGGGCAAAGGAAGTCTCTTGTCCCGTAGAGCTCAGGTAATGTATACGGTACATTAGCCGACCACTGGGGATATTGATGTTTTTTGATGGCCTGATGGTGCAGAGTCATCCAACTCATCCTGTTAAAAAGAACACAAATTTAAGAAATGTGCATACATGCCTGCATAAAAAATGTACTGCCACCAGTGTTCAGTTCTTTGATTGGTGGTACTTGCTCACTCCAAGTAAGAAAGAATGTTAGAAGAGTTAGAAAGAATGTGAATGCTTAGTTTTATGACTGTGGCGCATTTTGTATGGCTTCTTTTCTCTTGTTTAGTAGCTTCCTGCCTTCACCTGAGAGGGTGTGCCCTAAGTATGTGCCCTCAGGTCTCCGTGATTAGAGTTTATTTAAAGATACCTTAACTCAGCCAAGTGACCCTTCCTCTGTGTGGCCAGTCACAAAAATGTCATCCACGTTAGAGTAGAGCGTTTGATAAGTCTATCACTGAGAACCATTGTTGGAGTGACTGGATTCAGTATAGAGTGGGGATCTGCTGCTGCTGGTGGCATCGTTTCAGTGATTTCATTTGTTGCTCGCAGATCATGCACTAGACGGTATTTTGCAGTATTAGCTTTCTTCACCACTTAAACAAAACATCACTCTTTGTTTGTTTTATTATTATTATTATTTTAAATTCTCCTTTCTCAAAAACTGAAAATGAAGTTGTTCTTTGCTGAGAAACACAAAAACACCTTCTTCTTTTTTTTTTTCAAGACAAGAAACTAAGTTTTAACTTTTCTGATTTATCACCTAAAACAAAGCAAACAACCCAGCTCTCAGCTGGCTCTGAACTTATCATCATCAAGGTCGCATGGTGAGAGCCACAGTCACAGTGCTCCTCACTCAAGCAACAAACTCAGCGCACTACACAGAGAACAACAGTCACAACTGAAGATGCTGTTCTTCTTTGTTCTCCTTTAGAATAAACTTCATCTGCATTAGTAAATCATTATGTGTCACTGTGATCCACGAGTGTGATCACAAACTTACTTATTTTTCAAAACAAAACAAAACAAAAAACAAGTCGCTGATAACATGAACACTTTACACACATGAGTCAGGATGCAAACAAAAGCTGCTGCCAAAAACAAATCAGGAGTATGAGGGAAACCTGAGCTCACAGACAGCTGCATGTTTGAGCTCTCATGCAGCTCCTGCTCTAAAAACGTGTTACTTGCTCATCAGCTTAGCAGTGACCACATATTTAATTCAACTTCTCAATTATGTAGCTTTAGCTGTTGTCTACAGGGTTTAGCTTATTAGTTGTTAGTATAGGTTTGCTCTATATCTCAGCAATGTCTCATCTAGGATGACAGGTTTTCAAGCAGGTCAAGTGCTTCTATGCACTTAATTAGTTTAGATATTTTCTTTATTTTCTTCATCTCATATGTCGTTGTACTGAACTTGAGCAACCTTAAGCTTAATGCAGACTACTTTTAACAGTTATCCACCTCACATCATAACTGACTGAGGTGCCTCTTCATATTCATATTAGTTCATTATTAATGCTGTTATTTTTATATAACAGCAATAGTATATTACAATATTTTATTTATATTTTATTTTGTATCCACCAAGGGCTGCGGGTGATCTGCAGTTTCACCCAAGCTGGAGACATTTTCCTTTTCACACACTTTCCTTGGCTGAACGATGACACAACCTTAATATACCTGATGCATCTCTCTGTTTTATTTAATATGTGTTTGTGTGAATTATCTGCTTTCATTCATTCTATTCATTCTGGGCATGGTCGTCATCCCAACTATGTTTCATCATTAACACCAGTTTACAGGTTGTTATCCTTGCTATTATTAGTTTGAATACATTAAAGATAAGTTGTAATTTAGCCTTTTGTTTATTTTACTTCCTCTTGTATTTATCTCTATTCAGTCGGGTCTGTTTCCAACCCTTTTTAAACTACTTTAAACTACTTTGATCTCTAATTTTCTCTTGGTGAGGGATTATTACGTTCTTCCTAGTCTGAACTGCTCTCTTCACCTGAGCTGCTATCCTATTCTGAGTTACTGTCTTCTTTGTTTCTTACAGTCACGTACAAAATGTCCCTCTTTTCCACACCTCCAGCATGTAGTGCTAAAGCCACTGTTTGGTGTGTGTGTAGCTCTGCCTCTACCTCTTGCTCTTCCACTATGCATTCCTCTCCCTTTCTTTTGGATTAGTCCTGCTCCGGCTTGATGTTTTTCTAAACATTTCTCATCAGGTGTTAATTTTACTTGTTTATTCCCCATTTTCAAAGATTTTGCTGGGCCGTCGCTGGCATGCTTGACTTCAGAGTGGTTTACTGATACGGCCTTCGACTTCACCCTAACGGTGAAGCGGTATCAGTTTTATGAGATGAAACTCAACCGTTCTCCTTTGTCACCAGTACTTCAGCAAAGAAAACATAAACTGGAAGTAGTTCAGCAGCGTATTGTGCTGTAAAATCAACTTACTTCCAGACACACACACACATAGACATTTGCGCGCTTTTACAATTTGTTACGAAGTAATTACAGCTACTTCTAAAACCTAAGTCTAATTCGGTTCCTTTCGGCGAACCCAACCTATTTTATTTTTCTATTTTGTTCGTTACTTTAAACCTCTGTGGTGGTTTTATATACCAAAATAGTGTTTCTCACTCTCGGACGTCTCACTGGTGGTTCGGATCATCAGACTGAATCCCACCGCCGTGGACCAGACTAATAACACCGGCCCGGACCCGAATTCACATCCCGGGACTCTCTCCTCGTCTAAGAGGGCTGTGCACAGACTTCGGTGCTGGCTTCCCTTACATTGGAATGTGGATGTTTATATGTGTGTGTGTGTGTGGGTGTAGGTGTGGAGTCAGAGTGTGACCCCATAACCAACTTCCCTAAATCTGCTGGTCTGGAAGTCCAACAGTTCATCTAAGCACTTAGACTAAAACTTGACGTAGCTACGTTTATCCTACCATAAAACAATAAGACACGGTACGACCTCTCCCATACTCCCAGAGTGAGGGTGTGAATGCCAGACCACTCTGGCCTTTGCAGACTATTAAGGATCACACATCCTATCACTACCATATGCAAACTTATATTATTAAAAGATTATACTGACTACTAAGTACAATTTTCTATTGACATCTTGAGAAACCATTGAAACAGACGCCATATGGAGTTCAGGTGCCAGATGAAATTCGGCCCTTTTGAAAACGAGTTCCTTCGCCTGAGACGTGTTGCTTTCCTCAGTTATCCAGCTCCTTCAACACCAAGCGCACCTCCTCTTTCCTCACTTGTAGTCCATGTTCCCTGCATTCAGCGTACATCCTTCGGTGCCCATGAAGCTGCCCAGAGAACTGCAATTGGTGGTCAATGAATTCAACCAAGACTGCAGGTCAGAGTACATTTTGTGACGAGCGTGTCCCCTTGTGCTAAGAACTCTCTTGAGATGTCTCTCTCTTATTTGAAAACTGTGTCTAGCACTGTTTTAATGTCTTTATAGTTTAGGCCAAGCTCAAAGTAAAAATCTATGAATCTCTCACATGGCTGCGTGTCCTCCATCACTGTGGTTGTTTCTAAGGTTTCAGCACTGACCTGGAGGGGCATGGACTCTTGCAAAAGGACATCTTCATTGTTTTTTCTCCAGGGCTCCGTACAATAGTGACAGCCGATCAGTTAAAACTGCTGAAAGTCCAATAAAAGTCCATAAAAATACAAAGTCCAGCAGCGTCCTCACATGTCCTCTCCACTTCTTCACTCTGGTGCCCACTAAAGGAGGACAGCGGCAGTCACTTCCTTGTATTTACCAATGTTCCTTCATCCGAGGACTGGCTCCCAACTTGGAACCCTGATGGGCAGAGCTCCTAACTCGCCACCGTTCTCTGTTCTCTTCTTGATGCTCTCCTGTCACAGTGTTCTTTCCTTTTTCGTCTCCAGCTACACCGCCCAAAGCTCCTTTTGTCCATTATGTGCTGCCATTCACCACCTCATGACTGTGAGACATGGGTTAGATGGATCACCTTCCAGGAACAAGTCAAACAAATGTCACAATAAAAGCATGAGATAAAACTGGAAGAATAAAACACTATTAAAAGAAAGATAAAACACAGAAACTCGTGCAAAATAATTACAAACACACGTAGTTAAAATGTAGCAATCACAACATGCACATTCTGCCTTATGACACTAACAACCAGCAGCTTCCAAGTGAGGCAGAGCGACTCTAGTGCTCTTTGTTAGTAGGTGACCTGTGGCCTTGATTTGAAGAGCTCTGCATAACGAACACGTCCACCTGGGCCTCTGCTGCTGCTTGGGGCTTTAGAGCTTGGTAGGATAAAGCAGGAGCTGTTTGCACACATGCACTTATTTGTGCTGCTGCAAAAAACATCAGCTTTTTATGGATTCAGGGTCTGAATACCAAGTACTGAGTGTTTTGTTGGCCAGAACCATTCGTTGTTGTATTTTAACATCTTACATACTATTTAGCTCTACTAGCACGCAGGTTTAATAGAGTGCTAATCAAAAACCAAAACTTTCTCTTTATGTCTCAGCATCTTACCTGTGGTCCTGAGCTCTGAGTAGAAACCCAAAATGACTTCTCCGCATAGGGCGACTGGGCTCAGCCTTAGAAATAGACGAGGGAGCCCACGCTGCTGTTTCTTTGTGTCCAAAAGAGCCGGCCTGACCCGGGAATCCTCCTGAAGAGTTACTCTGGTTGACCCACTGCTACCATGGCCAAACTGTGGATTAGCAGGAGAAAACAGATGGGTGGATGGGTTATTATAATAATACGTTTTGGTGCCTGAATCGGATCAAACAGAGTCAACAGGAAACAATGTAATGTATATTTCTCCTGTTTTGGCTTCCTGTTAAATCCAGAATTCAAAATCCTGCTCCTCACATACAAGGTCTTAAATAATCAGGCCCCATCTTATCTTAATGACCTTGTAGTACCATATCACCCTATTAGAGCACTTCGCTCCCGCTCTGCAGGCCTACTTGTTGTTCCTAGAGTATTTAAAAGTAGAATGGGAGGCAGAGCCTTCAGTTTTCAGGCCCCTCTTCTGTGGAACCAGCTTCCAGTTTGGATTCAGGAGACAGACACTATCTCTACTTTTAAGATTAGGCTTCAAACTTTCCTTTTTGCTAAAGCATATAGTTAGGGCTGGACCAGGTGACCCTGAATCCTCCCTTAGTTATGCTGCAATAGATGTAGGCTGCCGGGATTCCCATGATGCATTGAGTTTTTCCTTTCCAGTCACCTTTCTCACTCACTATGTGTTAACAGACCTCTCTGTATTGAATCATATCTGTTATTAATCTCTGTCTCTCTTCAACAGCATGTCTTTATCCTGTCTTCCTTCTCTCACCCCAACCAATCACAGCAGATGGCCCCGCCCCTCCCTGAGCCTGGTTCTGCCGGAGGTTTCTTCCTGTTAAAAGGGAGTTTTTCCTTCCCACTGTCGCCAAAGTGCTGCTCATAGGGGGTCATATGATTGTTGGGCTTTTCTCTGTATCTATGAAGCGCCTTGAGGCGACTTTTGTTGTGATTTGGCGCTATATAAATAAAATTGAATTGAATTGAATTAATGTGTGCTACCTGTTATCACCATGCCAAGAAGACAGTTCATGTGTTTTTAACAAAAGATCCATATTTAATGCTTATTTAATGATAAAGGGTTGTCGTGCTTTTTTGCCTCTTTCAGAAAGAACTGCACACTAATAAGCATCGTTATAGTAGTGGTTAATATTTAATTTGTCATTTATAAAGCATTTATTATTTATTTATTAACATAGATGTAAATGTTCAGTCTTGGTTAATAAGCTCATAATGCATAACATAACATAACAAGCATTTTTATACTTTATAAATAATGGACTAACCATTTCTAACAGTTCCACAGTGCAAACAAGATTTTTAGGAAATGTTATTGATTTATGGTGTTAAGTCTAAGTAAATAATTTAAAATGTCTTTAGTTTGTTCCCCCAGTTGAACTTTCCTCTGGTTTGTAGACAGCTGTAGCTAACAGACGAGCTGACCTCCAGGCATCATCCACTCCTCTGCTTTCATTCAGGTCACCTTGAAGGAGGTGATCAGGTTCAGAGCTGGCTCAACACCTCCCACAGTACCAGAGGGAGAACACGGCTCACGCTGTCTCTTTAGCTTTTATTAACATAAAACATCAACGATATGCACTTTTAACATATATTTTACCTGTGCTTCGTTTTACACACTGAAGTAAACAACATTATAATGCAATGCATTAAACTGCGTACTACATATTATTGTTATCACAGGGTGCAATGCACTGAGCATCAAAGCGAGGCGACCATTTATATTTAAGAGTTTAATTTTAGTTCATTAAGGCAACTTGGTTAAAAACAACAGCATAAATATAATGCTCACCTGCCAGCACGGGAAATCGAGGTCACCGTGCAAACACAATAACATCCAACATGGCTGCAAGACTAGTTAGCTGCCCTCACTCATCTCACCAGGAAACAGTTCAAACAGCGACATTTGTGAAACTTTTCGTTCAGTTTGCACAATATTGTGTAACACTGTAGTAATCAGTGTTGGTCAAGTTACTTGAAAAAAGTAATCAGTAACTAATTACTGATTACTTCCCAAAAAAAGTAATCCCGTTACTTTACTGATTACTTATTTTCAAAAGTAATTAATTACTTAGTTACTTAGTTACTTTTTAAAAACACGATTTACAACCTGAATAGGTGATAAAGTGATAGATCTTTCAGCCCAATTCTACTTTTTCTGCATAATTCATCATACAAAATGTAATCAAATGGAAAAGTCTCTTTTTAAAACTTGTTTTATTAGTTTTAATCTTTTAACTTTATGCATCAAGCAAAAATTAAATTATCTGCAACATTCTCTGACTGGAAGAAATTAGTTTAACATTTAAACCTATTTTCTGCACATTCCAGCTCATAAAATAAAATATTTTTGTGTGTTTACACTCAGTCTTTCAAATAGATGCAAGTAAAACACAGCAGAAAATAAATAAAGTCAAAGACTAGCGGTCCTGTTGCTCTATTTTCACCTGTAAAGCAGGAGTGGGGTAGGCGGAGGGTTACCCTGGTGCAGGTGTGCCGCGGTCAGTGGAAGAATCCGCGAGTTTCTCTGTGAGTTTCCCATTACGTCGTAGCTACTCGGTGCTTGTTTGGAAGTTTAGGGTTTTTTTCGCTGTAAAAAGAAGTTTTCTTCCCACGCACAACGGACACTAATGTTTTTGTCACTTTTTATGGAATCAAACTCAAAGTAAGGTCAGTACTTCCACGCTTTAAACGCTGCACGCTCATACTCTCTCTGCACTCGATATATGATCCATTGTTGATCTGCACACAGCTGTTGTCACGAACGTCGCACTCGCTTACGTCACTGTCATGAGACATTCTCGCAAAAAATCACGGTTTTAGTAACGCAGTAACGCAGCGTTCCTACGGGAAAGTAACGGTAATCTAATTACTGTTTTTGCAATAGTAATCCCTTAATTTACTCGTTACTTGAAAAAAGTAATCGGATTACACTAACACGTTACAAGTAACGCATTACTGCCCATCTCTGGTAGTTATATCCAACTTTCTAATTCAGCAGTGCTGCATTTGCCTTCTCTCTCTACAGAGGGAGCGTGGCTCTTTTCCCTCTCCAACAGGAAGTGTGGATTGACTGATTAAAGAAATGAAACTATGTTTCACTCAGTGCTTAAACCTAACCATGAGAACAGTTGAACGACTTTCTGAAACAGCGAGACTTCAGACATCATCAGTGATATCACTCGCCCTTAATAAAGTGAGCCCGGCACGTGCTTCACAAAAGCCTTCCTGGATTCTCGACACGTGCCCCGAAGCCTCTGTACAGTACGTCCCTTCACTAATTGGACACCAAACTGTCACTACTGGACTTTCCCTGCCTCAAGTAAATGGTTCCCTGTTGACACTGACTGTAAATAAACTGATCTTTGGTTATCATAGTTTCTTTCTGTAATACTTTGAGTATTTTCTTTCATTTTTCTGTTACTTTTCCCTCTTCTTTATTCTTAAAAAAAGAAGTGCCAGGATAGCTGGCACCCAAGCTTCTTTGGAACGTTGAAGGAACATTTGTGTGACACAACTTTGTGCTGCTACAATAGCCAGGCTTGCCTATAGAGCTCATCGAAGCCTGTCTCACGTTGATCAGGGTCCATGGAATGATGCCTATTACCATTCAAAGTCTGACATCAGAGTTTAGGTCATAAAGTTAAAATGGTCAGTCGATGTTTTCACCTGTAGCAGCAGGTCAGACACAAATCATCTCAAGGTTCTTGATGCTTAATGGAGGTGGGGAGAAAAAACTCTTTAATCAGAGATAAAAGCTCAGAACAAACACGGGACCCAGATTGTGGGATTTTTTTATTGTTTCAAGTTTTCTTTGCCCAAAAAATAGTCAAAATGTTTGACAATTCAGTGGTGGGAGGGAATATGTAGGAAAACTGTTTTCTGACTTTCAGAGCACAAGTGCATGAATCCCCCTGCCCTCCCCTCCCTGCCGATCCATCCTGAAAAGAGTTAAAGAGTTGGGATTGTCGATATTTATAGCTTGAAGTTATACGAGCTTCAGAGAGTGGGCGGACAGTTGGGGATTGTTCTGCTTATTTGTGTCTAAACCATCCTTATATTGACCAGGAAATTTGACCTTTACCAACTGCAGTCCTGCTGGCCTGCCCCTCTCTCCATCTTTGTGTATGTGCATGCAGGAAACTGAGGAGTACATGCAGGACTGTGTCTGGGGGTGATCCACAGGAAAAGCAGCCAGGCCTGCAGCATCAGACACTTTTGAATCGGAGCAGCCTAATTATCAACCTGAGCTGCCCTCGCTGCATGCCTCGTGTAATATTATGCAGGATTTTCACAGGATGAGAGAAAAATACCATTATAACAAAAGATTAATAGTCAGAAGAACTGTTGTCTACTTTTTCTCTCCTTGCAAAGGAAAAGGACTGTCTGAAGTGTTATACAACTGTGGGGTCCTTAGGACTGTGACACCTTTGGTTGTGTGAGGAAGCAAAGCTCAGGACAAAGTATGACTGAGCCAGTATACCCACATGTGTGCTGCTGAGAAGGCTGCACAGGGATGCCTGCAGCCAGATACAAGCTTAGTTGTAGTTACAGAGACAGCTGTGATATGAAATGTTTGGTGAAAAGGATGCAAAAGAGATTTCTTCCCTATAGTTATCACTTTTAACAATCTGCCAGCATGCTGAGGTCACAGAAACAGGAAAAGAAACCTGACTGTAGTGTTTGTCATCATCAGCTCTGCTGAAGTTTGTCAGGAGCCGAGCAGTAATACAATACTGGTCATAGTTCCAGAATATAAACCACTATGACTATTAATAATATTTTTATAATGAATATTTTTTTCTGTTCATCAAAAATTAACTTCATGAAATTTGTATTTGAAAATGTAAAATGTTTTGTTCAATGTTTAGTTCATTCAGAGTTGCTTTTCTTTAATTAAAATAAAAAATATAGATTTGATGAATTACTTTGACACATTAATTTAAAATGACATCATACTGTATTCATTCAGAATCAGGAGATGCTTCACCATGCAACATCTCACTACAACACCAATCTGTCCTCTAATCTCCTGTCTGTCAGTGGATTGCTCAAATTAAGAACTGTTTAAATCTAAATTATGTAGACTTGAGCTCTAATGTTTAAAAGTAGTAATGTTCTTAACCTCTGCATGTGACACCGCTGTTAGAGTCCAACCAGACAACTTCAACAAAACACTGAGACATGCGACAAAAGAGCAGAGCAGCATTCAAGGATCACCCCTGTTGGTGTGTCTGCTTCTGCTTCTGGTCAGTTTAGCTGCATAACTGTAGTAACCACAGTCACTCTACACACTACCACCACTTTCTAAGTACCTGGTTACTTCCTGCCAGTCACCTCAGACTCTGTTTCTTCCTGGAAAGGAAACGACACCAGTCAGATGTGATGTTTCACCAACATGTGGCAGACGCTGGTCCTGCCATTCATGGTAACATCACCAGAGATGGCCCCGCCTTCCTCAGGACCAGACTGCAGAAATCCACGACCACGTTGCTGCCTCCTCATTATTCATGAATATCATGAGCATGATTGTGTTTCTGGTTTTTTCTCATCATTTGTTACTAACAAACTCACTTCTTATTCTGCATCTTTTCATCTTTACCTGCCGCACAGAAAACAAATGTTAGAAATTGTTGACTCTCTGAAATATGTAAGTGGTTTGCGTAGAGCCAGCTTTTCAGTTACCATTAACACTGATCATGTGTGAGACTGATATTTGAAGGAGGCCTATTTCTGATTATTTTTGTAACCTCTGCTCTTTGTGTTTCTTTTGTAATTGATGAGAATTCCTTGAACATACTCGCCCACATCGCTCGTGTCCAGTTATTGTATTACTCTTTGAATTCTCTGTATGTGTGCCCCAGTACACTGTTTAACCCTTTAAGACCTACCATAGAACCAAGGCCGCCAGAGCTTATATTATATGTTTACATGCTGTGGAGCCATTTCTGGGAGCATTTCAAGTTGATATACATCAATACAACCATTACAGTCTAAATTTTAATAATATGTCTGCATTAAGTACATAGTAATTACATAAATGGCAAAAAAGTGCAATAAACTACAAAAAAATTGAAAATCGTTTTTTTTGTTACATATATTTCTACTTGGAGAAATTTAAGAGGCTTATCCCTCAAAACTGTAAATACAAAAAAGTTGCAAAAATAGTTTACAACAACAGGAAATTTATTTTGAGTGTCTTCATAGTTTTATTTTTGAAATACACCAATTTTTATACACTGCAGGAAAAACGAAAAGCAATCCTATGATGCAAATTTGCAAAGAAAACAGCATGTGCATCAAAATAAACTATTTCCAGCAGTGCAATATGAGTCCTAAGCATCCCAGAAACCACACAGAAAGTCATAAAGTCAAACATGACTTATAAAAACACCAGTATAGGCTTTTAAGGCCTACAAGTAAAAAACTATATTTTCCGCGAAAATGACGCCACTTCTGGTTTCGGGCAGGTCATGGCGGACATGCAATTGTTCGCGCTGACGTCTATTTCAATGTAGGAAGTGTTATGAACAGCTGATCGGATCAGCAAAGCGTGTTTCTGGAATATTATGTTTTTGTTGCTGCAAGCGCTTTTTATGCAGTTTTTGCAAAGCTATATGTGGAAGGAAACTGTGACCGAGGACAAGCTGATGGCATAAGATGTAAGTACAACTCCTCCGGTTTCATATGCAAAAACAATGATTGCGCTAGCTTACTTGGTTCCGGTTCTACAGGGATTTAAAAATAGTTACGCAAAACGGAGTGTGCTGCTCTGACCGGCTTTAAAGGGTTAACAGACTGAACCTTCCTGTTTGTAACTGCTGCCTGTCTTTGACTAAAGACTTTAACACAGCCTCTGTGTGTCCTCATCCTCAGTGTTACATGTGTCACATGTTTTCATTGTCACAGCTTTCCCACAGTGAGTTACCTGCAGCATTTATTCACAGCACATTTGAGAAAGGAGATTCAGATTGTATACTTGTTATCTTTCATGAGGTAAATTTTAAAGTTCAGTATTTCAAAGCAGGAGCTACGAAGAATCATACTGGCACTAGGACTGTAACAATATGAGAGTCTAATTTTTCTAATTGTTAGAAAATCTGAAGAAAAATATGCTATTAATAATGCTGTTAGTGGGCGATCGTGGCTCAAGAGTTGGGAGTTCACCTTGCAGTCGGAAGGTTGCTGGTTCGAGCCCCGGCTTGATCGGTCTCGGTCGTTGTGTGAATGTGTGTGAATGGGTGGATGACTGGATGTGTAAAGTGCTTTGGGGTCCTTAGGGACTAGAAAAGCGCTGTACAAATACAGACCATTTTAATCATGTATAATTTTTTATTAATAATTAATGTATAATGTTTTTTGCATATTAATTATCCTCAAACAGAGATGGTGACCCTAACCTGGCCCAACCCATCAGTGAGCCTGAGCCTGAAGAATTTCTTGTCAGTTGGAAAGAAAGAAACAATGTTACATCACAACTGTGAACAAAGCTGCTTATGTTCCATATTACTCTTGCTGGCTACAACAAACACCTGGGAATTTGTATTATAATTCGATTTTCATGTAATATTCTCATTCAGTATCATTCATTTTATAATCACATATCCACCCAGGCTCATGGTGGGGCGGGGCTTGTTCTTGGCATCCTTGGGTGAAAGACAGTGCACACTGTGGGCAGGTATCCAGTCTGTCAGGGTCGTTTTCAATATTTGGTTCAAAAATGTGAATGTAAACAAAAATCAAACTGGGATTCTTGCAAATGAAGAAATGGCTGTGCATTCAAGCCTGTCTTTGACTGTATCGTCCAACTGATCCATCAAACCTCCAGCAGGTGAACCTTCATGACATAACGAGGTAACTAGGTAACCAGGTAAAAAATGAAACAGTAACAGTCTGAATGAACGTGGAAGGAGTCATTCAGGATTGTGAACTACAGACCCCGAGTCTTAATGCTTCATTTTCCACTTTCTATCAGACACTGCATTGTCAGGGTGAGGCAAAGTGCGTGTGCGTGTGTGTGCGTCATGAACAGCTTCCTTTTCTTAAAGGACAAAGCGAGGTTTGATTCACCACCATAGCAAACGTCCAGTATGTCCTTAAAAACAGATTCTTTCTTCATATGAAATGTTTGCAAACAGTGAAAGTGTTACAGCTGCAGAGAGCCATGGCGGCATCTTTGGAAGCTGTTTACATAGCTAATAATGTATGATTTGATGTAACCATGGAGACAGAGTCAGCCATGGTAGCTAGCGGTGAACGTTTACTACAGATGATTGTGTGCACAGCATCCACACACTGCACAGGGTGAAGACATTACTTCAGTATTGTGTTATATTTATGTATATTTACTTTCTGTTGACCATCGCCTCAGGTTCACGTTACAGTTTCAGCCTACAGAAAAACTGTCTAAATATGAACACATTGTTTACAAACATTCATGCCTCATAAATAAGCTGCTCTGTTTTACAGTGTTGTTTGTGAGAGAATTATCAACTTCACATTGTGTATCTAATCAAAAACATTTGACTCTCTATGACAGCTGGAATAAACCCAACCTGACAGTTACAGCTGAACAAACTTCAGTTAAATCAGGTAAAAATGGGATCAGATTAATCTTTGCACAGTCGACAGCAGACACCTCCTGTGTTCAGTCCATCATATTAAAAAATAAACGACAGCACGCTCCATGTGATGTTTGCATCCACTTCCACATCACAGTCAAGCAGCCCATCAATTGGTAACAGAACAGACATGTTCAAACAACAATACATATTTCAGAGTTTTTGATCAGTATTTTGATCGTTGGTTTTAAAACCACACGCAGTGTGTGACCATGATTGGCACACTGTTCACTGAGACCATGAACGCCACTTCTTTGAAGCATTCTTCTTCTTCTTCTTGGCATCCGAATAGAAGCAGAAACAGTGGAGTCGCTTTGATCGAAAACAAAAGTAGAATATCTGAGGTGAAACCAGCCAGGTGAAATAATTAGGATGTAAACAATAATTGAATGCAATGTCTCAGGTAGCTTAGTCTGCTACAACTGTTGGTATAAGCTCAGTACAATTAATAGTCAGTATCTGGGAATAAGTCAAAGGAGCTTGCAAAGAAAAGCGTCTGCACTTCTTTAAGTTACTTGAAGACGTTTCACCTTCATCCGAGAAGCTTCTTCAGTTCTAAGGTCAAATGGTGGAGAGTCCCAGATATAAACCTAGTGGGAGTTTCCCCCCACAGAGGGACAAAAGGACCCCCTGATGATCCTCTAATCGCCTGAGCCAAGGTGTGAAACTGGGTGTGGGTCCCAATCAGCCAGAGTTTCGGGTGAGTTCATTGTGAAACCTGGCCCCACCTTATCATGCGAATTCCTGAGGTCAGATGGCCCAGGGTGTGAGTGGGCGTTAAGGCGTCTGGGAAGGATCTCAAAACTGGATTATAGATGGCAGAGAGTTGGTGTCGTAAACCACCGCCTCTGTTCAAAGATGGTCGCTCACAGTGGACATAGATGCTTCTTTCACTCCTCTTTCAAACCATCTGTCCTCTCTGTCCAAAATGTGAACGTTGGCATCCTCGAAAGAGTGACCTTTGACCTTTAGATGCAGATGGACTGCTGAGTCTTGTCCTGTGGAGGTGGCTCTTCTGTGTTGTGCCATGCGCTTGTGAAGTGGCTGTTTGGTCTCTCCAATGTAGAGGTCTGGGCATTCCTCGCTGCACTGTACAGCATACACCACATTGTTAAGTCTGTGTTTTGGCGTTTTGTCTTTCGGGTGAACCAGTTTTTGTCTGAGTGTGTTGCTGGGTCTGAAGTACACCGGGATGTCATGCTTGGAGAAAACCCTCCTGAGTTTCTCTGATACACCGGCTACATAGAGGATGACAATGTTGTTGCGCCTGTCCTTCTTATCCTCCCTCGCTGGTGTCTGATCTTCTTTTCTGTGCCTCTTTGCTGACTTTAAGAACGCCCATTTAGGATAGCCGCACGTTTTGAGTGCTTCCTTTACATGTGTGTGTTCCTTCTTTTTCCCTTCAGGCTTAGAGGGAACATGTTCTGCCCGGTGGTGTAGGGTCCTAATTACTCCAAGTTTGTGTTCCAGAGGGTGATGGGAGTCAAACAGGAGGTACTGGTCCGTGTGTGTGGGCTTCCGGTAAACTTCGATGTTGAGGTTGCCGTTCTCTTCAATGTGCACAGCGCAGTCCAGGAAAGGCAAACAGTCGTCCTTTGTGTCTTCCCTGGTGAACTTGATGTTTTTATCCACAGCGTTGATGTGCGCAGTGAAGGATTCCACTTCTTGTGTCTTGATTTTGACCCAGGTGTCGTCTACATATCTGTACCAGTGGCTGGGTACTCTTCCTTTGAAAGAGCCAAGAGCCTTTCTTTCCACTTCCTCCATGTAAAGGTTGGCTACAATAGGTGACACGGGGGAGCCCATGGCACAGCCATGTTTTTGTCTGTAATAGCCTTCGTTGTATTTAAATATGTAGTGGTGAGGCAGAGGTCTAACAGTGTGCAGATCTGATCGGGTGTGAAGTTGGTCCTGTCCTCCAAAGAGCTGTCTTCTTGTAGTCGTTTTCTGACAGTCTCCACTGCCTCCGTGGTGGGTATGCAAGTGAAGAGAGAGACTACATCAAAGGACACTATAGTTTCATCTGGATCCAGGGTAAGTTTCTGGACCTTGTCAGTGAAGTCGGTGGAGTTCTTGATGTGGTGTGGGGTGTTCCCCACGAGAGGAGCAAGGATGGTAGCAAGGTGTTTTGCAATGTTATAAGTGGCTGAGTTTATGCTACTGACTATGGGTCTGAGTGGGACAGCTTCCTTGTGGATTTTAGGAAGTCCGTAAATGCAGGGTATGGCATCCCCTGGGTAAAGGCGGTGGTAAGTAAGGCGGTCAATGATTTTGTCCTTTTCAAAGTCTTGAAGGAAAGCTATAACTTTCTTTTTGTAGCTGCTTGTGGGGTCTCGCTTTAAGGCTTCGTAGGTATTGTTGTCACTGAGGAGAGTAGTGATCTTTGTGTGGTAATCTGTAGTGTTTAGGACCACGGTGCATCTTCCCTTATCCGCTGGTAAAACAGTGATGTTGTGGTCTTTGCTCAGGGAAGCGACGGCCTTCTTTTCCTGTATTGTGAGGTTGGACGGAGGGACTTTGGCACTGGAGAGGGTGGCTGAGACTTTCATCCTGATTTGCTCTGCTTCTGTCTGTGATAATTTATTAATCCGTATGGCAGATTCTGTGGCTGTGATGAGGTCCACTATGGGCAACTGTTGTGGAGAAATGGCAAAATTGAGTCCTTTGGCTAATATCTTCTTTTCGGTCTGAAAAGTTCTTCACCCATTTTTCCTGACTGTCCTCAGGTGTGTTTTCTTCTCTGAGTTGTGTAGGTTCAGGTTCAGAATGAGGAGTGTGAGTTTTTGAAAGCAAGGTGTGAAATTTCCTGCGTTGTCTTTCTTTTCCTTTAGAGTGTTGGGCCCGCTGAGCCTTGTCCACAAACTTGTAAACCTCTTCTAAGATTGGAGAGGGTAGAAGTGTTTCCAGTTCCTGCAGAGTCTGGCTGATCTTGATCTGGAGGGCATCTATAGTGAAATGGACCTGTCTTATCCTTTCACTTAAAAGGTGATTTTGCGCTCTCTGTAGAATCAAGTCTGCTCTGTATCCCCTGACAGTGGATCCAAGGCGCAGGCTCTTAGGAACAACTCTGGTTTGTCTGCATCTTAGGTTGAAACGGAGATGGTTCCTATAATCCGCTAGTTTCCTTGATTCCCTTTCATACTCCCGCACCAGTTGAAGGGTGTTCCTCCCAAAATGTACGGCAATATGTCTGTGAAGGTTCTCAGTCATCCAGGTCATTGTAGTCAAAGGAGCTTGCAAAGAAAAGCGTCTGGACTTCTTTAAGTTGCTTGAAGATGTTTCACCTTCATCCGAGAAGCTTCTTCAGTTCTAAGGTCAAATGGTGGAGAGTCCCAGATATAAACCTAGTGGGAGTTTCCCCCCACAGAGGGACAAAGGACCCCCTGATGATCCTCTAATCGCCTGAGCCAAGGTGTGAAACTGGGTGTGGGTCCCAATCAGCCAGAGTTTCAGGTGAGCTCATTGTGAAACCTGGCCCCACCTTATCATGCAAATTCCTGAGGTCAGATGGCCCAGGATGTGAGTGGGCGTTAAGGCGTCTGGGGAGGAACTCAAAACTGGATTATAGATGGCAGAGAGTTGGTGTCGTAAACCACCGCCTCTGTTCAAAGATGGTCGCTCACAGTGGACATAGATGCTTCTTTCACTCCTCTTTCAACTTAAACTTAAAGAAGTCCAGACGTTTTTCTTTGCAAGCTTCTTTGACTACAATGACCTGGATGACTGAGAACCTTCACAGACCTATCTGGGAATAAGTGTTTTTTAGGTTTTTATGTATGTAGTCATTTAACTTCCATCCATTCTTTTAACGTCAGGTAACGAAATGTGAGGTTGTTTAGACACTGGGTGCATTTGGCCCCCTGTTCTCTAACTAAATGAGTTGGTTCCCTTTGTGTTGTGGGGTCATGTCAGCTTGGGCAGGTGTACCTGTCCCCTGCTAGCAAGTTTCTTCAAGGTGTTTAGCTGGCAATGAATGTGAGTAGAGCTTCTAGCTTGGAAGCACATCTGTTGCTTTGCAGGCTGACAGTTTCTTTGCTCTTTTTACTTTTATTAAATCTCCTCACTGGACGTCACAGAATATCAAACCTGTAATTGTATATAGATTCAAACAGGTGAGCTTTTCTCTTTGTGTTGAATATCAACACTGACTTCTCAGACTGTGAGCTTTACTTCAGCAGTTGTAGAAGCCGTCACTCCAAATGTCTTATAACAAGAAAACAAAACCTTTTCAGTACACGGCCCCAAAGATTTTTTCCCCGACTTCTTCTGAACTCCATCGGCTTCGTCTGCTGGTTTGAAGACAATAAGCCACAAAAAAGACAATTTAGTCATTTTATTTCCTTTCTGGAGCTTGAATGTGTCGTGTAATGACGTTGAATAGCCATAGCTGTCCCTCTCTTGTGTCAGTAACATTGTACTGTTCAGCATATGACTGATATGTGATGAATGCTTATGTAATGCCATAACAGACATCAGATCTTACATCATTAAACTATACATAGCAGGACTGGCAGATGCAGAATTTACTCAATAGATGGATGAACATGAAAAATATGTCCATCATTGCAAATGACCAGGAGTCACTAGAACAACATTCAACTAGTCAGTTACTTCTGAAATGTCGTTTAAGAGGCAGAACAAATGAACAAACAGTTGATTTTGTTTAACAAATACAAGATGGCTCTATAAATGACAGTTATCTTAAAAGCAAATATTAAGTATTGTTGCTCACCTTTGTTTCTGATAATGTCACTTTTAAAAAATCATATCCTGTCAGCTCTCAGCGGGGAAGTTTGGCTTTGAGAGTCGGGGAGGAGAAAAAGGTTTTAAGGATAGTTGACTTCCAATCTAGTTCTGCTTTAACCTCCTAGGACCTGCGTCCACATATGTGGAAGTCACATTTTGGGTTATTTACACAAAAATACTAAATTTTGCTCTACAAGGGCCTGATATCCACTTACGAGGACATTATATTGCTACTGTTCTATCAAAATTTTAAACGAATATCCTCATATGTGGCTCTGATTTTTTATAAAAACAAAAATAAGGTTAAAAAAAATCTGGTAATTCTTTGTTTTTACATTTCTTGGGCCCCAATGTGACCAAATATCAAAGAGAAATTAAAAATGCATGCCGTGGAAGAGTTCAGGTCTTAGGAGGTTAAAGTATTAAGGATGAAGCAACAGTGCTCCTCTTTGCTCCTCTGAAATCTGTGTTGAACAACAACAAACATAAATCACTGTATTTTCCGCGCTATAAGGCGCACTTAAAATCCTCTAATTTTCTCAAAAATTGACAGTGCGCCTTATGTATGAATTCTGGCTGTGCTTACTGACCTTGAACCAATTTTATGTACACGGCGCTCAAATATCTGTCACAAATGTTTTAGTATGACTTTGCTGAGTTACGAAGCCGCATCACTTGATGGATTGTTGGAGTATTACGGCTACCGTACTCACGAAATTACCTGGACATAGTGTCTGTTTCTACCCCATTATACTATCTTACATGTTTGTTTTTTTAAAAAAGTTCAAATTTAACTCCATGTTGAACAAATATTTTTGTGACTAATACAATATTATAGATTCATGACCAATCAAAAGATCCATTACATGTTTTGTATTTTTTAGGTAAGTGAAAAAGAGCAGAAAGATTTTGCAAATCTCCTAAATGGTAAATAAATAAATAAAATAACGGTAGTTTGTCTCAGTAATAAAGTAGTAATAGTAGGCTAACAAAGCAGGAACACAACTTTAATAATGCGGTCAATTCTAAGTTATTACCACTCAATTACCTGTGGTAGTTTCTGTGTAATAAGCAGGAAACAGAGACGCAAAATGCTAAACGCCCAATTTATATTTCATAATATATTAATAACCTACTAAAGCAAACTTAAGAAGTATGTTATTATTACCTGGAAACACCTATGGTAGTTTTTAAGTAATAAGCAGGAAATGCTTTGATCAGTAAAACATGGCGCCACCTGGTGGGTAAATTAAAGACGTAAAGTGAGTTGTGCAAAATAAAATCTTAAATTGAAGTTAAGATAATTGTGAAATCAAAAATTGAATTTTCAAACATTTTTAATGTCACTTTTTTTTATCCTGATGTTTAAATGTGGCAGCTTTTGCATAGTTTAGCCCCGGGGTTGGCAACCCTGGTCACGCACGCCACTTCACACGCGAAGGGTTAACTGATGGCACGACACTGGGGATTTTTCGTTTTTATGGGCCGATTATTTTTTTTCTTTTTTGTAACAGTATAGACAATGAAAGGTGGTGGATTGGCCAGATGCTGGCAAATGTGTAAAAATTAACTGGTGGTGGCTATGGCAGAGCTTCCACACAAGCCAGCAGGTGGATGAGAGAAAGGGGGGGCAGGAGGAGCAGGTGAACTGAACTTCAGGTAAGAAGGTTTGAGCTGCAGTCTATCTGGTCAGATATAAACCAAGTTTAGGTGGAGTTTATTTTAGCTGTGCTGACTTTTTACAGTCAGTTACAATAAGTCGTACTGCTACTAGCTAGCATGACGGAGTTTCTATACAGCTGGGTGGTGCTATGATGTTACTGATAGTGAACTTTATTTTATTCATAAGGTTAGTTAGTAGAGTTGCTAACCGTCCCGAATTCAGAGAAAATATGACACGTTTCGTGTTGAGCTGAAAAGGAACAGTTTGTCCCGAACTTCAGCTACAATGAAAAAAAACACAAAGCTGGATTTATTCTGTGTCTTTGCTGCACAGCTGCCTCTTCTCTCATTCTCCCCCCTCCCTCTCCTGTTTCTACTTCAATCATGAAACTGATCAATGATCAGCTGATCGTCTCTCTTGTTTGTTTATCTCCCACTTTGCGCCAGAAAGAGGAAACCAGCTGATGTCGCGTTAAACAACAGCAGCACGTTTAAGCTTGATCAGCTGTTGTTAGAATTTATTTAATATTAATTTCTAGTATCAGCTGATGTTTGCTGGAGCCACAGCTGTAAAGCTGCTGGTCATGATGGTTTGGATATGTGGTGAGAGGGAAACATGAAGATGAAACCAGGAGATGTCCTTACTGAATCATCAGAGCTGAACAGGTGATGGAGAAACAGGTTTACCTTTTAGGTGACATGGATGAGTTGAAGTTATGAACTGTTTCTGAGAGACAAATAACACCAGGATCCTTTTCTAAGTAGCTGACAGCTGGTAACTGTGCAGGGGCGGGTCTAGCAAAGTGTTGCCAGGGGGCAGGTAGGTCATTAACAGGGAGAGGGGGGCACAAAGAAATACTTTCGTATTCTCATTTAAAATGTCTGGCTGTTATTAAATAATTATCTGAATCTTACAACCAAAATTTTTATCTGACATAATATATATAGAAATCCTACATATACCAACAAGACTGTACATCACTGTCACAACAGCGTTTGTTTTCATTCAAAGGCTTTATGGCTTTAATACCTGGGGGGCCGGTCTCTCGTCAAAATGCCGATTTTTCGTCCCAGTCCAGCTCTGGGCACGACACGCAGTGAAGTAATCTGAGCAGGTGCATTAAAAAATAAATGGCCGGGCCAGCGGTGCACATCGCAAATTAGCTCGCATAGACACATTAGTTGTGCCGCTTCTTAATGACGGTATCTTAGCTAACAACCCCAACTACCAGATTCAACTTGTAATTGGCTAAAAATAACTTCGCCTACCTGTGAGAGGGACGTTGCTAGCTGGCAGTTTTTTCAAGCAGTGTTGAAATTTCCACATTCCAGCACATCAAAAGCTTCAGCAGCTGTCTGCTCAGCGCTGCATCAACACCAGGGAAATACACGGATACATCCGTAGACTCGAGACAGAATTCACAATGTGTTTTTGGGACTTTCAGGTGTTTGGACCAATGTTTTATTTTCTGATCAAACCAGAAAGCTTTAATGAGCAGCTGGATTTGTCTCACATTAACTGGCCGGACACAGAGGACATCGAAATGCAGCTGATAGAACTGTAAAGCTCGACTCTGTGGGGTCAAAGTTTGCAGAACTACGAACGCAGCTGGAATCCAAAACTGTGCGTGTTCATGGAGCTGCATGTTCACCTGCTGGACGTCACTACCTGACAACTTTAACTGTCTTCAGAACATTGCAGAGGCCTTATTGACAGGATTTGGCTCTACATGTCTGTGTGAGCAGATTTTCTCTCACATGAGTCCTCAGGTCTGAATGCTGGACACTGGGAGACCAGAGATCACATTAACATGTGTTAACATGTGTATTAACAAACATGCCATATTGGCCCAGTTTATTTTTCTTATCATTGTTGTGAGGAGACCATAAATAGCATTTGTATTTTCTGTTGTTCAGTTCATTTGCTGTTATGGATTAAAAGTCTTTTTTGATTCAAAATAGCTGATAACTATTCGCTGACAGCTGCCAACATCTGCCAACAATATAATTCTATAAAGTTGTTCTATATAGTGTGTAACTGTTAATATAGAGTGTTATTAAATTTATTGCTAATGCAATCATATGACACATTGACTTCTGAGGAAATTTTAGATGCACTCATCATCAGAAAGGTTGCCGACCCCTGATTTAGCAATTTTAAACTAATTTAACTGAGATCAAAGTTCTACAATATTTTTGTTTTTAAATTAACATCGTCTGGCAGATTTGGGCAATATTCATTCAGCACAGCAAAAACGGCATGAACATAAAAAAGTGGATGGCACAAAATGTCCCTAAGATCTTTGATCTGATTGTCTGAATAATAGCATGAACAGCCAGAGTTCCCCATTTCAATGATTGAATTCTGCCTGATGAATGCGAGTGAACATATATTATTGTGTGTGACTGTGTAATCGTGGTAAGTGAGAACATTTATTATTTATTATGAATTCAAATTTTTTCTTTTTTACAGAAAAAGGTCTTTAAACGCCGCTGTCATTCATTCAGGTGTGCAAACGCTGAAGCAGTCTCTGGTCTCTGTACCTGGAGTTCATGTCCAGGTGTGTAATAATCTGATCACAACCAAATAAAATGTCAATAAAATCTCATATTAAATGAAGATTAAGTTTTAATTAAATTTTATCCAGTTTTAACCTTGATGGTTATTCACCCTAAAGATGTTTGGGGTTTTTTTTACAGAAAAATTCTCAATACAAAAATATGAATTTATGGTAGAAATTAGGTTGCATTCAAATTCTTGTAATAGTCTGAAAAGTGATTTTCCAATTTTACTTCTTAACCCAGTTTTGACAAAATCAAAAATGTAAAAGATCCAGATTAAAGGCCATGAACGGCGAGCCCAGTTTAGCCCAGAAAACAGCTTAAACGTGTCTATTTCAAATAGACTTCCACACATGGAATGACTACAAAAAAATGCTGTGGTAGATAAGAAAAGAAAGAAAGAAAAATTACCCAAATGTGCATCCATATGACTGGAAAAAAAAAGCTAAACTAGAAGTCTGGCTATTTTTTTTTATATGGATGAACCAATACATACAATTATGTAAAAGAAAAAAGAGGGGGGAGGGGCTACTTGTGTAAAAGCGTTACTCCAGGCAACAAGAAAAACCTGTGAAGGTGAGTAATCAGAGAAGGAATGGTGTGGCAGTGGACACAGCTGAGCAGAGAGGAGCCCAGAGGCCTTCAGCAGATTGTCTGTCGACTGAATTCGACGACACGTCCCCAAGGACCAAATAACAGAAAGCCGCTCAGAAACACTCATTGCTGCTCTGATTGCCATATTCCCCAGATAATTAACTGTCAAGGTTCTTGTCACCCACCCCCCACCCCCAGTCCTTCCAGTTCCTCTCTCTTTTTCCTATCACCTTCCCTCTCTCACTCAGCTGCTTCTTGGTGGTGTGCTGGAGCTCAGTCGGTCCCTCATTACTTACTGGCACTTATTCGCAGTATTTATCCATGAGTGATCATATATCGCACGGAGCAGGGGAAGGAGGCGAGCACAGGGTAGGGAGTGGGAGGATGAGGAGGTGGGTGAATGAACTGAGGTAGAACTAATTTTTGACAGCCATTGATATAGCTTGGGGGGGGACTCATCCTCCGAAATCCTGTGGGTTTGAGGGGGTGGAGGGCTTTTTTGTTATTCATTGACTGATACTTCTTCCTAATGGCATCCGCTATAGTGGTTTCTAACTAAGAGAACTGAAGTGGAAGAGGGGTCAGCTTCATTTTTGTGCCAAGGAAAACATCTTGGTACAAGCTGGTATTTGGCCTTAAAACTCATTTACCTGATTATTTATATATGTCACAGAGTAAATAAGATTTTAAATAGCATAACAAATAATATTAAAAAAGAACAGTCTGTATGCATATGGACTCATGCTACTTTACTACAGTTGATACATTTCTAAAAGAAGCCAAACAACCTTTCAGGCAGCCAGAAGTCTGTCAATGCTTCTGTTTGTTGAGACTAATTATTTTATTACCTGCTGGCTGCTTCTACTGCTCCTCAACGAAGAGCGAGCTCTCCTACTGCCTGGGTGTTTGGTAAACATGGGCGACGAATGAGAACAGGAAGGCTGCACAGAGCAAACACTGCTTAAACAGTCATTGGCTGCACCTCTGCCAACCCTGGAGGTCATCACCGGCCGCACCTATCTCAGGAAAACCAGGGCCAAAATAGGTGACCCCTCACACCCCGCCCACCGCCTGTTTAACCCGCTGCCCTCTGGTCAGCACCTCAGGTCAATCAGGTCCCACACCTCCAGACTCACAAACAGCTTATTCCTCTAGGCCGTTCGGACTTTTAACAAACTTTCAAGGTAAATTAGGGAATACACACAAGACACAACACAGGAACAAGACTTGCACTAGAGAAAATACTGAACTACTAATCCAATACTAATAATACAGACATAAACCAAAACACAGTATTCATCCATTCATTTTCTTCCACTTTACAGGGCTCGGAGCGTAAGCAGAGAAGCCAAGAACTTCCTCTCCACAGCCACCTCCTCTAGCTTATCCTTACGTAATGTTCCCCAGCTGAGAGATGGAATCTCTCCAGCATATCCTGGGTCTGGCTCGGGGCCTCAGCTCCATGGGAGATGCCCAGAACACCTCACCCAAGAGACACCCAGGAGGCATCCTTGTCAAGTGCCCCAACCACCTCAACTGATCCTTTTGATGTGGAGTAGTGGTTTGAGCACGTCATTTGAGGCCCGTTAAAATTACACAATTCCTACCCTATCCCTAAGGTTTTCACCTATGTTATGGCCCTGGCCATAATCTGTTTTGGTGGCTGTTTCTTTGTCTGTGTCTTTAAGTCTTTGCAGGTCCCTGAGTGGATGAGCTGACGGCTGCCGATTGGTCCGCTGGTCATGTGGTCTCATTCAAAATCCCTCACCAGCAGTTGTCCCGGGGCAGCCACTGACAGCAGCAGCAGACCTGACCCTGGCCTCCAAAACCTGTGACATTTGTGCCTGTGACTTTTGCGACTTTCTGAGTTCTGTATATAGTGTGTACATTAGTTTTCATTGTAAATAGTAGTGATGGTGAGATGAAGCCTCATGATGAACTGAAGCTTTCCACCCAATTGGTCGACTCATGGTTTGAAGCATTGTGATGATTCATTTGCTCTACTGCGCCATCAAGTGGACAATTCAAGTGAAGGCTCTGTGATTATAATGATGTGTAAACCTCTAAACTGAATAAATAAATTGTTTTCTTGGTTATTTATCCCGAATATTGTCTCAGTATGTGTGATACAAAAGAGAAAGTGGAAACTATCAGGACAGAGTTTTGGTATGATTGTGTAACTGTTAGCCTCAGACAGTCAGTCAATAGTATAATTCAGATCATAGATCAGTACATTTGCATATTTTTATAACTATAAAAAGAAAGCTGACACTTTCGAGACTTTATCTAATGTGTGCATCACAGCAGATGCCTTAGATTAGAATCAGTGAGCTGTCGGCTTTCAGCCCCGACCGTGCTGTCTGGTGAGAAAGGCGACATCTCACTGATTCTGACGCGTCAGCGCTTTGTGTTTACGTCTTTGTGCAGAATCGGTGTACCTGCTCTCATTTACTGTTTTAGCTGTTTGGTGGTGGTTGAAATGTAGTAATATTTATATTAAAAATCGATTCAGGATTTTAATGAATCGATATCACGTTATCCAAGCTAGAATCGATTTTAATCGATAATCAAAACCCGCTAGTACCTGTGTAATCATGCTTATGTACATCTGGATAATGACACAAACTAGTATTTGGCGCTTCACTTTTTAATAAACTAAAAGACAGAAATCAGATTATAGGATCTGTAGTGTTGTTTATTTATATTATGGAGCTTATCATTTGTGATATTTATTACTGTGTGCATACTTTATTAGGAGAGATAAAATAAAATAAAAAATCTCTTCCTTCCTGGTTCCATCGAAGAAGAAATGCTCAAGTAACTATGTAACACGTATGTAATCCAATTCCACAACACAGTGTGATGGGAAATCAGCTGTGTTTTTCTGCCCATTTTATTTCGAATCTGGCGCGAACCGGTGAACCAGTCCCTGAATCAGTCACGTGGTACGGACTGCCTGCGAGGCCTCGAACGTCACTGCATACGTAATCAAAGCGAGCCTCGATACGCGCTTCACAGAAACGCCCCCGAGATTACCCGACACACGATTCGACGCTTCGACACACAGGACACATCACTAGTAAATAGCACTGGAACAGAAGGGGTGAGCTGCCTTATTGTTTTCCCTTGCACTGTTTTCTCCTGTTTATCTCAGTTAGGGAGTTCGGTGTAGCGCTTGTCTTTTGTTTGATTTTTGATTTCACATAGGGTTTAGATAGCACCTCCTCCTGACTTAGCTTGTTTTGTTTGTTATTTTGGCCTTTGTTCACCCCGGAGCTTCATTTTGCAGTGTAGAAAAATAAACCATCGTTCACTAAGAAATTGGTTTTCCCTCTGTGTATGGTTTTGGGGACCAGGGCGGGGCAATCTTTTCAAACTTATGTTGTGTTCCTGTACCCCTAGACTGGGGCGTAACATAAAGTGGGGGCTCGTCCAGGATCTTCTTTTGCCATTCTTTTTGCTCATTGTGTTTTGTGGGTTGTCTGCAGTTTTTGGTTGGCAGTTTTCTTGTAGAGTTGGGGGTGATCTAGTCACAATGACTTTTGACGTGGATGATTTTGCACTGCAACCCACCATAGATAAGTTGGATCGATGCACAAAGGCAGATTTGTTGTTGGTGGCAAATTTGCCTTTAAATGCTAAAAAGGCAGAAATTAAGCAGTGCCTGACAGCACAGCTGGTGGAAAAGGGGGTATTTGCAAAGTCGAAACCTCGGCCGGTTGAGGCGACTGGAGGTTTGGTGGTGGATGCGGGAGCAGAAGCTGCTGCAACCATCCCACAAGCTGCCAGTGGACGGATGACGCCAGGGGCGGAGGCTCCTGCTGCCATTCAGATCCCAAACGTTATCCCAGCCGGACAATTACCAGGATTGGTTACGGAGGATCTTAGGCTCGCCCTTCACCTGAAAGAGGTGGAGCTTGAGGCTAAAGCCAAAGAAGTTGAGCTTATTTCCATCACGTGTATTGATTTATAATCTCATTCTTTCGATCACTACCAAAGCCTGGGCCCATAGATGAGGGTAGGGAGCTAAATCAGCCAGTAAAGTGAAAGCTTCGCTTTTGTGCTTGGCTCTCCCTTCATCAAGACAAACCAGTACAGCATCACCAGAGGCCGATGATCCTCCTTTTTTCTTCTGAGGTCAATAATGAGCTCTTTGGGTTTCTTGATATTTAGAACCAGGCTGTTAACTGCATACCAGTCTGTCAGCCTCCTCCCGGTATGCTGACTCATCTCCTTCACTAATCAGGCCAGCCACTGTTGTGTCATCAGCAAATTTAATGATGAAATTGATCTTGTGGATAGGTGTGCAGTTGTGTGTATACAGAGAGTACAAGAAAAGAATTAGTAGCCAACTTTGTGGAAGACCAGAGACAGTGAAGAAGAGTGATGGGGGCCCATGTTAATTGACCGTGGATGGTTACTTACAAATCCTCTTATCAATAGGCAGATGTTGTGATGGAGGCCTAGGCTGGAAAACTTAGGGAACAGTCTGCTTGGTAGAATGCAATTAAATGCAGAGCTGAAATTCATGAGCACCATTCAAACATATGTGTTGTTCTTCCTCCAAAAGGGCCAGGCTTAGATGTAGTACAAAGGAGATGGCATCTTCTGTGAAGGAATTTGGGCAGTATGCAAACTGGAGTGGGTTATGAGCCAGCATTTAAAGATGGTAAGAAGGGAAAACTCCCATTAAACTGTAAGAAACCTCCAGCAGAACTGAGCTCAGGGAGGGGAAGCCATCTGCCATGACCAGTTGGGGAAGAGGGGAGAAAAACAGGATACAAAATATGCTGTGGAAGAGAGCCAGAGGTTAATAATAAATATTTATTAAATGCAAGTGGTATATTAACACATAGTCAGTGAAAATGGTTGTGCTTTGCTCCTCTTAGATCAGCAGGAGCCAGTCTGACCCATGCTATGAGTGCCATGATGTCACCAGATCTACAATTGCCAGGTTTTGTTTTGAGCATGCATTTCTGAATGTACATAGACACTGAGCACACGCTGAGCATCAGCATACTCAACCACACTTGTAAGTTGACTGACTGGTGCAGCTGCCTTCAACACATCACAGTCAGTTCATTCAAAAGTTATGTTTCCATGGCCCCTGTAGGCCAGGCCTGCACAGTGGGTTTCCTCTGATAAGTAAGGACTTGCATGCAGAAATAAGCATCACAGAGAGCTGGCCTGAGGAGTGGAGATGGGGGCAGGATTCTGCCTTAAGTGTTTCATTAATATTTGAATAGATGAGTCTAAGTCAGGGCCAAGCCAGCTCCGATCAGCAAGAACCCTGTTATCATGGTTCCAAATAGGTAGATATCTTCAGCGTCCTCGATCGACAGTCCCGCCAGGCACATGATCCTCCAGTTCTGCCACCTGTTTATCGTGTATCCGGCAGGGAAAGTACCTCCAGGGCACTTGGGCTCTCCCGAACCCAGACTTCTCGTTAAGAAAAGGGTGTCAATAGCATTCAGAGACCAGTTGATCAAATCCATAATTCTCTTTTAGGTTTTACAAACAGACTGTGAGAGACTGTTCCAGGGAAAAGTAAAAACACGAGACAAGACAAGGACACAAGATGCTAAGCAGGGAAGATAAGGGAGAGGAGGAGAGGAGAAAAAGTGCGACCGCCTTCGCCGAGAGCCAAACGATACATAATACATGTATGAAAAATGACCACATGTTAACATTTTCCAAATGAAAAAAATATTTTCATAAACATGGCAACAACTAAAAACAAACAAGTACTAAAAAGACAAGAGCCTTTTCCCTTTTAGCTCACAGCCGAACATACTTGAAGGATAAATGTCAAACCAGGACAGCAAACACAAAAGCTCAGAGTATTTAAAAAACAAAATGAACAAAACAAGGAAAAAGGCTCATGGTACTCAATTACTCTACGTTATCGTGTTTTACTTACACTTTTCAGTTGTAGTTGCTGACAATAAATAATACTGATTTGGATAATTAATGATTTTAGTACAAGATACTGATGAGTATAGATAAATGTTTCTGAAATATTTTGATTCGATTCAATACATATTTCTGTTTGTTTGTTTTTTCAATTTCAATTTTAAACAAAAATATTAAGCACATGCAAAGAAGTTATTCTGTGAACCACATACTGAATTTTTTGTCTGAGATAAATGTAAATAAATACCTTAATTTAACACAAACACATAAGTTATTATTTTAGACATTTATTTCAATTTATCAAACTCAAATAATTACTAAAAGGATACTCATAGATTTTATCAGACTCATCTAACTTATATTTATAGTGATATTTACTAAGCTTCTGAATTACTTTGTAGAGTGTGGATCCATAATGATGACATAATCTACAGTGACTTTCTATCCTCTACGAGAGTTTGTATTGTGTTTTTTTAATTTAAAACAACATGTATCTAACATTCATAAAGTAGGAAGTGTGGTTACTGTCCGTACCAGTGAAGAGTTTCCACAACACTGTTTTCCTCCCAAGGAAAGCCTTTGAAAGGAATGACTTAAAGGCTCTGGAGCTCTCTATATGTGCGTGCAAACTTGTGTCAAAAAGTTCACCAAACTGAACTATGCACAGAATGCGCACAGATACAGAGAGCACTCCTCACCGGCGTGTTTGCGCTGCGCTTTGCTCAGAGCAGTGGGAAACCATTATTATGTAACACCAGAGGTGCACTGAAAAAAATGTTTTTTTGGCCCTGTAATTATTATTTCAATTAGCTATATAAATTTTACAAAAAAATACAAATTCAGTGCTATTACTTTAAAATAGCAGTTTTTCTTGTAGTGCATTACTTGAGGATTGTTTGTAATTATGTGTCCTCAGTTTTGTATGTAAATTGAATCATTCGATCCAAGTAATATTCACCAAACCAATTCATTGGCTTAATTAGTTGATATTTCCAAGTAAAATGTAATGGAGTGACATCAGTGAATATGGCCACCTTCTCTGCATTCGGAGCATGACGTCAAAGCCCCTCCCCACATTTGAGCGGTCTTTCTTCAGACATACCATGGTCCACATTTCGGCGGTTGGTAGACTTGACGGAAACGGGAAGAAGTGGAACCATGAATGTAAGTTTTAAGCGGGCAAACTTTGCACGTTCCTGTTGTCTCACCTACTTAAGTCAGTTTCTCCGCACTAAAAGCAGCTGCGCTAGCAAATAGTGTATTTTCCTGCTAGACTTGCTAACTAACTTTCCTGGCAGGAGCTATGTCCAGAATTTCCCACAGCACTTTACAGCTTAGATGGCCACCTAAACAACACACGCCTGCTGCCTTAACTAACGTCTTTGTGAATAAAACGACCACGGTCCAGTTTAAAATAATTGCTGCACCGCTGCCACGAGGTGTATTTTGAAAAACAAAAAACAAAAACGATGTACGCACTCGATTTCACTCAAGTCTTCATGTTGACCTGTTTTAAATTTGACACCGAGCTGACATATGTTTAAAAAAAAAAAAAAAAAAAAAAATTGATATCAGTGTGCATCCTTGAGTTAGTAGAAATTAGTTGAAAAGCTTATAGATAACCTTTTTTCTTTTCCCCCCTTTTTTTTTTTTTTTTTTTTTTTTTACAGAACATAGGACCTTCTGACTGCTAATTTGAACTCCACAAGGTAAGATCAAATTAGTAACGATTAGGTTTAACTTGTCACATAATTTCTTTGTGTGGCAGTTTGGTTTAATTTTGAGATGGTCAATTTGTCTGTTTAAGGTGCCACAACATGAGATGGATGTGTAAGATATGTAGCTTTGAGTCAGAGAAGAGGTTGGGATTGTTAAAACACTACAGACTAAAGCATGGAAATGGTGGTCGCAGCCAGTCAGTCCCTTGTCTTCACACTGATTGCCCTTGCTCGTTTAAAACATTTAATGCCCTTAAGACCCATTTGTCTCGACACCATGTGAAGATGGTCACACAAAGTGGACCTCTTTCATTTACTTGTCTACTTTGCTGCTCTGTTTTTTTTAATTCAGAGAAGCAGTATTTTGAGCATCTTAACAACCACTTAAGGAAGTTTGAAGTAGTTGCATGTGTCTTCAAAAACTGCAACTTCAGTACAAATATTTATTCCACCTTTGCTACACATAGACACAGAAAACACCAGTCACACACCCTTGAGGATTTTAAAACTGAAGTATTAAAAAGCAAACCTAATGAACCCATGTTTGCTCAGGATGAGACCTGTGTGGAAGAGAGCTTAGAACTTTGGGATGGGGAAACACAGGAGTTGTCTCAAGATATAGAAGAGAAATTTGGCCATCTATTTTTAAAGTTAGAAAGCATGTTCAATGTCCCAAACAAATGCATTGATGAAATAGTAGATGAGCTTCAGTTTATATCCACCTCTGCATCTGGTCCACTTTTAAGAGATGTGGTGGTGTCCACCTTGAAAAGCCATAATTGTGATCTGGATCCAGCCATTATCTCAGATTTAGTGAAAAATCTTTGTGAGACACACCCTATAAGTACTGCCTTGGGGACAGGTGGCCCTTTCACAACGTATTACAAGAGAAGAGAATTTATGAAGAAGCATTTTTCAGTTGTTGAACCAGAAGAACACATACTTGATAAAAAAAGGGCAAAACCTTCCAGTATGTCCCAATATTGCCCTCCTTGGTGCAGGTCCTAAGTAAGTCTTTTCAAGAAAACACATTTGAAGGTGAAAAAAAAACCTGAAAATGACTTTAAGTACCAGACATTTCGTGATGGATCTCACTATCAAAACAACAAGTTTTTCTCTGTAGAGGAGAACAGAGTGAGTCTCATCCTGTACATTGATGACTTTGAGGTATGTAATCCTCTTGGGACATCTCGAAAAAAGCACAAAGTCACAGCTGTCTATTGGGTGTTGGGATGCAGTTATGTTCCACATTGACATCAATCTACCTTGCAATTCTGTGTAAGGCTGAAGACACCAAGCAGTTTGGATTCCAGCGAGTTTTAGAGCCACTGTTAACAGATATCCAAAGCTTGGAGAAAGATGGTCTTTTTGTTCCAGCGTTAGGGAAAGCCATCAAAGGGACTGTGGTCAGTGTGGTGGCAGATAATTTGGGGGCGCACTCTGTGGCAGGATTTGTCGAAAGCTTTGCAGGGTCATACATCTGCCGGTTTTGTGTTGGGGAGCGATCCAAGTTTCAGTCCAATGAAGTGAGATCTGGGTCTTTTCATCAAAGAACCAAAGATCAACATACACTGCATGTACAGACAGCTGTGTCTAGTCCAGATCACCCTCATTGTTATGGTGTAAAAAAACAGTGTGCATTGTCATCTGGTTACCCTCCAGATGTTTTACATGATCTGCTGGAGGGCATTGTTCCAGTGGAACTGGCTTTGGCATTTGATAACTTGATCAAGAAAAAATATTTTTCTCTCATGGAACTGAATGATGCCATTTTCAATTTCCCATACAAGTGGAGTGATAAAACAAATCGCCCTCATCTCATTCCTGCTAACTTTTCGACTCGAAAATCAGTAGGGGGCAACACACATGAAAATTGGTGCTTATTACGTCTTTTGCCTCTGATTATAGGTTTAAAAGTACCCCAACAAGAGCCTGTATGGCAGATGCTGATGACACTGAAAGACATTGTGGACCTTGTCATGTCTCGAGCCCATACTGAAGAAAGCATTTGCTATCTTGACAGCATCATTTCAGAACACCGAAGCAGATTCCTTGATGTTTTCCCCCAACATAAGCTCATTCCCAAGCACCATTTCCTTGAGCACTATCCTCAGCTCATTCGGGAATTTGGCCCCCTGGCTGCCCTCTGGACAATGAGATTCGAGGCCAAACACAGCTTTTTCAAGAAGGTGGTCAGACACACTGGTTGTTTCAGGAATATTTTGCTGTCCCTTGCAAATAAGCACCAGCTCATGGTTGCATATCATCAATCACATTCTGTCAAACCATCACTTGCAGTCACAAAAACAACAGAGGACTCTTTAGATGTGCTTAAGGATGATCTAAAAGACCTGGTGAAATGCAAATTCCCTGCTGTTACAGCTGTGCATGTTGCCAATAATGTGTGCAGTTTAGGCACCAACTATGCAGTGGGAATGTTGTTGTGTTGTGGTTCCACTGCAGGACTGCCTGACTTTTCTGAAGTGTTACAGATAATGGTGATTTGTAACAAACTGACTTTTTTCGTGAGACAACAAAATACATGGTACAATGAACACCTGAGGAGTTATGAGCTGGAGAACACAGGGAGTGTGCAGTTACTTGAGCAAAGAGAGCTTAAAGATTTTTATCCTTTGGCTTCACACACCCTTGCAGGAAGACGCCTGACAACTTTAAAGCACCACATTTGCCTATCCTTTTGAAATGTGAGGAGTGAATAAATGTCTGTGTATTTCTCTTCTCTGTTGTTGCAGCTTCTTCCTGTTGATATGGCACCCTCAGCGAAACTGCGGATAATTTTTGGGGAGGATGATGTCCACAAACTACTTTTACCTGCAGGCATCCCAAGCACACTTCAGGACCTCAATGATGTTCTTCGAGAGACATTTGATATTACAGGACCATTCACTGTTATGTACCAGGACATGGATTTCAACGGTCAGTTCTTCACTTTGACCTCGATTGAGGAAGTACAAGATAAAGCTAACCTCAAAGTAGTAAAAACTGAACCAGTAATCTTGAGTCTCACTACTGTGGACATGTCAGAAGTCGAATCTCCAGTTCCACTATCTACAGAAGCAAGCTCCTCCTCATCTGTATGTGACACAATCCTGTTGTCCTCCCCAGATGAGAGTGGACCATCCTACAGGTCTAAGCCATGGCCATTTAAGTTTGAAATACCAGACTTCTCTTATGATATAGACCTTGCACTGGAAGCAGGAAAGCAAGCTTATGAAAATGATGGCACACTTTTGAACAACCCAAGCGTAACTAGTAGCATTCTTGAGAAGCTTGCAGAGACTATATTTGGCTTCACAGCATATCCAACTGGTGTCCAGATTTTAGCTGTTGCTGAAGCCTTGGTAGCAAAATACCCATGCCTCAAAGAGCCAGGGTCTTTTAATGGCCTATATGGTTGGCAACAGAGGATAAAGTATAAAATGGGCAACTACAGGGCAAAGTTAAGAGGTCGCCAATTAGCCATTCCAGAGCTCGAGGTGAACACACTGAAGAGACGATGCTCCAGTGAAGAGGGTTCACTTAAAGGCTTTAAAAGGGCAAAAAAAGCTGAAGTCAACTATCTGCCACCACTGCCATTCGGTGAGACTGAGGAAACCTTAGAGATGGAGAGACTAGATTTGCTGAAGGAAATGAAGAAGAAGCACAATGAGAGGGCAATTAATGAGAAAATGGAGAAGTCTTTCGCTATGAGAAGAAAAGAGGTTGTCAAGGATTGCCCCGCAATCCAAGACCTCTTAGAGAGGTGGCCTTCTCTGTTCTGTGAAAATCAGGTAAATCCAGTTCTTGTTCATGCAGCAACTAAGTGTATGTGAGATCTCATGAGTCATCTTTGACATCATTTTGTGTTTTTATCTCTCATTTCAGATCAAAGAGGAGTTTAAGCGAATAACCACAATTCATCTGGAGCGAACGTTTTTGTCCAGATTGGACGGGTACACCACCAAACTCCTGGAGATATTTTGAAGGAAGGGTGGGACTGCAGGGACCAAAATAAAACCAATGTTGGACTCACTGAATAAGGTAAAATTTTAAATTATTTTAATTACATAATCTAATGGAAAAGATGAGGTCATACACACTGAGAATGTATCACTCTTATTTAAAGGACAAGTTTGTTATTTTACACTTAAAGCTTTGTTTTCAGATTGTTTATGATGAAATCGAACGATTTTGATTGAAATTTGGACACATGCTGCTGGCCCGAGCTTTTTTGGTTTCTGTGGTAGCACACCCCCACCTCCACAATGTCTTCATACAAAGACGTGAAACTCACTGAGTGGTCACGGGTGTTCACTGATATGTTCACACACATCGCTGCAAAAATGCTTTCCAACAGGTGTTTTACCATTTGTTGTAAAACTGTGGACCTATTTTTTCAAACACCTCACACCTGTACATTCTTCCGTACAGAGCTTGAATAATAGAATAGAATAGCGGCGGACTAATACCGTACATCACAGCACATCTAATACAAGTCAATGGAGTTGGACAAAAACTACAATAAAAAACAGTTGGAAAGTATCTTTTGCAGCGATTTTTGTGTGAACATATCAGTGAACACTCCTGACCACTCGGTGAGTTTCACGTCTTTGTAAACGACAGTTTTATGCGTTTTAGGAAGGATTGTTCCAGTGCACCTATGAAGCCATTGTGGAGGTGGGGGTGTGCTACCACAGAAACCAAAAATGCTCGGGCCAGCAGCATGTGTCCAAATTTCAATCAAAATCGTTCGATTTCATCATAAACTGAAAACAGGGCTTTAAGTGTAAAATACTGAACTTGTCCTTTAATCTGATCAGTGTCTGTGTTGGCTGAAACTGTTCTCCTGATCCTGACACTGTGGCCACAATTAACAATTTATGCACATGATTGTCTCTACAAGTGTATACAAACCTGTCATCTCTCCCTTAATATGCGCTCAAAAGCAGAGAAATTTACAGAATTTTCAAAGTAACCCTCTGAGTGCAGCGAGATCCCTTCCTGCTGCCCATAGACTCCAATACAATTCTTTCCCAAAATATTACTCTTGTGTGTGGGAATTCCTGTCCTTGACTGGTTAATATTGTGATAGGAGGTACTGATATGTTGCGAAAAATTCATTTGCATGTCCAGTGATGAGGCAGAAAACTTTCCTCACTGGGCAGAGACAGTTTCTAGACCCACAGATTATGACATGCACTGGACTCTTGTCTTAACACACATCGTTGAGAAATTCATGTTAAGTTGCACACTTCACAACGTTAGAATGTAGCTGCAGGCTTACATTCTCCATGGGTAACTTTCTGTTTACATCTGTATGTGCTGTTATGTATGTATGTTACATATGTTATGTTGTGTATTTTCTGCAATAAATTTTCTTTTTGGGTTTAATAGCATCATGTCGATGGCAGAAGGGACATTATCATTCGTTGCTTAGTTGAGTATCTTGGAGAGAGTGGAGAGGAGCTGATCAAAGACCATCAGGTATCTGATGATCATAATGACTGTATTAAAATTATTGTCTAACCTTATAATCTGGTCTTCACTTGTGATGATATATTGAAGGTCAAAGATTCTCTACACTCGTGATGTTTTTTAAAAAAGACTCAAGATTAATATTTTTAATCAGGCTTTTAACTAATTTCTTAAATCTTTATGCTCTTACCCTTTATTTTTTAAATCATATTTAATCTTTATCTTATCTGCCTTAAACTTCAACTTGCCTTTTGTCTGATTTTTTTCTGACTATTTAACGATCACTTATTAACTTTATTTTATGAGCAAAAGAGTATTTCATTTGATTATACCTTTATAACCTATTTTAATGATTTAATGGTTCTGGTCTACCAACACGCGTGCCGTCCCATGGACAGCTCCAGGCTGGATGGCCCCCAAAAGTGATTTTCTTTGTCTCAGGGTCAGCCTCTGTGAAGCACATTCTGTAACTTTACGTATGAAAAGTGCCATATGAATATTGTTTGATTTGAGTATACTAAATTGAGTATAGCTCTTTTTTTATTTTTACATTTTTTTCTCTTAACCTTTTCTTTTACTTGGAATCTATTCTAGTTATTTCTAATTGTGGTTTGTTTGTTTTCACAGGACGTCAGCCAAGAAGCATTGAAAGAGGACTGCAGTAATCACATGATGAAGATCATCGTAATCCATCCCAATGTGGCACAGGAAAACCAAGATCCTGTGAACGTGTCGGTCATCATTGAGGGGACAGAAATTCTGGAGGACTGCGGAAGTGTGACAAACGCTTGCCTCCTGCTCATGGGTGTCATCTATGCTGTCAACTTAAGTTACCCACTGAAACTGAAATATACGTTTGAGGTATTTCAGAAGCTGTTTCTTGAGCTTGACATCCTTAAAATGTCACCAAAGGTCCAGTCTCTCCACAAGAAACTTTTAGCGTGAGTGTTCCAGTGTTATTTGTGCTTTTGTCCAGCACAATTAATTTGTTTGCATTTTGTCTGTTTTCTGACAGTAATTTCAAGTGTTGCTCAGTTTTATACAAGTTCTTTCTGTCCTGAACGTCCTGAGAATGTCTGCAAAGGTAGTGATTGCAGCTGTTAATGGACAGAGTTGATGTATGTGTTCTGAAAGTTGATTAGAAGAAAGGGGACAGTGCACACTGAGTTTTTGAATAGCATGGTTTTTTTTGTATATGTGTATATGCTCTGTTTTGAAATTTGCGAGCAAGTTGCGAGCAAGTTCTATGGCCATGTTTTTTGTGGTTATAATGTTATGTAGATATTTTAAATATATCTATGCCATTTCAACTGTGAAATAAAAGTGTCCCTTAAGCTGCAAATATTTGTTTTGGAAAATATTGATTTATTATTTAATAGAATAATAAGAATATTTATTCAATTCGATTAATATTAACTAGTACATTCATAATAAATATTACTTAATAATTACATAGAATATAACAAAGAAAAGATGAGTAAGAAACACAAAGAAATATCAGCAATGTTCACTTGGGTTTTGTAATTGGATGCAATGGTATTCTGAGTAAAAGTTACAATCTATAGATGAGTATTGCCAGTGCAATTTACTTGTGTATTTCACATTAGAAATAGATGGTTCTAGTAAGTAAATATTACTTAGAAATAGCCCAAGTAAAGATTACAAGCACTTTCTGTGTGGAAAAAGTTGCCTAGCTTTTTTTAAGTAAATGTCACTCCAATTTTTTTTCAGTGTGTGGACTCGAGTCACATGACTTGGACTCGAGTCATTAATTTTATGACTTTAGACATGACTTGAAAAAATGTTCTAAGACTGTGACTTGAATTGGACTTGAACTGGTTTACTTGAAAAGACTTGATATTTCACCCCAAATCTAAAATTTAACACACATATTATATAGAATATATATAGAAAGTGTGCACAATTAATTCACTTCATTTATTCAATTCATTCCAACCACACTCCGTACGTATGTGTGCGTGAGCTGTAGCACAGCCAATCAAATTAACCAGATTTTTTTTAAGAAGAAAAAAAAAACGCCCAAAAATTCTGCAAGGAGTTTTTTTTTTCAGGTACATAAACTATGAAGTAGTCAACAAAAAAACGAAATGCAACATGCAAAACATGCAAGCAGAGAATCACAGACAGAGATGGAACAACTTCAACTTTGTCCGACATTTAAAGTTGCATAAAGAACGATAGGTGGTGCTTCTCTTTTGCTGCGATGAGATAGCTGACTTCATCTAACTTTGTGATGTCAACTAACTTTAATGTGTGTGATATTTTTGTCATGCTATTTTAAAGCCGGTCCTACAAGCGCATCCAAGAATAACATGCAGCTTATCTCAGAATTGTCGGTGAAAATTATTCTTGGAGCTTGAGTTTAATTGAGCTGCATTTTATAGAGGTGCAATTTCACAATTTGTGTATATTTTCTAAGTTCACTATTTCGTCATGTGTTGAGAAAAACAGAGATTTAAAAATCACATGGTCTAATATTTACATTTAGCATAACTGCAACATGCTTTTTTCGATTTTTTTTTAAGACTCGAAAGGACTCGAAATTCAAAGTTTCAGACTTGAGACTTTACTGTGACTTTTACACCAGTGACTTGAGACTTGACTCTGACTTGCCTGACATTACTTGAGACTTGCAAAACAATGACTTGGTCCCACCTCTGTGTAACACATGCAACAGACATGAATGGTGCAGCACTGTGCGTGACGTATCTCATGTGAAAGGACCTTTAGCTGAGTTTAGCTAATGTCAGTTACTGTGAAACCATGACTTGCAAATGTGTTAATAATTTTTATCGATACACAAAGAAAATTCAATGCCATCCAGCCACTGAACTAGGGCTATCAACACCTATGCTGTGCAGGTGATCAGGGACCCTGCTGGGAAAATAAACTGGCCAAAAGAGAAGATAGAAGCCACTGACATCAAGACCAGGAAGCTCCTGACCATGCATGGAGGGTTACACCCCAAATCCACTAAGTGAAAGGAGGAGGCTGGGGACATCCTGCTCTGGCTTGTTGTTCTCACTACCACATCAGTGCCATGCACTAACCCTCAGAACCCTGTCAAGTAGTCATGTTCATGCCTCCAGAGTTTATGGACTCCCCTCTTGTCACCTGTGTTTCAAAGCCATAGATCATAGCTCATGTTCTTCTGTATAGCCTGCTCCTGGTTACACTGCTTTAGATTCTCCATGCCCGTGTATATTGTTGCCTGTACTGTATATAGCTACCTGCACCTTTCACTATTGAACAGTTGTTTTAATCACGTCTTTGTAAATAAAAAACGATCCACATTACTCTCCAGCCTCCGTGTGTTGAGTCTGCATTTTGAGTCCACTTTGCTGTATGTGAGGAAATGTTCTAAATAATTTATAAAACCCTTCAAATTAAACCATAAACATGTATTTTGTTAAATCTAACTCATAATTGGAAAATCAGCTGAAAATCAATAACAATTTCAAGAAATGACTAATTTGCTATTACTGCTGGGACTGCTCATTATGGAGTCTTAAACACTACTACTACCTTGATAAGCCTACTTTCTCCTCACAGTGAGAAGACAATACTTCCCTATGTGCAGCAGCCTGAAATGGATGATCTCTGATTACGTTACAAATAGCATTCCCCATTCAAGTCAACAGAAAGGTTTTCAATGACAGCTCACATGACAAAAGGTCAGCAGCAGGTTCAGCACTGCTAATTAAGTCCAGCTGGTGAATGTCAGATCCACAAAGGCCAACTCTAATCCCCAGTCCTGACTAAATAGTGTGTGTGTGTGTGTGTGTGTGTGTGTGTGTGGAGGTGTAGAGGTGTGTCTTTCAGGACTGACTCTTCATCCAGGCAGTTTAATGTGTGTATTCAGAGTTATACTCTATAAAGAAAGAGACTGTTAACCACAGATGAGAAATGCAAAGGGTCAAACAAACATTAAGTGTTTGCACAATGTTTTGGAGACAAAGTTGATCAAACTTCCAATTCAGCACGTACAGTTAGTCTGTCTTGACTTCCACAATAAAACTGTGGAGAGGAATAGCTCAGCGAGTGGCCGTGATCACTGAGATACACTTTGTATAAAGTTCAAGGTCATTGTTCCTCTAAAGATTCATCATTTCAGAAACATCAAGGAAAAAGTTATAGTTACTCTCCACACAGTTATTCTTAGTCAGTTCTTTTCTTCTTCCACCATCTGACATCTGTTAAGGCTTCTTTTCCCAACAGTTGTGTGATTCATAACACTCAAAAAACACATTCAAAAGCTGCACGTGTTCTCAGGAGCTGCTCACACCTGCTGCCATTCAGTGCAGCACATAAACCTCTTTTCCATCAGTACTTACTCAGATTGACTCTCCATGACTCATCTTGGATCAACTGGTTTCCACTACAATCCGGTACTATTATTGTCGTCATAGCAGCACGTCCGAACATGCCACAGCCTTATTAATATGCAACACAAACGCTACAAAAAAAGGTGGAAGTTGAAGCAAGAATATACCTGCTTCTCGGTCAGTGGCTGTTCGTCAGACTCGGGGAACACAGCATTGTTTTTTTCAAAAATGTTGTTTATAATTTTCATGAACGAGACTGTGGCGTGGGTGTGGTCTCTGGCCAGCTGCAGAGGAGGGGTGACACAGTGAGCTCCCGGGGCGGCGCAGGGGCGGGGTCAACAGGTGTGCTGGGTTCTGACATTGATTGTGTGTCTTTTTATGTTGGCAGTGACAGTCTGAGGGGGAGCGGACGTGACAGCACAAAGAGAGCGGGAGTGGCTGTGAATGAAAGACAAACTCCAAATAAGAGTTTTGCTGTCAAAATAATCGCTCCAGCGTATGTTTATTGGGTCAAACGCTACAGAGACACTCTCATGACTCATCGAGTGAGCTACTGACCAGCCAATCTGTGGCGACATCCCAATTTAGTACCTGCGCTTGGAAGCCCGGGCAAGCAGGTGCTAAAAAGGTACCTGGTACTCAGTACTATGTAGGAACTAATGGAAAACAACAAGAGAGGACCAAGTTTTACATTGTCGTGGACTGACAGGGAACCAAGATCAACAACTTCAAACTCAAGTGAAAGTTGCAGCTGCCCAGGAGAAGATAGTTAAGGTCAGACAAAGCAAAGCAAAGCTATTTGACGAGCATAGTATGGTGGTATCATGCTGTAGTGCTGTTTTTGGTCAGTTGGTACATCCTATTGAACCCTATTGAAAATGTTTGGATAATACTTAAAAGCTGGGTCCATAGCAGGAAACCAACAATTTAAATGAACTCTCCCAATGCTGTAAGAAGAGTGGTCACACATCCTGCCAGAATTATGCATGAAGATTGTTCATGGCTACCAAAAGAATCTAGTTTAGGTGCAGCTTGCTAAAGGAAATTTAAACAAGTATTAGGAAAGGTGCATATGTGTATGTACACTACATTACTTACTATATTACTATATTACCATGTGTATAAAATCAAGCACATAGGCTTTCACAAACTAACTGCTTCTATGAACACTGCCTGTTAGCGCCATTTATAGTTATTACATGTTTTATTTTGAAAAGCCTGAAAAGGATATGGTGCTTTTGTTGTGAAAGGTTTGTGAGAAATAAAACAAGCGAATGGCGGAGCGACACGATGGTTTTACCGTCGTTGTTGCACAAACCGACGCGTAAAACAGCCTCTTGTCCATCCAGACTCTTATTTTAGATATAAGAGAAATGCTCCAAGAAGAAACAAAGATAGCCATTACACTGCCCATGTGGAAAAGAAATAGAAAAAACTTATAAAAGACTTGCATCAGATGTGGCCTACTTCATATAGTGATATAAGGCTTATATGATTCACTCATGAAAGTAGCCACTTTCTCATTACTTTCATATATTGTTTTAGGAAGTATCCAAAACATACAAGTTTCATTTATATAATTTTTCAAGGGATCTTATATGTGTTTTCACTCTTGTGTGCTTTTCACACAAGACAGATACAAACTTTATAAGATTTATATATATCTTTTCCATATGGGTGGAGAAAAAATGAGCCACTCTGTCAAGAAGGGTGGTCAAAAATCCAGCTGGAATTATGCTATGTTGTTGATACCAAAGAATCGGAACAGGTGCAACTCAGAGGCATAATTTCCAGGGGGGATGGGGGGTTATGACCCAATAATCAGACCCAACCAATACAACCCCCCCAATAAAATTATGAATTATCCATCCATCCATTTGCTTCCGCTTATCCTTTTCAGGGTCGCGGGGGGCGCTGGAGCCTATCCCAGCTGTCATAGGGCGAGAGGCGGGGTACACCCTGGACAGGTCGCCAGTCTGTCGCAGGGCCAACACACAGGGACAGACAACCATTCACACTCACATTCACACCTATGGGCAATTTGGATTATCCAATTAACCTATCCCCACAAGATGCATGTCTTTGGACGGTGGGAGGAAGCCGGAGTACCCGGAGGGAACCCACGGGGAGAACATGCAAACTCCACACAGAAAGACCTGATGGTGGAACTGAACTCAGGACCTTCTTGCTGTGAGGCAACAGTGCTAACCACTGTTCTGCCCAAAAAAAACAAATTACGAATTATCTCGCATAAATAGGCTTTTGATTTTCTTTACTCATTTCAGGTATTACAAGGAAAATAGTTGCATGTTTAATCATCTGGGAATTTACCCAGATTTATTTATTTATGTAGACAGAGAACTTGAAGTTGATTCTGTTCATCTGGACATAGCGTTTTCCGTGGGAGAAACGTTTCATCACTCATCCAAGTGACTTCCTCAGTCTCAGCTGACTGCAGGTTTCCCCAATCTTATAAACAGAACAATGGCCCGTGAGGTCAGATTCATGATCAATAATATGCAAATTTATCAAAGTCCATGAGTACAATTCACAGAGAGTTGGGGAATAGCTGCAATCACAGATGCTGAAACACATACTCTTAGACTCATGTAAATGGCCTCCTTGACTCCGCCCTCAAACCAGCGTTCCTCCCTGTCCAGGATGTTACATCCTCATCATTGAAAGAGTGTCCACTGGCCTGTAGGTGTGAATATACTGCAGAGTCCTGGCCTGACGAGGTAGCTCTTCTGTGTTGTGCCATCCTCTTAGCCAGAGGTTGTTTGGTTTCCCCGATGTATAAATCCTGGGAATCCTGCTAGAACAGTTTTTGGCACAGTGTGTTTTGGGATTTGAAAGCAGTGCCTGGGATGACACCCAGCTCTATCTGTCCATGAAGCCAGATAACACACACCAACTAGTTAAACTGCAGGAATGTCTTAAAGACATAAAGACTTGGATGGCCACTAACTTTCTGCTTCTTAATTCAGATCAAACTGAGGTCATTGTACTCGGCGCTGAAAAGCTTAGAAATATGGTATCTAACCAGATTCTTACTCTGGATGGCATTACCTTGGCCTCCAGTAACACTGTGAGGAACCTTGGAGTCATTTTTGACCAGGACATGTCCTTCAACGCACATATTAAACAAATATGTGAGACTGCGTTCTTCCATTTGTGCAACATCTCTAAAGTTAGAAATATCCTGTCTCAGAGTGATGCTGAAAAACTAGTTCATGCATTTATTACTTCCAGGCTGGACTACTGCAATTCATTATTATCAGGATGTCCAAAAAACTCTTTCGGGTTGTTTTTTTTTCCGGGTCTTTCGTTGATTTTTCCCGTGCATACATGTGACCTCTGTATAACATGCATGTCTACGCCGGTTTGTAATAAGACTTCGGTGTCCACTGTCTGAACTTTAATCAGCACTGAAGCATTGACACTATTTACTTTCTTGGTGTTTAAATCCAGACATGCATATTTGTAAATGCCTCGGCCGTCTCCCCCTTCCTCGCTGTCTTCAGGTCGCTGTGGGAGGACCATGTGCGTTGGTCCAGTGTTTGATTATCAGATCTCTCTGGGGATGCATGTGTGTTTGTGTGTGTGCCAGTATGACCACATGTAGCTTATAATGAGCCCCAGTGGGGGCTCTCCAGAGGGCCTGTCTATTGATCATTAGCCTGCTGTCCACACTCTAATTTCCAACAAGCAAGCGACGGTTGTAACAAGAGGTCAGATTGCCTGTTACTGGGTGTGTGTGAATTCATGTCTGCATGTGTGATGTTAGATTTCACTTGCTGCTCTGTTCAGAGTATGCCGTCTGATGTGGAAAGTCTAGGTTTGATATCTGTGATGCGTGTGGTGAAGCAGCAGGCTGCCTCTACTTATTAGGATGTTTAAACTCAGGAAGTCAGAGGTTAGCAAAGTACGAGGACAGCACGCTGCTGTAGAGGACTAACACTGATGTTTAAAATAGTCACTGTCATCTACCGCATGTACAATGGTGCATGACCGTCTGACTGAAGCTATTTGAAACAACAACAGCTGCTTTTGCTCCTATATTACTGCTGCATGTGACATATTCTAATCATTTACTCACATTTTGTTTATTTTGTAAATACCCTACAATATTAAACCAACCAGATGCCAAAAGCATGTGCAACTTGCTAATAGACAACCAAATATCAGTGTAGGACTATGTATATGTACTGTTTTACTTCCATGGCCAAAGGTGTAATCGAGTACCTGTTTGCTTTTACAAGTTTTGACAGAATAGGTTGCTCTCAGTAACAATGTTCCCTCTAAGCTGCGCACGTCTCTGCGCACAGAAAATATGTGTTGCGCACAAAAAGAAAATCTAACCGGAATTGAAATTAAAATAAGTACTTTAACAATTCTGTTTTGCAGTGTTAGTCAGTGACTGACTGCTCCCGTATGGGATCAGAACGATGCCACCTTATCCTATAGTCCAGCCAATGATGTGATTCACATTCGTATATACGCAGCTAATCAACGTGGTTGTCAGGCTATGACAGCGTCCTTATGTGCGACACCGGTGTTTTAGCAAAGTGGTTGATGTGGAGTGAAGCCACGTTAATGACAACGTGTACAACCATTGGAGATGTGAGCAGGACAGACGGAACAACTGACGGGAAAAATGTGGACTTTATACCAGTTTTTAAATTGTGTTGATCGGCCACGTCAAACCAGAGTTATGATAAAATATCTGCAATGTTTGTTTTTCTTCCTGAATACTGTTGTTGTTTATATTTACTGCAGGAAGAAACGGTAAAAACAGCGTTTTATAAAGAAAAAGGCTTGAAAGCCTGAGAGCAAAAAAAAAAACCAAAACACCCAGCCTTTCCTATTGGTTGAAAAAATGGCAATGTGGCATCTAGTTGTTAAGAAACGGGGGAAGTTTTAGGAGTGACGGCGTGTTTTGAGATGTGAGAGATTTGTGATGTTTAGCACAAATCTTGTGTAGTTAGTGTGTAGTTAGTGTGTAGTTAGTGTGTAGTTAGTGTGTAGTTAGTGTGTAGTGTAGTTTTTGTGTCAGAACAATGAGGCGACTGCTGAATGTTACAGGTGTTACAGCAGTGATACATCTGCTGCTGTCAGGCCTGCAGGTATCAGGCTGTTGTTCTCCTTCATCTCATAGTGACAGAAATGATTTTTTGGAGCGGCACAAATAATTTGTGTGACATCAGATTTGATGCAGAACAGCTGATTGTTCTGTAAATAGTTTGAAATGTTTGTTTAAAAAACACCTTGGCTGCATTTAAAAAAAAAAAATAGCTGCAAAAAACTTTGCAGCTACCAGACCACATACTCATACTCATAATACAAGTCAGAGCTTTATATATATATATATATATATATATATATATATATATATATATATATATATATATGTCCCAAGATCTTTATACTAGAAATGTATTAGGGCAATTTTTGGATGTAGTTTGTGTAAAGAATATGGGATGTAGCTGTTAAATCTATATTCTGTTGAACTCAATAAACCATGAGCTTAAAATGTAAAAGCCAACAACAACTTGAGAGACCTACAGCTAATGATAGACATACTATATTATTGGGTGAATTCATATAATCCCCAAAGTGTTAAAATAATAATCTGTTGTCTGTTCTATTTATTCATAGTTAATTATCATATGAAGAAAAAAGATTTTAAAAGCACCTCCTCCCAAAACTAGGCTATTTCCCCTGAAGTTTAGAGCACCGTTTCACATCAAGGCGCCTGATTTCAAACGGGCCAATCAGCGCACTGCATCAGGCTCCATCGCAGACAACGTCGGTACAGCTCCACACATTGAGTTAGCTATTGGTAGAGAGATTTGAGATACGACGGCAGAGGCTCCCTGAGGAGTTGGTACAGAACTTGGAAAGACAGAAAAGACCAAACGCAAGACAAAGACGGGAAATTGTAAGGATTGTGGTCTCTGAGATGATGAAGATTTGTAAGAATCCAACCAAACACAAAACTACAGAGATAGCAAAAAGGATGGTGGCCAAGTTTTCCAAGTCTCTTCAAGATGTGATTGATGGTGATGTTATTGGACCTGGATATCATTCCCTGGTAAAGCAACTTCAGGCAAGAGTTGAAAATGTCAAGCGTCCTGACACACCAAAGGTAAAAAAACGCAAAGCAATATCAGATGATGACAACGACACAGACAAAATACCAGCTGAACAAAAAGGGTTCAAGACACATATGGCTGTATTAGCTGGGACCCAACGCATTTGCCACTCTCTGAGACTGTGGAGAGTCAGCTTAAAAAAGAAATGAAGAAGCTGTTTAAAAAGAATAACTACAGTACAGATGTTGTGAAAGAACTAGTCAAGTGCACCTATTACACCCAGCATAAAGACATCAACAAAGGGGCAAGCATCCAGAAACTATGCCTGGTGTGAATCTGATGGAGACCTTCCTTGCCAATGTAGACAAAAAGGGTGCACGTCTGTTAAAGTTCCTCAAATATGTTGATGCACAAAAGCACAAGCAAGTCCTGAATGCTGTTCTCAAACTTCAGACTGAAAGAGGGCAGTCCAGTGGTTGCTTGCAAGAAGTCATTGAGATGATGCTTCTTTTACTGGCTCATTTTGACGAGAAGGAAGAGCTTCTGTTCCACTGTGTTGAGATGACAAGCCTTGCAGAAGATGTTCAGATGGAGAAAGTGCCACCAACACCCTTCATCATTGTTTTGGTAAGCTGGAAGAGCAAAATTCAACAGGTTTTTTGTTTTTTGTTGTTGTAACTGCCACGTTAGTTTCATGTTCTGTTGCTTCCACACTAATACACTGGATAACACAACTATATAAGTTCAGCTAGTAACATAACTCATCAAATGATGCATGTAACAAGTATCTCTGTATTTGTATAAATGACTGACATTAAAGCTCTTGTTATTAAAGTTTTTAATTTGTTGTTGTTGTTTTAATTCTCAGGTTCCTCAACGACCGCATCACAGCCTTCACCTCTGCTATCTGCCTAATGTTTGGCAGTTACTACTGCTTTAACATACACTACCCTGTAGAACTACGATCAACACTGGAGTTCCTTCAATGGTAAAATTTCTTTTATTATGGATTTATTTTTGTGCTTTTCAAACTTGGCCACTTGATATCCCACCTCAGGTTGTTAATTTCCTCAATCTCTCTTGCCCTTTTTTTCATAAAGGTGTTTCTTTTCCATAAAGAGAGAGGCACTAAGGTTGAATCCAAGAAGAAAAAAGTGTTCTCAGTCAATCCCAGAGTCCTCACTCTCAACTCAGACATTGCTGACCATGAGTGGATCTAGTCCTACCCCTCTTGTTTGAGACGAAGTGATGAAGGTATACTATGTTACATTCAATTCAATTTAATTCAATTTTATTTATATAGCGCCAAATCACAACAAAAGTCGCCTCAAGGCGCTTCATAGATACAGAGAAAAACCCAACAATCATATGACCCCCTATGAGCAGCACTTTGGCGACAGTGGGAAGGAAAAACTCCCTTTTAACAGGAAGAAACCTCCAGCAGAACCAGGCTCAGGGAGGGGCGGGGCCATCTGCTGTGATTGGTTGGGGTGAGAGAAGGAAGACAGGATAAAGACATGCTGTGGAAGAGAGACAGAGGTTAATAACAGATATGATTCAACGCAGAGAGGTCTGTTAACACATAGTGAGTGAGAAAGGTGACTGGAAAGGAAAAACTCAATGCATCATGGGAATCCCCGGCAGCCTACGTCTATTGCAGCATAACTAAGGGAGGATTCAGGGTCACCTGGTCCAGCCCTAACTATATGCTTTAGCAAAAAGGAAAGTTTGAAGCCTAATCTTGAAAGTAGAGATAGTGTCTCAAAACAAGTGTAAAGTTTTTGTTTGTTACCTGATGCAGTTTGAAGATGTACATTTTCAGCTTTACTGCTCAGTTCTGTGTGCAAAATATGTGGGTGTAAACTTGTTCCTGTAATTTCTTCAATTCAGATTTTCTTTCAATTATAGAAAAAATGTTTCATTCTCTATATTTGTATTTGCATAATTTGAAAAGTCAAGATTCTATGTGTGCTGACATTTATGTAGTGAGAACAGCACCAAAAACACTTAAAGGTGTCTGAATCATCTGCTAAAGGTAATGTGAAATATAATGTGTGTTCAACTTACAGCATTGGTTTTGCACAGTTTGAACAGAACTTGTAAGAATTCTGTGATTCCTTACCAGTGTTGGTCAAGTTGAAAAAAGTAATCAGTAACTAATTACTGATTACTTCCCCCAAAAAGTAATCCTGTTACTTTACTGATTACTTATTTTCAAAAGTAATTAATTACTTAGTTACTTAGTTACTTTTTAAAAACATGATTTACAACCTGAATAGGTGATAAAGCGATAGATCTTTCAGCCCAATTCTACTTTTTCTACATAATCATCATACAAAATGTAATCAAATGGAAAAGTCTCTTTTTAAAACTTGTTTTATTAGTTTTAATCTTTTAACTTTATGCATCAAGCAAAAATTTAATTATCTGCAACATTCTCTGACTGGAAGAAATTAGTTTAATATTTAAACCTATTTTCTGCACATTCCAGCACATAAAATAAAATATTTTTTGTGTTTACACTCAGTCTTTCAAATAGATGCAAGTAAAACACAGCAGAAAATAAATAAAGTCAAAGACTAGCGGTCCTGTTGCTCTATTTTCACCTGTAAAGCAGGAGTGGGGTAGGCGGAGGTTTACCCTGGTGCAGGTGTGCAGCGGTCAGTGGAAGAATCTGCGAGTTTCTCTGTGAGTTTCCCATTACGTCGTAGCTACTCGGTGCTTGTTTGGAAGTTTAGGGGTTTTTTCGCTGTAAAAAGAAGTTTTCTTCCCACGCACAACGGACACTAATGTTTTTGTCACTTTTTATGGAATCAAACTCAAAGTAAGGTCAGTACTTCCACGCTTTAAACGCTGCACGCTCATACTCTCTCTGCACTCGATATATGATCCATTGTTGATCTGCACACAGCTGTTGTCACGAACGTCGCACTCGCTTACGTCACTGTCATGAGACATTCTCGCAAAAAATCACGTTTTTAGTAACGCAGTAACGCAGCGTTCCTACGGGAAAGTAACGGTAATCTAATTACCGTTTTTGCAATAGTAATCCCTTACTTTACTCGTTACTTGAAAAAAGTAATTGGATTACAGTAACTGCCCATCTCTGTTCCTTACTGTTACTGCCATGGAGATAACTAGTAACTATTTGTGATTTGTTGAGTAAAAATGTAAACGTTTGATGTTCAAAACATCAAAGATGTTAAATAAAATACTTTTTTTAAAAGTTTTTTTTTAAAATGTAAAATACATTTTTGTGTTACATTTAGTAATTTGAATAAAATCATGGTTTTTGTATTAAGCTTACAGAGTAGAACGCTTAAAAGCACTCATGATAGTTTGTCATGTTATATTAAATTATGAAGTAAAATGGTGTTAATAAATAGCAAAATTCTTTATTCAAACAGTAAATTATTTCATAAAACATTAACTCTCAAAGCAACAGAACTAGCACCCTTTTAGTCACACTAGTTAAAAGTGTTTCACTATAATATTTACAGGGAGGTTTTCTAATCTTTTTTTATAACCATTAAAAAGGGAAACTGCAATGCATTTTAAAGTAAATTCTGGCAATTTTTACAGAATAAAATTGTATTTTATTATTTTTTGATAGTTAATTTTACAGGGAAAAAATGTTGTGTTTTGTGGCGCAAACTTTATTTTATATGTTATTTTCATGTTAATTTTAGGGAAAAACATTTTCTTCTACGGTAAAATATTGACCCTAGCACTATTTTTTACCGTAAAATCAACAATAACAATACCTTCTTACCGTTAAAGAAGAAAATGTTTCACCCGTAATTTTACGGTAGATTTCTGGCAACCAGAGCTGCCAGCGTTTTACCATAAAATCTACATTTTTTTTTTACAGTGATAACTGCTTTTCAGAGGTTGAAGCACTAACTTTGCAATGAGCCCCTTCTGAGGAGCCCTGCCTTTAACCAGGCTTTCATAGTCCAAATGGACATCTCGAAGTTTGCATTGGAGTGGTTTTGCTGCAGGGAGAGCCAGGTAACCTCCAGCCTGTGGCCACATCAGTAGGAAGCTTCTCAAGCACGAGTTAAAGTATTCAGTGATTGAAAAGGAGTGTCTGGCTATGAAGTGGGCACTGGATTCACTGAAACACTGTTCTGGCTGCAGAACATGAAGGACACAAACTCAGTCACTAGTAGGGCTGGGCGATATGGCCTACAATTCATATCGCGATATAATTTGAAGCACGTGCGGTAACGATATATATCACGATATATTATTTTCTTCTGTATAACGTATTTTCCACACTATAAGGCACACTTAAAATCCTTTAATTTTCTCAAAAATCGAGAGTGTACGTTATGTATGAATTCTGGTTGTGCTTACTGACCTCGAACCGATTTTGGCAGAAATCTGTTAAAAATGTTTTAGTACAACTTTGGTAAGCTGCACTGCTTGATGGATTGTTGGTCATTACGGCTGCCGTAGTGAGGAGCTTCACGGAGTAATCTGGGTCCTAAACTCCGTCTGCTTCAGGTCCCAAAGTCAAACTAACACTGAGAGTTAAAAACTGTCTAAATTCTTTCATCTTTAATTAAATCATCAGCGTTGCTGCTTTACCAGGTGTAACAATTAAGTTTAACATCCATGAAAACAGAAGTTATTAAATTTAACGGAGTTAGAAGTTAACAGGAAGTTAGCTCGCTAGTTTCCACCTAAACATGTCATACCATGTTCTGACTGAGAGCTTTCTGAAACAAATTCAAACGTACAGCTCTGCTACCACTTCCAACATAAATGAAGACAGAAACTAAACAGCAGTGACGTTGGCAGGGTTACTGAAGTTGGACTAGCTGGTATATAATGTTGTGCTACGTGATTGCTAGCGACACAGCTATGTTAGCATAACATTAGCACAGTGAAGCTGGAGGATGAACGCCAACTTTTTTTCCACTGATAAAAGTTAACGTGAGGGATTCTGGTGGTCAGGGACAAATGCAATCGCATAGCAGGATGCTGTACACGGGGCAAACTTTTGTCAGGAGAACAACTGAGATCATTCATCCACAATACGAGGTTAGTTATTAATATACTGCAACAACATGGGAACAGAACAGCTGCAGAGAATTCAACATTAATGAATCAATGTTACGGAAGTGGAGGAAGCGCAGTTTTTGGCTTTCCCCATATTTCAAAAGTGCTTCATCTCTTTGCTGATAATGGTTGTAGCCGCTGCGATGCTTTCGACCAAAACAGGCGCAGCTTGATGACATCATCAACATGCGCTATTGCGATAAAGCGGTATAGTCAAAATCTCTATCGTTGGCCAAATTTATATTGTTTATATCGTATATCGTTTCTATCGCCCACCCCTAGTCACTATCTGGTTCCTTGCACTGTAGCCCTTCAACTTCGAAGTACTATACAGGAAAGGATATGTGAACTGCACAGCTCATTTTCTTTCACGGGTCACTGAGCCCGTGACCTTTAAGCCAGTGTTTCTCAACCTTTTCCCAAAAAGTTGATTCTGTTCATCTGGACATTTTCAGTGGGAGAAATGTTTCGTATTTCATCCAGGTGACTTCTTCAGTCTCAGCTGACTGCAGGTTCCCAACCTTATAAACAGGACATTTGCATAATGACTGAAACCAGCACCACTGAATGAACAATGGGCTGGGAGGTCAGTACCTTGATCATTAATATACTGAACAAGTTTGGTTAGTTTTAGAAAGGTTTATGATTTTGTAACAATAGACATTTTCACAGTGTTAACTTAAAGCTCCTCTTCCTGAGTTAGAAGAGTAATTTGGGGTGAAAAAAATTAATTACAAACACATTTGTAATATTTCACAAACAAATGTAATCCTGGAGCAAATATACTAGAGAATCACCTTTATTTGTAAAAAAACCCCGAAATGAATAGGAAACAGAGCCATTCATTATCACAACTGACCAGTGAACTCAGCTCATAAAAGCCTGAAAAATTCAGTTTCAGAATTTGTTTCAATCAAGGAAACATTAAACAGAATATTATGTGCCTCAGCACAGACCTACAAAGGCATTTACAAAAATTTTGCCAAACTGTTGGACAGATGTTCATCTACACACATAAACACATAGGCACCTGATTTCCATGACAATCAACATGGCAGTGTTTGAAGCAGGGGGGCATTTTCACAGCAGGAGGCTAATTCCTGCATGCTCGGCCAGGTGGCCACATCCTCCCCCTCTCCCCCCTACGCTCTGTCTGTGAGCGAATCAGAGTTTTTTTCTTCTTGTCTTAATTTTTAATGCTCTCATGTGTGGCCATGTAAAGGAATTCATGTTTGCAATTTGACATATTTCACTATGAAACCCTATGTTTTGATAGGATATCATTATTCGAGGCCTTTGATCACAGTATTGTTTGATTTATATACATCAAAACAATGGGATACACAAGCACAGGTTAATATAACACATGATTTATCTTGTTGCTATATAAATAACATTTATTAGCTGACATAATAGCCTTCTCAAGCTTCTGTTTCTTTGCTTCCTAAGCATAGATTTGAACAAGCTACATTAAAAAATGTCCTCGTCTCGATAAACAGAGTAACCACAATGACATGCTACGAGAAAAGGTCCAAGTTTGCAATTATAAATATCAGTGGGGTGTTGCACTCAATTTTAATTCTCCTGAAAACGAATTTGGAGGTTCTGTTTTTATTTTTCTCACTATTAGTCGAAAATGAAAACACAGACACTGTCAGCTGAAGTAGATCATGTTGGCTTGTATGTAGTGTACTGCTGTTTAATGACACTGAGTGCAGAGCCAGTCCAGAAAGTCATTAGTTAGTGTGTGTGTGTCTGTGTGTTCGTGTGTGTCTGTGTGGGCTGTAGTGGTCTATAGTTTTGCAGGATTGAAGTGATTAAAAAAACTACAACCTGGAGTGATTAATTTACCAGAGTTAGCAACATCCCCCAAAAACCCGAAGAGGAGAGTCCTGGCCCCTAGCCCTGCCAGTGTAGCAGAAATGATGAGGATGATGATGCAGCAGCAGCCGTTCTTCTCTGCGTGAGTAGCTTCATGTTGTTCGTGTGTAATTTACGTTGAGTAGGCTAACCACGTTATTACATTAATGCATGTAAGGTGAACTAGCAAACATCATCATAGCTACATGCGGCTGTCTTCTTGTTTGATGGCAGATACTCCCTTCACCCTGAACAAAAAGGCTAAAATGACCAAAGAAAAAGTGGAAAACAGTTAAACATGAGAGGTTTTTGGACAAAGTTTGTGTTTTTTCCATTGTTTAAGCTGCTTCCAGCCAAGAGTGATACCATATATGCCCCATAGCTGCAGAAAAGGCTAACATTGTTATCTTTTTACAAACAAACAGCTGAACATGAGAGGTTTTTGGACAAAGTTTGTGTTCTCCATTCTTTAAGCACCGGTTTGAGCACCGTTAAAGCACCGGCACCGTTTCAAAAGTACCGGTTTGGTACTGGTATCGGATAAAACCTAAACGATACCCATCCCTAAGTATGAGTATTATTATTCTGAAGCATCAAGATGAGCAATTTCATCATCGCCGTCTTAGTTGCAAAATCCATATGTGATGAGAGAGGGAAGGTTCTGGCTTTTGAACCACACGCTCATCAGCTAATGACTTATTACCTTTTTTTCTTTTTTCTTTTTTTTGCCTGTCCCGTTTGGTTCTTTTGCATCAGAATTATTGTCTAAAGGCGAAGAAAGATGCCCAACGGATTTACTTTACCAAATGGACCATCCCAGCCTTGCCGTATTGGTCTATTTGATTCACCTTTTATTGTTTATTTTATTTTATTTTCACTTGCTACACACGGGACAGACTTGACTGGGGGAAAGAAAGAGTGAAAGAAAAACAGCGGAGAAGAGGAACGGTGATAAAGCATGAAGCAGGTATGGAGGAGATCCAGGCTCCAGACATCCAGAAGTCCTCAGAGGACAAGAGACCAAGGAAGACCAAATGACTTATTACCAAATAAACATACCACAGATAATCATCCTTTCTGGGAAAATGGTATGACTAATATTTATAAAACAGACACAAGTCTCTGCTGCCTGAGCCACAGAGTAGAACAGAGAACAACATTTAGCCAAAATGTGTGAAGCGCTCATCCACACAACCTCAAACGTGGCTGCACTCTCTCAGATCACCAGAAATGCAGTTTCAAAGAAATTGTCATTGTCGTGGCAAGTTGGCATCCCAGCTCCAGCTGCCTGAGCAACTCTAATTTATTTAGTCACTCCACAGTATTCTTCACTGTAATTGGTAGCCACTTCATTCACCTGGAAGCTGAGAAAGGTTTATCTCAGGTCCCACACTTCCTGTCACAGGTGGTAATTTCACGTGTAGTCACTTGAAGTCACTTCCTATGGGTGTCATGTTACTCTAAATCACTTCCAGTATGTATGTAGCAGTCACACTAATGTTTTGAAGTAAACTCAAGCTGTGACTTTCTCATTTTACATGTTAAAACTTGCATGGTGTCAGTATTTTTGCAGTCTTGTATATAAACGGTATCCTGTTATCCAACCTTTCGCTCTTCTGAATTCATATTTAGATGTGAAAAACAAACTATTATGTTTTTCATGCTGTCAAAATGTTGAATCAGTATGAAAGGAATAATTAACAACTAGACTGCACTGCAGCCACTTATTTGTACAGTATAATATGATTTATACTGCTCTAAACATTAAGTGAACAATTTAAAAATCTAAGATTTAAACTTTTGGCTTGGTTCTGATTGAGCCCCTGTGTTGATAATTTAGGTTTCTGATGGTCTTTATGTCATTTTGTTCTCAACAAATTACACAGTGTATGTCAGTAAGATTTTCAGTGTAAATACTTCATTCATCAACATCTGATGTTCGATACTTTCCGCTTAAGTGCCAGTTTCACACAATCAGCAACCACATGGCTTGTGGCAGAAGAAACACCGTTTTGCTCTGGAACTTGAAACCACCACTTCTACAGCCTTTCTAGCTGGCTCACTCGTACCTCTCCAAGATGTATTATGGTGAGAAAGGATGTCACATTCTGCAGCGTTTGTTTTATGAGTTAGGGTAAACTCATCTGCCAGTGTGGCAGCCTGCTGTAAAGTGATAGCCCTTTGTTCGCTTAAATAAAGAGCAATACACTCAGGCACCGCGTTCTTGAAATCCTCCACCAACACAAGCTCACGTAACGACCCGAACTGGTTAACCTGGCTTGCAGAACACCACCTATCAAAAAGCTTTGCCTTCTCCCTGGCAAAGTCAAGGTAGGACTGACCCTGTGCCAACTCCAAACCTCGAAAATGCTGCCTGTAGGCCTCAGGTACAAGTTCATAGGCTTGGAGGACGGCGCTTTTAATCTTTTCATAAACTAGGCCGTCCTGCCTAGACAGACCAGAACAAGCTTCCTGAGCCTTACCCGTGAATTTACACAGCAACATCACCCCCCACACGTCTTCTTCTATGCTTTCAAACAATACTGATGTGAGTCAGCTGTGTAAAAGGGAAAGGTGGCACCTCAGGCAGAAGAGGTGGTGGTGCGCCCACACAGGCACCTTCAGGAGGAGGCCCTGCTAGGGCCGTAACAGTTCCCTTTACTTTCTCAGCAATATATATGTTTGCAGTATTTTCAGTTTTTGGTTGAATGTTGTGCGTTTGTGAAACTTCATGCATCTTTGGATGTTCAATAAAAACATCTTCAGATATTCAAATCAACAGCCCCCACTCAGTAAACATGCAGCAACAATGTAACAGAATTCACACTCCATACTGGCAAAATAACTGTTTAATGCAGCTGATCTCATTTGTTGTCGATTATTCCACAAATGATGCATCGAACTACAGTTATTGTGAATAAATAAGTGGCTGGAAAAAAGGACGTATAAATGTTCTGGGCTTTTCTTACACTCCACTGAGTACACAGTCAGTAATTACACTGACAGCTAGCCGTGTGCATGCACCATGAAGAAGAAAGAAATTAATTAGCATTCACTAATATCTAATTTTAGGACCGATAGCAAATATTCACATTTCAGTTTTGTCCAGGTGGAAAGAGTTCCATAGCAGCATCTGATTAAACTCCCATCTTTACTGGAATGTTTCATTTCGTGATTCCAATTCAAGTTATTAGGTTTGGCTATTGTTATCAGGGCAATTTATATGCTGATTGGCAGAGGGAAGTGATCTTTGGAAGTGATTTAAGTGGGCTGAGGCTAGCTGATCTCCACGGCCCACACTCTGTCCCGTGGATCACTAGATGCTCCATTGCCCACTGAGCTCATAGAGGACAGTGAAGTGGAACCCAGGAATCGTCAGAGCAAAATGATAAATCTCCCTCTATTTTCATACAGCTACGCTTTTTAGCCCTTTAGCATTCCATACACCAGACCCCACTTTATTTCCTGTGTGCCTAGGCCAACCGTGGTCAGTATCAGGAAGTGGGCCAAATGCATTTTCAGTTCAGTTCAATACAGACCAGACCTTAAATCAGAATTTCAGAATGGTCAACATGCCATTGTTGCACATTTGAAATGTTCATTGACGTTAGACAGACATTCTCACATTATGTGATCAAACCTATGACACATTTCCATAGCTGTGTACTTATGTCACTGTATGCAATATGAGACCTGCTCTAAAAGCAATGTCGCCCTGAAGAACCAACGTTCCACCTGATTTAAGTTATCACTTGTTTCTGAATTGCTTTCATTGCCCCTGCAAATTCTTAGCTCTCTTCCTTTTCTGCCTATTTTACAGTGAGTACAGACATTTCTTATGATCAGTCGTCATAATGTGAAACAATTGTCTGTAAGAAATGCAACAGATTTTAATTAATTGAAGAATTATATTGCTGAAAATTGTCCCTCTTAATATCATGCACAATCACTCAAAATTGATTTATTTCCAGCTAGATCATCGTTCAAGATCACAAACATAGAAAAGGGAATTCTAAGCATGCCCAAAGGACCTTCCTGACCTTCTCAATCTGACCTGGGGTATAGGACGCAGCGGTTTGGTCTGACAAAAGTAACTGTAAGTGTATTTAAGGGAGCAGGAAGTGAGGCACAGGTTTGTCAACAATGAGGCCGTGATTCAGCTCAGATTTTGGAACTTTTGTTGTTACAATTTCATTTGTTTCTTGTTTCACTTGCTGTCAACCTTTGGTGTCGTTCACCTTTTGGTGGTGTCTAAGTACCTAAAATATTTAGTTCAGTTCAGCCACCGACACTTGCTATGGGAACGATTGTGGTTTAGATTAATAATGTCAGAGTTAACAAGATTAATCTTTCGGATTTAAGGATAAAGCCAAATTTTCCTAAATAAGTTCAATTTAATTCAGTTTTACTTGTAAAGTGCCAAATCTCGACAGCTGACTGGAGGTGCTTTATATTGTAACGCAGCGGTCCCCAACCGCCGGGCCCCGGACCGGTCCGTGGATCGTTTGCTACCACGAGAACTACAGGCTCAGGTCTGACATTTATGGTTTTCAGGGTTTTTATCGTGAACTCGGTTTCCCTGGGTCTTTTCCCGTGTTGTAGTTCTGTGTCTTATTTTGAAAGAAATGTTTACACGTTACCATAGCGACCAGAGGGCATTAAGGGGCAGAGAGGACGATGTTATTGTTGGCGCATTTCAGGAGGCCGCTGCTAATAAAGTTACACAATTACACAGTGAATTAACTTTTATTATTATAATTACAAAATACCACAGTTTTTGTCTTGGGCGTATCGTTTTATTTTGTTGTATTTATCCGCGACACCTTAGAGACCGCCCGTGAAAATATTGTCTGACATTAAAACCGGTTTGTGGTGCAAAAAAGGTTGGTATTGTAGGGTACGGACTCCACAATAATACGGAAAACATGATTGGTGTGATCGACATGTCTTTTTATTTTATCAGGAAGTCCTGAAAACTCCCTGAAAAGCCTTCAGCTAATCCAAAATGCTACAGCAAGAGTACTGACAGGGACTAGAAAGAGAGAGCAGATTTCTCCTGTTTTGGCTTCCTGTTAAATCCAGAATTGAATTCAAAATCCTGCTCCTCACATACAAGGTCTTAAATAATCAGGCCCCATCTTATCTTAATGACCTTGTAGTACCATATCACCCTATTAGAGCACTTCGCTCTCGCTCTGCAGGCCTACTTGTTGTTCCTAGAGTATTTAAAAGTAGAATGGGAGGCAGAGCCTTCAGTTTTCAGGCCCCTCTTCTGTGGAACCAGCTTCCAGTTTGGATTCAGGAGACAGACACTATCTCTGCTTTCAAGATTAGGCTTCAAACTTTCCTTTTTGCTAAAGCATATAGTTAGCGCTGGACCAGGTGACCCTGAATCCTCCCTTAGTTATGCTGCAATAGACGTAGGCTGCCGGGGATTCCCATGATGCATTGAGTTTTTCCTTTCCAGTCACCTTTCTCACTCACTATGTGTTAACAGACCTCTCTGTATTGAATCATATCTGTTATTAACCTCTGTCTCTCTTCCACAGCATGTCTTTATCCTGTCTTCCTTCTCTCACCCCAACCGGTCGCAGCAGATGATTCCTACATTTTGTGAGATTGTTGCTTCTAGTGGCTCAATAAAATTAATACGAAGCAACGAACCTCTATTCGGCTTGTTCGGAGCCTCAGCCACCTTTCAGTGTCTCATGGACCGGGCACCACGGTCGCACGCTGCATATGCTGCCGGGTATGTGAATGACGTACTCATATATAGTGAGACGAGGGTGGAGCATGTGTGGCGCGTGGCTGCGGTCCTGGAGTCTCTGAGGCACGGCCAACCCGAAAAATTGTGCGGTTGGACGGAGGGAGGTACAGTATTTGGGGTACCACTTGGGGAGCGTGCAGGCGTCCTCAAGTGTCGATTGCATCCTGCCTGCGCCCCGCCTCAGTCGGGCGGTGAGGATGTGTGGCGTGGGTGTGACCTCTGGCCAGCTGCAGAGGAGGGGTGGCGCAGCGACTTCCCGGGGCAGCACAGAGGCAGTGTGAATAGGTGTGCTGGGAACAAGTGATTGATGGTCACGTTCACAGTGATGGGCGAGAGGAGCGGACGTGACAGCGGAGCGGGAGTGTCTGAGTCCCCAGTGTGATTAAATAAAAGTGCTGTGTTGTGTATGCATGTCGTATTTGGTGTTGATCATCAATAATGTTCCCAGTTACTCTATAACAGTTAATATATAGTTGTTGTTGTTTTTGATTAGCTTGTTCTTCAGCCATGTTCAAAGTTCTATAAACAGCCTTTTTTATAGATCACCTTACTTACGATCAGTTCAGCCTTGGAGTGTTGTTCTGTTCATGATAGAGGTGCCCAATGACGCACAGCTTAAAAAGTTCATATAAGGAGCCTTCTGAGCAATTGAGGAACAGAAACAGGATATTTCCAGGATCTCCTTGGGAAACTGGTTGTTGACAAGGAAGTATCCTCTCAGCTCCCACGCACAGTTCTTTTTGTTCTTTTGTGAAGATATAGTTATAACTCACGCCGCAGACGTGAAGCTCAATAGTTCATTGGATTTTTTCTTCTCAGAGCCAGGCCTCTTGGAAGTCAAATATACTTGGTTAGGCTCAGCTCTAGCCATTTAATGATTCTGTAATTACCCCTCTGCGTGGGGGAAAGCTTTGCAATGACTGGGGTGCATGGTTCAGAAAACTTTTCTGTTTATCATCATGGACTTTACTGAGGTATGATGTCCAAGAAGATTTTGTTCATCCATCTGAGAAACTGTGCAATCAATTTACTGATTAACAGTCCTCTTGTGAGTTTGCAGCTTAGTCACTGCGAACCAGAAAACCTTGGCCTCTTTGGTCTCATGTCTGTCTACTTTCTCGATGTTCTCTGATCAGCTCATTGTTGTAAAAACTTTATAGAGTCACTTTTTAAACCTAAAGTCCACTTTCGGATGAAAATGGTCTGTTGTAGTACTGCTCTGAAGATTTTATTTGTTTTTGACAGCAAAATTCAAAACATTGGTCACCTCAAGGCACTTTTCTCTGATATGTCTTTACCTTATAGAATCAGAGAAAATTTTACCAATCAATCAATCCCCTAAGATTCTTTTGGTAATGGTGTGAAGGAACCATTACTAATTTGGTAATGGTCTTTTAACAGGAAGGGTAAAATGTGGACTAGAATGAAATATGGTCCAAGAGGAAAATTTCATCACACATGTTTTATGTATTCCAGTGGAAATCACCCAGATGAGATGCTCACAAAATAATAATAAATAAATAAACCAGTGTCTCTATTTTGCTCCTGTACTTCTGTCTATCACAGACTAAACTTCATTATTGTATTTATATTGCTCTTCTCTAATTAGACCATTACATTTATTCAGCTCAATATATTTACTCACCTTCACCTCACAATATTACAGGACAGAGAAGAAAAAACACACTCACACATGCATACTGAGCACAACTAAAACACATGCTTAACAGAGACTTCTGTACACTCACACACACATTTTGACTCACAAAGTGAAAGCACAAACTCACTCACAAAAAGTCATTAGTGGAAGTGGCTCTACTAGTTCACGAAGCAGCTGTGTCTTTGACACGTCCACACAGTGCAGCACACTCAAGACTAATGATGCCTGAAAGCTTCCCTGTTTTTTGATGAGTGTTTTACTGCCTGCTCTCCGTTTTGCATTGAGTCTGGGCAGGTAGTGTCACATGGCTTTTTGACTGAGTTTTTGAATACCGCCTTTGATTTTTGGTAGTCGATGCAGCCCTGAAATAAAAGGTGGCATCCTAATGCAAACCTATAAAAAGCTGCAGGGTCTTCTTATGTTGCATTCCTGTCATACTATATTTATCAGAAAAACAGCTTGAGCCTGTGCCATGCATTACTCCTAATGTGCATAAGCACCGAGAAGTGTGAGAAATGGGGACAGGTCTGGAAGGATCCCGACCACGGCTAGAGGCCAGCCTGCTGGGAGTAGGAACAGACTGCCCAAAGCATCAGCATGAGTGCTGGGGCCAGAGTTCAGAAGGGAAAACAGAAACAGCAAGGATATAAGAGCCACAATGGTGAGGGGTCACTAATGGCCGAGAGATCCCGACCATGGCTAGAGGCTAGCCTGTTGGCTGGAGGAACACTCCACCCAAAGCATCAGCTTGAGTGCTGGGCCCTCCAATAGCAGGCCACATTTTCCATTCGATCAGAAAGAAGAACAGAGACAGAGAAAGAGCTGAGGGATGACAAAGGCCAGGAGAGCGGTAGAGCTGGGTTAAGGCTCGGGGCAGCTGATGGCCGACAGAGAGCAGAGAGGCTGCGAAAAGCTAAGTTGCAAGAGACGGGGGAGAAGACCCTGCATTAAGGCTCCGGCTGCTGTAGGCTGGAAGAGAGCACAGAGACCCTAATGAGGCTAAGAGTTGGCAACAGCACAATGAAGACAGACTTGGATACCACCACTAGCTATATGCCGACTTGTCAGGAGTTTAGACTTGAGTGTCTTAGAAAGAGTAGGCAGAACCACAGGTTAAGAAAACATGATTTGAGCAACCACATGGGATGGTGTTGAATTGAAATGGATGCAAGAAGAAAAGGTCGCTGATAACCTGCAGTAGATTTGGAGACGAGTAAGAGGAAAGCTGTTTATAATTGTAAGGAGTTACCCTACGCCTACACTTTGATTGCATTGAGTTTTTCCTTTCCAGTCACCTTTCTCACTCACTATGTGTTAATAGACCTCTCTGCATTGAATCATATCTGTTATTAATCTCTGTCTCTCTTCCACAGCATGTCTTTATCCTGTCTTCCTTCTCTCACCCCAACCGGTCGCAGCAGATGGCCCCGCCCCTCCCTGAGCCTGGTTCTGCTGGAGGTTTCTTCCTGTTAAAAGGGAGTTTTTCCTTCCCACTGTCGCCAAAGTGCTGCTCATAGGGGGTCATATGATTGTTGGGTTTTTCTCTGTATCTATGAAGACTTTTGTTGTGATTTGGCGCTATATAAATAAAATTGAATTGAATTGAATTGATTTGATTTGATTGGCACTATCAGACTTAGGTTTGAACGATAGGCTTGTAAAGCTGTTGAGGCAGCACCCAACTACCTATTTATAGACAATCTTTGAAAATGAAACAGTAGATAGGCCTTTTACCAATTCTAAATGCAGGCCTTCTTGAAGATGTACCTTTAGTTTGGAACAGAAAATGGAAACAGTTACTGCATAGAGTCCAGGAAGATGCTGCTCAATGGCATGAGATATAGGGTATGGTGCATGTATTACCAATTTGACCTTATATACTTGAATTATTCCTATGGAGGACAGGAAATGATAGAAACTCAGGAGGACTACTCCTGGTAACTATTGCCAATGCTAGTACGCCCATAGGATGGTGCTAAATGTTTAGCGCAATGAAAATAGAAGAATAATGAAAACAAAGGACATACCATTGAAAATATTTAACAGGTATGACAAACCTTCTGAGGCAGAAGCCTAAATGATAGAAAGTAGCAGAAGTTGCACTGAGCGCCAGGATGAACAATCTAAAGTAATGTGCATGACTGAAGAAGGCGAAATAAATTGACGAAAGAGATTTAGATCACCAAGCAGAGAAGGCAGGCATGTTTAATGGATGAGGAGCTCAGAAATTTGAGCAGCATTTGATTATTTAGGATGCCGAAAGTGCCCAGAAACTCCACACCTGGTGCACAAATAGATTTCTCATCTGAGAGGAGAAAATTTATGAAACGCGTTAAGATGAGAGAAACGCCTGAATTGGCTAGCGAACAATCAGTAAGCCAATACTTGCCAGTCATGGAGGCTTGTGATACTAATAGAAAAGGTTGAGGTTTTGCGGGGTTCTTTTAAATATGAGGCTCCTGATACTGGACTGAATGAACTTCCACATGAACTGCTCGAAGCTAAACATATCACCCTACACTCTGTGAGGAACACAGATGCAGGCTGTTCCTGATTAAACGATTATATGAATGTGTGCTGAGGCTGTGTTGACTGGCCTGGAAGAGGTGATTGGACTAGACCAGTGATGACACACAAAGCTTGACAGCATGGGAAAGTGGGAGTGATAAACCTTAGTGAGATATGAGACAAGCTTCATTAAATAAAAGAAGTATCTGTATCCCACAGGCCAGCTACAAAGGTCAGTCACAACCACATACCTTCAGAGGTAATTCAGGTGAAAGAATAGATAGATCCCACTGATATCAAGACATAAAAATTCCTCACAGTGCATGAAGGCATACTTTCAGGATTTGAAGGATGTATAATCCAAGTAACCATGTGACTGTGTATACTGGGAGACACAAGCCTAGGATAGTGTACACAGGGGTGTCGGACTCCAGGCCTCGAGGGCCGGTGTCCTGCAGGTTTTAGATCTCACCTTAGGTCAACACACCTGAATAAAATGATTAGCTCATTACCAGGCCTCTGGAGAACTTCATGACATGTTGGGGAGGTCATTTAGCCATTTAAATCAGCTGTGTTGGATCAAGGACACATCTAAAACCTGCAGGACACCGGCCCTCGAGGCCTGGAGTTCGACACATGTGGTGTACAGGAACATCTATGCCCCAAATTGACCACAAGTCCCAAAGTCCTGATGGGTGACACCACCAAAGGTGGTTTAGAACAACAGTCCTGTGTGACTTCAGGTACCAGACAGACATGAAGCTACTGTCCAACCAAACAGACACAGGCAAGGTTGACAAGGAGCAGAAGACTACAGCTGTGACAGCTTTGGCAATCCCATCAAATAGCAGCATCAGGACAAAGAAGAGAACACAGAGCTGTGACAGTCTGCAGTTCTGTTGAAGAAAGATGTTGAATCTATTTAATTATTCTTAAAAAATAATTTATTTCTGTGCATTTTCCCCCTGCATCAAATAAAAGTTGATTACGTTGATTAAGCATCATGAGGTGGGGGGTGGTTCCCTATTTATTTATTTTTTGCTGGGAGTTTGCAACCCTATTAGTTAGGTTGCTTAATATTTCTGCTAAGTACTCTTTAAAATACCAGAATAGGGAGGATGGAGCAGGTTTAAGTTTATTAGATTGATCAGTTTTGCTGAACTATGAAATATTTTGGGTGCAGTGTATTTTTTACATACAGGTATAACAGAATAGCTTTAGTGTTGTTATTTATTTAAACTTGAGTATGAACTTATACAAAATGCAGCAAGATATTTTAAAAAAAAAACGTTTTATTGATTAAAAAACACACTGTATCGGATTCATATCGGTATCGGCAGATATCCAAATTTATGATATCGGTATCGGTATTGGACATAAAAAAGTGGTATCGTGCCATCTCTAGTCTTAACATCGAGCTTTTTATGTTTAAAATGATACAGAGTGCAATAACAGATTTTATCAATGTGCTTTTTGGTAAGAGTTACCATCTTTATTCATTATCAAAGACATAATGAAACACAATTTCAACCTCTGCATATCAGTGTCTGTGTGTGGCTGCAAAAATGCAAAAGATAAGAAAGGTGTCACCGATTCTGAATAGGAGAAACGGTATTAACCTGCAGTAGTGGTTGATCACAGAACCGTCATTTATAATTGATTTTTGCGATAGTTAATTGTGGTTAATTGCTTAATACTGAACCAAATATAATCACATATAAGTTTAATCACTATAAGGAAAAAGAAAGTATGGTTAATCTTAGATAAATGTCTCAATTTAAATGTATGATTTAATAAAATAAATTGTATCGAGCATATCGTGATCATCAAACACAGATTTTTGAAGAGAAAAAGTTAAAGAAAGTATTCCTGGATCAAAAAGAGCAGAAATGGATGTTCATGTGAAAATGAACTGAAGATAAATTGCTGAATGAAACATGAAGTATTAATATGTAGTATTGACAAATTATAATAAGTATAACACAAAATAGAAGAAAATGTAATGAAGTTTCAAAGTTTAAACTGTGTTTTAAATTATGTATATAAAAAGTCATATAAGGAGAGGATTATGTAGTGTTGCTGGACATTGGAAGATTATATGTCGACAACTGTGATTGGATGTCCAGAGGGGAGAAGAGGGAGGGGAGGAAATTGGGCAGATGAGTATGAAAGATAGCACCTAGAAACACTCTGGGACACTTCCTCTAATTCTCACAATGAGCAGACTCCAGAGAGTCCACAAGCCGAATTATATCAAACAACGTCAACACCGAGTCAGAGTAAGTTAATTAGATAAGTATAATTCAGTTCAGTTTGATTTATACAGCACCAAATCCCAACAACAGTCACTTCGAGGCGCTTTATATTGTAAGGTAGGCCGTACAATAATAAAAAGGAGGAATCTCAACAATCACATAAATATTAGAAAGAGGTTGCAGATATCGGGAGCTGAAATTAGCAAAGATGCTCTATATACATATATATAGCGGGAGGTGCCCACAGCAGCACCTGCTGCTTGTTGAGAGTAAGAGCAAACCTGCTTTCACACCAGAAAGTCGTCATAAGTCTCCAATAACACCAGTAAAAGTCGCCAGATTTGTCGCTAGTTGCTTTTTAGAAAGAAAATTGCTAAGGGTGTCTGAAAACTCGCTAAAGATAGTGACAAAGTTGCTAAGTTGGCAACACAGCTTGATGAGTTCCAAGACTTGGACAATATTATACAGACCGAAAAGACAAAAGTCAAACTTTTTTGAATCCCATTAGGAGGAATGGGAATTTTGTGCAACAGAATGATATATAACATGGTTGCATGACCCCCACCAACGTCTTCTGTGCAGACTTTGCTGCTGTGCAGGACAATTTATCTTCATCACTGATTATCTCTGTCTTTGGCATTTTGGATACAGAAAAGGTGATTTCTTTTTCTCTTTTGTTCCTTTTTTTGCCATGCTCTTACACCATCAGTCACAAGACACACACACACACAAACACACACACTTGTGTGTGTACCCGGCCCCCAAAAGGACATCGTTGCCCTTAATCATCACTAGTGATGCGACTCAGCTTTCATATCTTTTTGAATAACCATTTAAAACTATTTACAGAACAATCAGGTGTTCTGCGTCAAATAAGCAGTCACACAAATTACTGATTTTTAAATATAAATTTATTTTGCCTGAAACGCCAGAATCGCAGGTTAAACCTCACAAAATTTCAACAACCACCAAACAGCTAAAACAGTAAATGAGAGCAGGAACACGGATTCTGCACAAAGACGTAAACACAAAGCGTGGACCCGCCAACGGATCAGAATCAGTGAGATGTGACTTTCTCACCCGACGGCACAGACACAGTTGAGGCTGAAAGCCGACAGCTCGCTGATTCTGATCCGTCAGCAGGTCCGCACTTTGTGTTTACTCCCTTTTTGCAATAGATTCAGAAGCTGCAGGTTTTTATCTCTCTCCAAACAATAATGAATGAACCACGATCCAAACTACGCTTCACATTTCGCTTCACATAAACATCGTCATGAATTCACTCTAAGTTTTGCTGTTTTGCTTCCACCAGGATAAAATCACACTTCATGCACAGCTCTCTCTCTCTGTACTTCAAGAACAGTTTTCCATCTAAAAATCTGTTTTCTGCATTATTCTCTTGCTTATTACGCACCAGTCTACTGTTATTTACAGCGCTGTCGGCCGCGGTTGTTTTTTCCTTTAACTTAATTCTGAAAAGAAAACCTAATTTCTGCTGTTCAATACGCTACTAAACAAACTTAAACTTTTTAAAATGATGCAAAATTGCAAAACGCTCAGCTGTGTCTCTAATCAAACCTCTGTAACTTTGCTCTGCTTCACTTCAGCTGCATCAGGTCATGTTCATATGTTGATTAATGACTTTCTTTCATTTTTGATCTACTGCAGAATATTTTTAAGGTCATCTGCTATAAAATCCCGGGCAAGGAACGTCGCCTTCATGTTTTTCTGTGTTTTATCCAGAGTCACTTTGACACAAAGGCATCTGCTGTGATGTTTACACTTTTGATAAAGTCTTGCAAGTGTCAGCTTTCTTTTTATAGCCCTTCCTTTTATAGCAGCTCAATGCAGCGGCTTCAGCAATGGAGATGCTGAACATGGTCTATTCGGACTCATTGTCCCCAGTCTCCCTGGTAGTTCTGTTGAAGCTCTGCCGGAGGTGTGAGTTGAAGATCTCGTGGACCAGGGCCTCTGCTAGGCGTTCCCAGCACACCCTCACTGTACGTTTAGGCACGCCAGGTCTGTCCAGCGTCCTCCCCCTCCCACCTGATCCAACTCTCCACCAGGTGGTGATCAGTTGATAGCTCGGCCCCTCTCGTTACCCAAGTGTCCAAAACATATGGCCTTAGGTCTGATGATACGATTATAAAATCGAGTGTCCTGGTGCCACGTGCACTTATGGACACTCTTATGTTCAAACATGGTGTTCGTTATGGCCAAACTGTGGTTTGCACAGAAGTCCAATAACAAAACATCACTTGGGTTCAGATCCGGGAGGCCGTTCCTCCCAATCACGCCCCTCCAGGTCTCGCGGTCATTGCCCACGTGAGCATTGAAGTCTCCCAGTAGGACAAGAGAGTCCCCAGGTGGAGCACCTTATTCATAATTCAGAATAATTAAGTCATTCATTACGGAAACAGCTAAAAACACATGAGCTGCTGCAACCAGCAGAGCACCATGGTAACTAATTTTATACATTTGTTGTATCAAAGTAATTGTAAATTGCACCTTTTCACCCACTTCCCTTAAAGTCTGAGGGGGCTCAAACAGCAGTGTTCAGCTTGCCTCTTCCTTGTCCTCTATAGCAGTCTTTTCAAACTGTGGTACACGTAACACTAGTGGTACACGTAACACTAGTGGTACGTGGGAAATCTCCATTTTTTTAAAGATTCAATAATATAGCATTGTGGAGGTATGCAAGGACGATACAAGAGTTCCCAAGACTCTTCTGGGAGCCGGAGTCAACCAGAAAACGTCTCCCTGAGCATGACACCTCTGTGAAGAGCAGCCTTTCCTTATTGCCAGCGGTCGCGACCGCTACCGAGCGCTGGCAGGCTCATTTCCCTGGGCCTTAAAACTGCAAAGGCGGCACTGTCACGCTGATGGTAAAAACACAACCCTTTTCCACTGTGCCGTCGTGCTGCGATCCCAGCCACCATCGATGAGTCGGAGGCCCCCAGGAGAATCGTGGGGCCGCGGGAGATGCCGTCAGTGAGCCGGGAACTGTTGCCTGGATGCCGAAGCTCCTAGTATCCAGGAGAATGCAATCCGCTTCTTCTGCGAGTGAGCGGTAATCCTTCACGGCAAGCACAAAACCATGCAAAAACCACAAAGGAGGGTCGTGAAGCCAAAAATCCGGCAGCTTAACTGCCACAGCACAAATTCAAACATACAGCTCTGCTGTCACTTCCAACATAAATGAAGACAGAAAACTAAACAGCAGTGACGTTTGTAGGGTTACTGAAGTTGGGCTAGCTGCTATATAATGATGTGCTACGTGGTGGTTAGCTACACAGCTATGTTAGCATAACATAAACACAGTGAAGCTGGAGGATGAACGCCAACTTTTTCCACTCAATCAGGGTTCTCGATGGTTAGGAACAAGATGCATGGCAAGATGCTGTAAATGGACCAAACTTCAGTCAGGAGAACAACTGCGATATAAGGTTAGTCATTAATATACTGCTGCATGGGCTGTAGTTACATTGTAAGGTTTTAAAAATTGAGCTTTAAAATGATTAGCGGTGATAAAAACCGAGAGAGGCCGACAGTGATGCTGTTGACCGTAACATTTTATTGAAACGATTAGAGCACGCTGTAGGTGTTCAAGGTACTTCACTACAGTGGTTTGAATCAAACGTATCTATAACAGACTTCAGTTTGTTTTTGTAAACACAGAGTCCTCTTCACACACTAAGGTTAATTATGGAGTTCTACAGGGTTCAATCAGAAAACTTTATTTATCTCCAAGGGGCAATTAACATACAGCAGAGCAGCATGGCGTTGAAGATAAGGATGCTAGAACCAATTCTGTTTACATTATACATGTATACAGAATTATACATGCAGTATCATTAGAAGGCATAGCGTACATTTTTACTGCTATGGAGACGACACACAACTTTTTCTGTGCATGAAGCCAGATAACACACAGCGGTTAGTTAAACAGCTTGGATGTCTTGGCTTGACTTGAATGATCTCCAATTTTCTGCTTCAAAATTCAGATAAAACTGAGGTTATTGCACTTGGCCCTAAGAGTCTTGTCAGATGCTTACTCTGGTTCCTTTTTTGATAAAGCATATGGTTAGGGATGGATATTGTTGTTACACTCTAATAGGCTGCTGGGGGATCCCAGTGATGCAATGAGTGTTTCTTCTTCTGTCACCTTTTTCAGTCACTATGTATTTATACACCTCTCTGCATTTTATCATTAGTTATTATCAATCTCTGGCTCTGTTCCACAGCGTGGCTTTGTCTTCCTTCTCTCATCCCAGCTGGTCGGGGCAGATGACCACGCCGCCCTGAGCCTGGCTCTGCTGGAGTTTTGTGCCTAGAGCACAAATATATATATATATATATATATATATATATATATGTAGGGTCTCGATCTCCAGTCCTCGAGGGCCGGTGTCCTGAAACTTTTCCATGTGTCCTTGTTGCAACCAGTGTTGGTCAAGTTACTTGAAAAAAGTAATCAGTAACTAATTACTGATTACTTCCCCAAAAAAGTAATCCCGTTACTTTATTGAGTACTTATTTTCAAGAGTAATTAATTACTTAGTTACTTTTTAAAAACACGATTTACAACCTGAATAGGTGATAAAGTGATAGATCTTTCAGCCCAATTCTACTTTTTCTGCATAATCCATCATACAAAATGTAATCAAATGAAAAAGTCTCTTTTTAAAACTTGTTTTATTCGTTTTAATCTTTTAACTTTATGCATCAAGCAAAAATTTAATTATATGCAACATTCACTGACTGGAAGAAATTAGTTTAATATTTAAACCTATTTTCTGCACATTCCAGCACATAAAATAAAATATTTTGTGTGTTTACACTCAGTCTTTCAAATAGATGCAAGTAAAACAGCAGAAAATAAATAAAGTCAAAGACTAGCGGTCCTGTTGCTCTATTTTCACCTGTAAAGCAGGAGTGGGGTAGGCGGAGGTTTACCCTGCGGCAGGTGTGCAGCGGTCAGTGGAAGAATCCGCGAGTTTCTCTGTGAGTTTCCCATTACGTACCCCTACTCGGTGCTTGCTCGGAAGTTTAGGGGTTTTTTTGGCTGTAAAAAGAAGTTTTCTTCCCACGCACAACGGACACTAATGTTTTTGTCACTTTTTATGGAATCAAACTCAAAGTAAGGTCAGTACTTCCACGCTTTAAACGCTGCACGCTCATACTCTCTCTGCACTCGATATATGATCCATTGTTGATCTGCACACAGCTGTTGTCACGAACGTCGCACTCGCTTACGTCACTGTCATGAGACATTCTCGCAAAAAATCACGGTTTTAGTAACGCAGTAACGCAGCGTTCCTACGGGAAAGTAACGGTAATCTAATTACCGTTTTTGCAATAGTAATCCCTTACTTTACTCGTTACTTGAAAAAAGTAATCAGATTACAGTAACGCGTTACGCCCATCTCTGGTTGCAACACACCTGAATAAAATTAGAAGGTCATTAGAAAGAGTCTATAGAACTTGACTGCATGCTGAAGTGGCAACCCCTAACCCTACTCAAGTAAATTTAAGTAAATGTACGTGTTTGGAAAAATGTACTTCTAAAAGTACTTTTATTGGACCATGTTCATTCACTCATGAGCTGCTATAGCAGGAATCAAATGGCTGAATCACCACCTCAGCATGCAGTCACATTCTATAGTCTTGCTAATAACCTACAAATCGTATTCAGGTTTGTTGCAGCAAGGAAATATGGAAAAGTTTCAGGACAGCGGCCCTCGAGGACTGGAGTTTGAGACCCCTGGCCTAGAGGCAACTGTTGTTGTGATTAAGCGCTATATTAATAAAATAAAATGGATGGATAAACACAGTGTATAGAAATAATAATGCATGCTCAATCATCCAGGTAAGTAAATCCCAAAAAGTTGACTTTCTTTATCCATCCTTTAACTTGTCTTTATCCTTCAAGCTTGGGTCCTCTAACAGAGGAGTTCCTCTTCTTGCCAGAGATCTTCGAAGACGACAGGATCTTAGCTTGGTTGTTATCAACCACCCTAGGGGGCATATCCCAATTTGACCTCAGGTCTTCAGGCAGAAAAAAACAAGAAACACGAGGAGCAAGAAGCATGAAGATACCAAAAGCATCTTGCTGAGGTGTTACTTGCTATGGGAAACTTATTATGTGGGAAGGGTATATAGTTGAGCCAGTATATATTTGATCCCATGTAGATTAGAGAAAACCCAAAATAAATTCAAGCTTGTGCACCCAGTTATTGTTTTTTATAATCCCCCTGGAAAGAGAAGAGTAGGATGAAATCATTAATAGTGGATGCTCATAAATGGTAAATAGTCTGATTCCTATATAGGGCCTTTCTACTCTATACAACATGCCACATTCACCCATTCACTTCCTTCTATTCCTTTAAGTGCTTGCTTATTCCTTTAAGAGGCTAAAACAGCTTGTTTCATACAGTGGATGGTCTAATAAGCGGCACCAAAGCACAGAATAAAAATCATACAATGCTTATCTACTCAAAATAAATACGGTGCCCTAACTTAATCATCTTAAGTAAACTCTACTCAATTTTTTGGAGGCAACGAGTTTGCATAGTGTTTTCCAGTCCTGTTAGATTAGATTTTACAGTGCAGAGTACAACAACACAAATATGAATCTGGGAAATTAAAAACTTGTTTGGCTCTCGGCGAAGGCAGTCGCACTTTTCTCCTCTCCTCCTTCCCCTTATCTTCCCTGCTTAGCTTCTTGTGTCCTTCTCTTGTCTCGTGTTTTTACTTTCCCTGGAACAGTCTCTCACAGTCTGTTTGTAAAACCTAAAGACAATTATGGATTTGGTCAACTGGTCTCTGAATGCTATTGACACCCTTTTCTCAACGAGAAGTCTGGGCTCGGGAGAGCCCGAGTGCCCTGGAGGGACTTTCCCTGCCGGATACACGATGGACGGGTGGCAGAAATGGAGGATCATGTGCCTGGCAGGACTGTCGATCGAGGACGCTGAAGACATCTACCTATTCGGAACCATGATAACAGGGTTCTTGCTGATCGGAGCTGGCTTGGAACTGGCTTATCGGAGAATTAAGAAAGCGGAACCGGCTGTTCAAACCCCCACAAGGCTGCCCGCTGGGATTGAAGCGATGGGACGAGGTGCGGCTTCTCAGAACGGGCTCACTGAGTGCAGCATGGTTAAGAGCTTGGAGAAGCTTACGGCTGCCGTGAATACTCAGAATAAGACCTCTGAGCGTACATTGGATTACATCAGGGAGAAGTTCACTCAGAATAACATCTCTGAGCAAAAGTTGGATCACATCTTGGAGCAGCTCACTGCAGTCGTGAGTTCTCAGAATCGGCTCTTTGAGCACAAGAATGACAAGACCATGGAGCGCAAGTCTGATAACATCATGGAGAAGCTCCAACGGGAGATGGAGAGACCAGTGTTGGAGTGTCAACGTGTTAAAGAGCAACTTTGAAATTCTCATGAGTTGTTGCAAAAGAAAAACCACCATTTTATTACGGCGATCCCTTCAGCGCCAGCTGTGGGCTCAAGGCTGGAGCTGAACAACAACACCCTGATAACGACTGTGTTTAGTCTGTTCTTCCCACTCCATGCAAGGCCACCTGGGTTGGCTGGAAGACTGTTTACTTAGCCTGGCAGGGTGAAGGACACTGTCTCAGCTGAACTATGGACACGCACACACATACATATACTGATAAGCACTCACTCATCCTCCCTCCCCTTCCAATGCCTTCGATGATTGTTGCCTCCTGGGAACACGAGGCGGGTCTGAGCCCGCGCTGGAGACACGGCGCAGTGGCAGGATGGCTGCTGTGTTGCCTGGGAGTCGGGTGGTGAGTGGGCTACTCCTCACTCACCACCCAACCCTGTTGCTGGTCACGTGCTCCATAATGTTGTACTGTGGACATTTATGTGCTTTCTGTGCAGAGGAGTTTTTTTGTTTCCTGTTCTCATGCTGTCCTCCTGTAGCCCAGCATAAGTAGAGGTCTCTTTTTTTACTCTTGTACTTTCCCATTGTAGTGTACATTTCAGTGTTTTTCTGTACTGCAACCGTTCTCTGACTTGTATCCAGTGTTGGTCAAGTTACTTGAAAAAAGTAATCAGTAACTAATTACTGATTACTTCCCCCAAAAAGTAATCCCGTTACTTTACTGATTACTTATTTTCAAAAGTAATTAATTACTTAGTTACTTAGTTACTTTTTAAAAACACGATTTACAACCTGAATAGGTGATAAAGTGATAGATCTTTCAGCCCAATTCTACTTTTTCTGCATAATCATCATACAAAATGTAATCAAATGGAAAAGTCTCTTTTTAAAACTTGTTTTATTAGTTTTAATCTTTTAACTTTATGCATCAAGCAAACATTTAATTATATGCAACCAGAGATGGGCAGTAACGCGTTTCTTGTAACGCGTTACTGTAATCTGATTACTTTTTTCAAGTAACGAGTAAAGTAAGGGATTACTATTGCATAAACGGTAATTAGATTACTGTTACTTTCCCGTAGGAATGCTGCGTTACTGCGTTACTAAAACCGTGATTTTTTGCGAGAATGTCTCATGACAGTGACGTAAGCGAGTGCGACGTTCGTGACAACAGCTGTGTGCAGATCAACAATGGATCATATATCGAGTGCAGAGAGAGTATGAGTGTGCAGCGTTTAAAGCGTGGAAGTACTGACCTTACTTTGAGTTTGATTCCATAAAAAGTGACAAAAACATTAGTGTCCGTTGTGCGTGGGAAGAAAACTTATTTTTACAGCGAAAAAAACCCCTAAACTTCCAAACAAGCACCGAGTAGCTACGACGTAATGGGAAACTCACAGAGAAACTCGCGGATTCTTCCACTGACCGCTGCACACCTGCACCAGGGTAACCCTCCGCCTACCCCACTCCTGCTTTACAGGTGAAAATAGAGCAACAGGACCGCTAGTCTTTGACTTTATTTATTTTCTGCTGTGTTTTACTTGCATCTATTTGAAAGACTGAGTGTAAACACACAAAATATTTTATTTTATGTGCTGGAATGTGCAGAAAATAGGTTTAAATGTTAAACTAATTTCTTCCAGTCAGAGAATGTTGCAGATAATTTAATTTTTTGCTTGATGCATAAAGTTCAATTCAATTCAATTCAATTCAATTTTATTTATATAGCGCCAAATCACAACAAATGTCGCCTCAAGGCGCTTCATAGATACAGAGAAAAGCCCAACAATCATATGACCCCCTATGAGCAAGCACTTTGGCGACAGTGGGAAGGAAAAACTCCCTTTTAACAGGAAGAAACCTCCGGCAGAACCAGGCTCAGGGAGGGGCGGGGCCATCTGCTGTGATTGGTTGGGGTGAGAGAAAGAAGACAGGATAAAAGACATGCTGTGGAAGAGAGACAGAGATTAATAACAGATACGATTCAATACAGAGAGGTCTGTTAATACATAGTGAGTGAGAAAGGTGACTGGAAAGGAAAAACTCAATGCATCATGGGAATCCCCCGGCAGCCTACATCTATTGCAGCATAACTAAGGGAGGATTCAGGGTCACCTGGTCCAGCCCTAACTATATGCTTTAGCAAAAAGGAAAGTTTTAAGCCTAATCTTGAAAGTAGAGATAGTGTCTGTCTCCTGAATCCAAACTGGAAGCTGGTTCCACAGAAGAGGGGACTGAAAACTGAAGGCTCTGCCTCCCATTCTACTTTTAAATACTCTAGGAACAACAAGTAGGCCTGCAGAGTGGGAGCGAAGTGCTCTAATAGGGTAATATGGTACTACAAGGTCATTAAGATAAGATGGGGCCTGATTATTTAAGACCTTGTATGTGAGGAGCAGGATTTTGAATTCAATTCTGGATTTAACAGGAAGCCAATGAAGGGAAGCCAAAACAGGAGAAATATGCTCTCTCTTTCTAGTCCCTGTCAGTACTCTTGCTGCAGCATTTTGGATTAACTGAAGGCTTTTCAGTGAGTTTTTTGGACATCCTGATAATAATGAATTGCAGTAGTCCAGCCTGGAAGTAATAAATGCATGAACTAGTTTTTCAGCATCACTCTGAGACAGGATATTTCTAATTTTAGAGATGTTGCGCAAATGGAAGAACGCAGTCTTACATATTTGTTTAATATGTGCGTTGAAGGACATATCCTGGTCAAAAATGACTCCAAGGTTCCTCACAGTGTTACTGGAGGCCAAGGTAATGCCATCCAGAGTAAGAATCTGGTTAGATACCATATTTCTAAGCTTTTCAGCGCCGAGTACAATGACCTCAGTTTTATCTGAGTTAAGAAGCAGAAAGTTAGTGGCCATCCAAGTCTTTATGTCTTTAAGACATTCCTGCAGTTTAACTAATTGGTGTGTGTTATCTGGCTTTATGGACAGATAGAGCTGGGTGTCATCTGCATAGCAGTGAAAATGTATGCTATGTCTTCTAATGATGCTGCCTAGCACTAGGTTTACTATCCTGCGCAAATTTGCGTAACTTCCCTAAACCCAACACCCCCTAAAATTACTGGCTTTTTTATTTTCTGGTGCAAGTGCCGAGGTGTTAATCACCCCTGCTGAGATTTTCACAGGTCGTCAGCCTGTTTCTCCTCCAGCTTTTGTTGTGCAAACCACCCATTATCCTTGAGGCCTGGCACATTTGCATTTGCTCACTCAGAGTTGCTCAGATCCAAGGCAAGCCAAACCTCTCTGTTACAACTTTCAGAAATGCCTGCCGTATACAAAATATCCCACACATTGACTGACCTGTAAATACAAAAGACACACAGTCACACCTTCCTTGACTCTCAGCACAGATCTTCCATTGTGCCATTGTCACTGTGTATGTGAGGGAGTGGCATTGCTTGACTACAGCACAGTGCTGTGCATAAAAGCAGACCAACCCAGGCGGGAGAATCATTTCTTGTTCGCATTTCTGAGAACGCACATCAGGATGGCCTCCGTATCACTGCCACGCAAGAAGAACCTCTCCGCGCAACAGGCTTTGGCCTTGCTTCAGGAAATGGACGAAGCAGATTCTGATGGAGGAGAGGTTTCATTTGTCCAGCAGGCCACTGATACCTCCTCAGAAGAATCTGAAAAGGAGACGGAACAAGAACCCAACATGCCTCCACGGAAGAGGCCCCGTGGTACTGGGAAGCCCAGCCAGAGCCACACGGCAAAAGACGGAACTGTGTGGGTTGAAGAGGACATTGGAATGCCCAGTGCAGGAGCAAATCGTTCGTGCTTCACTGCACAAGCTGGACCCACAGAGTCTGCTAAGGTTTGTCACTGCCATAGTAGATATGATATTTATATAAACCCATTTAGAGTGAGGTTCATGTAAATTTACCATTTTCTATTTGTTTATCTTCCGACAGCGCAAGATTACAAGTGTGCTCCAAAGCTTCCTTTGCCTATTAGACGTGGGAATGCTGCAGACCATCAGAGAGTGCACGGTACATCAAGCCCGCAGAACAGAGCCGGACTGGAGTTTGTCAGTTCATGAACTGATGGCATTCATTTCAATCCTGTTTGTAAGAGCGATCATGTGTCCTGTTGGTGCCATTGTGGATTGCTGGTCAGAAAAATTTCTGGTGCCAGTAATCAAAGAGACAATGCCCCGAGATAGATTCATTTCAATTATGCAACACCTTCGATTTGATGACAGGGACACGCGGGCCGAACGGGTGAAAACAGACAAATTTGCAGCGATCTCCGACATCTGGACACGCTTCAACGAGAACTGTGCTAAGAGTTTCACTCCAGGAGAACACATGACCATAGATGAACAGCTGTTCCCTACCAAGGTTCGTTGTCCATTCACACAGTATATTGCAACCAAGCCAGACAAATTTGGGATCAAGTTCTGGATGGCCACGGATTTGGACACCAAATATGTCTGCAGTGCATCTCCTTACTTGGGAAAGGACCCCAGTCGTCAGAAGGGAGAGAGGCTGGCAGAGAACGTGGTCATGAAACTGATGGAGCCGTTTTTGGATGATGGGAGAAACGTCACAACGGACAATTTCTTTACTTCACTGTCACTGTCGCACAGACTGCTGCAGCGCAAAACAACGTTACTGGGCACGGTGAATAAAGTCCGGCGTGAACTTCCTCAACTTGCAAAAGATACTGCAAAGCGAGAGGTATTCTCCACTTCAGTGCTTAGAAGTGGCGGTGTCTCCTTGACAATTTATGCACCTAAAAAAAACAAGACTGTGTGTGTTCTAAGTTCCATGCACCAAGACGTGACGATCGGTGACGACAGAAAGAGGAAACCCAACACGATAGCAGACTATAACCACATGAAGGTATGTGAATGTGTGTACAATTTTACACCAGTGCTACAATGTTTTCTGATGTGTGCTATACAGGCCTATAGAAAAAAACATATACTCATGACTCTCTCTCTCTGCTTTTACAGTGTGGTGTAGACGTGTTGGACCAAATGGCGCGGATGTATTCCGTAAGAGCAGCAACACGCAGGTGGCCAGTAGCGGCTTTCTACAATATGCTGGACCTGGCGGCGGTGAATGCCTACATTTTGTACAAGGCATGTACAGGGTGGACAGGCAAAAGAAGATTGTTTCTGAGTCTTCTAGCTCAGCAACTTCGTTGCCGATTCATGCAGCACAAGGAAATATTAGCACAGAGGCAGGCTGCTGAAGCTGCTGCAGCTGCTGTGCCAGGGACTGTAAAGACAACGCAGTGCCAGGTGCAAGAGAGCTGCAACAGGAATCGCAGCAGGTTTACCTGTGCAACATGCCAGAAATTCACCTGTGCCAAATGCAGGGATGATGGACACTGGGTCTGCAAACGCTGTAAAGTCTGAAACACTTTGAAATAAAACAGACTTGTGTACTCATATATTGTGAATGTGTGTCTTTTGTATGTAGGTTGTAACACAGAGGTTTGGCCTGCCTTTGATCTGAGTAAACAAATGCCAATGTTGCACAAACACACACACACACACACACACAAACACACACACACAGACACACAGCAAATCTGCAAGTGGAAAATCTGCATTGTCATTGCAAAAAAGTGGACAGTGCGAGACAAAAGCAGCTAAATAAAAACTGTACAAAGAGCACGGTATAGAAAGTGCACTATACAAACAATCTGGAAACAAATATGGACACGTGTATTCAAAAATATTGGTGTGTGTATACACACACACATATACATACATATATATATATATATATACATACACACACACATATACATACATATATATATATATATATACATACACACACACACACACATATATATATATATATATATATATATATATGTATGTATATGTAGGTATATGTGTGTGTGTGTGTATAACTAGACTTTATGCATATTATCTAAGGTGTGGCTATATAAAATACAACTGTGTATATGTGTTTATGGACAGGCATGCAATGTAGTGACAAGGATTGACAAGTACTAACATGGTGTATTGTACGCTGCAGGTAAGGAAGGAAAGTAGCCTTGCAGGGAAGGAAAGACCTGAATCTCTCATGGTTGGGGGTTGGGGGAGGGTGTCTTTGCACAACAAAAGCAGGAGAACAATGGAGCTGAAGACCTGTGAAAATCTCAGCAGGGTGCCAAGAGGTGTTAAGGTCGGGGGGAATTTACGCAAATTTGCGCAGGCCCGTAAATCTAGTAGTAGGGACTGCACCAGGGAAAAAAAGGCTCAGTAATTCTAGTGCTAGGGGAAGCATGTATAATGTAAACAGAATTGGTCCTAGCACTGAACCCTGTGGAACTCCATAATTAACCTCAGTGTGTGAAGAGGACTCTCCATTTACATGCACAAATTGGAGTCTATTAGATAGATATGATACAAACCACTGCAGTGCAGTACCTGTAATACCTACAGCATGTTCTAATCGCTCTAACAGGATATTATGGTCAACAGTATCGAATGCTGCACTAAGGTCAAGAAGGACAAGCACAGAGATGAGTCCACTGTCAGAGGCCATAAGAAGATCATTTGTAACCTTCACTAAAGCTGTTTCTGTGCTGTGATGAACTCTGAAACCTGACTGAAACTCTTCAAATAAACCATTCCTCTGCAGATGATCTGTTAGCTGTTTGACAACTACTCTTTCAAGGATGTTTGATATGAAAGGAAGGTTGGAGATTGGCCTATAATTAGCTAAGACTGCTGGGTCTAGAGATGGCTTTTTGAGTAAAGGTTTAACTGCAGCCACCTTGAAGGCCTGTGGTACATAGCCGATTATTAGAGATAGATTGATCATATATAAGATCGAAGAATTAATCAATGGCAGGACTTCTTTGAGCAGTTTTGTAGGAATGGGGTCTAAAAGACACGTTGATGGTTTGGAAGAAGTAATTATTGAAGTTAACTCAGAAAGATCGATTGGAGAAAAAGAGTCTAACTTAACATCAATGGAACTAAGAGTAGCTGTTGATAATATTACATCTGTGGGATGATTATTGGTCATTTTTTCTCTAATGATAAAAATTTTATTTGTGAAGAAGTTCATGAAGTCATCACTAGTTAACGTTAAAGGGATGGTTGGCTCAAAAGAGCTCTGACTTTTTGTCAGCCTGGCTACAGCGCTGAAGAGAAACCTGGGGTTGTTCTTATTTTCTTCAATCAGTGATGAGTAGTAAGCTGTTCTGGCTTTGCGGAGGGCTTTCTTATAAAGCAACAAACTATTTCTCCAGGCTAAATGATGATCCTCTAAATTTGTGACACGCCATTTCCTCTCCAGATTATGAGTCATCTGCTTTAGGGTACGTGTTTGAGAATTATACCACGGGGTCAGGTACTTCTGATTAGAGACCTTAGTTTTCACTGGAGCTACAGTATCCAGAGTCGTACGTAGTGAGGAGGTGAAATTATCAACAAGATAATCGACCTCTGTTGGGGTAGCGTTCAGATAGCTGCTCTGCTCTGTGTTGGTACAGGGCATTGACGATGATAACAGTGGCTGGATTATATTCTTAAACTTAGTTACAGCGCTTTCAGAAAGACATCTACTTTGATAAAGTCCACTCTCCACTGCTGCGTAATCAATTATTGTAAATGTAAATGTTATCAAGAAATGATCAGACAGGAGAGGGTTTTCAGGAAACACTGTTAAATGTTCAGTTTCTATGCCATATGTTAAAACAAGATCTAGAGTGTGATTAAAGTGGTGGGTGGGTTCTTTTACATTTTGAGAGAAACCAATTGAGTCTAACAACAGATTAAATGCCATGTTGAGGCTGTCATTTTTAGCATCAACATGGATGTTAAAATCACCCACAATAATTATTTTATCTGAGCTCAGAACTAAATCAGATATAAAGTCTGAGAAATCAGACAGAAACTCTGTAAGGCCCAGGTGGACGATAGATGATAACAAGTAAGACTGGTTTCTGAGTTTCACAGCTGGGGTGGACAATGTTAAGCATCAGGCTTTCAAATGAATTAAAAGTCTGTCTTGGTCTTTCATTAATTAATAGACTGGTGTGAAAAATTGCTGCCACACCGCCCCCTCGACCTGTGCTTCGAGATTTCTGGTAGTTAGAATGACTCGGGGGTGTTGATTCATTTAAACTAACATAATCATCCTGCTGCAACCAGGTTTCTGTAAGGCAGAGTAAATCAATTTGTTGATCAATTATTAAGTCATGTACTAACAGAGACTTGGAGGAGAGAGACCTAATATTTAATAATCCACATTTCACTGTTTTACTCTTTGGTTCAGATGTGGATACTGTATTGTTCTTTCTTTGTAAATGTTTAAGTTGTTTGTTGCTGGTTTTTAGTTTGTTTTTTGTCTTTTTGGAAGCAGACACAGTCTCTATGGAGATGGGTTTTTGGGGGGGTAGCAGGAGGAGAGAAGCTGCAGAGAGGCGTGTAAGACTGCAACTCTGCTTCCTGGTTCCAACTCTGGATAGTCATGTTTTGAGGGGTTTAATAAATTTGTCCATATTTCTAGAAATGAGAGCTGCTCCATCCAAAGTGGGATGGATCCCATCTCTCCTAACAAGACCAGGTTTCCTCCAGAAGGTTTGCCAATTATCTATGAAGCCCACATCGTTTCTGGGACACCACTCAGACAGCCAGCAATTTAAGGAGAACATGCGGCTAAACATGTCACTCCTGGTCTGATTGGGGAGGGGACCAGAGAAAACTACAGAGTCCGACATTGTTTTGGCAAAGTTACACACCGATTCAATATTGATTTTAGTGACCTCCGATTGGCGTAACCGGGTGTCATTACTGCCGACGTGAATTATGATTTTACTGAATTTACGTTTACCCTTAGCCAGCAGTTTTAAATTTCCTTCAATGTCGCCTGCTCTGGCCCCTGGAAGACAATTGACTATGGTTGCCGGTGTCTCTAGCTTCACATGTCTGAGAACAGAATCACCAATTACCAGAGTTTGACCCCCAGCGGGTGTGTCACCGAGTGGGGAAAAACGGTTAGACACATGAACGGGTTGGTGGTGTACCTGGGGCTTCTGTTTAGGACTATGCTTCCTCCTCACCGTTACCCAGCCGCCCTCTTTCCGCAGCTGCTTGGGATTTGCCGGGGAACAGCTAGCAGGGCCTACGCTATCTTCGGCTGCACCAGCTACAGGGGCCTGGCTAGCTAAGGGTGAGAGTTAAAAGATTAAAACTAATAAAACAAGTTTTAAAAAGAGACTTTTCCATTTGATTACATTTTGTATGATGATTATGTAGAAAAAGTAGAATTGGGCTGAAAGATCTATCACTTTATCACCTATTCAGGTTGTAAATCGTGTTTTTAAAAAGTAACTAAGTAACTAAGTAATTAATTACTTTTGAAAATAAGTAATCAGTAAAGTAACGGGATTACTTTTTTGGGAAAGTAATCAGTAATTAGTTACTGATTACTTTTTTCAAGTAACTTGACCAACACTGTATGCAACATTCACTGACTGGAAGAAATTAGTTTAACATTTAAACCTATTTTCTGCACAATATTTTGTGTGTTTACACTCAGTCTTTCAAATAGATGCAAGTAAAACACAGCAGAAAATAAATAAAGTCAAAGACTAGCGGTCCTGTTGCTCTACTTTCACCTGTAAAGCAGGAGTGGGGTAGGCGGAGGGTTACCCTGGTGCAGGTGTGCAGCGGTCAGTGGAAGAATCCGCGAGTTTCTCTGTGAGTTTCCCATTACGTCGTAGCTACTCGGTGCTTGTTTGGAAGTTTAGGGTTTTTTTTCGCTGTAAAAAGAAGTTTTCTTCCCACGCACAACGGACACTAATGTTTTTGTCACTTTTTATGGAATCAAACTCAAAGTAAGGTCAGTACTTCCACGCTTTAAACGCTGCACGCTCATACTCTCTCTGCACTCGATATATGATCCATTGTTGATCTGCACACAGCTGTTGTCACGAACGTCGCACTCGCTTACGTCACTGTCATGAGACATTCTCGCAAAAAAATCACGGTTCAATTCAATTCAATTCAATTTTATTTATATAGCGCCAAATCACAACAAAAGTCGCCTCAAGGCGCTTCATAGATACAGAGAAAAACCCAACAATCATATGACCCCTATGAGCAGCACTTTGGCGACAGTGGGAAGGAAAAACTCTCTTTTAACAGGAAGAAACCTCCAGCAGAACCAGGCTCAGGGAGGGGCGGGGCCATCTGCTGCGACCGGTTGGGGTGAGAGAACGGTTTTAGTAACGCAGCGTTCCTACGGGAAAGTAGCGGTAATCTAATTACCGTTTTTGCAATAGTAATCCCTTACTTTACTCGTTACTTGAAAAAAGTAATCGGATTACAGTAACGCGTTACAAGTAACGAATTACAGATCTCTATGTTGAATTACAGATTATGTCTGTGAGATCAGATGATTTTCAGAGCTCACATAAAGCTCCTTTTTTGCTTTTCTTCTTTAACGTTCATGCATTTGTTACTACATGTGGTCAGAGTTTATATCAGGCGTTGTACAGTTTTGTGCTTTATGAGATATCGTCATCTCCCTTTGGAACAGAGATGGGCCCAGCCCTGCACATCTGCTGGGAATCAAAACAAATTTCTGTCCATTTGGGCAGAAACATTTAGGCCTATTGTACTACAGTGGGCCTGAATAATACACTATTTGCGGCTGCATTATCATTATGTGGGCTTGTCAGCAGAGGATGAAAAAACAATGGGATAGTTAGGGAGGGGACAGCAATAGGAGTATGAAACGATTTGGTTTAGGAGAAAAAATGCCCTTCAACAGAAAAGGCCCTGTGGTCTGCCTGTGGTCCTAATTAGAAGGCAACATTTTTTGACGGTAAATTGATTTTTAATTGTTCCGTCCCTGATTCATCCAGGTGGCCAAGTTCTCCTATTTAATCCCTCTCTGTATGTCTGTCTCCCTCCCTCTCTTTGAGTGGAACGTGTTTGGAGCTGCCTGCCACGCTTAGCAGCAATTTCCTGAACAAGAGCAATTCATTCAGCATTAGACAGAGAGGAGGGTGCTGGGAGGGGGACACTGGAAACACACAAAAACGAGAGTTCATCCATAATTGTCAGTAATGCTTTTCTACTTTAGTCATTTTGGATGTGGTACAGGGGAAATAGTCACAGTGGATGTTTCCATTTACCTTCATTTTGTTGCTTACCAAGAAGCCACTCAGACTTGTGCAGGCTAATGGCTGTGATGGTGTGTAAAAGCAGTTTGACTGCACTGATCTACATCAGCCATCGTTGGAGCAGGCCTGGGGGGTTTTCTGATCTGATTATTACACTGCCACTGGCTGCGCAGGAAATCTGGTGCTGTGCCAGTTTATCTGGTGAATGGGAACACTGGGAGTCTGTGACAGTGGGGTGACACCAGTATCTCCCTTTGTCAACTCCGCTTTTTATTAAGAATCAGCTCTTGTCACAAGGTGATCTGTGGTCAATACTTCTGTTTTTGTGGTTACATACACACTATAGCGTGTAACTGCAGCTCAGTATTTTTTATTATATTTTACTTTTTAATAAACGACCTATAAGAACACAAATAAACCAAAATAAACAAATAATCAAAAATAAACAAACGGGTGTACGATCTAGTGTGTATATACACGCACACACACACACACACATTACCACACACACATACATACACATACCTACATACATATGTATTCGCCTAAACACTCATACATACTGACATATACATATATACACATAACAATTCAGAAATATGGCATAATGACATAATCACAGAGATTCAAACAAAATCGGGTCTCCTTGACAAAATGTATCAAATATCACTAAATATGTCATATTGGAGTCTATTAATGAAGGTAATTCTTTAAAAATATCCAAACAAAAGTTCATCCCAATTAAAGGGAAGTTGCATCTGTAACTCAGAATGAATCGATACCCAAAAAGTGTTGATCGATGGGCAAGACCAAAACAAGTGGAAGTGTGTTATTCCTTGGGCCACACAGCCTGCTCAGTATTAACTATGAATTACATGTATTTTGTCAGCTGCAGCATAACAAGTTACATTAGGATTCACAGCAGTTTCATAAATATATGAAACATAAAAATGTTAAGTTCATTTTAAAGACGGGCAGCTTTTTTGTCTGAATGTGATGTTGTGCCAAAGACGTTTTGCTTTTCCAACATGAGCTCTATAAATTCTCTTGTTTGTGTTTTGCTTTTATTTGGTTATTTATTCAATTTGTGTTTCAATTTCAATTCGCATTATTTCTGTTATTACGGTGCACGTGTAATACAGCAATATCCAAGCTGACAGGCAGGAGGAGGAAAAAGAGACAGAAAAGGAAAAACATCATAATTCAAATGATTAAAATGAAGCTCAGTTTAACTGCTCTATAAAATAAAGCTGCTATTAAATGTTTCTCCTTCGGACTAAACCTGGATGTACGGTTGAAAGGACTTAGTATGACATGGCTGCATACTCTACATTACAGCCTGGATGTATAACTCCATGTCACAGTAACAGTAACACTGCAGTATATCGATTAATACAGCCGTGACTGTAAAATGAGGCGCATGCAAAAAGCTCCAGGAGCAGCTCTCTGAATATCAAAAGTCTTACTTCGTGGTAATCTTCTCAGCCACCTGTGGAACAGTAAGACTTCTATTTTTAGATACAATCTGCACATTTCCTCACTTTCAGTCTGCAGCTCTGAATACCCACGTGTTCAGTAACTGTCGTTAAATATTTATTGACCCCAAATCCAACATCACCTGCTCAGCATCCATTGCAATGGCTTCAAGTACTCGAAGGATGTACTTAGCAGCGCTGTGACCTTTCCCTCTGCTCGGACACGCCGTGGCACCAAAATGAGCTTCATGACATCTGTAATCACTCATCTGCCTGCATTCCCTGGTGTTTAGGCTGCAAGTCGATTCTTTATATCGCTTTTATGTTCCCACCAAGTCAACCTGCAGTTCAGTTCCTCATCTCTTATTAGTGCTTTAAAAGTCACAGTTTCATAGAAATTCACAGAAACTGTGATCCAGGTGCCTTTTTCCTAACATCTGTCTTGTTGAACATTAGTTTATATGCAGTGTTGCTCCATTAAGATAAAGATGTTGAAATGGAGACATGATTAAAAAGTGAGAAAATCCTTAGCAACGGCCAAGCGAATGACCCGAATCACCAGCTGCTGTCATCACAGAGCAATAAGAGCACAAACAGAAGAAACGAGTTCACACAACAGTTGGAAAAATGTCTGTAAAGCTGCGTTTCCATCTTGTCCTTCCACCACAACAAATCTCTCACTTTTTACACAGCAGTGTTGAAGCCAGAGCGCCAACCGATGTGATGTTTGATTTTTACACCTGCGCCGACGAAACAGCGAAACAGTGAACCCTGACAAAGCTCGTCCACCCATGCAGCAGGGAGCGGTCATCACTGTCACCATCACAGGATTTCCAGTCTAACAGCCACACAGCTACCCCCACGCACACTGCCTGTTTTCACTGCGAGAGAGAAGCAGCCACGCTGAGCCTGGGAGGACGTGCAGCTTTATTTTAAAAATCAATCAGACAGACAAACTGGTATGAAATGGCAGGGAGATAATGTGATGGTGTGGCGTGGTGACCTTTAAACACGGCCTGCCGCTACAGCCCGACCACCACAAAACCCTGACCTTTGTAGAAGCATTACAGAAGCCTCTAATCTGAGAGCCGGTTGGGGGATGGGGACACGTGCACACATATGTACCTAATTTGCACAGGCATGGACACCACCTTGTATTTGTTTCATGCATATTTATGGATAAAGGCCGACACACGCGCAGCCGCGTATTTACAGGTAGACACACGGAAACATATCGTGCAGACACACACAAACAAACACACACAGCCTTCCAGTTGGCTGCAAAGGCCAGATGTGATAATGGCTTCCTGTATGTTAATGCTGCTGGCTGGAACGCCTCTGTCTGCTCCTCAGTATTCCGCTCAGGTGACGCTCGCATCATTTTGAATTGCAAAATGCCAGAAGTGGAACGACACATTGTTTTTAATGCCGTTGCCAGCGTGCATTTAGAGAAAATACAGAAAAAATATCCTGTGGAGTGTTTGAATAGATAATTATGTGCGGCACTGTGTGTGCATATGTAAGTACGTACGTGTGCAGAGTGCACACTGAGCAATCTGACCCAGGCAAGTGGAAGACTCGTGGTAATTGTTGGAAATGAGAAAATGGATCCATATATATTGATTATCTTCGTCCATTAGGAAAAATTGGTGATGTTTAAGCAAGTGATGTGACGACACATCAATACAAGAGAGCCAGGAATAAAAAAAAGGAAGTGCACATTCTGGCCGTCTGGTCGACTGATGAATCTTATCAACAGCTGCTTTGCTGAAGAGGAGATATATGACTTTTTCAGCTGAGTTATTTCTGCAATTAAGAAACGGTAATTTATGGTTGGATGTCATTTGCAGTGTTGGGAAGGTTACTTTTAAAATGTATTCCACTACAGATTACAGATTACATGCCCCAAAATGTATTCTGTAACGTATTCCATTACGTTACTCAATGAGAGTAACGTATTCTGAATACTTTGATTACTTAATATATTATCATGCTGTTTACAACTACATGAATGTACTATTGCTGTGATTTATTACTGTTACTGAAGGTCCGCGGCTCCGAACCGTAGTAAAGGGACCTCTGGCTAATACGGTGGGTTCTGTGTCGGCTCGTAGCTGAAAACTAGCTTTACTTTGTTGTCTGGGTCAACTTTGCTAGCAGAGACAGAGAGAGGCGTTGAAAGGCTGCTCCAACAGAACTTATTGTTTCAGAGGAAAACACGAACACGGTGTACAGTCGAGTCTTAATAGCTTACTTACAACTGGGCTCGTCAGGCACTCTTCTTGGCTGCAGTGGTTATTATTATATTTACATGCTTCCAGCTCCCGTTTCTGCTCGATGACAGCTCGTACTTTTCCTTTTTCTCCCTCCCTCGCTCACAGACACATAACGTGTATGGCAGTCCATTCTCCCTGCAGCACGGACTACACTGCCCATGATGCTACATTCTTTAGAGCTATACCTGTAGCATTCTGCCTGTTAGCTTAGCACAACAACAACAACAGGCGCTCTCTCACCCAGGAAACACGCAGAGAGAGAGCGTCACCCTGTAACCATGGCAACCGTAACGCTGCCGCCTGGAACAACAGAACGTAGCTGTCAAACAAAACCCAAACAGTCCTGACCCGCCACAATATGAAACAGGGAAGTACCGCCGTGTAATCCATTTATTTCAACAAAGTAACTGTATTCTAAATACCACCTTTTTAAACGGTAACTGTAACGGAATACAGTTACTCATATTTTGTATTTTAAATACGTAACGGCGGTACATGTATTCCGTTACTCACCAACACTGGTCATTTGGCAGAGGAGGGAGAAGAAAGAAGAAGGTGGAGAAATGTTGCTTTGCTATTTAAAAATGGGGATATTGATGCACATTGTTAGACAGTCTCCAAGGAGACATTGATAGTGCTGCAGTGTTATTCACATGAATAGGGTCAAAATGAAGCAGGATATACGACCCTGAGTGAACTACATGTGATCAGTGTGTAGAAGTGTCTTCCTGCCGTTGATCCTGGCGTCATGGCAACATGAAGCCAACATTCATTATTTGGATACAATATCAGCAGTAACACTGCAAAAATGCCCAAGTGCTTCAAATAAAATACAAATAATCTGAAGTATATTTATTCATAATGGAAGTGAAGCGAAACTGTGAGTTTAAAACAATGAAAACTTTCTAGTGAACTCCACTGCAATCAACCTGTTCTGCATATACACAGCATCCTGGTGCGTCCGCCTCACTCGCAGCGGCACCTCAGACCACGCCCCGCCACAACTAGAAATGAATACAAGAGCTGAGGCTGAGTGCTTTGGAGACAAAGTTAGAGAGGTTTGGACATGTGCAGGGGACGAATAGTGGGTATGGTGGACAAAGGATGGTGAAAATGGTGCTGCAGGAGGAAAAGAGAAAGACCTCAGAGAGGTTCATGGATCTAGTGAAGGAAGACGTGCAGAGGGCAGGTGTGAAACAGAAGAAGGTGGTATAGAATGAGATGTGGGGACTATTAAAGGGAGCAGCTGAAAGAAGTGGTTGCAGATAACAGATGACTCTGGCTCTTCCTGTAGAGTGCTATTGTGTCTCTACACAGACTCCAGGGATGGTTCTGGTCCTCTTCCTGTCCACAGCCCACTTAGTCTTTGCAGATGCTTCTGTTTGTATCATGTAACAGAGCAGACTGCAGCAGTCCTGCAGGAAAGTGAATTTTGTTTTTTCTGTACCCTTATATTGTGTAGTGAAAGTAGACAGTAAAGGAGAAAATCGAATCACAAAGAAAAAAATAAATTGCAGAGAAACTTATTTTTCATTGTGAATAAATGAAGATTCTCTCACATTCAAAAGGAAAACAATAACTCTTTGTGCAGGAGCTCCTTTGCTTCTTTCAGGCGCAGCGTTTGCTGTAAAGTGTCGGTGACTGTGTGAGCGTGCAGTGGTGGTCCAGCCTGAGCTGTGACACATTGTTGCACAGCCTTATGCAACACTGACATCTTTTGGTGCTGGTGGGGCTGACTGTCAGTGCAGCCTGTGCGCCAGCCACACTCCCCTGAATAAACACACAGTTTGCCTGTTTGTTGACAAGATCGCAGGTAAGTGAAAGTCTCGCTCAGCCAAATATGCAGGAAATACGACCGTGCTCTGGTGTAGTGCGGGTGTTAATGATCACTGGTTCCTAAACACTGGATCCATAGTTCATAGATGACAGAGGTACAGGAACATCAGGAGGAGTGGAAGGTCTAACAGTATCAGAGCTCACAACCTTTCTTCAACAGAATGATGACTTGAAATATATTTTGAAGCTAAGGCTTCTTTATTGTTACTTAAGTAGAGTCGTGGATGCAGAACTTACAGTAGTAATTGTTCTTTCATAAACCGTATAAAATTCAAATATGTATGCACTTCAAATAAATCTTTAAAAATGTTTAAAAATCCACGTGAATGAAAATATAAATGATATAAAAGTGTAAAAAAGGCTAAATACACAGAAACACATAAGCAAAGAAGACGTCATAAAAATCAGGAGTCAAAGAGAAAACCTCTCTCTCTCTCTTTATTATTATTATTATAATTATTATAATTATTAGCACTTTATACAAATTGTCTTGTTTACCCGTTCATACAAGCCATCAAAGAACAACTCAGTATCTTGCACAGGGATATTTGACATGCAGACTGGAGCAGCCAGGGATCAAACAAACAGGTTGCTGTCAGTATTTTTCTTTCCTAGTTTTAAGTTTGAGTTCACTGGAATGAATAAGAATAAAAGGCTAAAACGATACTGCAGTGTTGCAAAACTATAATCACATTATGGGGCAGCGCTTTTCCACTTTGACTTTGTTGGATCTGTTAAGCTTAACATTTGATAAAACATAATAAATAGCACATATGTTATCATAACAGAAAAACAAACTTTAAAACAAACAAACAGAAAATATAAAATAAATAAATAAAAACACAGAACTCCAGTGGTCCTGTTCAGACACGTTTCTGGCTAAATCATGCTCATGGCCTTTCCTTATGATATGAGGCAACACATGTACACTCAGCATTTTGGCTAAAAAACATGAACAAACTACAGCCAACACTCAACTTTACTGCGAACAACAAAGACGCATAACGAGAACTCAGCTTCCGGGCCAAAGTCGAACGTGACCGGTCGCAGCTTTTACTTTGAAATCCGTCAGAGGAAGTGGCATCCTCGGCGGGCCTCTGAGTGCGGCTGCCGTGCGGAGTTGAGGTGGAAGTTTGTGTTTAGTTAGTCTCCGGAGCTGAGAGCGATGAGCGGGCACACGGTCCCTGCAGACTTCTCAGAACACATGCTGGACCTGGACGAGGACGAGGACCTGGAGGTTTTCACCAAGGTAACTCCCGCAGCCGCTCCGCGCTTCAGCCGCTGCTCAAGTTTACTCTTCCCGAAGATTCACCGCCCGCACTCACACATACACTCGTCGGGTCGAGGGACAGCTCTTCGGCGCGTGTTTGCGCAGGCGCGAGAGCTGAAGAGCTCGAGCTTGAAACATAAAAGATGAAAGGTGGGGCCGCTGAAAGTTTTCACTGTCATGTCGTCATCAGGTTAAAGAGTAGGAGAGCTGTGGAGCCGGCTGTATGCGACCGAGGAAAACTTTTGCGATACTTCTCTCAAAAGTTAGGATCTCAGACTTGACAGATAATAACTCAAAACCGAGAAACTATCTTGAAATTTCGATGTAGAAGTCGAAGCTTTCAGCTTCACTCTGTCTGTGTGGAAGCCTGTGAGTTCACTTCATTCATGCGTGCACACTTCCGGGCTCAGTCATGTGACATCACTCTAAAAGTGTGTGATCGTCCACGCAGACACATAAAGTGCGCTCACTGTTAAAAATTCACCTGCATGATTGGAGGAAATCTCAGGTCCACGGAAGCAGCAGGTTCCATCTTCACTTACAGTCTATGGACACTCAGCAGTCACGTGATCGGAACCTCCCAGGTGTGTGTTTTCTGACGATCAGCTGAGATTTTGAGATGTAGTGCTGCTGTGTGATGACGGCAATGTGATTCTCACAGCCATGAGAGCCTGAGTGGCAAGTCTGAAAGAAGTTCTATAATAACTCTTAGTTATTGTGTTTGCAGCTCTCTGTTTGTAGATTTCATTTCACATAAGAGTGACGTAGATGTGTGTGGTGGTCTGTGCTCAGGTAACCAGGGCTGTGTTCACTCCAGCTGTAGCAGTGATAGTGCTGTGCACTCGAACCTCGTCGTACTAACCAGGTTCCAAAACAGTGAGACGCTGTGTAATCTGTAAATAAAAACCACATTTGAACATCTCATACGTCCACATTTTATTCACAAGAAAACATAAACAACATAACAGATGTTTAAATCTTCTCTCAGGGCCAGGGGCGGAGCTAGAGGGTGTTTTTCATATGACAGTGTTGTTTATTGAAATAAGATGGCAACAACACTTTGAGCCTAGCTACAGTTTACACTGAATATATTGCATAGTGTTACCCCCTCCATCATTAACAAATGGTTCAGCCCACAGTGCAGACTTGATATCACTTGTTGTCAGTAGCAACCCATGCCTATGATTGTGCCAGAGCACCATGGGCATTTCAGATTTCACACAGGTGCTTGGTTGTTACACTGAAAAAAACCTATAACTACTTATAGGATTTTATGTTTTTGTGTGATTTTAGATCAGTTGTGTTAACACAGCATGTCAATGAAAAAATAAGTGTAAATTCAGACACGTGAGGTTGAGCTGAAGCGATTAGACCAAACAAGGCAAAAAAGATCAAATGAAACAATTTAAAGATGAAATACAAATCAAAACTGGCCGGTTATATTTTGGACCTCAGAGGGTGAACCCAACTCATTTTTGTTCACGGTGCAGATTTCTGACACTTTGTGTAAATTAAGCAACAATTTGATTTTTTTTTTTTCTTTTGTTGTTGTCCCGTTTGGATCTTTAGCATCAGAGTTGTTGTCTTAAGGCCAAGAAAGATGCCAAGCGGATTTATTTTACCAAGTGGATCATCATGGCTTTGCCATATTGGTCCATTTGATTGACCTTTACTATAATTATGTGTTTATTTTATTTTCGGTTGCTACAAACGGGACAAACAATTTGATTATTTCTAACAAAGTGTGAACTTGTGTTTGTAAATGAACCGCCCCATGTTGTGTAGCTTTCTGGATTTTATACTTATTGGGCTACATATTTATTTATTATACAGACTGTACAGTGCATAGCATCAAAATACACATTTTATGCAACTGAAATGTTTAATTACAGTGGGGCAAAAAAGTATTTAGTCAGCCACCGATTGTGCAAGTTCCCCCACTTAAAATGATGACAGAGGTCAGTAATTTGCACCAGAGGTACACTTCAACTGTGAGAGACAGAATGTGAAAAAAAAATCCATGAATTCACATGGTAGGATTTGTAAAGAATTTATTCGTAAATCAGGGTGGAAAATAAGTATTTGGTCAATAACAAAAATACAACTCAATACTTTGTAACATAACCTTTGTTGGCAATAACAGAGGTCAAACGTTTACTATAGGTCTTTACCAGGTTTGCACACACAGTAGCTGGTATTTTGGCCCATTCCTCCATGCAGATCTTCTCAAGAGCAGTGATGTTTTGGGGCTGTCGCCGAGCAACACGGACTTTCAACTCCCGCCACAGATTTTCTATGGGGTTGAGGTCTGGAGACTGGCTAGGCCACTCCAGGACTTTCAAATGCTTCTTACGGAGCCACTCCTTTGTTGCCCGGGCGGTGTGTTTTGGATCATTGTCATGTTGGAAGACCCAGCCTCGTTTCATCTTCAAAGTTCTCACTGATGGAAGGAGGTTTTGGCTCAAAATCTCACGATACTTGGCCCCATTCATTCTGTCCTTAACACGGATCAGTCGTCCTGTCCCCCTGGCAGAAAAACAGCCCCATAGCATGATGTTTCCACCCCCATGCTTCACAGTAGGTATGGTGTTCTTGGGATGCAACTCAGTATTCTTCTTCCTCCAAACACGACGAGTTGAGTTTATACCAAAAAGTTCTACTTTGGTTTCATCTGACCACATGACATTCTCCCAATCCTCTGCTGTATCATCCATGTGCTCTCTGGCAAACTTCAGACGGGCCTGGACATGCACTGGCTTCAGCAGCGGAACACGTCTGGCACTGCGGGATTTGATTCCCTGCCGTTGTAGTGTGTTACTGATGGTGACCTTTGTTACTTTGGTCCCAGCTCTCTGCAGGTCATTCACCAGGTCCCCCCGTGTGGTTCTGGGATCTTTGCTCACCGTTCTCATGATCATTTTGACCCCACGGGATGAGATCTTGCGTGGAGCCCCAGATCGAGGGAGATTATCAGTGGTCTTGTATGTCTTCCATTTTCTGATGATTGCTCCCACAGTTGATTTTTTCACACCAAGCTGCTTGCCTATTGTAGATTCACTCTTCCCAGTCTGGTGCAGGTCTACAATTCTTTTCCTGGTGTCCTTCGAAAGCTCTTTGGTCTTGGCCATGGCGGAGTTTGGAGTCTGACTGGTTGAGGCTGTGGACAGGTGTCTTTTATACAGATGATGAGGTCAAACAGGTGCCATTCATACAGGTAACGAGTGGGGGACAGAAAAGCTTCTTACAGAAGATGTTACAGGTCTGTGAGAGCCAGGGATTTTCCTTGTTTGAGGTGACCAAATACTTATTTTCCACCCTGATTTACGAATAAATTCTTTACAAATCCTACCATGTGAATTCATGGATTTTATTTTCACATTCTGTCTCTCACAGTTGAAGTGTACCTCTGGTGCAAATTACTGACCTCTGTCATCATTTTAAGTGGGGGAACTTGCACAATCGGTGGCTGACTAAATACTTTTTTGCCCCACTGTATGTGGGCTACAGAGAATAATTAAGTTATTGACTGTATTTATATGTAACGTGTATGAGCGACATGTATATTTGTACACGTTACATATAAATACTGTAAGTATACTTACGGCATTTAAATAATTTTAACCATCTGTAACACCTGTGTATGTGTTTGTTTTAAAAAGGCTTTGATTTCGCCACCTAAGAAAATTTCTTTACATGCAGCCCTGTCAGGGCCATGTTTCCTGCTGTGCACCAGGCAGTCCTGGCTGGTTTCATGATGCTCTGGATCAGGGCTGTCCAAACATTTTGCAAAGAGGGCCAAATTTTATAAAGTGAAGATGCCCAGGGGCCAATGGTTCTGTAACAAAGTTGCATGAAAATATAATGAAGAACAATTTTAATGGTCACAATTACCTTTATTTAAAAATGGAAATGTACCTAAATAAAAGCCGCGCAGCAGGAACAACTGTAAAGACACAATTGTGCCTTTCATTTATATCTGCAGAGTCAGATAACATTGAACAAACTGTGGAGAATACCCTACATTTCCACGAGTTTGCAATATCTTTGCCTCATGAACATTTTAAACTGGAGTTATAAGTAATGAAAAGTGGTCTGTTATCAATAAAGTTTAAACAAAAGTGAATTTTGCCCTTGACTTTTACAAGTTTTTCACATCTACAGGAAGATTACACAACTGGGAAATTCACTTGCACAAGAAATAAACACATATGTAACTATACACAATATGTACACAACACACACAACTATGAATTAAGAGCATAACAGTTAAAATCAAATCTTAAATGTTTAATAAAGTTCTGCACAGGTCTGCTGATGAGCATCATTTGATTCAGCTGTGCTAAACCTAAAAGAGAACTCAAACATGCAGGATAGCAGCTCTCCAGTAGTTTGACATCCCTGCACTACAGAGAGGAGTGATACTGAGATCTAGATTTTAGTAAAGCGATCAGGTCAGTGGTTGAGATGCGTAAAATATTGTGGGAGACACTCATCCTTGATCTCTTCTTTAAGTTCATGACACAGAATTTTGCTCACACAAATATGTGGAGCGCGACAGCTGTTGCGTAACTCTTCATGTGGACATTAATGTCCTCTGGGAAACTGTCAGTAACCTTTCAAAGCTGGGAAGTGTGCGGTACAGGGCTCTGTTAGGGACAAGTGTCTTTGGAAAAGTTGCCGTTTGCTTCCAAAGGCCTTGATGTGAGCGTATAGTTGGCTCCCCGCTGCGTCTTTTCCTTGAAGATTAACATTCAGCGCAATCCGATACTTCGTAATGTCAACCAAAAAGCCAGATTTTCCAGCCATACAGGATCAGACAGTTCTTCCACTGGTTGTCCCTTCTCATCCAAAAACTGTCTGATTCTGTCTGAGAGAGAAAAATCGCTGTAGTGCAGACCCCCTCACATCGCTGTGATAAATTATGTCCCTGTATTCAGCCTGGATGTCACTGTGGGTGGTACAGAGCTTTAGAGCAAATACAGTTGATTGTCTTAGCTACTGGTTTCATAACATCATCAAATTTGAGATGTTTGGCACAGAGAGCCTGCTGATGAATGATACAGCCAAGTTTAACAGTGTTACCTGTAGGGCTGCTCGATTATGGCAACAATGATAATCACGATTATTTTCACTGAGATCTCGATTATTTGACGATATTTATTTAACAATAACAATGTGTTGAATAATGACTTTAAACAATAATATAAAATAGTGCAAATACTGATAACAGTGCAAATGTTTGCAATATAAGAAATAAATGTAAACATCTATGTTTAGTGAAGTTTGCAGTGTTGCTCTGTGGTGCAGCTACGACACTGTAGCAAAGTTTACACACTGTGTCTACTTGATCCACGTCTGACTCTGAACCCATAATGTTTCCACACCACTCAAGTTTTTTTTTACCTCTTTTCAACCAACAGCATCACTCTCCTCTCCAAATAACTTCTGCTGAGCTTTCCGAGCTTCCCTCGGGTCCTCTTAATCAGCGGTCCCCAACCCCCGGGCCTCGTGAGTCGTTTGGTACCGGGCCGCGAGAGTTGAGGCTCAGGTGTGAAATGTATGATTTTCAGGGTTTTTATCGGTTTTTAGCGTTATTTTGTTATCGTTTTTATCGTTTACTCAGTTTTCCTGGGTCTTTTCACGTGTGTTATGAATAAATCTTCTTTTTTTCAGTACCGGTACTAGTTTTATTTTGTTGTATTTATCCGCGACACCTTAAAGGCCGGTCCGTGAAAATATTGTCGGGCATAAACCGGTCCGTGGCGCACAAAAGGTTGGAGACCGCTGCTCTTAATTGTTGTAACACGTGTTGGAAATGCAGAGAGGTGCGCTCCATTCGCCACACGGAGCAGCGCGAGAGTAAAGCACGAGGGAGGGGCTAATAATCGGCTCAGTCATTTTTAATGATCGTTGAAAGCCCAGATCGTAATCGAGATTAAAATTCGATTAATTGAGCAGCCCTAGTTACCTGCTTCTTTGCTGACTTTATTGCAGATCCGCCACGGCAGGTGCACCATCAGTAATGATGCTTTACTCCATGGTAGCTTCACATCATCAACAGCTTCACAAACAGAAGCCAATCCTCTGCTTTGACCCTCAAGGCTTTTGAGATCCAGCAGCTCCTCTGTCACGTTCACCTTGTCGTCGACTCGTAAAAGAATCAGCAGTTGCGCGGTGTCAGATGCATCGGTGCTTTCATCGCAGTCATGAGTAATAATCAAAATCCACTCCTCTGTCCCGCAGCTGTCTGTCAATGTCTGACGATATATCCTCAACTCTGCGTGCCAGTTTTGCAGACATTCAGAAATTCTTGCTTCCTCTCGGAGCAAATGTTCTCCATCATTTTCATGACACAGTCTTTGACAGACGTACCTTCAGTGAAAGCTTTGCCATGTTTAGCTATTAACACTTCGTAGCTTTCGTGATATCTTCATGTGTCTCACAGGCGTGAAAAATCGTCGTTGCGAAGCCAGAGCAGCTCGGAGCTGCTTCACTTCTTCAGCGCGCTCACTCCCTGTTAGCTTGTTATATGTTGCAGCAAGTTTAGTCTCGTAGCGTCTCCTAATGTTGAAATCCTTAAACAAGGCAACAAATCAGACAAACACAACTGCCTCGAGTTTCAGTAAAAAAATGCTGCTATTCCCACCGCTCCTGAAAGCGGCAGCCCTCACTGTCAACAGTCGCCATGGCAGAAATGAGCAGAGAAGGGCGGGCTCGCAGCACAGGTGCAAGTAGCAGAAAAAGTGTGCAGCCACCATGTGGTGAAAAAAAGGAATTACATTTTTAAAGTCATGATTTATTTATTCGGACTAAGGAAGTGAGCCGTGAATAATACATAATTAGACTGAAGCTGCGGGCCACGAAGAAACACTCAGAAATTAAGTTAAATTCAAGACATTGAACTTACATTGTGCTTGTCAGCTGGTAACAATATACTCAAAGACCTTTCAGGGAATCTGAGCAGATAGATCATAAATCATCAACAACAGCCACTTTCTTTTCTTTTCCCAAAAACAAACAGAACAAAAAAAAAAAACGTAAGAAGATGCTAGTAATGTACCAAACATAAAAAAAATTATCAGGCACCATTCATTGCATTAATTTTGGTAGTAATTGTGAAAACACTTAACTTTGAGTTGAAATGATGAGAACCATTCAGAATGAGTCAATTTATACGTTTTCCATTAAGAACTGTTTAATGGAAAACGTCGAAAAAACAAATAAGAAAGGCGTTTAAAAGGCGTTATTACGTTCTTATAATGACACATGATGATTAGCTGAATATGACAGAATATGACAACCGCTTCAATAAAAGCTGAAGTAACAAAACAATAAATCATCTAGCAATTTTCTTTGGCTTATCTGAATGGCTGGTAAGTCTGGTACTGAATAGTGACAGCAAAGATTAGTCGGCTAGCTGAGTAGTCATGTACATCCCTTTGGGTCGAGGGACAGGTCCTATCCTACTATCAGTCTTCTTTGAGTCACTGAGTGGGGTGATGGAGGGTGCTCTGCCTGGTGACTCCATCGTCCTACTAGGGGACACCTTGGCAAGGGCGGTGTGACCTGGAGCCTAATGATGTCTTTCACTTGCATCAGCATGTCTTTGGACGGGCTATTTAGAGATCCACCGAATGGCTCCCAAACGCAGGCTGAACTCCAGTTACCTGTGTGTTGCTTCAGTTGCTTCAGTTATTTCACATGGGCGTTACCCATGCAGGTATTCGTGTTGGACGCTGCAGAAAGAAAGAACAGCAGTTTGCACAGGCTCACCTATAAGAACCTTTGAGATCTTTGATCCCCAAAGGCAGCTCCTCTCTTCTTGACTCTACACGAACTAAACTGTGATTGTGAGCTTATAGGAGAGATGGCAGCACGCCGTGAAGCAACAAGGTGCAAAAGAGCCCAGTGCTGAACATAAAGACGAGGCGACATACACACTGATATGAAAAGCGGTTTAATGGAGGGATTTCAGTCAGGACGAGCTGTGTGCATGGAAGAAATGAAGCTACCAACAGTCCTGTTACTATGACAACTGTTGCTGTCACAGTCCAGTGCTGCTGATGAGGATCTGAGCGTGTGCAGATGTGTCCTGCATGTGGCTCAGGTATGCACAGCTGTACGGTGCCTGCAGCCGAGCACGCATCTATGCTTCCACATCACGTTACCATAACAACCAGCTCACTCACAGACATGCAGGGAAGTAGTTGTGAATAGATGTTAGCCTAGGGCAGGAGCATCGCTGCTGCTGTTTCTGCAGATGGAGATGATGTGGAACTATCAACCATCCAGAGGCCAGAGCCATGTTTGTCACCATCACAGGACGACGTTGACCTCACACCGCTGTTAGAGGAAACACACCTGTAGGCAAAGCATGTACGCTTCACTACTATTTGCATAAAGTGGATCATTTGAATGCAGCAGCAATACTATCCATGGTGAAAGGGCGGCACTATGCTACTAAACATAATAGTGAGTCCCCGTCTTACCCTCTAAATAGGGCTGCAAACGATTATTCTGATAGTCGACTAATCAGATCATCATCCATTGGAAACAATGTGCCAGGAGTCCGACCCAGAAAGAGTAATAAGAGTAATATTAACACTAAGTAGCTGCTGCCATTGCTGGAAACTGGAATTGTCTGGGCTGCGCTATGAATTCTGGGATAGGTTGGGCCACGACGGATACACCCGACCCATCCTTCAAATCTGGAGAGTCTTCGTTGCGTCGCTGTGATGTAATCGGGCTTCAAATGCGGCCTCAGGAAGATGCTGACCTTGAATTTGGACACAGCTAGGATACCGGACACAGCTCCTTCTTCTTCTTCTTCGGGGTTTAACGGCAGCTGGCATCCTTGTACATGCAGTGCTGCCATCTTCTGTTTCAGTCCGTTATTACACTCTTAAATCCTACTACTTATTCCTGCGTCTTTTGTGATCTTACAAAGCTTCAAACGACGCGTCGACTGTTAAATCAGTCGTCGACTATTAACAACATAAACAAGCGGACACGCGATGGTGTTACCGTCGTTGTTGCTAACGACAACGCATAAAAACAGGCGCTTGTCCGTCTGTAGTGTGGTTATATTAAATATAAGAGAAAGAGAGAACTTAATAATAACTACAGTGACTATCAAAACCATGAAAAAATATTGCTGTAACAGTTTATTTTGTGACACCACGAAACAAACGATAGCGTAAAATGAAACTATAGACGTTTTTATATCGTCATCCGATATATATCGTTATATCGAACAGCTCTACTGCTGATGTGTTCACTTTTCATCACCGCAGCCATCACATACTGCTGTGAAGGCTCACACACACACTCGGACAAAAAGACAGCACATCTGTGTCTTCCAGGACATACAACATCAGGGCTCGCAAAATTTCAAAATCCCTGGTAGGCCTTCGGGCAGGGACTCTTCAGTTTTTGGTAGCCCAAAATAAATGTAAGTAGCCCGAATAAAAAAGAGCAATTTTTTGATTGATGTTTTGTTTCCTGTTTTGTTTCCGTTACAATATTACACATTAAAGTATAATATTGTAACGGAAACAAAACATTAATCAAAAAATTGTTGAAACACAAATTACAACATTGTATAAAAATTACAACCATCAACTCAAATACTTGGTTCTAATTGAACAGAAATTTCTATGAACTTGTAAGAACTGTAGAACATGAATCAGTCTGTGTCAGATCCTGAATTTGAAATTTACAAAGATCTTACTTAAAAATGCCTAAACAACCTTGCCCCTGACTATCTCACAGACCTCCTCAGTCTCTATACTCCCAGAGGTTCTTTGCGATCTTCTGGCCCAGCCCAGGCACCGTCTGAAGACTAGGGGTGATCGTGCCTTTGCCTCTGTAGCACCAAACCTCTGGAATAGTCTTCCTGCTACCAATCGTGCCTCTGACTCCATTCAATCCTTTAAAGCACGGTGGAAAAGTTACCTATTCAACCTGGCGACTCGCTAATTCTCACCGCTCATTAATTGCTGTACCGTTACTCATTTCTCTGGATAATCATGAATTCTCTACTTACTAATGCTTTTGTTTGTTTCTCTATTTTACCTTGTTTTAATGACTCACTGTTCAGTGTAATCATTTACTGTTTATTCCGTACTGTGAAGCACTTTGGTGTACATTTTCTGTAAGTTCTGTGAATCTCAGGCAGCTAGACCTGCTGTTTTCAGCTGGGCATTGTGTAGCTGGAGTCGAGTGTTTTGACCGATGCATGAAACGAAACATTTTTAGGCAAAAGTTGTAACGGCCGCTATTGTCTTTGTATTTATTACACGGCGTGCTGTAGGGGTGGGCCTTATCATACCGTTCACAGTAACACTGGTATAATTTTGGGCAACGATAAGAAAATGAAATATGGCGACAGAATCTGGGTAAAACGCGCATGCACAGTGCCTTTGTTTACACACGCACATGGCGGAAAAAGTATGGCGGCGACGCAGAATGAGAAGAGCGAAAGCGGATCGTTAAATGAAACAATGAACCTGAACTGGTTTGTAAAAATGCTGCAGCTTCAGTGGTGTGGAACTGGTTTAGCTTTCGTCCGTCAGACACACAACAAAGCACTATTTTTGGTAGAGCATGCTAGCTTTTAGACGCATCCCTGTGCCGACACACCTGCATCAAATGAATGGCAGTTTGCAGGCCTTTCCAACCTTGATGGCGTGTTGGCGAGGCACGCCGATCATCTGATCCGGCCTTGTGGGAGTAGGGATTAGAGCAGGGTGATATGACCCAAAATATTTATCACAATATACATTTGAAAATTTGTGATAACGATATAACTGACGATATAATTAACACTAGACAAAATACTTTACAACTCCTCAACTTTATTAGTGCAAAAACCCCATCAATGCATTTTCACTTAAACAAGCAGCTGTTTTTATCTGCATTAAAGTTATATAAAAATGTAACAGTGCAAATTCCTCGCTGACAGTTTAATCAAAAGACATTTCCAGAGGAAATTGGCTGACATATCCTCATTAAGAAATGAATACAGCCACCACAGTGACATCAGAACCATGAACAAATATTGCTGTAAACAGGTTATTTTGCGACACCACGAAAACAAACGATAGCGTAAAATGAAACGACAGACGTTTTCATATCGTCATCAGATATATGTGGTTATATTGAACAGCCCTACCAGCATGTGCAGCGACGATGAGGCAGAACCAGGCAGCTCTGCAGCATGGACAGGGTTTGGTTCTGAAAACACGGACCAGAAAACTGTGCTGTTGTACAAATGATGGCACAACGCGGCCCCACCTCAGACTCGAACACAAACCTCTTCTACCACCTACGCAAGAATCACGTGAAAGTAAACTTTAGACTCAAAGGTTGGAGCAGGCTTTTCCCCGCAGCACGCCGTGTAATAAATACTCACAAAGTTTCCAGACTCGACTCCAGGTACACGACGCCCAGCTGAAAACACGGCACACAGGTCGAGTTTCCTGAGATTCACTGATTTTACAGAAGAAGCACAGGTTTGTGATCTATGTGGTTATCGGGATGAGAAATGTTTATATCAGGATCTGAGAGGTCACATTGCACAGCCCTGCTTCTTCAGAAACTGCATAACTTTATTCATTTGTTTACTTTCTACAAAAAATCATTAAGTCTTTCATCAAGCAGAGCCTTGCGTCTATAACAACATTCAACACAAACAAGTTCACCTGTTAAAAACTTGAGATGCTTTGGTGAAGAACAAAATCTCTCCTGAATTCATTGACTGTGTTTCCAAAGCTGACAGGACACAGCTGGCACTGATGTGTTGTTGACATACAAAGTGAGTGAGGCTGTGTTTGCACTTTCTCTGTGCTCCAGAATACTTCCCTGCCAGATGGAAGCCCCTTGCCCAACTCTCCCAGCTCCATGGTCAACCAGTACAGACTGGAGGACGATGATGAGGGCAAAGAGGACGCCAACACTAAGGACATCTTCGTCACCGTCGACCACCCAGAGAGCCAAGTGACGGCGATCGAGACGTTCATCTTGTACAGAGTGGTGACCAGGGTGAGGTGGTGGTCCTGCATCAGCGTGGTCACATCGTGTCTCACACAGTAGTTTGTTTGGATGCTTTCTGCCATTACAAGCATTTAGTCTCTGTAGTGTGAACAGTTTGTAAAGGCAGACTGCACAGGTGCTGCGTTTTATCTATGTGAGGGAACGAGACTGAAAACAGTTCAAGATGAAGAGTTGGCACGGTGCGGCCCACACAGCTATAGGTGTTCCCCACACAGCTATAGGTGCGGCCCACACAGCTATAGGTGCGGCCCACACAGCACACATAGGTGTGGCCCACACAGCACACATAGGTGCGGCCCTCACAGCTATAGGTGTTCCCCACACAGGTATAGGTGCGGCCCACACAGCTATAGGTGTTCCCCACACAGGTATAGGTGCGGCCCACACAGCTATAGGTGTTCCCCACACAGCTATAGGTGTTCCCCACACAGGTATAGGTGCGGCCCACACAGCTATAGGTGTTCCCCACACAGCTATAGGTGCGGCCCACACAGCTATAGGTGCGGCCCACACAGCACACATAGGTGTGGCCCACACAGCACACATAGGTGCGGCCCTCACAGCTATAGGTGTTCCCCACACAGCTATAGCTGTGTGGGCCACACCTATAGCTGTGTGCGGAACACCTATAGCTGTGTGGGGAACACCTATAGCTGTGTGGGGAACACCTATAGGTGTTCCCCACACAGCTATAGGTGTGTGGTGTTTTCAAAGTGTTGACCACAGAAAGATCCTTACTGTGACAGTACTGTCCACCTCTGTGGTTTTTATGATGCAGCTTGATGTCTGATTGCACTGTGAAATGAAAGCATGGCATGAAAAAGAATTCATGGAATCGGTTTATAGACCAAAATGTATTCTAAGCTTTTGCACCTTTGCAGATATAACAGCTGAACACAGCCGTGGCTTCTTTCTACGACAGAAATCAAATCTTCTCCCATATCTGTGGCAGAAGTTCCCATAAACGTGGACCTTGTAGCTGCTTTGCTTTCACTCTTCTGTTCATCCCAAAGCAGCTCGATGGGGTTTAAGTCTGGAGACTGTGCTGGACCTCTGTGTTTTCAAGCTCACCATCTTGTTCTTTTTTCCTGAGGTGGTTCTGGCACAGCTTGGATTTATGTTTTGGGTCATTATCCTGCTGTAGGATGAACGCCTGACCAACTAGGTGCATACCAGAGGGTCCTGCATGGTGCTGCAGAACACATTTAAAGTTGTGTTCCCTGAAAAAGGCCATTTTGTATAATAATGTACATCATTTTTCAGTTTTATGTGACCTTTGTTTAACTTCTGTCAGTTCACCACTTACGTTTGAACCATTTCAAGTAATTCGTTGGACTTGAACAACTTGAATTGGCATGTTCAACAAGCTTTGAGCAGTAAATGTCTGTGTATATGTTAACAGATACTGTCTGTACTCATGTGTCTCTCTCTCTCCAGACCACTCGCAGTGACTTTGACTCCAGTGAGTACGAGGTACGGCGACGCTACCAGGATTTTGTGTGGCTCCGTAGCAAACTAGAAGAAAAGCACCCCACACTAATCGTCCACGTACGTATCAGCTCACCAGGTCGCTGCTCTGCACAGCTGCAGGCTGCTGCACGCTACTGCGAGGCATGTGCATGCGTCAGTTCATTCATCCACAGCCACAGGCTGTAGGAGCATTTCTGAGGTTCCCTTTCTTTGCTTTCTGTTGGAACGTGAAAGATTGTTGAGGTCTGAAGTTCAAGCAAAGCCACCGTCCTCATGTCCAGCTCTGTATGTGTGTGTTGGTTAGGTTGCTGCTCTGCCAGGAGCTACTCTTAGATGTGTTTGTCATAGAGAGGATATCTCTCATGTGGTCGCCTCAGGCGTGTAGCCCCACCCACCTGCTCATGCAAAGCTGCTCTGCTAGAATTGACCAATGAAAATAGTCTAATGCATCTCGCCGTCTTCTGCACTTTTATGGACGAACTTGTGTAAATCGGGCGACGTGGAGCAGCTCCCGGTCTGATATCGCCGTCGCTCACACTTCTCTCGTTTCTGTCTCCAGCCCCTCCCAGAGAAGTTTGTTATGAAAGGCATGGTGGAGCGCTTCAACGACGACTTCATCGAGACGAGGAGGAGAGCCCTGCACCGCTTCCTCAACAAGATATCCGAGCATCCCATCCTGTCCTACAGCCAGCACTTCCAAGTCTTCCTCACTGCACAGGTGTGTGTCTGACACACACACACACACACACTTCTGGTTTTAGAATGAACTGATTTGTGACTCGTGGTATTTTGACCCTCTGAGTGTGCGGCTCCTCCAGGATCTGGCTCCTCACAGGAAACAGGGACCGGGCTTCTTGAGCAGGATGGGGGAGACGGTGAGAGCAGTGGCCAACTCAGTCCGAGGCCTCAGAAGCCGGCCGGAGGAGTTTGCTGTGATGCAGGAGTACGTGGACGACTTCAGTAACAAGATGTGCTGCATGGACAAAGTCACCCAGAGGATCGTCAAGGAACAAAGAGGTATCCGTCTGACTGTTCAGAGGTATTCCCAATCCATCTGTCCAGCTCAGTGAGCTCCAGGCTCTCCTCCCAGAAGGACATGGCTCTTATTCCTCCATATCAGAGGAGTCAGATGCTTCCTGGCACCCTCTGTACATCTCATATAGTGTACACAGTTTAAGCTGCTTTAGCCTGCATACAGCTGCAAGCTGCTTTACAACCCAGCACAGCTCCTCCCCTCATGTTGACCCAATGAGTGATGTCATGACTGCACATGACAACACGAGTCTTCTTTGGAGGAGAGTTCCTCTTATTGAGGGCACAGTATCTCTGTATGCAACATATTCATGTGCACATATTGTAACCAGTATCCATGGTGTCACTGATCAGCTGTGCAGGTGAATTGTGGGTAATACATGTTTTCGGTCCAAGTGAAAAACTATTTCTCATACTCTGTTCATCAGAGATGGGCGCGTTACTGTAATCCGATTACTTTTTTCAAGTAACGAGTAAAGTAAGGGATTACTATTGCAAAAACGGTAATTAGATTACCGTTACTTTCCCGTAGGAACGCTGCGTTACTGCGTTACTAAAACCGTGATTTTTTGCGAGAATGTCTCATGACAGTGACGTAAGCGAGTGCGACGTTGGTGACAACAGCTGTGTGCAGATCAACAATGGATCATATATCGAGTGCAGAGAGAGTATGAGCGTGCAGCGTTTAAAGCGTGGAAGTACTGACCTTACTTTGAGTTTGATTCCATAAAAAGTGACAAAAACATTAGTGTCCGTTGTGCGTGGGAAGAAAACTTCTTTTTACAGCGAAAAAACCCCTAAACTTCCAAACAAGCACCGAGTAGCTACGACGTAATGGGAAACTCACAGAGAAACTCGCGGATTCTTCCACTGACCGCTGCACACCTGCACCAGGATAACCCTCCGCCTACCCCACTCCTGCTTTACAGGTGAAAATAGAGCAACAGGACCGCTAGTCTTTGACTTTATTTATTTTCTGCTGTGTTTTACTTGCATCTATTTGAAAGACTGAGTGTAAACACACAAAATATTTTATTTTATGTGCTGGAATGTGCAGAAAATAGGTTTAAATATTAAACTAATTTCTTCCAGTCAGAGAATGTTGCAGATAATTAAAGTTTTGCTTGATGCATAAAGTTAAAAGATTAAAACTAATAAAACAAGTTTTAAAAAGAGACTTTTCCATTTGATTACATTTTGTATGATGATTATGTAGAAAAAGTAGAATTGGGCTGAAAGATCTATCACTTTATCACCTATTCAGGTTGTAAATCGTGTTTTTAAAAAGTAACTAAGTAATTAATTACTTTTGAAAATAAGTACTCAATAAAGTAACGGGATTACTTTTTTGGGGAAGTAATCAATAATTAGTTACTGATTACTTTTTTCAAGTAACTTGACCAACACTGCTGTTCAGACTTTGTACTTTCTTACTCACTTTAATACAGATTTTACTGTTTTTTGTATTTTAATTTATTAGAAACTATTTTAATCGACTGTTTTGTTGATGTTATTTTCTCTTTGTAAGGTGACCGTGGGTTTTAAAAAGGCTCAAATAAAATGTATTGTTATTAGTAGTAGTAGTAGTATGGCATCAAGCCAGTTAAACTGGCGTAGTGATCTGGTCCCATCTGCAGGGCTCCTCTGTGGCAGGACGAGCAGTGGCAGAGCTACAAATGACCTCCTGCAGGCCGCCGTTAGTGCCTCTAACCACACAATGAGAAACTAATTGTGTAAACGTGTGTGTTAGAGGGAAAAGTGCTTATATGAACGGGTGTCAGTGGGTTAGTGAGGTAAGTTATACTACAGGCGTCTGTGGGTCTGCGTCCAAACTACCGAGCAGCATTTTGCCACATCGTTTTCTCGCTTTGATCTTCAGGCTGTCAGAGTTGATTCAGCTTCCTCTCCTAACACGTGACCCACTCGTGTCAGTGCAGACAGCAGCCGCTCACATGTGATGTGTTCAACACTTCCTGTGACCTGCTGCTGCGTAGCTAACAGCACCACCCGGTCTGAAAACGAGTCTTTGTGTTTTGTGCTTCCAGAGTATGTGGACGAGTTGAAGCAGTACAGCCCCACCTACGCCCGGTGGGGCGAGTTGGAGGAGGAGCTGACGGAGCCGTTGAAGGGCGTGGCCAGCTGTGTGGTGCAGTGCAGCAAGGAAGCAGAAGAGCACATCCAGCATCTGTCTGAGGTCCTCGTCCCCGCCCTGCACGAGTATGTGCTCTGCGCTGAAACGCTCAAGGTGAGGCATGAGCACGCTTCACCTGTGCTGGCGCTCTGCAGGTGGGGCTTGATGCAGAGCAGCAGTAAGACGAGGCGTGATGTCAAAGTTGAACGCCGAACACTGGAAGCGCTGTGCGCTCATTCAGGGGAACCGCGGCGTTCCCTGTCTGGGAGCAGTGATCCATCGGTATCCAGGCTTAGGGGGTCAGGAACCCACAGCCTGTCCCACCTCCTGAGCAGCTTCTCCTCATTGTGTTTCTCTTTATATTCAGCATGTGCACTGACAGCAGGTCTCTGGTGGTTTGTGCAGGCTGTGATGAGACGCAGAGACAACATCCAGGCAGAGTTCGAAGCCAAGAACGAGGCTCTGCTGACCAGGAAAGCGGAGCAGGAAGCAGTAAGTTTCATTTGATCCACACATGCTGATAAAAGCACGCACACACTTTCCTCCTCGCCTGCACGTGTCCGAGCCAGCCGGTCGTCTCTGAGATTAGCTGTAATAACGTGAGGTGTGCAGCGGGCCTCTCTCGCAGGGCCGCCCTCGCCTCATATTGGGAAGTGGAGAGGGCTCCCTGGGAGGATTATCTAAATATCCCTGCTTGGCTGAAGTCTGTGCCGAGCTCAGAGTGAATAAAAGCTGCTGATATTACTTCCTGCCGCGCGCTGACAGCTGATCGTGGCAGGAGCAAAATTCCTTCTCGGATGACGCGTCGCTTCGTAATGTCAGGACGCAAAGACCCGAGAAGAAAGGCGTCTTCGTGTGTGTGAGACCTGCAGGTGTCTGTCCCCTCATCAGGCCAACACGCAGGCCCATCCGTTAGATGTTAATTAAGACGCTGTGCTTCCCCCACAGACCGCCGTCGTGCTTTGTGTGAGCGCTGATTTAATCCAGCCCTCCAGGTTGTGTGTCAGCCGCTAACGACAGACCTGCACTAATGAGAAGTGAATGTCAGAAAGGCTGAAAGACATGCAGCTTCAAGGTGTTGTGGCGGCGTGCACAACCACATAAGCATCCACACAAACATGCTGTGTGAGCGTCGTAGTGGACACACTGGCGTTGTGCGTTGGAGAGAAAGATGTGATCAGATCATTGGAGATCAGGTCTAATCACGCTGTTCAGCTCACCTCCAAACATTTGTTCTCAACAGGAAGCACAAACAGTGCATGCTGGGAAAGTGTCGTTCTCAATGTTTCTTCAGGGCAATCAAACAGGACGTCAGAAGGAGTCCGGCTTGTGCGGGCTAGCTCTGATCTTCACATCTGTCAGCACATCTGGTCCTGACTCAGCTGCTGACCCACTGGCTGTGCTTCCTCCACGTAGCTGCTTTACATTTGACCTAAAGCCTGCGTCATTATGACCAAACTTCATCACTTAGTTAGCTGACAGCCGAATGCTGCGAGCAGCTGTGACACAGCCGAGCTCACTGAGTACGTTCATGCTCCCTCTGAGCTTCTCTGCAGGTTGATTGGCCTCATCGTTTCTTCTGAGGCCTCGAGTGATGTTTTGTCAGGTGAGAACCTCAGAGCTGCAGGTTGTGACTCCATCGTCCACTGAGCTCAGACTGGTCCACATGTGATCTAACAGCTCCCATCACACAGGATGCTGCAGGAGCTGGCTCTCCGTCACCAAGGAAACCAGAGCCTCCCGTGCACCTACTAATAATTTGCTCAACCAGCAGTGAGGTCAAAGCAGAAAGCAGCCAGCTATCATAAGCAGGCCCTTCCCTCTCACATCCTTCAGGTCTTTTATTTTGAAAGTGCACACTGTTACGCTCTTGATTTGTCTGTGAACACCGAGCAGCTTTGGTGTTTGAACCCATCATGCAGATGCAGCGCTGAGAAGGGATCTGATTGGTTAGTGGACTCTGTAGTCACATGTGACTGAGCTGCTGGACACAGCACGCAGTCTGTGTGTGAGTCTGTGTCAGCTGACCACACTGACCAATAAGACGAGAGGCTCCTCAGACATCGCACATTAAACTTCCTTCTAGAACGTGACGGGAAGAAATGCTCGACTTTATGAGTCACGTATTAGGCTGTGTGTGTGTGTGTGTGTGTGTGTGTGTGTGTGTGTGTGTGTGTGTGTGTGTGTGTGTGTGTGTGTGTGTGTGTGTGTGTGTGTGTGTGTGTGTGTGTGTGTGTGTGTGTGCGTATTGTGGCCAGCAGGGGGCACTGTTATCTAAGTGAAGTGCACACACTGACCTCTGGCTTTCATGTGCTTCACTGAGAGTGATGAGGTGAGTGTCTGTGGCAGGAAAACTCCCAGCATGCACTCTGCTCCCACAGTAACGCACCAAATATCACAGTGACATGAAGTAACTGCTGCATCTTCTACACTGGTGTGTGTGTGTAAATGCTTTGCCAGGTGAAAATAGTTGTGGAATAAACAGCTTCACACGATTGCAAACAAGCACACACCTACACAGGTACAAGTACATGTTCCTGTGTACAGATACATGTACCTGTACAGGTGTAGCAGGTGCTGTTAGCACAGAGGCTGTGGGAGGAGCTCAGGGACACATCAGGACGTCGTGCTTCCATAATGAACACTAACATGTCAATAAGCTTAACGTGTGTTTGGCGGCAGCTTCAGGAGGAGGTGGATGTCCTGGCAGATCGGATGGAGCAGGCCAACAACAGCCTGAAGGGAGACTGGGCCCGCTGGCAGCACAGCATGACCTCTGACCTCAGATCAGCCTTCATCTCTGCTGCAGAGAAGAACGTGGACTACTACGAGAAGGTGAGAAGCTTAGACGCAGCACGCAGAGACACCTTTCATCTCACCTGACTTTGGTTTGTATCGTTGTGCGCTGTTCAGGTGAGTGTGAGAGCAGCTGCTGTTGAAGTGTGTGCTCAGCAGCAGAGGCTCAGAGTCATTTGTACCTACACGACACTCTGACTGTACTGATGACAGACTTCCATTCAATTCATTTTCACATCCGGAGTCATTAAAATGTGTGTTGTGTATGCCCACGAGCACACGCTGACTGATGCATGCTTGTGTAAACTGAGTGAGGAGCACTGAGATATTATTGCAGACGGTGAAGCAGAGACGCTGGTGAAGCAGAGACGCTGGTGGAGCAGAAAGCTCTCACAGCACCCAGACACGCCCCCAGCTCCTCTGTGCTCCAGCAGGGGGCAGCAGCTCTGCCTGCAGTCCGCTCTGTGCTTCATGGTGCCACATCCTGCAGGTAGAACACTGACTCCACCTCTCTTATCTTTGGAGATGATACTTCTCCCACTCGTCAGCGTGACACAGATCTTCTGTGGATTGTTCTCGGCTCCACTGAGCAGTGGAACAAAGGCTGGTCTTACTGCTGTAGACGCCGTGTGTGCTGCTGAGCGCACTGGTCCTGGATCAGATACCGGGCTGGATTCTCCACATTGTTTGGTGTTAGATTAAACACATAAGACCTGGACAGGAAGTGACTGGCCTTCCTTTATCTTCACCAACACACTGAGCTGGATGAGTGGAGGTCAAGCCCTGACTGAGTGGAGCTGAAACAGGAAGTGATCGCCACACTGCAGCATGTCCTGCTAACTCACCTCCTTCATACAGTAATCTGAAGAACTCAGTCAGGACATGTTATCAGTGCTAAAGGCTGTGGTGTTGGTGGTTCTGCTGCCAAGTCCACATGTAGTAATAATAATAATGGATTGCATTCATGTAGCATTTATACAGCGCTTTTCGAAGCCCTCAAAGCGCTTTACAATTCCACTCTTCATTCACTTCATTCAGCGAGGCTGCCATATCGCGCCACCGGGCCCTCTGACCACCACCAGTAGGCAACGGGTGAAGTGTCTCGCCCAAGGACACAACGACCGAGACTGACAGAGCCGGGGCTCGAACCGGCAACCTTCCAGTTACAAGTTAAACTGGACCTTTAGTTCATTTCATTTGGAATATTTCAGAAATATTAACTCAAAGGTGGACATTATTTCTGTGTTTTCATGAGTGAATATAAAAGTGAAGGCCTTGAGAACGTGTTCTCATGATTGTGTTGATTGTTGTTTCGGTGTTCTGAGCTCATGTCAGTGGTTTGAAGTGGAAAAACGTGTCACACACTGAATGTGCCAGCTGAGCGTGTGCTGAATGCTCAGTGAATACCTGGCACTGTGTCCTCTGCAGGTGGTTTGTGTGGTGGAGGCTTCGTAAGCATGTGCAGCGTGCAGCGCTCTCTGTTGTCTCGTGTCTCGCTCAGCAACACTGGCTGATGGCAGCTTACACACTGAGTCTAATGATCAACAGATGAATTTATCGGATTAAATCACTGTGAGCATCAGCAGCGTTTTCCAGGATTATTCTGGTTTCAGGATGCCCCGCCCTCCTGCTCTGAAGCCCAGTCACAACAGCAGTCGCATCCAGCTGCTCCAACACTCCAACAAAACAGACGTGGAAGTGAAGAAAGGCTCAGACAGGATCATGACTCTGAAGATGGAAATCAGAGTGTTGGTGTTGAACGCTGTCAGTGCTCCACAGGTTGGAGGTCAGCGGGAAGAGAAAGGGGAATCCTGGAAAAGTTGGATAAAGTGGAGGAGAGGGTCCTGGAGACGGGGCAAGACTTCAGTGACTTAAACAGAGGTGATGAGGAGGTGCTGGGTAGGTAAGAGAGGTGCTGAAGGAGACATGATAGTGGATTTTGTGAATATCTACAGTGACCACTTCAAGAACAGGGAGATAAAGTATGAAGGTGGAGCCGGTGACTAAATGATGGAAGTAGAGTTCAGCTCTGGGTGGTCGGGACGAGCAACCAGATGATGAGAGAAACTGCCAGTAAGGTGTTTGGTGTTTCCTCTGAACAGAGGCAGGAGGCTCGGGATGCTCCTGGTAGCTGGTTTTTAACGTCTGAGTTTCAGACTGGTCAGTTCGTCTAATCTTTTCTCTTCTTTACTCAATTCAGTTACATTCAAGGTGTTTCATGTCAGAAACTAATAACGAAGCATCTGAAACCAGTTATCACATTCTTCAATAATGAACATGTGCAGCGCCTCGCATCGTGCTTTATGATCATTACACCTTATAAGAAAGTAGACCCGAGGACTGGGAGGAAAGAGCTGACGTGTGTGAGCCTGGACTAAAGTCCAGTGGAACCAGGAAGTCTGGATCAGGTCTCTGTGTAAAAAGTCCTAATGTCTGATCCTATCATAGACAATACAGCTGAAAGGTGAAAGGAGCTGTAACTGCCTCCTGTGATCTCCTCTAAGCTAATGCTCACTTTGTTCTGATCTTTGAGAGGAGAGAAGCCGGCCTGCCTCTGTGTGGGTATATTGCACTCAGATCCAAGAGGGAAGGAGTTGTTTTGCTCTCAGAAACAGTGCGCAGAGGAAAAGCCAAAGGTCATAAATCCAATTTGTGCATCCACAGTCTTGGTCACACGTCTCATTGGCCTTGTTTTCTACATTTATTCCACATCACATCACATCTTCAGCAGAAGGTCTACATCACTGCCAGCACAAGCTGTGTAATAGCTGAGGTTTGGTTTGGTGTGAGAGCCGTTTGTGTTGTCTTGAGGAACCGCAGCACGGCGAGGTGTTGAGGAAGTGATGAGAGCATCAGTGGACAGTATCAGAGTGGCAGTGGGATCAGTGGGCCTGAGCTTCCTGAGCTTCCTGAGCTTCCTGAGCTGGGATCGTTTCACTGGCTCAGTCGTGACTTCAGTGAAACTCTGCGCAGCGACGTTTAAAGAGCAGTTTGCACACTGTGCTCTGGGTTTCATCGCAGCGATCACATGTGTGCACACATTGTTATTCAGGTGCACATGTGGGCCGTGTGGCCGTGGGGGCCGTGAATGATTGATTGGTGTGGAGCCCAGAGAGGCTGTGAGGATCTAATAAGAAACCTCCACCTGGGAGGGTTTGATGGCAGCTCGGAGCGACGCAGGCAGGAAGTAAATGAGTGAGGATGGAGAGATCGAGGAAAGAAGGGTGGTGTTGCTACGTCAGGTCAAAAACAGTCGATGTGATCCTTTAATGCCGGGCTTACACGGTGCCATTTTGAGTCGTGCGACCGTTTTGGTGATCGGCCCGATCTTGGCCTTCATCGTGCGTCGTGTAGTATATGTGGGGTAACGAGAAGCGATTAACACCTCACGACCAGCTCCCGATCATCGATCGCTTGGTCGTGGTTTGAAATCCTCACGACCGTCGTGACGGTGTCACCGCAGCTTCTCACACTGCGCACGCACAAACACAAATGTCAGTGAAAAAGACGGCGCAGCACGGCGGCGTGTGATCTGGACACAAGCGATGGAGGCACTTGTAGAACTTTGGAAAGCTCATCCGAGCCTTTTCGATGTGGCCTCACCAAATGATCACGACCACAACAACCATGAAAACAGTTGGATTTACATCGCTGCTCAATCACAGCTGATCATGTTTTTCATTAATTTAGCAAAGTTGATGGTGTCTGTGTGTCTGTGTGAGTGAAAGACAGAATTCCTGTTATAACCTTCATGTTATGGACGCACAGTTTGAGCACTCAGGTTGCATCAGAGCATCGTGACCTATGAACTTCTCACCCCTGCGAGTCAATCGTGCAGTTTGAGCAGGAGCTGAATAACACGACTGAAAAATCGAGTCCACTCAGTCATATGTGAAGCAGGACGGGCAAGAGAATATTAAACAGAACAAGTTCATTCATGATCTGTTCATCAGTCAGAAGTTACGTAGTCACACTAAGAATGTAATAACTAGTAATAATGTAACTATTGTAACTAGTTAAAGTTATTATTAATGATGCACTGATTGTCATGGTGATGCACAGTTATGAGGGGCTCTGCCTTCATTCTGGATGGCAGAGCCCATTTCTATGGTTACCTCATAGCAACAGTGTGCTGGAGAAGTGCTGCTGTAAATATCATCTCTGAGCTGCAGCTCCTCGTCTTCCTGATGTTGCTGTCACTCGGTATCACTGTTTGTCACTACGGTCGTCTTCCTCTACGTCCGCTACCCTTTGACTAGAGGTGGGAATCACCATACATCCCACGATACGATATTATTGCAATTTTTTAAAATATTTTGCGATATTCAGATTCTGTACATAAAGGTAAACTTTATCAATATTCATTTTCTCTAATATCAAAGTCTCACACTCAGTCTTTCTCTCATTTCAGTTTGATTGTTGACAAACTGAACGGTTTGTATTACAGTCTAGTCCAACTTAACTGAATCAACCATCTGGTACAATTATAGCTATTCTGAACTATGCAGTTTATGAAAACTATGCAGCCCCTTCAGCAACTGAAGAATTTGAAAGTAAATTAAAACAAAATATAATTTTACATTAAATAAAAAAGTTTTAAACTTAATTAAAATAAAACATGTCTTAAATTAAAATAAGTAAACTGTCATGTTTATTAAACACATTTGGACAGTGAAGGAATGTCAGGATTCTTGCTCAGAAAAAGGATCAACATGCTCTGAAGTCAGAGCACAAAAACCTTTTTGTAACAAAGTATCGATTTCTGCTGTCCCTGTATCCATACATTATTAGCAAACAAAATATCACCATGCTACACAGTATCCATTTTTTCCCCCACCCCTCATGTCCAGACGTACTCTGCACAGATCGCCATAAAAATGTATATACATAAATATAATATTTAAAAAAAAAAACACCCTGAATGGTTTCTGTACAAATTGAGCGAGTGCCAGCGATTGGTTGGGTGAAGTGTGCACAGTGAAGGACGACCATGTGACCTGATGGAGCATGGAGATATTGAGATGACAGTTTGGTTTCTTGTTGGGCATCCTCTCTCTGCACTCACCAGGCATCTGCACAGGATGCATGATGGGAAAGATGAGAAGAATCTGGCAGAACTGTACTAAGTAGAGAGGTCAAAGGTCGCACACAGAGGTGAGAGAGCAGCTTTGGTGAGGAAGCTGCAAGTGGCCGAGTGTCTGCGGGGCACGTATGAGGGCTGCGGTAAGCAGGGATTACACCGAGGGACGTGTCTAATTCCTGCTTCCATTGGTGATGAACAGGCTGGTGAGACACGAGCAGGTGGAGAGTGAGTAGGGGGGCAGCAGGGTGATGGCGGCCCACCAGCTGGCCCCACATTTGTTCCTGACACCAGCTGAATACCACCGCTCTGAGCTCTGGTACTTTTCTGTCTGTGTTTTAAAGAATTATACGTTTTTGTGCTACAAGAGCACCAACACACCATCTCTGTGTGTTTGTCCTGATTCTGGTCACCTGCTGAGCACCAATGAGTGTGGAGGAGAGCGGTCAGCTGATCAGGCTTTCCTAATGAGGTCAGAGTTGAGTCAGGGCCGTGTTTCTGACTGCGCCGTCCTCTCGTCCCAGTCTTCAGACTCAAAGAGAGCTCTTAGTCAAAGCTGTGTCCCCGATGTCACACCGGCATGAAAACATTACTCCGAAATAAATTATCAGCATTTATTAAATAATAATTCTCCAGAAATAAAAGAAAACAATGTTGTTTTTGTGCATAACAAAAAGCTCACAACTGTGCAGTCAGAATGTAAACTAACAGGTAGGGCTGCTCAATTAATCGAATTTTAATCTCGATTACGATCTGGGCTTCCAACGATCATTAAAAATGACTGAGCCCATTATTAGCCCCTCCCTCGTGCTTTACTCTCGCGCTGCTCCGTGTGGCAAATCGAGCGCACCTCTCTGCATTTCGATCACGTGTCACAACAATTAAGAGCAGCGGTCTCCAACCTTTTTTGTGCCACGGACCGGTTTATGCCCGACAATATTTTCACGGACCGGCCTTTAAGGTGTCGCGGATAAATACAACAAAATAAAACTAGTACCGGTACCGAAAAAAAGAAGATTTATTCATAACACACGTGAAAAGACCCAGGAAAACCGAGTTAACAATAAAAACGATAACAAAATAACGCTGAAAACTGATAAAAACCCTGAAAACTATACATTTCACACCTGAGCCTCAACTCCGAGGCCCGGTACCAAACGACTCACGGACCGGTACCGGTCCGAGGCCCGGGGGTTGGGGACCGCTGATTAAGAGGACCCGAGGGAAGCTCGGAAAGCTGAGCAGAAGTTATTTGGAGAGGAGAGTGACTGCTGTTGGTTGAAAAGAGGTAAAAAAACTTGAGTGGTGTGGAAACATTATGGGTTCAGTCAGACGTGGATCAAGTAGACACAGTGTGTAAACTTTGCTACAGTGTCGTAGCTGCATCACAGAGCAACACTGCAAAGTTCACTAAACATAGATGTTTACATTTATTTTTATATTGCAAACATTTGCACTGTTATCAGTATTTGCACTATTTTATATTATTTTTGACAATCTTTAAAGTCATTATTCAAAACATTGTTATTGTTAAATAAATATCGTCAAATAATCGAGATCTCAGTGAAAATAATCGTGATTATCATTGTTGCCATAATCGAGCAGCCCGACTAACAGACGCTGAGCAGAATAACAAAGACAGATGTCACAGCTGCTCTGTTCCCAAAAGTTCTGCTGCTGACAGCTGGAGTTTGAAACTGTGTCTCTTACAGACATTTGTGGTCCTTATACACACACAGTACGTATCACTCCGCGAGGCTCCTCCTGACTATGGCAGCTGTAATGCTCCAACAATCCATCCAGCGGTGCGACTTCGTAGTTTACCAAAGTCGTACTGAAACATTGTTGACAGATAACTGAGTGCCGTGTACATAAAATCGGTTCGCGGTCAGTAAGCACAACCAGAACTCATACATAAGGCGATTTTTGGGAAAATGAAAGGATTTTAGTGTGAGCTTATAGTCCGAAAAATACGGTAAACGAGTTCTGTAAGTAGTTTGTTTGTTGTTTGTTTGTTTCGAGGCCGGAGGCTTCGGTCTGGGACACAGCAGTTTCACGCACTCTTCATTTTGCACTTCATGGCGCTGTTGTAAATGCTGAAAATACAGGTAGTGCTAGCTGCACGGTGTCAACATGTTAACCAGGTAACCGCTAACAACGCCGTGCAGCCCCATGCACGGGACGATCCGCGGTAACTTGTTAACGGAGATTTGCCGCGTTAATACAGTTATGGCGTTAACGTCATTTTAACGCTGCAGCACTAAAATAGTCTCCAAATGTTTTCTTTTTACCGACCAGCTCCTCTTTGATAGCTGCCGTGACGCACGCACGCACACACACGCACGCACGCACACACACACACACACACACACACACACACTGCACACACTGCACACACACACACACACACGAGATGATGTTTGGTGTGACGCGGCTGACATGATGTAGGAGCAGCTCATGGAGGACGAGCTTGAGTGTTTCTTCTCTCTCTCTTGACTGTGTTTAAAGACGGGACTCTGGGGTCAAACTGAAACAAAGGCAGGTGTGACTTGAGGTCAGAGGTCAAATGTGATATCTTAAATCTGTGTTCAGTATGTTGAAGGACATCTCTGCCTCCTGTGGTGCGCTGGGCAAAAACAAAAACACATCTATGTGTCTTACAATTTGACATGTAAACAATAAAATAGTTAATGTCAAAGTGACGATGAATATGTTGAGTTATAGTTTCACGCTTTAGGTCAATTTTCCACCAATAATGATGAAGCTGACGTTGAGGCCTCGTGGATGGAGGGACGTTACTACGAGCTGCCGTTCACTGAAAACACAGTTTTATTCTCAGCGCTCACGTCGCTGCTGCTCGCAGTAAGATTAATATTGTCGTCTTTGTTTCAGTGTCTGGCGGTGTGGGAGTCGTTCCTGGTGTCACAGAGAGCAGACGCCAGCGGAGGCCAGGAAGACGTTGCTTAAAGAGTTCAAAGGTCGACGCCGCCCCCGCCCCCAACCCCACATGACACACACCGCTCTCTCCAGCAAAACCTTCAGATGTACGAATGAACCACTGCCCGTCTGCTTCCTGTCTCTTCTGAATCCCAGTCTCACCATTCCAACATCACTAAAACCAGCACTGTAATCCACACACACACACACACACACACACACACACACGCACACGGTTCTCTGGTTTGTGTCGTTGTTGTGCTGCATGCTACAGTGACATAGCTAGCAGCTGGCTCCTGTCATGTGACACGGACGCCCTCAGGTGTCCTTCGCTAACTCGTGGGTTTGGCAGCAGGAGGCGTTTCACACGAAGCAGCGACGATCAGCCTCAGAACATCCTGCTCAACAGAAAAGTTTAATTTGTAATAAATGGTACATTGATGTTGATTTCTACTTTAATATTTAAAGTTTATAATGAAACTCTGATGTTTATTAGTCATTAGTGATGCAGTCGTTTTAGTAAGTTCTGAATTGTATAGAAGTGATAGACAACAGACACACGGCTCATGATGGTGATGATGGCGATGATGAGCCTGTGTAGTATTTGCTACATCAGCCCGATGTTGTTGTGCAGATTCACCAAAGAGTCGTGTTTCCTCACAGCTGCTGCCGTCTGCACGTGTGCAGCAGCGTGTTCAAGCCAAACGGGCGTCTCGTGCTGAAGCGACCAAAGTATCTGCTGAAACGTAATCAAAGCAGTTTTCAGTCTTTACTCACCTGCTTCTGTAAAAGCATCTGTTACTGTCAATCATTAAGATGAGGAAATGATGGGTTTGCAGGAAGCATCCATACACAGCACTACAGTTCTACAGCCCTATGTTAAAATAATAATAATGATAAAACGTCTTTTGGAGATTATAAATGTGATGGTCTGAGTCATGTGTCCATGCTAATGGTAACAATAGAGACATAAACACAGCTGTGATGAGCTCGTCAGAGCGTGACCGTCTACTTTTATCAAGATGAGCTACTGAAAGTTGAAAATCTGAGTCTTCTTATTGGAAACTTCGACTGCAGCTCTCTGCCAAAGTTATGCACCAAACAAATGTCTCACATTTCATGAACAAACCTCACGTGTGATGCAAGTTGAATCAGATGCATGTGAGCTGCAGACAACACTACTGGAAGCTTTAGTCAAGTTTACTCATCTGCACTACAGCTGTTCCAGCTGTTCCACCCACCGTTTCATACTGTGGACCTTCTGCTTTTATCATTGTGAAAAATAATATGTAATAACATGATTTGAGATACTGACAATAAAGACTGATGTGACGCTACAGAGTTTGTCTTCTTTTTGGAGTGTAGAGCAGCAGCAGCAGTTAGGTCATCAGTCAGTGGACCGTCCATTGACAGCATGGTCCCTGCATCATCTGGGCTCCTAAGTAGTTTTGTTCTCAGCAAATTAAAATGCATATCAATAAAGATTTTCAGCGTGAATATTCAGTTCATCGCGATCCGGTGTGTGGTTTCAGTTTAGACATGCTGTTGAGCCGTATCACTGAGGTTCAGCTCCCTGCATGCTCTCATCTCACATTGCTGCAGTTGCAGCACATCGAAGATTAAACCAGTCAGCAAAGTTTGTTTCATTTTGAGCCACAAGCTGAGGTGAGGCCTACTTCTGTGTCATCAGGCTCTGGAGCAGCACATGGATGACTTTCCTGTGTTTAAATGTAAACATGTAACACTGAGAGTGCTGATGATGTACAGATCAAGTCAAAGATCAATGTCTTCCTGCTCCTGAAGTTTTTTTAAATATAGTATAGATCTCTGTCATCCTTCCGTGGCTAAAGTGTACCAACTAGTACCTACACATCCATCAGATACAAAGCAGCATCATTAGCATTTGCTTTTTATTTGGTGCCCAGTTCAAAACTACAGAGTAGGAAGTACTGTCATCAGCTCAGGTCAGACTTTGAAGCACGTTTGATGACAGCATCATCAACGCACATATTAAACATGTAAGACTGCTTTCTTCCATTTGTGCAACATCTCTAAAATTAGAAATATCCTGTCTCAGAGTGACGCTGAAAAACTAGTTCATGCATTTATTACTTCCAGGCTGGACGACTGCAATTCATTATTATCAGGAAGTCCTAAAAACTCCCTGAAAAGCCTTCAGCTAATCCAAAATGCTGCAGCAAGAGTCCTGACAGGGACTAGAAAGAGAGAGCATATTTCTCCTGTTTTGGCTTCCTGTTAAATCCAGAATTCAAAATCCTGCTCCTCACATACAAGGTCTTAAATAATCAGGCCCCATCTTATCTTAATGACCTTGTAGTACCATATCACCCTGCACCTAAGACTGCAGACTTACTTGTGGTTCTCAGGATATTTAAAACTAGATTGACAGATAGCAGCAATTAGAAAATTAAACAGATGGTGTGGTGTCCTTGTCTATAAAACTGAATCTTGGTTTCATCTGTCCAGATATTTTTTAGTTCAGACCCATGAAGGCCGTGGCAGAGACCGTGTTAAGGTTTATTTATACCCAAAGGTAAATTAGCTTTGCAGAAAAATGACAGCATTTTTCATCTCTTCTCAAAACACACACAATGAAACCTGGCAAACACATATTTGATAATTAAACAAAATGAATCAAATCAAAACGATTCTTATTGAGTTCAGTGACAGCAGCAGGACAAAGCTGCTATATAACGCTTTGTCCTGCATTTTGGAGCTATATTTGCAAGGATTTAATCAAAATAACCTGAAATGTAGGACTGAGTTCTTTAGCACAAGGTTTAATTAGGCAGCCACTAATGTTATCAGGACCACAGCTCGGCCTTTTGGACATCACTGCGTTCAGTGATAAAGTGCTGTTGTGTTAGTTCAGCAGGCATTACACACACAAGCAGGTAGGAACAGAGATAACTCCTTTCTTTCGTTTTTCTTTTTTCTTCTTCCCAAATACCACAACAACAACATACTCACTAGCGCATTTGGTAAATGCATCTACAGAACAAATGCAATAGTATGTGGACACAACAAGTGCTGAGTATGTTTCAGTTTCTGTTTCAGTTCCAAAATATCCTCGTTAAAATCAGAAGAAGGTTTTTTTTGTTTGTTCTTTTTTGCCTGTCCCGTTTGGCTCTTTTACCATCAGAATTATTGTCTAAAGGCGGAGAAAGATGCCCAACGGATTTACTTTACCAAATGGACCATCCCAGCTTTGCCGTAATGGTTTATTTGATTCACCTTTTATTGTTTATTTTATCTTCACTTTGCTAAATACGGGACAGATTTGACTGGGGAAAAGAAAAGGGAGAAAGAAAGAGGGAAAGAAAAACAGTGGGGAAGAGGGACGGGGATAAAGGGCAAAAAACAAAAAACAAAAAAATAAGCAGACAAAAAACACATCTATCGATCACCTGGATCACCTGTTGAGAAAGAAAAAAGAGAAAACAAGCAGATGAAAACGAGAGTAATACAATAAACAACATCACGATGATCTATGTGAATATAACAGTAAATACTAAATATTAAACATTATTGTGCAGCACGTAAGATCAACAGCGCACAGTGTGCTTTGAGGTAGCAGCCAAAAAGGGTGTAGTTTGTGTGTGTGATCACCCGTGTGTACACCTGTGAGCATGGACGCGCTTGTTTTTAAAAGGTTCCTTCATGTAATGATCTGCTGGAGGGTGTGGGGGGGGCCACAGCCCCGTCCACCAGGGCATGAAGCAGGTATGGAGGAGATCAAGACTCCAGACATCCAGAGGCCAGCAGAACACAAGAGACCAAGGAAGACCAACAGAGGGGCAGCCGCGCCACTATCCCATAAAGAGCTGAGGAGAGTCCCAGATGAGGGGTCACCCAGCAGCCGCGGAGCAGAAGCCAGGGGGGGTTGCAGTGACGTGCCCGTGAGCTCCGCCGGCAGCCAGCTGTGCCAGAGTGACCGAGCCCCAGGCCGAGAGGCCGAGGGCACCCCACCCCCGAAGTGGCCCGAGCGAGCCCAAGGCTCCAGGCCCCAATAAGCAGCTGCCAAGGAGTGAGCCGGTGTGTACCTGGACGCCCACCCCCAGACACAAAGAACCACCAACGCACCGATGTCTGAGGGCGTCTGCCTCTGGCAGGGGGAGTGGTGGGGGGAGATAGGCCTCCATACCATGGAGGGCCTGAGATGTCCTCAGAGAGGTGGCGTCTGATACCCAACCTGACATATAGACACAGACATACAGGCACACACAGATACAAACATCCATTCCCACCCTCATGCTCTCATATGCAATTACTCAACACTCACCCAACGTGGAGACAGACATAAAGAGACGCTGTGCACACAATCACACTCCCCAAGCGTACTCTAAGAACCGGGTCTAGGTACCCTTGCCCCTGGAGGGGGAAACTGCACTCAGACCCAGGTGGTGGAGAAGCAGACCGCCCCGACTCCGCAGCAGCAGGGAGGCCCCACATTCCAGACCCCAGTCGGACGGCCAACTCCTCCTCCTTGCCCCCCGCTCCAGCAGGTCGCAGAGAACGGGGGTGTGAGAAGACTCCAAACCTCCCTCCGCCCGCTCATATGTAGTGTTGATGCATGTGTGTTCTAAGGTGCATTTAAAACCCAGGAGGGCATGGAGCTACCTGCCAGAGAGCAGCAGGTAAGCGCATAGCCCCTCCTGATAGCCCTCAATGTCTACGTGTATTTAAAATTGAGAGGTGGGCAACGACGCCAGGGGTGAGGTGTACACCCTGATGGTAATTTGGAGTCCGTGTAGCGTGCCCACCCCCAAGATCCTATATGTATGTGTTATGAGAGTGTGAGTAATGTGAATGTCTAAGTTGTGAGATAAAATTGAGGCACAGGCAGCCAGAAGGGGACAGAGGGGGGGATGCCTCCCCTGCACCCTGGTGACACACCTTTACCCCAAGGCCCTGCATGTGTGGGTGATTGTGGTGGAGCGGGAAGAGGGAGGCAGCTGGAGATGGGGAGGGAAGGAAGGGAGGGGCAAGTGACCCCTCTCTGGGGCCAGCTCCCCCACTGACCCCAGTAGGCACCCCCATACTCTGCAACCCGCCAGGGAAAGGGGGCCCAGGCCCATCCGGACCGGGTCCCAGTACAGCAGCGCCGCCCGGCCCCACAGTGCCCGAACAGCCCACCTGACCCCACCACAGAGAAAACTGCACCCACCCCGTCATCCACTCATCTTCCAGGCTACACAAGACAATAGACGCCCAGGCTGAGATCTTCCTCCACCTCTCCTGTATCTCCCCCTCCTGCAGAGAGAGTTCCTGAAGAGAGGAGAGCTCCTGCAAGATGTAACAGCCTCCCCCACCAGTTGAAGATCCCCCCAGGTGGCTCGATGCACTGGCGGCACCCTGTGCCAGGGCTGGACCCCTATACACCCACCCGCCCACAACCCCGGCAACACACCAACCAGGATCCAAGCCCCCAAGGCCCAGCCAGGGCCCCAGCCCAGAGAGGGAGCGCCCCCAGAACCTCACGCCCGTCCCGGACCCACCCAGGGGCAGCCAGGCTGCCAGGTCAGTAACCCACGTCCGTCAGCACAGACCCTACCCTAGCCCCACTGCACACAGCCACGAGGAAACCGTCACCTAAGAGCCAACAGAGCCCCTAACAGGCCATGACCGCTACACCAGGTTGAGCCCTCCAAGGAAGATGCTCCTGGGGAACCCCCCGACGCCCCAAGCCTGTCCCTACCCCCACACCAATCACAACAGCGAAGGTGGGACCAAACTATGACCCCCCACCCCCACTAGGTAATGGAGCTGATCAAAGCAGCCCAGAGCAATTGATCTGATGTGGTGGCAGAGGCTGTATCGAGACTAATGTAATCTAATAGATAATTTCTATATTGGTTAGAATTAAGATTATTTTTATTTTTCCAGTTCATGAGGACTGTTTTCTTGGCTATGTATAGGGCAGTGAAAACCATATGGGCTATATTCTTTTCTGTAGAGACATTATCTAAGCTGCTCAACAAACACACTAAAGGGGAAGTTGGAATGTTACATTTCAGACACTTTGATAAGTCTTCACATATCTCGCGCCAAAACCTCTGAACTGGTGGACAGAACCAAAGAGCATGGATATAATTGTCCGGTGAATTGGTTTGGCAGTGTGAGCAGTTGTTGGTAGACGTAACGCCCATCTTGAACATCTGATGACCTGTATAGTGCACTCTATGTAGTATTTTGTATTGAATTAATTGCAGACTGGGATTTCTAATTAAATGAAAGGTTTTTAAGCAAATCTGAGACCAGAAGTTTTGGTCTAAGTTAACTGATAAATCCGCTTCCCATTTTGCAATAGGAAGTGATATTGATTCATCTGTTTTAGAAAGTGTTCTGTATATTTTGGAAAGTAATTTGGGGGTTTTAAGAGTAAGAAATTGAACCACACTTGGTGGCTGTGGTGTGGTTTTCATACAAGTCCAGACAAACCCCCATTTTTTTGCAGCCAATTTGCTTTCAAGAAGGTTTTTGTAGCTCTGTTTTGCTTTCAGGATTTTGGTTTTCAGGTCTTTGGTGGCTGCAAGAAAGTTAGTAACAGCCCCCTCTTTAAAAAAGCCAGTGTCTTTTTCCTTAAATAGGATTTAATGCTTTTGGTGACCCGTGGCTTATTGTTAAGGCACACCTTAACACGATTAGGGGTATAATCATGTCTTTACAAAAAACTAGATATGAGCTAGTAACATCCACCAAAGATCATCTCCACAAGACTGGATAAAAACTTCCCAATCTGTACATTTAAAACATTCCTTCAAAGTAAACACAGATTCTTCTGACCATATAACAACAGTTCAGTGGAGGAAGTGGGAGGGATTTAAGTGTTAAGTATTCTTCACCGATCCATAACAAAGGTCCAAGATTTGGTAGGACAGGACACATACTGATAAAAATTTCCCAAAGTCAGTGTGAAGGTGTTTCTTGAGGAAATAATGGTGCAGAAACAAATTGCTCCAACTTCTGCAGTCAGGCAGAAGGTTCTGCACCATCCGGTGGACAGAGAGACTCAAGAGGAGCTTCTATCCCCAAGCCCTAAACCATAACACACACACATGTGACTGAGACAGGACTCTCTTCTAGACACTTTAACACACTTTAACAACAATGTACATTTCAGATTTTTAATTTAAAATTTCCAGATTTTATTTAATTCATTTAATGTACACAATTCACCCACTTACTGCACATAGTGCTCCCCATGTATATATTCACTTAATGTATATAATGTTCTTCTCTCCCCTTTTGCACAGTCGAGGAGTCAGGATATATTTCACTGCGCGTTGTACTTGTACAACTACGCACGTGACTGTTGAATCTTGAAAACAGAAAGAATCCCAGCGTATATACCAAACAAGACAGAGCTGTGTGAACAGACAAAATCACACAATTCAACACATGATACACTTTAGGTAAAGTAATAGTAACAGTTTCTCTAATGATTAAAATTTTATTTGTGAAGAAGTTCATGAAGTCATGAAGTAAGAAGTGGATTTTGTAGTCCAACTACAGCTTCAATCGTGATCATGACTGAAGAATTAATTAATGGCAGGACTTCTTTGAGCAGTTTTGTAGGAATGGGGTCTAAAAGACACGTTGATGGTTTGGAGGAAGTAATTATTGAAGTTAACTCAGAAAGATCGATTGGAGAAAAAGAGTCTAACTTAACATCAATGGTACTAAGAGTAGCTGTAGATAATATTACATCTGTGGGATGATTATTGGTCATTTTTTCTCTAATGATTAAAATTTTATTTGTGAAGAAGTTCATGAAGTCATCACTAGTTAACGTTAAAGGGATGGTTGGCTCAAAAGAGCTCTGACTTTTTGTCAGCCTGGCTACAGTGCTGAAGAGAAACCTGGGGTTGTTCTTATTTTCTTCAATCAGTGACGAGTAGTAAGATGTTCTGGCTTTGCGGAGGGCTTTCTTATAAAGCAGCAAACTATTTCTCCAGGCTACAGTTTTCTCTAAATTAGTCTAAATTAGTGAGACACTATTTAGTTTCCATCTAATGAGCTTATAGAAGGACGTAGTGTGTCTGAGCTCTGTTCCCCACTGCTTTACAGTCCAGAAAAGACAAAACAGGGTTTTCATGAAAACTGTTAAATGTTCAGTTTCTATGCCAGATGTCAAAAAAAGATCTAGAGCAGTGGTTCTTAACCTTGTTGGGGGTACCGAACCCCACTAGTTTCATATGCGCATTCACTGAACCCCTCTTTACTGAAAAATACAATATGATTTTTTTCAAATTCAAGACATAGATATGTTTTTTACTGGTGCACAAAATGAGCCGTGCATGTCACGGCGGAGGCTCTGCCGAACCCCTGAGACCGACTCACCGAACCCCTAGGGTTCGATCGAACCCAGGTTAAGAACCACTGATCTAGAGTCTCATTACTGTGGTGGGTGAGCTCTTTTACATTTTGAAAGAAGCCAATTGAGTCTAATAACAGATTAAATGTCTTTCTGCTTCCTGTTCCCAACACTGGATAGTCATGTTTTGGGTGGTTTAATAAAATTGACCAAATTCAGAGGTGTGATGGATGCCATCTTTCCTAACAAAACTGCGTTTTCCCCAGAAATTTCCTAATTATCTAGAAATTATTTTTTGGACACCACTCAGACAGACAGCAGTTTAAGGAGAACATGCGGCTAAACATGTCACTCCTGGTCTGATTGGGGAGGAGACCAGAGAAAACATTGTTTAGGCAAAGTTACACACTGATTCAATATTGATTTTAGTGACTTCCGACTGACGTGACCGGGTGTCATTACTGCCAATGTGAATTATGATTTTACTGAATTTCCGTTTACCCTTAGCCAGCAGTTTTACATTTCCCTCAGTGTCGCCTGCTCTGGCCCCTGGAGGACAGTTGACTATGGTTGCTGGTGTCTCTAGTGTCTTGATGCTCAGTCATCAACATTTTGGGAACAGATGTGCCGATTACCAGAGTTTGTTCCAGAGTGGGGATTACACAAACGTTCACTGACTGCACCGCTGCAGCACAGTCATGTATTTCTAAAACATTTGATCTTAGTGCCAAATGATTGAATGATGAAGTGTTTAAAGTTGGATAACAAAACAACTTTTGCTTAAACAGGATCTGCATGACACTGTGACACCTGCAGCATATTAACCTCCACAAACTGTTTTTATCTCACAAACAGAGCAGCAGTCTGCAGGAAAACCACCCCAGCTAATGTTAGATCTCTGTGATCTGTTCCACTGTTGAGCTGAATGTTTTTTATTTTTATCCTCACACCTGATGCAACATAGTGTCAGCACAGCCCAGCGCTAGAGCAGCCGAACAGCTGCACTGCTGAACAGGGTTACATAATGCAGGATTCTGCTGCAACAAGCACGATGCATGAAAAGTGGTGACGCAAACGAAAATCGAACAAAATCCCTGAAACGTGATACAGACATGCTTTTCTTCATGACGCAATCTATTCAGTCTGCACCACGAAGAAAAGTGCATGCTGATGAGGAATCAAGCATTCATCATCATCTTCATCACAGGAAACACAGAGTGTGTACATTCACTGAGAGCCGCAGCTGCTACAGGTAGGAAAACCATTCAAACAGCTCTCCAACCCCCCATAGAAGCCAACGATGTCCAAACCCACAGCCCGGCTGGGATTTTACCACACGGCAGTCTCGCAGAAGTCAGTGACAGAAAATATTTACAGAACACTGATTTAAAATAATCCTCTTCAAACTTTATGACAATGTTAAAATGAAGGAATTTTTGTAATACAAGCATGCTGATCCACACAGGTGTACACACAGGTGTACACACGGGTGTACACACAGGTATGCACAGACGTGGACTACACCTTTCTAGGCTGCTGCCTCAAAGCACATTGTGCGCTGTCTGTCTTGCGTGCTGCACAATATCGTTTAATATTCAGTATCTACTGTTATCTACTGTTATCTACTGTTAGCTAGTTTATTGTGATGGTGCTGTTTTTATTATGTTGCTCTTTTTTTGTTTGCTTTCTCTTCTGTTTTTTTTCTCCATACAGGTGATCCAGGTGTTTTGTTTTTCTTTCTTCCCCCCTTTCTCACCGTCTCTTCTCCCCTCTGGTTTTCTTTCTCTCCCTCTCTTTCTTTCATTCTTTCTCCCTGTCCTATCCCCCAGTCATGTCTGTCCCGTTTGTAGCAACTGAAAATAAAATAAACACATAATTATAATAAAGGTCAATCAAATGGACCAATATGGCCATGATGATCCATTTGGTAAAATAAACCCGCTTGGCATCTTTCTTGGCCTCAAGACAACAATTCTGATGGCTAAAGATCCAAACGGGACACAAAAAATAAATAAATAAATAAATAAATAAGACAAAATAAAATAAAATAAAATAAAATAAAATAAAATGAAGGAATTTTGCTTGTTCAGATGGCAACATTTGCATTACATTGTATCTGTTGTCACCTTGAATAGGCTTCCTTCTACAGACACAACAGGGCTCAGTACAACTCTGACATCAGAATGTGAGCCCATTAAGACAAAGATGAATAACTTTTGCTACAGAGGTGGTTTAATGAGCCTGCTCTAACCTGGCCGGCTTTAAAACCTAAGAAGATGGGACTGCCACCTTCTGGTGACTCTCTTGGATTCTCCCAGATTATATTACCCTAAAAGCATCTTGATAAGAAGAGAATTTTGTACCATCAAAGGCACATTAACCTCCTTTTGTCCATGGTATGCAGGTAGAATTATGTGTTCTAACCCATACTGTATATGATGTCTAAGAAAACCTTACGGTGGTCATTCAGGAAGTTTGAACCACATCTCCTGTTCTCTATAAACGTGTCACGGTATTTTAGGTTTTGAATTTTTTAATCTTGTTTACTCAAATCCCTCCTCAAGATCAAAACAAGACTGTAGCTGGTCTCTAATGGTATAGTTTGTTTCCTGTGCTTTTGAGTTTTCTGATTGTATTATGTGAAATTTAAATTATTTTAGGTTGTGTAATTTCCTTTAGCATTCCCCTCCAGGGCTCTAACTTTTTGCCACTGGTGTGCCTTGGTTGCACCAACACAAAAGTTAGGTGCACCCAAATTTTTCAACTGCATCTCTTAACTCCACTGTTTTACCTTTATTTTTTATTGCTGTCCATACAGACAATATTGATTTGTAAATGATTTACTAATAATCTTTTCAACACAAAGTTCTTTATTTGGAGCACATTTCTACAAAAAAGATAAGTTACTGAAAAACTGCTTAAAGTGTGTTGGCGCTCTTTGGTAATATTGTAGACAATGTTAAACATTAATCATCACATCGCCTCCTCTGACGACCTGGCGGCCGTGGGGAGAGGGGACACTTGGGCAGTGCATTTATCACTGCATATAATCTGTTTTCTGGATACAATGTATCGGCTCAGAGTCAGAGCACTGGCTATGAATTTCAGACGCCTTAACAAAAAGTTATCAATAGTTCTTTTCATCTTTTCTTATTACCCACAGCTACATCCCTTTCTGTCAGGCTTAGGCTGCTCAGCAGTGCTGGGTATCATCACTGATTTCTATAATCCATTTGATTCAATTTGGACTCAGACAGTCAGAAACAATGTTCCCTCTAAGCTGGCACGGTCTCTGCGCACAGAAAATCTGCGTTGCGTACAAAAAAAAAAAAAAAATCTAACCTGAATTGAAATTAAAATTAAAATTAAAACTTTAACAATTCTGTTTTGCACGCCGCAATGCATTGTGGGAGCACGGCGCCATTTTCAGGGTCTACGAATCAAAACAAACACACTGTGTTGGAACGACAACGACAAGAATCATGCTTAAAAGCAGCTCAAAAGAAAACGGACGGTACAGAGGCCGATTGCGTCCAGAGGCGAAGCGGCGGGACTTGAAAAAAATAGAGTGCATCGCAAATCTGGACCCATATGAAATACGGCGGTGGAGTAAAGACCCAGACGACTTACCGCCACTGTCCTACCCTGATATCTTCACGTATCTTGTTTGTGGAGTAAGCGCTTACACTGCGAACCAGTTTCGTAATTACAAGTCACTGGAGGCGCACATCCAATTTACAAACGGCTGGGTGCAAGATTTGGCTATTTTCAAGCCGCCAAACTGTGAGTACGTCGTCCTTCATACCAAGGTAAGTCAGCTGGAGCGCATCAAGTGTAATAGCCATTGTCCACCCCCCACCATAATTAATGTTATACATTTATCATTGAACTGCTAAAATGTCGTTATCATATTATGTGCCCATAATTGTAAAGTAGATGCAAACTAACACTTTGATAATCGGGCAAATTATTAACGCCAATTTGTGTCCTCCCTGTCTCATTTCATTTATTGTCTTTACATCAACCTTGTCCTTGTATGTTACAGGTACTGCATTCCCAAAGACTGAATGAACCTGCATTACGGCCGTGGGTAATTGTAAGCACCACGGGGAAGGTCGAAGCCGCACACTGCACCTGTATGGCCGGAGTTGCGGAGACCTGTGGTGAAAAGGCAGAAGAAGCCGTCCTTCAAAAAGAAAGATTCCTTCTGCTACGTTTGAGGAGTTGTCACCAGCGTTAGACACACTTGTTAAGTGGTGTTAAACTTAACAATGTGGTGTATGCTGTACAGACCTCTACATCGGAGAGACCAAACAGCCACTTCACAAGCGCATGGCACAACACAGAAGAGCCACCTCCACAGGACAAGACTCAGCTGTTCATCTGCATCTAAAGGTCAAAGGTCACTCTTTCGAGGATGCCAATGTTCACATTGGCAGATGGTTTGAAAGAGGAGTGAAAGAAGCATCTATGTCCACTGTGAGCGACCATCTTTGAACAGAGGCGGTGGTTTACGACACCAACTCTCTGCCATCTATAATCCAGTTTTGAGTTCCCTCCCCAGACGCCTTAACGCCCACTCACATCCTGGGCCATCTGACCTCAGGACATCACATGATAAGGTGGGGCCAGGTTTCATAATGAACTCACCTGAAACTCTGGCTGATTGGGACCCACACCCAGTTCCACACCTTGGCTCAGGCGATTAGAGGATCATCAGGGGGTCCTTTTGTCCCTCTGTGGGGGGAAACTCCCACTAGGGTTATATCTGGGACTCTCCACCATTTGACCTTAGAACTGAAGAAGCTTCTCGGATGAAGGTGAAACGTCTTCAAGTAACTTAAAGAAGTCCAGACACTTTTCTTTGCAAGCTCCTTAGACATACACTCACTTTGGTGATTTGGACTATTCCTTTTCACAGCTGTTGTTAGGTTTTTTTCCTTTATCTCCTGTAAAGGCAAACGCATCTATTTGTCGTTTCAGGTTGTAGTATTATGCAACATTTTCACAATTCATTCATTAATAATTATTGTCTTTATTTATAACTGGCATTATTGTTTCATTCTATTATAGAATCTTACAAGAAAGAGTCAAAATTATATAAATATAATAAATATTCCATTATGCTTTATTAGCTGCTTCGGTGAAAAACAAATCAACAATGCAACAAAAACAAAACCATTGCAAAACAACATACTGGAAAACAGTTATTCATCACTTGATTGCTTCAATACAACCCTTGGACACATATATGCAGACTTTTCGTGGCTGTTTTGATCTCGCTCTCTCTCTTCACCGATCAAATCTGGCTGTGGTAGCAGCTTTAAACTCGGTGTGACCCAGGCTGATAGAGGGGCCCAGTCTGGATCACATTCCTGCATTTTGTAAGCTGGTTTCCCAACAAAACACAACAAACATTAGCCCGCAAAGCCACAGGGAACAAAGCAGCATAGCAACAAATTCAATTCAAATTAATATAAGACTTATTTGTAACCTACATCAACAATTATGTTATGATAAATTACGTAATAAGTACAACAGAAGACGTACCTTTGAAGGAATGCTTGGAGCAGGAGTGTTCTGGGACGTTATATTTGGTCTTTGAATGACTGCAATCCAGGCCATCCGTCGGCTCTTTGTTACTTCAGAAACATGGTTTGAACAATTTCTCTTCCAGGACGTAATCCGATAAAAACCGATCTCTCTACCCGTCGGCTTCCCGTGGCTGTCATGTGACCGGCTATTGCAGTTAATAATACAACAGCTTCTTTGTGTTTCTTTTTATCGCTGTGTAACTGTTTTCACGTGAAAGCCTGCGTGTGCTAGTACCACTTGCCACTCGTACCCACAATCCTTTGCGGTTTTACCCCGGAATGACGTCACATTTTCAATCAGCTAATCAACGTCGCTGACAGGCTCTGACAGCGTCCTTATGTGCCGACACCGGTGTTTTAGCGAGCAAAGCGGCTGATGTGGAGTGAAGCCACGTTAATGACAACGTGAACAACCATTGGAGATGTGAGCAGGACAGACGGAACAACTGACAGGAAAAGTGTGGACTTTATACCAGTTTTTAAATTGTGTTGATCGGCCGTAAAACCAGAGTTATGATAAAATATCTGCAATGTTTGTTTTTCTTCCTGAATACTGTCGTTGTTTATATTTACTGCGGGAAGAAACGGTAAAAACGGCGTTTTATAAGGAAAACGCTCGAAAGCCTGTGAGCAAAAAAAAAACAACCAAAAACCCCACCCTTTCCTATTGGTGGAAAAATGTACCATGTCGACCAATCAAACAATGATATGGCAACATGGCATTTAGATGTTTAGGGAGGGGGAAGTTTTAGGAGTGACGGCGTGTTTGAGATGTGAGAGATTTGCGACGTTTAGCACAAATCTTGTGTAGTTAGTGTGTAGTTTCAGACCTAATAATTGTCATTTCATGTAATTGAGACTCTGTTTTATTTATTTATTTATTTTTATTTTTATTTTTTTTTATTTTCTTTGTTTTATCTGAGCACATACGTGTGTATATGTACACAGAGTAAATGCAAGTATGTGTACTTGTGTATATATTGGTTTTTTTTGTATATGTCTGAAATAAATAAAGATACAATACAATAGTTAGTGTGTAGTGTAGTTTTGTTGTGTGTCAGAACAATGAGGCGACTGCTGAGTGTTACAGGTGTTACAGCAGTGACACATCTGCTGCTGTCAGGCCTGCAGGTATCAGGCTGTTGTTCTCCTTCATCTCATAGTGGTGTCACAACACGGCTCATAGGAAGTGACAATCAAGAGGGAGATCACACACAGGTTTTTAAAGGCTGTAAGACATATTTAATGAAAATAAGGTAAAGCAACTTAAACACAATTTAAAGACCATAACAGCCATAACTGAAACCTCCAAAAGAACAAGATGGATGCCAGACAGAGAGCGCCAGAGCAAGAGTAAGAATCTCAGCTGATTGAGTCAAGGTGTCTTTATATACACTAGGTCTGGCCTTCTCAGGTGTGCTGCATCAATAATTGGGTCAGCTCCACCTACCTGGAAGAAACAGGTAAAAGAAAAAGCAAAACACAAGGCCAGCCCACTGGCCGTCACAGTGGACAGAAATTATTTTTGGGAGTGGCACAAATAATTTGTGTGGCATCAGATTTGATGCAGAACAGCTGATTGTTCTGTAAATAGTTTGAAATGTTTGTTTAAAAAAACGACTTGGCTGCATTTTTAGGTAAACAGCTGCAAAAAACTTTGTTCTCGCATAACTCAGTTACTTTTTTGAAGAAGTAACTATATAATTAATTACCCAACATTGGTCATTATTTACTGTATTTTGCAGACAGAGTTACAGACTCTCTCCCAGACCACAGACTCATAATACAAGTCAGAGCTTTATTTAAAAAAAGAAGAAAAAAAAGAAAGTTGTGTTTTCAAAATTGGAGTTCAAGTTATTTTTCCTTCCAATAGTGTTAACATACTACAGGTCATGAACAAGATTGTTTTTAATTTTCATTGTAAGTGGGCTAAAGCAGTTAATTAAAAGTAGTCTAACATAAATGCTGTAATTTGATTATTTTAATAAACCGTAACTTGGATGGATTCGATGCTGGCGTGACCACAGTGCACACGTCTGCCGAGAGCAACACAGATTTAAGATGAGGTGAGAAACTGTTCTTGAAGTACACAGATAGAGCGAGAGCTGTGCAGGAAGTGTGAGTTTATCGTGGTGGAAGTCAGAGGGGATTAATGACGATGTTTATCAAATGTGAAGCGTAGTTTGGATCTTCTTTTGCTCCTGGTTCAGTCAATTTTGGTTGGAGAGAGACAAAACCTGCAGCTTCAGAATCTAGCACAAAAAAGACGTAAACACAAAGCACGGACCCGCTGATGCATCAGAATCAGTGAGCTGTCGGCTTTCAGCCCCGACGGCGTGTCCGTGTACGTGGCGTCGTGTGAGAAATTCGAGAAACAGATTCTGATGATTCTTGTTCTCCAGATTTTATTTTTTGTTGCGTTCCGGACACCACCACATATTTTGGAAAGAAGAATACACAACAAATTGCAGTCTAGATGTGCAAAGTTGGTAGAGACACAGCCTAAAAGACCTAAAAGCAGGTTTTTCTTGCATTTAATTTTATTTAACACATTCTTTCTATTTCATTTTATGAACGACTCTGTATGTATCACATACAATCCTAATAAAATACATTTAAGTTTATGGTTGTAATGTGTAAAATGTGTAATGTTAATAGGTATGAATACTTTTTCAAGTCCTTTTCATTTTAAAATGTGATCTGTTTGCATTTCTAACTAATGTAGTTCTCCTCATGTGTCAGACTCTCCTCTGGCTTAAAACTTATGAGTTTTTAACAGAAATATTGATATTAACACAGAGTGCTCTTTTGTTTGTTGGACCCCAGTGACTCATTTCATCACACTGATATCAGTGGAGTCCTTGTCAAACATGAAGGTGCTGGGCTTCAATATTTATTGCATCTCAGTCCTACCTCATTAAAGGGACAAGTTGTGATAAAGAATACGGAAGATGTGCCAAAACACTAAAGATGTGCCAAAGGCTATATGGAATCTCTTTGGACTTTTATACGCACTCAACTACCCCAACTGTCAAGGCTGAGTAGCCGGTGTGTTTGTGGACTCAAGTGCAGACACAGAACTGCATCTTAACAAAAACGAGCTGCTTGTTTGGCCAAAAAACACATCGGCCATATCTCCCACAGTGAAGCACAGAGCGAAGTTAGAAAAAGGACTTTGGGTTACTTAACGTAATCCCTGGTTCTCTGATACCAGAGTGAAATGTTTCACCAACACTTCCACTGCTTGGACACAGAAAGAAATCTGCTTGGAATGAGTTAGGAGGGGCTCGTCGGCCATGATAGAATGAGAATTAATCTGCATTCCTAATTCATTTTTTAAGTTGCATTTTTAAGAGGAATTTGAACATCTTTTTTTAGATTCCATCAACCAGTCCATCCATCTGCTACTGTTTATCTTATTCAGGGTCCCTTTTGTTTCCCCAGAGAATAATGAGACAGTGAGAGACAGAGATAGCGGGCTGTGTTGCTGAAAGATACGGAAATAGGGAATTGGAGATTTAGAAGTGTGCATTCCCATAATTCCATGCCCAATTACATTAAAAGCAAAATTGTCAGTGGGTTAGGCTGAATATAACAGGTGGAGTGAGCCGTGGGAGCACTTTTGATGATGCAAATGTTAGGCTGCACTTGTCAGATGAAGATGGAGAGAACTGTGGTGAACATAGAGACTCAAGAACTGATATCAAAAGCTTCATCTTCTCAGAGGACACACTATATAGAATAGAATAGAATAGAATTCAACTTTATTGTCATTGCACATGCACAGGTACAGGGCAACGAAATGCAGTTTGCATCCATCCAGAAGTGCTTTAGTGATATAGATATATTACAATATTACATATACGTATATTACAGAAATGGGTCTATTATGGGATGTTATAATGTAACGGTATGAAGTATGTTATGAATATGCTATAACTATAAGTATGTACAGGCTGTAGTGAGTACAAGCTATGTACAGGATATAAATATGAAATAAAAAACTATACAGAAATCTGAGATATACAGTTATACAGAAATGTGAACTATGCAAGTTATAAACAGTTGTAGGATTGTAGGATTAAAAATTATCGTATGATTATTTACACAGAACTATACAGTAGTGCAATTAAGATCAGTGAGATATGTGGATAATTTCTACAGAGGCTATAAAGTGCTAGTGGTTGTGAATGGTGGTTCAGTCCATGTTATTATTGTGTGTTTGAGGGTACAGTTGTCCATTGTGTGTGTGTGTAGGTGGGTGTGTGTATGTTCAGTCCATTGCTGTGTCCCATTTCAGGGTCTGCACACTTGAAGTACGCATTTTAAGTGCAGTTACGTCACCGCCACACGACGACGGCTGTCCCAATTCAAAGTGTACTTGAAATGCATACTCCAAATGCGCCATGGAGGGGGTGGGAGGTATTATCCATGATTGTCCTCATCTTGGACAACATCTGCCTCTCAGGCACCACCCTAACAGAGTCCAGCTTCATGCAAAATGCTGCAGCAAGAGTCCTGACAGGGACTAGAAAGAGAGAGCAGATTTCTCCTGTTTTGGCTCCCTGTTAAATGGTCTTAAATAATCAGGCCCCATCTTATCTTAATGACCTTGTAGTACCATATCATATATATATGCTGCAATAGATGTAGGCTGCCGGGGGATTCCCATGATGTATTGGGTGTTTCTTATTCACTCACTATGTGTTAACAGACCTCTCTGTATTGAATCATATCTGTTATTAACCTCTGTCTCTCTTCCACAGCATGTCTTTATCCTGTCTTCCTTCTCTCATCCCAACCGGTCGCAGCAGATGGCCCCGCCCCTCCCTGAGCCTGGTTCTGCCGGAGGTTTCTTCCTGTTAAAAGGGAGTTAAATATAAAAATCCTCAACATTGTCCAGCAGATGTTAAAAGACATGAGCCGCCTCAGAAAGTAGAAACGACTCTAGCTCTTCTTGTTTCTCCACAGTGTCCAGTCTGGCTGTACTTCACAGCAAAAGATGCAAACTCAGCAGCTGCAACAAGTGCTTTAAGCTGATACTGTGATGCTGTGAAAGGAGGTAACACCTCAAATCTGATGAAACACCTGGCGACGCATAGCGTTTTTTTTAAAAGCCGAGAAATGACCGTATTTGATAGCTTGCTGCGAGACCTCACACCGAGCACATCTACTGCGGGTGTGGTGCCTGTTATCGACCCGGAGTTAGCAACATCCCCCAAAAACCCGAAGAGGAGAGTCCTGGCCCCTAGCCCTGCCAGTGTAGCAGAAATGATGAGGATGATGATGCAGCAGCAGCCGTTCTTCTCTGCGTGAGTAGCTTAATGTTGTTCGTGTGTAATTTACGTTGAGTAGGCTAACCACGTTATTACATTAATGCATGTAAGGTGAACTAGCAAACACCGTCGTAGCTACATGCGGCTGTCTTCTTGTTTGATGGCAGATACTCCCTTCACCCTGGACAAAAAGGCTAAAATGACCAAAGAAAAAGTGGAAAACAGTTGAACATGAGAGGTTTTTGGACAAAGTTTGTGTTTTTTCCATTGTTTAAGCTGCTTCCAGCCAAGAGTGATACCATATATGCCCCATAGCTGCAGAAAAGGCTAACATTGTTATCTTTTTACAAAAAAAACAGCTGAACATGAGAGGTTTTTGGACCAATTTTGTGTTCTCCATTCTTTAAGCACCGGCACCGTTTCAAAACTGGTATCGGATAAAACCTAAATGATACCCATCCCTAACTGGGACGTGGCGTCTTTGGTACAGGGACGAGGAATGACGTCTTCCACAGCACTGGCACCTTCTGTTTATGAAAGAGTCCACAAAGCTGGGGGCACAAACCTTGAGGACACGGGGGCTCACCTCACCTGGTCCAGACTTGCCCGAGTGAAGTATTCTCATTTGCCTCTGAACCTGATCATGAGTGAAAGTGACAGGTGGAGGAGGAGTGTCAGGATTGCAGGCTGATTACAGGTAAGCTAGTAGGGGGATGAGCATTTACTGCAGTATTGAATCTGAGGAAAAACACAACACATGAAATCACTGGCTCTGTCCTCACTGTCCACAGGGATCCAGTGATTGTCTTCATGCCACTCCACACCTCTCTCATGCTGTTCTGCTGGAGTTCCTACTCCAGCTTTCTACTGTAATTATCCTTAGCCTTTCTGATCTTTTAGCCAAAAGCTTGACATGTCTTAGGCAGTGTGTCTTTAAAAAAATTGAGGAAACTTGACAAGTAGTGGACAAAAGAAGACATGGCAGGCCTAAAAAAAACAAATTGCAGCAGATGAACAGCATCATGTTCTTAAGAAGTGTGAAGAAATACAGCAAAAAGTTGATGCAGGACTTGAGAGATGCATCTGGGTCCTCACTGGAGCCTCGTCAGAGGTGGCTCAAATGGAGGTCTGATGGAGTGATGAATCCAAATTTGACATTTTGCGTTCAAATCATTATTGGTGTGTAAAAGAGGGTCGGGGGGGGGGGGGGGGGGGGGGGGGGGGTACAGCAGTGTTTAGCCATCAAAAGTTAAACACCTTTGGAGGCTCTGTCATGTTTGGGCTGCATCAGCCATCAGGTTTTGATCCACCATGCAATAACATTTAGATAGTATCTGATAGATAGCATCTGGCTTAATCTTCAAGGTGATGGTGATGATAAACACACTGCCAATGCAGTAAAAGCATACCTGGATAAAAAAGGATCCCCCCGTTAGCATTGTACATGGACTCAGAAGCTGTGACATTATCTGCAGAATATTAAAGTGAAAGATACGGCTAAAGTAAATGTGATGATTTCAGTCACCTAACCAGCATGACATTTAAGTACTGCACCAAGAAACAGACTCTAAAACCCCAACCCAAAACTGCCGAGTGTCTATCACAGGAGCTTGGAAAGAAAAGCATCTGGACTTCTAACTGCAATGACTACAATGACGGGGATGACTGAGAACCTTCACAGACATGTTGCTGGGTGTATAGATTTACTTTTTAAAGAGCATGGTAGCCCTGCTTATGGTCTTTAGCCTAAGGCAGTGGTTCCCAAACTTTTTTTGCTGGGCCCCCCTTTGTTTTACAAGAAGATCTTCACCCCCCCCCACCACCACCACCAACAGACACAACTTTCAATCACACACACCCATATTTTGTTTTCAAACTCCATTCCTGTTTATTTCCCACCTCAAAACCTTTTGTAAACAATTGAGGAAATGAATGTTAACAGTAACAAATTACAGGTTGAAATAAAATAAACTACTACCTCTTTGAAATAACAGAAAAACAAACCATCTTTATCGTATAATAATTTTTGTGTAGTTGTTTTTTTTTTCCAGTGCAAGAATATTCAAAACTGCCTCATATTTTTTTAAATGCCTATCTGTGCAAAATGGGTTTACAAATATGAACAACTCCCTGAGAGGAAAAATAAAAAAAATTAAAGGTTTGTTGCAAAAAACCCACATTTAATCCTCACATCTTTTCAGTGACTGGTGTGAGCCTGCCTGTTGCTGCAGATCTTCTCAAACCTGGGTTGCAGTTTTGAGACAGCCACTCTGAGTTCATTTTCAATGTCCAGCTTTGATCTGTACTTCGTCTTGATTGAAGCCACAGCAGAAAAGCCTACCTCGCATAAGTAGGATGTGGCAAAAGGAAGAAGTATTGCCAGGGCTCTCTTACCCAGCAGTGGGTAATCTTTGTCCACTCCAATCCAAAATGCAGCCAGGGTCTTTGAATTAAACTGCAGCCTCTTAGTTGAATCAGAGGTAAGATCAATGAACTGTTCCTCCTCGGATGTGCTGAAGTCAGCAGGGGGTGTTGCACTGAAGGGGTCACGGATCCAGTCATATTCTTTGGAATCTTGCACCAGGAAATATCTCTGGAAATGTTTCTGAAGGGCAGACGTGTGTTCATTCATGCATGGGATCACTGTATTCTGCAGCTTGTTGTCTTCAATGAATGATTTCAAATTCTCAAATGAGTCCACGTTTCCATCTTTCACTCGCTGCTTCCACATTTCAAGTTTTCTGACAAATGATGTGACTTTATCTGTCAGATGTGGGAGGTGAGTGTTTGTGCCCTGCATCTGCAAATTTAGTTCATTGAGTTTCAGGAACATGTCACTGAGGTATGCCAGTTTCATGAGAAAGTTGTTACAGTTAAATTTGTTGGTAAGATCACTGCCCTCTTCCTTCAAAAAGATGTCATCTCGCAGTTCAAAGACCCTGGATAGCACCTTCCCACGTGACAGCCATCGGGACTCGCTGTGATACAAAACGGCTGTGTGGTCGGAGCCCATTTCTTTACACAGTGCCGAAAAAATCCGGGCTTTCACAGGTCGTGTTTTGATGTAGTTGACTGTGGTGACGACATCAGTTATTACGTTACTCATCTCAGGACTGAGCTGTTTAGACGCCAGTGCTTCGTGGTGTATCATACAGTGCGTCCACTGCACACTGGGGGAGACGCGCTTGATGAGCGCTTGCAGCCCTCCTCGTTTCCCAGCCATAGCCTGCACCCCGTCTGTGCAAATCCCCACACAGTCCTCCCATTTCAGCTCGACCTCTTTTAAGTAAGAGTCTATATCCTGTCTCAGAGTGATGCTGAAAAACTAGTTCATGCATTTATTACTTCCAGGCTGGACGACTGTAATTCATTATTATCAGGAAGTCCTAAAAACTCACTGAAAAGCCTTCAGCTAATCCAAAATGCTGCAGCAAGAGTCCTGACAGGGACTAGAAAGAGAGAGCAGATTTCTCCTGTTTTGGCTTCCTGTTAAATCCAGAATTGAATTCAAAATCCTGCTCCTCACATACAAGGTCTTAAATAATCAGGCCCCATCTTATCTTAATGACCTTGTAGTACCATATCACCCTATTAGAGCACTTCGCTCCCGCTCTGCAGGCCTACTTGTTGTTCCTAGAGTATTTAAAAGTAGAATGGGAGGCAGAGCCTTCAGTTTTCAGGCCCCTCTTCTGTGGAACCAGCTTCCAGTTTGGATTCGGGAGACAGACACTATCTCTACTTTTAAGATTAGGCTTCAAACTTTCCTTTTTGCTAAAGCATATAGTTAGGGCTGGACCAGGTGACCCTGAATCCTCCCTTAGTTATGCTGCAATAGATGTAGGCTGCCGGGGGATTCCCATGATGCATTGAGTTTTTCCTTTCCAGTCACCTTTCTCACTCACTATGTATTAACAGACCTCTCTGCATTGAATCATATCTGTTATTAATCTCTGTCTCTCTTCCACAGCATGTCTTTATCCTGTCTTCCTTCTCTCACCCCAACCAATCACAGCAGATGGCCCCGCCCCTCCCTGAGCCTGGTTCTGCCAGAGGTTTCTTCCTGTTAAAAGGGAGTTTTTCCTTCCCACTGTCGCCAAAGTGCTGCTCATAGGGGGTCATATGATTGTTGGGTTTTTCTCTGTATCTATGAAGCACCTTGAGGCGACTTTTGTTGTGATTTGGCGCTATATAAATAAAATTGAATTGAATTGAATTGAATGATTTTAAACAGTTCTTCTGCAGTGGCTCTGGTAGGAACTTCTTTGCAGAAAAGTAATTCCTCCCTCATCTCATCTCCATCAATGAATCTGACATACGTTATCAGTAAGCAGTCTTTGATACTATCAGTGGCTTCATCCATCTGCAGAGAAAAGCGGCTGTCACGCACCTTATTATTAAGTTGCTCCTCTATGTCCTTTGACATATCATAAGTGCGCCTGCAGATGGTATTATTGGACAGAGGAATATTCCGTAGTTTGCTGGCTGCTGCGTCGTCAATCAAACCATATCCATAGCACAGGGAAGTATTAATTCCTCTGCAATTGTGTGCGGCTTTTTACACTGAGCCACTCGGTAGGCAACTTTATAGAAGCTGAGGAGACCATTTGCCGAAACAGATGCAGCTTTAGTAAAGTGACACTGTTGACCACGACAATTTCGAAGTTTTTGTCTGAAAAAGTCCACTGATTTGTCTTTGTGCTCTGGATGTTTTGTCTCCAAGTGGCGTCTTAGCTTGTTAGGCTTTAAACTGTCACTAGCTAGCACTTTAAGACAGACAACACAGTGCGGCCTCTCCTCATTACCCACCGTTGCGCAAGTGAAGCCAAGCGCGAGGTATGCTTCGTCATATTTTCTGCTTTTTGGTTTGGAAGGAAGTGGGCCTGTATGCATATTTGGTGATGCTTCATCTTCTGCTTTTCGTTTGTGTGCCAGCCCCGTCAAAAACCTGTCCATTATGCTAGCTAGCAGAGTTCTTTTTTTTTTTTTTGTGGTACTTCATACTGCGCCCCCCCTGCAATTGCTCTGCGCCCCCCCTAGGGGGCAGGCCCCACACTTTGGGAACGTCTGGCCTAAGGTATGCAAGCTGTTTCATGCACAGACATTAACATGCCTAACATTAACTTATCTTGGTAAATCATGTATAATTTTGCATGAATGTTAAATTTATTTAAATAAAAGTTCAGTTTTATGCACACAAAACACTGGAGATGATGGTTTTCTTCTCTGTCTCTGAATCATGGACGATATAAATGTAATTCTGTCTTGATAGAGCAACTCTAACAGGGCCACGAGTTATCAAATTCCATTACGAGGGGAAGTAACAAATTCTCTTGTTTTCTGTCTGCTCATCTAGATTTTCAGTGAGGTCATTTGTCCCCGAGAGCTCTGAGTCTGGTGAGTCACAGGCTGTATGTATTGATCTCACTCAGTAACACTTGGATCCATATCCAGTCTACACAATCTCACTTGTTTTGTCAACTGTCAAGGTTCTGAGGCTGATGATTTTTGCAGACAAGAGAGATACAAATCTTATCACAGCTAAGAACAAAAGGCACGTTTTAGGTAGTGGAGACAGAGACTCACACACAAATAACACTGACACATGAACAGGGTCAGAAGAGGCAAATGAAATGAGAAGAAGATAACAGGGAGAAGCGGTGCTGCCTGGGTCGTATCAGAGTGGGCCACGGTCATTAAGTCCTATTATGTCACATTTGTCCTCAGTCTGGAACTCCACTGGTCTCAGGGCGCAGTGCGTGGGATGCAGTGTTCACATGATGTCAGGAATAGAACGAACAGGCTAGCCCATCAGTGTTGGAGATATTTCAGAAAAAAGTGATCATTCATTTCTGTGAACATTTTATCTTGTTCAGATTTAGACAACAAAGGAATCATATAATATACATTCTGTTAATTTCCCCTGCTGTAGTATTTCAGAATATGTTTATGTACAATACTGACTGCCACTATTCTAATAATTTATTTATAAGGAGAGTGTTTTCTTACAAATATTTCTTTACAAGATTAGATGATAAAATAAAAATATAAAAAATAGCACTGATGACAGACGATATTTCAGCAAAGTAGTCTACCACAGTTATCACTGTTTGATAATGTTAATCAGTTTAATCAATTAGTATTAAAACCCTAACTGTGAAGATTAAAGCTATTTTTTCACCTCTTTTACAGCTTCTCAATTAAAGCTGAAGTGACATTTAACCCTTTAAAACCGGTCAGAGTGGGCACGCTCCGTTTTGCGTAACTATTTTTAAATCCCAGTAGCTCTGCAACCACGTAAGCTAGCGCAACAATTGTTTTTGCATATGAAACTGGAGGAGTTGTACTTACATCTTATGCCATCAGCTTGTCCTCGGTCACAGTTTCCTTCCACATATAGCTTTGCAAAAACTGCATAAAAAGCACTTGCAGCAACAAAAACATAAAATTCCAGAAACACGCTTTGCCGATCCGATCAGCTGTTCATAACACTTCCTACGTCCATCAGCACGAACTATCGCATGTCCGCCATGACCTTCCCGAAGTGACGTCATTTTCGCAGAAATGTAGTTTTTTACCATCAGGGCCTCATGAGCCTATACTGGTGTTTTTAAAAGTTATGTTTGACTTTATGACTTTCTGTGTCGTTTCTGGGATGCTTAGGACTCATATTGCACTGCTGGAAATAGTTTATTTTGATGCATATGCTGCTTTTTTGCAAATTTGCATTATAATATTTATTTTCGTTTTTCCTGCAGTGTATAAAAATTGGTGTATTTCAAAAATAAAACTATGAAGACACTCAAAATAAATTTCCTGTGGTGGGAAACTATTTTGTGCAACTTTTTTGTATTTACAGTTTTGAGGGATAAGCCTCTTAAATTTCTCTAACTAGAAATATATGTTAAAAAAACAAAAACGATTTTCAATTTTTTGTAGTTTATTGCACTTTTTCGTTTCATGATGTGATCTGAGTTGGAGAGTTGCTCCCGTCTAGTTTAGGTGATTGTTCCCGTCTTTTTGGCATAAGTCACCGAACCCTGCCCATGACCTTCTTACTTTTTCTCGAAGCTCCCAACACTCCTCTGGTTCTAGGACACCCCTGGTTAAGCAAAAACAACACCCGAATTCATTGGAAAAGGAGGCCATAGGTGGATTTTTCATAGGGACGTGGCCCCTTCAATTTCTCCACACTGGCCATACGACTGCATGATGGACGTCCTCCCTGGGGCTCTTCTTCCCACTAGCAGGTTGTATAGCCAAGCTAAACTAGAATACAGAGCCATGGAAAAATACACAAAGGACTCTCTGGCCCATCTCCCTCCCCTCTAAGAGCCGTTTTTTTCTTTGTGGAGAAGAAGGACAAAACCTTATGACTATACATCAACCTTTGTGGCTTGAATGTCTGTTAAGAATAAGTACCCTTTACCTCTTCTCTCCTCTGTTTAACCCTTTAAGACCTACCAAAGAACCAAGTCCGCCAGAGCTTATATTATATGTTTACATGCTGTGGAGCCATTTTTGGGAGCATTTCAAGTTGATATACATCATTACAACCATTATAGCCCAAATTTTAATAATATGTCTGCATTAAGTGCATAGTAATTACATAAATTGCAAAAAAGTGCAATAAACTACAAAAAATTTAAAATCGTTTTTGTTTTTTTAACATTTATTTCTAGTTAGAGAAATTTAAGAGGCTTATCCCTCAAAACTGTAAATACAAAAAAGTTGCACAAAATAGTTTCCCACCACAGGAAATTTATTTTGAGCGTCTTCATAGTTTTATTTTTGGAATACACCAATTTTTATATACTGCAGGAAAAACAAAAATAAATATTACAATGCAAATTTGCAAAAAAGCAGCATATGCATCAAAATAAACTATTTCCAGCAGTGCAATATGAGTCCTAAACATCCCAGAAACAACACAGAAAGTCATAAAGTCAAACATAACTTTTAAAAACACCAGTATAGGCTCATGAGGCCCTGATAGTAAAAAACTACATTTCCGCAAAATGACGTCACTTCCGGTTTCGGGCAGGTCATGGTGGACATGTGATAGTTCGCGCTGATGGACGTAGGAAGTGTTATGAACAGCTGATCAGATCAGCAAAGCGTGTTTCTGGAATATTATGTTTTTGTTGCTGCAAGTGCTTTTTATGCAGTTTTTGCAAAGCTATATGTGGAAGGACTCCTCCACATATAGCTCCTCCGGTTTCATATGCAAAAAAAATTATTGCGCTAGCTTACGTGGTTGCAGAGCTACCGGGATTTAAAAATAGTTATGCAAAACAGAGCGTGCCCGCTTTAAAGGGTTAAACATTCTTCATTAAATTGGACCTTTGCTATGCTTACCACCTGGTTGAAATCAAATTATTGGATGAATGGAAAACTGCATTCAATACTCACCTTGGTCATTTTGAGTATCTGGTCATACACCCATGGTGAATGGCGTCCTTCGAGATTGTCTCAACAGGTTTGTCTTCGTCCTTTACTGTCTTGACAACATCCTAATCTTTTCAAAATCACTTTATGAACACGAGTCTCAGATTTGTCTGGTGTTGCAGTGTCTGTTGGAAAATTAACTGTTTATCAAAGGTGAGAATTGTGAGTATCACACTGACTCCATTTCCTTATTTGGATACATGGTAGAGTGAGGACAGGTTAGGGCAGACCTGGAAAAGATCCAGGTGGTACTAGATTGGGCAACACTGGGGAGCACCTTCAACACTTCCTTGGGTTTGCAAACTTTTATTGCCAGTTCATTTGCAACTTTAGCAAAATTACTCTCCCGCTCTCCAACCTCACCTCTCCTAAAGTTGCTTTCCAGGGGGAGGACGCAGGAGGAAAGGTCTTTTCCACACTCAAAGACCTCAGCTTCCGTCCTCACCCAGCCAGACACATCACACCAGTTCATCGTGGAGGTGGACGCCTCTGATTATAGGGTCAAAGCTGTCCTATCCTAATCCAAAGAAGGTGAAATGCAACCCTGTGCCATTTTCCCTCACTGTCTCTCTCCAGATGAAGGCATTTATAATGTTGGGGACCAACAGCTGGAGGCAGTAAAGATGTCCTTTGAGGAGTGAAGGCACTAGTTAGAGGAAGCTGACCATCAGTTCTTTGTGTGGAGAGACCATAAAAACCTTGCTTACCTCAAAGCCACCAAACGACTGAACTCCGGACAAACCAGGTGGGGTCTCTTCTTCACTTATAGACCTGGTTCCCTGAATGTGAACCCAGACACTTTATCCGGTCAGTTCTCCATGTCTGATGCCACTGTTGAAGAAGCAACAATCTTGCCCCCACCGGTCTTGTATTAGCGGTTCGCTGTGACAGGAAATTGAGTCGTTACTCTGGAACGCTCGGCAGGATGAACCCAAGCCAGGTAATGGACATGTCAGCTGTCTATATGTCCCTTCCCCAGTCCATTTGCAAGTCATCCATTCAGTCATACAGCTACCCAGGTAAAAACCACACTCTCTCTGTCCTTCAGCATTTATTCTGTTGACCAACTCTTGTGAAAGATGTTCTGCCTGTCAGATATGTGCCCATAACAAGGCAGTTTGTTCTCCTCCCTCAGGACTCCACTGACCTCAACCTGCACTTGGATATTCCTGGTCTCATATTGTTCTGGATTTTATCACAGTTACATTAATTATTGTGGATTTTTTCTCCGAAGCTGCTCATGTTGTCACCCAACTGAAACTGCTGAACTACTGGAGACTGTCGAGCTTATTATGAACCATGTCTTCCGCCTTCACAGAATTTCCATGGACATCGTTTCAGACTGTGAACCTCACTTTATATAACAAGTGTGGAAGGAGTTCTGTACCTCTCATTCGCTCTGAGACAGGTAAGTGAGAAGAGCAATGCTGTAGTAGCATGAGATGCAGCACTGAACATGGTACGAAACTGATTGAAAACCTTTCAGCCACTAATTTTCTCTGCCAGTTTATTCCAACACGTGCTGCTGAAAACTCTCAGAGAGTCGGTGAAATGCGTCAATGAGAGAATGACCCACCTCTCAGAAGAAAACAAAATAAAAAATCAAAGAAACTGTTGAGCTAAAAGAAGCAAGAGGTACAACTAGATGTTTTCAGGAATACCAGACAAGGCAGAAGAGGATCTGGAAATAACGGCGAGACATTTAATCCAAACCCACCTAAAATTCCCAGACATTGACATTTTAAACAGAAAGAGCTGGTGAAGAGCCGCAGTCGTGAGCTGAGAGGAACAGACTTCAGGGTCAATGACCAGTTTCCTAGGGAGATCCTAGAGCGACGCAAGTTCCTGTTCCCGATGCGAAAAAGGTTTATCCAAGGAGGCATAACCTGTCTCTTTGCTTTTCTTGTTATTTTTAGGTTAGTCTGGAATATATGTGTTTAAAATATAGATCCGTGTATCATTAGTATATATGGACCAAATGTTGATGACCTCTTCTTTTTTCATACATTCTTCACTTACAATACAACTTTATTTGTATAGCACATTTAAAACCAGAGGTAGCCGAAGCGCTCCACATAATCCAATGAAACAGTAGTAAAATACAAAAACAGATAAGCTAGCAGGTGGGAGGCATTGATTAACCAAGCATACAAGTACGCAGATAAGCATTAAGACTTAACCATAAAATCGATAAAACAATATAAGCAAAAGAGAGGAAAGGGGAGGGCAAGAAAGTACACTTAAAAGGCCTGCTCTAGGAGGCCGGGAAGGCTAAGCTAAAAAGTTGGGTTTTCAATCGAGACTTGAAGGCCTGGATCGAGTCAGACGCGCGAATAGTATGAGGAAAGTTATTCCAGAGGTTCGGTGCGACTGAAGGCACGGTCATCTCTGGTTTTCAGCCGTGACCCAGGTTGCACCAAAAGCAATTGGTCAGATGATCTCAGTGTTCTACTGGGAGTATACATGCTAAGGAGATCAATAAGGCAGCTCGGTGCAATATTATTTATGATTTTAAAGATAAGCAGTAGGATTTTGAAATCAATGCGGTATTTAATTGGAAGCCAGTGAGAATAGGGGTGATAGACTCAAACCTGTGAGCACTTCACTTTCAGATCACTCTGACACCATAATAATAGGAGGAGACTTCCACCTGGTATTTAATCCAGAAATTGACAGAGAAATTAATCATGCACCAGTGTCTATCTCTATGAAACACAAGATTCCCAACACCAATTAGGAACTGGAGATTTAATACATCATTACATCCTTATGGCTTAAAGGGAGTGTTTTCTGCCCAGCGTTGCAGGGTAAGAATTTAGTGATTCCGATTCCATTATTGATATTACTTATTGATTCAATACCTAATCAGTTCTCTTATTGATTCTCATTGTGTTCTCACTAGCTTCACTTTGAGAGTGAGCATAGCAAAGACATTACATTTGTACAAATTGATGCATGTTTTGTGGTCAAATGTTTGTGCATGTTGGATGTATTTCCTTTCTTCGTTGTGGTTCAGTTCAGTGTTGGGTCATTCCTCAAAAAAGTAATGTATTACACATATTACACAGAACACTTTTATTAAAAGTAATGCAGTACATTACTTAATTACTCCAGGGAGAAAATGATTCATTGTACTCCTCATAACATTACTTTCATCTTACTCTATAAAATGACCTGAAACAAAGTGTCTCATCATTACCATTTAACTACACTGCAAAAACAGCTATACTTGAAACAAGCCAAATATTCATAAATGTGACAGAATTTTCTTGTTTTGATGGAAAAATTCTGCCAATGGGGAAAGCAGAAGTTGCTCAACTAGAATTCTTAAAACTAGTAAATTAATCTAACTGCTGTATGCCTTTTAACTTTAACTTTATGCTTAATTGAAGAAAATGTGACTTATTATAAGAAAAGACACAAATCTGTACCTAAAATGAGTATTATGCTTTCTTGAACAAGCTGTTTTCAAGAATTATTTGCTTACTTTAAGATTCTACACCTTAATTTAGATTTCCCACATAACAAAAAAACTTTCTATAGGACAAATATTCTTAAAACTGAAAAAACAAAAGAACAAAAACTGAATTGTTTCTTTCTTGACTGAGCTAACTATATATATATATATATATATTCATATATATATATATATATAAACCTGATGCTAGAGTCCCACACACCATGACAAATCCCTATCCATATATAAATATATATAGATATTTTGTACTTGTAAATCAGTTTTGTATGTGTAAAAAGAATTTGTGTGTGCGTAAAAACGATTTGTGTGTGGACTTAGCCAAAAAATACGTGTGAAACTCTGCACTCAAGTTTCAAGTTACAAGTACGAATTTTGACCCGATTTTTCTTCCTTTCATCTGATTGGTCAATGTCATGTCAATCACAAATTTAACAATCCAATCAGAGAACAGATGGGTTTGGCTGTTGAAGGGACGCTTTTTTGAACTGCAGGTCCTTGAAGGGTAAGACAGTTTGAAGCTGGAGGATCTCTATGTTAATATCTGATAAAAGCTAGCTCCCCTAACTGTTAGTAGTTGTTGAAAGGATAAAGTTGTGCTATATCAGTGGTTAGAAATACCATTATCACTTTAGGATTAGTTTAACACAAAGTCAGGGCTGACCCGGGACCATTGTTGTGAGTCACAGTGCGCAGCATAAAGGTCCTTTCACATCGGACGCAGCATGTGCTGCTAATGCTAACTGCTAACTAAAAGCCAAGGATCCAGAATTTGTTGCTGGCTGCTGAGCTCTGTGGGTTTTTGTAGCAGCTCTACCTGTGCTAGATGCACCTGCTCCTTGTCGTTTCTATCTCTGACTTCATATCCTCTACAAGAGTTTGTTTTTTTATCTTCAAATGTTCAATAAAAACATGAATCGCTAATTCATAACGAAGAAAGCTTTGTAACTATCTCCACCAGTGTTGCCAACTTAGCGACTTTGTTGCTATATTTAGCGAGTTTTCAGACCCTTAGCGAAAAAGAAAAGAAAAAAAAAGCGACAAATCTGGCAACTTTTTCTGGTGTTATTGGAGACTTATTTATGACGACTTTTTGACGTGAAAGTGCGTATCGCTCATACTGTGAACAAGCAGCGGTGCTGCCGTGGGCACCTCACCCGTGCCAAAGCGCTCACGGGCGGAGGATAGTCCTCCCCCAGCTGCTATCAGGGCAGGAGACGTTCACACCTGTGCATCCAAACTGCAAATGAATCACGCATGAGCGAAGCCGCTGCTCTCACACTGACTGTAACGCAGTCAGTTCTTCTTTTACTCTTATGCTGTTTTGTGGATCACAAGTTTTAAAACTACTTATAAACACACACACACATAAAGTAACTCCACCAGAGTGCCTATTTCGGGTCATCTTTGCCGGTCCAGGCCCGGATAAAGGAGCAGGGTTGGAATTGTGACATTAAAGAAAACAATAATTGCTAAAATAAATTTAACTCGTAATTCTAAATAAACTCTAAATGCATTTAGGACGTTTTTTACTCACTTTATGTCTCTTCCACGATGTTATTTCTCTCTCCAACAATGTAGGTTACAATTACATTAGCATGACCAATTATGCAAATTAGGCGATGACATCATTTAGCGGCTTCTAGCGACTTTTAGGACAACCAATAGAGATTTTCCTTACTGAGGAGTTGGCAACACTGATCCCCACTAGTGAAGACTGTCATTTCCACAACAGTGAGTGCAGAGTTTCACACATATTTTTTGGCTAAGTCCACATACAAATCTTTTTTACACACACACAAATTATTTTTTACACATAAAAATCCTGATTTACAAGTACAAAATATTTATGACCACAATTTGAGTCCATACATATGACAAGGACACACATATGATACTCCTACTCCTAGGCTGGGATCAACATTCACTCAGCTTTAGCGTCACTCTGGGTTTTGGCTAGCTTAGCTTTAGCATGTTTTCTGTACTTTCACAGAGCTGAAGTTGTGTTAGCAGCATAATACAGTTGTTTCTGTCCTGGATGCAGTTTGCACTTTACCATTATGCTTTTGTACAATAAAAATAAAAGTAATATCCACTCTGCCCTACTATGTTTGTCCTCTGATAACGGAAATCAGTAAATTGTAGCGCGAGCACAAGAACCGGTAAGTGGGATCGAAGCAGACTATCGATTCCAAGGATTTCAACTACCAGGAACTGGTTCGCTACAAAAACCAGTTCTCGATTCCCAGCAGCTATGACAGCATGATCTCACTGTCCAGTTTCATACTGCAACAGCAGTCTCCTGTCTCAGTCCCGGCTGCCCATCAATCACTCAGCAGTCTCACTGCTGGTACCTTTTGCAACAGAAATCCAACTGCCCAGCACGACAGAGGTCACACCTTCAGCTTGGATGCCGTGATGCCAGGTCCCAGTCTGCCTCGCTCCTCCCAGGCCGAAGCCTTTAGTCATTAGCAAGTCCTTGATGCACGCACATAGTCAAAATGTACACAGGAAGGACAAATGAAGAAAGTGGACAGAGAACATCCATATTTCCTGCACCCCCCTGCCTTCCTAGAGGTTAAACTGAATATAATTAATATTCGCTTGAAAACACTTTTTCTTGCAGATTCAAGGACTGGATGAAAAAATAATTATCAGTTAAGTGTCTTTAAAAATTAAAGCTCTGAAGGAAAGTCTTAATCAAGTATGATTAATCAAGTATGACCATTAATACTTTATTAAAAACGATTAAGACCTAACCGAAAAAAGAGATGGGGATTTGAGTCCTTTTAGTGTTTTTTATTCAAAGGCTGTAAACAACTTCTTCTATAGTGTAAAAGGTCACAGTTTTAACTTAAAATCTGAAAAGAATTGAATAGAGTTTTGAAAAGAAGAACATGAATAATATAAAAAATAACTTGAAGAGGTGCAATGACGTCCATACAAAGTAGTCCACCAGAAGTAAAGAATCACTACAGCATGGAGGAGAAAGGTAAAAATCACAAGTTTAGAAAAGGTTGTAACCCTTGTCAGAAAAAGGTCATTTAAGGAATGGGATACACAGTAGAACTGAAATATAAATAGAACAGAGAGTATAAAAATGTAAGTGTAATTTTGAACATTAACATGAAACATACTCTGTTTTACTTAAATAAGATAAAGAAGCAATAACAGCTATCTGGGAGATAAAATAAACATCTATTGTGAACGCACCCACACACAATGCACAGTCATAAGAAAATAGATAAGCAGTAATGTACAATATGACTGAAAGGATATACATATAAGCATTTTTTGTAGTTTTAACATATTTTTACAGTTCTCTTTTGTTTTGAATATGCTGGGATAGTATGGATGCACGCTCAGTCATCCAGGTAAGTAAATCCCAAAAGGTTGATTTTGTTCATCTGGTTGTTTTCAGTGGGAGAAACGTTTCGTCATCATCCAGGTGACTGAAACCAGCCCACCGATGAACAATAGGCTGGGAGGTCAGTACCTTGATCATTAATATGCAAATTGTCATGAGCATTGATCAACAACCACTGATCAGAGACCACTGATCAATAGCCATGAGTACCATTCACAGAGAGTTGGGGAATATCAGTAATGGGGGACATAATAATCGGCTATGTACCACAGGCCTTCAAGGTGGCTGCAGTTAAACCTTTACTCAAAAAGCCATCTCTAGACCCAGCAGTCTTAGCTAATTATAGGCCAATCTCCAACCTTCCTTTCATATCAAACATCCTTGAAAGAGTAGTTGTCAAACAGCTAACAGATCATCTGCAGAGGAATGGTTTATTTGAAGAGTTTCAGTCAGGTTTCAGAGCTCATCACAGCACAGAAACAGCTTTAGTGAAGGTTACAAATGATCTTCTTATGGCCTCTGACAGTGGACTCATCTCTGTGCTTGTCCTTCTTGACCTTAGTGCAGCATTCGATACTGTTGACCATAATATCCTGTTAGAGCGATTAGAACATGCTGTAGGTATTACAGGTATTGCACTGCAGTGGTTTGTATCATATCTATCTAATAGACTCCAATTTGTGCATGTAAATGGAGAGTCCTCTTCACACACTGAGGTTAATTATGGAGTTCCACAGGGTTCAGTGCTAGGACCAATTCTGTTTACATTATACATGCTTCCCCTAGGCAGCATCATTAGAAGACATAGCATACATTTTCACTGCTATGCAGATGACACCCAGCTCTATCTGTCCATAAAGCCAGATAACACACACCAATTAGTTAAACTGCAGGAATGTCTTAAAGACATAAAGACTTGGATGGCCACTAACTTTCTGCTTCTTAACTCAGATAAAACTGAGGTCATTGTACTCGGCGCTGAAAAGCTTAGAAATATGGTATCTAACCAGATTCTTACTCTGGATGGCATTACCTTGGCCTCCAGTAACACTGTGAGGAACCTTGGAGTCATTTTTGATCAGGATATGTCCTTCAACGCACATATTAAACAAATATGTAAGACTGCGTTCTTCCATTTGCGCAACATCTCTAAAATTAGAAATATCTTGTCTCAGAGTGATGCTGAAAAACTAGTTCATGCATTTATTACTTCCAGGCTGGACTACTGCAATTCATTATTATCAGGATGTCCAAAAAACTCACTGAAAAGCCTTCAGTTAATCCAAAATGCTGCAGCAAGAGTACTGACAGGGACTAGAAAGAGAGAGCATATTTCTCCTGTTTTGGCTTCCCTTCATTGGCTTCCTGTTAAATCCAGAATTGAATTCAAAATCCTGCTCCTCACATACAAGGTCTTAAATAATCAGGCCCCATCTTATCTTAATGACCTTGTAGTACCATATTACCCTATTAGAGCACTTCGCTCCCACTCTGCAGGCCTACTTGTTGTTCCTAGAGTATTTAAAAGTAGAATGGGAGGGAGATCCTTCAGTTTTCAGGCCCCTTTTCTGTGGAACCAGCTTCCAGTTTGGATTCAGGAGACAGACACTATCTCTACTTTTAAGATTAGGCTTCAAACTTTCCTTTTTGCTAAAGCATATAGTTAGGGCGGGACCAGGTGACCCTGAATCCTCCCTTAGTTATGCTGCAATAGATGTAGGCTGCCGGGGGATTCCCATGATGCATTGAGTTTTTCCTTTCCAGTCACCTTTCTCACTCACTATGTGTTAATAGACCTCTCTGTATTGAATCATGTCTGTTATTAATCTCTGTCTCTCTTCCACAGCATGTCTTTTATCCTGTCTTCCTTCTCTCACCCCAACCAATCACAGCAGATGGCCCCGCCCCTCCCTGAGCCTGGTTCTGCCGGAGGTTTCTTCCTGTTAAAAGGGAGTTTTTCCTTCCCACTGTCGCCAAAGTGCTTGCTCATAGGGGGTCATATGATTGTTGGGCTTTTCTCTGTATCTATGAAGCGCCTTGAGGCGACATTTGTTGTGATTTGGCGCTATATAAATAAAATTGAATTGAATTGAATTGAATCTAAAAGCTGACGTGTACCGTAAACCTACGCATACGGATCAGTATCTAAGGTTTGACTCTCATCATCCACTGGAGCACAAACTGGGCGTCATCAGGACGCTACAACACAGAGCGAACACCATCTCCACTGACACAGCAGCCAGGGAGGCAGAAGAACATCAAGAAGGCCCTGAGTACATGTGGTTATCCCAGCTGGACTTTTGTCAAAGCTGGAAAGGCGCCTAAAGAAAGCTCCAGATGATCTAGTAGAGAAGATAAGAGATAAGATAAGACTTTATTGATCCCACGACGGGGAAATGTTTGCGTTACCTCAGCTCGCTGCCTATGCAAAAACCCTTTATGTGTCAGGAGTATCGCAACATTTGAGTTTTTTTGTCTTTGAAACCCCAAAACACGCTGCACCAAAAAATTGGTCCACCCTTGCAGTCAGCTGAGACTGAAGAAGTCACCTGGATGAGTGATGAAACTAGGGATGCACCGATACCGATACTGGTATCGGGTATCGGGGCCGATACTGTAAAATGTGTGTGTACTCATACTCGTAAAAGTTAACCGATACCATGAACCGATACTAACTTATTTCATTAGTCAGAGGGTGGCTTGTCATTTCTGTTGTAGTTTTTTAGATTGGCCACTAGGGGGACATCCCATGCTAAACAGGCACAGGGTTAGGCGAGTGAGACTGGCAGCTCCAGATAAAAAAGAGAAACTGGAGGCTGCTGTAGCTAGGCTAAACAAAATGTCAGCAGTGTGGAACAGCCAACTTTAACTCAGGTTTTGGAAAAGCGATGAAAAATGTCAAGAGAAAATCCACGGGCAGTGTGTGTGTGTGTGTGTGTGTGTGTGTGTGTGTGTGTGTGTGTGTGGTAGAAGTATCGGTTTTTGTACTCAGTATCGGCAAGTACTCAGATCGAAGTATCGGTATCGTATCGGTTTGAAAAAATTGGTATCGTTGCATCCCTAGATGAAACGTTTCTCCCACTGAAAACGTCCAGATGAACAGAATCAACCTTTGGCATACTGGGACAGTGTTGCAGCTCTTCTGATACATTTGAGCAGGTTTTTTTCCTTAAAATCTCAAATATTCTGTGTGATTTGTTTTCAAGCAGTTATGAAATTTGTGGCCATTTCATTAGCAACGAGGGAAGTCATAGCTTGATTTAAAGTGCTGTTTTGTGAACGTTCTTATTCACAGTCTTCATCAATAAGTACTTTAGTCGTCACTACAAAAATAGAGATTTGAAGGGCCAAAAGATTTTTGTGTGTTTTAATGCCAAAGAAAGCCCGAAATGGTTTTGCTACAAAGAAGAACGAGTCCCAACACAAATGACACCGCAATGACAACACCGATGAAAAATGGGACTTGGATACAACGCTGACCTACAATACTGCAGAAGTGGGACAAGATTAATGATTTATTTTAAGTATTGTTAAGGAAAACAGATATCTTTAGATATTTTATCATTTCAAGTATGTCTTTATCAAAATTTGCATGTGACAGTCAGCAGTTAATGCAGATGTACGCCTTTCATTCATTAAGCCTAAATGCCAAATATTTACTACTTAATCATCAATCATTACCATCCATTTTCTTCTACTTATCCAATCTTGTAATGACATGTTGCTTTTGCTTTGGTGGCTGACTTTGCTATGAAATAAATGGAGGCACCGTACTAAATTTGGTTACAATTACAAGAAACAAAGAAAAACTTGGGCATTTCAACAATAATAACTTAAAATTTAGTTTGCTCATCATCTTAGTCAGTTATGGACTAAGTCTTTTTGAAACTCTTCTGCTTTGTATATCAGCTCCTGGGAACTTTTCAAGTGTTGAGGGCAGGTTTGAAAACGATATCACAAAGTTTTATAGGAGAAAGTCAAAGCAGCAGTCGAGAAGTCGAAGGCAAAGAGACACAAAACAAAAACAGAGGGAGGGGTGATTGTCTGGTGCAGCTGAGAAAGCCTAAATACTTTTGTCAGAGTGTATATTGTTGTCATTGGTTGCAGCTGACTGTATACTGTATAAACACATAGACTGTTGTACCTTAAACCCTTAAGGATGGCTGGAGAAGTCAGACATGATGAAAAACACTTCAGTTTTCCTTATTTGCTCCTTTGACTTCAGCCTGTATTCATCAAAGTTCTGAGAATTTTCATGTGTGGTCCAACAAAGCACTGGACTTCCCAAATGTTGGAAACTAGCATGAGAGAACATCCCCCAAACACCATTACCCTGCTCTTTAGACACTGTGGGGGCTACGTTAGCAGTTTTATGCTGCATCTGTCAATCATTCTACTGTCTTAAATACTCAGAAACTTTGTTTATGCAATCAGAATTGGTAAAGTATATCTTTCCTCTTTAGTCTGTTTATTTTCTATCACTGATTTAAGTTGAAAATTTCACTGTGATTAATTTGATAAATACAGGCTCAGTAGTTACACTCTAATACTCACAGCATTGCTTTAGAAATGTGATGCAACACAAGGAAGTAATAAAATATAGAAAGAGAGAGTTTTTCCTTATAACCATCTTATTGGAAAAATACTTTTTCACATATAAAATAATGATGTACTTGACTTGAGCAGCACTGATGTTGTATCCAGTCCAGTCCGTCACATGATCGTCTAGTCTCCCAGTCTGCTCGGCTTCATTTGGGAGGCGAGAGTCCAACAACGATTCAGAATAAGTGCATAGATGGAAGCAGAAGAAACCTTTTTTCTTTGAGTACAAGAAATTGCGAGTGAAAACAGGGGCCTGATGAAGACAACAAAGAACAACATACCACAGACCAGACACACACTAAGAATGGGTTTAGCGCTGCACTCTTAATAATTGGATTGGACGGTGAAGACAGTGGACGTCCAGTGGGTCTGCCACACAGCCGATTCCACATCATGTGACCTCAGCGAAGGCGATGTGATTCTATAAAGGGGCAGGAAGAGCGAAAAAACTAAATCAGGACAAAAGATGTAAAAATTGGCGAATGCCTCAAAAATAAACCTGGTTTGGCATTCCTAAATACACATGTAGAAATCGGAGAAGACATCACAAATGGCATTTGACCTGAATGTAAGTAAATGCCTGTGAAGTTAGCCATTATATGTGATCATTTAAGTTTATTTTGGCTCATATTCATTAGGTGGTTGACATTGTGGGACGTCTAGTAGTCAGAAGGCTTGATCCCTGGCTCACTGTGTCCATGTGTCGAAGCAATTGGAGAGCTCCAATTGAGTAAAAGAGTTATTTCAGTTGCAATTAATTTACCATGATTAGTAAATGACTGATTCATGAGCCTGCAAAGCTTTTCCTGGTGTAGGATGTTTAGGTTGTTCTCTTAAAATGACCTCATTAACTCCAATACTTCTCATTAGGTTCTAAATGTATATCATAGAGTCCTGCACTGTTTAGGAACCACTGAAGCATTAAAACGATTAAGTAGTGGATGGTTGAGATTTGATTTAGATAATTAGTTTCTCCACAAGCAAAGTGGATTTTCTAATGTTTAGTTATGGAGCACCGGAAAAAGTGGACGGCTACATAATGATTTTTTTCCACACAGCTAATCAGGGGACAGGGTGCACAACTCAGACTTTCATAGTCAGGAAAATGATTTCACTAACTATTAATCCAGATGTTAAACTAAACCTTCTCATGCAGTGATGATTTTCCTCCACGCCTTTAAGCTAACCTCACCTCAGCTATCCAGGCTGATGAGCCACAGTGGTTGTAAAGGTCAGGTGAGTTCAGGCAGGTCACAAAGTCAGTTTGGTGCACAGTGCAGAACAGCTCAGTGCAAGTCTGCAGAAGCTGATGGTTCAGCTGATACCCGTCTATATATTCGATTGCCAAATTCCATACACAGCATGCTATTTAAGCTGTGTTAGCTTGCATACAAATGTTGCACATCTGCAAACTGCTTTGCAACCCACCCACCCCCCACATTCATTGCCTGGTGTGTACTGTGCTAGGCTTTTGCTACTGCTCTCTCCAGAACAGAGCTACGTCCCCAAAGACACATTTCTACAGTTGGGAAAAAACTATTTTCTTTTGTCTATAGTGGTTCTGACTAAATGATTTTCTCTTCTGTGTTTAAGGCTGGGTTTGTCCCGCAAATCTCACTAAACACAGTGGATATACAGAATTACATGTTTCTCATCTAAACAAAAAGAGATGCTGCTCTATAAATGATTCTCCATCAGTCTTGCAGATCTGATAGAACAGATGGTATATTTGCATGACGTGACACGAGATTAGTGCAACAGGGCAGTAATTCCAAACTCCTAATTTTTAGCAGTAGCTGTCGGGATTTTATCCTTTCCTGACTTTTCCTGACTTCAAACACGTGTCACTCCAACAAGTGAATACAAAAATCCAAAAACCAAAACCAACCAATTAAAAAAAAAGCTGCTGCTATTAGAATAAACAGTATATATTTACTGATATCTTTTCTTTCTGGTAAAGAATAATGTCAGTTGTAAACTCTGCTAAGTATTTATAGCTTTTCTAGTTGCTTGTGTATTTCAATCCAATAGTTTTGTATTTGTTTTGGTTTGCAGTTTGGACCTTTTTTATTGTGCACATTCATCTGGGGAGTAATACAATAATTTGGCTACATTGTTCAAGCTAAATTCTTTCCATGTATATGTTTTGTGCTTTCCCACTGAACTACTCAGATGTCCTTCCATTGTTCATCGTCTGCTTTTGTAAGGCCTCCCTACCTCTCCCAATTCTCCTATCCCATCTTTCTCTTTCTCCCTTTCTTTGTTTTGAGTGTGTTTTCATATTCTGGAGACTTGTTAATTTGGGAAATTATTCCCCTTTTACAATTTGCTCCATAAGGATTTATGAACAAATGAATAAGAGGTTTGCTGAATCTATAATAATTCTCAGATTTTTTGATGATAGTAAGTTGTTAGTTGGAGACAGAATCCTGCTTTTCTAGCCCAGAAGTTACTCTAATGGTTTGAGAGCTCTTCCTTCAAACCTGTCATCATATCTGTTTGGTTTAATTACCATTTCCATATGTTCGTAATATAGCCTGTATATAAACATCTGGTATCATTCACTGTGTTTTAGAGGTGGGATCACACCAGTGTAATAATATTTTGATTTGTGCAGTGATGGTAGACCACAGCTTTTGCTTTGCTAAAGTTTCAGAGCCCATCACAGCACAGAAACAGCTTTAGTGAAGGTTACAAATGATCTTCTTATGGCCTCTGACAGTGGACTCATCTCTGTGCTTGTCCTAATACTGTTGCCCATAATGTTTTAATACGGTGATTAGCATGTGCTTTAGATATTAAAGGTACTACGCTGCAGTGGTTTGAAACATATCCAAAAAGACGCCAAAGTGCTCGCTTATAGAGGGTCATCGGATTGTTATAGGTTTCTCTGTTTTCTGTGTATTATTGTAGAGTGTTTACCTACAACATTCAGTTCAGTTCAGTTCTTTTTTATTTCAAACATATACATTCACCAACGTTTCATAAAATCTTTCCATGCAGTTGTTTGAAAAGGAGTAGGCAGAAGTATATACTTATTTAGCCCTACCCCCTCAGGTTTACATCCTCATCATCTAAATTTGAACAACAAAAACGTTACAACGCCTTCAACTTAGAACATAACATCACAAAAAAATATTTTCTCATGTTCAACTAAAACAATCACTATCACTACTGACCTTTATTTCTTCTTTTAACTCATTCCAGAATTTAACTCCCGCTATTGAAATAGACATCCTTTTCAATGTTGTTCTTACTCTTTGTAATTTTAAATTCCCTCTAAAATTATACCTCCCTTCTCTTTCTAAGAACCATTTACTTATTTCGATTGGGAGCATCCCTTTCCTTGCCTTATATATTATTTGCACTGTTTTAAACTTCGCCAGATCCTGGAATTTTATAGTTTATAGTTATACATTAATATAACTGTTGTTATTTGGTGTTATATAAATAAAACAGAATTGAATTGAATCAAATTTAAAAAACTGTCATTGTGTAACTGAATAGAGCAGTAGGTTGGTTGGGGGATAGTGCTCCCAAGAAAACAGCATTATTGGCTTATTATTGAGAAGAACAAAAGAAAAAAGGCAGACGATTAGGACAGCAGGTGTTTTGATAGACACCTTGACATTATCACAGTGAATGGATTACTTTATGCTAAAAGCAGGAAAAATAAAGCCTAAACGTAAAGACACTAATGTGTCTTCTTCCCTTTGAAGATGCGGATGATATTATGATACCCAGTGTGTCGGGATAAGAAACTTATGACAACTATGGTAACCTTTGACCTATTATCTTGTAAACTCGTTTGGTGTGCTTGGGGAAAAAAGACTTCACCTAAAGATAAAGTGGGGTTAAATTGCACCTAAATGCACCAACACTTGAAATGTTTAAATCACTTTAAAAACACACCTTTTTTCAAAGGCTTTTTAGGAGTAGTACCAGAGTCAACCTGTAGTCAGTTTTAGCTGTTGGTCACTCTTAATCCTTTTATTTTGTTAATCATATTTATTATATATATATATATCTTATTGTCTATTTTACTCATGTTTTGTTATTTAATATATATACTGATTTATTTTTATCTTCTTTTTCATTCATGTATTTATTTCATTGTTATTTATATTTGCTTCTTTGTCTGCTTGGTGTATGGTTTTTAACTGCTGTCTCTGATTTATTATTGGAAAGCACTTTGGTCAACTTTGTTGTTTTTAAAGTGCTATATAAATAAAGTTGGATTGGACTAATATTATATCAAAAGTCAGTCTGATACCAGAGGACTGGTTGTTATAAAGTGTGCTTAGAACATTACTGCTGAGACTTCTTGTTACTGTCCAGGAGAGCTTTAAGGAAGTAGACTATGACACAGAGCCTAAGCCAGTCATTCCTACAGATGCATTTCTACTGTACAGCTAATATGGTTCTTTTATCCTCCTTGACTACAGAGACCTGTGAGCATTTATATTGGAGGAGATATCTGGTAGTTTTCTCCGGTCAGGTTTCTAATAAAATTAGGATTCCCCTTGTATACTGTACTAAAGGTAATCTGTTTTCATAGATTTAGAGGTCAGGACAAAATATTAGCCTGTTCCACTCATTTATCTTTGAGGTAAATTATTCTCTGTGTTGCAGACTTAAAGTGATGTCACTGCTTTAAAGATTCAAGCAAAAGAGAAAAGAGAAGCGTGGGCCTCATTTCCGCGACTCAAAGGTTGCCTCCTGCAGTGGCATTTTGTTTATTGTGGCTCGTTTAGCTTCCAGGCATCTTTAGACTGTGCTATTTTTAGAGCAGGCAATTTTCCGCAGAGGCTGTCGTGGCTGAGGTGAGAGAGTGAGATTTGGTGCTCTTTCTCAGGCAAGTACACACTCTCAGCTGGAAATTGTGAACTGAATCATCAGATAGGGGTGGTGTATATTCTACATTTCACTCTTAAATGCGTGTCTTAGAGGAAATGAAAAGACACAGCAAGCTCAGTGAGTGCACTTCAACACGTGCCCAAAAGACTCACACGCATCAAAACTGAAGAATCAAATCGAATTCTGTGCATAATTTGCATAATGTTTCGCGGATTTATTTTTCTGTTTTTTTGGGGGTTTTTTTTACAGCTTATTGTGTTCTGTGTCCTGATTGGCTGTAGACCATTGTCAAACAATCTTGCACCGTGTCTCCTGTACAGTACAGAATGTGTGCAGCTTGTCAAATTTACATAAATCTTCGATTGCTAGCAGTGTGACTCTGAAGTGCTGCACTGTATGTTTGTAAATTTTCTCCCCAACAAACACAACAGTGTCGATGAAACGTTTGCACCACCAAAGGCTGCCGTGGGTGCCTTTTTGGTTTCATTCTATAACAGTGGACTTCGTGGATTCGACCCATCGAGGGTTATTTTTAGAACGTAACTACAGCGATAAACGAGGAACCAATGTGTATATGTATATATATATATATATATATACATATACACATACATATATACATATATATATGTATATGCAGCAGCATATATCACTGAATGACTGAGATGCTTGGCTACAAGTTAAACAGCCATAAGAAGCAGTACCCTCCAAGGAGAAGGAGACTAGAGGCTTGGATCAAAGTAGCACGGTGGAGGTTATCCAAATATCGGCGCTGCAGAAAGTGCGACAAAGAAGGTGACTAAGATGTACAGGAAGCTGTCCGTACCTGAGGCCTTGGAAACTGCCAAGCAACGACTCACAGCCTTGGCCAGCTGCTTGAAGAGGTACACCAGAGAGGTCGAAGGCAGTAGAATAAACCATCTGTTTTCCAAAGAGCCATCCAAAGTATATCCTCAGTGGCAGGGTAACAATATGAGAACAGCACCACCAAGGCTGGAGACGGAACAATACTGGAAGAGCATATGGGAGAAGGATGCAACCCATAACGGCGATGCTCAGTGGCTAGTGGATCTGAGGGCAGACCACAGCAAACTCCCTGAACAGAGTCCAGTAACCATCACAGTGGCAGACATCTAAGAACGGTTCTCCAGTATGACGAGTTGGACAGCACCAGGCACCCGCATGATTTACGCCTACTGGCTGAAGAAGCTGACTGTATTCCATGAGCGCCGAGCGGCACAAATGAACCAGCTGCTAGTTGACGAAAAGAGCCTTCATCAGGAACTCAATGGGGATGTGACGGACAAACTGGAGGTCAACTTCAAGCCCATAGCACAAGTCACCATCAAGTGCGCGATCTACCAAGGAGATGCTCTGTCTGCACTGCTGCTCTGCATAGGCCTGAACCCCCTCAGTGAGATCATTGACAAGACTGGCTACAAGTCCAGCACCCTGAGGCTGTACGCTAAGCGGAAGGAAGGAGGCCGGGGACTGGTGAGTGTCAGCACCATGGTCCAGGATGAGACAACGAACATCCACGAATACATCATGAAGATGGCCCCAACTGACCACGTGCTCAGTGAACACCTCAGGCAGCAGAAACCCAAGAAAGAGGAGGGAGAGGAGGAACCATCATGGAAGGACAGGCCCCTGCACGGTATGTAACACCAGCAGATAGAGGAGGTGGCTGACAGAAATCCTACCAGTGGCTGGACAAAGCTGGATTGAAAGACAGCACAGAGGCACTAATCATGGCAGCATAGACGCCAGCCTCTATGGAGCTTGTGCTCAGAGCTTGTTCCTATCACACCAGGCAAGACCCCAGGTGCAGGCTGTGTAAAGATGCCCCTGAGACAATCCAGCACATAACAGCAGGGTGCAAGATGCTAGCAGGCACAGCATACATGGAACGCCATAACCAAGTGGCCGGCATAGTATACAGGAACATAAGATGACATATCTTATAACTATTCCTTGTTGTCCCTGTTGCCATCATGGCGTGAAGCACTCCACAGTGAAGCACCTATGCAGGTTGCTTCGATTTCTGTTGCTCCCTCCTGGCTGTTTTTTTTAATCAACTTCCACAGTGCTCTGGGCACCTGGGGGCAGTTTTTATAAAACTTGTGAAACTTTCCTCCACTTCTTGCAGTTTAGGAGGGGAGATATCAGGGAGATATCGTCACTGTACTGGCTCTTGATGTATCACAGCAAAAAAATGCATGGAGAGGATGAAAGAATTCACAAAGCAGGAACTCCAGCAACACTTGAGGGAAGATGAACAACTTTAATAATTGACCAACGCGTTTCGGCTTGTGGCCTTCATCAGGGTCATAGTAAAACATTGTAAAAATTGCTTAAATACAAGACAGGAAACAGAAAAAAATTCAAATTAACCAGTCAGAACTTCATAGAGAGGTCAGCTGACATATAATAGGTAGGTATTGGTTAATTGGCTAAGTCACGCCCAAGTAAATACCGGACTAGATCATTACTGATGAGGAGGGGGGGGGGAGATGTCTAGAACGCTACTCCTTCTTTGGTTAAAATAATAATAAAAAAATGCCTTGCCTATTATACACTCAAAAAAATAACTCTATGAATGAACAAAAAAAATCAAAGAATTTCCACATAATTAAATTGCTTTATTTTAGCATTATGCAATTCTGTTATTCCAACTTAATGTACTTGAGTTGGACTAACTTGATTAATTAATGATGAATCAACTGTTTTACTACAGTCCAACTTAATTTAATTGATTTGATCCAACCCATGCAAATGACGTTAGTGCAACAAAACATGCTTATTCGTGATAGAAATCCATTTATTCTGAGTTCATTTAAAGAGTTATTTTTTTGGAGTGTTCAACAAAGTCTAGAGTTTGGTTAACATAAAATGTTAATGGATTTATAATAACTTGCACTTCATCCATTCTCTTATCTTTACCAGGGTTGCAGTGAGGCCGGGACCCAGTGACAGGGTGGGAGTCAGAGTACTGGACAGGTCACCAGTCTATCACAGAGAGACAGACAACCATTTGCCCTCATGTTCACAGATATTTTAGAAAACACCAATTAACTTAACCCTAATTACTGCATGACTTTAACTGGAAACCAGAGCACCCAGAGAGAACCCACTGCAAACCCAAGACCTTCTTGCTGCGAGGCCACAGTGCTAACCACTGTGCCACCAAGCTGTCAATCTAGACTTCAAAAACATAGGGAAACTATGATTACAAGGCTTTATATAGAATTTTAAAAACCACAATAAATAGCTGAGGCATATACGTAGTGTGTGTATGGTTGTGTGTCTCTTCTAACCCAGTGATTTTCCTGTGGTTTGAACTCTTGTGTGATCTTGTGAATTTTGTGAATCCAGGCAACTAACCACTCTTACTGTATCCTGTCATCTCAACAAGAACAAATTACGTTGCTGGATTTCATGCAGATCCTACATGATTTAATTACGTTCACCACAGAAACATGAAATTATTTTGTTCACATTACAAGTTTGAATTTTGTAAATTTAACAACCACCCAATTTCATTTTTTTGAGTGTATGTCAGCTGATCTATCTATGAAGTTTTGACTGGTTAATTTGAATTTTTTTCTGTTTCCTGTCTTGTATTTAAGCAATTTTTTTACAATGTTTTATTATGACCCTGATGAAGGCCACAAGCCGAAACGCGTTGTTGTTCATCTTCCCTCAAGTGTTGCAGGAGTTCCTGCTTCTTGATGTATCACTCTAGCTCCTCCTTATTGATGATTAGGTTGCCACTCCTCTTTTCATCCAGCAACTCTCAAGCAAGCCCAAAGGGATCCCTGATGAAGCTCTAGTTCTCTCTTCCTCTTACTTTGTCCTTCTCTTTCCAATTCTCTCCACTCTCTGCAACCTGGCGTGATTTTGTTTGAGCTTGTCCCACAGCTCCTTCAAGCTGGCTTTGTCATGGGGTGTCGCTTTCCTACAGTTCCCACGGAGTTGGCGTCAGTCTTTGGTCAGTTGTTCCATCTCTTTCTCTTCTGCCTTTCCTTGGGGCTGTGGGCTCACTCCTCCTAAGCTCACCAAACATCTCTCTGCAGACCTCGAAGATGAACTTCCAAAGGCTGTTGAGCTTGCTCTTGGCAGTTCCCTTATATATCACCTCCAACAGTTGCTGCAAAGCATTAAGGTTTTGCTGTTTGCCTCGGTCATCTGTTTGGGTACCTTCTCCATCCCTCACCTGTTTCAGATGACTCAGCCCGGTCCTGCAGCACTGTGGTTGCTCTCCCAGCTTTTGGAGCCCCTCGTCTGACCTGCTTCTCGTCTATCTGGTTTCTGCATTTTCTACCATATTGCATATTTCTATCTTGATGGATGCATATCCCCTGCTCGACATTACCTTCTCCCACCGACATGCACACTTCTCTTGCTGTCCTCTAAAAGTCGAATTAGGATTATGTTTTCCACTGTGCAGCATCATGGCAGAATAGTGCCTTTTAAATGAATTGCTGCCTGAGGGAGCCCTGAAGATCATGGGGGCTCCAAATGTTTTTGGTCCTGTTGCACAGAGGTATTTTATGGTATTAAAAAAAATCACTGCACTCTACTATTTTTATTTTCTTTTAATTTTAAGTTTCTGGAACTGGGGTTGTAGCAACTCCTAAATTTCTTCCTCAGTAAATTATTCCGACTGCTGTCATGCTTCAGCTTTAAACAGCTTCTGTGGGCTGAAAATGGTTCAGCTTTGTAAATCCTGGAAAACTTCTGTTGGGACACCACAAATTTTTGTAATACAATGATTTTCAGTGTACTTGGAATAGCCACTTGTGTATAATATCTACTATGGTACTTAATCCCACATTATTCACAAGAACCACTATGTTATAAATAAATCCAATAACAGCATTTAGAGGGATTTATGAGGGTTATGGAGTTCAGCAATAATAATGCGGAACATTTTGTGTTACATGATTCAATGCAACTTTTCTAAATATAAGTACCAGAGAACTTTGTAACATTTAAGACAAAAAAAAAACAGACACTTTTCATATGAGTGAGCCACCAAAGAAGGCCAAGTGTGGCCCATAGAAAGATGTGGGTATGGGCCACATTTGGAGAAGCATCTAAACAGATCCAAGTTCAAACAGTAGCAAAAGGAAAAGCCCAAACATACAGTCAGACACATCAAACATGCAGAGTGACCTCTTGTGACAGGGGGCAGCCAAAAGTAGGTTCTTTTATTGTAGGTGTAAAACAGAAAGCACTCAGACTGAACGATAGCTACAGCAAAATATTAGCCAAAGAAAGAACAGAAGGAAGTGTGACATTGAATCTGGCAGAGCTCACATCACTTCACAGAGTAATTTATTTGCCTTTTGTTGCTGAGCCACTTGAACCAGCTGAGACCTCGCAGCCAGCGCAGGAAGGCCTCGAGGCACTCCTTAATGTTGCAAGAGCCTTCATCCTCATCATCCGTCTCCTGCAGCAGCAGCAATGTGTTCATGAGTGTGTGTCTGTGTGGCAACAAGTGGCAACAAATGGCAAAAAAACAAACAAACAAAAAAACAAAACAAATGGCAACATCCAACACTGAGATTTTGATACTAGTTTTTGTATCAAAATGTACAACTAATGGGTCACAGTGTAAACAGAGAATAATTCTGTCAGTGCTGCTGATTATTTCATGATTTCTGGATTTTGAATTCCTTATTTAATATGTTCTCTGTTTGGTTCTTAGTTTGGTTCTTGTTAATTGTTAGATTTTCATATATGCTGAGCCTTATTAGTTTATTAGTTCCAGTTTACACTACAGTTTATATTGTTCCCTCAGTGTTTTCTTCTTATCCTAATGAGTCAGGTTTGCCCACTCCCCCACCCCAAATCGCATTTGATTATCTTCAGCTGCACCTTGTTACCCTCCCTTGTCCAATGCTCTGATTATCCTTTTGTGTATAAATAACGTTGTCTTCAACTCAGTCTTTGTCTCGGTTTCTGTTATCAAACCCGCATGTCCCTGCCTGTTAAAGAAGCGTTGTGTATTTTGGTTTCCTTACAATGGATTCTGTAATTCTGGACTCTGAAAATAGCCTACCTAAAGCTTTGCATTTTTGTTCACACCTGTCTGCAAATCTGCCCTTTGCTTTAAACATTAGTTTAAAAATGAATTAGTTAGTAGTTAACTACTGTAACAGGTTTTGGTGACAGTAGTGCTGGAAGTGGTAGCTTTTCCTTTAATTATTCATTAAGTGTCTTTAAGAAACAAAAAAATATACTACTCTCATTTGATTTGAGGACATTAAAGATCAGTTACTATTAACCCTCTGGTTGTGTTCACCCCCACCCCCTTACTTTAGTGTTCCCGGTCAAAATTCACCGGTTAGTTTTAACAGCTCTAAAAAAAACATAAGAGACATTTTCCACCACCAAACTCAGTTCAATGAGTCGTTCAGTGGTCATTCAGTGGGACATTCAGGGGGCCAGAGGCCAAAGGGGGGGTGGGAGGATTCCCATTCATTTTCTATGGCGGTGACTTTTGACCGGGAACACCACAGGTGTGACAAAACACTCAAAATTCAACGAAAGAGGTGCTCATCACTTTTATATGTTCAAGTGCATAGTTTGGAGGACGTCATAAGGCCTCGAGGCAATCGGATGTAAAACACAATGTTTATGAGTTTTTTCATTTGTAAATCGTTCAGATTTGACCCGAACATGACAGGATGTGCAGGGGGTTTATGTTTCCCTGGGTTCCCAGGTCGGGGGGCTTTTGCCCCCTGGTAGGGTCCAGGGTGAGGGGCCAGACAAACAGTGATTATATATGTCACGTCAAGACAACAGTTGGCCCTGCCTGGGATAGTGTTACCAGTGCCAGGCCTTGGAGATGGGCCTGGGGAGGTGAGCGCCTGTTGGCTGGGCCTCATCCCATGGGGCCCAGTCAGGGGCAGAAGAGGCATAGGCCCACCCTCCTGTAGGCCCATCCCCTGCAGAAGGCGCTGTAGGGATCAGGTGCAACATGTGCCAGGCAGCAAAGCGCGGTGCCCCTGGCGGACCAATCCTAACTACAGGTCACAAATCCTTGTGGGCAAAACCCCTGTGGTGGCCAAGCCCCTGGGGTGCATGAGGGCTTGCGATTGAGATATGGAATGTCACCTTTCTGTTGGGGAAAGAGCCTGAGCTAGTGTGTTAGGATGAGAGTCTGGGGCTTGACTCTGTCCTAGTCTGAAGATGCCCTTGGTGAGAACCCAAGCGGTGTTCTGTTATTGGACTTCTGTGCAAACCACAGTTTTCCCACAAATGCACATATCACCAGGATAACCCATGCCGCAGGTCGTTGATTGATTTTGTATTCTTATTACCAGATCTGTGGCCGAATGTTCGGGATACTTTGGTGAAGAGAGGGACTGAACTGTCAGCTGATCCCCACCTGGTGGTGAGTTGGATCAGGTGGCGGGGCAGGATGCTGGACAGACCTGAAACATCTAAACATACAGTGAAGGTGCACTTGGAATGCCTAGCAGAGCCCCTTGTCCGAGACATCTTTAACGCCCACCTCCAGCAGAGCTTCAACAGTATTGTGATGTAGACAGAACTGCATCTGAATGGACCATGGACTATGTGTAGCACCTTACTGATGTACTGCTGCACTGAGCTGCGACCGCAAGGTGGTTGGTGCCTGTTGAGGTGGTAACCCCTGAACCAGATTAAGGGCAGCATCAGGTGGAGAAAGGCTAATCTGTGGGACTTCGGAGGCAGCCGATGTGTACCAGCAGGCCAAGCGCACCTTGCTCGGGCAGGACTTAATGCAGAAACTCGGGGGTGGGGAGAAGTTTTGTGAGGCCACAGAAAAAGACTTTTGGATTGACTCAAAGTGATTCAGGCAAACTGTCAGGTGACTCCAGAGAGTAAAGCGGTGCTGTATCCATATTGTGCATAGTGTGCTTGGAGCACTTCTGACTTCAGTTGAGGATTGGATGTTGTAGGGCTGTTGTGGTTGACACACCTCCACAATGTTGCGTGGAGATATGGGGCAGCATCTCTGGATTGACACACTGGGATTGTGGTTCCTATCTTTAAAATGGGGGACTGCAGGGTTTGCTCCAACTATAGGGGATCAGTGTGCAAATACATAACTCTTTTTTAAGTGCAAAATATTAATACAAATAATAGAATAATTTTAAAATCACATAAACCTATCTTCTTTTCACAATTAAACATAGAACATTTACCATAAAAAAAAGATTAGCATCATTTTTGAACATGGCTTTTTCTTTGTGTGACAGAGCTTTAACCTTTGAATGGCACAGCGAATCATAGATAATGATTTCTGAAAATGCTTGTGAGTCTATGCAGTGATATCCACAACAGAATCATGCCTGTTTTTAATGCAATGCTGCCTGAAGATTACAAGAACCTCTGGCCATCTTTCCTCCTAAGAAACGTTTGCTCTCTAAGGGTGCATTTTTCTTTAAATACCTAGGTATCCTCCTAAAGGTAGATGTTCAAACAGTACATGACCAGGGTAAGTTGGGTCTCTTTAATAAAGGATTTCATTAATGTTCTTGAGACCTGTGCAGTTCTTCAAGTGAGAGCAGAAGATGGCTGACTATATCTGGATAACCCTGTGGAGCTCTTTCTTCTGTGCTACTGTGTAGCTTGAAAAAATGCCAGGATTCTTTCTACTGTGCAGCAATAGAAGGACACCAACCATTTTTCAGGGATGTTATTCTTTGTGAGAATGCTCAGAAAGCAGTCTCTTTCCTTCTTCATTACCTCAGCAGTGTGCATTTCCCAGATCAGATCCTCGCTGATGTTGACTCCCAAGAAGCGGAAGTCCACAACAGGCCCCTTGGTTTTTGCAGTGTATAGGCACAAGTTGTGTTTTCTACACCACACTGTCAGATGCTCCACCTCATCCCTGTAGGTGGTCTCATTGGCCAAAGGCAAGTGGAGTGTGGCCAGTGGGACAGAACAGCATGGAGAGCTGTGGCCACAGTAACATCAGTAGACCTATTATCTCTGTAGGCAAACTGGTATGGATTGAATGTGGTAGAAATGAAGAACATAATGTGGTTCCTGATGAGTACTTCATCACCACAGGAGTCAAAGCTACTGGCCCGTAGTCATTGAAACTGGTGATTGTTTGTTTTTTGACCAGAGGGACGATGACAGACAACTTCAAGCAGGGTCGGACAACCGACTAAAACAGGAACTGGTTGAATATCCTCGTGAAGACCCCCTCCAGTTTGCCTGTACAGTCCTTCAGTACGTGAGATGCCGTCAGATCCAGCTGCCTTCCGAGGTTTGACAGCACGCAGCATGCACCTCACATTGTGCTCCTCCACTGTGAGAATGGGACTTTTGATGGTATCAGGATAGGATCCAGCTGCCTCTTATGATCCCACCTCAAACCGGGCAAAGTAGAGGGTCAGTTCCTCTGCCAGACCTGCTTGCTTTAATTGCTGTCCATGTGTTCTTCAATCTTTTTCTTGTAGTCTGACTTTGCCTCATGGATGCTTCTCTTCTGGTTGGCACAGGCTTTGATGTATAGAGTCACGTCACCAGACTTGAAGGCGGTGTTCCTCTCCTTCAGCAGGCTCTGGACCTCCCAGATCATCCAGGGCTTCTGGTTGGGATGGATTCAAATGTGTTTATCCTCTGTGACAATGTCTATGCAGTTCCTGATGTAGCATAGTACACTGTCACAAAACACTTCCAGGTCCGGGTGTTCTAAAATATCCCAGTATGTCTTGCTGAAACATTCCTACAACTGCTAAGAGGCTCCGTCTGGCCAAGTTTTGACTGTCTTTGTGATATTTCTGTAGCAGTTTTGATGAGTGGGATACATGCCAGGATCAAAAACAGTAATGTGTGGTTAGACTTCCCCAGGTTTGGTAGTGGTTTAACCCTATAGCCCTGTTTGATGTCCAGTGTGTTGTCTGTGAGTAACTGCTGGGATACTGGTGGGCAAAATAAACAGTGACACTTCCCTACCAAGACTTTTGGTGCCTGCTAAACTAGTTGTCAACAATCGCACCCATTTAGTCCAAGAATTTGGTGACTGAGACGCCGAACAGAATTTTATTGATCAGTCTCTGTCTCGCTTTGTCTGGCAATCATGTTCAAAAAAAGAGTGGCTGTAGCTCAGGTAGTAGAGGTTATCTAGTAATCACAAGGTTGGTAGTTCATTTCCTGGCTGCATCCATTGGAGCGTAAATATTAGATAGAAAGCACATATTTATAACAACAACAAAAAAAGCATATGAAGAAGTGCATGAGTGAATGGGGCAAGTTGCTTCGAGTGCTCAGGTAGAGTAAAAAAAGTGCCAAATTAGAGCTAGAGCATTGTACCAAATTAGTTTTTTCCTTTTCAATGATCCTAACACTCCCCTGGTTCTTGAAGACTCTTGGCTTAACACTCATAGCCCAAATATAGATTGGAAAAATAATTGTATCTCTGGCTGGAGTCTCAGTAGTCACCAAAACTGTTTAAAGTTAGTTTGTGTTCCTAGCCTGTCTACCTGCCTGATCTGTCTTTTGTCCCTGGTGTATATCATGGGCTAGCTGACATTTTCAGTAAACACAGCTCTTTCTCTCTCTCCCTCCATACCGGCCATATGACTGCTCTATTGATCTGCTTCCCGATGCTCTGTTGTTTTCAAGATGTGTGTACAGTCTCATAAAACATGAACGAGAGGCTTTGGAGAAAGTACCACAGACTCACTAGCTGCTCGTATAATCCGTCCCTATTCTCTGGATTTCTTCTTTGTAGAAAAAAAAGAGGATAAATCTGATTTTCTTGATTTCCATGGTCTGAACATGGAGTCAGAATTTCAGAAGTACCCCCAAAACAGGATACAGCTTCAGCAATTCTTGGGGTTTGCAAACCTTTAGGGAACAGAGGGAGCAGAACATTCACTGATTGCTGTGATTGAGTAAATGAACCTTGCCTAACTCCACTCTGCCAAACACCTCAGCTGGCTCTCTTCTGCCAGTAGATTTAACCTAAGCATAACCACCAGCCAAAGGTGCTGATCATGCTATGGATTAGGATATGATGTAGCAAAGAATGCCGGTCGAGGATGAGCTGCAGGTGGGCAGAAGCCAGCATGGAGCCCCTGACCACAATGACCAGAGGCGGGCGCAGCAATTTAACTGCTGAGAACTTTTTTTTATATGATGTTTCATGTTTTCCCTTTAATGTTATTTTTTTTCATTATATTCCTTATTAAATCACCTCACGTTACTAGTTTTTAATTATATATATATATATATATACTGTCATGTGATGGAGTCCTGGTGGTTCCCTTGATACAGCTAGCATTTGCTGATGTACGCATGTTAACAATAAACGGAGATGATGCAAATAGTTTTAAAAGTCATTACATGAAATAACTTTTATGTATTATGTAATGTCTCTGTGAAGGTTCTCAGTCATCCAGGTCATCGTAGTCAAAGGAGCTTGCAAAGAAAAGCGTCTGGACTTCTTTAAGTTACTTGAAGACGTTTCACCTTCATCCGAGAAGCTTCTTCAGTTCTAAGGTCAAGTGGTGGAGAGTCCCAGATATAAACCTAGTGGGAGTTTCCCCCCACAGAGGGACAAAAGGAGCCACTCCTCTTTCAAACCATCGCATGGATGGTTTGAAAGAGGAGTGAAAGAAGCCATCTATGTCCACTGTGAGCGACCATCTTTGAACAGAGGCGGTGGTTTACGACACCAACTCTCTGCCATCTATAATCCAGTTTTGAGATCCCTCCCCAGACGCCTTAACGCCCACTCACATCCTGGGCCATCTGACCTCAGGAATTCGCATGATAAGGTGGGGCCAGGTTTCACAATGAACTCACCTGAAACTCTGGCTGATTGGGACCCACACCCAGTTCCACACCTTGGCTCAGGCGATTAGAGGATCATCAGGGGGTCCTTTTGTCCCTCTGTGGGGGGAAACTCCCACTAGGTTTATATCTGGGACTCTCCACCATTTGACCTTAGAACTGAAGAAGCTTCTCGGATGAGAGGTGAAACGTCTTCAAGCAACTTAAAGAAGTCCAGACACTTTTCTTTGCAAGCTCCTTTGACTATTATGTAATGTCGCAGCTTTACTCATTTATGTATGGTTAATCAGGATTTTCAACATGGGCATCATGGCAGTGAGGTATGATTAGTGGTGTGGCTGTAGAAGGGAAATAAGTGCCCGCTCATGCAGGATGGCCAGGTGGTGCAGGTCTCCAGGTCTCAGATATCTTCCCTTGATCCAGGAGAGATATCCAGTGTTCAAGAAAGAATACAAGGGGGTAAAGGCAATCCCTGAGTCAACAGAACCTGGTTCCCAGAAGGTCTTTGGTAGGGGCATTTGTAGGTGGATATTAAGTGTGTACATTGGGGATGTTCACTGATATCCTGTAGTACCAGTGGAAATGAAGTACAAGGACAGAAAGCACAGAATTGAGGCTGCTGCTAGCTCCCAAACGCTTACCCTGTTTCTGGGAATAGATTGGCCAGGGTTTAATAAGTTGATGGGACAATGTATGGAGGTGTGTTGACGACAGACAGGGAAATATGGTATATGTGCTGCATGTGGGGGTGACACAAGGTTGTCCATACTGTGGAGAGGAACCTGTAGAGCCTCTGATGGCTCCCGTAACACACTTCATGGAATAATTTCCACTTGAGCTGTGTCATCCTGATTAAAATTTACTGTCAGTTGGTGCAGCCCGATGCACCACGAACCCACACACAGAATTCACCCAATCGGTGACTTCCTGTTGCACTACAGTGTGCTGTACTGACTGTTAGCAGCATAACATGTTTTTAATTTGATACTTTGATGCATTTACTCTGCAGAGTGATTGTAGATGACTCCTCTCATGTCACATTTAACTCTTATTAAGCAGACCAGATGTACCAAATCAACAGTCTGGGTTTCAGTGCAGATTTTTAGATTCTACCTCCTTCATTAATTTATTTCTTATGGAAGTGGCAGATCAATATAGGATGAAACATTGCTCCCAGAATGTTGTTTGCATTATTTTAATGCAAATACATTTTGTAAATACAAAATGTTTTTAAATGATGATTGATTTATTCATGGAAAGAAGCTCAGGTATGCAAGCCTACGAGATTCTACGTGAAAAAGTGAAAATTGCTTGATATGCATCAGTGACACAACCAGTTATTAATTTTACGGGGGGGGGGGGGGGGGGGCTGCTTTTTCATATAGGCCAGTTGTACAAACTGCATTTTGTATTTACTTGTGTTATCTTTGTATAATATTATACATTTCTTTGGTGATCTGAAACATGTGTGATCAGCTACGGGACTTCTCAAGGCACTGTACGATCCAGAACACTGTAGTAGAAGTTAGATCAAAGTGTCCTAACATTGGACTCATGCTACACATGACTTGTATTTTTGCTTGGTATGCAGACTGAGTCAAATATGTTTTCTACACTAATACATACATCAGATACAGTGGATTTAAATGCATCAGCTTTTGCACACATTCCAACGTTCTGCCAATGATGGTTGAAGACACTTGTCCCATTATCACTGTATTTAAAATCTAACACATGCTTGATTTGATGTTCTGCATTTACCCAGGGTGTCGTATATGATTGTATTTAAGTTCCTGACTTTATCAAAGTGGTATCTTTAAAAGTCGCACAGCCTAACTCTTTAGATTTTTATAGCGATTGTATAATCCAACATTGTGTCTTGACGGTTTTTACAACTCTTAAGGTTACCTTAGCATATTAAACTTCTCCTTTCCCCATTTGAGGCTGATGTTTGACTTCGGAGGTAATATTTCTTGATCATACAAGTCTTTAACTAAGACACCAACATTTATTCCTGTCCATTGATTTATAAACTTATTTCCTTTTTTAAACAACTAGCTTCAATTTCTTAAAGTGTGAAATTGTGATGAACCAGTACCAACCTGTGAGGTGATGTACTTCTCCAGCGGACTCTCCCCTTGGCCTATGTTTAACATGGCTATATTGGGCCGCTGCTCCACTAGTGACTCCTCGCTCAGTAGTAACTTCCCTTTGAAGTTATGGACCACACACACCACCTACAAGCGCAAATATAACACATCTTTAAATTAGTATGGTTCTATGGCCAATGTGGCACATACACACAGTACCAACAGAATATATAGTTGTTGCGTTCGTTTTTCTGACCCTCCCCAGTTGGTGTCTAGTCTTCTTTTCTGTGCATCTTTTAAGAAAAGTAATGATCCACCATGCCTATGCCAGTTTCATCCCCTGCTTCAGAGAGTCCTGCATCCCAGGTTGCTGTCTCCACTGAACCTCAGGTATTACCCCTGTTCTGCGGCGGTGTGTCCCCAGAACCTGAACCATTTTCCAGGGAGCAGGGTTGCTGCAGGGGAGTTTTCCTCCAGGGTGATCTTGTGTTCGGCTGTTCTCCACACTTATTCCCCAATGATGCCAATGATGGCAGACAGTTGGTGTCGTAAACCACCGCCTCTGTTCAAAGATGGTCGCTCACAGTGGACATAGATGCTTCTTTCACTCCTCTTTCAAACCACCTGTCCTCTCTGTCCAAAATGTGAACATTGGCATCCTCGAAAGAGTGACCTTTGACCTTTAGATGCAGATGGACTGCTGAGTCTTGTCCTGTGGAGGTGGCTCTTCTATGTTGTGCCATGCGCTTGTGAAGTGGCTGTTTGGTCTCCCCAATGTAGAAGTCTGGGCATTCCTCGCTGCACTGTACAGCAGAGAAAACTCTCCTGAGTTTTTTGGTTTTTTCAGATACACCGGCTACATAGGAGATGACAATGTTGTTGCGTTTGTCTTTCTTATCCTCCCTAGTTGGTGTCTGATCTTCTTTTCTGTGCTTCTTTGCTGACTTGATAAAAGCCCAGTTAGGATAACCGCATGTTTTAAGAGCTTCCTTTACATTCCTTCTTCTTCTTCCCTTCATGCTTAGAGGGAACATGTTCTGCCCGGTGGTGTAGGGTCCTGATTACTCAAAGTTAGTGTTCGAGAGGGTGATGGGAGTCAAAGAGGAGGTACTGGTCCGTGTGTGTGGGCTTCCAGTACTTCATTGCTGAGGTTTCCATTCTCTTCCATGTGCACGGCACAGTCCAGGAATATCAAACAGCTATCTTTTTTAGTCTTGCCTGGTGAACTTAATGTTTTTCTCCATAGCATTGATGTAAGCAGTGAAAGATTCTGCATCTTTGGGTTTGATTTTGACCTCGGTGTCGTCTACATATCTGTACCAGTGGCTGGGTACTCACCCTTTAAAAGAGCCAAGAACCTTTTTTCCCCACTTCCTCCATGTAAAGGTTGACTACAATAGGTGACACAGGGGAGCCGATGGCACATCCATGTTTCTGTCTGTAAAAACCCTCGTTGTTTTTAAAATATGTGGTGGTAGATCAGAGTTCTAACAGTGTGCAAATTATGCAAACCAGAGTGGTTTAGATCTCTGGATTCATCTATTTCTAAATTCCTGTGGAAAGATAAACCCACCCCGGATTAGCATAAAAACACTCCAAAGGACTAAAGATAAAGGAGAACTAGATCTGCCTAACTTTCACCACTACATCTTAGCCAACAGGCTACAATACATCTCAGGATGGTTAAAACATACCCTCTGGTTATGGCCATAGAACAGGCACTACGCACTAATATAGAGATTTCTGACCTACCATTCATTAGCTCAAGCATCAAACAACATGTATGCTTTAAAAGCATCAATGTAAGATAAACCTAAGGTAAGATAAACCTTTATAAGTTTGTTATATATCAGCTCCTTTCTGACAGCATGGTGGGAGTTTCCATTAATCCCACACAAATGTACACCCATTTGAAACAACCCTGATATACTACAGAACACTAATATGTTTAACTTTCCAGATTGGAGTTGTAAAGGAATTAAAGATATTTGAAGGAACAGACTTTATTCCATTTGACAGACTAGTTATTTATTTTTATTGCATTCACAAACTCCAATCAGCCTTTTATGGCTGAGGAGTAATAAAAAAACTTTCTTAAATCAGTTATTTCAATCAGTTTACAGTACACATGAGCTTTGGGTATGAGTCTCACCAGGAAAGTGGCAATGGCAGTGCCAATGATAAAGCCAGCGATGACATCTGACCAGTGGTTGCGGTATTCAGCCACACGGTTCAAACCAGTGAGGAAGGCCAGACACATTAGCCCGAGAGACAACACTGGCTTAGCCAGACGAGTGCCTTTTGCCTGCACGGTACACGTCACATACATCTGCAGGGAAAGAGACATACAAGGACAGAGAGAAGCAAGCATTAAATCATCAGACATGTCTTGTAACATCACTGGCTTCACTCCATTCTATATTATCCCAAAATGCAGCTAAACATGGAACAAAAAGTACGGAAGTTTGTATTTGGTTGATCATTTCTTTCTTGTAAGAACTTTTTTTTTTCACAGTAAAGCTTATACTTGTGGGAAAGCCTGTATATTTCCTCTTAGTGGGTGGTTGAGTATGTGTGCTGCACCCATGAAAAACTTGCCAAATCAGCCCATACCAAACAGCTTCTTCTGTTACTGACTCTTGTTTGATGTTGTTTATTGGATTAGCTAATTGAAGTCTGAAGAAACAAGACTGGCAATTTAACAATCTATCCATTTAACAAACAAAAGCCTGAGTAGTATGTGGAAGAAACACACGTGGCATCCTATTCTTCAATCAGGATTTATGGCAAGTTGGCTAGGAGAAACTCAAAATGAGTCAATAGCAGTACAAGGCGTTTGGCATTGCCACAGAAGATTTGGCAAGTTTTTCATGGGCACAAACAACATAATTTAATTAAAACCTACAAATGCATTTTTTCTGATAGATGTAGCACCATGAAGGGGAAATAAACAGGCTTTCCATGAGATTTATTTACAACAAAGAAACTACAGAACAAAAAAGTTTATATTTCTGTCAGTATTTGAAAACAAACTTAATAAAAAGCATACTAAATCAGATTCTTTACTTTTAAAGTTGTCTGTAGGTAAATATTTGCTCAACATGAAGAATGGATGGATGGAAGTTGAAAGTGAATCACGAGTGAGCTGTTTGCATCCAACCTGTTATTTACTGCCATCCTGGATCTTCTTTGAAAGCTAGGTCGACAACCAGCCAAGGCAGCTTTTGTGTGATTGTTCAGTATACTTTTATGCTTATGTTAGCGCTGTCAGCGTTAATCTCGTTGAGGTTCACGCCATAATCGCATTAACGCGGCAAATCTCCGTTAGCCAATTACCGTGGATCACCCTGTGCGCGGCGCTAACGTGCTAACGAGCTAACCATGCTAACCACGCTAACCACGCTAATCCGTTGATGCCATGCAGCCCCACACAGCCCCCCAAACATAAAATGCTATGTACAGATATGTAAATGGTAAATGGCCTGTATTTGTATAGCGCTTTACACAACCAGTCATCCACCCATTCACAAACACATTCACACACTGGTGATGGCAAGCTATGTAGCCACAGCCACCCTGGGGCGCACTGACAGAGGCGAGGCTGCCGGACACTGGCGCCACCGGGCCCTCTGTACTCTCTACCACTTCATTAGTACAGGGTTGGACCTGGACCCTCAGACTTGCCTTGCTTCATAGTGTAACTCAGGGGTCGGCAACCCTGGGCACGCGTGCCACACCTGGCACACAAAGGGTTAACTGATGGCAGTGATGGCAAGACCACAGCTGGGCATTTGCCTGGTGGGCCGATGGTGATTTTTCGTTTTTATGGGCCGATGATTTTTTTTTTTTAGTAACAGTATAAACAATGAAAGGTGGTGGATTGGCCAGACGTTGGCAGATGTGTAAAAATAAGTCAGTTGTTTGGTGGTGGCTATGGCGGAGCTTCCACAGAGGCAGCAGGTGGATGAGGGAAAGGGGAGGCAGGAGGAGCAGAGACCTGAGGCGGCCACCGGTCCAAGTGTCAGGTGAACTGAACTTCAGGTAAGAAGTTATGACCTGCAGTCTATCTGGGTCAGATATAAACCAAGTTTAGGTGGAGTTTATTTTCGTTGTGCTGATTTTTTACAGTCAGTTACAATAACTTGTACTGCGTGCTAGCTAGCATGACGGAGTTTCTATACAGCTGGGTGGTGCTTTGATGTTACTGATAGTGAACTTTATTTTATTCATAAGGTTACCCAGATAGCAAGGAGACATTGAACTGATGTTGATTTTTAGTTATTCGTTATTTGAAGGTCGACGTATGTATGATATTTCTACAGCTGACTTAAACAGAAGGAGAAAAGCATAAATTTCACAGATGATACCAACGCTGAACAAAGAAAACATTTTCATGTCATACCCTACCTGGAACTTATCTAGAATATCATGTTTTTCCTCTTTTTATTGACATTGTGCTTTTTTTTTTTCATTTTCTCAATTCAGATCAGTGTCTTCAAATTATTGTTAGTTTTTAACCATTTTTGTGTGATGTTGTAAATTTTACTGTAACTTAAGGCAAAATAAGCAAAAAACACAATGCAGTTCAATACTAATGTTTTGTTTTGTTTTAGACCAAATCCCTTATACAGTTACAGACTCTGATGATGAGCAACCTCCAAAATAAAAGGTTTCCCCAGGCACCATGTGTGAAAGTACCAGGTAATAATGTAATGTTTAGTGTGTGTGTATATGTGTGTGTGTGAGAACAGGAACCTTTGTAAACGAGTTGTATGTAATCTTTAATTTTTTTTTTTTTTTCTAAACAGCCTCCACCACTCTGCAGTCTGCCCCCCAACCCACTACTAGTAACCATCATGAAGCCTCGGCCAGCTACTGGCTCCTTTTGCCAACCTACACAGCTATGCAACCTCCCCACCAAATAGTCTGCGTTCAGTGCCTTCTCTAACGACGGTATGCTTTGAGCTGCATCACAATTTCATTGTAATCTTAACTTCAAAACACTAATTTATGCTATTGAATATCATATTTAGCTTTTTTAGATTCCAGAGAGTCTGAGGCAAATTCTTTCGACTTTGAGATTTTACATAGCATTTCATTTATATGTTAAAAGGCTAAATTGTAAACAGTTTTAACAGGTTGAACTACTTAAACCTGAATGCAAAATGTGAAGCCATCACTTATGGATATAGTTGTTTTTCTCATCACAATGCTTATCCAGTTTATCACAAGCCAGTATTCTTTGTGTTATTGTTCTTTTGAACACATGTGGCCTTCCAAAAACGCATAATCATGACAACAGAGCTGATCAGAGAAGTCGGGACCCTCTGTGAAGAGTTCAGAGCCTTTGGTTAATCCTGCAGCACTGACCCTGTTGATGCTGAACATAGATGAGATGAACTGCAATGACCGGAGGGGAATAAAGCAATGGTAAGTTCTTAAAGGTTATGGGACTTTTGTAACCCAGAACTTTAGAGATTGTCAAATTCGGTTAAACTGCTTAAAAATGGCCTTCTCCTGTATGTTCTGCTTGAATATACAACAGCAGGCTATCATTGGAAGATCCAATAAATAGGAATAGAAATGCATTTCACTGCAAATAGTTTGGTTTATTCATTTTATCTCTAGAAATTTAGGTTTTGAGTTTTTCAGCTAATGGCTCATTGAGAATCAAAGTGAGGCAGCAGTTTGCTGATTTCTGCCTTGTGACTTTCATATTAATCAGCCTAGTAGTTTAGATGCTTTCACCCTGCTGAAGACAATTGACAAGAGGTTATTCATATTTAAGCTCTAATTTGGCCTTTTTTTCCTTCTTTTTGTTTGTTTGTGTCCTAGATGGCCTGACTCTGGAGTAAGCTAAAAAAAAGTGACCTGTAACCAATACATGTAACAAAGAAGCTTTTTTAAATATAATAAATTACTTTGTTATTGATACAGAGATGTCTGTCATTTTTTTTATTATTACATAATGCCAGATGCTTCATATTATATGGATATTATTATGGACATGACAAATTGTAAGACTATGTCCATATAATGGTTTCCTATTTGTGGATCATACACAATTGTCTTTTTTGCAGGTTTAAGTATTGATTGTAATTTATTAGTATTGATACAAATACCTGTTAAGTACTGATTTTTAGTCATGACGTTATTGTTGTTTCAATAGTAACCAAGGGTGCAGTGATTCAATATCAGAATCTGACACTGTTTCAACATTAACAGTGTTTCAAAATTTGGCGTCAAATCAATGTCAGAGTTCAACATTGATTCAATATTGGGTAGTTGATTGATTGGTTAGTTAGTAGAGTTGCCAACCGTCCCGTAAAAAGCGGAATCGTCTCGCATTCAGAGAAAATATGCCACGTTTCGTGTTGAGCTGAAAAGGAACAGTTTGTCCCAAACTTCAGCTACAATGAAAAAAAGACACAAAGCTGGAGTTATTCTGTCTTTACGCTGTCAGCTGCCTCTTCTTCTCTCATTCTCTTCTCTCCCTCTCCTGTTTCTACTTCAATCATGAAACTGATCAATGATCAGCTGATCGTCTCTCTTGTTTGTTTATCGCCCACTTTGCGCCAGAAAGAGGAAACCAGCGGATGTCGCGCTAAACAACAGCAGCACGTTTAAGCTTGATCAGCTGTTGTTAGAATTTATTTAATATTAATTTCTAGCATCAGCTGATGTTTGCTGGAGCCACAGCTGTAAAGCTGCTGGTCATGATGGTTTGGATATGTGGTGAGAGGGAAACATGAAGATGAAACCAGGAGACGTCCTTACTGAATCATCAGAGCTGAACAGGTGATGGAGAAACAGGTTTACCTTTTAGGTGACATGGATGAGTTGAAGTTATGAACTGTTTCTGAGAGACAAATAACACCAGGATCCTTTTCTAAGTAGCTGACAGCTGGTAACTGTGCAGGGGCGGGTCTAGCAATGTTTTGCCAGGGGGCAGGTAGGGCATTAACAGGGAGAGGGGGGCACAAAGAAATACTTTCGTATTCTCATTTAAAATGTCTAGCTTTTAATAAATAATTATCTGAATCTTCCAACCAAAGTTTTTATCTGACGTAAAATGTATAGAAATCATAAATATACCAACAAGACTGTACATCACTGTCACAACAGCGCTTGTTTTCATTCAAAGGCTTTATGGCTTTAATACCTGGGGGGCCGGTCTCTAGTCAAAATGCCCGGGCTGATTTTTTTTGTCCCAGTTCAGCCCTGGGCACGACACACAGTGAGTTAATCTGAGCAGGTGCATTAAAAAATAAATGGCCGGGCCAGCGGTGCACATCGCAAATTAGCTCGCATAGACACATTAGTTGTGCCGCTTCTTAATGACGGTATCTTAGCTAACAACCCCAACTACCAGATTCAACTTGTAATTGGCTAAAAATAACTTAGCCTACCAGTGAGAGGGACGTTGCTAGCTGGCAGTTTTTTCAAGCAATGTTGAAATTTCCACATTCCAACACTTCAAAAGCTTCAGGAGCTGTCCGCTCAGTGCTGCACCACGGAAATACACGGATACATCCGTAGACTCGAGACAGAATTCACAATGTGTTTTCAGGACTTTCAGGTGTTTGGACCAATGTCTTCTTTTTGCCTCAGACAGTCAGAAATATTATAATTCAGATCATGCATCAGTACATTTCATCTATAAAAAGGAAGCTGATACTTTTGAAACTTTATCAAAGGTGTGAGCATCACAGCAGATGCCTTTGTGTCAAAGTAACTGAGGATAAAACACAGAAAAACATGAAGGCAATTTTCCTGGCCTGGGATTTATAAAAAATTTCTGCAGTAGATCAAAAACAAAAGAAAACCATTAATCAATATATGAACATGACCTGATGCTGCTGAAGTGAAGCAGAGCTAAGTTACAGATGTTTTATTAGAGACACCGCTGAGCGTTTTGCAATTTTGCATAATTTTAAAAGTTTAAATTTGTTTAGTAGCCTATTGAACAGCAGAAATGAGGTTTTATTTTCGGAAGTAAGTAAAAGGAAAAAAAACAGCGGCCGACAGCGCTGTAAACAACGGTAGACTGGTGCGTAATAAGCAAGTGAATAATGCAGAAAACAGATTTTTAGACGGGAAACTGTTCTTGAAGTACACAGAGAGAGAGCTGTGCATGAAGTGTGATTTTATCGTGGTGGCAGCAAAACAGCAAAAGTCAGAGGGAATCCATGACGATGTTTATGTGAAGCTTAGTTTGGATCTTCTTTTGCTGCTGGTTCAGTCAATATTGTTTGGAGAGAGATAAAACTAACAGCTTCAGAATCAGCACCAAAAGGGCGTAAACACAAAGTGCGGACCCGCCGACGCATCAGAATCAGCGAGCTGTCGGCTTTCAGCCTCAACCGTGTCCGTGCCTTAGGGTGAGAAAGGCCACATCTCACTGATTCTGATCCGTTGGCAGGTCCGCGCTGTGTGTTTACGTCTTTGTGCAGAATCCGTGTTCCTGATCTCATTTACTGTTTTAGCTGTTTGTTGGTTGTTGAAATTTTGTGAGGTTTAACCTGAGATTCTGGCGTTTCAGGCAAAATAAATGTATATTAAAAAATCTATTCAGGATTTTAATGAATTGATATCACGTTGTCCAAGCTAGAATCGATTTTAATCGATAAATCGATAATCAAAACCCACCCCTATGTATAACAAGTTAAGAAATAAATAATCCAACCTCTTCTTAGGTCAATTATGGAGTTCCACAGGGTTCAGTGCTAGGACCAATTCTGTTTACATTATACATGCTTCCCTTAGGCAGCATCATTAGAAGACATAGCATACATTTACACTGTTATGCAGATGACACCCAGCTCTATCTGTCCATGAAGCCAGATAACACACACCAATGAGTTAAACTGCAGGAATGTCTTAAAGACATAAAGACCTGGATGGCCACTAACTTCCTGCTTCTTAATTCAGATCAAACTGAGGTTATTGTACTCGGCCCTGAAAAGCTTAGAAATATGGTATCTAACCAGATTCTTACTCTGGATGGCATTACCTTGGCCTCCAGTAACACTGTGAGGAACCTTGGAGTCATTTTTGACCAGGATATGTCCTTCAACGCACATATTAAACAAATATGTAAGACTGCTTTCTTCCATTTGCGCAACATCTCTAAAATTAGAAATATCCTGTCTCAGAGTGACGCTGAAAAACTAGTTCATGCATTTATTACTTCCAGGCTGGACGACTGTAATTCATTATTATCAGGATGTCCAAAAAACTCACTGAAAAGCCTTCAGCTAATCCAAAATGCTGCAGCAAGAGTCCTGACAGGGACTAGAAAGAGAGAGCATATTTCTCCTGTTTTGGCTTCCCTTCATTGGCTTCCTGTTAAATCCAGAATTCAAAATCCTGCTCCTCACATACAAGGTCTTAAATAATCAGGCCCCATCTTATCTTAATGACCTTGTAGTACCATATCACCCTATTAGAGCACTTCGCTCCCACTCTGCAGGCCTACTTGTTGTTCCTAGAGTATTTAAAAGTAGAATGGGAGGCAGAGCCTTCAGTTTTCAGGCCCCTCTTCTGTGAAACCAGCTTCCAGTTTGGATTCAGGAGACAGACACTATCTCTACTTTCAAGATTAGGCTTCAAACTTTCCTTTTTGCTAAAGCATATAGTTAGGGCTGGACCAGGTGACCCCGAATCCTCCCTTAGTTATGCTGCAATAGATGTAGGCTGCCGGGGATTCCCATGATGCATTGAGTTTTTCCTTTCCAGTCACCTTTCTCACTCACTATGTGTTAACAGACCTCTCTGCATTGAATCATATCTGTTATTAATCTCTGTCTCTCTTCCACAGCACGTCTTTATCCTGTCTTCCTTCTCTCACCCCAACCAATCACAGCAGATGGCCCCGCCCCTCCCTGAGCCTGGTTCTGCCGGAGGTTTCTTCCTGTTAAAAGGGAGTTTTTCCTTCCCACTGTCGCCAAAGTGCTTGCTCATAGGGGGTAATATGATTGTTGGGTTTTTCTCTGTATGTATTATTATAGGATCTACCTTATAATATAAAGCACCTTTAGCTGACTGTTTTTGTGATTCGGTGCTGTTTAAATAAATTGAATTAATTCCCATTGATAATTTTGAGTCTTAATCTACATACGTACTGGAAGTGATAGACAGTGATGTAGTGATGAAAGACCACAGAAAGAGAATGATGTTCCACGACTTCCGAAGACTGTGCGAAAAAAACGTGGGTGACGGGAAGTGGGTGGGGTACTGTCAATGAGAGTGAGGAATATAGGTGATTTACATGTGACCTGGTGATAAATACATAGCCCGTTACCTAAGCAACCTGAGCCTGAAAGTGACAAACTATAACCTTCACAACAATGTTGAAATGCATACAGAGTTTTAGTGTTTAGTTTCAATCCCTTTATTTTAAATTAATTATCTGGTTAGGGGTTGTTTTCACATTTATTTCTATATTTACTTTGCTTGTGTAGCGGTGTTATCATGGAGGTAACTGAGGGCAAGGCTGGACAGAGGGTTGCTGGGAATGAGGCTGAAGCTTGTGGCTATGATTGACATGGTAGAGATTGTGGGCGACACTGAGTTTTGCTTTCTCTCATAATGCTGTTGAGCTAGTTCAGCTTTTGAACCTTAACACAGTTTGTGTGTGGTTGTGATGTTTTTTTAATTATTTAGGTTTTTTTTATCGAGTTTGAGGGTATTGAGGTCTTGTCTCTGTGCTACTAAGTTACTGTAGGGGCTTCCCAATTCCTGGGCTGCATCCTTCAAAGGATGTGAAAACTGCAAAGGCCCAAACTAAGGGGCTGTTAAATGGGATTGTCCAGCCTTCAATTCAATGCTCCAGTTGCCTAGCAACTGCTAAACTATCAGCTAGAGACATTTTTAACAGCATCATTTTACAGAGATGTGATGAAAAATCTTCTATCTTCTAATTCGCTTTATTTTTACTGGAGTAAACTGTTATGTTTAATGGGTATGTGACGTATCTACTGCCACGAGACCATGACCCTATAAAAACACGATTGTTAGGCTGTGTACCTTTAGCTGAAAGACCGTTTGTGTTCTGCTCTCAGCCTGAGAGGATGGAAATGTTTGAGAGGTGTTGTGAACCACAGTGCCACCTTCTGGTGTTAAGAATGTGCAATCAGTTGTAGTCAGTGGTTTGGAAGACAACATTGTGTGACTAGCTTGTTCCTCTGTGAATTATTATTTTACATTGTTGCCTTGGAAACAATCTGTCTGAGAGTATTCTTTGGTATACCCAGTATTTTAAATGTTATTAAACCAACAATTTTAGTTGGTTAAAATTTAATTGAAGCCTAAATAACTGATATTTGGGGGTACAATGACTGTATTTTTTTGTCATTCAAGTCAAAGTATTTTGGCTTTAGATCAATTGGAGACTGTTAATGTTAATACGGATCTTTGCAACAATTAGTTATGAGAAGCGTCAAGAAAGTCAAGAAAAGTTACGCCTTGTTTTTATTGGAGAAGTGTGAAGTGTCTGACTTTGAAGATGGAAACTCACCGCAAGAACAGAACAGTTAGCCAGTGTGGTTCGTGCTTATTTCACATTAAGAATATAAACATGTTGTGGTGAAATGTCCTTCACTGATGCATCACAGACTACTCCCACAGAAGTCAGTCATCTTAATAATTTTACCTCCTCACTACGTACGACTCTGGATACTTTAGTTCCTGTGAAAAATGAGGCCTCAAATCAGAAGCACTTGACTCCCTGGTATAACTGTCAAAATGCCCACTGAGATAACTCATCGGCTGGAGAGGAAATGGCGTGTCACAAATTTAGAGGATCATCATTTAGCCTGGAGAAATAGTTTGTTGCTTTATAAGAAAGCCCTCCACAAAGCCAGAACATCTTACTACTCATCACTGATTGAAGAAAATAAGAACAACCCCAGGTTTCTCTTCAGCACTGTAGCCAGGCTGACAAACAGTCAGAGCTCTGTTGAGCCAACCATCCCTTTAACGTTAACTAGTGATGACTTCATGAACTTCTTCACAAATAAAATTTTTATCATTAGAGAAAAAATTACCAATAATCATCCCACAGATGTAATATTATCTACAGCTACTCTTAGTACCATTGATGTTAAGTTAGACTCTTTTTCTCCAATCGATCTTTCTGAGTTAACTTCAATAATTACTTCCTCCAAACCATCAACGTGTCTTTTAGACCCCATTCCTACAAAACTGCTCAAAGAAGTCCTGCCATTGATTAATTCCTCAGTCATGATCATGATTGAAGCTGTAGTTGGACTGCAAAATCCACTTCTTACTTCACCACATGTTGTGTCCCCATCGTCTGTGAAAAATATCGCTGGAATTTGAAAGAAGAAGGAACACTTCTTCTTATTTGCTAAAGTCTACAGCAGCACAAAACCTGCTTTAGATGTAAAAAAAAATGCTGTTGTGAACATATGTGACATATGTATTTGTTTCACTATCAGGGGAATATTTAAATGAGTCCCACAAATGTAAATGACAAAGTCTTTAAGACACAATTTACTGCAAATCGCTCGAAATCCAAGTTTTATGCCTCTTGTGTTTTTGATAGTTGAAAATAAACTGTCCTATTAGCAAGAAGATGTTATTGGAACAAATGCTTAATCACACTTTGCGTGGACGGCTCAGAAACCAAAACTTTGGCACTCTGAGTGTTTCGAGGTGAGTCCACTCACTGTTCCTCAGTGATGCTGTTTTCATGAAACAAAGCAGAAAAGTCATTTTCTCAGCACACAGCGAGTGTGTTCCCTCTGCTGCATGTGTAACAAATAAAACTGTTACTGTGTCAGGTCAAGCCTGAATGTTGCGCACAGCAACATAGTAACTGAGATGGTTTGTAATCTGACACATTTCATGTCTACAGGGTGCAAGAGCTTGTAAAGAAACTACCTGATGAATCTGTGCCCGATGTCCTAATAATCCTCTGCTCAGTCGTTTCTATCAGAAGTTGTTACTTATATTAAAAGCATATTGATTTCCCTTCAGCGTCATCTCATTTATCTGAGTTGCCTCGCTGTTTGCGTAACCTGAGCTTTATCTGGATTACTTTGGTTAGCAGGCCTGCAGCGTTCTCCATCATGCTCACGATTTTGAGCCACATAAATCACATCCTGCAGTTGTGACATCACAGTAATTTGCCTACCATATTAAATCTTTCCATGGAATAGAAAATTAACCTTATTTTCTTAAATCTAGCTGCTGTGTGACTCCTTTCTTCCTCGCTATTTAGGATTTCTGTGACTGCAGCAAACTTCCCTCCATTCATCATTTATCCGAGTTGAACTGCACTGAAGTAAAAACTAATCCTGAGGACATTACAAATGAACACTGATTAGACAGAACCTTAAGCATACCTTTATCAGTTAATATAGATCCTAATCTTAGGCTGATAAAGCGTTTGTGTTCTTCGTGCAGTAACAACAGGAAGTAGATTTGATTCCAGCAGTGTGATGTTCAGCTGTGAGTTTAACAGGCTGCTGTTAAAAATTCTAAATATATCAGCAGGTTATGTCATGAACAGAAAACGCAGTTACAATGAACATTTACACGTTCTGCACCACTTTGCTTATTCCGTTGCAATGAATTATGGGATGGCGTTTTCTCCTCTCCTTTCAGGATGGTCCAGAGTATCCTCTATAGGATGAAAACCTTCTTTAGAATTTCGAGAATTCGAACAGATCTTATTATGGCTGCCACGCAGATACTTCTGCGTCACGTCTCTCAGTTAGGAACCCTTCAAATCAGAATGCACTGAATGCATCCTCAGGTTGTGCTTTGTTGGGTCATACTGTGCAGATGTCTGCTTTCCTACTTCTTGATGTCTTTATTTTGGATTTTCTGTTAGTGTTCAGAGGTTTGCTTCCTATGCTGTCAACATTTTATTAACCTGTGTGGTGAAACCCGAGCAGACAGCTATGACTGCATTTAAATATAAATATTTTATAATTATATATATATATAATATATATATATATATATATATATATATATATATATATATATTATATATATAATTAATATAATATAATTAATTATAATATATAATAATAATAATAATATATAATTAATTATTAATTATAATATAATATAATTAATATAATATAATATAAATATAATAAAAATTATTATAAATATGAGCTGATATGTTAAATCTTTCTATTTGTTTCCCTGTATTTAGAGATGTGCTGGCAGATCTGCCACTGGAACAACAGTACTACTGAAAAAAGAAAATTTATCGAAAGAGGAAACAGCCAAACACAACAGACATACAGGAGAGGAAGTAGAGACAGACAGTAATGGCCAAATAAAACAATTGAGTGAGGCAACAAGCAAAGAGTGTCGGGAAACGAGTGAGAGGAGAGCTGAAGACAGAGGAAGAAAACAGAGAAGAGTGAGGAGAGATAAAAATGGGATTTTCCTGCTTTTCTTTAATTGGTTTATTTAATTGAATTAATCAACGTATTTGTTTGTAACCAGGTTAAAACTGTAATTTATTAAAATGTGTTGAAATATAAAATATAACATTCTGGGTCACAACGTGTTACGTTTAAAAGCGCATTTGCACTTGTTTCAGTGAGGCTGGCATCCTGTTTTATTGTGAAAAGCTTTGTAAGAGAAAGGAAATGTTGTCACTGCTAGCCTGCTATGAAAGACGTTGCAACAGAAAGTATGAGAAGTTGTGCAAGTGTGCACGTATGACCTCGACACGCTTCGTCAGTGCACGCACTTTACAAACTGTCGGTGAGAAGCTGGGGACATTTCTGCTCCAAATCTTTTGTGCAGCTGCAACCGCCATCATGGAGATGTTCGCTAATCCTCTGCAGAAAACATGGCCTCTACCCATACAGAGCCTACACATAAACTTGGACTATAAATAGCCCGTACACAGAGGTCCTATGACATCATTATTTGACGACCAGCTGGCAGTTCAACCTCTCCCTGAGTCATGTCACGTCCCCCCCCGTCTGAAGGCCTCCGCTATCACCCCATCCCCCAAAAGACTGGTACAGCCAACCTCACTGATCTGTAGTCATGTAGCCGATAGTGTCAGCACATCAGTGTCTGCCACCCCACCCTCGACCCCACCAGTTTGCTTACAGAGCAAATCGGTCCACAGTGGCTGCCATCAGCATCACCCTTCACAGAGCGCTGAGCCGTCTGCAGAACAGGAAGAGATACGAGTTCATTCTCAGCCCCCTAAACATATGACTGCACACCAACCCACCAACCCACCGTCATTATTAGGTCCACTCCCCTCACATTATAAATGGAGAACAGGTGGAATCTGTCTGCACCTTCAGGTTTTCTCCACCTATCTCACCTGGACAACCCCAGGAGGCCCAGCAGCAGCTGCAGGTCCTCTGTGTGCGGAAGTAGTACAAAGACATAATAATTGCCTTGTAAAAACATCTTGTTACATCGTGTTGTAAATCCACAGAGAGCAGCAGGTCAGCTCTAACGTGGAGCTCACATTAGAGTGATTGTAAGGTTCTTCTCTCCATGTTTAGCCACAACAACTGATCTCAGGGTTCCCCCAACCGCTGAATCTCAGTTTAACCCCTCACTGCTCTCATTTCACTGCTTAGTGGATGCAAAGTCCCCCTCTACAATGTAGGGAACAGAAAATTTTGTTTTTTCTTTAAAGCTCTCTTTCATTTCTTCCTACATAACAGATTCTGTCATGAACTGGCTGCGTGGAGGCAGATGAGGACCCATAAAAGCTGAACTCAAAATCACTGCTTTATTGCAGGCTTCACAAAGAAACAGAACTAAACTGGGAATGCTAACTGAGGACCGAGGGAACACAGAAAAGCACACAGGTTCGGGGAGGAGACGTTGATGACGCAACACCGAACTGAGGGAGACATTGGCTGTGTCCCAATTCAGGGTCTGCAGCCTCAAAGGCCGCATTTTAAGGCCGATTACATCACAGCGACGAAGGCTGTCCCAATCCGAAGGCTGCTCGAAATGCGGCCCTCAAATGCGTCCTTCATTTCCCTGAATTTTAAGGATGTGGCGGTGTAGACTTCGTGGCCCAACATATCCCAGAATGCATAGCGCGGCGGTGGGTGTGGATAATTTTGCAGAAAAAAACGGCGGATGAGGGGCGAAGAGTAAACTTTAAGTAAGTACTGAATATTATGTCACTTATTTATGTGCAAATGTTTAATAACGAAGAACATTAAAACATTACTGTTGGCCACATGTCGGCAAAGTCATGTGACATTAGTGACGTTTGTACTAACTTGGTTTTAAAGCCTTTACTTTAAAATATACACCGTTCAATAGCTGAGCTTAATCAGAGAATGATCAAAGCTCATGTAGAAACAAACAAATGAACAAAAGATTTTCTCCTTCATTTCTGTCAAACAAAGCTGTATGAAACGTTTCCAGCTGTTAATATCATGGTTGCTAGGCAACCTGGGCAGCGCAGCGGGGGCTAGACCGTCCCATTTCACGAGCCTCGCACTTCCGGCCTTAGCGGTCTTTCAGTACGCGGCCCTTGTGGACCGTTAAGGCTGCAGACCCTGAATTGGGATGCAGCCATGCACATAAATACACAGAGGGTTAACGAGGGAGGTGGGAGCACACGGGGAACACAGCTGACACAGATAATCATAACAAGACACGGCAGGAGTAACACAACACTGACGGGAGACTGTCAAAGTAAAACAGGAAGTACACAGAGGTGCAGACAGGAGGAGAGAGACAGGAAAACATGGAATAAAACACAAGGAGGGGAGACTCACAGATACAGAGGGACACACGGGGGTAAAAGTCACAAGTGGAAATCAAATAAGGACCAACTTAACAGAGCAACCCAGGAACCGTGGCCTAAATAAAGAACAAAATACAAAAACACATGAAAACTAAGAATGCTGGGTCAACATGGCCCAGGATCATGACAGATTCAATACATTTCAGTGTCACCAGCTTCTACTTAGCCAGTACTTTTTATGTCAGTGGACCTGGTTACAATGGTTAAAACAGATCCAACTCAAAATGAATTGTTGAGCACAGGGTTCTTATCTGAGCCTGTGAAGCCCACTGCAGTTACTAATGTGCCGGGCAAAGAGAAACAAGCTCAGAAACTTGCTCTGGTGGGCCAACAGTTGTTCTTATTTAACCATAAAGCAGACAAAAGAAGTGAACATCGAGCTTTACTCTCTGATCACACTGAAGAGAAAGAATCACGTGGAGCGACACAGCCTGGAGCTGCTGTCCTTCCCTTCCTCCTAACCATCTGCGCTTCAGAGGAATTGCTGTAAATAATGTATCATATGGTCTGCTGACTGAGTTACAACAGACTGTAAAACCACATTATTGTTAATCATTACACCAGCGCTGGGTCAGCAATCTGAACATTTAACACAGCTGATGATACTGACTCATCTGAAACCATCAGAGGAATTCACTGTATGTTACACATATTCAGAAACCTTTACAACCTGTGATTCAATTCAATTCAATTCAATTTAATTTTATTTATATAGCGCCAAATCACAACAAATGTCGCCTCAAGGCGCTTCATAGATACAGAGAAAAGCCCAACAATCATATGACCCCCTATGAGCAGCACTTTGGCGACAGTGGGAAGGAAAAACTCCCTTCATACAGCACCAGCTCACAACAGCAATTATCTAAAGGGACTTCCTGCTGTAAGGTAAAGAGCCTGGAGACCTAACAATCACATGACCTCCAGAACAGGCTTAAGGAGGGTTGTGGGTGAGGGGTGGAAGACACGACAAGAGTTAAATTATGACTAATAATTAAACACAGTGGTGGTGTATAAAACACACAGAGCGTGTAATAAGTTGGGTGAAGAAGTAAACATTAAGCCTGCCTCCCAAATCCAAACTGGGAGCTGCTCAAATGAATAAAGGCAGGACTGTATAGCTGCACGCTGTAGGAAGCAGCCTGGTTAAAACATATTCCAAGATTCTTTATAGAGGAGGACGAAGTCTGCAGTCTAAATAAGTATGTGGTTAGACATCATCTTTCTTAGACACCATATTTCCAGTCAATCTGACTAGTATACAAACTGGGACGGCTTAATTGCAGAAGGGTGTGAAAACAGTGTGGTTCATCACCAGACTCTCAAAATGCTTTGTGGGGATTAGAGAAATATTTTGCTGCTATTGTTAATAATCATCATCATTACCATTGCATTAATAATTAATATTGATATTGCATTCAGATGTTTAAACATATTGGTACCCAATTAGCCTTTATTACAGGTGCAGTTATAACCACGTTAAACTGTTGAGTTAAATCTATAATTTTAAACGTGTACGTGCTGATTCTGTTGCATTATAAAAGAAAGGCCTAACTCTGAGTACACTCTGTGCAAAGTAGACAGGAAGTGCAGGATTTTGCAGAGCGTGCTTGTGAAAGTGTTACTTTGAGGAGCTGTCTGGAGGTTATTTGAATAACCAGGTTGTTCATTATTGTCTTTTATTCATTTATATCTTTTGATTAAGCTTTTAGTAGAGGTTCTTGATTAAAACATAGTTTCAGTTAGGTTATTATGCACATGAGACATACAACATACTGGGGGTGAGAACCAGAGGAATGTCAGAACATTGCTTTAATCCAATGTATTTAGGCTGACCAGGTCAAAATGTCTCCTGAAGTTCAAAACTGAGAAAAGGTTATTTAAATAAACGTGATTTAAATAATCAAACATAGTTTTTGCTGTTCGACATGCTGAGTATTCCAGAAACAGCTTAGCTACTCAGAGTTTACAAAGAACGGTCTGAAAAAGAAAAAAGATCCAGCGAGCAGCAGTTCTGTGTGCAAAGATGTCTGACTGATCCCAGAGGTCAGAGGGGAATAGCCAGACCTGAACTCAAATAACCACTTGTTAAAACTAATGCATGCAGAACAGCATCGTAAACAGATGAGCGACAGCAACAGAAGACCAAACAGTGTACGACTCGTGTCAGTCAACAAGAAACTGAGGCTACAATTTGGACCACTGAGGACTGGAACAAATGCTCGCTGGTCTCCATTTCTGGTACACCAGTGGAACGGTAGTGTTATGATCCAATGTTGCCAGTGTTTGTTTTATGTGTGACTCCTCCCACCAGAGGATGGCTGTGGGTTTTTTCCCCTTTCTCTCTTAGGAGGTGGACACCTTGGCGTGCCTGCTGAGTAGTTGGGTGGAGTCTCTTCCTGTCCTTGGATTGGATAATTGGCTAATCACCTCCAGTACTTAACTACCAGATGAAAGCCACCTGGTCCCCTCTCTCCTAACTTCCACCATCCAACAAAGAGCATGTGTTTTTGATTCGTTGCTGTGTAGCGTGTCTGTGCCCAGTGATTTGCAAGTATAACCCTGTGTGTGTGTGTGTGTGTGTGTGTGTGTGTGTGTGTGTCTGGTGTTAGTATCTTAATTTTGTAAATAGCTGTAAATAGATTTTATAAAGTAGCAATTGTGTATTTTGTTCACCTTGTATATCTTCTTCACTGCAGCAGCCTAGTAGGCGTGAGAAGCCATTTTTGTTGATTAAGTTTTCTCCTGTTTTTCATTTAGAAAGTTGGGTAAGTGAATTGTCTTTTGTTTGGTTTTCATTTTGTGTAGGAAAGCGTAGGAACCATTAGGGAGTTTTGTTTGTTATTTTTGGCACTGCTCACTGCTGAAGAAAATAAATGGCTGCTTAGCACTTTAAAAGATATTGTTGTTGGTGTTGTTGCTTGGGTGGTGTGTGAGTGGGCCAACTTCTTGTTGCGTTCAATACTCGCCTAGACTAAGAACGTAACAGTAGGGTCAGAAATTGGCATAATCAGTATGAAAGTATGGACCTATCCTGCCTTGTATCAATGGTTCAGGCTGCTGGTGGTGTAGATGTAAGAAGACACCTTGCAGACTTTGTGCTCTTTGGTTACAGTTCAGTTCAGTCAGTACTAAATAAATGTATAGTGTATAGCATTATAGTTGGACTCTTGAAGAAGGTAGGGTACCTCAGAGGTACCAGTAGAATATACAACCTCCTCACAACCAGCCCCAGCTAGAGCTTGAATCATGACCCCTCTTTCTCTGGGGTGACGGCGTGTAACAAATCCACGACCCGACCACATCTCACCGCTCTTCGGCACACTTTCTTTATTACGGCTGCTTGTTCACGCTGCAGCTTTTCAGGCACCAGCCAAACACACACCAACAAAAACAAAGACCCAGTACAGACTTTTAAGCTGGCGAGTGGATGCCGCTCAAGTGCGTCCACCTCCACCGCAGCTGCGCCGCTGACCACGCCCCCACACAGTACTAAGCAGTGCACCACCATACTATAGGGAACTGATTTGAAATGTGCAGTCTCTTGAAGTGTGTGAGAAATCACTTGACATTTTAGGAGGACAAAGGTGAGGAGCCTCTGGCACCGTTAGCTGATGCTCTGTCTGCAGAAATGCCGCCAACAGCCTGCAGCTCTGTAAGTGGAACAACTGCACCACAGAAAACAGACACACATGACTTTACTGTTTAGTCACTTAATCATTTGCAAAATGTATTTTGTCAAATAGCTGCACTCCTGACTGGGATGACTTCCTCTATACTAAGCAAAGCTAGACTGGGTAGCATGTGTTACAGATCCAAACCTGAAAGGCTTCATGTTGCCAACCCCGTCCTCACACAGACTTCATTCTTCTTTTAAACGGTTAAACTGTATTTTGTTTTAATAAATGTAGAAGTCTGTTTTTTTCTAATGCAGTTACTTAAATGAGGACGGCCTAAAGATATTTGAGCACCCATACACACTGGAGCTGTTTCCTGGACAACAACCGTGTAACATATGTATGTTAATATCTAATTATGGCCTTGTTTTGGTGCCACCATCACCCTTGGATCAGACAGGAAAAAGATGGGTAGAGAGAACGAGAGAAACAGACTCGTATAGATGAGAGGAGGCATGTCTGTGTTTAGCTTCACTCTCGCATCTGTTAGCCTCCAAGGGTCTAACTGTACTTTCTATTAACACACACACACACCTACACACACACACACACACACACACACACACACACACACACACACACACACACACACACAATGGACCAAACAGTTCTATTTCCTTCTCTTTCATTATTCTTTATCTTTTTTTTATTAACCCTTTAAGACCTACCATAGAACCAAGTCCGCCAGAGCTTATATTATATTTTTACATGCTGTGGAGCCGTTTTTGGGAGCATTTCAAGTTGATATACAACCATTACAGCCTAAATTTTAATAATATGTCTGCGTTAAGTGCATAGTAATTACATAAATTGCAAAAAAGTGCAATAAACTACAAAAAAATTTAAAATCGTTTTTGTTTTTTTAACATATATTTCTAGTTAGAGAAATTTAAGAGGCTTATCCCTCAAAACTGTAAATACAAAAAAGTTGCACAAAATAGTTTCCCACCACAGGAAATTTATTTTGAGTGTCTTCATAGTTTTATTTTTGAAATACACCAATTTTTATACACTGCAGGAAAAACAAAAATAAATATTATTGTGCAAATTTGCAAAAAAGCAGCATATGCATCAAAATAAACTATTTCCAGCAGTGCAATATGAGTCCTAAGCATCCCAGAAACCACACAGAAAGTCATAAAGTCAAAGATAACTTTTAAAAACACCAGTATAGGCTCATGAGGCCCTGATGGTAAAAAACTACATTTCTGCAAAATGACGTCACTTCTGGTTTCGGGCAGGTCATGGCGGACATGCGATAGTTTGCACTGACGTCTATTCCAACGTAGGAAGTGTTACAAACAGCTGATCGGATCAGCAAAGCATGTTTCTGGAATATTATGTTTTTGTTGCTGCAAGTGCTTTTTATGCAGTTTTTGCAAAGCTATATGTGGAAGGAAACTGTGACCGAGGACAAGCTGATGGCATAAGATGTAAGTACAACTTCTCCGGTTTCATATGCAAAAAACAATTGCTGCGCTAGCTTACGTGGTTGCAGAGCTACAAGGATTTAAAAATAGTTACGCAAAACAGAGCGTGCTGCTCTGACCGGTTTTAAAGGGTTAATCAGGACTTTAAAAATCTCATGCTTTCCAACTTTGAGTGTAAATATTTGCGAGCAGAGTGGTGCTTTGCTAGGCTATGTTGTGCAGTTCTTTTCTATGACTGGATAAATGAAGACGTTTTCTTTGTGTTTTCATGATGCTGAAGTGACAATTGTTGCGTTTAGACACTGAACATATCTCCTTCAGTAAGATGCAGTCTACAGGATATTTATTGAATATACATTTGTTCATTTGTGGAATCACTTTCAGTTAGTTTCTGCCAAAGTTTGAATCACTAACCTTTTAAATGATATCACTGCAGCCACACACACCTGTCTGAAACACAGTTAGAGCTGCAGGCAGTACTTTGGTCAAGTTGTTGTTGGCCTGACTACATGGTGGAGATAGGTACACACTATTCTTCAGAAGTCATGTTTCCATCAACAAACCTGTGGATTATTAGTGCACAGATGTATGGAAGTCTTGTGTCTTTGTGAAGTACTCATAATATGAAATTTAATCATTTGTATTCCAGCACAAACGTTTTCGGCTCTTGTTTCCGTTTCTGTTATATACAAATATTGGACAAAGCAGAGCCAGGACTGCTGAGCACCCGAGACCCTCTGTCAAGGTCAAGGTCAAATTTATTTATATAACACATTTACAGACAGACGATGCTGCACAAAGTGCTTAACAATAAAAAATAAAAAAGCTTCGCCAGAGGTTCTTTGGTTTCTTTGATGTATAAATCCTGGCAATCCTCCTGCACTTAACAGCGTACACTATGTTACTCTGTTTGTGTCGGGGGACCCGATCCTTGGGGTGGACCAATTTTTGGTTCGGCGTGTTTTGGGTTTTTTTTTTAGAGAAAACGTGTCTTAACTATTCCAATATTCCTGACACATAAGGGATCACTGTGGGTTTTCGCTTAGTCGGCAGTTGTTCTTCTCTCCTGGATCGGCTGGAGCTTTCTTGAAACGTTTCTTGACTGAAAAACCTACTTCCAGATGAACAGAATCAACGTTTTGGGATATTAACAACAAATTTTACTTCTAACTCATCCACTGCAGAATGATAAATTGAATTTGGATTATTTCAAATTAAATAAATGTCACCATAACCTGGCCACAACCAGGTGCTCTCCAGGAGATTTCAGATAGAGGAGTGACAACAATTATCAGAAGAGTTGTGCGAGATCCAAGGACCACTTGTAGGGAGCTACAGAAAGATAGCTCTTCACAGTTCTCCTGAAATCAGCAGGTGCCATTGTTTCAAAGAGAACAATAGTAATGGACTCAACCACAATGGCCTGTTTAACATAGTCTGGTCAGACGGGCCAAACTTGAACTCTTTGGATGGCATAATACACACCATGTTTGGAGGACAAAAGGTGCTGCATATCACTCCAAAAACATCATATGAACAGTGAAGTCTGGAGGTGGGAACAACATGTACAGAGACGGTCTTGATCAAAATCTGATGCCATCTTCCAGGATTATGAAGTTGAAATCGGGATCATCCCAAACACACGGGCAAGAAAACTCTGAATTGGTTTCCAAGAAAGAAAATAAAGCTATTAGAAGCTTATAGCTTTGCTCTCTTCTCCTGTCCTGTCGGTGGCGCTGTCACTTGGTGTTCGCTCGTTCTGTGGTATAGTATCGCTTCCTGTTCCTGCTCAAACACAGTGGTGTTTCTGAGTAGCTTATTTGCTTAGCAGTTTAATTAACAACTTTTAAATACATTCTTTTTTTTCCACAGTATAATCTTCACGTGCTTCATCCGAAGCACACTTTCTGTGTACTCACTACCTAATTTATAGCCAAAGTATTCACTCACTGTCTCTGTACTGTTTCGCTAGCTTAGCTCGTAGCCGACCCGTTAGCACCATGGCTACTTCACCTGTCCCTTCTGCACTTTCTTGCTCATTGTGTCAGATGTTTAGTTACTCCTCGGTCTCCTTTAGCAGTAATGATATCTGTAACAAATGTAGCATATTTGCAGCTCTGGAGGCCAGGATTACTGAACTGGAGACTCGGCTCCGCACCCTTCTCTCACCCTTAGCTAGCCAGGACCCTGTAGCTGGTGCAGCCGAAGATAGCGTAGGCCCCGCTAGCTGTTCCCCGGCAAATCCCAAGCAGCTGCGGAAAGAAGGCGGCTGGATAACGGTGAGGAGGAAGCATAGTCCTAAACAGAAGCCCCAGGTACACCACCAACCCGTTCATGTGTCTAACCGTTTTTCCCCACTCGGTGACACACCCGCTGGGGGTCAAACTCTGGTAATTGGTGATTCTGTTCTCAGACATGTGAAGCTAGAGACACCGGCAACCATAGTCAATTGTCTTCCAGGGGCCAGAGCAGGCGACATTGAAGGAAATTTAAAACTGCTGGCTAAGGGTAAACGTAAATTCAATAAAATCATAATTCACGTCGGCAGTAATGACACCCGGTTACGCCAATCGGAGGTCACTAAAATCAATATTGAATCGGTGTGTAACTTTGCCAAAACAATGTCGGACTCTGTAGTTTTCTCTGGTCCCCTCCCCAATCAGACCAGGAGTGACATGTTTAGCCGCATGTTCTCCTTAAATTGCTGGCTGTCTGAGTGGTGTCCCAGAAATGATGTGGGCTTCATAGATAATTGGCAAACCTTCTGGAGGAAACCTGGTCTTGTTAGGAGAGATGGCATCCATCCCACTTTGGATGGAGCAGCTCTCATTTCTAGAAATATCGACAAATTTATTAAACCCCTCAAAACATGACTATCCAGAGTTGGGACCAGGAAGCAGAGTTGCAGTCTTACACGCCTCTCTGCAGCTTCTCTCCTCCTGCTACCCCCCCCCAAAAACCCATCTCCATAGAGACTGTGTCTGCTTCCAAAAAGACAAAAAACAAACTAAAAACCAGCAACAAACAACTTAAACATTTACAAAGAAAGAACAATACAGTATCCACATCTGAACCAAAGAGTAAAACAGTGAAATGTGGATTATTAAATATTAGGTCTCTCTCCTCCAAGTCTCTGTTAGTACATGACTTAATAATTGATCAACAAATTGATTTACTCTGCCTTACAGAAACCTGGTTGCAGCAGGATGATTATGTTAGTTTAAATGAATCAACACCCCCGAGTCATTCTAACTACCAGAAATCTCGAAGCACAGGTCGAGGGGGTGGTGTGGCAGCAATTTTTCACACCAGTCTATTAATTAATGAAAGACCAAGACAGACTTTTAATTCATTTGAAAGCCTGATGCTTAACATTGTCCACCCCAGCTGTGAAACTCAGAAACCAGTCTTACTTGTTATCATCTATCGTCCACCTGGGCCTTACACAGAGTTTCTGTCTGATTTCTCAGACTTTATATCTAATTTAGTTCTGAGCTCAGATAAAATAATTATTGTGGGTGATTTTAACATCCATGTAGATGCTAAAAATGACAGCCTCAACATGGCATTTAATCTGTTGTTAGACTCAATTGGTTTCTCTCAAAATGTAAAAGAACCCACCCACCACTTTAATCACACTCTAGATCTTGTTTTAACATATGGCATAGAAACTGAACATTTAACAGTGTTTCCTGAAAACCCTCTCCTGTCTGATCATTTCTTGATAACATTTACATTTACAATAATTAATTACGCAGCAGTGGAGAGTGGACTTTATCAAAGTAGATGTCTTTCTGAAAGCGCTGTAACTAAGTTTAAGAATATAATCCAGCCACTGTTATCATCGTCAATGCCCTGTACCAACACAGAGCAGAGCAGCTATCTGAACGCTACCCCAACAGAAGTCGATTATCTTGTTAATAATTTCACCTCCTCACTACGTACGACTCTGGATACTGTAGCTCCAGTGAAAACTAAGGTCTCTAATCAGAAGTACCTGACCCCGTGGTATAATTCTCAAACACGTACCCTAAAGCAGATGACTCGTAATCTGGAGAGGAAATGGCATGTCACAAATTTAGAGGATCATCATTTAGCCTGGAGAAATAGTTTGTTGCTTTATAAGAAAGCCCTCCGCAAAGCCAGAACAGCTTACTACTCATCACTGATTGAAGAAAATAAGAACAACCCCAGGTTTCTCTTCAGCACTGTAGCCAGGCTGACAAAAAGTCAGAGCTCTTTTGAGCCAACCATCCCTTTAACGTTAACTAGTAATGACTTCATGAACTTCTTTACAAATAAAATTTTTATCATTAGAGAAAAAATGACCAATAATCATCCCACAGATGTAATATTATCTACAGCTACTCTTAGTACCATTGATGTTAAGTTAGACTCTTTTTCTCCAATCGATCTTTCTGAGTTAACTTCAATAATTACTTCCTCCAAACCATCAACGTGTCTTTTAGACCCCATTCCTACAAAACTGCTCAAAGAAGTCCTGCCATTGATTAATTCTTCGATCTTATATATGATCAACCTATCTCTAATAATCGGCTATGTACCACAGGCCTTCAAGGTGGCTGCAGTTAAACCTTTACTCAAAAAGCCATCTCTAGACCCAGCAGTCTTAGCTAATTATAGGCCAATCTCCAACCTTCCTTTCATATCAAAAATCCTTGAAAGAGTAGTTGTCAAACAGCTAACAGCTCATCTGCAGAGGAATGGTTTATTTGAAGAGTTTCAGTCAGGTTTCAGAGTTCATCACAGCACAGAAACAGCTTTAGTGAAGGTTACAAATGATCTTCTTATGGCCTCTGACAGTGGACTCATCTCTGTGCTTGTCCTTCTTGACCTTAGTGCAGCATTCGATACTGTTGACCATAATATCCTGTTAGAGCGATTAGAACATGCTGTAGGTATTACAGGTATTGCACTGCAGTGGTTTGTATCATATCTATCTAATAGACTCCAATTTGTGCATGTAAATGGAGAGTCCTCTTCACACACTGAGGTTAATTATGGAGTTCCACAGGGTTCAGTGCTAGGACCAATTCTGTTTACATTATACATGCTTCCCCTAGGCAGCATCATTAGAAGACATAGCATACATTTTCACTGCTATGCAGATGACACCCAGCTCTATCTGTCCATAAAGCCAGATAACACACACCAATTAGTTAAACTGCAGGAATGTCTTAAAGACATAAAGACTTGGATGGCCACTAACTTTCTGCTTCTTAACTCAGATAAAACTGAGGTCATTGTACTCGGCGCTGAAAAGCTTAGAAATATGGTATCTAACCAGATTCTTACTCTGGATGGCATTACCTTGGCCTCCAGTAACACTGTGAGGAATCTTGGAGTCATTTTTGACCAGGATATGTCCTTCAACGCACATATTAAACAAATATGTAAGACTGCGTTCTTCCATTTGCGCAACATCTCTAAAATTAGAAATATCCTGTCTCAGAGTGATGCTGAAAAACTAGTTCATGCATTTATTACTTCCAGGCTGGACGACTGCAATTCATTATTATCAGGATGTCCAAAAAACTCACTGAAAAGCCTTCAGTTAATCCAAAATGCTGCAGCAAGAGTACTGACAGGGACTAGAAAGAGAGAGCATATTTCTCCTGTTTTGGCTTCCCTTCATTGGCTTCCTGTTAAATCCAGAATTGAATTCAAAATCCTGCTCCTCACATACAAGGTCTTAAATAATCAGGCCCCATCTTATCTTAATGACCTTGTAGTACCATATCACCCTATTAGAGCACTTCGCTCCCACTCTGCAGGCCTACTTGTTGTTCTTAGAGTATTTAAAAGTAGAATGGGAGGGAGAGCCTTCAGTTTTCAGGCCCCTCTTCTGTGGAACCAGCTTCCAGTTTGGATTCGGGAGACAGACACTATCTCTACTTTTAAGATTAGGCTTAAAACTTTCCTTTTTGCTAAAGCATATAGTTAGGGCTGGACCAGGTGACCCTGAATCCTCCCTTAGTTATGCTGCAATAGATGTAGGCTGCCGGGGGATTCCCATGATGCATTGAGTTTTTCCTTTCCAGTCACCTTTCTCACTCACTATGTGTTAATAGACCTCTCTGTATTGAATCGTATCTGTTATTAATCTCTGTCTCTCTTCCACAGCATGTCTTTATCCTGTCTTCCTTCTCTCACCCCAACCGGTCGCAGCAGATGGCCGCCCCTCCCTGAGCCTGGTTCTGCTGGAGGTTTCTTCCTGTTAAAAGGGAGTTTTTCCTTCCCACTGTCGCCAAAGTGCTTGCTCATAGGGGGTCATATGATTGTTGGGCTTTTCTCTGTATCTATGAAGCGCCTTGAGGCGACATTTGTTGTGATTTGGCGCTATATAAATAAAATTGAATTGAATTGAATTGAATTGAATAGAAGCAAATCACCTGACCTGAATCCAACTGAAAATCTATGGAAAGAACTACCAGTCAGATCTCATAGAAGAGGCCTACTGACTGTGTGGAAGAATGAGTCGAATTCACACCTGAGCAGTGCATGCGACTTGTTTCTTCATACAGGAGGGGTCTTGAAGCTGTTTTTGTACGCAGTATTAAATAAATTATTTTATTTTACCTGCTGAATGTGTATGCCTGTCCTTCACTGAGGTAGGGTGATTTTCCATCACACAAAATACTATCAACTTTATAATTATATCAACAGAACAACCTGCTATCTCTACTGTAAAATACATACACCCTGTATAATATAACTTAGGTGTCTGGGTGCAGATTTCCTTTATTTGATTACTCTGAAGTGTCTTGGTGAGTGTTTCATTGTCAAGCCCTACATTTCCTTTTTAATCACAGACATTGGCAGCAGTCTGCAGAGGCCTGTCAGCAAAATGGAGAGTGAGACATGTAGAGTACGGAGAGGCAGAGAGATGGTTTCAGACATCAATCTCTCTGCCGTGCCAAGTTTAAATGGCTTCCTGTGTTATTACTTAGGAGGATCTGTTCATTTGTGTTTGGCATTTTATATCTAATGCTATTACTGAAGCATTCATCAAACAGACTGCCAGAAATCTGAGTGAGAGTATTAACAATAGACCTTTTTTGTGCATGATGGATGGATGGTGGATGGATGGATGGTGGATGGATGGATGGATGGATGGATGGATGGATGGATGGTGGATGGATGGATGGTGGATGGAAGGATGGATGGATGGATGGATGGATGGTGGATGGATGGATGGATGGATGGATGGTGGATGGATGGATGGATAGTGGATGGAAGGATGGATGGTGGATGGATGGATGGTGGATGGAAGGATGGATGGATGGATGGTGGATGGATGGATGGATGGATGGATGGTGGATGGAAGGATGGATAGTGGATGGAAGGATGGATGGATGGATGGATGGTGGATGGATGTATGGATGGATGGATGGTGGAGGGATGGATGGATGGATGGATGGATGGTGGATGGATGGATGGATGGATGGTGGATGGATGGATGGATGGATGGATGGATGGTGGATGGATGGATGGATAGTGGATGGAAGGATGGTGGATGGAAGGATGGATGGATGGATGGATGGATGGTGGATGGATGGATGGATGGATGGATGGTGGATGGATGGATGGATGGATGGTGGATGGATGGATGGATGGATGGATGGATGGATGGATGGATGGATGGATGGTGGATGGATGGATGGATGGATGGATGGATGGATAGTGGATGGATGGATGGTGGATGGAAGGATGGATGGATGGATGGATGGATGGTGGATGGATGGATGGATGGATGGATGGTGGATGGATGGATGGATGGTGGATGGATGGATGGATGGTGGATGGAAGGATGGATAGTGGATGGAAGGATGGATGGATGGATGGATGGATGGATGGATGGTGGATGGATGGATGGATGGATGGATGGATGGTGGATGGATGGATGGATGGATGGATGGTGGATGGATGGATGGATGGATGGGTTAAACAGCAGAGTTGAATGCACCTTGTTCTGACACCCTGACAATCAGGTGCCTGATTGGTGCCTGTTTAGCAGCACCTGTGAGCATGGACCCTGCTACAGCGGTCAGACGGCGTCTGCTCTAAGCATGCCACATTTGACAGATCTAAACAGGGCCTGTGCCATAAATCAACTTCAAGCTAGAGTTCTTCAAAATGAAGTTGCAGCATTATTTAGAGTGAAGGCTAGTACCATCTTCAAATTGAAGGCCAAGGGCATGACAAGGTGAAAAAGGTTTGCTTAAAATTATTGCAAATTTATTAAAAATAAAAAAACAAAAATATAACATGCACAAAAGTTTTCACAGCCTTTGCTCAATGTTTCAATTCAATTCAGTTTTACTTACACAGCGCCAAATCACAACAACAGTCGCCTCAAGGTGCTTTATATTGTAAGGTGACCCTACAAGAATACATACAGAGAAAAACCCAACAATCACGTGACCCCTAAGAGCACTTTGGCGACAGTGGGAAAGAAAAACTCCCTTTTAACAGGAAGAAACCTCTGGCAGAACCACACAGCAGGTGTGGACGTGAGCTGGGGCTCACAGGTGCCATGAAAGGCAGGCGGTGCGCAGGACCCCACTGCATGCTGGCCTCTGGTGGAGATGGGGCAGGTCCCGAAAGCATGCTGGTCTCTGGCACGGTGACCTCAGGCTTTATCTGCGGAGGGCTCTCCCTTGCTCTGACCGCCAGCTCCAGCCAAGTAGGTTCCTGGCGTGCTTCGACCTCCACCGGGTCAGGCTGATCTGGTGCTTCAACCTCCGGCTCAGGCCAAGCCGGTCCCCCGGACGCCTCCACCTCAGCTTTCCAGCCGCCAGCCGAACACAACAGCTGACAGGACCTAGTATAGACTCTTTATGCTGGCGAGGCGTGATTGCAGAAGGCGCTTAGGTGCATCTGCCTCCCCTGCAGCGGCACTGCAGACCACACAATATACAGATTGTAGTGTACTATAGTGTTCAATGGGAATCATCCTAAATAAACACAGTGACTGTTCTGCTGTTATTGTGTCTGTGGAAATGCTAGAGAAGTTTTGTGAAATATTATTTGTAAAATTAATATTTTATAGAAAACCACGATTTTGTGTAAATGTTAATTTGTTGAAGCTAAGCTATGACACAGAAACTAAAGTAAAAAAAAAAGTGTGTGACGTTACTCGATGGAAATTATAAATACTTCACACATAAAGAACATGGAACAAACTGAGTAGCTACTTCTTGAGTATCAAGTACTAATGAAGCAGACAGCACTCATCTTCAAATCTGACCGTCGCTTGTATATGAAAACAAACCCTAGAAAGATGCCAGAGCACAGTACAGAATCACTGCTGGGTACAAAAGGGAGATTTTAAAAGACAAACAGTCTGTCACAGCTGCCTCCCTCCTCCCGCTCCACCACAATCACCCACACATGCAGGGCCTTGGGGTAAAGGTGTGTCACCAGGGTGCAGGGGAGGCACCCCCGTCCCCTTCTGGCTGCCTGTGCCTCAATTTTATCCCACAACTTAGACATTCACATTACTCACACTCTCATAACACATGCATATAGGACCTTGGGGGTGGGCACGCTACATGGAATCCCAATTACCATCAGGGTGTACAACCTCACCCCTGGTGCTGTTGCCCACCTCTCAATTTTAAATACACGTAGACATTGAGGGCTATCAGGAGGGGCTATGCGCTTACCTGCTGCTCTCTGGCAGGTAGCTCCATGCCGTCCTGGGTTTTAAATGCTCCTTAGAACACACATGCATCAACACTACATATGAGCGGGCGGACGGAGGTTTGGAGTCTTCACACACCCCCGTTCTCTGCGACCTGCTGGAGCGGGGGGCAAGGTTGGCCGTCCGACTGGAGTCTGGAATGTGGGGCCTCCCTGCTGCTGCGGAGTCGGGGCGGTCTGCTTCTCTCCACCACAGGGAAAAGGGTAACACCACCTGGGTCTGGGTGCAGTTTCCCCCTCCAGGGTCAAGGGTACCTAGACTTAGAGTACGCTTGGGGAGTGTGATTGTGTGTACAGCGTCTCTCTATGTCTGTCTCCATGTTGGGTGATTTTTGAGTAATTGCATATGAGAGCATGAGGGTGGGAATGGATGTTTGTATCAGTGTGTGCCTGTATGTCTGTGTCTATATGTCAGGTTGGGTATCAGACGCCACCTCTCTGGGGACATCTCAGGACCTCCAAGGTTTGGAGGCCTATCTCCCCCCACCACTTCCCCTGCCGGTGGTAGACGCCCTCAGACATCGGTGCGTTGGTGGTTCTTTGTGTCCGGGGATGGGCGCCCAGGTACACACCGGCTCACTCCTTGGTGGCTGCTTATCGGGGCCTGGAGCCTGGGGCTCGCTCGGGCCACTTCGGGGGTGGGGTGCCCTCGGCCTTTGGGCCTGGGGCTCGCTCACTCAGGCACAGCTGGCTGCCGGCGGAGCTCACGGGCACGTCACTGCAACCCCCCCTGGCTTCTGCTCCGCGGCTGCTGAGTGACCCCTCATCTGGGGCTCTCCTCAGCTCTTTCTGGGACAGTGGTGCAGCTGCCCCTCTGTTGGTCTTCCTTGGTCTCTTGTGTTCTGGGGACCTCTGGATGTCTGGAGTCTTGATCTCCTCCATACCTGCTTCATGCCCTGGAGGACGGGGCAGTGGCCCCCCCACACCCTCTAGCAGATCATTACATGAAGGAACCTTTTAAAAACAAGCGCGTCCATGCTCACAGGTGTACACACGGGTGCTCACACACACAAACTACACCCTTTTTGGCTCCTACCTCAAAGCACACTGTGCTGTCGAGCTCACGTGCTGCACAATAATGTTTAATATTTAGTATTTACTGTTATATTCACATATATCATTGTGATGTTGTTTATTATGCTCTTTTTTTTCTTCTGCTTGTTTTCTCTTTTTTCTTTCTCAACAGGTGATCCAGGTGATTGATATATGGATTTTTTGTCTGCTTATTTTGTTGGGTTTTGTTTTGTTTTTTGCCCTTTATCCCCGTCCCTCTTCTCCACTGTTTTTCTTTCCCTCTTTCTTTCTCCCTTTTCTTTTCCTCATTCAAATCTGTCCCGTATCTAGCAAGTGAAAATAAAAAAATAATAAAATAAACAATAAAAGGTGAATCAAATAGACCATTACGACAAGGCTGGGATGGTCCATTTGGTAGAGTAAATCCGTTGGGCATCTTTCTCCGCCTTTAGACAATAATTCTGATGCAAAAGAACCAAATGGGACAGGCGAAAAAAACAAAAAACAAAAGCAATGCCAGGAGGCAGAGCAGGGGGAACATGTACAATAAATTGCCTTGGAGCAGACTTGAACCCAGGCCTCTGCTTAAGCCCTCCAGCATGTGGGTTACCCACTCAACTTTGTGAGCTATGCCAGCACCTGATCTTGCTGCACTATATTATATGATAATCAAAAGAGACACCAATTAATTCTCATCAGTGCCAATGCTAATGCTAGCTATGGCTAGCATTAGCATTGGCCGGTGAGTGGCGTGGCCACCCACCCACCGGCGTGGCCACCCACCGGACCTGCTCAGTAGTCGCCACTGCCGCCGGCGTGGCCACCCATCAGAACTACTTTGTTTCGGACTCCAACCTGTGTATTTAAGTTCCTCGGTTTCACCAGTTCTTTGTCGTGTCATTGATGTTGATGTTGCCAGTATTGTCGTTCCCGTTTGTATTCAGTTATTCAGCCAGCCATTCAGTCAGTTAGTCAGTCTTGCCGTTCCTGCTTTGTTCATTCACCTGCTCCAATAAATAGATAAATGCCTTTTGGTTAAACTTTCAGCAAGGGATTTGCATTTGCACTGTTAAATTTTTATATAGCTTTAATGCACATAAACAACAAAGCACTATTTTTGGTAGAGCATGCTAGCGGGCCGTCGTTATTACCGTGTTGTTTGGAAAATACGACACTTAAAATCAATCCTTTGATTTTTCTGAAAGTCGACAGAGCCCCTTATAATCCCGTGTGCCTTATGTATGAACTCTGGTTGTGTTTACTGACCTGGGGCGATCGTGGCTCAAGAGTTGGGAGTTCGCCTTGTAATCGGAAGGTTGCCGGTTCGAGCCCCGGCTTGGACAGTCTCGGTCATTGTGTCCTTGGGCAAGACACTTTACCCGTTGCCTACTGGTGGTGGTCAGAGGGCCCGGTGGCGCCAGTGTCCGGCAGCCTCGCCTCTGTCAGTGCATCCTGGGTGGCTGTGGCTACAATGTAGCTGCCATCACCAGTGTGTGAATGTGTGTGTGAATGGGTGGATGACTGGATATGTAAAGCGCTTTGGGGTCCGTAGGGACTAGGAAAGCGCTATATAAATACAGGCCATTTACCTCGAGACGATTTTATGTACACGGCGCTCGAAAATCTGTCAAATGTTTCAGTACGACTTTGCTAAGCTACGAAGCCGCACCGCTTGATGGATTGTCGGAGCATTACGGCTATCATAGGCGGAGCCTCGCGGAGTGATACGTACTCTGCTTCAACATAATATTACCGTATTGTGTGTGTATAACCTCTTTTTAAGTTTGTGGATATTATACATGGTTATGCTGAGGATATGTCGGCCAGTTTCCACTGGAAATGCCTTTTGGTTAAACTGTCAGCGAGGAATTTGCATTTGCACTGTTACATTTTATATAACTTTAATGCAGATAAAAAACAGCTGCTTATTTAAGTGAAAATACATTGATGGGTTGGTTTTTTTTGCACTAATAAAGTTGTGGAGTTGTAAAGTATTTTGTGTCAATTATATCGTCAGTTATATCGTTATCGCAAATTTTCAAATGTGTATCGTGATAAATATTTTTGGTCATATTGCCCTTCTCTAGGAGCAATTACAGCTGATTCAACAGACCCTGGCATTGCTGTAGTGACTAAGACAACAAGAGGAATAATTTTCATCATCTTCTTGCAGTTGCAGTATTGTGTGTGTGAGGACTTTTGTGTGTCAGTGTGTGCAAACTGCCTGTATGTCCTGGACACACACATTGGCTTGTGCTAAATGACCTATATAACAGAGACAATCTGTTCTCCTCACCATGCAGGCAGGCAGTGATCGTCCAAAGCCATGCATCGATCACTTATGGGCACTTTGGTACACATTGGCTCTGACACAGAAAATCAAACAAATCAGATCATCAGAAAGCATCGGAAGCTTTTTTGAAAGGTTTCATTTTTATGCTTTGCTTAAAGGATAAATCAACAGTCACACGGGATGGCTGTAGGAGGTAGAGCAGGTCATCTAGTAATTGGAAGGTTGTTGCTGCTTCAGTCTCCAGGACCAAATATTCTTCGGTCACATACTAACCCCAAGTTGCTCTCCGATGCATCTATCAGTGTATGTATGTGTGTGAATGTTAGACTGAAAGCACTTGAGCAAAAAAGCATGGAAAATGTGTTTGTATGAGGTAAGTTTGATAAACAATAAACTGGACGGGTAAAAAAGCATCAGTGCACAGTGCAGGACAGGCCAGAGCCAAGGTAGCTGAGGTCTTTTAACATCGGACAATGCTCAGGATATTCTTTGGGTCTGTGTGACCAATGCCATCCTCTATGCTGTTTCATGGTTTCCAAGATAAGGACAATGCTGCAAAATGCCTCCCACCCACTCCATGAGGTGCTAGCCAGCCAGGGCATGTTCACTTAAAGACTAAGATTGCCCAAATGCACCACTCAACAACACAGGAAATCATTCCTGCCTGTGGCTATCTCACTGCACAAGCACCTTGAGGCAACCGTTGTTGTGATTTAGCGCTATATAAATAAAATGGGACTGGTCTACCAAAGTTACTCCAAGAGCACGTCAACCAATCATCCAGGAGGTCACAAAAGAACCCAGAACATAATTAAGGAACCACAGGCTTCACATGTCTAAGGTCAGAGGTCATGATTCAACAATAAGAAAGAGACTGGGCAACATGGGATCCATGGGAGAGCTCAAGGAGAAAACCACTGCTAACCAAAAAGAACACAACAGTGTTACATGTGCCAAAAAACATCTCTTATCTCCAAGACTTTTGGGGAAAATATTCTGTGGACTGACGAGACAAAGCTGAACTTTTTGGAAGTCACCTCTTCCAAAATGTATTTCACAAAAGGACCATCACACCAACAGTCACATATGGTGGTGGTATTGTGATGATCTGGGGCTGTTTTGCTGGCTCAGGACCTCGAAGACTTGCTGTGGTAAATGGAACCATGAATTCTGCTGCATACCAGTAACCCACCTGAGATTGTGAGACCACCAGGCGCCCTATGGGTTACTGTTGGGAACAGCAAGCGACACAGACTGTGCAGAGATAGGTAACAAGGAAATAAAAGCAGGGATGCAGAGCGGGGCTATCACACCCAGCAGCGAAAACAACAAAACAAACCCTGTTTTCATCCATCTTTCTCACCGACACCAGATCCCTCGCAAACAAAATGGAGGTGATACAATCAGAGACAACAAAAGGATTATACGAAACACATATGGCTGGATGTAAGAACAACTCACAGCTAGGTAGAGTGCAGCATAGACGCTAAGCGCAGCCTCTTTGGACGGGAAAGTCTTGCGGGCACGTAGGATGTCGTCCTGGTTTCCTGTGCAGGCCTCCTGGTGGCTGATGTAGCGCAGGGCCTGCTGGCAACCCAGTGCTGTGTAGTTTGGCTTACAGACAGTCAGGAAGTATGGTGCCAGGTTTCCTGTCACTACCTGCCCTGCGTTGACAAAGATGTCAACAGTGAAGAGGCCAAAGGTGTAGACTCCTGGAAACAAACAAACAAATGTTAAGACTGACGAGAGAAATACTGCTGTTAGCAGCAACATAGATAGTACCGAGACTGAAAAGTGAGGTGCTGATTAATATTAATGAGATACAGTCAGATTTTGTGAAACTTGATATTCCTCAGTTCAACACAACTCAATATAATTTTATTTTTCAAGGCGCTTTATATTTTAAGGTGACCCTACAATATTACAAAGAAAAAAAAGAGAAAACCCCAACAATCAAATGAACCCTTTGAGCAAATGGGAATGAGAAAACTCCCTTTTCTCAGAAAGACACCTTCAGCAGAACCAGGCTGAGGGAGGGACGGCCATCTGCCGCGACCGGTTGGGGTTCAGGGAGGAAGACAGGACAAAGACATGTTGTGGAAGAGAGCCAGAGATTAATAATAACTAATAATTAAATGCAGAGAGGTGTATAAACACATAGTGAATGAAACACTCACATCACTGCATCATGGGAGTCCCCCAGCAGCCTACGTCTATTACAACATCACCTGGTCCAGCCCTAACTATATGCTTTAGCAAAAAGGAAAGTTTGAAGCCTAATCTTGAAAGTAGAGATAGTGTCTGTCTCCTGAATCCAAACTGGAAGCTGGTTCCACAGAAGAGGGGCCTGAAAACTGAAGGTCATGAAGATATGTTGGGACCTGATTATTCAAGACCTTATATATGATGAGAAGAATTTTAAATTCAATTCTGGATTTAACAGGAAGCCAATACAATCTGCTCTCTCTTTCTAGTCCCTGTCAGGACTCTTGCTGCAGCATTTTGGATTAACTAAAGGTTGGTTTTTAGGACATCCCAATAATAATGAATTACAGTAGTTCAGAAGTAATAAATGCATGAACTACCTTTTCAGCATCATTCACTTCATTTTCCTAACTTTAGAGATGTTGCCCAAATGGAAGAAAGCAGTCCTACATATTTGTTTATTATGTGCATTGAAGGATGTCCTGGTCAAAAACAAATTCCTCACAGTGTTACTGGAGGCCAAAGTAATTCCATTCAGAATAAGCATCTGGTTAGATACCATATTTAAAGATTTAAGATTTTCAGGGCCGAGTACAACAACCTCAGTTTTATCTGAATTAAGAAGCAGAAAGTTAGCGGCCATCCAGGTCTTTATGTCTTTAAGATATTCCTGCAGTTTAACTCATTGGTGTGTGTTATCTGGCTTCATGGACAGATAGAGCTGGGTGTCATCTGCATAGCAGTGAAAATGTATGCTATGTCTTCTAATGATGCTGCCTAAGGGAAGCATGTATAATGTAAACAGAATTGGTCCTAGCACTGAACCCTGTGGAACTCCATAATTAACCTCAGTGTGTGAAGAGGACTCTCCATTTACATGCACAAACTGGAGTCTATTAGATAGATATGATACAAACCACTGCAGTGCAGTACCTGTAATACCTACAGCATGTTCTAATCGCTCTAATAGGATATTATGGTCGAAAGTATCGAACGCTGCACTGAGGTCTAGAAGGACAAGCACAGAGATGAGTCCACTGTCAGAGGCCATAAAGCTGTTTCTGTGCTGTGATGAGCTCTGAAACCTGACTGAAACTCTTCAAATAAACCATTCCTCTGCAGATGATCTGTTAGCTGTTTGACAACTACTCTTTCAAGGATGTTTGATATGAAAGGAAGGTTGGAGATCTCTATGGATCTTGTACTCAGAGCTTGTTCCTGTGCTGCCGTGATTAGTGCCTCTGTGTGTTCCTTCAGTCCAGCTTTGTCCAACCACTGATAGGAACTGGATGTAACCACTTCCTCTATCTGCCGGTGGTGTATACCATGTATGGGTATTGTTAGATTTGTATTGTTTGTTGTCATTTATGCTTAGAAATATTTAACGATATATGCTTAGAGGTGTATAATCGATTGTGTAGTGATAGGATGTGTGATCCTTAATAGTCTGCAAAGGCTTTGTGTGGCATTCACACCCACATCCTGGGAGCATGGGAGAGGTCGTAACTTGTCTTATTGTTTTATGGTAGGATAAACGTAGCTATGTCAGTTTTAGGCTAAGAGCCTTTTGTTTAGATGGACCGCTAGACTCCTGGCACCAGCTTTGGGGAATCTTCACGGGGTCACATCTTGACCCCACACACACATACTTACACAACGCACAGGTAAGGTACTCTTTGTTTGTATGTAGACGTCGTATGTTAATGAACCTATGTATATTCATGTAACCTCAATAAAAGAGCAGTGTTACGGGGGAGCGGACGAGAGCAACTGGGGTCGAGCGAAGGAACGGCGTTTGTCTGGTTCTCTCCCGTGCACGAGAAACATGAAGAACTTTGCCTACTCGTGTCTTGCTTTGCTGTGTAATTAAATTATCTTGAACGTTCCAGCGAATAGGTTTAAGCTGCAAACCTATCAGGTATACATGATAGTTCTTTTTCTCCTTGCCCTTCTTCCTTCTTGGGTTTCTTCTGCCTGAGGTATTCACTAAGCACACGATCAGATGTGGCCATCTTCCTGATGGACTCACGGATGTTCATCGTCTCATCCTGGATAGTTGCTCGGACACTCACTAGTCGTCAGGCTCTTTTCTTTCGCTTAGTGTACAGTCTCAGGGTGCTGGATTTTTTTGCCAGCTTATGATTGCAGCAGGTATTTCTAGCTGTCCCCAGTGTCTGCAATGTTGCCTTCACAATGTCACATTAAAATAAATTAGATAAATAAAATTAAACAAAGGCAAAATGCAAAATTGTGTTTTGGTGTTTAAGTCGGGATAATATTACATTTTAGAATTTAATCAGTTGACAATATATTCTTTTTGCATTAATACAAAACTGTAACACTGACAGAATTTTATTGTTATATAATGTTGACACTCCTACCAGTTCCTTTATAATGTGTGTGTGTGTGTGTGTGTGTGTGTGTGTGTGTGATTGAGATTTCCATCAGCTTCTGGATTTCTCAATCTGTCTCCTCCAGTTGCTACTGTGACTGCACCAATGAGGATACAGCCTGGAGACAAACAGGAATAACAGCTTCATGTTTGGCCCCGACTCACTTCAAATTACATCATATAGTCTAAATGCATCAAACCTGATGTCCTACTTAAATTTACCAGACAGACAGTAGACAGTGTGGCTTGTAAAGAATTTATAAAACTGCTAAAATTGCACAGTCTGTAGGCTGGGTGGCTTTAGCCTAATCATAAAAACGTGGTGTAAATGGACTGGTTCCTTCACAGTGCTTTTCTACTCCGAGCACTCAAAGAGTTTTACAAAACTTGCCTCATTCGCACAAGCACTTTTTCCATGCACTTTCTATGCAGGTGCTTTTTATCTAACATTTACATACATTCATACTCTGATGGATGCACTGGAACCAGTATGTTGCTGCAAAGTTAGCTGAGGTATTCACAAATATCTTCAACCTATCTCTCCTCTGTCCTCACATGCCTGAAGACATCCACCATAGTGCCAGTTCTCTAAATGATTACAGGCCAGTGGCATCAGTAACCATGAAGTGTCTTGAGAGACTGATGCTTAACCACAGGCTGGCCTCCCACCCACTCTGGATCCTAATCAGTACCACTTCTTTGCCCAGACTGCAGACACCCCTACCATGCACACCGCCCTGCCCATGGCCACTTCTGAGTTCAGCCCACATTTACCCTCCAAGAACATCAGGTGTTCAGAGCACTATATCAAAGGAAAGCTGCTGGCCCTGACTATTCAACCCCTCCCTGTCACATGCCACTGTCCCTCACTGCCTGAAATCAGCAACAATAGACCTGGTTCCCAAGTCCACCACCATCAGTGGCCTCAATGACTACAGACCTATTGCACTGATGCCAGTGGTTGCAAAATGAAGCACATAAAGGACTGCCTCCCACCCAGCTTCGACCCCCACCAGTTTGCTTATAAGGCAAACAGGTCCACCGAGGACGCAAATCCCACTGCCGTCCACTCTGCTCTGCATCACCTGGAGAATCCTGGGACTTCAGTAACGATGCTCTTCATTGATTTCAGCTCGACTTTCAATGCCATCATGCCAGACAGACTTATAGCCAAGCTGGTAAACTTGGACTTCCCCCACTACACGTGCATGGATCGAAAGCTTTCTTACTGACCAATCACAATCACCAGAACTTCAGAGAAGGTGATCAGCTGTCCACGCCCCTCCCTGGACTGGATTGCCAGCTCTAGATGTCTCTCCAGAGCCAGGGCTATTACAAAAGACCACCTGCATCCTGTTCAGATCCATCAGATGCAAAACCAACAGACTAAAGAACACCTTCTACCCGTGGGCTGTCAAAACTCAGAACTTCTTCCACAGGTCCATCTAAATCCATTCCAGTCACCACTGTTTGCCAAAAAATCCATACATTTAAAATTATTGTAGCTAATTTTACACACACACACACACACACACACACACACACACACACACACACAGACACACACACACACACATATAATATATATATATATATATATATATATATTATAGCAAAACATAATAAATGGCATTTGCAATAAGAAAAATGTGTGATTCGCACAAGTAACCTCGTTGCGCTGCCTCTTCTGTCTGTGCCTTATCTTCCAACAGAACGACGGTGTTGCGACACTGGCAAAGTGCTCCATAAAATAACAAGGACACGACATAAATCATTCAGCTTACTTGTACTGTCAGTGTGAATAATTCCCTCTGTAAGCAGCCTGTTCATCTCTGTTCCTCACTCCTATGTGAGTCTGCACACAGCCGGCCTGGAACAAAACCCCCTGCTGCTCACCATCACACACCCACTGTGACCATCACCCAGGTGCCGCTGTCCATTCACGCTGCTCCTAACCAAACCAACCAAGCTGGAGGGCTTTAACGGAAACAACAGCTTCCCTCGTACAGGAGCCGCTGAAATAAATTACCTGCTGACACCGAGTCGGACAACCGCTTCTTACACACACACTGAAAGAGGTGTTTACCACACAAAAACACACATATGTATACGGGGTTCCATGATGTGTTGCTGGGTCACCCACAGAAGCTTTTCCAATCATTGTCAAGTGTCTGTGCTGCTGCAAAACTCATTTAGCCGAGGCTATGAAGTGTGCAGAGAGACGTTAACAGACAGGCGGCACTGCAACAGTTTAGTGTGCCGTATCTCTCTTCTTCTTTCACGGACTCTGGTTTTAAATGTCACTGCGTGACTCATTGCCGTTCCTTTGTCATCCCCCATGAGCCACAGAGGCTTACTGCCGACAGGTCATTTTCTTAATAAGCATCAAATAGGTTTTGTCAAGCATCATGTGACTCACTCACCAAGTGCTCACCGCACAACGCATCGTTTTGACTCTGTCCCACTTTCTGATGCGAGTGTGGAAAATGTGGATGCGCTTACAGCGAACCCATCCCCCCTTCTTCCTCTCTGTTGTAGGGAACACAGAGAGAGATGATCAAAATTGCTTATTAGGGCATAAATCTAATGCCTGCTTCAAACAATGCCATGATCTGCCGCAGAGCCGCTGTATAGTTTGTTTGTTCTGTGTAGTCTCTCCTCTCTTGGTGCATATCTGTGTGTCGGAGGGTGAGCACGGTTGAGGCAGTGCACCTCTTATTTGATCTCCAAAGTGCTGCAGTGTGATGTGCAGCAAACCCACTGTTATCACAGTTTCCCCCAAGTTCATAAGAAACACTTTGGAGTGCTCAGCTGTAGTAAGCTGGTAGAAGTCCTAATAGGGCTGGGCGATATAGCCTAAAATCCATAATCGCGATATAATTTGAAGCACGTGCGGTAACGATATATATCGGGATATATTCTTTTCTCCTGTATAACGTATTTTCCACACTATAAGGCACACTTAAAATCCTTTAATTTCCTCAAAAATCGAGAGAGTGCCTTATGTATGAATTCTGGTTGTGCTTACTGACCTCGAACCGATTTTGGCTGCAGAAATCTGTTAAAAAATGTTTTGATGGATTGTCAGAGCATTACGGCTGCCGTAGTGAGGAGCTTCGCGGAGTAATCTGGGTCCAAAACTCCGTCAGCTTCAGGTCCCAAAGTCAAACGAACACTAAAAGTTAAAAACTGTCTAAATTCTTTCATCTTTAATTAAATCATCAGCGTTGCTGCTTTACCAGGTGTAACAATTAAGTTTAACATCCAGGCATCCATGAAAACAGGATTTATTAAATTTAACGGAGTTAGAAGTTAACAGGAAGTTAGCTCGCTAGCTTCCACCTAAACATTTTATACCATGTTCTGACAGAGATTTTTGAAGCTAATTCAAACGTACAGCTCTGCTACCACTTCCAACATAAATGAAGACAGAAAACTAAACAGCAGTGGTGTTTGCAGGGTTACTGAAGTTGGACTACCTGGTATATAATGTTGTGCTACGTGACTGCTAGCGACACAGCTATGTTAGCATAACATTAGCACAGTGAAGCTGGAGGATGAACGCTAACTTTTTTTCCACTCATTAAAAGTTAACGTGAGGGATTCTGGTGGTCAGGGACAAATGCAATCGCCAAACTTCAGTCAGTAGAACAACTGAGATTATTCATCCACAATACGAGGTTAGTTATTAATATACTGCAACAACATGGGAACAGAGCAGCTGCGAGAGAATTCAACATTAATGAATCAATGTTACGGAAGTGGAGGAAGCGCAGTTTTTGGCTTTCCCCATATTTTAAAAGCGCTTCATCTCTTTGCTATGACTGTCGCCCGCCATAATTTGCAGATGATAATGGTTGTAGCCGCTGCGATGCTTTCGACCAAAACAGGCGCAGCTTGATGACATCATCAACATGTGCTATCGCGATAGAGCGATATAGTCAAAATCTCTATCGTTGGCCAAATTTATATCGTTTCTATCGTATATCGTTTCTATCGTATATCGTTTATATCGCCCACCCTAAGTCCTAATACTGGACACAGTGTTAAATACAAAGATGCAACAGCAATACGCAATGTGACACAGTGTGAAAGTGTTGATTTAACTGTGAAATGTATTTATTGGACAGAGACTGAACTTCAGTTTCATTTTTCCCCGTGAAGCTCGTTGAGTAATTGTGAAGAATTCGTCAGTACTGAAGAACACATAAGCACGGAAGCTCGTTAACATTTACGTTAGCAACTGCCACTTCTACTTATATGTCCTGTTTTTCTCCCCGATGTTGAACAGCTTCAAGGCATTGACTTTAACTGAGTTAGAGGGCTTGTGGAAAACATTGTTCAAGCTAAACAAAGGGTTAGAGTTAGCAAAGAATCTAAGAATACAGGAGTAAGGGCAAAGCAAACAGTATGTGACAGGTCTGATCCAGTCAGACCAACATCTACTTTCATGTTCCTACACTAAATTAAACACAAATCAAACTAGCTCACTACACAATTACTCTTTACAACGCACAGTAAGGAGACAGTCCTCTAATTTGAATAAAGTTCTAATAAATAGCACAAGAATGTTTTTCTTATTCTGTTTCCGACCCGCTGCAGGCGATATCACATTCTAATCAGCGTTTAATCTTTGAAAATGAGTTTTTCACAGCAGCAACAATATCACAAATCTCTCTGAGGGCTCTTTTACTCTCCTGTTTGTGTTTCTATAGCTGCTTTTGAGAACAGCCCCTTACAATTCAAACTGCTGTTAAGCTTCACCAGCAGGCATTATTAAGACAATCAGCCTTTCCGGTCTGATATGAAAGAATTAGTGCACAAATCCTTTGCGCTGGCAAGGGAAAGAAAAGCAACAGTGTTCACTGAAGACATGCAGGAAAGCTGCTAAAGGATCAGAAAAACAAAAGCTGAATAGAAAATAATGATTATTTGTATGAATGAATAACACTACATACATAACAGAGGTCCAAGGTTTGAAAATAATCTCTAAATTTAGTCCAGTGTGTGTCAAATAACACAGAAACAAGGAGCTCAGACAGCAGCAGCATCTTCTTCAACGAAGAAAGGAAAGACCATAAACAGCAAACAACACACAGCACACAATGCAGGAGAGTTTAGACAAAAGTTATTTACATGCAATAGTGGGAATCAAACGTCTAGAGTAGGGGTGTCCAACTCCAGGCCTCGAGGGCCGGTGTCCTGCAGGTTTTAGACATGTCCTTGATCCAACACAGCTGATTCAAATGGCTCAGTGACCTCCTCAACATGTCCTGAACTTCTCCAGAGGCCTGATAGTGGACTCATCTCTGTGCTTGTCCTGCTAGACCTCAGTGCAGCGTTCGATACTGTCAACCATAATATCCTATTAGAGTGATTAGAACATGCTGTAGGTATTACAGGTACTGTGCTGCAGTGGTTTGTATCATATCTATCTAATAGACTCCAGTTTGTGCATGTAAATGGAGAGTCCTCTTCACACACTGAGGTTAATTATGGAGTTCCACAGGGTTCAGTGCTAGGACCAATTCTGTTTACATTATACATGCTTCCCCTAGGCAGCATCATTAGAAGACATAGCATACATTTTCACTGCTATGCAGATGACACCCAGCTCTATCTGTCCATGAAGCCAGATAACACACACCAATTAGTTAAACTGCAGGAATGTCTTAAAGACATAAAGTCTTGGATGGCCGCTAGTTTTCAGGCCCCTCTTCTGTGGAACCAGCTTCCAGTTTATTTTTTTCTATCTCTACTTTCAAGCGCCTTGAGGCAACTGTTGTTGTGATTTGGCACTGTATAAATAAAATTGAAAGAATCTAAAACCTGCAGGACACCAGCCCTCGAGGCCTGGAGTTGGACACCCCATGTCTAGAGTGAAGAAGAAACACTCAGTGCATCATGGGAAGCCCCGGCAGCCTAGGCCTATTGCAGTGTAACTAGCAGGGGTCACCTGATCCAGCCCTAACTATACGTTTTAGCAAAAAGGAAAGTTTGAAGCCTAATCTTAAAAGTAGAGATAGTGTCTGTCTCCTAAATCCAAACTGGAGCTGGTTCCACAGAAAACTGAAAGCTCTTCCTCCCATTCTACTTTTAATTATCTCAATGAGCACTCAAAGTGCTGAAGTAAAGAAGAAAAAACATTATATAGGAACCAGTCCATTAACCACTTACCATCTAGGAACCATGAGTAAGCCTGAGAGCAAATTGCTCTATTAGGAAAATTAGGTACTTTAGAGTATGATCGCGTCACACTCGGATGAGCCACTGACAACGTCTACATGAACAGAATCAACATGTTTGAGCAATGTTTTAGCCGATACACTGCATCGTGTGAGCATGAGCAGCACACAAACATGAGCAATACTGCAGTCTGCCCAACAGCTACAGATGATGCTGACATCAGTGCTTTCTTCACACATTGCTCCATCAAATTCCAGAAGTTTAGGGAAGACTTCAAGAGACTTTAGCTGAAAAGAAAATACCTTTGTAAGCAGCAGTGGTGCACTTAAAAAAAGGTTAAAGCTGCAGTGCAGTGTGTTCCCAACGGGCTCAAAACTTTTAAATATTGATGTTATCTGCACTGTTTTACATAATGTCACTTACAGAGTAGGCTGAGCATGAACTTTATAAATGTAAAGTTCAACAAGCAAAGCAACAGAGGTAAAACAGACTCCTGAAGATGAGTGCACAAGTGCACCACGACCCTCGGCTGTGTTCTAAATATACTCTTCCCTGAACAGCACAGCCTGTGAGTCATTATGCAAAGCTACGCCTGGCCTGAGTGTTAAGGGAAGGCTATGGAGCTGCAAGACGGCTTGGTTCACATCATGCAAATGTTGGCAACAAACATGTGCGAGCATGCATACTTATGCACATGAACAGATGCACTCAGGCACACATGCAGAAATGCAAACACATGGAATCTGTCACGTGTGAATACTAGTACGCTCTAATATTTGTAAAGACGCAAGAATACAAAAGAAAACCTGCAGGAGCCACTGTGCTGACCAAGGTGAGCTGGTCTGTGACAAACACAGAGGAAACTGATGCTGCTTCATAGTTTTTCTTCATCACACTACAAACACAGGTGTACAGTGCATCAAAGCTTTCATTTGCTCCACATTTGGTCTTGTTACAGCCAAAATGGATTTGACTTAGTGTTGTGTGTGTGTTCTTTCATGCACAAGCTCTCCTTGAGTCTGTGTTTTCAGTTTGTTTGTTCCTGCCCTGATCCGTGACTGGATTGTTTACCTGTGAATCACCATCAGTAAGAGCTAAGTTTTAAACTTGTGTCTGACTTGCTGAATTCTGCATTATGGGTCCTAATCTTGCCTGTCAGTGGTGCACAATAAAGGTACCATCATGGTCCCCTTCCATCCCAATATTGCAAGGAAAATGTTATTGTGTCCTTTTCAAATAAGCTATTGTCACTGATGGCACTCTGCCTAATTTGCAGCAATATAGTGCCACAGCACAAGCCAACTGTGAGCAGAAAAGTAATGATTTCCCTGGACGCTGTTTGGAAGGAGGCCCCGAGGAGAGGTTGTATGTCTCGGTTGGCCTGGGAATCTTTCCATCCATTTTCTTTAGCTTATCCGGGGTTAAGTGGAAGAACATGGATGGATGGAGAAGTACAAACGTAACTGTGTAACACTTCAGTTTAACAACTTCTAAAGTAACCTTGCAACTCATCAGGAGCTGCTCAATAAAACTGAAAAATGTGTGTTAGTTTTGTCCCTTCTTAGGCTACGTTCACACTGCAGGCGAAAGCGCATAAAATCCGATTTTTTTGACCCTGTGCTACCCATATCCGATCATGGTATGACAGTGTGAACGGTGCAAATCTGATATTTTCAAATCCGATCTGGGTCACTTTCGTATGTGGTCCTGAATCCGATACATATCTGATGTTTTAGAAAGCTGCTGTTTGATGGTCATGTCGCATTAAATCCGTCTTTTACGTCACCGACACAAGACAGATGCCAGTTATTAGCGCCGGAGAAGACATCACGAACACTTCCTGCCCATCCAGTACAGATGTCAGTGAAACTGTTGGGAAGACAACGTTGGAGAAACGAGAACATTTTATTTGTACTGTATAATCTGCAGATTCTGACAGAAATCTGCAACTATCCTTTGAAGCAGCGCTCCTCTAAAACAGCAATAAGGATCATTATTAGGTTATTTACATTATTATGTAAATAACAAAATAACTTGAAGCAAAAATTGGCAAACGTAAAGTCCGAAGTCTTTATATTAAGGTCCATCAGTCAAACAATACTGTTGCTCTGGGTCTAAACAGAGCGCGTTGTGTGTGACGTCTTCTTTTGCGCATGCGGGCGCTTTGAGCGTTCACACTAGAGCGCGTTTGCTGTCACATTTTATTTGTAGTGTGAAGAAGCAGACAAAAAAATCGGATTTGATCAAAAAATTGGAATTGAGCATCAAGACCTGCAGTGTGAACGTAGCCTTAGTTTAGCTCCTGTCCCAGTTTTTTCTTCCATCGCTGTATTTAGTCTAATCTCGTGTGTGTTATCGTTCCACTTCACTCATATGTATTGTCCCAGACTCTCTTTGTCTCTTGCTCAAACTTCAGCTTATCCACCCTTCATTTTTCCAAGTTCCAATGCTTCCTGGCTGTTATTCCAGTTGCTTTCAGTTTCCTTTCATCAGCCAGTAAAAGGCTCACTCAGTCTGCTGAGAGTGTCTACTTTTGGGTCCTCTCTCTCCCTGCACTCCATTTCCAGATTTACCAGAAAGACTTTTCTCACATATTGTACAGATCACTGTTGAAGTAGCTCCCTTTTTACTGAACCTTTATCAGAGGTGGACACACAGTAGTCAGTGTCAGACATCTCTGGGTCTGTCTCGTGTTCACATTAACACATGGTGTTGCTACAGAAATATCATCATGATGAGGCCTCTCCTTAAATCATGTAAAATTTATACAGAGGTATTAGTGATTAGTTGATTAGTTGTGCTATGCTATATTGGAATAGATCTCTTAAACTTTAAATTCAGGTGTTTTGAGTCCCACTGCATAAAGTCAAGCATCCAGCCAAGCATGTAAATAATGAGTCCGAACCCCCCTGGAAGCATTTAGGAACCACAGCATGGAGACCATGGAAAATCACTGAGCGGTTTCACCAACTGCTGAGGTGGAAAATGCCAAAAAGTCACCAAAGCCTCAAAGACCAAAAACCATTGAGACCAAATGGGTCTCCATGGTCCAACAGTCCTTTTGTAGGCGTAAGGTGTAGTAAGCATAGGACAACCAGTCAGTGTACTTATTATTCTTCATTCAACTTAGATAATACAGTGTTACTGTTTCCTTATGTATTTAAGATTCATATTTACCTCATTTCTTTCTTTATTTGACTCGTCCCTGATATCGCACTTTAAAATCTCAAAAAGATGTTGCAAATACCGACTTTTTACACGTGTGGTAGGAAAGGTTAAAGTAAAGTTAGAGATGCAGTGATTTATAGTCAGTAACATGTGCCTAGATCGGTTTTACAGCAGGTGCGGTGAGTAAAGTGAATGTTTCAAGGAGGCAAACTGCCAGAGATGGGAGGTGATGTCCCGTACAACACACAGCTGTTCATTTGCCCATCTGCCGTCCCATCTGTGTGAATGTGAGCTTCACTCAGAACTTTATCACCAAACTTGCTATATTATGCATCGTCTTGTTTTGGAAACAAGCGTTGGTTGTTATAGAATAATTCAAGCTGAAAGATGCTTCAGCCTTCGCTGCAGTCCCAGATGGAAGCCTTTCATGCTGACACTGACCAATCAGAAATGTGTTTCTTTCAGTAATGTGGAGACACATGTCATATATCTTGACGTTATTTATGTATCAGAACCAAAATAAAAAGTGGAAAACTAAAAAGTGGAGCTAACAGGTCTCTATCTTGCTTCACTCTTTAACACTGATACCTTTTAATAAAGCAACTCCTCAGCTTAAAAGTTAAATCAACTCAGGAATCTTTGGCGTTGAGGCTCAGAGATTCAGGCAGGACCAAGCAAACGGGCGACGTGGAGCCTTCATTACAGCACAGCACAGCAGAGTCTTTCTGGGATTCATTACTCACTGTGCCAACAAGCCTGCCCAAAGTACTTCTCCATACTCATGCATAAAATGCACCATAATCGACGCAGGCAGGCATGCTGCATAAAATGGGATTTCCAGATTGTGTATTTTAAAGAGTACTTTATAATTTGGAATAACAGCTGCTACTAATGTTACTGTAAAGAGAAACTGACGGCCCCGAGACCCATTAGATGATAGCAGCAAAAACCTTATTTCTACCCTTTAAAAAAAATAAATAGATTTTGAGGGTGCCTGGCAAAGGAGGAAATGTAGCTCCTGGGTCAATCCACAACCTAGATTGTAGAAAGCACTACCAGCTCAAGTCAGTTAAGGACAGATGATAACCTAACTGTCATGTTTCGGCTGTGTGCAGGCAGGAATTGGACCCAAACGCAAACTCACTAGAAACGGGATTGAACTCAAAATGGCAGCTTTGATTGCTGAACAAAGAACGTCTACAAAACCTAAACTGAGAAGAATCTAACAAAACACACACAGCATGACGGAGATCGCAACACTGACACAGAGAAAAACAGGGCTCAAATACACTGGGAAGTAACGAGGGGAATGAGACACAGAAGGAGAAATCAGAACTGACGAGACAAGGGAGCAAAGTAGGATACACTCACATAGACACAGACCTTCAAAGTAAAACAGGAAGTAGCACAGATAAAAACTAGACTAGGGGAGACAGAGCAACTAAGAAACACAGAAAACAACAGAGGGCAGCTACTAACTACTCAGAGAACTAAACAGGATACAAGAAGGCCAAACTAAGACACGAGACTATAGAATAACAACAAAGAACTTAGAGCATAATACAAAAACTCAGAGACACAAGAAACTCAAAACACTGGCTCACCGACCCCGTGACACAAACGACCTGCAGAGGACATATTGGAACACTGGGCATACAAGTCAGAAACACTGCAGCAGTCCAGACGTTGGGTTGATTGTCTTTAATAAAGTCCCACGGAAGAATTGTTTACATCAGTGTAATCACAATCACAATAACGTCATCTATCTGACACCAGCAATACTCCCAGTGTCCATAAGGGGTCACTGTGGACCATACATTTGCTCCATAGCACATGTCATACAAGTTGCTAATAGTAAGGCACGATGGCAAAGCTAGCAACAGTTAAACTAAACAGCAAAAAAGTCCTTTAACTTAATTCCGGATACAACTGGATGTAATTATTGAACAGATTATGGCCACTGCTGTTATCTTAGTGCTAAATAATCTTACCAACATAGTATCAATGTACTGAGACACATAATTTCAACATGCACGAACAGTTACAAGCAGCATCATGCCAATTAACTTGCCAAAGGAATAACACTTACTGATTCATTAATAACACTTACTGATTCATTAAGGCACAACTCAATCACACAAAACTGCAGCTCCTTTAGGCATGTCCACTCTGCATGCTCAGCACAGGGTGCGCTTGATTCTTGCCTCTAGACACCCCGAGGCAGAGCAGGTAAATTTGAACACGACCTATAATAAACCTAATTCCTTAAACTAAAACAACAGTCCACAAGTTTCATACCCAAGTGAATCATCTTCCCAGAACAATCCAGAGGATCTCTGTCACCTATATTAAAGGGTACCCAGCATTTTTGATTATTAGATAACCAGTCTCTATACCCCATCACAGGCCAAGGTCACCACTAATGGGATCGTATCTCAATGTTTAAGCGTGGAGAGAGGGACAAGACAAGGATCCCCACTGTCACCCTAATAATTCGCAGTTTTCTTAGAACCACTCGCCATTCCACAATACGTCTGAAATATCAAAGGTAATCAAACCTCTATATAAGAACACAAAATTCATTTATATGCTGATGATATATTACTGTGTCTACATGAACCAACTAATTCAATAAAGGACATATTTCATGTCATTACAAATTTTTCACAAACATCAGATTGGTCAAAATGAATTATTAATAATACTTCCAATAATGTTGAACTCAATGATTCCTGCAGACCAAGATTTGAACTTTTCCTTCACCATAGGCATTATCAAATAGCTAGGTATAATTACCTCCCCCAAATTATCACTCACTTACTCCAAATTAATAATTTTTCCTTAATGATTCCATCAAAATGTTTTCAGTCCTTAGACTGTGTTACTATTTAGCTAACCGAATAAAATATATCATAAGATGGATTCACCAGAATGAAGCACACAATCGATGGAACGAAACTTTCAGACTTCCCCTTTATTACCGCTTCAGTTAAACGCCATAACTGCCTCAAAAACCCTTTGATCTTCTGCACCTTAACGGCCTGGTGAAAACCCTTGAAATCACAAACCCAAAATAAAACCTCTGTAAGGTTCTATCAGCCAGTAATCTGTTTAACAACAACAACTAAAGAACACAGTTAAGACAAAAATGTCCTACTCCACAGCCCTTTACAACCACTAACACAGCGGTCCCCAACCCCCGGGCCTCGGACCGGTACCAGGCCGTGAGTCGTTTGGTACCGGGCCGCGAGAGTTGAGGCTCAGGTGTGAAATGTATGGTTTTCAGGGTTTTTATCGGTTTTCAGCGTTATTTTGTTATCGTTTTTATCGTTTACTCGGTTTTCCTGGGACTTTTCACGTGTGTTATGAATAAATTTTCTTTTTTGGTACCGGTACTAGTTTTATTTTGTTGTATTTATCCGCAACACCTTAAAGGCCGGTCCATGAAAATATTGTCGGGCATAAACCGGTCCGTGGCGTAAAAATGGTTGGGGACCGCTGCACTAACACATGTAAAAGATGTTTCAATTTCAATTCAATCTGGCGTTTGGAGGTGATGAGGCAGGAGATGGATGGGGGTTCTTCCCTTAATCTCTGCCTTGTGCTGGGGTCCTCCTGGGGTCCAATGCCTGGTCCCTGCATCCGGCTGTCTGGAGTGGGCACCTTCTGCTCCATCGGGGAATGGCAGGAGTGGTGGGTGGCTGGGTGGGCCCATGCAACTGGGGTTGTGCTTCAGCGCTCTGGTTGTGCTGGCAGGTGTCCTCTGTGGGTCTTTGTGCAGTACATCGTCTGCTGCAGGCTCCTTCCAGTCTTTATGTTGCTATGGTGGGTCTGGGATGAGCCATCTATTCTCTTTTAGACCTTGGTTGATGAGCTGTGGGCTCCTTCCTGTGCATTTTGTGATTCTACATGCTGGTGCACTGTGGCTTGATCTTGATGTTCATTGTTGCGGCTGCTTAGGGTCTCTGAGTTCATGGGGCATTCTCTCACCACCATAGGTGTTGGTGTTTGGGCTCTGGTGAGTCAGGTGCCTGTGACGAGAGTGGGGGTGAACCACCATACTGCCTGTTGTCATTTCCTCGTTCCTGTTTTTCTTTTTTGGGATGTTGCTATGGTACATTTTCCCTTCATAGATAGCAGATGGTTGTTGACGAAACACCCAATGAATCGGGGTTACACAACTGATGATGTCTCGTATCGGCGACGAGTGGTCATGTCAGTCTAAATGAAGAATCACATTGTCACATAAGGGCTGAAACACCAAAGTAGTTTGAGTGCTTCTCCCACCTGACTGAGAACCTTCACAGACATATTCTCCCACCTCCAACCCACTCAAGAATTGTGCTAGTTATTCTAGGGATTCTAGTTCTATCAAGCCCTCTGATTGAGATGTGGGTTTATGAGAATCTTTTATTTACATTTTCCAACTGTTTTGGAAATAGGATTGTGCTATAATTTTCACTGTTCACAAGTGTAGCTGTTCTAAATTTTACTATGAGATTGAGCTGAGAAAGGAACCAAATAGGCTTAATTCAAAATAACAGCATGTCATATTTCACCCTCTCAGCCCTCCATGGATTTATATTTCATTTGATCTTATTTTACTTTTGGTTGAGTTCCTTGCTGCTTCCTCTGACAAGCCTTTTCTTTTGCCAGGCGCAGTGATTAGTAGTTTTTCAGAGGGCAAAGCACTATCCTCGTCTTGTTTTATTTGTATAATTGAGCTGCCATTTGCTTAAGACAATTTTGTACCTTGTAGCAGAGTTAAAGTGAGGCTTTTAGTTAAGCTATCTATCTCCGTTCTATAGCCTCTACATTGTGCTAATGACGTGTGCTTCATAACAATGAAGTTCTTTCTTCTTGCTTTTAGAACAGCTTTTCCTTTGTTGGATAAAATATTGTTTTTGTGGCAGTTAGTTCTCGTCTTCGAGCCAGAGCCTCGGTTTTAGGGTAAAGCAATTCTGAATCTGCATTAAAGTCCTTCTTCTAGCGGGGATGGTGTTGATTCTTAATGTGGCACACTCTCATTACTTTACAAAACCCCTCTGCAGCTAAAGCTCTTCATCCTTCTTCTCCATGTTGCTGGGAAAAGACAACATTAGCATAAAGTCAGTGTGGAGCACTTTTATAACTGACATCAATTAACACTAAGACATGAGCCTTATTCTGATACACTCTGGCACTGTTTAACGCAAGACAACCAATTCCAATATAAGATAAAGGGATAAAAGGAGCTTTAGTCTGCAATGAGAGGACTGTTAATGTTAAGGAGCAGCATGAATAGTGTGCTGAATGTGTAAATGCAAGGATAAAGCCAGGCCCCCAAGTGCATTCAGCCCTAAGGAACTATGTAATAATCCTCAGTCTTATCTCCGTCTCTCAATTAACCATCAGAGAGAAGAGGCCAACCTGCGGTGAATGATTCTTACACACTGACTCTGTTACTCTGATCTTCTCCTTAGCCCCTTTGTGTGACGTGTGAGAAAAATATTGCATTGAAGTTGGATATTATCGCATGGGTTCTTCTTCTTCTTCTTTTTCTTCTTCTCTTTGGCTGCATCCTTTAGTGGCCATCCCTCTGTATGTCCTCCTTCACTACATCCATGAACCTCCTCTGAGGTCTTCCCCTCCTGCCCTTCCGGTCCATCTTCATCATCCTTCGTCCACCATTCAGTATCCTTCCTCTGCACATCTCCAAACCATCTCAACCTCTTTAACTTTGAGCTGTCCCCCTGATGTCCTCTTTGCTTATCCTGCCCATGCTGCTCAGTCCAAATGAACATCTTCAGCTCATGTTGGGATCTTGGTGTCTGTCTAAGAAAGCAGCTGATTGAGGCAGCTAACAGGAGTGCAATGGGAATCGAGCTGCCAGAGAGACACTGAAGAAGCCATGTATGGGTCGTGCCAGGTTCTTTTTACAGTGGTGTTGAAACCCAGGCTGGCATGACAGAGCCCTGACCTGTGTAGCTGATGGGGGCACTGGCCCAGATGGTGTCTGACCTGGCAGCTGTGCATCTGAAGCAGTTGGAGGAGGTGCATGCCTGGACCAAGCAGCAGACAGTATTGGAAAACCTCATCACTTGTTCTGGCTCCTTGCTGACTGGAGGAGGCCCAGGTGGCAGTTATGAGCCTCCACACAACAGCAAGGGCTTCCTTCCTACGTTAGATGGACCATCCAAGACTGGATAGACCATTGGTGCTGGTTCCGGAACAGTTTGATGGGGTTGCTGACAGCCCTTCGCTTAAGTGAGGCGACTGCATGAAGCCACGGCCAGGAAGCTGCAGCCCTAAGTAAGGCTCAGCTGCTCAACACTGTCGTCCAGGAGCAGTTTGTCGAGTTCACTGTCACTGGCTGGCCTCAAGCAGCTTGGGTGGAACCACCATGGGGGCAGCTGGGGCAAGCAGCGCCCAACTGACCAGTCCTGGCCCAAAGGAAGAGGCACCCAGTGGCATCACCAGCCCGGCCAGTGGTTATGGAGCTCTAGCCATTTCCTCCCACTGGAAATGGCTACCAACCCCTTCTCTAACCCCTTCTCCTCTGTTGTTTCTCTGCAGGTCATGAGGGCTATGGAAGTTGTGCTCAGCTCATTGGAGCAGCACAAGCATCAGAGCAAGAGTGCTGGAGATGTGGGCGACTAGTGCACATCCGCCAGGACTGCCCGTTATTGGAGGTGAAGTGGGTGTTCCGCATCACCCGTCCTGAGACATCCTGCCCCAGTCCAGGAGACGAGGGTGCCAATGGTCACAACAAACGCGATAAACTGATCTGGAAAGCCAGCAATGTTGTGGGGATGGAGCTGGACTCCCTTATGATGTCCAAGGCAAGCTCAATGGTGGACAATACCTCCCGCCCACACTATGACATCCTGGCCTGTCACAGGAGGGTGTTCAGTGAGAGACTGAACTTACCCAAATGCACCACTGAACAGCACAAGAAATCATTCCTGCCAGTCCATACGGGTCAAACCGCTAAATTAATGATGTAATTTTAACTGCCTTCACTCAGCCCTCACACATCTGATTCATGTTAGAGTGCTGTTCATTGACTTCAGCATTCAACACAATCATTCCCCAGCAACTCATTAACAAACTGTATCTGGTGGGGCTCAGCACCTCGCTGTGTAACTGGCTGCTGGATTTCCTGACAGGAAGACAGCAAATAGTACGGGTCGGCAGCAACACCTTTAGCTCAAGAACACTGAATAAGTGGACTCCCAATGATGTATGTTGAGCCCCCTTCTCAACTGCACACCATCACACAGCTGCATGAAGTTGGCAGATGACACAGCTGTGTCACATCAGCAACAACGATGAGACATAGAGGAGTGAAGTTTACCATCTGGCTGAGTGGTGCAGCAACAACAACCTTTCCCTGAATGTGGAGAAGACTAAGGAGACCTCAGGAGAACTCACACCCTGCACACCCCACTAACCATCAATAGTGCTGCTGTGGAGAGGGTAAGCAGCACAAAGTTCCTGTGTGTGCACATCTCAGAAGATCTCTCCTGGTCAAAGAACACAGCATCACAGCCTCAACCGCCATTATTGGAAAATCTTGGAAAAAATAGTCCTTCATCAGTTGCTGACCTTGTTAGAGACTAATGGAATCAGCGAGAAATTCCAATCTGGGTTTAAACCACGCCACAGCACCGAGACAGCGCTATTAAGAGTTTTTAATGACCTCCTTTTAACTGCTGATTCAGGGCGTTTTATTAGACTTAACGATACGGTTGATTAGGGCTGTTTGATATAACGATATATATCAGCTGACAATATAAAAACGTCTATTGTTTCATTTTACGCTATCATTTGTTTTGTGGTGTCGCAAAATAAACTGTTTACGGCAATATTTTTTCATGTTCTGATGTCACTGTAGTGGCTATATTAATTTCTTAAAGTTCTCTCTTTCTCTTATATTTACCACACTACGGACGGACAAGCGACTGTTTTTACGCGTTGTCGTTAGCAACCAAGACGGTAAAACAATGGCGTGGCTCCGCCGTCTGCTTGTTTGTTTTGCATACCTTTCACAATAAAGCTCAAAATCCTGTTGAGACTTTTCAAAATAAACTAAATCCCATGAAAGAGTATGGAGAGTATTTATGGATGAGAAGTAAAAAAGAGCCATCGGGTGCTAAAAAATCAACCTTAGACTCAAACGTTAGAACAGGCTTTTCCCCGCAGCACGCTGTGTAATAAATACTCACAAAGAAAACGACGGCCGTTACAACTTATGTCTATAAATGTATTGTTTCATGCATCGGTTAAAACACTTGACTCCAGCTACACGACGCCCAGCTGGAAACACTTCATGGAAGTCAATCTGCCCGAGATTCACAGAATTTACAGAAAATGTTAAATTTTTGTGATTTATATCGTTATCGGGACGATAGATGTCTTATATCGGGAAATGAGACTTTGGTCTAATCGCACAGCCCTACGGTTGATCACAATATTCTCCTGGCAAGGCTAGAACATGTAGTTGGACTTAAAGATAATGTCCTTTCATGGTTTAAATCATACTTATCCAAGAGGTCTTTCTCTGTCACAATGGGGAAATACTCCTCCTCTTCTGCCCCTTTCCATTGTGGTGAGCCTCAGGGTGCTATCTCATACGTTATTTTCTTTATACATGCTGCCCTTGGGAGTTCTTTTCAAAAAGCATAATATCTCGTTTCACTGCTATGCCGATGACATCCAAATCTACTTCCCCCTGAATCGGGATGTCCAGTCCTCATTAGTGCCTTTGTTCAGTTGTCTGCGGGAAGTTAAAGATTGGCCATTACAAAACTCTCTAACTCTAAATGAAAATAAAACAGAAAGTATTGTTTTTGACAGTCCCACTCCCCTGGACCAGCTAACTAATACACTGGGATCCTATGCTAGCCTTCTCTCTTAGAAATCTTGGAGTGGTCCTGGACAGCTCACTCAAGTTAGACAAACAAGTTGTCTCAGTTGTGAAAACGAGTTTTTACCAGCTACGTGAAATCTCCAAGGGAAAGCCCTATATTCCACATAAAGACCTTGAAAAGCTTATCCATGCCTTCATTACTTCGAGACTAGACTATTGCAATTCTCTGTACATGGGCCTCCAATTCTCTCTTTTCCAGCATTTTTCAGTTCAAAATGCCACAGCATGCCTCTTAACTGGCACCAGAAGGCATGATCACATCACCCCAGTTCTAGGCAATCTACACTGGCTCCCTGTTAAATACCGCATCGTTTTTAAAATCCTTCTGTATACTTTTAACATTTTAAATAACTTGGCGCCCAGTTACCTAACAGACATTCTTGACGTGTATAGCCCCAAGAGAGCGCTCTGATCCTCTAACCAACTGATCTTACTGCAACCAAACCCTGACGAAAGACTGGAGGGACCGAGCGTTTGCTGCACCTAAACTCTGGAATAATCTTCCAATCGATGTGTGCATGTCAGAATCCATTCAATCATTTAAATCACGTTTAAAAACTCACCTGTTCCATCCAGCTTTTGAATTAGTTTGGACTTCCTCCCAGTCTGCAGTCGTGCTGTCACTGTAACTGGTTTTAATTATTTTTAACTGTTTTTGTTGCCTTTGTTGTAATCTGCTTTGCTACCTAGTTTGAAGCACTCTGATGGACACTGCCCTTTTTAAATGTGCTATAGAAATAAAATATTGATTGATATTGATTGATTATGAACACCTTCTACAGAGGCACCGTTGAGAGTATCCTCACCAGCTGCATCACTGTGTGGTATGGCTGTTGCAATGGGCCCTGCCGGAAAAAGCTACAACGATTAGTGAGAGCAGTGGAGAGGATTGTGAGTGTTTGTTTTCTCTCCCTCCACAACAGCTACTGCATGAGCCTCACTGGAAAAGCATTACAGGTGATCCACTCATCCAACAGCTTTTTCAGGTTGCTGCCATCAGAAAGGAGACTGGAGGGCTAGAACCAGCAGAATGAGAGATAGCTTCGTCCATCAGGCTGTCAGGAGGCTGAAATGTTCTTCCTGCTCGACTCTCACACACACAAACTCCAGACCTTTTCCCTCTGAAGCTCCTCCCCCCAAGACATACAAAACTCTGAACCCCACCATCACTTTTCACTGATTCCCCCAACCCACTTCCACACAAACTCTTGCCCAAAAAACTCGGATTGTGTTGGACTCTGTTGTTTTTGTAAGATTTTTATCCTTTTTATTTTTTATGTTATTTTAGTGTAACACTGGAGGCTGTGAGTGTACTGCAATGTCATAAAGCTGACTTTGACTTTGAATTGGCAAGAATACCAAAGGAGTGAAACACCAGCTACTGGTGGACGGACCAGACTTACCAACTTGTGCACTACCCGGACAAGAAAGCCTTTGACTCTATGCCCCACCCCTGGATCCTGGAACGCCTAGAACTATTAAAGATAATCAGGAACTCAATGGGGATGTGGCTAACAACACTGGAGGCCAACTTCAAGCTTATAACAGTGCAGGATCTACCAAGGAGATGCTCTGTCCCCACTGCTGTTCTCCATTTTTCTCCACGATATGACTGGCTACAGATATCGACTACGGAGGGGAGGAATTGTCGGCCACCTTCTCTACATAGATGACATCAAGCTTTATGCAACAAGAACAAGGCTGAACAAGACATCGATTCACTGATGCACATGTAACCCAGGTCCCACGTAGCTATGGTAAAAGCTAGCGTGTATAGTACAATGATACTGGGCCTGGGTTCATTTTACTACTACTATATGTATACTAATACCCTCTAATTAGATTATTAAGGACCACCACAACTGTAACTCACACAAAACGTGTTCCTCATCAGATATTTATTTGGAGAAGAAGGAAACCTGAATCGTAGTATTCGTTGCAGATCTGTTTCAAGGTTCGGGTGCTGTGAGGCCTAAAACTTATTGCCACTTCACTCAAACTGAGCTATAAACAGAATAAACATCTGCACTTCTGTTCAGTTAGTAATCAATGAGCTTCTAAACACATTAAAACAGTTACAATACCAAATGCTATTTCATAACAATTTAGCGTTAGTATGCTTTAACTGAACATCACAATCTAAGGAAAAAAAGCGTCTTGACTTGAAGTTTCATCCAAAAAGCTTCTTCAGTTCTAAGGTCAAATGGTGGAGAGTCCCAGATTTTAAGTGTCCCCCGAAGTTTTGTCTTTGGGATGAACCAGTTTGTGTGTGAGTGTGTTGCTGGGTCTGAAGTAAACTGGGATGTCGTGCTTGGAGAAGACTCTCCTGAGTCTTTCTGATACACCGGCTACATAGGGGATGACAATGTTGTTGCGTCTGTCTTTCTGATCCTCCCTCGCTGGTGTCTGATCTTCTTTTCTTGCATCGTTGCTGACCTAATGAAAGCCCAGTTGGGATAAGAACATGTTTTAAGAGCTTCCTTTACATGTGTGTGTTCCCTCTCTGTTCCCTCAAGGTCCAGAAACTTAAACCAGATGAAACGCGCCGTGCCTTATTCACACCACAGCTAGATAACCACAAAAAAACTAAAACACACTATTGTGCTACATTTTTAATATTCATCACAAGTAGGAACAAAACAAGGTGACTTCCTTGCATATCAAAATATTCCACTTCCTGCGTTGTTCCTCTGACAATTGTGTTTTTATTAAATAAAAATAAGCTTAATTGCTTTAATGCTTCGTCTAAGGCACGGCTCTGTAGAGCACCACTGTCACTGTGGAAATGCAAACGCACCCACATTTGCCACTAGAAACCGACCTGCAACACAAACGTATCCAGTTTTAATCAGAAACACTTATAACCCAACAGCAGCAGCAATGATGACGCTGGCACAGTTACACAATGCAAAGAGCAAACAGGTGGAGCTTTACTGAGACGATTAGTTCAGGTTGAGTGAAAGAAAAGTTGTTTCTAGCGTCCAAAACATCAGTGCTGTTCCTGTAGTCGATCTTAGTTTTTCAATTTAGTGGGAAAAAGTGAGTTTGTTGATCAAAGGACCTGACCAACAAACTCAACTAACTAGTTTATTATGTGAATGTCACATGTGGCCAGTTTTCTCACAGACTTATAGAAAAACATTCAGCTTTGACAGGTGAAGTAACAGAAACAAGCATGCACACGCCTAAAACTTACCGAGGAAGCGGAATGTCCTGCGTACCAGCGGGTTGAGGTAACAGCAGTCTCCGGTGGCCACCGTCTTCTCTAAACGGTCAAACTCCTTGGACGTGTACTGGACCAGAAACAGCACAGTCTCTGTCACTGTGATCTAGGAGAGATAGGAACCACATACACAAAGAAAGAAAACAGATTACTGAAAGGAGCAGCACTTTACCTGTGAGTGGGTGCTGCTAGTGTGGGTGGTGTTATTTTGTCAGTTATTGATACCAGTGCTCTCTTAGTGGGCTCCAGCTGCTGAATACACAAAAGGACTCAAGCCTGTCTATGTGCAAATATGTATGCTTTTGAAAACAGGACCTAGCCCACTTCCTACACAACTCTGATGCTCTCTAAAGTTGACTATTAGCCAAAGAAAGGAAAGAAAGAAGGTCTGAAAAGCTGGAGCAAACGTCTATATCAGGGATGGATGGAAACTTTTCAAACAAGTGATTTTTCTAAACAGCTGTTTACGTCAGGCAGCTTCAATGCAACATTAACATTAATTATAAATATACTGTATTTGTTATTATTTTCAGACACTGATGCCGGTGAGCAGCAGCATGGTGAATGTGTAACTGATGCAAAAGAAGCCAGTGTGTGTTTGTGGAATGAAAGAACAGTGTAACAGTGTAACACCTGAATCACTGACATGTGTGTGGCACCGAGTAATATCACACTTTATTAAACACACAGTTCCTGTTAGCAGACACTCATGTTTGGGGCTGGATGTGGGATTTCTCTTCATGAGGAGAAAAATATGAAAGATCATGCCACTAGAGAACATAACAAAAACTACTGTGGCTTAGGGAGCCAGTGAAAAGTGATAGAAACTAGGCCTGCACGATTAATCGTTAGAAAATCGCGATCTCAATTCATACTTATGTGCGACCTCATTTCCAAATGACAACGATTAAAAAAAAAAAAAGACGACGACAATTGTACCGCATTTTGATCCGGGACGTAATCTGCGTGAAAACAAGCGCTCACTCTTCCTGCTCAACAAATGACGAGGGCGGAGCCTTATACCACGTGATACAGAAGCTGGCTGCTAAAATTAGCAGGAAAAAACAACGGAGAGCACGTCAGGGATGACGAGAAAGTGACAGGAGAAAATCCGTCCCGGTCAACCACCCAAACATCAATAACGGGAACCTTATACAGCGCTTCCCCATACCCGTCGAACTCCCGCAGGCACAAAGAAATTACGGAGGCTATTACTTATCACCTGACCAAAGATATGGCTCCATCAACACTGTGCAAAACGAGGGATTTAGGAGAATGATCAACACCCTAGACAAACGCTACACAGTGCCGTCCCGCAACTATTGTTCTATTGTTGCACTAGCTGCTCTATACACGCAGCGTCGAGCAACGGTGGAGACGCAATTTCAAGCAGTACAACATTTTGTTGCAACGACAAAACGTGAGACATTTGTTGTTTTTATGTTTATTTATTGTTTTTATGTTCAGTCTCAACTGTTATGAAGTTGATGTGCAGTTAATAAGTGCAATAAATATTTATGCTGGAAAAGAAAATCGTGAGAAAATCGTGATCTCAATTCTAAGCAAAAAATCGTGATTCTCATTTTATGCAAAATCGTGCAGCCCTAGTAGAAACCCAAGGTGAGCAGTAAAAACAGGTACGGTGGCTGACGCAGTCGCTCCTCTTCAGCTAAGGCAGTGTTTCCCAACCACTGCACCGCGGCACATAGGTGTGCCGTGAGAAATGATCAGGTGTGCCGTGGAAGATTATCTGGTTCCACCTGATTAGTAATCTAAGCGATGGGTGTGGGTATCGGGCAGAACAATTCCATTCTCTTCCACTAGAGGGCAGTACAACTACCTGCTCTAATTAAATGGGTTGCCAGCTGCCAGTAAAACAGAAGAAGACGAAGAAGAAATGACATAACAGCCATGCTGTGAGTGAGCGTGCAGCGTAATAGCAATAGATACATATGTGAAAGGACAAAGCAGTCAGTGTGACCTGGTCCTGGAGAAACTCTGACCCCGATGAGGACCTAGCACAAGCACTGGTCAGAAGAATGCAAAAAAAGGTATACTGGGGACAAACCGAGCCAATTCTTTTCTTACTTCCTCTGTCATAAATCATAGAGCCATAACTCACTTTCTCTCATATGTCCAAGTTTTTCCCTGCAAATACTTTATACCCAGTCTGTTGGGACAGTTAACTAAGCAGTGTATTTGTCTCCTCCAGGCTGCTTTCACTTATTAGCTGAATGTAAAGCATCGCACTCTGGAGCCACTGAAAGAGTCCACACAATACATCTCTTACATTAGACAACTGAGAAAATATAACCAAATAAAACTCAACACCAACACGACTGGCACCAGGTGGAGTGGAACTGATGACCACGTCAGCTACTCATCATTGATATGAGGAGCTGTATTTCCATGGTGACACTGGTAGGGATGTACTGGGATGAAATACACTGCACACCGTGATAGTCGTAACATCAGTAAAAGAATGCAGGGCCTGCACTGTGCTCAGTAACACGTATATGCTGCACTGACAACTTTAAAGCCTGTTTTTCAAGCAGACGATGATGAGGATCAAACTATGCTGGCTAAAAGTCACTGTTTTATCCTTTATTGTACACATATATGTCTTGTAGAATAGACGGTTGCACTCAGACACTAACAGCAGGGAGAATTCCCCCTCTCTGAGGAGTTTGAGGGGGATGATCTGCCTGGACTGTTGTTGGCACCAGAAGGTACAAAACCTTGATGTTGACTCTGCTAGACCAAAAGTTCTCCCCCAAGTTTTTGACCAATCAATCCTGTTTTTATAACTTACAATAAAAAGTGTTTACCTGGAAAGAGAAGAGCTCAAAGAAATCATTAAAAGCCTCAAATCACCATGACATTCATGCCCATTGTGACTGTATGGAAACCTTTAACCACACCAGTATAGTTAGTAATTAAAACCTCAAGATGTCTTCTACAAGCCAGTTCATTGTAGTAATGATACTATTTTTAGAGCCTCATCTCCTGACTTCAGTTCAGAAGATAAAGCTTTAAGAGGAAGACAATGACGTGGAAATGAGAGAGGAGGAAGAGTAGTGGAGGAGAAGGCATGAAGAAAGACACAATAAGGACAGAGATGATGTACAAATGCTAAATAGTCAAATATAACCTGAAAGAACTATTTGTGATCCTAAAATCAAAAGTTACTTATACGCTCTCTTGCATACATAAACACATAAAAAGTGAATAGAAAGAAAATCAATATTCATTTCAGCCACTGGACTAAAGATGGTTGAAACAAGGCAAGCTGGGAAAACTAAAATAAAACCTAAACTGTAATAAACTCAAATTAACAAATATAAATATATATATAGCAGCATGTGGCTGCACGGCGTAAACTCGTTAGCACGGTTAGCTCGTTAACATGTGTAGCCCCAGCACAGGGCGATGTGTGCTAATTTGCCGCGTTAATGCGGTTATGGCATTAATGTCATTTTAACGAGATTAACGCTAACAGCACTAATATATATATTAGGGGTGGGGGAAAAATGGATACTGTGTAGCATGGTGATATTTTGTTTGCTAATAATGTATGGATACAGGGACAGCAGAAATCAATATTTTGTTACAAAAAGGTTTTTGTGCTCTGACTTCAGAGCATGTTGATCCTTTTTCTGAGCAAGAATCCTGACATTCCTTCACTGTCCAAATGTGTTTCACTTGTTTTTGGCAGCAATAAACATGACAGTTTACTTATTTTAATTTAAGACATGTTTTATTTTAATTAAGTTTAAAACTTTTATTTAATGTAAAATTATATTTTGTTTTAATTTACTTTCAAATTCTTCAGTTGCTGAAGGGGCTGCATAGTTTTCATAAACTGCATAGTTCAGAATAGCTATAATTGTACCAGATGGTTGATTCAGTTAAGTTGGACTAGACTGTAATACAAACCGTTCAGTTTGTCAACAATCAAACTGAAATGAGAGAAAGACTGAGTGTGAGACTTTGATATTAGAGAAAATGAATATTGATAAAGTTTACCTTTATGTACAGAATCTGAATATCGCAAAATATTTTTAAAAATTGCAATAATATCGTATCGTGGGATGTATGGTGATTCCCACCTCTAATATATATGTATATATACATATATCCATCCATTCGCTTCTGCTTATCCTTTTCAGGGTCGGGAGGGCGCTGGAGCCTGGAGCTGTCACAGGGTGAGAGGCAGGGTAGACCCTGGACAGGTCGCCAGTCTGTCGCAGGGCTAACACACAGACACAAACAACCATTGGGCAACTTAGATCAGTTAACCTATCCCCACAAACTGCACGTCTTTGGACTGTTGGAGGAAGTGGGAGTACCCGGGGAGAAATGTGGTGACGTTCCATCCGTCCATTTATTTTTGCATTTTTAGAATTAAAATAAGTAATAATAACTACTGCCATCTCAGATATCATCAGGTGCCATTGCTAGGCTGCAAATGTCACAGTAAAGCAGTGTGACAAGTAAAAAAGGGACAAAAGATAAATCTGCTGTTTTTATTATGGGAGAAACTTGTTGCCATGGTTTCACTCATTTTATTATGAGGAACAACAAAAGACACGGAGGAGTAGGCTCCACATGCTCAGCACATCTCTGTTCTTACATGTCCCCCACATACATATGTGCTGTCAGGACTGCAACACGGTTCTTACACGACTGCGACAGACCTTAGAGTTTATTTCATGCTTAATGTTAAATGTATTCTGCATACATGGCCACACTGCTGCATCGTGGGTGGATCACTTTGCTTTACGGCTACAAGCACACTTTAAGTAGTGACAGAATCACTTTCCAAGGAATCAAACATCATTAGAACATCAGCAAAGAACACAAACATGCTTCTCACTGTGCTACACACGGAGCTGCTACAATATCATATTCCCACTACATCATTTTTGTAGCCCATGCATAATTATCTAGGTTATGAAATAGTTTACAGTATTATCTTAGAATAATCTACAGTAAGAAATATCATTCACAAGTTGGAAAATTAAAGATGGTTCAAGTCCCAGAAATTCACCTGAGCTCAGCTCACCATGCAATGCTAAGAGAAACTGCGAAATCCCAAGAGCTCCATCTCAGACCCTGTGGGCTGTAATTAGCACATTAAATATTAAAGTTCATGACAGTACAGTTAGAAAGACACTGAGGAAATATGTTTGGAGGTGGGAAGCTGAACAAACAAGACTTTTGGAACAAAGTTCTCTGAACAGATGAGACATGAGTGGAGATGCTGGTCACCTGGGTACTCCACATTCACTGAGTCAGAGGTGTGGCCCAGTCAATGTCCAGACCTTGAAATGCTGTGGTAGGACCTCAAGAGAGCTGTGCATAAAGGAATGACCACAAACGTCACGAAACTGAAGCATTTGTGGAAAAACAGTGGGCCAGAATTCCTTACATTTAGTTAAATAAATAATTTCACTTGGTTTTATTTGACTACATTTACCTGGTAAGGATCAGATGATTTATTTTTTTAAATGTTAGAACTGAAAAAAGGTCTATGTACTCTCTAGCTTGCCTATAGCTCAGTATGTTGTAAAACTGGGAGCTGGTCTGTTTGTCAGAGAGACAGAAATATCCTGTTCTACGTTGTTTCACAGCTTTCATTTTTGCCCCCAGGTTTATAAACAAAACCACATTTTAATGATATTGGATGTTCAGAACAAGAGATAGGAGAACTGTGGGACATAATGCCATTTCAGTGTGCCATATTCTGTTCCTTATCCACGCGAGGCATCAAGGACATCTTTTTCTAACAGACACATTTTGGCTCATGGTCTTCAGATTGTTGATCACGGACATGTTATTACCGTAAGTTACCACTTCGGGGGTTATTATTAAAAGTCTTGTATGCTAGGGTTAGCCAGACCCTTTAGCAGCCACAGTGTATTGCCTGTGATCATCACTGAGAATGGCAAGAAATGGCTAAGGGGCTGCCTGATTTCCAAAAAGCCTGAGCAGCACTTTGTCCCACTTTCTCATTGGCTGTAACACAAGCTGACAGGTCCACAGTGACAATGTGCTACTTGTTTCGTCCCTTAACCACCTCTCTGCCCTCTCTCTGTCCTTATCCTCCTCACTGTAGAGCTATACGCCATTGGTTAAGTCATGTTGACAAGGCCAGGGTGACCTCAGCAGCTCCTCAGTCAGGGATGAACTTGCTCACCTCTTTCAGTCTCTTCTCTTTGAATCTTGCTTATTTAATTTCACACCAGTCTATATCAAAGCACTGAGCTCTGTTCATCAGTAAGACAGAATCCACTTACACTGAACCAGTGTCTCAATACGTCTCCATTCTTTCAATGCCAATAATTGGGTTTGCAGTGGCAATCCATTTTACCAGAACAGTGAGACCGAGCTTGTAAATAGAAGACGATTTGAGCATGCTGACACCAAGAGATTCCCAGGACATTTTTAGACACTGAAGCCTCTCGTCTGTGTGGTATGCATTTGTACACAGCAGTCATTTAAAAGGAGGCTATGAGCAGTGGCCCAAAACAAGCAGTCCCATCAATGACTGGCCACCACGGGGCATGATGCAGTACTCGTGGCATGAAGAGCTGTTGATGCTCATCTTGCTAGAAAAGGTTGCAGAACCCTCTCTTAAGACTCAGAGAGACATATTTTAGGCATAGAAGCATGCAGGAATTTAGAAACGCCTGTGTGGTTCAGAATGATGATGGCTGTGCTGATCAGGGAGTGTTTTCATATGTAAGGTTGTGCATTCAAAGAGTTTCCTTTTAACAGAAAACAGAACACAGAGTAAGATGGCTAGAGATAAATAATAACTAATGATTAAATGCAGAGTGGTGTATAAATACATAATGAGTGAAAAAAGGTGAGTGAGGTCTAAATATTGGCATCAAACTAAGTTGAGATGATGAGATGATGAGATGATGAGATAGCCTTTATTTGTCAGTTGCAGGTCTCTTGCCCACAACAGAGATGACAGACCTTGCCGACCGTAGGTAAGCGTTGGAGGTGGCGTTGGATCCGGGGTAGGGAGGATGATGCGTCAGTGAGTGCTTATCAGTATATGTATGTGTGTGCACATAGACTAAACACAGTCGATATCAGGGTGTTGTTGTTCAGCTCCAGCCTTGAGCCCACAGCTGGCGCCGAAGGGGTAGCCGGATTATGATGGTAATTTTTCTTTTGCCACAACTCATGAGAATTTCAAAGCTGTTCTTTAACACTCCGACACTGGTCTCTCAATCTCCTGTTGGAGAACCGCGAGCTTCCCCATGATGGTATCAAACTTGCTGGTGTTGTCATTCTTGTGCTCAGAGAGACGATTCTGAGAACTCACAACTGCAGTCAGCTGTTCTGCGATGCAATCCAACTTTCACTCAAGGGTGTTATTTTAAGCAGGCCTCTCCTTGATGTATCCCAATATACGTTCAGAGGTGTTATTCTGAGTATTTACAGCAGCTGTAAGCGTCTCCAAGCTCTTAACCATGTGGGCGATCGTGGCTCAAGAGTTGGAAGTTCGTCTTGTAATCGGAAGGTTGCCGGTTCGAGCCCCGGCTTGGTCAGTCTCGGTCGTTGTGTCCTTGGGCAAGACACTTCACCTGTTGCCTACTGGTGGTGGTCAGTGGCGCCGGTGTCCGGCAGCCTCGCCTCTGTCAGTGCGCCCCAGGGTGGCTGTGGCTACAATGTAGCTGCCATCACGTGTGTGTGACTGGTTGTGTAAAGCGCTTTGGGGTCCTTAGGGACTAGTAAAGCGCTATACAAATACAGGCCATTTACCATTTATTTATTTTAACCATTCTGCTTTCGAGCCCGTTCTGAGAAGTCGCGCCTCGTCCCATCGTTTCAATCCCAGCGGGCAGCCTTGGGGGGGTTTGAACAGCCGGTTCTGCTCTCTTAATTCTCCGATAAGTCAGGGCCAAGCCAGCTCCGATCAGCAAGAACCCTGTTATCATGGTTCCGAATAGGTAGATGTCTTCAGCGTCCTCGATCGACAGTCCCGCCAGGTACACGATCCTCCATTTCTGCCACCCGTCCATCGTGTATCCGGCAGGGAAAGTCCCTCCAGGGCACTCGGGCTCTCCTGAGCCCAGACTTCTCGTTGAGAAAAGGGTGTCAATAGCATTCAGAGACCAGTTGATCAAATCCATAATTGTCTTTAGGTTTTAGACACAGACTGTGAGAGACTGTTCGAGGGAAAGTAATATAAAAAACACGAGACTAGACAAGGACATAAGCAGGGAAGATAAGGGAGAGGAGAAAAAGTGCGTCCGCCTCCTCTGAGAGCCAAAGAGCAAGTTATGTGCTCAGATTCATGTATTGAAGAAAAAAGTTCCAAAGCAGATGTCGCTTCAACCAAACCAAGTCGCCTAACAATGACACATCTGTTTTCTCTCCAACATAAGCAACAGTGTTTTCCTTTTTGTTCCTTTGTAAGATGAATTATGAAAGTGATTGTTATGGCTGCTCAGGGGTCTGTGAACCTTTTTAATAAACTAAAACATACCCCAACCACAGCATGGTTACTCACTTATTCAGTCATTTATATTTCTGTGGGGACATGAAGAGTAGCATAAAACTTGTATGAATGAAATTAAAATTAAAATCAACCTTTAAGATTTAATGTTGAATCTTTAAACTATGATGAGTTTGCATTTTCAACCCAAACAGCAGCACATGAGACCAGTGCAGAAACAGAAGGAGAGCCTTTCCCCATTATAAAACTGGAAGTGCCTGCAACATATCAAACAACCGTGTTTGATGTGTCAAAATCTTAAAATTGAGGTGTTTTCAGTCCGACAGGTACACCACCTGTCAAACGTTTTACAACACCCTCATTTTTCTGGTTTTTTTTGCTATTCAAGTGGTTCGAGTCCAGTGAATAGCTTGATGGTACAAAGGTAAGCGGTGACTTAACTGGTTTAACTGCCAGAGGTTACAAAAGGGTAGGGTTACCCAAAACTGAAAAATAATGTACATTTCAGAATTATACAAAAGGTCTTTTTCAGAGAACAGAGCGTCAGAGTGTCAGTGCCCATAGCTGTGAATGTGAGTCTGTCTCTATGTGTTAGTCCTGCGACAGACTGGCGACCTGTCCAGGGGGTCTGCTTCATCCCCCTCCTGCCAACAGGGATAAGAAGAATGGAATGGATGCAAAAGAAATGGCTGTTGCAAACTACCGTAGGCTGTAAATGGCATGTTGTGTGGCATGGTACATAACATAAACAAAAAAACTATTAATAACTATTCCGACCTGTCTGTAATATTAACAGGAGGCTGAGGGTCTGTGTGCAGCATAAAACCAGCTGCACCACCTCTGGGCTGATATGCAGAGCATGGGCCTTTCTGACTAAGCCCAGTGAGCATCAGAGCAAATCTGTCTAAAAGCCAGACTGTGCAACACCAAACATAGCAGTGTTAACCAGATCTGTGACGAGCATCAGTGTTGGAAAAACATCTTGTTTGTTCCTTACACCTCTATGCAAACGCACTGGCATGGCTTCATGGAGATGAATGCCAGCACTCTGTGCTGGGACAAAATAACAACTAACAAATCACTTTACTTTCCAAGTCACAGTCTCTACAGATCTGCCTTTAATACTGGGAATACTGGATATGTCCCAGCACAATTCAACCCGCTACAGGAGGTAAATAGGTTACAGGTAAGCATTCAGTATGCCGGACATCGTAGTGCAGAGAGTGCTGGACCTGAAGCTCCCACATTCAGCCTGTACCTGGATTAAAGACTTGGAGATTATGTGGAGCAGGACCACACCTCCAAACACGCTCCTTCCGGTTGTCATCTACATAGGTTTCCCCAGTTCTGCAAGCTGTACATTCTCGTTTACATGCCCCACCCTCCCTCCCTCCTTGTTCTCAATTTTTTAACTTCTTCATTTCTATTTAGTACACGGGGATCTGCCAGGCCCGGGAGCCGCCGCCAGTCCCCTTCGAGGCCTTCCCCAAACCGCAGCTCAGTTCATGGCCAAGCATCACCTTTACCTACTAAAACGCTGTCAAACCTAAAATGAGGACGTGGGCCCAGCGAGTGAAATTCTTTTAAACCGACCACAGCGTGTAAAACTCGCCCCCCCTCACACTTTCTGAGGGTCCTGAAGCAGAAGCAGAAGCTACTGGTGGCGTTCTACACAATAACCATTGAGAGTGTACTCACATACTGCATCATAGCCTTGCAGGAAGTTCAGCTAGCCAAAAAAAATAAAAAATTAGCTGCCCCCTCCCCCACCTGGAGGAGATCGCCACCTCTTGCTGCCTTAGATGGGTCAAAGTCACCCTCACAAAGATTAAAGACAACACTGGAGTATGGTCCAGCACTGCTGCTGCGTTCATTGTGTGCTCCAGTGCAGGGATCCATTCTGCTTTAGTACAAGTGAAGAGAGCTGAAGTGAAACAAAGTGTTAAAAACAACGACTGCAGCCGCTGTCTGTGCTTTTCATGCAAGTTTTTTGCTTCTCTGTCTCTCCTCTTTTTGACAAGCTCAAACATCTTGTTTTGTTTATTATTCCCTTCTCTTCTTAGCAAAGACAGATCAATAGATCAGCTGTTATGGTTATCGTTTCACTTTACATAGCAGCTAAGAATTTAGTGATTCGATTCCTGATCAATTCTCTTATTGATTCTCGTTGTGTCCTAACTAGCTGCAGTCTGAGAGCTACCAGCATCACTAAGCAGCATATCAAAGACATTACATTTGTGCAAATTAACTGCATGTTTATACATGTTGGAGGGATTTCCTCTCTTCGTTGTGATCAGTGTTGGGTCATTACTCAAAAAAAGTAATCTATTACACATATTACAGAGAACACTTTTATTAAAAGTAATACAGTACGTTACTTAATTACTGTGTTTGGCCTGTTTGCATCCATCTTTGCATTGCTGCAATCTAGCGGCTGCAGGAAGGATAATGTTTCTGGATCTGGATGGTGCCAGCTGAAGCTCTGATGCAAATCCTCATGAAGTAGTGGCAGTGACGCCCGTCTTTTTTATGCTGTGTTTTTAAAGAGGGGTGCATATCCAAGTGTGTGCATGATAGATCAGGGAGAGCAGAAAAGCATAACGTGTATATACACACCAGTCTACTGCAAGCCACTAAATCTCATCCTATTTGAACCAGAATGATACAAATAAGCATGTTATTTAAACTGGTAGCTTTGCAAAATGTAACATTTATTGTAACATCGTCTGCTGTCCTTGTTTTTTTTCTGTTCCCCTGGCCTGAAATCCTTTTGTGTTACTCTCTTCTGCAGAAGTAACACAAAAGGAAATGTCATAATAAACAATCTGAACTGTTGCAGATACCCATGTGATCTGTCAAAGAGGCTTTTCCTTTTCTTCTGATGCCTGACACAATCAACAGGTTCCAGTCTGTCTGACTGTTTTTCCTCTGGTGCATTTTGAGAAGAAGCATCTTCATCCACACAAGTTTAACATTACACAAATCTGCTCGTCCTTATGTACTGTGAGCCCATTAATAGTATCAGGCCCCCACTATCACTGGGACCCTTTTGCCTTCATGTCCTCCCATCCACTGCATCAAGTAGAGGAAAATCACTTAGTTGAATGCCTTCATATAGAAAAACATTACCGGTTTCCTTCCTCTGAGTGAAAACTACACTTATGCAAAACGTTTCTGAAAAGATATTTTCCTGCTAGAGACACCAAACAGAATGAAATAAATACATGAAGATGGTTTACAGATGGCTCCTTGTAGTGGCAGCCTGCTGTAGCAGTTCTTTGTAACGTTCTTTAGTGTCTTTAATGTTTCTGTTGCTTTTTTTTCCTTTTCTTTTTCATCTTCATCAGCCAGACCAGCCTGCACATCCACGTAAATGAGAAGAGAGCTAGAGAGGCTCAGACAGGGGAAAGCAGCAGGACCCGACAACGGCCTGTGCTAGCCAGCTGTGTGGAGTACTCCTACGCCTATACAACCTGAGCCTGCACCTCCAGAGAGAGAACACAGGCCTGGTCCCAGTGCTACGAAGAATCATCCAGTGGCACCAAACTGACTACAGCCCTGGAAGACTGACCTCTCATATTATGAAGGTTATGGTGAGTAAGTCACAAGACCCTCTGCAGTTTGCTCTGTACGTTTTATCAGTCTGTTGTGAGCAACAGACTGATAAAACACACTACCGTGTGTGTGTGTGTTTGCGTGTGTGTGTGTGTGTGTTTGCGTGTGTGTGTGTGTGTGTGTGTGTGTGTGTTTGCGTGTGTGTGTGTGTGTGTGTTTGCGTGTGTGTGTGTGTGTGTGTGTGTGTGTGTGTTTGCGTGTGTGTGTGTGTGTGTGTGTGTGTGTGTGTGTTTGCGTGTGTGTGTGTGTGTGTGTGTTTGCGTGTGTGTGTGTGTGTGTGCGTGTGTGTGTGTGTGTGTGTGTGTGTGTGTTTGCGTGTGTGTGTGTGTGTGTGTGTTTGTTCGTTTGCGTGAGTGTGTGTGTGTGTGTGTGTGTGTGTGTGTGTGTGTGTGTGTGTAGCAGCTGAAGCAGGGTTCGTGGCTTGCAGAGTCCTGTGTGTATCCAGAGCTGTAAGCTCAGCACCATCAGCGACTGCAGCAGTAATAACTGCATTTAACATTCATGCTGCTCTGCTCAGGTTTGCATTTGATAACTTCAGTGCACAGTCGGCTTGTAATTGAAAAGCTGATGAAAGAGCCGTTGGACATTAGCCAGGAAGCACGGTAACGTCTACTGTGAGTCAGATACTAAGGAAAGGTTAAGATCAAGCAGGAAGCTGCAGGAGCTGCATCTGAGACGTGAGAGCATCAAAGAGTGAAGTATGTACTATCTCCTTCTCTCCCAGATGATTCCCAGGTTTAATAACCTTGCAAAATTGTCACCTTTTAACTTCCTGACTGAGGTCTGACAGGGATGATCATCTATGATGTTGTTATATACTGTATCAGTGAACATAGCTTTAATCCATCAAGCAGATTAGTCTTAAAGCTACACCAGTCTGTAATTCAAAGACAGAAAAAATGACCGTGTAAACTATAAATAAATAATCCATCCATTCGCTTCCGCTTATCCTTTTCAGGGTCGCGGGGGGCGCTGGAGCCTATCCCAGCTGTCATAGGGCGAGAGGCAGGGTACACCCTGGACAGGTCGCCAGTCTGTCGCAGGGCCAACACACAGAGACTGACAACCATTCACACTCAGATTCACTCGCACATTCACACCTAGTGGCAATTTGGATTATCCAATTAACCTATCCCCACAAGCTGCATGTCTTTGGACGGTGGGAGGAAGCTGGAGTACCCGGAGGGAACCCACACAAACACGGGGAGAACATGCAAACTCCACACAGAAAGACCTGATGGTGGAATTGAACTCAGGACCTTCTTGCTGTGCGGCAACAGTGCTAACCACCGTGCTGCCCTAAATAAATAATAATAAATACAATTTTATTTATATAGCACTTTTCTACACAGAATCACAAAGTGCTGCACATAAGATAACAAATAACTATTTATATTTATGTTATTCACAGGGTGAGCTTGTTTTTCTTTTGTTTTTACCAACCGACAGACAGAGTTAGTGTCAGTAGCTGAGCTGAGCCAAAGAGCTACGCTAACATAACGACATAAGCTGATAAGAGTTCATCACACTGATGCTTGTGATGCGGGTAGAGAGGAACTGCAGCAGCTGCTATATTTGAGTCTGTTGACTGCACAGTGATTTCTCACTTCAGCTTCTTTATTACGGTTTAGCTTTTGCTTATTTCAGACGTCCCTGCAGACGTGGCTGAAACAGTCAAAAGTAGCAACGATAAGATAAAAAAATCGGCACTATAAACATTAAAGTGGGGTCCACGCACAACACTGAGCGTTTGTCCTTGGTGAGAGTGTTATAACATTTCTAACCTTCATGATGTTCATTGTTTTGTTTGCTTTCTTTCTTATAATTAATAAAACCATTGAAATTTGAAAATAAATAAAATACCCAGGCTGAGAAAAGGTGGTCCGATGCTCATTCATTCTATGATGAGACGTAATAAACATGAAAGAATCACAAGTCTGGAAAATAATGACTCAAATGCTGCATTTTATGATTTGGGGAACCGCTCCTTTCAGATTTTGTATTATAATTTGCACTAAAGATCGAGCTGTAGGCGGTGTTGCTACATGGAAGCTGAAAACACCCAAAACTTGTTACATCTCGTTCTGTGAATATGAATGAGACTGATCAGTGAGCATTAGCGTATATTCTAATAATCCTTGATTATCTTGAAAGTCCCGTAAGCTAGAGTGACTTTCTAAAGGCTCTTATTCTCCAAACTCAAAGCGGCAGAGAAACAAACCGCACTGATGCGTTTCATCAGTTCATCTTTCATCCTGCGCTGCGTGACTCCAGCGTACAGCTACAGCAGCACAGCAGCAGCCAGCCGTCCACAGCGTCACAGCACAATCAGTGTCAGTGAGGCGTGTTGCGGCCAGGTCAGGTGTGCACTCACCAGCAGCGTGGGCAGGCCGGCCACCGCGGCGTACAGCAGCACGGGTGGGACGGCGCTGCTGTCCTCCGGCCCCAGGTACGGTTTGGTGTACGTGGTGTCGTAGCAGAAGAAGCCCTGCACGTGCACGGTGAAGGTGTCGGTGTATTCGAAGTAGTAGGCCAACATGACGGTCCCGGCCATGATCACCAGCTGGAAATACAGCATGATGCACACGGAGAGCGTGAGACATTTAATCAGAACACGGTCTATTCAGCCCCCTCCTCCTCCGCAGCGGCGTCCACTTCCGCTGAGCGGCTCATGACGGCTCGGCTGTGCGCCAGAAGCCTCCGTGACTGCGTTCAGCGCGTCCTCCACCCTCCGCTGCTGCCGCCGCACACTGACTGCGAGACTGGAGGGGAGGTGTGGGGGCGAGCGACGCGTGTGAGGGTGTGTCTGCGCGTAAGAGCGGAGAAGGCTTGGCTAAAGGCTTGACGTGATCCACGTGTGTGTGTGTGTGTGTGTGTGTGTGTGTGTGTGTGTGTGTGTGTGTAAAGCACATGTGTGCGTAAACCCGGACGTGTGTTTAGCAGAGAAAGGATCAGCTGGAGAGAACGGAGAGACGGAATTATGCGCAGGGAGGGGCCATGGACGTCATGAGACTGCTCAGGGAAATGAGGAGATAAATAGAAGTGAATGAGAAGAAGGTGCATGATGCAGAGTCTCCATCTGGAGGGATGCAGATGTTCTCTGTGGCACATATGGCGGCTCACTTCCTGTCGGCGCTGCTGAAAGAAAGATTCAGAACTTTAGTGAAAGAGTGCAAATCACAGCTTTATGAGTCACAGGAGGAGCATCTTCACAGGAGTCTGCTGCAGCAACATGCAACAGCACCGGCGTATCACTGTTTGTATCTGTTTAGAATTATGAATAAAAAATGACATATAACACATGAAAGCTTTTTTTTTTTTTACAAAACTTTTCAGCTAAACTTTAAAATTCAACAAAAGGAGAAATTTAAAAATCAAGTAAAAACAAGCATTTCACTAAGTCTTCATGGAGAAAACGGAGACTCATGAGCAACACCGTTCAGTAAGGGGGAGTCATGTAATTGTTATGATTATGTAGTGGCTTTAAAAAAATAACTGTAATCAGCCAAGATTGTTATTTTTCTCAGACGCTCCTGAACAAAGAGCTCATCTGCACTTTGAACAAACTGAACATCTGTCGTCTTTAAAAAGCTGATGCAGAGCAGGAGACAAACAAACACTCGTGGATCATATAAGACTCACCATCGAGTGTTATATGTGATTTATAAAGTGTTAAAGCACTCTTGTCTGTGTGTGCTTTTGTTAATAGTAACTTTATTCTTTATTGTTAATCAAGCATATAATCAAATGTAATTTGAGTAGTAAAAATGTTTGAGGTGTGGACATGATCACTGACCTTTATATTCATCAGATCAGAACTGTGTAACCAACCTGTCAGTAGTTTGAAATGTTGTAATGTTAAACACGATTCACATGTGATTTTGCTGATCGTTAACTATACTTAGTGCCAATCAGAACATACTCAGGTAGATATAATTGTGTTTAAGTTGAGTGTGACAAAGTAGGTGAGAAGACCATTTGTCCATATTCTTAGTTAACATTCTTGTTTTGATTTAACCATATTTCATATATAGTCTGCAATAGGCAAACATCTACTGTTTATGTTTTGCACTTTTACAGATTATATAACATCTTAGTTTAAATCAATTCCTACAAGTTTGTTAAGTTAACATGTTCTTTATTTCAACTGTTAATTTGTATTGTTTAAACTTACCTTACCGACCTGTCTTCCAGAAACAAAAGGAGGAAATGTAGTTTTACTTCCTGCTTTATAGCTTCTGGGTTCATCTGAGGTCACAGGAAGAGACCAAGTGCAGACGGGGAAGAACTCTTATAATTTAATAAAGTTGATTTTAGAGGATTTATGAAGAAATAGATTTATTGTTGTAATATGTATTGATTACACCGTAATTTAATTTAATTTACGACCTTAATTTCCGTTGATTTAAGTTCAGTTATGATTATTTGAACTGAGTTAATTATAGAGTTGAGTTTCTCACAAAATGGTGAATAAATCACTGGCTACACTGGACAGCATCAGTCTCCTGCACTTCTTTGACCGCTTAAGTCGAGTCCTACCACATTGAGCAATGCAAACATGTAATAATGATTCTAAAGACAGGCCTAACTGAAACAGCCTTGAGAGTTACGATGATGTGAGGCGATGTGAGAATTTGCTAAAGACAAATCCAACTGAAGTAAAATAGCATAAAATTAAAAGCTGAACTTAAATACCTTAAATTAGCTGAACGTTGGGTGATGGAGAGGATAATGTGCTGTGGGTAGATATCAGTGTCTTTATGTAAGATCAGAGCATGAACTGGACATTTCTGGAGACGTTCTGTGTCGTTCGCTTCGTCTTCTGGGAACGAGCAGTTCACAAGATCTCGACGTCCACCATTGGAAACTCCAGCAGAGACATGAAGAAGGATCAAACTCAAGTTTTGGAGTTTTGGCTTTTTCTGCTCATTTTGCTGGGTTGAATGATTCATTGAGAAGGACCAAAGTACTAAATTGTGCTCTACAAGGGCCTGATATCCACTTACGAGGACGTTATCCTGCCACTGCTCTATCAACATTTACAGCAAATGTCCTCATATGTGGATCTCGTTTTTCTCAGAAACAAAAATCAGGTAATGTTTTGTTTTTACATTCATCAGGTCCCAGTCAGCCCAAAGATTGAAGAGAAATTAGAAAAGCTGCCATGAAAGAGTTCAGGTCTCAGGAGGACAAAACAAAGAGACAAGAGTAAGGGAACAGGAACAACACCAAAGGGAACTAATGAGATCCTCTATAACTAGACACAAATCTTAAAACAGGAAATTATACAGTGTTTAGAAAAGGAAACAAAACTTAATGAGACACTAAACTGCATCATTTTCAATAAAAAACTGGAATAAATGGGGCGTGCTAAAACGTTTGACAGTGTAAATAAAATCACACTGTAGCCATGCAGTCTGTCCTCTGCTGTCTGTCTGTAGTTTGAGTGTTATGTCTCTTAATGTGCATATTTATTGTATTGATTGTCAATGTTTTTCTTCTGCATGTGTTTTTGTATGTGTGGCGTCATAATAATGTAATAATAATAATAATATGCAGGTTTTTACCTTTATTGTTTCACAAACGCTTAAAAAGGGAATGTCCACAGTTTAAAACAATTTATCAGGAGCAAAAGCCAAACTTATCTCTGTGTTCCACGCTGATATAATCCAACAGGAACGCAGCAACACAATACCTTGGGAATACAATCCTTCACAAATATAATGGGAATCACAATGGAAAGAACCTGATTCAATGGTTTATAAGGACGTGAATCACCGGCAGGATCTGTGGAGTGTTTTGATGATGAGACACGACTCCAGGTGTGTCCAGCTGTTATATCCCGTGGCTACTTTGATGAGTGAAACGTCTGAATACATTTTGGTCTATAAATTGATTCCTTGACTTCTTTTTAAACTCCAATTGCTAATCTGCACTATGCTAATCTAGTGCAAAGATTATGTTCAGTCAGGAATCCATCAGCATCCTTGAGCTGTAATGCAGGCTTTCTCATGTCCTGTCCTTCGCCTACACCTTGCCTTATCTCAGACTCTGTATCTGCCTTAGCTTCAGTATCTGCCTTATCTCAGACTCTGCACTCTCCTGCCCTGAAGTGGCCCCTGAGCTGTACTGCAGGCTCAGTCTCTGCTTTCCTTCATGCCTTTGCTCTCCGGAGCCCTCCCTAAGTCTTCTAACTCATCATGATGCCTGTTTATTCATGTCTGACCGTGCGCCTCTGCGACGCTAACATCTGTTCTTTAACAGGAAGGAACTTCCTGCAACAGCAAGATTGCTTTTTTTCTTCTGCTGTAATTTCTATCACTGCTTGGATTCTGCTGTGAGGGGCCATCACATCAGTTGAATTTTGTATATCAACAAATCCTCACTTTCTTCACTCATCTGTCTGCTTTCCCACGTGTTTGGCTGTCAGACTGTTCTTTTGCATCACTTCCACTTTCCAATGCTGTGAAATTCAATGATGACATCATTGTCCACCTTCCTTTCAACACTTCACACCAGAGAGAGCAGCTAAACAAGACCACGCAGTGAAAGGCCGATACGTTCGATTGTTGCTGTTTTACACCCAGTTATGAGGAGTGATGACATCCTTTGTGGAGTTCAGGAAGCAGAAGAGATGTGGGCATAGTCCTTTCTGGCTCTATACTTTTTATTTGATGCTTTAATGGTCAGTATACTTTCCTAGTAAGCATAAGTATATAAATGTTAAGTATACTTCCAACATTTATAAGTACAGTGGTCCCTGTTTATTGCGGGGGTTACGTTCTAAAAACAGGTGAAATCAACGAAGTAGCCAACTTTATTTTTTACAATTATTATAGATGTTTTACGGCTGTGAAACCCCTCACTACACACTTTATACACTTTTCTCAGACAGGCATGGACATTTTCACACTTTTCTCTCTTGTTTAAACTCTCAAGTTCAAACCTTTGTAGAAAAATAAGTTCAGTATTATAGAAAGCAAAGATCAAACCCTGTTTTCAGGTCCAGAACATGGGAATAGAGCAGCTGCAGAGGATTCAGCATTAATAAATCAGTGGTACAGGAGTAGAGGAAGCAAGAAGAATGAGTTGAGTAAAGTTTGACTTATCTGACTGTTACACAAGATTAACTGACAACGGTCTACAGCCAATCAGGATGCAGAACACAATGCACTGTAAGAAAAAAATCATGCAAAATTGCAAACAAAACAAATCCGCGAAACAGTGAGGCTGCGAAAAGTGAACGGCGTTATAGCGAGGGACCACTGTATATATAAATGTTAGCAGTATTCACTTTCTAACATTTATTCTGTACAGTTCAGACAGCAGATGTTTCACGTCTTACGCGCCTGTGTTTATTACTATCTGCCTTCTGCAGAAACTTAAAGCAGGAATTTAAAAATAATATTATATTATATTATATTATATTATATTATATTATATTATATTATATTATATTATGATTAATATAATTATAATTAGACTATAATTATATAATTTTAATTATTATTAGATTATAATTATAATAATTATAATAATTAAATAAGTCCATGACCAGTACAAGTAACTCTTCTTCCACAGCAAAAAATAAAATAAAATAAAAACAAATAGAAATGTCTGATCAAAGCTACTAAATCTGTTCAAAGTTAATCACAGGGTTCTGTTTTACTGAAAGGAGTCCCAACACACCGATAAAAGCAAACGAGTAAGCTCTACACAAATTCACAAAGACTATCAGTTGCCGACTTGCTGAGACGTGTGATCTGATCCTGTTGCCACCAGATGGTGACAGAACACTTCTGTAACACCAAAGATAACACCTGGCACAAAAGGAGCTCTGTAGCTACAACAGTATCAACAAAAGCTGCAGATCATGAAAGTGGTTACTTCCAATCTGAGTGAAATGCAAAGATCATCTTTGGATTGTGTTAGAAAGGTACAAAATCTCAGCACTGAATAGCCATAACATAACAACCAAGCCAGACATACTGATTCACAACTCTCCAGTAAGTTGACTCAGGTATCGTTGTAATATATATATAGATATATAGATATATAGATATATACACTGGTGAGATTGTGAACAACACACACTTAAACTAGTCAGAGTAGTCTCATTGTTTTAATAGGACAACACTTAAAACAAAGTTTTCTGATGCAACTGAAAGTATCCATCAATCCCATCTACTCGTACCTTCATGAAACACGTCTTACCTCCCCTGTCAGAGAGGTGATCCACTTCCTTCGCTCTTTTCTACTTGGTGGTTTTGAAGGCATGTCGACTTCTCTTCTTACCAGGGCAACTAAAGAGAGACAAAAAAGATCAGAGAAGAAATGATCCAAATTTCTTTCATTACAAAGCTTCAGAAACATTGCAACATATTGCATCTACAGTTCTAAAGCCTGGAGCAGCTGTACTCCATGGAGAAACCTGACCACTGTGAGAAAGTATCTGGGAACTAGATAAAAGCATTTCAGAGTGAAATTTGCAATATGATTGGTGAAAGCCCAAAACTTTGCCATCAAGACAACAAGAATGTTTCCAAAACTACAGCAATTAGTTTCAGTTCCATTAAATGCAGTAAAGTGAGATAAACCTGTGCTCACCTTTTTGAAATGTTACTGTTTCAAAGGTTACAAGACGGACAGGCACACATGCAGAGAGCCTGCAGATTTTGATTTTACTCAAATACAAATACAAATACTTTCCCCCCTCAACAAATACAAATACCGGCTGCTCTGCACATCTCTGTCACTAATATATACGATGATGAGTCAGCCACAGTTTCCAGTCATGATTATATCTCAGTATGATGTTGTGCAGATACAGAAATTCTTTTATTGCTGTCATATAACCTGCATCATTATAACTGCATTGATAACATTCTTTACAGCATTATTCCATCTAATAATATTTCTCACAGTATTGATGTTGCATTAAAGTTGTTTATTGAAGATGTTCATTTGAGGATCCTTATGTTAACTTTTATTACAGGTACGGCCAGAAGTATTTCACACACATTGCATATTTGTGCTCATTCAGAGTTGTTGCATTAGCTTTGTGAAGTGTGAGTCTTCACAATTTATTGTGTCAAGGACTAAAGCATAGAAGGATAATTGCAGACATGCTTACAATACACATATGATCCAGGAACAGGCCTGAGCAGAGGCCCAAATGTATTCAGCTTCTTGTTGCAACCTGTGGCGTTTTGTTCTACTTGGTAACAGATGACCGGAGTCAACAACCAGCCCTCAGAGACCCTGAAGGCTTGAAGTTATTGCCTTGTTTGGAAGGTGTTATAGAAAAGAGAAGTTCTATGTCTGTTTATAGCATCTAAGATGCACCGTTTACTGTAACTAACGCCTTTAACCTATTTTTACGCGTTGGAGGGGCGGATACCTCACTGCTTTAAAAGTGTTCACAACATGTGTTTTTGTCAGAAGACAAATGCTGATGTTTTCTCTCCTGTGTGTTAATAAACTCGTCGTTTGACGGCACTCTTCTGGGCCTCCGTGGTTTGTGTCACTGCTCTACATCGAGTGATCTGTTAAGTCTGATGTTATCAAGGCTTTCTGTCACCTCGGTGGAGACCAGCGGCAGCAGACGCGGAGACTCGTACCTTGGCCAGCTCCAAGAGTTCGCGCAGTCTCTCTGGAGCCTCTGTGGTTAACCGTCGGAGCGCAGCGCTGTCCGGTGTCTGCAGCTGACACAACGCCCAGGCCCCCCGGCTCCGCCAGCCACCTTATCCCGTCACACTTCCTGGGATTTTCCTTTTAGTAACGGGACCCACAGTGCTGCACGATCGCAGATTCTGTTGGTGAGACGCATGCGCAGCTTACTTCGCCCGTCGGGGAGAAGAATGTTGCCTTCACGTAGTGTCAGAAAAAAAAAGAAAAGAGAGAGAGATGCCAAGAAAAGAAAAGAAAGCTCATTATATTATAGCAAAAACAAACAAGTAAATAAACAAAAACATTGTTTTAATGCAACAATCGTCCTTTTGCGTTTCTACCATTTAAATGAAAAATAATACGAAGGTGGATGGTGGTTACCACTTAACTATATTGTACATTTTTAATCAATGGAAGTTTTTTCCCACATCTAATTCATAAAACATGAATAATGCTGAATGCTGAGGAGCCATAGTCATAAAAGCTGCACTGATAATGTCAATTATTTTAATTTTTTCATGAAAACCTATTCATTCACAGCTTTGATGATAATAAAGTTTTATTGTGACCAGTAAAGACTCTGCATAAAAGACTATATATCTACATGCAATCTATGTTTATTGGCTTCCAAACTCCTTTTTATTTCATTTTCCTCTCCAGAACATGTTGTTTATTACAAACTCAAACAGTTTTGGTTTCACTTAAAAAAAAGTCAAAAGTTTGGTGTTTCCTCCGGACATGAAGGCAGCATTACCTTTGCTGTAACTTGTATCTGTTCCAACAACAGTAACAGGAGTTCTGGTGACACCGTCTCACACAGTGTGCGTGTGGTGTCAGCTTACCACGCCAGCAGTCATGTAACGCTGGGAAGAAGCTGAAGCATCAAAGCTGAGTCTCATTCTGTAGCTCTGTGAGGGGGGGGGCGGAGGGGGGGGGGGGGGGGGGGTTAGAAATGACTGAAAAACATGCTGTGAAGTTGAAGATTTATTAGGCTGTGTTTTGAGTTTTGTAACTTGTAACTTATATATCACATATGCAGGACACCTTAAACTAGTTTTTTAATTAAGCAGCAAAGCAGAACAAAGTCGGGCTGCATCAACACACGAGGACTAAACCCCGATTCAACCAGACCCAGAACTGATCCAGAATTAAAACAGGACTACAACAGTTCAAAATCAGGACTACTGAGGATTTAACCAAAACAGAACCAGAATCAGAACGAGATGATAGCAGCACTAAAATCATCATAGACCTGCACGACACTGACAACACCTCTTTATTGAGGCTGTATCTTCGAGGCTTGAGTTTTGTGAACCTATCAGTGACATTTTCAGGGTCAATATTATTCAAGTATTCCTTTTCCATAGATAATGTGATGAGATGCTAGTTTATACCATATTAGTTTTTAATTCTACCAAAGTCCACTATTTAGATTCAGAAACGTTTATATAACTATTTAGCCTTGTTGTGCAAACAAGCTGCAAAACTTAATAAATATAGAATTTGAAAAGTAACAAACCTAAAAACAAACACTAGGCACTAGAAACATGTTCTGATGAGTTTTGGCGAACAACCATGTGACTAACATGTGTGTCTCACCTGCTCTTGTTCATCTCTGTTGCTCTCTCTCTCTCTCTCTGTGCTGACAATCAAGCCAAACACCAACATCATCAAATATTCAGTTGAAACCAGATATTTACAAACTCTTCAGATAAAAACACTTTTTTAATTGTAACATCAAATCAGACTAAATGTTTATTTTTTAGATTGATAAATATAAAAACACATTTGTTAACTGAGTAAAGAGAGAAACTGTCTGTATTTCTTAATTGTAAATGGCACCAAATTGTATTCAAACTGAGCCACACTTATGGAGCTCCACAATTCTTTTCCTGCTGTTTTGTTGACATGTCTTGATGTTCCCATGTCACAGAAACAGCCTCTGTGTTTTGCCTTATATGCATCCACAGCTGTGCCACCAATTTACTCACATGGAGAGTCCATGTGAGTAAATTGGTGGCACAGCTAACCAATCAGAAGCTTCTTCAGCTCAGAATGGAATCATCTGGAGTTTTCTTATTAATTAACCATAAACTTAGTGTATATGTACTCCTAAATTTGATGAAAGTGATAAAAATAGACAGCTCCCTCTTTTTATTCTGACATTTAACTAATTCAAAAGATATTTATATATTCATTTATCTAAAACATAAACGTTTACTCTAAATTGATGTTTAACAGTAAAAAAAAAAAAGTTTTTATGTTTTCTCCCTAAAGTGTAAATATCTAGTTTCAACTGTGAATATACTGCTGTGTGTTGAAATTCCTCTTGTTTTGCATAGAAATATACTGAACAACATACAAAGCATAATATATAAAATAACATCTACCAGAGTTTTTTCTTTGAAAGAAGCTCCTCATGTCCATTGTTACGGGCCGATCGTGGCTCAAGAGTTGGGAGTTCGCCTTGTAATCGGAAGGTTGCTGGTTCGAGCCCCGGCTTGGACAGTCTCGGTCGTTGTGTCCTTGGACACTTCACCCGTTGCCTACTGGTGGTGGTCAGAGGGCCCGGTGGCGCCAGTGTCCGGCAGCCTCGCCTCTGTCAGTGCACCCCAGGGTGGCTGTGGTTACAATGTAGCTGCCATGTGTGTGTGAATTTGTGGATGACTGGATGTGTGAAGCGCTTTGGGGTCCATTGTTGTGTTCATCAGTACATAACTGAAACTGATTTAGAGATCTTTGTTTAGCCGTGGAGGGAAACAACTGAAAATATGAAATAAACACACATGTAAGCTAAGACTCTCTAAAGAAACAGCTTTGTTGTTGTTCGGCTTTTCATTTCGTCATTTGTCGATGCACTCGAAGAACAAGTAACGTAATATGGGTCAAATGATCAGTTTGATATCAATCTTTCGTGATACATCGTCATATTTACATTATTTGTACAGTACGAATGATTTGCTTTGGTACCTGGTCAAGAACACTCCCTCTGCGCCCCCCCCCCCCCCCCCACCCCCCACACACACACACACACATAAAACACAAGGATTGTACATTCACATAAAACTGTTGTCGGAACCATACTGAATTTCACCAGAGAAACACACACATAGCATAGTATGCAAACAGCTACCAAACAGCCATCATAATTCCTCATACAATGAGAACAGGACGAATCAACAACTGACAATGACTAATTAATATTAAAATCTGTAACATGATGTATTGTTTGGAGTTTAGTCTGTTACTGTTGCTATTTTTACCATTTCTTCTTGGAGCAACTGTAACCCACATAATTTCCTGAGCGATTAATAAAGTATTCTGATTCTGATTGGTTCAGGATGACCTGCCATTATCCAATCACACATCTGCTTACCTGCATCTTTTGTTTCTCCTCCTCTTCTTTTCTCTTTTTTCTAAACTGAAGACATGATGGCTTTGAACTTTTCTTGTCCATCTTCCATTGGTTTTCATTTTGCACTCCAGTATGAACACAAATTCCCCAACTCGAGGATCACCACAACATGATCTAATAGACCTACACCTTAGTTCACAGATTCACTTTGTCTAAGGTTTATTTCTGGGATTTCGCACAACCCAGGATTCAAATCATGAATCAATAATGGGCTCAGATTTACATCATTATGAATGAAATGTGCTCTATTTGGAAGCAGCCCCCCGCTCCCCTTTCGACACCTTGTGTGTGAGACTTTAAATCATCAAACTGTAAATTATAAATTTTAAATTGTTATTGATCCCTTTACCCCGAGTCCTAACGTTTATATTTATTATCTTACTCTTCTTATTGTTTATTTACTTGCACTGCTGTAACTGGAGCCTCGTCGTCTCGTCTCTCTATATACTGGACTGTATGTAGCGGAGATGACAATAAAGTTTACTCTGACTTCAGCAGCGAGCAGGTGCACCGGTAAACTCATTTTTAACTGTAGGACGTGCGGCGGCCCCGCAGCACACTTTCAAAGTAGAGCAAGGCTGAAGGCTACTAATAAACGAGGTATGTTCAACATAAAACCTGAGTTCTCTGTGTCTCGAAGATGTCTCTCTTTTACCCTGGCCACATCACCATACTAGCTGGTGCAACTAATCTGGTCTGGACAATAATAACAGTTTTAGATGGAAAGCATCTTAAAATTGCCTCTTTTTTTCGCTGAACATCTCCTTTGAAAGTAGCATCATGTGAGTCACACTTGTTAAGGTAATACATGCTAAATGAGCCGTAGCTTTCAATGCATCACCGGATGAAGCCTTGCAGTTACAGTAGCTCACGTTGCCAAGGGAACTAATAAAGCATACAGTGATCGGAATGATTTTGTATTGATGCAGGTTGTCATTGCTCATACGGAACTACTTAAACTCCAAGTAGACAATCGCTCCATTCCTCATTACCATAGATAATATCTAAGTAATGAAACAATCATTATCAAATTCTGATTTGTCATAGATAAAGTGATTTTATAGGTAGGCTATCATGTAAAAATCTGCTACATAAAATTTATAACTGAGTGTAAAAATACTAATTTCATTTTCATGTGGTTTAGAGGTCTGCTATGGATACTTTTAACAGAGCGTAAAGTTGAAGAAGATGTGATCAAGAAACTTGAAGATGAGAATGTAAGCCACTGCGGCTGTTGCTGTGTGCGTGCGTGTGTGTCTGTGTGTTTGTTTTTGAATGGAGAGCCGCAATCCACGATTTACTATGCACATTCTAAAAAAATGTATTGAATTTCATATTTTTGTTTAATCAATGACATTAATTAATGACACGATATGTTTAAAAAATAACTTTTGTTCATCTTATGTTGGACAAATGTGTAACACAATACCAAAAGTATCTGTTATCAAAAGTAGATAGCAAAAAACAACTCAAAAATATGCAGTTGTATGTTTTTATTGTTTTTTTTAAATATTGACAATTTTATTAATTTGTTATTTATATTTTTCAGATTGATGAAACTGTCATTCCCTTAATGACAGACAGTGACCTGGCAAAGTACATCCCCAAAGTTGGCGATAGAGTCTCCACCGTGGCCTTCTGCAGACAAGCAACACTGTCACGGACGTCACCATCCAGGAAAGAATCTATACTCTCAAGGCTACGACAAAGACTGACAGGAGCTGAGGGAATGCCTCCTAAAAAGAAATTGTCTCAGTGGGCAGAAAATACAAATGCAAAACGAACAGTGAGACGAATTGAGGTTGGCTGGATAGATTTTGATGAGGAGAAGGGTGGGTTCAAACAGGTGAAGTCTGTAAGTGGTGGTGGAACAAGGCATTTATCTGTAGATAAAAATGAAACAGTGTCAAATATCAAACTTATGGCTGAAAATCTGTTTTTCTCCAATGGCATCTCAAAAAACCCCAAAAGTCTTTCACACTATTCAACTCATATTGAGAGCTCACAGATGCATGTGGATGCTTCCAGTACAGTTGATGAGTTGTATAAGCAAAGTAAGGTCAAAATTCTGCGACTTTATCTGTGTACCAGAAAGAAAACACAACAGCAGCCCCAAGACGTAGAGCCGATCATGCAATAACCCAGCCCTCTGTGGTAGATCTCACTGACAATGAACCTAATCAGGCTGCTGATGATCTGTTGGTGGAAAACATAAATTCAGAACCATCAAACCACTTTGTAATTAATGATGGAGCTTCCATAAGTGGATATTTGGAACTGAATGACACATTACCATGGGATGGTCTGCCAAATGTAGGTGAAAGTGAAGATTCTGATGCAGTTGTTATTATTAGTGGGGATAACAGGGTGGATATTAGTGTGGTTGAACTAAACCCTGAAACACTGTTTACAGAAAAAGAGTCTGATCCACCTCATCACACATTGTCTCTCTCACCGGAGCTGACAGGAGAGGCCAATATTCCTGACCAAGCACCCCCTGAACCACGATCTTGTCCCGTAATACTGACGGTTAGAAGAGGTCATTGTCTTACTGATTTGATCAGAGCCTTTAAGGACTCAAACATTATTTCATCTGAGGTCAATATCAAAATGTTGTTACCAAATGGAGAGCTTGAACAGGGGGAAGGAAGTGGTGTTTTGCGGGACTGCCTGACAGAATTTTGGATGGATTTCTATGACAGCTGCACATTGGGAGTTGAGGTGAAAGTCCCATTCATCCGGCATGACTTTCAGTGTGAAGAATGGCAGGCTATAGCTAGAGTGTTTTTTGTAGGGTGGAAACAAGCTGGTTACTTCCCAGTGAAGCTTGCAATACCCTTTCTGGAGGAGATATTGTACGGCTCGACAACGAGTAATTTAAAAGATTCCTTTCTTTTGTACGTCTCACAAGAAGAGCGATCTGTTCACCTGAAGGCTTTGGATGACTTCAATTCAGTGGATACAGATGAATTGCTGGAAGTACTTGATGCACATGAGTGCAAGCAGGTTCCTACCAAGGACACACTGCTCCCTGTTTTGGCACAGATAGGACACAAAGTACTTATTCAGGCCCCAATGTTTGTAATCAAGTGCTGGCGTCCCGTTGTGGGTTCTGTAGCTGGTTTACTCCCACCAGAAGGACTGCATCATTTCATTGCAGAAAAAAAACCAACTGTAAAAACAGTGAAGGAGCTTCTAATGTTTCCAGAGGAGATGACAGCTGCCCAGTCAAGTTTCTCGTTACCTGAAAAGGTACATTGGAGAAATTGATTTCAATTATCTTCAGCTTTTCCTGCGGTTCTGTACAGGATCCAATCTGTTGGATAAAGCCATACTAATTGAGTTCATAGAAACTACAGATTTCCTCCGCAGACCACAATCCCACACATGTGGATGTGTACTAAAGCTGCCCCTTGGTTATCACAGCTATCCAGACTTTCGCAGTGAATTTAACAGCATTCTCGCAAGCTCTATGTGGGTGATGGATGTGGTGTAGGCAGTGTTGGGGAGTAACGGAATACATGTGCCGCCGTTACGTATTTAAAATACAAAATATGAGTAACTGTATTCCGTTACAGTTACCGTTTAAAAAGGTGGTATTTAGAATACAGTTACTTTGTTGAAATAAATGGATTACACGGCGGTACTTCCCTGTTTCATATTGTGGCGGGTCAGGACTGTTTGGGTTTTGTTTGACAGCTACGTTCTGTTGTTCCAGGTGGCAGCGTTACAGTTGCCATGGTTACAGGGTGACGCTTTCTCTCTGCGTGTTTCCTGGGTGAGAGAGGCCTTTTTGTTGTTGTGCTAAGCTAACAGGCAGAATGCTACAGGTATAGCTCTAAAGAATGTAGCATCATGGGCAGTGTAGTCCGTGCTGCAGGGAGAATGGACTGCCATACCCGTTATGTGTCTGTGAGCGAGGGAGGGAGAAAAAGGAAAAGTACGAGCTGTCATCGAGCAGAAACGGGAGCTGGAAGCATGTAAATATAATAATAACCACTGCAGCCAAGAAGAGAGCCTGACGAGCCCAGCTGTAAGTAAGCTATTAAGACTCGACTGTACACCGTGTTCGTGTTTTCCTCTGAAACAATAAGTTCTGTTGGAGCAGCCTTTCAACGCCTCTCTCTGTCTCAAACTTGACCCAGACAACAAAGTAAAGCTATTTTTCGGCTACGAGCCGACACAGAACCCACCGTATTAGCCAGAGGTCCCTTTACTACGGTTTGGAGCCGCGGACCTTCAGTAACAGTAATAAATCACAGCAATAGTACATTCATGTAGTTGTAAACAGCATGATAATATATTAAGTAATCCAAAGTATTCAGAATACGTTACTCTCATTGAGTAATGTAACGGAATACGTTACAGAATACATTTTGGGGCATGTAATCTGTAATCTGTAATGGAATACATTTTAAAAGTAACCTTCCCAACACTGGGTGTAGGTCAGTGTTTTCCAACCTTGGTCCTCAAGGCACTCTGCCCTACATGTTTTAGGTTTTCCACCTTAACAGTTCATAGAAACACGGGCGTAGTTAACAGTAACATGAAGGAATGAATGTGAATGTTCAATAGACTGGGTGATGAAGTTCTCAGTGTAGCCCGTTGTGCCTTTTTCATGTGCAGCCTTTTTTTTCATCTGGTCTGTAAGTGCTTTCTTAGTTTCTCCCCCCAATTAAAATAGTCAGCTAAAGGGAATGTTCAGGTTTTTTGAAGTGGAGTTACCTGTAGTAGACAGCACTTAGCACTCTGACTTTGCAGAAGCAGCAGTGAGTGTTGGGGACAGAATAAGGCAACAAATTGCTTGGGGAATGAGACCACAAAACAACACCAGTTGAAAATACATATACATATTTAAATAATATTTTCAGTGCTTCACCTGGTAGGAATCCGTACACTAAACATAGAAGTGCATCTGTTCCTGCTGCACACATTGTTACTGTGTTTCTGGTTAGTGCCAAAATAAATTACTAATTTTAACATTCTAATACTTTTTTACTACAGAAAGAGTAACAAATATTTCCAATATAGCATACAGTAACAGTTCTACAAACTGGAAGATTGCTGAGTGCTGTCTACTGTATATACAAACATAAGTACAACACCATTACAAATACCATATTCCAACTGATTAACCATGTTCTATATTAAAGTATTTCAGATGTTTGCAGAAATCTTAATAGAAACAAGAATGTGAACCTTTATGTTCCTAATGGGTTTAGAAGAAAAGTTGTCAGTTACAGAGATTGGTTACATTGTAAAGAGGTTTGTATAACATTTTAGAAATAACTGTTATGTTATCCTGTTATTATATGCAAAATACAACCTGTTTTTGAGTATGGTGTATTTTGAAAGACACCAGTAAACCATTCTCATTTGTACAAAACATTGTCCTCTCTGTTACATTCTATACATCTTTAAACATGAACATGTCTAATGACACCGCTGAAAGTTATTTAACTACTCATTCTATAAGGTCATACACGTGCTGTGATTTTTAAGAAAAGAAGCCGTTCTTTATCAAACGTGGGATTGCTTTAATCTATTCCACAATAACAAAATTATAGGCTCAAGAAACATTTGGAGCATTGGTGACACAACTATGATTCTACACTTTAGCCTACTTGGTCGTCTTGTCAAATTGATCACAACATTAGATATATTGCCAGTCTATGTGGTCGTTATCCAAGGTGCTCTTGTTTTTGTTAGAAATGAACACATTTTTGCTACCAAATACTATTATGAACAACTTTTGATGCTTTAACAGTGTGATAAGTTTAACTCAATCCCAAAAGTATTGGTTTAATACTCCACGCTCTGTAGCTACCAAGAGCAAGCAACACTTCATGATGAGTAAATTTACTGACATGGATAAAATGAAAATTATGTACAGTCAGTCTTTTCTGATAATTTTGATACAAAGACAAGATAACTACACACTGGAGAAAAATAATTACTTAATAATAAGTACATTAAGCTGTAGGAATACATACTGAAGTACAAAATGTACTAAATTTGTATGTTTGTGTCCATTTAAGTAGCCTCAAATAACTGTGAACGAACTGTATCCCTGAGATGAAAATATAAATCAAGGGCCTGGGACATGGTAGATGGGAATTCCAAGCTTGATTCCTCCATTATTATTGTGCACAAATCAAACACTTGCACATCACATGGGACTGAACTAACAAAAGTGCAGCTATTTTTACACAAGGTCAAATCTTCTGTCAGTGGAGCGAGACAGTCTTCTGCACCCCAAAGGTGAGGGGCCATGACATCAGGTATCCCACAGGGCACGTTGTTATTCTTTGAGGGCCTTATACGGTGAGCATTCCAAACACTCCGGATGTCACTCAATACCTCCTGATGAAGAAACAAGAATTAGGTCAGAGCTGTAATACAAGGCATTTTTTAAAAATGTCATTATGGCCTAAAATAAGTGTGGTGCATCCTTAAATGAATTGAAAAGCAGCAATGTTTGGATGCAGTTTAATGAAAACCAAAGTCAGAACCAGGGAGTGATGGCAAAAAAAAAGAAAAGAAAGAACCACACCAGGCAAACCACTGAGTTGTGGGATCTGGGCTTTATACTAATACTAATACTAATCTTGGTGCGGATGCGCAAAACTTTTCAACTTTATGCGCATAATACAGGTGACAAAATCAATATTTTTCAATCCCATGAGGGGATCCAATATCATCTCAGACCTGAATGTACCGATAGAGCGCTGAAGAGTTACTGAAGCCTCTGACTGCTTTTGACAGACTGGCAGTGACACATCGGTAGCTGCAGCATAACTGCTGATGCAGAATCAGAAAAAAAACATTTAAGTCGTGCTGATTTCTGATCAGTTCAATTGGCAAAGTGTTCCCTGATTTCAAAACTTTGGCTGGGTTGATGCTTCAGCCTCCATTACGCACATACAGAGCGCAGTTGACCTACTTCCACAACGTTAGGAATACATTGCATTTAGTGACCTCCTGACCCAGTATGAACCTTCCAGATCCCTCAGGTCATCTGGATCCGGTCTTTTATCAGTTCCCAGAGTCAGAACCAGACACGGAGAAGCTGCATTCAGCTTTTATGCTCCTTATATCTGGAACAAACTCCCAGAAAGCCTCAGATCAGCTGAAACACTCAGTTTATTTAAATCCAGGTTGAAGACTCACCTGTTCTCAGCTTTTGAATAAAGCACCAAATCTACACTTAAGCTTAAATTTCAAAACTTACATTTTAACTACTGATTTTATCTACTGTTCTGATTTTATCTGTTTTGATTTTATATACTGTTTTGTTTGTTTGTTTGTTTGTTTGTTTGTTTGTTTGCTTGTTTGTTTGCTTGTTTTAATCAATTTTAAATCATGCTTTTTATTTGTTTTTGTTTCTAATGTCTCTGTAAAGCACTTTGAATCACCTTGTTGTTGAATTGTGCTATACAAATAAACTTGCCTTGCCTTACCGTTCGGTAAAGGTAACGTCGTTTTAACGATGTAAACGATAATTTTGTTACCCTTACTGCTAAAACAGCGTAATTTAATGTAATTAATTACCACCACTGGTTATCATAATATGGGCCATTTACCTGAATGATTGGCATGAAGCAGAACTGGGACAGAGCTTTGTCAATGAAATCCCCAAAGAAGAATCCTTCGTCCTTCAGTTCTCCTAGAAGCGTGATCCATGGCTCGACTCCTTCTTTTCTCATCACTCCCCACCAGCTCTCAATTCTCTGGTTTGCGGTACTTGCTCCTGTGACGTAGCTTCTGTCTCCTGCTCTATCATCCCCGTCATTTCTCCGTAAATAACGCTGGAGGTCTCTGACCAACACCTTCTCAGTGCCCATGTCAGTTCGTACAAGCCTGGGGAAACCCCCACGACTCTCCACTGCTTCCACAAAGTAACCTCCGATAACCTTTGGGTCACTGTTAGTGTGTGCGGCCCGCAGCCAAAGGATGTTGCGATGCATCCATTAATACATATCCCATATGGCTTTAGTTTGTCATAAGAGTCTATGTGCCACACAAAGTTAGGCCCCTGAGCAAAATATTGCTGGCGAACCTGGGAACCTACTGGTTCCAGTAAAGAGATGAGGATCCTGATGTCTTCTTTCCTGATCGCAATGCCGTGTTGTTTGCACTTTGTAAACATCCACCGATAACGTGTAGAATTTAGAAAAAACATCGGTGCAAATTATAAGTCTGTATCATGATGTCTGATGTTTTCGTGTTTATTGGTTTGTTTTTATTTTGTTTTATTTTGCGAGTTGGTTATTAGACGCTGCTCCAGCCACCAGAGAATCCCCCGCCCTCTCCTCCCTGTACCGCCAGCAGCAGGCGCACCTCGCAAACGGAGGGCGCCCTTACTCCCAGGAAATGGGCGATAGAAAACCGATCGGTGCCTGTGACATTCCCGATATGCGCTGGCTGATGTCGGGGCAGCATGACTACGAGCAATTTTTGTTTGTTTTTTTTTTTTGCCGATTTTGCCCGCGATGCAAGATCTGAAAACTGCTGTTCACAAACGCTGTCCATCTAATCTGACTGAGCTGGAGCTGTTTCAAAGAAGAATGGGCAAAGATTTCAGTCTCTAGATGTGCAAAGCTGGTAGAGACAGACCCTAAAAGACTGGCAGCTGGAACTGCAGCAAAAGCTGGTTCTACAAAGTATTGACTCAGGGGCTGAATAATTACACACACCCCACTTTGCAGTTATTTATTTGTAAAAAATGTTTGGAGTCATGTATGATTTTCGTTCAACTTCTCACGTGTTCACCACTTTGTGTTGGTCTTTCATGTGGAAGTCCAATAAAACTGATTCATGTTTGTGGCTGTAATGTGACAAAATGTGGGAAAGTTCATGGGGGCCGAATACTTTTGCAGCCCACTATGTTTTGAGCTGTGACTTAAATAAGGGAAGAGAATCTAGGGGGACACTGATTCAGGGTCTCTTTGAAGTGTTCCACCCCTGACACAACAAATCCTTAAACATGTTTTTATGGTTTGGTGTAGTTTTTTCTGTCCTCATCTCTTTTTATTTAAATGTTATTTTTTCTCTGTACTTTATGTTTATTTTATGGGTAAAAGTCCTGTCAGCCTTCTGCTGAGATCTGTTCTGTTCTAATAAACCCAAATTTCAGGAACACCTTTGGAGCTGTTCAGTTTTATTCATATTCATATATCACCACTTAGCTGTCAACAAATGTTGTCTGGAGGCTGTTGTAAGGTAAAGACCCTCCAGTGTTAGTCTAGCACACATGCTCACTCTGATTTCATTTGGGAATAAAAGGTGAGTTTAAAAACTGACTACATATACTGTGTCATCAGCTCAACAACCACAAGGCAGTGATCCTACCTTAAAGCTACTCTGGATGTTATTATATCTATAGTATATTATTTTTATTATATTGGTAAATGTTCGGATTGTCGGATATCCTGTTTGAAGAAAATACGTCGGAGCCACTTAAATGAATGTATATCAACATATTCACATAAAGAAACATTTATTTCAAGGAACATAAAAACGCTCAAATTTTAAAGATGAGTTATTTTGTCCATGTGTTCGCTGTTTACTCGTTTTATGACGAGGTGGATGATGTCGTTATAGTTTAGTATCCCAGATATCAAATACTGATTGAAACAATGTTAAATCAGTATTTGGCAATTCTGTTGAATCAACACTGAAATCTGATATCTGCAACTCAAGAACTATATAAGGATATTTAACATTAATTGTACAAATGTTGCTGTTTACAAAGCTTAATTTAAGAAGTTTACATTTAAGAATTTGTGAGCAAATGGTGCATTGGGTTGTAATTGTGTTTAAGGATATAAAGACGTACATTTAATGAGTTACAGTAAAAAGAAGTCCCTCTAAATGTTAATATAAACGGAAAATATCCGTCAATAGTACAAAAATATAACGTGAATTTAACCGATATCCGGAGCCGATATCGGGCTTAATTTAATTTTGGGGGACGTACGTTGGAAATGGCAGTTTTGGCATTATTTAGGAACAGCTTTCAGATACATAAAGTTGCCTCTGATATCGCTGCTGATGTGACGTTAAATACGAGGAAAGCAAAGAGGGAAACCTTCACGATGTGTTTTAAACGCAGAGGAACAGTCGCACAGATAAGCGCTGCTTATGCGCCATAATCACCACAAATGATGATAACACCGAAGCGTGAGCAGCGTGTGGCAAAACAGCATTCAAATGATGTTTAAGAATATGTGAAACAGACGTTTTTGCATGCACATCCACTCTGGTGGTCCACCGTCAGCCCTCCTCAGTGCGTCTGCGCTCTCTCCCCCCGCTCTGTCCTCCTCTCGCTCTGTTGCTCAGGCGCTGTTCTCTACCTGACAGCAAGCGGAGAGAAACACAGAACCGCGCTCCCAGCAGCTCACCAGCAGGTATAAAGGGTCGCGCTGGAGGGAGCATCGGGTCCCCGTGCTGAACACTGAGCGGTTGTTGCATACTGCTACAGCGGTATGGAGCGCTCCTGATTCCAGCAGGACGCCTGGAGGAGCGCAGCCATTCTTCCCTCGTTACATCTCGGATCTGTTTGGACGTTCAGAGGCCGACCATGTCTGTACGAGAGAAGAGGATCCAGACTAAAGACAGTGTTAGCCTGCTGCCCTGCTTCTATTTCGTGGAGGTGAGTCAGGCTTTGCTTTGTACTCCATCAAACGCTACAGCGAGGATGTCATTTGATTTGATCGTATTTATATCAGAGCTGCGTTATTATACACGAGCCTCTATTAGTCGGTGCGTTATATGAAGCTATATAAAAATAGGTAATTCTAATTGGTCAGCATTAAAATGCAATAGTGATGAGCAAATGGCGCGCACGTTTTCATCGAGATTTTCATCCACTTAAAGTATGTGATAAAGCGCAGCATCGCCTCTCTGCTTGTGCTCGGCACAGCCACCTGTTCTCATTATCAAAATAGGTCAAGTAGAAACCAAAGGGCTGCTGCTCTTTTCTATTTTTTAAGTAGCTATGCAGCTGCAGCTATTGGATTTTATATTTCTAATATGTATGATATTAGCTGCTCACACAGTAAAACACTGACATCTCAACAATCAACCGTGGTAATACACACAATATCACAACGTAGCATCATTTTTTTATTTATTTGTAATTTTTTCTGCTTTCTGTTGGATCCAATAGAAAGCAAAATGCAAACAACGAAAACACATGTTTTTAAATTACATTTTAAGTGTTCATGAGCATCAATTATGAGACCTCAACATTTCTGAAATATGTGATTTTTGCTTTTTGAATGATACATATCATAATCATCAGAAATCATTGCACATTCTCACATTTAGCTGCTGTTTTTAGCCCAACTTAGAATCGTCCATCTGCTATTTGTTTTTCCAGCCAACCCCCAAAATACAAAATGCAAACACGCTGGTTTTAACTCAATTTAAAACATTTTAGTTGCTGGATAGTTTTCAGGCTGTGAGTATACGTCTAAGGGAATCATTAGACGTATAATATACCCTAAACCAAAAAGACCTTTGTCTAAGGACCTGGAATTAGTCTCCTGCCTACTGTAACAAAAGGAGATCAGAGTCAAAATGTCAAGTTGCAGGGTCTACGCAAAAATGCTTTAAGCAGAATATTATGGAAAAAGTATATAAGTGCATGTTAGGAAGCTGTAAAGTTTAGTCAGTAAAAAGAAAGTACACCTGCCAATTCTAAGTCTTTACTTCTCAGGAATAATACCACGATCTGAAGCACACTGGCATCAGATAATGGAAAGAATCGAGGTATTACGAGGTTCGTTCAGGGCTCAAACGCTGTGGTGAGGAGTCAAGAAAGCTGTGGATAAACTAGAGAGTTTTAAAGAACAGTGGATCAAAATGAGTGTTTATACACCTCTCTGCATTTAATTATTAGTTTAATTAATTATTAGTTACTATTAACCTCTGTCTCTCTTCCACAGCATGTCTTTATCCTGTCTTCCTTCTCTCACCCCAACCAATCACAGCACATGGCCCCGCCCCTCCCTGAGCCTGGTTCTGCTGGAGGTTTCTTCCTGTTAAAAGGGAGTTTTTCCTTCCCACTGTCACCAAAGTGCTGCTCATAGGGGGTCATATGATTGTTGGGCTTTTCTCTGTTCTCTTTGTATTATTGGAGGGTCTTTGCCTTACAATATAAGGCGACTGTTGTTATAATTTGCACTGTATATATAACATTAAAATGAACTGAATAGAAAACAACTACTTGAAAGGAAGAGTTCTGCAAGCTACTGGATTATGGTGTATTTAGTTGTTCATCCCTGCACGGTGTCTTAGTTTTTGTTAAAGTGACACAGTGTAATTTCACTTGTGTTGCTGTTCTCAGGTTGTATTTACCTAATCTATCAAATTTTGTAATTTCTTGTTATGTCCTGATAGTAAAACCTTAGAACTCAAAGGGGGTGCACTTTCTTTTTTACCATTTTTAGGTGACACATTAGTGCATTTAGTGCAGCCATGACAGAAGCAGATGAAGGCCGACAGTGTAGCGATGCATCTTTATTTTCACATATATTTATATCAGGTTAAAAGGTCGGTTACAAGGTAATGAAAATGAACTGATGATTTCAAACACTGAAGCGCTGCATGCAGCTTCATTGCCCCACTGCTATCTTTATGCATGCCCTAATTCACTGCTGGCCTTTGGCTCCACACTTATACAGCTTTATGTATAATATATGACTCCATTTAATACTGTGTGATAGGTATTTCTGGAATGACTGCAACATTTCCACGAACGTCTCTCTCAGCAGTGACATTGTCAGGGGATTCCCTGGATTTTGTTTTGGGAATCTTTCATTCACACAGCAGTGCGACCTCACTGCAGTTAATGTGGCAGAACAGTGAAAGTCAGCCTCGAGCTTTTTAGAATCACTGAAGCAGCTCACTGAAGGATTTTTGCGTTTCTATTTTTGCAAACAGCAGGAGGCATTTAAAGTAGGTCAGCGCTGAAAGTTTACTGTGCCCAAAGAACAAAGTCCCTTGTACTTATTGTTGTGGTGAGAATGATGTGTGCACTGATCGTGGGCATGCATGTCATGCTAATGTGAGCTTCACATGATTTCTTTGAAGTCTTGTCTTTGCAGGGTGGACTGATTGTGCAGCATTCACCTTAAATACTTAAAACTACAACAATTGCACAAGTTTTAGTTAATGTTGGAGTTCCTCTAATTCACATGTGCCCAAAAGCTTAAAACATCTAGCTGTTGATTTGAGGTGAAGTTGAAGAATTTGGAGGCAGTCCTCCTCCTGTTTACTTTGTGCAATGTACCACTGAGAGCAAAACAGCCCCAGAGCATGATCCTACTGGGAGCAAAACAGTGAGTGAGTTAAATGTATTTATATGTCATTAAAGTGATTCACAATACAACCAGAAATATAAATAATAATATAAAACAATGAGAAAATTAATTAAAAGCTTGTTTGTATAGAAATGTCTTCAGCTGCTTTTAAAAGAGTCGATGGCGTCTGTACAGCGTAAAGACAACAGAGCTCCACAGCCTTGGTGCTTGGTGCAACAGTGACCTCTGACCTGACGACCTAAGTGCTCAGGATGAAGTTTCAGCAGGTCAGAGATAAACTGGGGAGCTTCAGCGTGCAGAGCTCTAAAAGATAAAACTACAATTTTAAAACGAAACCTAAAATTTACTGACAACCAATGAAGAGAAGCCAAAACTGGATTCTGGAGCGTTCTGTACAGTCTGAAGCTGATGTGAAACAAGTAAAAAGACCGTTACAATAATCCAAACAAGAAGACATAAAAGCATCAATAATCACCTCAGGTTCTTTGACACCAGCAGTCTTTACTTCTCGTCTCATCGTTAGAACTGCAAATATTCAGTTGAGCTTGGAGGATTTTGGAGCAGTTTGCAGTTTGATGCTTGTGTACATTTGTCTGAACTCATTATCTTGGAATCTGCAGTTGTTTAGGAATAGTTTCAAAAGACCAACTAGTGTAAATTTGTAATTCTACTTCTTTGACTTGACTTTTGTTGTGAATACCAGTCAGTCCAACGACTGTTGTTAAATCCTTGCTACGCTGCAAAGAGAAACAAGTAGTTGTGGTAAATAATGAGCAGTTAATAGACTTTGGTCAAGTTAGAAGACACAGTAGATCCTGTAGCACCACTTACTGAAAGGTTTGAATGCATGTATATATTTGTATGTATACTTCTGACCCTGTGTGGATTAGATCAGTAAACAGACCGGTTTATGTCTGACAATATTTTCACGCACCGCCCTTTAAGGTGTCGCAGATAAGTACAACAAAATAAAACCAGCACCGGTACCAAAAAAGAAGAAGATTTATTCATAACAGATGGGAAAAGACCCAGGGAAACCGAGTTAATGAGCCTCAGCTCTCGCGGCCCGGTACTAAACGGCTCACGGACCAGGACCGGTCCGTGTCCCGGGGGTTGGGGACCGCTGGATTAGAATAAATCTAAAATAAAGTGAACCTTGTTCTTTTTAAACATGAATACTGTACAATCATTCTACCCCAGGAAAAATCATTTGAGGGTCAGACAGTGAGCAGGGCATCACTGCTAATCGAGTGAGTCAGTTTTGTGCAATTATAAGAGAATCACAGTTCGTCTGCGTGTTTTAATGCAGCTCTGGAGGCTTTGCTGCAGGTTTTCTCTGTGTGAAACAAACGCTGGTGGATCAGGTGATGAAGGAGTCCTGTTAGCGTTTTTAATGGTGAGCACAGCAACAGCGCGACTGCTTTGGAGGCTAGAAACATGTTTTCTTCAATCTGCTTGAGATCACGGTCTCAGTAATGGCTCCGCCTCTTTGTTCTTCACGGTGTGTAAACAAACGCCGACTCCATGTCAAACTGTGAAAGTGTCATCACGTCTGCTGCTGTTGTGTTATCAGTGTTTCTGTTTAAACAGCGCGTCACAGAGCCGTGCCTTCAGTGAAGCAGCGAAGAAAAGAGTTTGTGTCGAGAATTTTTTATTATCAAATTATTGGAAACACTCGATGAATCGTTTCAGCTCTATTTCCAACTAGAGCATGGATCACACTCGTCAGGCTCCCCGGGAACCCGATGTGTGTGCCAGGACACCTGAGAGGAGAGTGTGGTGTTTATTCTGGTTGTGTAACACTGGAGAAGCTCCTCATACATGTGTTTGTCTTACAGCTTGTTTAGTGTGATGAACAGAGAATCTTCCACTGTGTGACGAACTGAGCCTGACTCTGTGCTCTGCTGTTTTCTCAGCCCTCGTTTCTTTTCTTCCACTCGACTGTTTATTTCTGCAAACACAGCAAAGCTTTTATGTGGCTGCTTGTCAAACAGCAAACTATCTGGATTCATTGAGCTTTGATGTTATCAAGTATTTCCCTCAATATTCATTCAATAAAAATGATATATGATAATAATTATACATAGTCAGCTTTATCACGGCTTTAGTCTAACACGTGCTTCACACGGTCTTTTAAGTTCGCCCCAAAGGTTTCTCAGATAAAAACTGACATGTTTCTGTGGTTCAGTGGCTAAAAACAGAGCTTGTTGTTTTAGACAGATGTCCTGAGCGTATGTGTGAAGGAAAAGCTGCCAACATTTATTTTCTGTGCCATTAAAAGTGTGCACTTCACACAGCTCGTCCTGACTTACTGCAGCCAAGAGGCTCTTGTACATCAGCCATGGAAACAGTTGGCGTCGCCACCCAGTCGCACCTGACACCCCCGTGCTTTCAAACAGCTTGCTTCATCTGTTGGTCTAATAATAGGAACACACAGAGCAGAATGAGGTGGAAACAGTCTATTTAGCCCTTCATCCATTCATCTTCACTGCTTATCCAGCTTGGGCCAGTGTGGGGACTGGACGCACTGAGCTCAAACACACACGGTGCTTATTAAATATTTCCTACAGGATGTCAGTGAGGATTACTGAATATTAACAAGTTAATGTAGATGTAAATATCGCTGAGGTTTGGTTCAGCTGACTCATAGGTGTCAAACTCTGGCCCACGGGCCAAATTTGGCCCGCAGCCCAATTACATTTGGCCCGCGAAGCCATACCAAATGACTATTAGAGCTGGCCTACTGGTATTATACAGCTAATATATATATTGTTTAGTATTAAGCTTTGCTTGTTCCATATTCAGTTTTTCAGCAAAACTTGTTTGAGTCCATAAGAAAAGATTCATTCTTATATCTGGAGTAGATTTTTTTTTTTCAATAAATATTAATGTTAGCCCGCGACTTTGTTCCAGTTTTGAATTTTGGCCCACTGTGTATTTGAGTTTGACACCCCTGAGCTAACTGGTGTGAATCCACAGTCCATAACTCAACATATTACACTGGGACAGTTCAAGCTTCCAAGCCTTCAGTTTATGAGCACTGTTGCCCTTTTATGGGTATTTTAATCTAATTTGCACGTCTTTTCAAGCTAACATTTGTTAGCCTCAATGTTAGAGAACAGCACAGGCCTGGAGGTTTGTGCAAGCAAACATGACACAGACATCAGTACAAGCTACATATGAACTGAATATTATTGTTAAGACACAAAACTTGGAGACGAGGAACAAAGTTGAGTTGATTGAAGTTGCAGCAATATTCTTTTTCTTGTCACAATAAGAACAGCTCCACCTCCTTAGTTTACTGTTGTTGGCAGTGACATCTGATTTGCTTTTCCTGTTCTGTTTCAGATATTATTTTGCATCAGCTGACAGCAGCTGGACTTCTGTTCCAAATGTTATTTGACAGTAAACTGAAAGTGGGCTGTGAACATAAACAGATTCAACCTGTTTCGAATGTTCTCCTGGAGATGTGAGTCATTATTAGCAGGAAGTTTCACTAAGCCTCGTGGATTTTAAAAGATTAATGTTTGATTCCTGTAATACTGTGACTGCCAAGCAATATTTACGGGAACACAGACAAAAATCAAAAAGTATATATATAAGTATAAGTAAGTATATATGAAGGTATTTTTAGTCTGAGCTTGAGCCCTTTTCAAAGTTTAAGGAAGCTGCAACTAATGTAATCATGCTGCCTGCAGAGTTTGGTGATTGGATACTGTAGCAACTATCCCCTCCCTTTCCAAACGCCTTCGATGCTTGTTTCCTGTGGGGGAAGACGGGTCTGTGTGCCGCGCTGAAATGGTGGCGCTGTGCAGGATGACTGCTGTGTTTCCTTCGGATTACTCCTCACCCCCTACCCAACCCTGTTGCTGGTCACGTACTCCAATGTTGTACTGTGGACATTTATGTGCTCTCTGTGCAGAGGAGTTTTTTTGTTTCCTGTTCTCATGCTGTCCTCCCAGGAGCCCAGCATGAGTAGAGTCTCTTTTTTTCCTCTTGTACTTTCCCATTGTAGTGTACATTTTCAGTGTTTTCCTGTAACGCTGCCGATCTCCGACTGTATTCCCATGTGATGTCTATGTTGTGTGTGTAAGTCGGGGGGGTTCTATTCCTTTGCGGGGCAACCTGCATGTGGCCAATAAAGCATTCATTCATTCATTCAGCTACTGTGGGTTGTCCTCAATAAGAGTGAGAGCACTTCACTGTTTTGTACAGTTCAGTTACTTTTTGCATGCATACCTAATACTGCTGGGTGCATATATGACCCAGCCAAGGAGCAGTCTCTCTGTGGAGATTCTCACAGACTCATTAGTTATTCTTCGTATCTAGCTACAGAGCTAATCTCTCTCTTTGACAGCATGTTCTCCTCCTGTTACCCCAAACTGGCCCCTGAGCCTCTGTCAGAGGTTTCTTCTTATTAAAGACGGTTTTTCCTCCTCACTGTCATGAAGTGCTTTCTCAGAGGGGATCGTTTGATTGTTGGGCTTTTCTCTGTTTTATTGTAGGGTCTTAACCTTACAATATAAAGAGCACCGTGATTTGGCACTGGGTAATTAAAAATGAATTGAACTGAACTGTGTGCACTGCTCCGCCTCCATGTGCATGTCGTGGGCCTACATGTGTTATCTAAGGAGAGGAGATTCTCAGCTAAATCACAGCCACACTTCTTCCTTCTGCAGCTGAGCCAGAACAAACACAGCTGACAGCCACAGGAAAGCTTCACACTTGTAGGATAAAGAACAACTCTGTTGTTCGACTGACACATTTCATCTTGTGCCCTTCATCAGGGTCATGGTGACAGGCTTTTTTTAATGCATCTTGGAAGTAGGTGAAGTTGTGCCAGAAACCATTGCTGTTGTTCAGTCATGAGTTTGCTCCTAAATAAGACTTTGAGAAAAAATGCAAGGCACAATCAATTTTATCTGCAGTTTTGAAATAAAACTAATGATATGACAAAAAGAAAAGAGCAATGAGACACAAAGTAGGCTGGCAGCGAGTGTTTGCATATGTAGGCCAACGGAGGATCTCTGCTGGGCTGAGCTTTCCCACAGGAGACGAGGCTTTTCAGAGAAAGGCAGCATAAGCAATGCAAGACAGTCCTGGCTCCGATCTCTCTGGTAATCTTCCATTCTGACAGCACTGGTTGACTCACTAATCACTGTCTGTAAAATAATTGTGTTCATTAGGTATTCAGTCAAATAGTCATTACTTGGGTAAACTAGCCTATCACTAAAATGGTAACACTCTTCTGTTTGTGTGCACCTTCATCAGCACTAAGTAACTGTCTTCCAGCTGAGTGTGAAAAGCCTTTGCCTCTGGATGCTGTACAACAGCCAAGCCTGTTTTTGAGATATGTGTCAAGTCGAGTGCTTCAGATGCTTTAGATGCTTTAGAAAATGTTGTTTTTTCTTTTCTATTTATTCTCTGAGAAACGGAGAATATCCATAGTACCAGTTTGCCCAGAACTCTCCATCCATGTACAAATGTGTTGTTGAAATAAGTAATTGAAATCTATCCGTCTGGAAAGGGTTACAAAGCCATCTCTAAGGCGTGAACCACAGTGACAGTCAGAATCCATAAAAGGAGAAAATATAGCCAGCCTACCAAAATTACTGCACAAGTGCAACTAATCCGAAGGCAAGAAAACAATCCAAACATCATTAACCTGCAGGCTGTTTGTCTCAGTTAAGGTCAAAGTTCTTTGTTCAACAACAAGAAGGAGACTGGACAAGTGGCGTTGATGGCAGTGTTCAAAGGAGAAAACCACAGCTGACAAAAAGACTCAAATTTTCCAAAAATAATCTCTAAGACTTTTGGGCCAATATTGACAAAAGTGGAACTTTTTGAATGTACAACTTCCAAAAAGTTCAACTTTGGAACTTACATCCATTACATTAGTGTCTTAAAACTAACACATTTGCTGGAAGCATCAAACATGGCGGTGGTAGCATGATGGTTTGGGGCTGCTTTGCTGCTTCGCCTCTACTGATGGAACCATGAATTCTGCTCTCTATCAGACAATCCTGAAGGTCACAGCCATGACTTTCAACATTTTGCTACAAGTCAGACATTAACCCACACATTACAATGAATAACAGGAGTTTTTAATTGTATATACAGAAACCTGACAGAGATGACTGGCAATACTTTACCTCAAACAACTGAATGGATACACACGCTGTTTGAAGCAACTATTTGCAGCCTGTGATGCACTAAGTGTATTTTTAAGCCACTTATTGTGTTTGTTTGTTTTTCCACAAAACAGTAAATTTCACTGACACAGTACCTCTCAAATTAAAATGATACAAGAAAAAAATCAACTGAATTCAAAGCCAAATACAAAAAGGTGAGTTTGTGACGATACTGTATCAAGTTCAGAAAGGAACCCTTCCTTACTCTTCAGTTACAATACTTAGTTTTGTTACAATAACCTGTATCCCTGGATCAGTCCAGCTACAGTGTAGCACAGCTCCACCTCTGTTGGAAAAAGTCCATTTTTAATTGCAGACCTTTTTCAGTCTCTGTACCCATGGAGTTATGGATGGTTGTTCTATTTTCCTTCAGTTTGCATTATTGGGCGGTCCCAAGATATACGAGAGTGGTCTCTGATTTTTCTACTTTCTATTTCACTTTTCATAATATTTTCTATTAAATTATCTGAGACCCCGTCTGCCTTATATGTTAGGGACTCATCTAATTATTGTGTAGTTTCTTATCGCTATTTAAATGTATCTTCCTTCTATATTGCTTATGCTCCCTCTCTCTTTTTAATTTCATTTTCCAGTTGTTGCTGGTTTTTGAGCCTCTGTTTCTTTATTCTAGATCCAATAGAGAGAAGCTTACTGTGGCCTTACTTCATCCCACATCAAGGGAAAACATTACCTTCATCGAGCAAAGTAATCAAGTAAAGCAGCTTGTAGTTCTTGTTTAACCCGAGTATCTGTTAGTAATGAAACATTTAGCCTAAAATGGTCACGTAGTCCTATATTAATGTTGATGACAACTGGGTATAGTCAGAAATAGTGATTGGTTCAATTGCTGTTGTGTCTTTTTTTTTTTTTTTTTCAGTTCACTCAGCATACCTCTATATTTCTTCTTGGAACGGGCCTTAATACTGTGTCCCTCTAGTCCTAACGTTGCTCCTCCAGCCTTCCTTCAGCCCTCTTTCTCCTCAGTCCGTCTCAGCTCAGAGCTGCTTCAGCTGCAGCGAGGCCTCTGTTAGTGCTGCAAAGATGGTGTCCAGTTTTATTTGCACTTTTGCATATCCTTTATCCTTAAGATAAAGGATATCCTGTCCATCTGCATCTTAAGGATAAAGGACACTCTTTCCAGGATGCCATTGTTCACATTTTGGACAGAGAGGACAGATGGTTTGAAAGAGGAGTGAAAGAAGCATCTATGTCCACTGTGAGCGACCATCTTTGAACAGAGGCGGTGGTTTACGACACCAACTCTCTGCCATCTATAATCCAGTTTTGAGTTCCCTCCCCAGACGCCTTAACGCCCACTCACATCCTGGGCCATCTGACCTCAGGAAATCACATGATAAGGTGGGGCCAGGTTTCACAATGAACTCACCTGAAACTCTGGCTGATTGTGACCCACACCCAGTTTCACACCTTGGCTCAGGCGATTAGAGGATCATCAGGGGGTCCTTTTGTCCCTCTGTGGGGGGAAACTCCCACTAGGTTTAAATCTGGGACTCTCCACCATTTGACCTTAGAACTGAAGAAGCTTCTCGGATGAAGGTGAAACGTCTTCAAGCAACTTAAAGAAGTCCAGACGCTTTTCTTTGCAAGCTCCTTTGACTCCTTTTCTGGTAGTTGTGTCACTTTCTACCGAAGCAGCTTCACAAATCCGATCATATCTTCACTCTGGAATAAGGAGCTTGGAAAAGTCTTCACATCAAACATTAGGATCTTCACTCTGAAAGATGCTAATGTTGTTGCATCTCAGTCTGATTTGGAGATCCTTGCAGTTTGTGGAGAGGTCCATATCATGGTGAATCTGGTATGGTGCAAAATCCCTGTCTTTGACTGTGCAAGCTCTTTCCTCTATTTGTCCAGTTTTTCCTTCGTGTTTAGCAATTTGGTCTTTAATATCTGCAACCGCTCAAGACATTTTTGTGTAATTATGCCCATCTCGATATACTTTATGCAGCGTTTTCAACTCTTTGAGTAGCATTAGGTCAGGCTGGCTTGGTGCTCTCTGTTTATCTTCCTTTTCTTTCCAAGTATCTTTACACAGAGTTATTGTCTCATGGTTGTAGTCATTTTGTAGGAGTGTATTTATTTTTTGCTGCTATTATGTATAATGTCACTTATTTTTCTCATTGTTTGGTGGAGCACCACTGTTTTGCTAAATTAGCTTCCGTGATGTCACTGGAAGTGTTACTTTGTTTTGTTTTTATTCATTTTTGTGATAATCCAACAGAAACACAACGTTAACATTCTCTGACGAAGGAGCATAAAGAACAAACATATCCCAGACCAAGATCGATGAAATAAGATATCATAAAGGGAATTTACAAGCTTATAATAATGTAATACAGCATTCCAGGATTCTTGTTCATTCAGCAGGTATCTGGTCACACATTTTCAGTTACAAGCTTGCTGTCATTTGCTCCATTGTGTGAACTCTTTCCAGTCTGTTTCCATTGTTATGGACGGTGGGCTTGTTTCTTTCCATTAGTATCTGTAGAATACAGTTTTTGACTGGACTGTATGTCTCTCGAGGTATAGCTCATTTAGTGGAGAATTAACTAGAAGGATTTTCTCTGTTTCTTCTTTGATTCTAATCCAGAATCCTTGGATTCGGACATATTTCTATATTTTAGGTTTTTTATAATATGGGGAGATAACAAGAGGTGTATTAAAACATTTGATTTTAAATTTTCAATCAGATTCTCTCCACAGTTGACTAGTTGACTGCTTATTCGCCTCTGTCAGTGCGCCCCAGGGTGGCTGTGGCTACAATGTAGCTGCCATCACCAGTGTGTGAATGTGTGTGTGAATGACTGAATGTAGTGTAAAGCGCTTTGGGGTCCTTAGGGACTAGTAAAGTGCTATACAAATACAGGCCATTTACCATTTACCATTTATTCCCTTGTGACAGGGGTTGCACAGCTCTTCCGATACATTATCAGTGATAATAACACTCAATAGTTCCCATTTCTCCTAAATATATCCTGTATTTTGGCAGGACTCATATAAGGCTTTTGTATTTATGAGAAACATGTTCCTTAGTTGGGAGATGTTTTTCTTCTATGCTGTTAGCATCAATCAAAGCTCTTTCTTTGTGGTTCAGGATGTAGAGTCTTATTTAAAGATATCCATATACGTGTTTCGAGGGGAGTTGGAATTGTTCCTGAAGCTGGTTAAATGACTTGTTCCATTAATGAGTTGATTTATTGTATTAAGGCCTGCATTGGCCACCTACTAAATCCACACAGGGACTCTACATTGCCTCTCACTGGCATGGCACTTGAGACACCAATTTTTTTTTTATTGTTGTCCACGCCTCCAGAGTAAGTTTTGTTCAATCCTTTTGTATTTTTAGGTTTTTGTCAGATTTTGCATTAATGAAAGGTAAAGTGTTGGAGTCCCCGCCATAAGTAAGAGTCCTTCACCTTTATCTGCCACAAGGGATGCAATCTTTTTCATCTTCATTTGGAGCATATGAGCCTCCAGTTGTTCCAGTTACCATCATATAATGGCCTTCGTCATCCTGGAAAACCTTCCCATTAGTGTAATAAGCACATTTGTTAAACAGGACAGCAACCCCTCTGTTCGTCCTGCTCCTGCAGGGTGCATCATATTCTTGATGTTCTGTCTCAGATGTTTCTTGAATGAGAGCTACAGAGCACCGCAGTCTCTTTAATCGTCCGAGGATTTCTTTCCCTTAATTAGGTTATTAATTCTTTTTACGTTATAACTAACGACGTTCATATGTGTCATATTCACCACATGATGGCATACTTTGCGTTCTAACATGTGTATAATGTATACATGTTTAGTCTGTAAGTGAAAATGTAAACTCTGTAACATGTCAGAGAGAAAGAAAAAGGGCGTCCACGCTTCCAGTCGTCCACACTGTGGACAACCCCATTTATACTGGGGCAGAGAAGTGTGACCCTCCTTCTCTGTGGGAAAAATGCTTAATGCACAAATACCCAATATCCCACTGTTGTGTAAAAATGAGTGTGGTCCACTCATATTAATCCTACACGTCCTCCGCCTGGACTTTATGAAGCATAATGTTTGTAAATATGTGACAGTTTACATCTATACTTTGGCAGAAACAAATATCCAAATATCCTCTGTCTTCTTTCTTTTTTCCTTTTCTACATGTCAATCAGCGTACCTTCAAGTCACTCTAGCATTTAACTCATCTAAAGTTCTTCCTGCATGAGGGCCCTTGGGTCTGATGTTGACAACGCTGTGTCTCTTTGTCTCTTCCTGTTGCATGTCCAACCTTCCTTCGGCTCGTCTTCTCTTCTTCTGTAGGTCGGACGAGTAGTCTTGGTCAAAAAAGATTTGTGTATCTTGGAAAAAGACTTGCCTCTGGCTCCATGCTGGCTGTATGATCTTGTCTTTTATTCCTGTATCTATCATCTCACTATGATAGATCTAGGAGGCGTTGTGGGGTCTTTAGGTCGAGGACCACGTGAAGGATGCACCCTCTCAATGATGATACCCATCTCCATTGGGAGTTTCAGTGATCCAGCTTCCGGTTAATTTCGATCATGTCATTTCCTTCACTTCCCTCTGGAATCTGAATAATCCATATGTTGTTGCGTGTCAGTCTGTTTTGTAGCAGGAATCACAGCGCCCTCTGGTGTCGCATAACTGTGTCTTCTGCTAGTTCTTTCATCTATTTGTCCAATTCGCTCTTCGAGTTGGTCTCTAGTATCTGTGACCTCTTGTTCCAGTCTTTCGAGTGACATCTTTGTGTGGTTGTGTCCATCTTGGTTCTCTTTATGTAGCTTTTGCAGTTCTTCCAGCAGCATTAGATCTTTGTTTTTGTTCATAGTCATTTCATATAGGTTTTCTGTTCACCTGGCTGTTTAACAGCCTGTTGACTTCAGTCATTGACTTCAGCTGCTTCACCGGCATCACCAGAAGTCCACCTGAAGTGTTTCTTTTTTAGTCACTATGTGTTTATATACAACTCTGCATGTGATCATTAGTTATCATTAATCTCTGGCTCTCTTCCACAGCGTGTCTTCGTCTCGTCTTCCTCCCCTCACCCCACCCAGTTACGGCAGATGGCCGCCCCTGAGCCTGGTTCTGCCGGAGGTATCTTCCTGTTCAAAGGCAGTTTTTGCTCCCCACTGTTGCCAAAGCAGTTGCTCATAGGGGATATAATAAGCAAACTTACAGAAAGATTACTCCCCTGTCTCTGCCATCTGTTGTGGCGTCTTTCAATGGTGTAGAATTATAGGAGATTAAACATTGCCAATTCCTAAAACTTAGACCCTGTAATGATGGGTTAAAATATATGTGGAACGTGCATATCAACATAAAAATGTGATATTCAATTTATGTGAAAAAAAAGTTGGGTTTTTCTCTGTATCTATGAAGCGCCTTGAGGCGACTTTTGTTGTGATTTGGCGCTATATAAACAAAATTGAATTGAATTGAATTAAATTAGTCTTGATCACGTAGTTTCTGTCAGGGTGGTGAGGCCATTATGGAAAAGTGCAACCAAAAGCAGAGCAACAAAGACTAAGATTTACAGAGTTTACTTTTACACCAGCGAATGAAGATAAGTACAAGTCTGGGGAAGGAACACACAGGTTTCTTCCTCGTCTGAAGGATGTATTGACTAGGGATGGGAATTGATAAGAATTTGGCGAGTCGGATTCATTATTGATATTACTTATTGATTGTCACTGGGTTCTCACTAGTGCCGCTTTGATATGCTGCTTAGTGATGGTGGTAACTCTCAAAGACATTTGTGCAAATATCTGCATGTTGTATTGTCAAATGTTTGTGCGTGTTGGATGTATTTCCCTCTTTGTTGTGATCAGTGTTGGGTTGTTACTCAAAAGAGAAATGTATTACACACATCACACAGAGTGCTTTTATTCAAACTACGTTAGTTAATCACTCCAAGGAGAAAATAATTCATTATATTGCTCATAGCGTAACTCTTGGTTTTTAGCTAGCTTAGCGTTAGCATGCTGTCTGTGCAGGTGCTTGCAAAGAGCCTAAGTTGTGTTAGCAGCATAATACAGTTGTTTCTGTCCTGGATGCAGTTTGCACTTTACCATTAGCTCTCGTCCTTAAAAATACAAGTAATGTCCATATCCGCCCTATAAGTGCCCTACTATTCCAAAGAGTCTCCCTGGATTCTCAGCAGGGTTGAAGATTCAGCTCTCACATGCCAGCAGCCCATTAATCACTGAGATATGAAATTATCCTGCGGGGCGGATAAAATTGTATCACGGGTCACATGTACATTTGACTCCCCTGGTGGGATCGAGCCACAGCCACAGCCTAACGAGAGAGTATAGTTTTTATATACCAATACATGGAAAAAGAACATTTTATAGTAAACATTTTAATTTTGAATCAGTCACCTTATAGATGTTATGAATTTTGGTTCTCTAGGAAGTTTCATCTAGATTGAACCGGTCATGTAGGAGGAATTCAGGAGCAATTATGGAATTATCTTTGTCTAACATTAAAATTAGTTTGATGATCTGAAACATCATCGTCATCATCATCATTAGCGTTTATTTATATAGCACTTTAAAAACACACCTGGGAGACCAAAGTGCTGTACAATACAAATATAAATATAGTAATAAAATAGCAAAAAGCAGTCATAGCAATAAAATGAATAAAAGTGTCAGTTACCCACAGAGTTAAAAGCCAGGGAATAAAAATAGGTTTTTAATCTGAACTTAAAAACTGGCACTGATGTAGCCTGTCTAATATGGAGAGGAAGGCTATTCCAAAGCATTGGCGCTGCAACAGGAAACGCTCGGTCCACGTTTCAGCCGTGACTTTGGGACCGAAAGCAACAGCTGCTCAGCTGACCGAAGGGAACGAGTGGGGACATGGGGCTTCAACAAATCAGACAAATAAACAGGTGCCAGACTATTTAAAGATTTAAAAACCAATAAAAGGACTTTAAAACGGATCCTAAATTCAACTGGAAGCCAGTGTAGAGAGGCCAAAACCGGAGTGATGTGGTCGAATTTCCTTTTGCCAGTTAAAGATCGTACCGCAGCATTTTGCACTAGTTGCAAGCGTGACAAAGTGCCCTGCCCAACCCCTATTAACAGAATTGCAATAATCCAAACGTGAAGTAATAAAGGCGTGAATAACACTTTCCAAGTCACGCTTGGAATGAAATGGCTCAACCTTTCTTTAAACATTCTTAAACATTTAAGTTTGACAAAAAGCTGAGAAATCAGGAAGGAGGTAAAGACTCTGTCATAGCGCTGTAGCTGGGTTATACGTTTGATGCTGAATCCTCTTATAGCGAGTTTGGTGTTCCTTCAAACTGTAAATGCATCACTCAGCAGCTTCAGGCTAAATCAGTGCCTCCTCCTTTATGTAACTACACTGACACATGTGGACGGTGGTGCTACAGAGGGTATCTGCCCCTAGCAGGAGGTAATCACAGCTGCAGCACTAACCCTCTAACCTGGAGGCTGGTTCCAAAGGGAACGGTCCTGAGAAATGAAGGCTTTGTGTCCATTCTACTTTTGTGTGACACTTTATGACATTTTTAACTTTCTGCTGATATACTGGACTTACTACCAGTGAGTCACTCGAAAAGCTCTATGACTGTTGGTGCCATTGGCCCAGGACCCACCAAAAATAACTGCCAGGAAAAGCCCACTGGAGCCTGCTTTCCATTTTTACACATCTATTATTCAGAATGCACTGTCTCCACGCTGTGCTCTCATCTCTGTAATCACTAAGGAGCTGCCAGGAGCACATACGAGCCAGTAGAAGGATTGTGTCAGAAAAACTTTAAGAGGGATTTTATATGCTTCAAGTCCAAAATTCTGATCATTATGGGTTACAGCTCATGAAATCCTGTACCTTAAATGATTATAATATTTATTTTTAAATGTGAGTACATTACTGTTCAAACTCTGTAAGTACTGTGTGTTTATGCCGATGCCTGTCCCTGCTTTTACACTCCTGTAGAGTCTGCCAGACGGCAGGAGGGTGAACAGTGTGTGCTGTGGGTGGGTGCGGTCCTTGATGATATTGTGTGCCCTTTTCCTGACCCGAGTGCTGTAAATGTCCTGAGTGGTGCTGTTCCCGTACCACGCTGTGATGGAGTTTGTCAGGATACGCTCCACTGTGCATCCGTAGAAGTTGCTGAGAAGTTTGGAGGTTAATCCACAATTTTATTGTTGAGCCTTCATGATGATCTGCCGTGTGTTATGGTCCAGGTGAGATTCTCACTGATGTGGGCATTAAAGAAAAACTTTAACCATTAGAGAAAAAATTACCAATAATCATCCCACAGATGTAATATTATCTACAGCTACTCTTAGTACCATTGATGTTAAATTAGACTCTTTTTCTCCAATCGATCTTTCTGAGTTAACTTCAATAATTACTTCCTCCAAACCATCAACGTGTCTTTTAGACCCCATTCCTACAAAACTGCTCAAAGAACTCCTGCCATTAATTAATTCTTCGATCTTAAATATGATCAACTATCTCTAATAATCAGCTATGTACCACAGGCCTTCAAGCTGGCTGTAGTTAAACCTTTACTCAAAAAGCATCTCTAGACCCAGCAGTCTTAGCTAATTATAGGCCAATCTCCAACCTTCCTACAGTAGTTGTCAAACAGCTAACAGATCATCTGAATGGTTTATTTGAAGAGTTTCAATGAGGTCACAGTACAAAAACAGCTTTAGAGACGGTTACATTACATTATATAGGTTTCCCTTAGGCCAGGGGTGTCAAACGTACATGTGGCCCATGATACAACTATATCCGGGATATGGTATGTTTGTATGTGGGAGCTGAATCCCTGCTGAAAATCCATGGAGAGTCCTTGGAATCATTAGTCTGCTTGCCTATCGATGTGCAAACTGCATGCAGGACAGAAACAGCTGCATAATGCTTCTAACACTCTTCGCAAGCATCTGCACAGACAGCATGCTAACGCTAAAGTAGCCAAGGACCCCAAGTGACAAACATTTGACCACACAACATGCAATTAATTTGCACAAATGTAATGTCTTTGATATGCTGCCTACTAATGGTGTTAACTCTTAAAGTGGAGCTAGTGAGAACCCAATGAGAATCAATAAGTAATAACAATAATGGAATCGGAATAGCTAAATTCTTGTCAATTCCCATCCCGAAGACAGCAAGTGTCGTGGTATATTCCAGGTACACTGAGAGATGGAGGAGCCGGATTTAAGTGCAAGCGTGCCGGGGAAAAGTGAAGAAACAAGGGAAAGCATAAAGTGAGCAGCATCTGGCTGCATTTCAATGATATCGGAGACGGCAAAGCTGAGGGCAGAATTTATAAAATTAGGAGCTGACTGAAGTGACTCCCGTTTTTATTTTTACCCATTTTCCATTGTGGAAAACCTGTCCAGGCCTTAAACTTCATGTTTGTTTACCCTCGTAAATGCATAGAAACAAGGTTTTTATGAAAACACTGAACAAAAAATTTCCTTGAAAAAGTCTAAAATCTACAGTTCAGTATTGAGTGTTACATAAAATAAAGTAGATAGAAGGTGTCTTTGATTAGCAGAGATATCTGCATGTACCACAGAGCCATGGCTCAGAGTCTAATTGAGTCTCACAGGCCTGAATGTGCGCTTGAAGCCATTTTTAATTATTAACTGCTCACCAAACACAAACAGAAGCTGAAATTTTGGACTTTTAACTGTATTTTCTTCAGTTTTACTGCTTTTCCTACAGAGAAAAACCTCCCTTATGGCCACACAAATTAACCTGTTTAACCCCAATGCCCTCGGTACCAGAGGTTCTCTACTATAGAAATGTCAGTTTCTTTATAGCTACAGTTACAAACAAAACAAAACTGGACAGTCTGGGCAATGAACTGTTTACACATTTCTTCCAAAGAGTCGCACTGACAGATTTCTCTCTCTGTCACAGCATCTTTTTTGTAATCATGTAGAAAAACAACATGTAAGTTCTTTCCTCTGACAGAAAGGAGAATGTCACTGGTGCAGCCCACGTAAGGTCAGAGTGGACTGTATGTGGCCCACAGTGTAAAATGAATTTGACAGCCGCCTTATGCATCAGAAGACATAGCATACATTTACACTGCTATGCAGATGACACCCAGCTCTATCTGTCCATGAAGCCAGATAACACACACCAATTAGTTAAACTGCAGGAATGTCTTAAAGACACAAAGACCTGGATGGCCGCTAACTTTCTGCTTCTTAATTCAGATCAAACTGAGGTTATTGTACTCGGCCCTGAAAATCTTAGAAACATGGTATCTAACCAGATTCTTACTCTGGATGGCATTACCTTGGCCTCCAGTAACGCTGTGAGGAACCTTGGAGTCATTTTTGACCAGGACATGTCCTTCAGCGCACATATTAAACACAAATAGCCTTCAGTCTTCAGTCTGTGGCACCAAGGCTGTGGAACAGTCAACCACCACAACTACGTTTGGTTGACTCTGTGGAATCCTTTAAAAAGCAGTTAAAAACCTTTCTGTTTAAATCAGCCTTTTGTTGATCAACGCTTTCTAAATTTTACATTTTTCATTTACATTTAACATTTGTTATTGTGTATATTGTCTATTTTGTTACTTAACTTTCTGTTTGTTTTCATCTTTGTGTACAGCCCTGTGACCGCCTGTACTACATAGGACTGCTTTCTTCCATTTGTGGAATATTTCTAAGATAACATCCTGTCCCAGAGTGATGTTGGAAAAACATGCACTCATTACTTCCAGGCTGGACGACTGTAATTCATTATTATCAGGATGTCCTAAAAACTCACTGAAAAGCCTTCAGTTAATCTACTGGTTTAACTTTTCAGCTTCATTTACTGATATTCACTGAGGATCATTTCTGTACAATGAAATAAATCCAACGTGGCTTTAGCCACAGAACAACAGCACCATCCCTTCTCCTTTGTGGCATACATCTAACTCACGATGTTTCACAGCATCTGAAAAACATTTAATTACTTTGTTGGGCAATTAACAGAGAAATTCAATTAAATGTTTGTTCATTACACAGAGGACAGTGAACTTTACTGATTTCAGGGGTTGGTTACAATAAACCGTACGATTCATTCCTCCTTTGTGAGACTTCTAAATAATGGAGGTGAGCCAAGAAAAAGCATTGATGTGTGTTACAGCTGAAAGGAATCATGACACTATGAAATGTTTCAAATGCAGTTAGCTGCTATTGACCTGTGCAAATCATACTGCACTCTCGAAATGAGACCATGTGACATAAATTATTCCGCTAAAATCGGCTTTGAAGAACGAAGGGTACAGTATTTCTCCTGGAGCAGCTTCGTCTGCAGTGTTAGCAACGTGAGTCACTGACCTATATTTGTCATATTCACAAGCTGAGGGAAGCTGGCAGCGGCTGGGAAAACAGACGAGAAAATGGGAGTCGGGAGGAACGTAGGGATGAGCTCAGTGTGTGGAGGTGGCTCGCTGTCAAACATGGATGACTCCTGCATGCATTGTGCTTCCTTAATTCATTCACCCAGCATGTTATATTTAATCTGCATCATCAAAGGAAGATGGACGCTTTCACAGCTCTGATTAGTCTTTTTATTTTTAATCAGCAAACACTAATCACAGCTTGTTTGAATGCACTCTGCGCAGACCGGTGTAAACGCTGAGCAGCGCTCCACAGATGCAGGAGGTCGTTGACCCGGGCATGGGAAAGTGTGATACCTCATTCACCTCGCAGTAGTGCACACACAAGCATATAGACCCATCTTCACTATGCCCTGTGTGACTCGTCCATCATTCCCATCTCCAGCATGGCAGCTAAGTCCTTGTGAAGTATTTATCTTTCATGTCCATGAATCTGTAGGGCTGTGAATGCACCGTCACACCTGGGTGAGTGTGGTGTGACTGGGCAGGGGGTCATCTGCAAATGCTGTTGAAAAATCTACTGTGGAGGCTGGTGTGGGAAGGTTTTTCCCAACAGGGTGAGGCAGGAATGATGAATTTGGTGCCTCAGGCCCCGGCTCATTTCTGTCCACCAAACTGTGGATTCTTCATCCTTCCATTTTTTAGGAGGTTCCAGCACTTCCAACACTCCTGCCTATGAGTGGAAACCAGTGTCCATAGCTGCTCTGGGACCTGACGATGGTGTTACTGCATGTGCTAGGTTGTGGTGGCCCATGATGATGATGATGGTCCAGGAGAAGCAAAGAAGCCCGTCCACAAACTGCACTCACACATTCACAGTCACATTTGTCTCTCCGGCTGCAGCCAGTTGGTCACCGTGTCTCTGAGCCTGTGGACATAAGAGAGGACAGTGTTTAATGATTGTAACTGTTATACATGGTTCTAGAATGTTTATGCAACTTACACTTTGAAAACAATATAAATTGAGAACATATTATTGTCTGATAATAGATGTTTGTATCCAAAAATCAGTGTTGTTAAAGCTAAACAATACACTCTTCCAGGTCTCTGAAACATTAATTAAGGATTAATCATCCATTTATACATTCTTAATAGAAGTGTGTATGTATGAGGGTGCACTTGGTCAAAATTGAACCAAAAATGCTGGAGGCATGTAAAGAACATGTAAGGGTTGTCCTGGTCCTGGTCTGTCGACCCAGTGTTTATGTTTTTGATGATTAATATTCTTTGATGAATGTTTCCACGGTTTAGTCTCTTGCAGTTCTTTTGTATTTTGTGATTTCTTCTTTCTTGTGCGTTTCATGTGTCACGTCTCATCGAGTTCAAATTCAAATTCAAATTTTATTTGTCACACACACACAACCATACACAGTATGACACGGGGGTGAAATGCTTGTAGCTGTACAATGCCCGACCATTAAATGACAGAAAAAAGTTTTACAGTATTTACAATTTACAGGTTACTACAAAATTTACAAATTAACTTAGAAATTTACAGTAAAAAAAAATGTGCAAATAGCAGAAAGAGATTATCAAGATTATAAATTATAGGAATTATAGGATTGTAGGAAATGTGTGGTGGTGTGTGTGGTGATGTGATGTGTGTGAGAGTCCAGTCCTACACTGGTTCAGGCCCGAATAGCCTGGGGGAAGAAGCTCCTCCTCATTCTCTCTGTTTTGGCCTTAAGGGAGCGGAAGCGCTTCCCAGACCTCAACAGTGAGAAGAATCCATTGTTGGGATGGGAGAGGTCCATCATAATCTTCCTAGCTTTGGACTTGCACCGCTTGGTGTAGATGGACAGCAGGTCAGGGAGCTCTGATTGAATGATGCGTTCGGCCGAGCACACCACTCTTTGCAGATCTCGTCTGTCCTGCTTGGTGCTGTTCCCAAACCAGGTGCAGATGTTTGCCGTCAGGACGCTCTCGATGGTGCAGCAGTAGAAGTTCTTGAGCACCTTCAGTGGCAGATGGAAGTCTCTAAGTCTTCTGAGGAAGAAGAGACGCTGACGGGCTTTCTTAACCAGAGTGTGGATGTGGCAGGACCATGACAGGTCCTGAGTGATGTGGACACCCAGGTATCGGAAACTGTCCACTCTCTCCACTGGCGTGCCACTGATGATGACGAGTTACGTCCTCGTTCCAGCGTCTGCGTCTCTGTGTTTATCTCTTGTTTCCTGTTGTATTTACTTCCTGTTCTGGTGTTAGTGTGTTCAGTTTTGCTGACACAGCACACCTTCAGAGTGTTGTTTGTGAGTTTGTGTGTTTAATGTTGGGATTTTCATTTCTTTCTTATTATGTCTTGATTACAAAAATCTCAGCAGAGCAACATTAGATGCTCAAATTTCCAGGCCAAGTAATAAGACAAGCATTTTAATGACTTGTAATGGCTCATTCATCTGTTTTTATTGTGCACCTTCTTTTATGATGGTAACTGTCTTGTTATTTTATTAAAGAACACGAGAAATAATTGTCAAGAATGAATGAATGTCATTCCAACTGCAAACAGGGAGAACTGCTTTGCTTTCTACAAAGAAAAGAATATATACACATCATCTTTAAAACCTGGCAGAGGTAGTATGAGGCTTGTTTATGCTACCAGTAGCACTGGGATACTAGTGTTCATTGATGAAACAGGACAGAAGCAGCTGGATTGTGTGGTGAGAATAAGGCACGGCGGGACCACAGATCAACATGCAGAGCCATTTTATTCACTCTTCTCACCACAGAAAACACCCCCACACACCTGAGGCCCCGTGCTTTAACTCGGCGGGCGTGATGACTAGTGATGTGCGTATCGATCCTGAAATATCGATTCCTCCGATACCAATCATTTATGTTCTAGAATCGATTCTCACATTAAAATATCGATATTTTAGTAATTTAGAGTAAATTTGTAGTTTATCATTAACAGGAACACAGTGGAAAGAAACTATAACATTCGGATTGTCTACATTCAAAGGAACTACTTCCTCTTCCGCCTTTCATAGTCATGTGCGAAATACGGCTGTATAAATGTCTCGCAGCCCCTTGGCGTGCGCACTCACAACAATAGTTGAGCGTAATCGTAGTCACGTGCGGACTTATTTTACCTCCACAAATAGCTGAGACGTGGTTTGCGATACATGTGGCAAAAAAGTGCTCGAAGAGTATAAAATATAACCGGGCGCTGACTCTTCTGTTTAATCATTTTCTGTTTGACGTTTATTCAGTTGTGTGAAAACCCCGGAGGAACCTCCCAAGAGATTAATAAAGTTTAATTTAATCTAATCTAATAACTTTAATCTCAGCCAAACCGATTTACTCACGAACAAATAAAACACTGAAAAAGCCCAACAATAGCATTTTTAATTATCAAAGTGACTTATATATCATGTTTAACCCGAGTAGCGAAAGACTGCGGGGGTTAGAAAACGATGTGTCGGCTCAGATATTTGAAGTTTACACAGCTACATTCTCACCTGAAAATATGTTAAAAGTTTTTTTGCGACCCAGAAAGAGAAATAAGAGTAATATTAAAACTAAGTCGCTGCCGCCATTGTTGGAGACTGGAGTTGGCTGGGCCCTCTATGAATTCTGCAACATGGTTTTTCAATTTTGTTGTCCGGGTGGAAAATCGGGAGAAATTCGGGAGAATGGTGGCTCCGGAGATTTTCGGGAGGGGCACTGAAATTCGGTATTCTCCTGGAAAAATCGGGAGGGTTGGGATGTATGGTTGTAGCAACATCACTAACCTTGTCAAACACCTCAGAGTAAATCATATCACAGAATATGACGAGCGTATGTTGAGGCGAACTGAAGAGGAGGACAGGGACAGGTGCTGCTAGGGTGAGACAGACGTCTCTCACGGAGTCCTTTAGTGCTGCAGGCAGGCAAGGTGTTCAAATAGCACAACTTCAGTTTTTTTATTTCTATATGATGAACTCTGCATTATTAAGTGATAAGAACAAGTAATCTAATGTCCTGTAATCATTATGATGCTATAATTTGAGATACAATAAATAAAACAAGTTTTTGTACAAAGTATCGGATCAGTATCGTCGATACCACCCTGGATATTACTTGGTATCGGATCGGAAAGAAAATCAGTGGTATCACACATCACTAGTGTTTACGGCAACGCAGACCACGCCCCACCACAGATTGATTCACACTATTTGCTCAAATCCAGCTAAATGCAGTCAGACTGACTCGGTGGCGTTTCATAAAACAGATGGACTGAAAGAAAACAAAAAACACTAAAGCAATATCAAATATGGTACTTCATATTTTCCCCATATTATAGTTTTTCTTCTTGGTAAAACCCACTGCTCATCTGCCAAGCAGAGTGTGGTTAGATGGGCCATGCTGGGCACCGAGATGTTATGGTACTGGGCACTGGCAGTTGGACTCTGGTGAAGAATGTCGAAAGGAAAACCGAGTATGCTCCCGTTTGCACACATAAACCTCCTCTCAGCTTCACAGTTCTGCTACCTTAGTGCTCTTGAGTGGAGTGAATGGTAAAAACAATGTCCCTAGCTCACTGTGTAAAGCAGATATTTATGTAACTGGTTGAGTACAGCGAGCACTTCCATTTGCTGAATTGAAAAAGTAAATACCACATTTATAACTCTGACCTTATTTTATAGTTGGGATTGAACTGAACATGTTGTCTTAAGACCTCATTTTGTTTGTTGGGATGTAATTAATAAGAGGAATTAAGTCCACGTGCCATCTTGCATAACCGTCCGTCCATCCTGACCTTTCTATGTTGTTGTTCTTATTATGAAATGAAATGTTAATGCGCTCATTGACCCACGGGTTCATATGGGCATTTGCAGCTTTGACTGGCTGTTTAGCTATTCAGTGGCAATCTGCTGAAGCTCTTGCTGTTTATGACTTTGAACTAACGCCTCATTTTCTCTGTCTGCTCATGTTGTGTCTGTGTGTAGCTGCCCATCCTGGTCTCATCTGTGGTGAGTCTGTACTTCCTGGAGTGGACGGATGTGTTCAAGCCAGTGAAGTCTGGCTTCAACTGTCATGACCGCAGCCTAAGCCTGCCCTACATTGACCCCAACCACGAGGTCATCCCCTTCCTGATGTTGCTCAGCCTGGCCTTTGCTGGACCTGCCATCACAGTAAGGCTTCACACTTGCCTTATTTTAAGTCTTGAAACAGTGCAAAATAGCCTTTAGCAGTCATTATGGAGGTGCTCTAGTCTTAGGTTTTATAGTATAAAAACACAACCATGGTAAAATGTAAATTAGAAAGAAGGGGAAGAGATCTGCATTTTTTCCTCTGGGTGTCCATCATCTTTATCACAAATCAAATTACCAGAAAACCTCTGAGAAAACTGTCAAAGCTAACAGGCAGTGGGACTCCAGACCTGGACAACTCAAGTGCAGGACTCGGGAGATTACAGCCCAGTGCATTTATTTACAGTGAAGTGATATACACTGGCTTGCAAAAGTAATCAGCCCCCTTGAACTTTCCCACATTTTGTCACATTACAGTCACAAACATGAATCAATTTTATTGGAATTCCACGTGAAAGACCAACACAAAGTGGTGAACACGTGAGAAGTGGAACGAAAATCAGACATGATTCCAAACATTTTTACAAATAAATAACTGCAAAGTGGGGTGTGCGAAATTATTCAGCCCCCTGAGTCGATACTTTGTAGAACCACCTTTTGCTGCAGTTGCAGCTGCCAGTCTTTTAGGGTCTGTCTCTACCAGCTTTGCACATCTACAGACTGAAATCTTTGCCCATTCTTCTTTGAAACAGCTCCAGCTCAGTCAGATTAGATGGACAGCGTTTGTGAACAGCAGTTTTCAGATCTTGCCACAGATTCTTGATTGGATTTAGATCTGGACTTTGACTGGGCCGTTCTAACACATGGATATGTTTTGTTGTAAACCATCCCATTGTTGCCCTGGCTTTATGTTCAGGGTCGTTGTCCTGCTGGAAGGTGAACCTCTGCCCCAGTCTCAAGTCTTTTGCAGACTCCAAGAGGTTTTCTTCCAAGGCTGTCCTGTATTTGGCTCCATCCATCTTCCCATCAACTCTGACCAGCTTCCTGTCCCTGCTGAAGAGAAGCCCCCCCAGAGCATGATGCTGCCACCACCATATCTGACAGTGGGGATGGTGTGTTCAGAGTGATGTGCAGCGTTTTGCATTTTAGCCAAAAAGTTCCATTTTGGTCTCATGTGACCAGAGCACCTTCTTCCACATGTTTGCTGTGTCCCCCACATGGCTTGTGGCAAAGTGCAAATGGGACTTCTTATGGTTTCTGTTAACAATGGCTTTCTTCTTGCCACTCTTCCATTAAGGCCAACTTTGTGCAGTGCACCACTAATAGTTGTCCTATGGACAGATTCCCCACCTGAGCTGTAGATCTCTGCAGCTCGTCCAGAGTCACCATGGGCCTCTTGGCTGCATTTCTGATCAGCTCCTTGTTCGGCCTGTGAGTTTAGGTGGACGGCCTTGTCTTGGTAGGTTTACAGTTGTGCCATACTCCTTCCATTCCTGAATGATTGCTTGAACAGTGCTCCGTGGGATGTTCAAGGGAAATCTTTTTGTAGCCTAAGCATGCTTTAAATTTCTCAATAACTTTATGCCTGACCTGTCTGGTGTGTTCTTTGGACTTCATGGTGTTGTTGCTCCCAATATTCTCTTAAACAACCTCTGAGGCCGTCACACAGCAGCTGTATTTGTACTGACATTAGATTACACACAGGTGCACTCTATTTAGTCATTAGCACTCATCAGGCAACGTCTATGAGCAACTGACTGCACTCAGACCAAAGGGGACTGAATAATTACGCACACCCCACTTTGCAGTTATTTATTTGTAAGAAATGTTTGGAATCATGTATGATTTTTATTCTACTTCTCTCATGTTCACCACTTTGTGTTGGTCTTTCACGTGGAATTCCAATAAAATTGATTCATGTTTGTGGCTGTAATGTGACAAAATGTGGGAAAGTTCAATGGGGTCGAATACTTTTGCAAGCCACTGTATGTACAACAGTTACAATACGATACAACTTTATTTATGTAGCACAAAGACCAGAGGTACATCAAAGTGCTTCTCAATAATACATTAGTAGGAAACTAAATTAAAATTACATAAAATTGAAATCACTTAAGGAAGTGCAAAATACACTACCAGATGAAACAGAGCGCTAATTAATCGGCAGTGCTAAGTTAAATAAATAAGTTATTGATCGTAATTTAAAAGATTGAATAAATTCAGACACGGGAATATCAACTGGAAGATTATTCCAGTAATGCAATAATATAAGTTAAGATTGCATACAGGTGCAATTGGAAAATGCAATGAATACTACCTGATAAAAACACCAACTAGTGTCAGAGTTCATGTGCAAGTGGGGGTGGGGCAGTCAGTGAAAGGGCGGTGTTGGATTCAGAGGGAGGAGCTGGATGCAGGTCTGGAGTTCATGTGTGTGAGAGTCGAGAGGGACGGAGGAGGGAGAGACTTCAGCTTCCTGACAGCCTGATGGACGAAGCTGTCTCTCAGTCTGCTGGTTCTAGCCCGGAGGCTCTGGAGTTGCAGGAGCACGGTTTTAACTAACCGATTAGCTCGATGGTCCAGTGAAGACAAAGTCTCAGCCGCTACGTTAAGTAGTGGCTTCTTGATGAGATCATCAGGTGGGTGATTAGAGCAGGTGTGTTCGGCCACAGACGGGAACCTGTGATGAGTCCCGCCCACAAACACAGACAAACAAGCACAAGGACACAAGGAATGTGATGAGGGACCATGACCAAAAACAGGGTGAGGACATCTAACAAAGCTGAAGTCACAGAAAACTAAGAACTAAAGTCACAAATAACAATACAATAAAAATCATCTTAAGACAACAAGAAGTTCAGGGAAATGCAGAATAAAATTATTAACAGAAAACAAAATAATACAGAACTCGAACACATAATATATCAATAAAGAGCTGTAAAAGCTGTTAATAATAAAATGCTCAAACAGATTTAAGGAAGGATCATGTCAGTTAAACCTCAGTTAAGTAGCAGAAGTGTTGGTGAAATTAACAGGTATTAATTAACATGTGTGCTAGAGTGGCAACAATGAGACGACCCCCAGGACAATGTTAAACTGTCTCTGATCAAGGAATCAGAAACTGACTTCATGAGGGGGGCCTGAGGGCCCAGCGTACTCTAGTGGGTGCCTGTGAACAGCTGATATTACATTATTTGGAAATGGTCCAGGAAACCTTTCCAACTTTGATTCTACAAGTTTTCTTCTTAGATCTTCACTGAGTTCATTGGAGTTCAAGGTTCAAGGTTCTTTCTTTGTTACATGCATAGTTATACAAGTATAACACACAGTGAAATGTAACCTGACACGCTCCTCGACATGTGCAAAAAGGGGGAATAGACAGAATAGACAATATAAACATATTTAAAATTAAAGGAATTTGAAATGTACATTGTGCCTGGGTTTAGAGTGTCTGGAAGAGAGTCCTGTCTCAGTCAATTATAGATGATGTGAGAGGGCGGGTGTGTGTGTTTCGGGCTAGGGGATAGAAGCTCCTCTTGAGTCTCTCTGTCCTTGCCCGGATGATGCGGAACCTTCTACCAGATTGCAGAAGTTGGAACAGTTTGTTGCCAGGATGGCAATCCAGCAGCGTTCTGCTGTACGGATCACTCTCTGGAGAGCTTTTTGGTCCTTCACACAGCTGTTCCCAAACCACGATGTGATGTTCTGTGTGAGGATGCTCTCCACAGCGCCTGTATAGAAAATCCTGAGGATCTTTGGAGAGACCCTGAACTTCCTCAGTTGTCGTAGGTGGTACAGGTGCTGCCTAGCCCTTTTGGTCTGGACCTGAATGTGGGCAGACCATGTCAGGTCTGAGGAGATGTGGACACTGAGATACTTGAAGGACTGCACCCTCTCCACTGGAGCTCCATTTATGATAATGGGCTTGTAGTCTCTGTGCTGACTCCTTCTGAAGTCCACCACCAGCTCCTTGGTCTTGCCGACGTTCAGCTGGAGGTGGTTGTCCTGGCACCATGATGCCAGATTCTTCACTTCGTCCATGTAGGCCGCCTCATCATTGTTGGAGATGGCACCCAACACCACTGTGTCGTCAGCAAACTTCACAAGGGTGTTGGAGCCATGAGTGGCCACACAGTCTGAAGTGTAGGGGGAGTAGAGCAGTGGCGAGAGGACACATCCCTGTGGTGCTCCTGTGTTGATGGTGATGCTGTTAGAGATGCATCTACCCACCCTCACCACCTGAGTTCTGCCAGTGAGGAAGTCCAACACCCACGCACACAGACGGCTGTTGAGTCCCAGATCCCTGAGCTTTGTGAACAGTCTGCTGGGCACTATTGTGTTAAACGCTGAACTGTAATCAACAAACAGCATTCTCACATAGTTACCCTGTTTCTTGTCCACGTGGCTGAGGGTGGTGTGCAGGACGTGGGCGATGTGGATCTGTTGGGTCGGTAGGCGAACTGGAGCGGATCTGTGGTGTCTGGGATGGAGGAGGAGATGATGTTCTTCAGCAGCCTCTCAAACACCTTCATTACTACCGAGGTCAGTGCAACTGGCCGGTAATCGTTCAGGGATGAGGGTTTGCTGTTCTTGGGCACAGGGATGATGGTGGATCTTTTGAAGCATGTGGGGACCACAGACTTCGCCAGGGACTCGTTGAAGATGGAAGTGAACACACCTGCTAGCTGGTCAGCATAGCAGCACAGCAGACAGCCGGTGATGCCGTCTGGCCCCGCCGCTTTCCTTGTGTTCACTCTCCTCAGTGCCGCCCGGACGTCATGCTCCGCGATGCTGGTCACCAGTCTCTCGCTGATGACGTCACTGTCCTCGGTAGTCAGGTGGTAGATAGCATTAGCCGCCTGGCTAACCTCAAAACGGGTGTAGAACTGATTCAGCTCGTTGGTGAATGCAGAGTCGGCGTTGATCGGTGCATTGTTCTGAATTCTGTCCACTACCAGAAAATCCTTGGCTTCAAAGTGGCTTCAAAGTTTCTCCATCCATCCATCCATCCATCTTCTTCCGCTTTATCTGGGGCCAGGTCGCGGGGGCACCAGCCTAAGCAGGGAAGCCCAGACTTCCTTCTTCCCAGCCACCTACTCTAGCTTATCTGGGGGAACACCAAGGCGTTCCCAGGCCAGCCGAGAGATATAAGCTCTCCAGCGTGTCCTGGGCCTGCCCCGGGGCCTCCTCCCAGTGGGACGTGCCCGGAACACCTCACCCAGGAGGCGCCCAGGAGGCACCCTTTTCAGATGCATGAACCACCTCAGCTGGCTCCTTTCGATGTGGAGGAGCAGCGGCTCTACTCTGAGCCTCTCCCAGAGGGCTGAACTTCTCACCCTATCTCTAAGGGAGAGGCCAGCCACCCTTTGAAAAAAGCTCATTTACGCCGCTTGTTTCCACGATCTCGTTCTTTCGGTCATTACCCACAGCTCGTGGCCATAGGTGAGGGTAGGGATGTATATCGACCGGTAAATTGAGAGCTTCGCTTTTACACTCAGCTCTTTCTTCACCTCGACAGACCAGTGCAGCGTCCGCATCACTGCGGCCGCAGCACCAATCTGTCTGTCGATCTCCGGCTCCCTTCTCCTATCACTCGCGAACAAGACCCCAAGATACTTGAACTCCTCCACTTGGGGCAGGAACTCATCCCCAACCCGGAGTGGGCACTCCACCATTTTCCGGCTGAGAACCATGGCCTCAGATTTGGAGGTGCTGATCCTCATTCCCGCTGCTTCACACTCGGCTGTGAACCATTCCAGTGCGAGCTGGAGGCCATCACCGGATGAAGCCAACAGAACCACATCATCTGCGAAAAGCATAGATGAGATTCTGAGGCCACCGAAGTAAAAGCCCTCCGCCACTTGGATGCACCTAGAAATCCTGTCCATAAAAATTATGAACAGAATTGGTGACAAAGGGCAGCCCTGGCGGAGCCCATCACCCACCGGGGACGAGTCCGGCTTATTGCCGGCAATGCGAACCAAGCTCTTGCAATGGTTTTATAGCGATCGAATGGCCCATAGCAATGGGCCAGACACCCCATACTCCCGTAGCACCTCCCACAAGACCCCGCGAGGGGCACGGTTGAATGCCTTCTCCAAGTCCACAAAACACATGCAGACTGGTTGGGCAAACTCCCATGCACCCTCAAGTATCCTTGAGAGTATAAAGAGCTGGTCCAGTGTTCCGCAACCAGGATTAAAACCGCATTGTTCCTCCTGTATTTGAGGTTCGACTAGCGGATGAACTCTCCTTTTCAGCACCCTGGCATAGACTTTCCCAGGGAGGCTGAGGAGTGTGATCTCCCTGTAGTTGGAACACACCCTCCGGTCCCCCTTCTTAAAGACGGGGACCACCACCCCGGTCTGCCAGTCCAGGGGTACTGCCCCTGCTCTCCACGCAACATTGTAGAGGCGTGTCACCAGGACAGCCCTACAACGTTCAGAGCCTTCAGGAACTCGGGGCGGACCTCATCAACACCAGGGGCTCTGCCACCAAGGAGTTGTTTAACTGCCTCTGTGACCTCACCCCTGGAAATTGGCGGGTCATCCCCCTCATCCCGAGACTCTGCTTCCTCCTCGGAAGACGTGTCAGTGGGATTAAGGAGGTCCTCGAAGTATTCCTTCCACCTCCCTACAATTTTCTCCATCGAAGTCAGTAGTGCCGCGCCAGCACTATACACAGTGCAGGTAGAGCACCGCTTTCCCCTCCTGAGATGCCTGACGGTTTGCCAGAATCTCTTCGAGGCAGTCTGAAAGTCTTTTTCCATGGCCTCTCTGAACTCCTCCTACACCAGAGTTTTTGCTTCAGCCACTGCCCGAGCTGCATTCCGCTTGGCCTGTCAGTACCTGTCAACTGCCTCCGGAGTCCCACAGGCTAACCAAGCCTGATAAGACTCCTTCTTCAGCCTGGTGGCTCCCTTCACCTCTGGTGTCCACCATTTGGTTCGGGGGTTACCACCACAACAGGCACCAACCACCTTGCGGCCGCAGCTCAATGCAGCAGCTTCGGCAATGGAGATACTGAACATGGTCTATTCGTACTCAATGTCCCCAGTCTCCCTCGGAATGCTGTTGAAGCTCTGCCGGAGGTGTGCGTTGAAGATCTCACGGTGGTGATCAGTTGACAACTCAGCCCCTCTCTTTACCAGAATGTCCAGAACATATGGTCACAGGTCTGTTGATACGATTACAAAATCGATCATCGAACTGCGGCCTAGAGCGTCCTGGTACCACGTGCTCTTATGGACACTCTTATGTTCGAACAAGGTGTTCGTTATGGCCAAACTGTGATTTGCACAGAAGTCCAATAACAGAACACCACTCGGGTTCAGATCAGGGAGGCCGTTCCTCCCAGTCACGCCCCTCCAGGTCTTGCTGTCGTTACCCACATGAGCATTGAAGTCTCCCAGAAGGACAACAGAGTCTTCAGGTGGAGCACCTTCCAGCACCCCACCCAGGGACCATAAGAAGGCTGGGTACTCTGAACTGCCACTTGGTGCACAAGCGCTGATGACAGTCAGGACCCATTCTCCGCCCCTAAGGCGCAGGGAGCAAACCCTCTCATCCACCACGATAAGGTAGCAATTCACGGAGAGGTGTCAAAGTTTCTGTGATAGAAAAAGTTTTTATGGCAGAAAAACCTCCAATCTGGCTGAATCAACAATTCTGTAAAGAAACTGGATCAAAATACCTCCACAGTCATGTGAAAGACTCTTCGCCACTTAGGGCAAATGCTTGATTGCAGGTCTTGCTTCTCCTAGCAGTTTCTACACAAGTTTACACTGCTGACAATGAACGTGTGAAGTTACTTTAAACTTTCTGCAAGCTTTATTTCCTGGCTGGAATTTTATTTCTCGCATTTTTATTGCATGTATTGCAATCTTCAGATTTTTTTTTTTTACAAAAGTTCTCTTACCTGAAATGATGTGTTCCAATTGAAGGTTTTTTCTATGTCCTCAGTCATTTACATCAGCTCACTAACTGCAGCTGTTAGTCAACGAGAACACTTGAGACGTTTTGGAAACAAGTTTGTTTATATCAGATTTTCCCCACAACCTTCATCTTTTGTTAAAGTTCTACAAATAAAAAAAGTGAGCCTCAAACTCAACATTCTGTCATTACTGTACTAAATGTTAAGGAAATGCATGCAGACCCAGCAGATGGCTTTTAAAACTCCACTGCAGCAGTTGCAGTTTTTGCTTCTTCCCAGACTTCTGGAGATTCTGGTCACACATTGAGAAACATGAATTAAGTCAAAGTAAAAAACTAGAATTGAACTCATTTTATCTTTAAAGCTTAAGGGGTCGGCAGCAGCTCTAATAGGAAGGGACATCCAAGGCACTTGAATGCTCAGCAGTTGCAAAAGGCACAGTGACGGGAAAGTCTGTCTCCGACTGACATGCCTGACAACAGCCATGTGTGATGTGCACAGAGAGCTGAGTTTTTCCTAATGCTGGTGAGACACCTGTATTGCATGCTTCTGTCTCGGTTTATGACTCTAAGCTTTAGGGAAAACACTTTTCATCTCTTTGTTCTCTCTGCCAAAAACGACTTTGCATATGCCCATAGAAGCAGCATCTTTGTGTAAAGGGCAGTTCTGCATTTTTGAAAATCTTATCATAATGTTGCAGCTCAAAGGGGGAGAAAGAACTTTTAATATCTACAGAATTTCCTGCAGTGAAGATTATGGTTATATTAAGATTTTGGAATTTGGCGTAATCACAGTCTTTGGCCATCCGACTTGCTTCCACTAATTACACCAGGTCCAGGTTCAGTACTCCAGACATACAGAGATCATTTGATATGAGATTCCTGTGACAAAAATATTTCCTGATCCATTTATGTAAATGTTACCACACTTGTAAGGAAAAAGCATTTGAGGGTTGAGCAGCAGTATTCATAATGTGACATGCAACCATCAAAGAAAATGCCAAATCTCCTCTGCTAACCACAAACAACTTATACTGCTACTGACTCTTGTTTTGAGCTTCTCGTACTCCAGGATGTAACTCCATGATTAGCACCACCTGTCAGCATGGACCCTGCTACAGCACCCGGCTCCAAGCATGCTGTTTTTGATTGATATGGATAGGTCCAGCTGGTGTTCTGTAAAACCAGGTTGCAGCATTATTTGAAGTGAGCCCTAGTCCCATCTCTAGGTCGAGTTCCATATAACAGGGGATGTCAAAGATAGACCATAAAGTGGGCCGTTCTGTGGTGCAAACTTTCTGATACTGTTCACCATCTCTCTCCACTCTGCCAAGTCGACCCAGACAACAAACCTAGTTACCTGTGTATGATTTATTCACACGATACTGATGCCCCTGTTTGTTAAATTCATAAATTGGGCTCTCGTGTGCTTCATATGTTGGCATGAATTCTTTAGGTCTCTGGACTTCACCTGAACATTATGCTTTCAAAAGATAAAAACTGGTTTCCAAAATAACATGTTCAAGCAAACTTTGAGCAAAGTTTGGGGGTCTATGTAAGTGTCTGTGTGTGTGTCAGCAAAGAGTTTACAATTTTAGAGTTTGCAAACTGATTTGTGAAAAAAGAAAATGTGGGAAAGCTAATAGTGTACCCAAAGGAAACTGGGTGTGGGTCCCAATCAGCCAGAGTTTCGGGTGAGTTCATTGTGAAACCTGGCCCCACCTTATCATGCGAATTCCTGAGGTCAGATGGCCCAGGATGTGAGTGGGCGTTAAGACGTCTGGGGAGGGAACTCAAAACTGGATTATAGATGGCAGACAGTTGGTGTCGTAAACCACCGCCTCTGTTCAAAGATGGTCGCTCACAGTGGACATAGATGCTTCTTTCACTCCTCTTTCAAACCATCTGTCCTCTCTGTTTTGGACAGAGAGGATGAGCTCACCTGAAACTCTGGCTGATTGGGACCCACACCCAGTTTCACACCTTGGCTCAGGTGATTAGAGGATCATCAGGGGGTCCTTTTGTCCCTCTGTGGGGGGAAACTCCCACTAAGTTTATATCTGGGACTCTCCACCATTTGACCTTAGAACTGAAGAAGCTTTTCGGATGAAGGTGAAACGTCTTCAAGCAACTTAAAGAAGTCCAGACGCTTTTCTTTGCAAGCTCCTTTGACTACGATGACCTGAATGACTGAGAACCTTCACAGACTAATAGTGTACCACAGTCTGTCCTGTCCACTCAGCTCTCAAAAATCCTTATTTACTCTCACCATTTAGTCAAAAGTATTTGCTCGTCTGCCTTCACACACATATGAACGTAAGTGACATCCCATTCTTAATCCACAGGGTTTAATCTGATGTCAGTTCACCCCTTTGCAACTATAACAGCCTCAACTTTCCTGGGAAGACTTCACACAAGCATGAGTGTGCTTATGGGAATTTTCGACTATTCGTCTAGAACTGGATCGGTGAATTCAAACAGTGATGTTGAAGGCTTACAGTCGCCGCTTTAATTCAGTTGAATGATGTTTTATTGGGTTGAGGTCAGGATTCAAGTTCTTCCACATCATGCATGTCTTTATGGATGATGTGCAATTGTGCAACAGTTTGTAGTCATGTTGGAAAAGGAAGGGGCCATCCCTAAATTGTTCTTGGTTCATTTCACTGGAACTAAGTGAAACTAAACAACAACCCCACTTGATAATCCCCCTCCACCAAACTTCACGCTTGGCACAATGCATTGATTAGCAAATTTACAATTAGATGGTGTGGTAATGTTTGTGTTTTTATCACATCTTTCAAACAAACTGACACAGGCACACAGATCACTTTCCTGAGCTCTTAAACCTCTATAATAACTGCTGTCATATCGAGTGAAAAAAATACAACATGCTTTTTTTACATAAATATTGGCACAATAAGTATAACTAACTAAACTAAACTAAATAATCTCTAAATATTTATTTTTTCCATCCCTCTGGTTCTGCAAAGATGTGTAATCCCATGCAGAGTGCATTTGTGCGTTAGCTACGTGGCTGGGTTTATCCGAGAGCTTTGAGTGGAATCCAAAGAACAAGCTGTGGCACATTGCTCACATAAAGCAGCCAGTTCCTGTTCATGTTCTCAAACTGGCTGATGATGTCAGAACCACCTTGGCAGAGATTTATAGTCAGGATTTTCTGAGTGTCTCCTCATCTGTGAGCAGACGTAACAGGTGAGTTGTTGTGTTGACAGATAATGATCGGAGAGGCCATCCTGTTTTGCTGTCTGTCTCGGAGAAAGCTCGGCGGTGGCGGTGAGGCTAACATCAACGCAGCTGGCTGCAACTTCAATTCCTTCATACGCAGAGCCGTCCGATTTGTTGGTAGGTTGATTTTTTTAAACTGCACACTTACTCATGTCACATAAAGGCAGTCCATGGTAGCCAGTTAAGAATTCGAGTACCTTTGTGGTGACACTTTTCTCCTTATGGGAGCTCAAAATGGGAATTTTACAAGACTCCCCAATTTATTCATATACATGCCGTTTTTTATTCTATGCCATCAAGTGCTTTATAATTATTTTACGCACACTCTCGATACATTGGGAGGTGCCCAAGGGTACTTGGAGCAGCAAGGAATCAAACCATCAAACCTCTGATTAGCAGACCTGCTCTACCCTCTCTGAGCCACAGCCACCTCTATGTGTGCGTTTCATCTGCTAACAGTAAAATTACTATCATCTCAATGGATTCATGCTTTTCGTTTTGGTTTTGCTTTATTAGCATTGGATATTAAAACTGATTCAGTCTCTAAAGACGATGCATTCATCCACAGTGCTAAACCAAAATCATATAATTCCAGCATCACCAGCAATACCCAAAAGTAACAAACACAAACTTTGTTTTTAAACCATTTTTGGGAAAGCTGGTCATTACTACATGGGAAATGATCCAAATGCATCCACTTTATAAATTAGCACATCAGCCACATTGCAGTGTCACACTATTTGCTTCACTTAATAAATATGGCCACATAAATACAGCGTCAGACTATACTATAAATTGTAGGGTACTATAAATAATACCCTACAATTTAAATTAAACATTGTAAAATCTGATATTCTAACTCTTTTTCCTCTTGGTAAGCATATATCTCACCATCTATCCTCAGGAGTTCACGCGTTCGGTCTTTGTGCCACGGCCCTCATCACAGACGTCCTCCAACTGATGACTGGATACCCAACACCATATTTCCTAACTGTGTGTAAACCCAATTACACCACCCTAAACGTCAGCTGTGAACAGAACCCATACATAATGGAAGATATTTGCTCAGGGAGTGACCCTGCAGCAATCAACCAGGGCAGGTAAGGAAAGAAAAAACACTCGATATGCTCCACTTTACACAGAAAGACTTCTGAACACTTTCACGCAAACGACACACAAATTATAAGTGGATCAGTTTTGTAGTCAAGAAAAATCATTTAACGTGATTCTTTGTGATGCTTTATATCACTAGCTATAAAGTACATTAGCACTCTTCGAGGGGAATATAAGACAATTGTCTTATAAAGCAGAGAAAAAAGGCTTTTTCTTTTTAATATTATTATTATGAAGTATATCACATAAAGAACAGAGCAGGGATAGATTAGAAAACTTACAGACAAGACAGAGTTGGTAAGAAAAATAATACCAGCAGGACTGTGAGTGTGTGCAGTGAACGTGAGGGTGTTAATTTTATTCAGTCCAGGTTTAATGCAAATTAGGAGAGAATTATGACAATAATAATAATTATAGTTAAAGCAACACCAAACATCACCACCAATAATCCCAATCAATAACTACGACCAACAATGACAATAATAACAGTGTCAATCCCAAAATGACTTACTTACCTGGATGACTGAGCATGCATCAAGACAGATAATGACAACAAATTACAACAATAATACCGTTATAAGAAAATTATAGGGAATAACTCAATTGCATGCATCATCAATTCTGCAAAAGTATACTGAAGGGATGATGACGCTTCTTCAGAAGCTGGACAATGATGCCAGGAAAAGCACGAAGCAACTAAGTAGGTCATTAGAAGAAGAAAGAAACTACTGGAGAGACGAAGATGATCAGGGAGCCAGAAAGAGACAAGATGAGAAAATTAAAGAGAACGAGGGAAGGAAAACAGCCTAATTACACACCAGGGAGGGAGAGAGTGTATGAAACAAGTGAATTCAATACACATGACATTAATGAAAACAGGAAAAAAGAACAAAGGGGGAAACACAGATAAGTCAAATGAAAATTCAGTTTGGATTTCATTTCTGCTGTGCTAATAGCAACACAGGCAAAGTCACCACTCGGAAAGACTTTTATCATTTGGCTCTTTTACATCAACAATGTGGACTTGTGATTTAAATCAAAGGATTTAACACAAGTTTTGCACAAATTGTTTAGATGTGTCGCCATTTCAATACATGTCACATATTTCAAAATCAAATGTTCAAAGTAAAGCTTTTAAATATGGATTGTTTTTTAGATCTGGATAAAACGCCTTTAGAGTCAATGGTCTGTATTTGTATAGCACTTTTACTAGTCCCTAAGGACCCCATAGCGCTTTACACAGCCAGTCATCCACACACTGGTGATGGCAGCTACATTGTAGTAGCTGACCACCACCAGTAGGCAACGGGTGAAGTGTCTTGCCCAAGGACACAACGACCGAGACTATCCAAGCCGGGGCTCGAACCGGCAACCTTCCGATTACAAGGCGAACTCCCAACTCTTAAGCCACGATCGCCCCACCAATGACCACCTTAAATGACCACCTACAAATATCACACGATACTGTGTTTCCTGTAATTTATCTTCATGCTCGTTTGAATTATGATCAGGTGAATGACTTTCTTTGCTTTAAGAAACTCTTGAGCTGTTTTTGCAATATGAATATGACTGAAACTGAGAAGAAAGTACGAGCCTGTACACTTCACAACTCATTCTGCTACTTCTATCAGCAGTCACATCATCAAGAAACATTACTGAAACAGTTCCACCTAGTAACATACATGCCCATGCAATAATGCTGTGATATACTTCAGATCATGGGTGTTCTTTTCCATCTCTATACTTTTCTCTTACAAGTTAATCTTGAGTTCCCCTACCCAAAGAATTTTTCTTGACTGAGTAGGTCATGTTGTGTGGTCATCGTGGTCTTTTGGTGTTGCTGAGCTGGCCGGTGCATTCTTTTTTTAACAATGTACCATGTTCTGCCTTTTATAAGTTACGCTGGATTACACAGTTTTGCACACTGCACTAGAGCTCCCTCTAGTGACTGATGTGTAATATTGTTTTAAGTGCTTTGGAAAAAGAAAAATAGAGGAAGTCCATCCAAGATGGCTGAATGTAATGCCGAAATATTAAAGTTTTAACCTGATATGGACCTTAAAATATTGTTGCTTTGGACGAGATTTGTCTGTAAGAATGAGTGATGATAAAATTATAATTGTCTCTTTGTTTTGTTTAAAAATGGTATGATAATTTGTAAGTTTAGGTGAGATCAACACCAAGGTACCTGTAGCTGTCCACAGCCTCAGTGTCTATGCCTTGGATGTTCACTGGTTGCAGTGGAGGATGTTTGTGCCTGTGGAAGTCTACCACCTGTTCCTTGGTTTTTCTAGTGTTGATCTGGAGGTAGTTCTGCTGACACCAGTCCACAAGGCCATAGGTCAGTTTTCATCAGTGATGAGGCCGACTATTGCAGAGTCATCAGAGAACTTCTGCAGGAAGCACTGGGTGGAGTTGTGGGAGAAGTCTGCAGTGTAGATAGTGAAGAGGAATGGAGCCAGAACTGTTCCCTGAAGTCTTAGGCACTGGTACCACACAAGAGGTTTTCCAGACCTCTCCCCAGCCTCAGGCCCAGGTTGAAGAGGTGCTCGATCACCACACACAGTTGGTCTGTGCAGGACCTGACGACCCTTGAGCTGATGCCATCTTGGCCCCAATCCTCCTCAGTTCCCTCCTGACCTGAATGGTTGAGAGAAAGAGAGAGAGAAAGAAAGAAAGAACAATGGGTTGAGAGGTCTCTTCCTTGATCATTAATAAGCAAATTGTCATGACCATTGATCGCCCTCTGAATCGAGGAGGGGGTCTAAGGGTACATCTTTCACCATCTTACAATGCTGTGATTGCAGCCATTCCCAAGTCTCTGTGAATGGGACTCATGGCCATTGATCAATGCTCTTGGATCAATGATCAATGGTCTTTGATCAGTGGTTGTTGATCAATGGTCATGACAATATGGATAAATTAATATGTATAAATTAAATATATTAATGATGAAGGAAATGACCTCACAACCCATTGCTTTTTCAGTGGGATTTCAGTCATTGTAAAATTGTACTGTTGTGGGGGAAACCTGCAGTCAGCTGAGACTGAGGAAGTCACGTGGATGATGATGAAACGTTTCTGAAAACACTACATCCAAATGAACAGATTCAACCTTTTGGTATTTACTTACCTGGATGATTGAGAATGCATCAAGACACTTTCCAAGAGGTATTCCATCTCTTTCCTAATTGTCATGGTAGGCATGCTGCTTAATGGGCTTGTCTTCACCAACATCTATATCGTCCTCAAGAACTGTTTTGAGTGGGCTTGTCATTAAAAAGCAAGGTGTACCTACAAATCAGACTGCAAATATTTTGCTTGACTGGGTCTTCTAAGTAGGACAAATGAGCCTCGAGATCTTAAAAATTTTTCCAATCTTCCAATCTGCCAGACAATTGGGATTGCTTTTCATGGTCAACATATTTCCTCAACATATTGACATGTTGGTGCTCAGTGATGCAACTTCATGTGGACCAGAGAAACAAGCTTGAAGACTAGAACTAACAACAGGCAGGAGAACTAGAACATGTTCTCCAGGCTAAAAGTAGTGACTGAGAGTTTTCTTGTCATATTTTTCATTCACTTTAAACTGGGCATTAGAGAGGGAACTATGTGTAAGCTCACAAATGGTATGTAACCTCTCCCTAAATGAATTTACATAATCCCAGGGACTCTTGTGTGGTTCCATGAATGGCAAAACGACAACAACGACAGACTCTCATCCCACCCTGAATTAGACTCAGCCCAAAATATCTGCAGCATGGATTTCAAAATCTTTTGGAATCTCTCCAGCGTACCCCGGCTTCATGGGTGATAGACACTCGACACCTTATCCTTAATAGCCGCCTCTGGGATGACTTGAGCAAAAACCCTAGACATGAAATTTGATCCCTGGTCAGTTTTAATGCGTTTGACAAGACAAATGTGGAGAAACATGTAACCAGTACTTTTACCACCGCTTTCGCCCTGAACAAGTGCAGCGGGATGACCACATGTGGCAGCACACATTATGGTGAGTTCGTGATGATGACCGACAATAGCAACATCAGTTTTCAATCCTGGCCAGAAAAAAATAGCAGAGCACCCTGTTACAAGTTTTCCTAATTCCTAAGTGGCCAGACAGATGGTGACTACAGGCAAGGCTTTAAACTTGTAGACGGTCTTTTGGCATCACAACCTGAGTGACCACATCATATTCCATTCCAGTCACTGAAAACCACTTATACAGCAAAACACAAGGGTCAAAAAGGTAAGACACAGACAGGCAGGGAGACAAAGTATTATCAGATTGCTGAAATTTATTAAGCTGCTATTAGATAAAATGAAACAATTATTTTGTTTCTTAATTTCCGGAGAAGGGCTAACAGGAGAAGGGCTAACAGGAGAAGGGCTAACAGGAGTATCAGGCTCCTTCAACAATGTGTGTGAAATATCCACCACATCTTGAAGCTGCCGAGCCTGGGCAAGAGTAGCTGCACATGATGGAAAAACAGAGGACTCACTGAGCCCAGAGGGGGCATGAACGCATATATCAGAAGGAGAATTTTCAGTGACTCAGGCGTGGCAGGAAACACCTTTCTCCCAGCCAAATTGTTTCCAAAAATAAGATCAACACCAGCAACTGGCAGCTGTCCCCTTAGGAGAGCTATTCATCTTACTGACTAATAGGTTTTATTTGGATTTTCCTCTGCCAGAATGCCAACAGCCCAGAATGCACAAACATGACACCAAGAATAATTAAAAATACAAAACCAGGGAATCCAAAATCATGCCCAAACCCACTTTAAGTGGGACTTAAAGTGGGTCTTTAAGTCCCACTTAAAGACCCAGGGTTTTTAAGTGGGACTAGATAGCCTAAGGTTGTTGGAAAGTGCTATGACAGCTTTTCCTTCGGTCTTGTTTCAAGAACAGGATGAATAGATGTATTGCTGCAGTGGTTCTACATGAAGGTATTATTAACCTATTTTAACAGCAGAGGATATGCTATTTTTTCACTAAAGACCAAATTCTATTGTCTGCCTTATCTTTAAAAGTTTTCTTTAGTATTTTATCCTTATCAGATTTTCAGCTGATTTAGTGCTCAGTACATTTGTACATTTTTAAATTATTTCACATTACTAAGTAAAGGAATGCAAACTGGTTGCCTTAAAAAGTGTTAATGATCAACTGCTTCTGAAATCCATCCATCCAGATAAAAAAAATAGGTCCATTCTCCTAAAACAGTCACATATATACAGCTTTATATAATAAAGATAAAGGTACAAAGACATTTTAAACTACAATGATATGTATATTTCATTTCTATCCTTTCTACAATGTAAATATTTGCATTTAGAAATGTTTACATTCAATGTTTTAATTTCACACTTTTACATGTAGAACCTACATGAGTATGATCAGCATTAACCTATTCATCTAATATTTGATAAAATCTAAAAATCCAATGCAACTTTGTAACTTTGTTCCTGATGTTACTACTGCTTTCTTCCTTTGCTTGTCTAATACTCCTATGTCCTATTGGTTAGCCATCACCAGTTTGTTTGTCTGTATCTGGAACTTCCAAAGCATCTTAGCTGAGTCATTCTCAACCACCCTAGGGGCTGTATCCCATTTTGACCTTGGAACTTCCAGCCCATTCTTGGCGCAGATGATGCCAGCGACTTGTTTATGGCGTTCCATGCATGCCCTGCCTGCTAGCATCTTGCACCTTGCTGTTATGTGCTGGATTGTCTCAGGGGCATCGTTGCATATCCTGCACCTTGGATCTTGCCCAGTGTGGCAGAACCAAGCCTCTATCAGTTTTGTGCTTTGAGCTTGTTCCTGTGCTTCCATGGTTTGTGCCTCTTTGCTGTGTTTTTGTCTAGCTTTGTCAAGCCACTTGTAGGATTTCTCTGTATCAGCCACTTTCTCCCTGTCCTCTCATGATGGGTCCTCTTGCTTCTCTTCTTTCTTGGGTTTCTGCTGTATTTACTAATCCTGTAATCAGTTATGGACTTCTTCCGGATGTATTGACGTATCTTTGTTGTTTCATGCTGGATAGTTCAGACAGTCACTAGTCCTCGGCAACCTTCCTTCCACTTAGCATATAGTCTAAGGGCACTGGTGGATCTGAAGGGTAACCCTTGAGCTTCCTTGTCTTGATTACATGTGGCGTCTATTCCCTACTTTGGTCAGTCTATTATTCCAGCAGGGTATCTGACAGTCGGCAGGGCGTAAGTGTTGATTGCCCAGATCATATTCTTCCCATTCAGCTGACTCCTCAGGACTTGCCCTGTTCTCTGCAGGTATTTGGTGACTTCAGCTTTCCAAGCAGCCTCTTTGTGGTTTTCTATTTTCCTGTAGGATTTGCAAGTACTTGTAGCTGACCTCAGTATCTGCAATGTTGCCTTCAGGTAGTGCAATCCTCTCAGTTCTGACTACCTTCCCTATTTTTGACTTCCGATGTCATTACTATAAATTCTAGTGGTATGGATCAGTGAGTTAATGTCTTGTTCACTCCTGGCATACAGTTTGATGTCATTCAGGTAGAGGAGGTGGCTAACAACTGTGTTGTAACTTTATTGCAGTCTATTTGATTTGATAACAGCATTTTTTGGGTTATTTTGTAAGTGATCTATTGCCAGTTAATTATGGATTTCAATTTCTACCAAAAAGAGCATTTTATGCATATTATCATTAGAAAACTGCATTTCCCAGAATCCTTTGCAGTAGAGATGGAATATACTCAGGTTTAGCTAGAAAATGAAAAGTTTTTGGGAAGCCATTATATATCTTGCTCTGATGTCAGGTTTTTTGTGTTGTACCCCCTTTTTTTTGAAGTCTCATATGAAGACTATTGTTCCTGTCCATTTTCTTGGCTAAGTGCATTTGCTACAACAGACTCCACCATTCCATACTTGGTATCCGTAGCCAGTCTTGGTAATGATCTGGCTGACTTTGTTCGCCACTTCCCAATCCTCCTGATGAAGGCCCTTCCTGTTGATCTCGTACAGTTCAAGGCATTACAGGATCCATGTGTGAGGCATTGAGTCATAGTCTTTGTTGTAGTCTACTCATGCAGTGCGCAGGTTGGCCAGTCTGGTCTCACAGTCTCAAGTGACTGCCCTGTCTACACTTGTACTGTAAGACAAAAAATTAGATTAGATACAACCTCCTCTTTTTGGAATCTGTACATGCTCAATTCCAATATAAGTAAGACAAGACATTGTAATTCACATGCTTAAAATGGATGGAACCTGGACTTTTCTGGTCATGATTTCCGATACCATACTTATCCATACCCATAGAAAAAAGTGCTTGTGTTAATAGGTGAATGAGGCAAGTTCTGTAAAGCTTTGAGTGCTCCGGTGCTTTGGAGTAAAAGAAGCATGTTTCACATCGCCTTACTGAGGTAAGACAATGTGAAAATAAACAAATATCATCTTAGGTTGACTTAAATGTGCTTTGTTCCCCTTTTGTTAAAACACGGAAAAACACATCACACAAAAATACTGCAAAAGGAAACAGTTGCCAATATGCATAAAGTGTATAAACTCAAAACGCACATCTCACTTAAAAATTAAGATGCCCAAATGTAAACAAATCAACTTGTTAGAGTCCTAAATGATCACCTTTAAAGTGCTAATAACATCATGTACAGTGAGACAAGCATGGAGAACAGCACTGACTGGGAGAGGAACAGATGACATACTCAGTTCAATTCAACATGTACGACTTTAAGAATGCACAACGCACTCTTTACTGTAACATAAGTAATACCACACAAATTCATTATTACCATTTGTATAATGTGCTTCTTCTACAATAAATAATTTCAACTCGTTCTAGAATATATTTCACCTTCACAACCTGTAATGAAATTGTTGACATAATTTTTTATTAAATACTTTTTAATTCAATCTAATTAATAATAACTTCTGTCGTTGCAGGATGTGGTAATAATCTTCCCTGTGGTATCAAAAATGGTATTAAGTATCAAGTATTTTCCTAGGCATTGGCATGAAGTTTGAATATCTAGTAATGTGACAACCTTAGTCCTTTAAGATGCAGCTATAAAAGATTAGAAGTATTTTAGATGTTAGGAGGGGTATCACTGCATAAATGGATTGGTTCTTATATAGTGCTTTTCTACTCCACCTGAGTACTTTATACAATTTGCCTCATTCACCCATTCATGCACTTTTTTCTATGCAAGATTTATACTCTGATGGATGCACCAGAGAACAACTTGTAGTTATTTTCTTGGCCAAAGACATTTGGTATGCAGACTGGAGCATGCAGGGATTGAACTACCAACCACTAACCTTCGAATAAGGTAGATGACCTGCTCTGCCTCCTGAGCTATAGACACCACATAGCAGTGGGAGGCCTCACATTACAAGGGTGCACAGTCTCGTCACATCTGATTTGTAGAACTGAACAATAAACACAAACGTTTTTCCTTTTGCTCCCTACATTTTAACATAAATATATACTTTCTACTCCTTACATTTTCAAAACAGGCTCATTACTTCTTACTGACCAGTTGGTATAGAAGAGAATAACTCCCCCCAAAATGCAGCATTTATGTCATGAGAACTGCCCTGAGCAGTAATGACAAGAAAAATGATATTCTAGTCATTATACAAGAAGAAAAAAAACAATTTAAATTGGAAAAACAACTGGAAAAATCAATTTGTCATCAACATGATTACAATTAGCAGTAATCAAGTAACTTGAACAAATACTTGTTTGTACAAAAGATGTACAAAAAAAAACAACCACACAATTTCTAGGATGTTATGTGTTTTTAACGGGATACTTTATTTTCAGATGTCATGGTTTTCTTCTATACCAGTAGGTAGGGATGGGTATTGATAAGATTTTCACGATTCCTATTCCATTTTCGATTCTGTTTAACGATTCGATTCTTTATCGATTCTCTTATCGATTCTTTTTAAAAAAGGAGAACACTGAGGTCGAATAGCTTAGAACTTTTTTTTAATATCTTCTCTTTGAACAAGATAAAATTTAGGAGTAACATGGCCTTACAAACCCAACAGTGAGATCTTAAGAGATCCAGCCTATGGCTCTTCAATGGGGTGTCACAGGGTCCCCAGGAAAGAAAATTGTAAATGTAAAATAATACAATAAATATTCTTCTGTAGCAATTACACAAGAATATCCAGTAATGTTCCTGCCTACAATTAAACACATTCACTTACCGAAAATCGGGGGCATCTACTGTGACAAATGGGTGCAAGCCTTTTACCACAAACTTAGTCACTGCTCGGTGACATTCGTCTATCCTGGCCTGAAAGGAGACGCTAACGGTAGAACTGCCAGCATCTGAGGCAGCCAGACTCTGTCTGTCTCATCATGGTCACCTAAATGCACAGTAATGGCAGGTTTGTAATAAGGCAGATCGCGCTAACACAATATGCACTGTTGTTGATTATTTACCTGCCGCATTAACGGTAGAGGACGTGCAAACGTTACCGCTGCTGCTGGGTTGAGATTCACGAGTCCGGAGTGGAATTAAAAACACGACATTCATTTAAGGTCATCGCGTGTTTTGTGAGCAAATGCTTTTGCATATTCGTAGTGTTTCCTCCCTTAAATGAAATATCTACTTTGCAAGTATTGCAAGTTGCCCTGTTGTCATCCGTTCTCGTAAAGTGTAACCAAACTTTTGAGCGTTTGAGCCGCTTAGGCGCCGTGTTTCCTGCTAGGTAAATGACGCTCCGCAACGTGGTGACGTCATTCGGGGCGACCCGAATCGATAAGGGAATCGTTTGCAAAAATGGCAAACAACTCCAAGGAATTGAAACACTGGGAACCGGTTCTCAACAAGAACCGGTTTTCGATACCCATCCCCACCAGTAGGTATATGCCCCTAAGTGTCATGGTCCTGGGTTGTGTAACCCAGTATTCTGAGTTTCTTGATGTTTTTGTTCCTTTCACTCTAGTTTCATTTCAGTTTATCTAGTTACATTCTGTCATGCCTAGGTTACAGTTTTAATTCATGATTTATCAAGCTCCCCATTTGTCTCATCCCTGTGTGAAGTTTTCTGTGTTAAGTCTTCATGTGTTTATCTGTCATGTTTCATGTCCAAGTTTTCTTTGTTTGTCTAGTTCGAGTCATGTCTGGGTCTCGTTATGTTTCCCGTTTTATTTTGAAGGATCCTTGTGTTTTTTGTTTATTGTATTTAGCTTCACGTCCCCTGTCCCGTCATTATGTTAATTGTTGTCAGCTGTTTTCCCCATGTGATTCCGCTTCCCCTGATCATTCCTTATGTGTACTTAATGCGTGTGTTTCTGCTCAGTCGGGGTTAGATCGTCTGTTATCACCTCATCTTTTCATAGTTTCCGTTATTGTGTCACTGTTTCATAGCCTGCCTAGTTACTCTGTGTTCATAGTTTCTTCATAGTTCTTTCACAGAGTGTCATAGTCTTTTTAGGTTACACAGTGTTCGTAGTCTCCTTAGTTTTCCCAGTTTCAGTGTTCTCTAGTGTTTTTGTCATGCCATCAGCCACAATAAAGGCTCGCTTTATTTTTGGAAACCTAGTTCTGTCTCCACCGTGTCTGCATCTGGGTCTACCTCTTCTTCACACCGGCGCACCCTGCCGTGACACTAAGGCTGAAGTATGATTTTCTGATTGTTAATTAGAAAGAAAATACAAAAGTTGAAGTAGAAGAGACAAGTTTCTCTGAAGAGATGGTGAATAGACAGATTCTACAGAATGAACATTACAAACATTTAATCTCTCTAATATTGTATCTGACAGAACTTTTTTTAAAGCAGCACAACTGTGTGTATGTGCTGTATGTGTTGTTCTGAGTTTACAACCGGACTTCTCCCCCCTCTGAGAGAGACAGTGGTCTGTTCCTTCCTGCATGTGTTCCAAGAGCCAAAGAGGTGCTTTTTGGACGCGACCACTACGACTGGTTTAAAGGAGGCTTAAAAGGATTATTGCACTCCAGCTTTAAATATTATGCATGTCTTTTGTATTATTTATTACGTTTTGTATTGAAACCTCAGTTTTAAACTGACATACATTGCAACACTTGTGTTACAATGAGATTAATGCAGATATAATTATAATGGTTATGTCAGCACTAGAGTTGACCCACTTCTAGTGCTGACATAAGCTGTGCTATCTGTTTTCAAACCCTTAATGCAATTTGTATGACTCCACAGATGTTGCAACTGTGCAACTATGTTTTCAGGATGAACACACAAACAAATCATACAGCTCCATAAATGCACCAACACTTACCAATGTGCACATATGCAGAGTCAGGAGTTAGCATGAGGCTTTAATATCAGGAGCTGTCATAAGTAGGTCATGGATGGAGCAGAGTGAGAAGCTACAGATTCACGTTCCTTCTGTAGCACTCTGCAGCTTAATTTGGTTCTGATTTGTTTATATAGGCCAGTTTACAACAATAGTAGCCTTAGACAAGCCTTGTCTCTATGCTTGTATGTGTTTCATTAGTAAACATATGACTGCAATGTTACAGAGCACATGAAATGAGGTTCAGTTTTGGTTCAGTCATTTAGTCCCTACGATAGTGTGTAGGATTTTGTTTTTGATATTTCAGGCCAGTTGTGTTTCTTTTTACCTCCTGCTCTCCTGCTGAGGGGAATCTTGGATGAATTTGTTTTTGTTCTTTTGTCTCTTGCAGGAAATCCTTCCCATCACAGCATGCTACTCTGGCATCCTTTGCTGCTGTCTATGTTTCGGTGAGTGATGTTTTGAGCTCATGCAAACGGTAATCCCCAATGTTACAGCAGAAGTCCCTCACAACTCCTTAGGATACCGTTGTCTATTTGACTTAACAAAAAAACTTCAATTCAACTTATCTTCTTAATTTTTTTATCAGTTACATAACAAACAACTCAACCTTCTGTGAACCAAACAGGCTTTCTTTTCAGTTAAAATGTAAAATGTAGTGAGTTTTTCTCCTCATGGAATATGTCTGTGAAGGTTCTCAGTCATCCAGGTTATCGTAGTTTAAGGAGCTTGAAAAGAAAGGACCAAATACCTTGGTCCTTTAGATGCAGATGGACAGTCGAGTCCATCTCGACGGGACAAGACTCAGCTGTCCATCTAAAGGACAAAGGTCACTCTTTTGAGGACGCCAGTGTTCACATTTTGGACCGAGAAGACCAATGGTTTGAAAGAAGGGTGAAAGAAGCCATCTATGTCCACTGTGAGCGACCATCTTTGAACAGAGGCGGTGGTTTACGACACCAACTGTCTGCCATCTATAATCCAGTTTTGAGATCCTTCCTTCCGCTCACATCCTAGAGCTTTTGACCTCAGGAAATCACATGATGGGGTGGGGCTAGGTTTCACAATGAGCTCACCCAAAGCCATGGCTGATTGTGACTGTCACTACCCGATCCGTACCGGAAACCCGATCGGTACCCCGCATGCGCAAATCTTACGTCACTTCCTCTCTTTGCCAACATTGCGACATTCAATATATTTGAATGATACGGTTAGCGCCCAGTTAGCTCCTAGCATTTCTCAGCAACTCTGCCTCCTTTTCAACTACCGGGACATTTAAACAATGGATAATCCGTATATAAACAAATTTATGCTTTTCTCCTCAACAGAGAGCGTTCCCCGATTGAACAACAGCGCCGTAAAATAAGAAGAATGGTGCCTAATGACAGAGTTAATAATACAGACTTTGTAATATGTCATGTGAAGATTCAGCAGCCAGATTAAGTGTTTACTGGCAATTGACAGTGATAGCGGACATCATCATCACTATTCCAGTCAATCCTCTCCACACAGACAAGCATAAACACACTCGACTATCACTAAATCAAATTTAACACACGTTTGTAATGATGTAATTCAGTTTACAATAGGGTTCATTCGCTCGGTCAGCAGGTGGCAGTATCCTCGTACACTGGGGAGTAAACTGCCATTAAACGAACAGAAGAAGAAGAAAACCCCTGCACTTGCGCGGTACGGATCGGGTAGACCCGATTTGTACGGTCCGACTTTACACATGCGCAGTAAGGATCGGGAGTTCTGATCCGTAACTATCTTTTTATTTTTTGTTTTTGTCTACATTATATTAAATGTTTCATTATCGGAAACATTTTAAGATATACTTATTATTCTTAACATCTTAACAGATACTCTGACCCGTAACTATCGTAAAATGCTTCGACCGGAAGTAGACACCTTTCGCGCATGCGGGGTACCGATCGGGTTTCCGGTACGGATCGGGTAGTGACAGTGACCTACACCCGTTTTCGCACCTTGGCTCATGTGATTAGGGAGAGGATCATTAGGGGGTCCATGACCCTCGTGGGGGGACACTCCCATGGAGCTTAAATCTGGGACTCTTTACACCAGTTGCTCTTAGAACTGAAGAAGCTTCTCGGATGAGACATCTTCAAGGAAACTTAAAGAAGTCCAGACACTTTTCTTTCCGAGCTCCTTAGACTCCTCATGGAAGATGCTTTGAGCAGCTAAAGTGAAAATTGTTGTATTTAGACATAGGAAAAATGCACTTATATTGGTGAATGAGACATATTGTACAAAGTGCTGAAATTGTTCAAAATCAATTGTATCAGCTTCAGCTCATTCCTTAGCTGTGCACTCCATAAATTTGTTTTTATTGTTTGGGGGAAATGGTAGTATTTTGAGACAGACCCACAGTATGCTACCTCCCTAAGCTCATATGACAAAACCCAATAAGCTTAAGGCTATAAATAAAATCAGTATTGTATTTGCCGTATGTTGCAGATGTATTTCAACAGCACTCTGACGGACTCATCCAAGCTACTGAAGCCCCTGCTCGTCTTTTCTTTCATTATGAGTGCCATCATTTGTGGCTTGACCAGGATTATTCAATACAAGAACCACGCAATGGACGTCTACCTGGGCTTTCTACTCGGAGGTGCTGTTGCTGTCTACCTGGTATGGAATTAGATGTTGTTTTTGCCACTATGGGTACAGATGTTCTCAGACACATGTGTTGGCTGCTTTTAAGTTTTCAACCAACTTAATTTAAATCAAGGTTAGACATTTTATCAGGTATGTGTGAGATTTAGTTGGATTCAAATTGAGTTAGACAGTCACCAAAGTCAGTGGGATTTTTTCTCACATCAAAGCACTCGATCAAATAGTCTCATGAAAGACTGGGGCTTTCAATGTAGTATAAAGCATTGAACCGACTAAATTGTTCACAGTGTTATGGGTGGGATTAAGGGACCTGAATCCATCCAGTTCAACAATAGACCCATCCTGAAGGCCCATGAGAAGTATTTTCTGTTTTTCCTTAATTTATACACACACTTGAAATCGCTTGTAATAAAAAGGGTAGTATTACTGTAGTTACAAGGCCCTGCCCAAAGTACACTAGCCTATCCAAAATCAGAATCCAGGTATCAAGCATGAAATCATATTAATATTATATTAGGTTTTAAGTAAAAGAACCTAGAAGTGTTTCTCTGTTTCTCTGTTGCCAGGGATTGTATGCAGTTGGAAATTTTCAGTCTAGTGAGGAGACCAGCAGCAGTCCTCCTGCACTTGTGCACTGCCCACCTTGCTCCTTGCCACATATTAGCCAGGAAGCTGTCCTCAACCACCTGCAAATGAAAGCTAGCATATCTGGGGAGCCTACCATCCCCATCTCCCATTCTGAGGGTCTGCTTCACCGAGGTCTTCAGCAGCAGAGGCCCGATGGAAGCCTGAAGCGCTCTAGTGCAGATGTGGAAGTGATATCCCCACACAGTCCCCACAGCAAAGATGCCATAATGACCTTTAGTCACACTCTCCCTCGGGTCCACACCCCACAGGCTATGGCAGCATATGAAGAGGCAGCTAGGCGCCATGCTGCCACCCTCCACCATGCCTCCATGGACTCTAGCCGCTCAAAGCAGCTTTTGTCTCAATGGAAAAGTAAGAACAACACTCATAAGTGTTCTCTTCAGGTCCCAGATTCATTCTCCTCGTCTGTAGACTCGTCATCAGGGCCGCCCTCCCAGCATCCACACCATCATGGCAGCATGGAACTCCGATCAAGCTCTGAGCCATCTGCTATGGGTCTGAATGGTGGTTTTGATGCCCATGCATATATGTCCAAACTGGCCACAGGTGCTAGTACCACTTTACCCAGTAACTGTAGTGGTATCACTGGAGGAGCTAGGATAAACATGCAGCCTCGACCTGGGTCTTCTCAACTGGTCCACATACCAGAGGAAGGTCATGAAAGTTATGCCATCTCTGACAGGACACTGGGAGGAGGAGGAGGAAATGAGGGGATGTCAACAACAAACAGCACTATCCAGGCTGCCTGGCAAAGAGCTGCAGAGAAGACTGCAACCTGCAGGACTAATGAAAATGGGCAGAATCTCCAACCTCGAATCATGCAAGTGATTGCTATGTCTAAACAGCAAGGACTTCTACAGACCCATTCCAAAAGCTTAGATGAAAGCAGCATGGCGTGCAACAACACTGGGAGTTTCCAAGGCACTGCTCACTACAGGGCACTTACTGATCAAGACCCCACCAACACCACAGGGCCCAGCTCATTGGGCAGCACATCAGGCAGTATTTCAGGGAGCACTGGTGCAATTGTCAGAGTAGAAGCACACCCCGAAATCAGCAGACCAGTGATCCAAGCTCCATCTACAGATGGAAGTGGAACATGGAGGTGGCGATCCCTGGATCACGGCACTGGAGCCGGTGGAGGTACTGAGACGAGTGGTGTAGGGGGAGCATCAAGTGGGTGTTTGAGGCAGTCTTTTGAGCTCAATGATCTGAACAGAGACTCAGAAAGCTCTGACTCAATACGTGAAGGATCTATTGACAGAAAGCGTGCCAATCACATTGTTACTACCACCGCCACCATTAGCACCCCACCCATAATTACAGTTCACACGCAGAAAACTGGGCAGTCAGAGCAGAGGGTTCAACCACAGGGCCTCTCTACTATAAGGGTAACTCCAGGTGATGGAAGCACTTCTGGGTCTGGAGGAGGTGGTGGCAGTGGCGAAGGTGGAGAGAGTGCTTCAGAAACCCCTTCAGTCACCTCAAGTCGAGAGTCCACACTACAAAGAAAAGTCAATAACATCATCCTGATTCCAGAGAGAGCCAACAGCCCAGATAATGCTCGGAATATTTTCTACAAGGGAACGTCTATTACTCCTGTTTACAAGGACTAAAATAATAAAAACTGAGCACTGTTGAGATGCAACGATATTTTTAAGGAATCCCCAAATTTACAACCTGCCAATGTCTATATGATAATAAAATAAAAGAAAGGGTTTTAGTCAGCATGATTTTTGTAAGTGTTTACACTAAAGCACAACCTTTTAAGTGTTGTAGAAATCACTGTGTACTTTTGTGGTCACTCCCTATTGTAATGTAGATGCTCTGCCAGTGGAACCTTTTTTATAGTGTTTTGGATAAAAACATCCACAAAAAAGTAGCACAGAAACAATGAAAGTGTAGCAGACTACTAAAAATACTTGTATCATAGCCGTAAAACCAATGTTTCGTTCTCTGAACTGTAAATACTGTGTATGGTGCTACACCCCCAAAAACGGTTCACGTACTACATGACATAATGTAAAATCCCAATAGATGCAAAATGTAATATTTCATAAAGCGTTAAAGAATGACATGTGAAAGAGAGAACTTTTATATTCTGTCTCTTTTCTGTACAAATTCCACATATTCAACAAAACACTGTTTAAACCATAAGTGTGCTTAGCATTCCTTCTGTAGCTATGACGTCAAATATGCTGTGACTTGCACTGAAATAAGTGTTTACTGTACAACGTATATCGTTAACCCCAATTTTGTCTTTATATCATCTACCTATATTTGGACCTCCACGTGGGTCCCAGATCTAAGCACAACAAGGCAGCAAACTGGTGAAATCTTCTTCTTTATACTGAGAGGTAATTAGTAAATTTTTAAAAAGGAGGTGCAATTAACCTTAAGTCTCCTTCCCTACGTGGCAGGTTGATTTAAATTATCTTTGTAGCTTTTAGTGGAACACTTTTTGTTCACAATAAAGAAACAGAATATTCAGCACCTAGAGTTTGGATATAAAAACCATGTCTACAGTCCCTAAATTGCTCACCCATTTCAGCAGGTGGCCCACATGTTAAAAGGCTACAGCACAGGCCTGGGTTTGAATCTGCTCCAGGTTCCTGCATGTCGTGTCCCTTCTCTCGACCTGCTTTCCTGTCCACTTTCTCCATAATCTCCCAGCAAAACAAGGGGAAAAAAACCTATGCATTTTCAGGCACAGATCTATAGCAGTGTAAAAGCATGTGTTGCACCTTAATTTTAATGTCACGTACCCTTTGTTAAAATTTGAATTGTAACTTCTGAGGTTATTTTGCATTTAACACATCTAAAAGTAATTTTAATTACAGTCTCGTTACCAGATAGAGACACCTTACAAATCTGGTCTTTAAGTGATGACGTGATGAACCCTGCTTCTGGGCCCAAACTACTCTGAATTTATTAAGGCTGTTGTGTTTTTAACATGTTTTAATGCTTTCTATCTTGTTCTATTTAATCTCAACAAGCCCTTAAAAACAGTCAGTGATCACTCTCAATTTTTATTACCGCTAATCATTTTAAAGCTCAGTTTTTAAACCCTTAGGATGTAACTACAGCCCAGCCCATGCAGCAGTATATTAATGACTAACCTCGTATCGTGGATGGATTATCTCAGTTGTTCTCCTGACTGAAGTTTGGTCCGTTTACAGCATCCTGCCATGCGATTGCATTTGTCCCTGACCATCAGGAACTTTTATGGAAAAAAATTAGCGTTCATCTTCCAGCTTCACTGTGTTTATGCTATGCTAACGTAGCTATGTAGCTAGTGATCACGTAGCACATCATTATATACTAGCTAGCCCAACTTCAGTAACAATGTTCCCTCTTAGCTGCGCACGTGCCCAATTGCACACTGCTGGCACGGTCTCTGCGCACAGAAAATCTGTGTTGCACACAAAAAAAAAAATCTAACCTGAATTGAAATTAAAATTAAAATTAAAACTTTAACAATTCTGTTTTGCAGTGTTAGTCAGTAAGTGACTGGCTGCTCCTGTATGGGCAGTGTTGGGGAGTAACGGAATACATGTACCGCCGTTACGTATTTAAAATACAAAATATGAGTAACTGTATTCCGTTACAGTTACCGTTTAAAAAGGTGGTATTTAGAATACAGTTACTTTGTTGAAATAAATGGATTACACGGCGGTACTTCCCTGTTTCATATTGTGGCAGGTCAGGACTGTTTGGGTTTTGTTTGACAGCTACGTTCTGTTGTTCCAGGCGGCAGCGTTATGGTTGCCATGGTTACAGGGTGACGCTCTCTCTCTGCGTGTTTCCTGGGTGAGAGAGGCCTTTTTGTTGTTGTTGTGCTAAGCTAGCAGGCAGAATGCTACAGGTGTAGCTCTAAAGAATGTAGCATCATGGGCAGTGTAGTCCGTGCTGCAGGGAGAATGGACTGCCATACCCGTTATGTGTCTGTGAGCGAGGGAGGGAGAAAAAGGAAAAGTACGAGCTGTCATCGAGCAGAAACGGGAGCTGGAAGCATGTAAATATAATAATAACCACTGCAGCCAAGAAGAGAGCCTGACGAGCCCAGCTGTAAGTAAGCTATTAAGACTCGACTGTACACCGTGTTCGTGTTTTCCTCCGAAACAATAAGTTCTGTTGGAGCAGCCTTTCAACGCCTCTCTCTGTCTCAAACTTGACCCAGACAACAAAGTAAAGCTATTTTTCGGCTACGAGCCCGACAGGGAACACGGCATATTAGCCAGAGGTCCCTTTACTACGGTTCGGAGGCGCGGACCTTCAGTAACAGTAATAAATCACAGCAATAGTACATTCATGTAGTTGTAAACAGCATGATAATATATTAAGTAATCCAAAGTATTCAGAATATGTTACTCTCATTGAGTAACGTAACGGAATACGTTACAGAATACATTTTGGGGCATGTAATCTGTAATCTGTAGTGGAATACATTTTAAAAGTAACCTTCCCAACACTGTGTAATTGTTTAGAACGATGCCACCTTATCCCATAGTCCAGCCAATGATGCGATTCACATTCGTATATACGCAGCTACTCAACGTGGTAGACAGGCTATGACAGCGTCCTTATATTCAGACACCGGTGTTTTAGCAAAGCGGCTGATGTGGAGTGAAGCCACGTTAATGACAACGTGTACAACCATTGGAGATGTGAGCAGGACAGACGGAACAACTGACGGGAAAAGTGTGGACTTTATACCAGTTTTTAAATTGTGTTGATCGGCCACGTCAAACCAGAGTTATGATAAAAATATCTGCAATGTTTGTTTTTCTTCCTGAATACTGTCGTTGTTTATATTTACTGCAGGAAGAAACGGTAAAAACTGAGTTTTATAAGGAAAACGCCCGAAAGCCTGTGAGCAAAAACAACAAAAACAAAAGTCTAACATAAATGTAAATGCTGTGCTTTGATTATTTTAATAAACCATGTAATTTGGATGGATTCGATGCTGGCGTGACCACAGTGCACACGTCTGCTGTTGGTCACAGTAGTCCAAGGGACGCTCAGGGAGTTTGTGTGTTCGCTTAGACACGTGAAAACTTAGAGGGAACATTGTTCAGTAACCCTACAAACGTCACTGCTGTTTAGTTTTCTGTCTTCATTTATGTTGGAAGTGACAGCAGAGCTGTACGTTTGAATTGTTTCAGAAATCTCTCAGTCAGAACATGGTATGTCATGTTTAGGTGGAAGCTAGCGAGCTAACTTCCTGCTAACTTCTAACTCTGTTAAATTTAATAAATCCTGTTTTCATGGATGCCTGGATGTTAAACTTAATTGTTACGCCTGGTAAAGCAGCAACGCTGATGATTTTATTAAAGATGAAAGAATTTAAACAGTTTTTAACTCTCAGTGATGCCGCAGTGTTAGTTTGACTTTGGGGCCTGAAGCAGAGTTTGGGCCCAGGCACGGTTAATGACGTCAGACTTAAAGACCGGATTATATTGGAGAAACAAAGAAACACACAAAGTAAAAGTTGTATGTACTTTATGTTATGAATGCTCGATCCACATAAGAGCAGATATAGATGAATAAAATGGGTGACAATCTGTGTTTTGCTAAATGACAATCACTTTTGAAGATGTTTTTTTTTCCTGGTACCGGACTAGTGATTTATTTATTTTTTGTAAATATTGGTGACCAACAACTGGAATATTTACTATGAAAGCATGGAACGTTTCAAGTTAGTCACATTAGATATACAACAGTATACACACACACACACACACACACACAACAAAAATACAAAGAAAATTGAATAAAAATGTCAAATTTATAGAGCCCCCACAGGATGTCATTCAGGATGTCAGGATGGCATTCACTTGTAGCATTGCCCAACAGCCCAACATATGTATGTATATATATATATATATATATATATATATATAAAACCCTCATTTACAGGTGCTATGTGTAACAAATTTCAAAGAAAATTGTAATACCTCAGTATAATTATCACGATGAAATAAAAAAATGTGATTTTACATGACTAAGCGTGTAAAATGTGTGGACCAATCTTTCCACGAATGCAACTGCAGCATCATGTTCGCTGCAAATTTATTTTGTGCCATTGAGCAATTTATTTCTATCAAAACTAATCCAGGTACTTTTCTTTAATACTCTATACTGTGTAGGAGCCAGTGTATGCACATTCTCTCAATAATTGTATTTCATGGTGATTCTGAAATCTCTCCCATTATCACGGTTATTGTGACTGTTGATTAAAGACAAACAGAGATCTGCTTAGAAGTTTCCACTTTGGTGGACAATCTACCATCTGCTTCAGGGATTACCACCATGACAGGCACCAATTATCTATTATCCTTACAGCTGCCTCAGCAAATGAGATGCAGAACATGGTCTGCATAACCTTGGTGTTCCAGCTTCCACTGGAATACTGTTCTGTTCTGTGGGAGTTGAAGATCTACCGGACTGGGGCCTTTGTTGGTCTTGGCCTTGTTTTTTTTCCTGTCACAGCAGTCAACTGAATCGCTCTTAGTCTGGCCCCTCACCCAGGACCCGGGATTTTGTTCCCCTACCACAGGGAACATATAAATCCCTATACCATGGTAAAGTTGCTGTTCATGGAGGGGCATTTCTATCTTTGCTATCACTGTTTGTATGTTACCATTGTACAACCATGGTACGCTCTGGACAGGTTACCAGTCTGTGATGAGGGTGAAAGGTTTCAGTGAAAAGCACAACTGCAGTGCTACTTTTTGCAAATATTTTTCCTGTTGTTTCTTAGCACCAAATCCTGCAAAAAGACAAAACCCTCAACCTCACTGGTTCTCACCAGCCATTGCCATTCAGGCACATCACATATGGTAAATGGGCTGGTTTTATATAGCGCTTTTCTACTCTATCCGAGCACTCAAAATGCTTTATACAACTAATTCATTCACCCAATCACACCCATTCATGCAAGCACTTTTCTACATTTTTAGTGCTGTCTAACTAACATTCACACACAGATGGATGCATCGGAAAGCAACCTGGGGTTAGTAGCCCAAGAATATTTGGCATGCAGACTGGAGCAGACTAGGATCGAACCACCTAACCACTTAACCTCCTAACCCTCCTAACAGTGACCTGCTCTACCACCTGAGCTACAGCCACCCCATATGAACACATCTTCAGAACCCATTGGCACCACATAAAAATGACATTTAAATCTTTTTCCATATTTACGGTAAAGTACAACACTTAAGACCACAAACCTTTCCTAAACCCAACTATGTACATTTTGCAAACCTACCAACAGAAAAGATTAAGTTCCCAAAATTGAACCAGGGTCTGAAAAACCTGTGACTTCCTCCTGCTCAAGGAGTATTTTGCAAGTTTGGAAAAATGGACTGTCAATCATAATAATAATGATAATAATAATAATAATAATAATAATAATAATAATAATAATAATAATACATTTTATTTAAAAGCACCTTTCAAGACACCCAAGGACGCTTAAAAAAGAGGTAAAACACATAGTAGAACAATGACAAAATGAAGAACAATAAAAAACAAGATAAAATAAACAATAAGTTCATAGTGAATATGCAGACTTGGACAGTAGGTTTGAGTTAAAACTGGGGGAGAGAACCAATGTTTCTTATATCAGGGGGTAGAGAATTCCACAGCCTGGGAGCAGAGCCGCTGAACGCTCTGCTTCCCATCGTGCTGAGGTGGAAAGAAGGCACAGGAATTTGGAAAGAGGAAGATCAAAGTGAGCGAAGAGGTAGTGCTTAACAGGTCAGAAAGGAGGAGCGAGGTTATGACGGGCCTTGAAGGTGAGCAGAAGTTTGAATACTACTGTGAAGTTCCTGATGGAAGGGGTTGATGTGCTGGTAGGAGGGGGTTCTGGTAATAAAGCAAGCAGTTGAACCAGTTGCAGCTTATGGAGGGATTTTTGGGGGAGACAATAGTCAATGCGGGAGGTAACGAGACTTTGGACAAGAATGGACGTAGACTGGGTGGAAAGAGGAGAATGTAATCGGTTAATGTGGTGTAGATGGAAGTAGGGTGAGATCATTGTTGTGAGATTTATTGGATAGTGAGCTATCTAGGATGACACCATGGCTCGTTACCTGAGGTGAACGGGAAACCGTGGAGCTGTCAGTAGTGAGAGTGAAATGATTTGCCTTCAGTAGGTTGGATTTGGTGCAGATGAGAAGGATTTCAGTTTCATCCTCTTTGAGCTTAAGCAAATTAGAGAAGGTGGGAGGGAGGAATGAGGCCTGCAGGAGACACATAAGTGGGTGTCATTGAGAAAACAGTGAAAGTAAAGATTACATTTAGGGAAAATGGTACCAAGAGAAGAGAATACACCTTCTGTTCATAATATACGTGCTGAACCTTGGAGTGCACCAGAAGTGAGTGGGTCACTTAGTCGTTTTAATGTGGGAGTCTGTGGGGACTCAGCCAGGATTAGCTTTAAGAAGAACAACATGTTTTGGCACTTCCACAAGGATTTAATTTCTCACTTTCAGAGCAATGAATGTGCACCAATGAATTTTACATTAGCCTCTTAAAACCTTCAAAGGAAAACATCAGAATTGCCCCGCCCCCTTTATGACATTTATTAAACCAGCCTGTGTGATGTCACCTGAACATTGCCACGTTTACAAAATTTTATATAAAAGATGTGATGGTGAGAATTACACATTATATTCTTTAGAGAAATGCTTAGGTCAAAGCAATCCCATCCTCACTCTCTTGAATAAATTAAAATAAAAGTTGGCCATAAAGAAAAATGACATGAATATTTACACAAAATTTAGTTACTTTATTTCCTGATTTAGCTGTCCCAAAGGTCAAATCCAAAGTAAAGTAAATGTAACACACGGGTAGAAATGTAAATCCAGTGGGTAGAACTGTGAATGAATACTCTCTCCATGTGTAGACTCTTGTGTTGTCCCTGGGTGAATAAATGTTTTCTGATGTGATCAGCTGTATGAATTCTACACAGAAAAATGCATTTACAGCCAGCTGAGTTATAATAGTTCACTTGTTGTGATATTGTGCAACAGTCAAATACTACAACGTTTTGATTGCATAAATCATTGGATCTAGCATCTCGCACACAAAATCAACCACTGGATTGTGTGTGTCCAGAGGACGATGATCAGGGTAGAAGACAAACTGTGCACTGTCTCAACTATTTGAATAAATGTTTGTTAATGAAACCAACCAGTATATTTCCTGTTGTGATTTCACATCAGCATTGATTCGAGTATTAAAGACAGGGTAGACTCTGTATGCTCTACCAAGAGGGAACGTCGCTGAGCAGAACGCAGATGGAAAAAGGTGTCATTTCAAATTTCAGACACAAAAGACTACCGCTAGGTAATCTTGAAAAGATTGTCATCCCCATGGCTCCTGACTCTGCTGTTTGAGTTGACTTTCTCCCTTTTAGAGGATGTGGTTCACCCCACCGTGATCCTGTCCTAGTACAGAGCACTCTGTTCTTGCCATTATTAGCTGTCCTCTGGTGTGGTTCCTGCAAATTTCAAACATGCAGTAGTGCAGCCATTGCTTAAGAAATCTGGCCTCGATCACATTCTATTGGCTAATTATAGGGCTATTTCCAAACTGCTTTTCTTTCCAGCATTTTAGAGAAAATTGTATTTTGTTAACTGAAATATTTTCTAGATGATAACAGCATCCTGGAGGTTTTTCAATCAGGTTTTAAAATCCTTCATAGCACAGAGTCTGCATTATTAAAGATCCATAACAACGTGTGATTCTGGTAACCTCGTTGTTCTGGTGTTGCTTGACCTAACTGCTGCCGTTGACACACTGGACCACAATATTTTAATATTTCGATAAGTGATTTAGTGGCACTGCATTTAATTGGTTTAGACCCACAGGGCTTAATTTTAGGGCCGCTGCTTTTTTTGCAGTATTTATTGCCTCTGGGTTCCATCCGTAGAAGGCATCGATCTCATGTCATCGTTACGCTGATGACTGCCAAATTTATTTGCCCCTGAGGCAGAAAGATGCCCACTCTTGGCATGTTAGATGACATTAGAGTTTGTTTGGCCTTAAATGTTATAAATTTTAGTGAAAAGAAAACAGAAGAGTTGCCTTTTAGTAGCCCTGCATCTACACTGGAAAATCTTTGAGGAAGCTTGCAAACCATCCGATCCACACAAGGGAAAAGTAACACTCTTTCTGATGTGACTGAGTTGTCCATTCAGTGCATGAACCCACAGTTGCCTCCAGCACAAAATCCTCCCTTTTCTTCTGTTTTTGCCTTGTCTTGGCACCTGGTTCAGGGATACTGTGGGTGTTGCACAGGGCCTTGGTTTTCACATAGTGTTTGCCCTTAAGTGTGTCACACACAGCTTGTTTGCAGATAAAAGCTTCTGCCAGGTCTAAAGTCTCGTTCTGCAGGAACTTGTGGAGTCCTTCGGTTACAGACAGAAGGGACTGAAACATCAGAAGTGCAAAGACTGCTGAGAACTTGTAGAGCTTTGCTCTGAGACCAACAGCTATGGGGGATCCAACGGCAGGTAGCAGGCACTCCAAAATGGCAGTCAATGTCTGAAGAACTGCACTAATTGATCACAACTGACATGCCCAGCAAGTGTTTGAAAGTTGCACAAGGTCAGTTTTTGATAATTCAAGCTTTGACTGATCCTCCATAAACTTATGATGATTGCATAGGGAGGTGCTGAAGAAAGAATACAAGCTGAAAAGCTCCACAGCCTCAGGGACAGCCTTGCAAGTATTGCACAAAACCTGGTTGTGTTGATGAGCATAACCAAGCACATAGATAGCCTCAGGAAACACCTCCAGTGGAGCCACTCATAACAGCTGCACCATCATAGGTTTGTGCTACACACTTAAGCTCTGCGAGGCAATTGTTTTGGATCTGCTGCTGAAGCTCATTCGAGCATCAAATGATTTTATCTGCAAATGGTAGGAAACGCTCCTTCACTGCCCCTCTGACACGTACCTGACACAAACAGCTAACTCCTCTGCCTTTTCATCCCTTGCCTCACCTGCCACGATGGCACAGATTTTAGACGTTTTCAGATACAATGACACTGGTATCTTCCTGGGTACAACAGTCAATCATGTGATTCTGGGATGTCAGTGAGATGATATATTGTGCATTTGATGGGGGATTATGTTTTGAAGAAAAGGATCAAACTCCTTCAAAAAACTCCATGCATGCAAGAAAATTCCCTCTGTTGGTGCTGTCTTCACCTTCATCATGGCCACGAAGAGGGAGTCCCCGTCTCCTTCCCTCCTCTCTCTGTAATAACTTGATCTTTCTCTGCCTCTCCATCCATTTGCTGCAGCTCCTCTGTCTCTCCTCGCTCTCTCTGACTTGAACTTGCCTGTTGAGCTTTTTCTCCGTCAGCCTCTCCTTCTGCCTCACCCTTAAAGATACATTAAGACATACTGAATTGATAACTGATCCAACATAGTGTCATGGTCCTGGGTCATTTTGACCCAGTGTTCTTAGTTTTCCTGTGGTTTTGTATTTTGTTCCTTATGTTCATTGGATTGTTTGGTTTGGTATTGGGATTCCCCCTGTGTCTGTGCTTATATTGTGGTGTTTGTTCTGGTACCGTGTTCCCACCCTTTGTGTTCTGTGTTCTCCTCATCCCCTCATGTATTCATCCTTGTTCTCTGCCTCTCTCTGTGCTTCTCTCTGTGTACTCTGTGTTGTGTTTAAGGTCCACGTCTTGGTGTCAGTATTTTCAGTTTCGTGTCCTCCCCGCTCAGTCATGAGTAATTGTCCTCAGCTGTGTTCCCACTTCCCTCATTACCTTCTGTGTATTTATGTCTAAGTATCCCTTTGTTCCGTGTTGTGTCGTCCCTCTAAGTTGTGTGCGTTCCCCTGTGTCTTCCCAGCGCCTCAGCTTTAGTTTCTCCCAGTATAGTTTTGTATGATTTCTTATGTTCCTATTAATAAAGACCTGCCTTTGAGTTCATCCCCGTGTGTCTTGAGCCGTGCATTTGGGTCCTCTCTTGCCTTCACACAGCCGCCGCATGACACATAGAGGCTAATGTCATGACTTTTCCTCACACACCACAGTAATTTGTTGCTCCCAAATATTTAGAAGTTACACAGATTACATTTTGGGCACACGTGACTAAAATGGTTGCAATTTCAATTCAATTCAGTTTTATTTATATATTAACCCCTCCTCTGACAGTATAAGCATGGTTAGCTCCAAAGAAAGTAGCTCTAAGACTGTTGGTGTATCAGCTGATCACATTTCTCTTGAGTCTGTAAACACTGAAGGTGGTGCTTTAGTGCCTGTAAGCTACAGCTTTAGCACTCTTAACGCTACAAAGTCAGAGCGCTGTTCCTCATCCGCTCACTCAGGGCATTAATTAATGAATTAATCTCTTGCAGACTGTTCTTTCTAGGCCTGCCTCCCAGGCCCCTTGTGTTCTAGGGATAGCTGCGGCCCAGCACTCCCCTGCACCTATCTCAGTTCCCCAGGTGAGGGGGGCTGGCGCCCAGCTGGTCCCTGTTCCGGTTTCCGGGTCGGCTGAGGCTCTGCTGGTCCCTGCACCCGTATCAGCTCCTCGGGTGGGGACAGCAGCCGCCCAGTCCCTGCCGAAACCTGTGCCAACCGCTGAGGTGAGGCCCACCAGGACCCAGCCAATCTCTGCACCTGTACCTACTCCTCAGGTGGGAGCGACTGGTGTCCAGCAGGTGCCTGCACCTTTCATCATTCGTCCTACATCCGCTCCCACAACCATCATTACACTCAGCTGCACAGGATGCTACTCAGTCAGTCAGTCAGCCTTCTCCCCAACCGCCATTACTACCACTAGTTCAGTTTGCTACCCATCTGTAGCCCCGTCTCCTGTGTCCCCGCTAGCTCCGTCTCTTGTGTCTACCCCACCACAAGCTCAATTTTCACCTCTACCATCACTTCAGTCATCAGTTCGGTCTGCCACTCAGTCGCTCTTAGCTCCATCATCCACACTACCACCTGCTCCTCTTCCACCACAACCATCACGACACTCAGCCATTCAGGCTGCTGCTCAGTCAGTCATTCAACCTGTAGTCCTGCCATTAATGCACTCCTTAGCTGAACCATTAGCACAGTCACCGTTAACTCAGTCGTCCACTCCACCACCTACTCCACTGTCACCACAACCATTACTACAGCCATCAGTTCAGTCCCTTGTAGCAGTTCAGTCTTTGGTTCGGTCCCTTGTAGCAGTTTGGTCTTCTGGTCAGCCAGGGGTCCCGATTCCCTCTGGCTCTACATCAGCTCCTGCTGGAAGCTCAGATGAGCCCATCCAGCACTCCGCGACTTCCACGCTGCCACCTGCCTTGTCTGCTGGGGGTTCTGGAGAGCCCGGCCAGCACTTTCTCGTCTCCGCTGGAGGGTCCGAGGGGCCCGTTCAGCGTCCGCATCCGCTTCAGCGTCGCCTTGTCCAGCCTCTGCATCCGCTTCAGCGTCACCTTCAGCAGCCTCACTAGCTTCAGCCTCGTCTGGTCCAACCTCTGCCTCGGCCTTGTCCGGTGCTGCGGGGGCCACGCAGCCTTTGGGTCCCATACTGCTGCCTCAACATCGTCGGTCATCTGCCAAGCCGCTTGTTGGGCGTCATCGCCACTATGGGCTACCTCCCAAACGCCACCGCTGCCTTCCGCGCGGTCAGCCCCCGGAACTGTCTGCCCGCCATCGCCGTCCGCACGGTCAGCCCCCGGAACTGTTTCCACGCCATTGCCGCCCGCACGGTCAGCCTCCTGAACTGAACTGTTTTGCACTATTGTGTTGCCATCCTCCAGGTCGACCTCCCGAACTGTTTTTGATTTGCTCCTTGTGCTCCAGTTTTTGTGGTTATCTTGTTTTCGGACTCAATTTTATTGGAATTATTTCTAACTTTAGAGATGTTGCGCAAATGGAAGAAAGCAGTCTTACATATTTGTTTAATATGTGCGTTGAAGGACATATCCTGGTCAAAAATGTCTCCAAGGTTCCTCACAGCGTTACTGGAGGCCAAGGTAATGCCATCCAGAGTAAGAATCTGGTTAGATACCATATTTCTAAGCTTTTCAGGGCCGAGTACAATAACCTCAGTTTGATCTGAATTAAGAAGCAGAAAGTTAGCGGCCATCCAGGTCTTTATGTCTTTAAGACATTCCTGCAGTTTAACTCATTGGTGTGTGTTATCTGGCTTCATGGACAGATAGAGCTGGGTGTCATCTGCATAGCAGTGTAAATGTATGCTATGTCTTCTAATGATGCTGCTTAAGGGAAGCATGTATAATGTAAACAGAATTGGTCCTAGCACTGAACCCTGTGGAACTCCATAATTAACTTCAGTGTGTGAAGAGGACTCTCCATTTACATGCACAAACTGGAGTCTATTAGATAGATATGATACAAACCACTGCAGTGCAGTACCTGTAATACCTACAGCATGTTCTAATCGCTCTAATAGGATATTATGGTCGACAGTATCGAACGCTGCACTGAGGTCTAGCAGGACAAGCACAGAGATGAGTCCACTGTCAGAGGCCATAAGAAGATCATTTGTAACCTTCACTAAAGCTGTTTCTGTGCTGTGATGAACTCTGAAACCTGACTGAAACTCTTCAAATAAACCATTCCTCTGCAGATGATCTGTTAGCTGTTTGACAACTACTCTTTCAAGGATTTTTGATATGAAAGGAAGGTTGGAGATTGGCCTATAATTAGCTAAGACTGCTGGGTCTAGAGATGGCTTTTTGAGTAAAGGTTTAACTACAGCCAGCTTGAAGGCCTGTGGTACATAGCTGATTATTAGAGATAGGTTGATCATATTTAAAATTGATGCATTAATTCATGGCAGGACTTCTTTGAGCAGTTTTGTAGGAATGGGGTCTAAAAGACACGTTGATGGTTTGGAGGAAGTAATTATTGAAGTTAACTCAGAAAGATCAATTGGAGAAAAAGAGTCTAACTTAACATCAATGGTACTAAGAGTAGCTGTAGATAATATTACATCTGTGGGATGATTATTGGTAATTTTTTCTCTAATGATAAAAATTTTATTTGTGAAGAAGTTCATGAAGTCATTACTAGTTAACGTTAAAGGGATGGTTGGCTGAACAGAGCTCTGACTGTTTGTCAGCCTGGCTACAGTGCTGAAGAGAAACCTGGGGTTGTTCTTATTTTCTTCAATCAGTGATGAATAGTAAGATGTTTTGGCTTTGCGGAGGGCTTTCTTATAAAGCAGCAAACTATTTCTCCAGGCTAAATGATGATCCTCTAAATTTTAGACACGCCATTTCCTCTCCAGCTTACGAGTCATCTGCTTTAGGGTACGTGTTTGAGAATTATACAGGTACTTCTGAATTTAAAGCCCTGAAAAAAATGACTAAATTACTATCTTACTTAACTCTCTCCCCTCTAACTCTCTGTGCTCTTCTACCCTGACTCCTACAGGTTCATAGGGATGGACGAGTGATTATTATTAGTGTATAATTATAATGTCCACTGATGACAACCATACCTGAATGAGCTCAGCTCGATTTTTCAGAGCTAAAACAAGTGACACAAATCAACATTATGCTAACAATTTAACTTAGTGTGCTAGCTAGGTTTATCAAAATAAAGCACCTGGTTCATTAATTACATGGGACTTGCTACTGTTAGCTGGAGCTAACTAACTGTTACTACCAGGAGTGATGAAGGCTTACTTTCTTGTCTTTCTGTGTGTAGCATGTACGCTAGTGCGTCCGCCGGTGTAGATGCAGTAGAGCGTAAAGTAGCACTGAAAACGTGGATTTTCAGTAATGTGGGCGATCACTGTGGGCGATCACTGTGAACAACTGGAACGGATTGGATAATGAAGCACTGACTCTACCATAACAGTGTAAAGTGAAAGCGACCAACAGTTTTATGATCATATTTAAGTGAATATATTTATTTATATTTAATTATTATTTATTTAAACTCATATTCCTGCAAGTCCCTCTTCCTTTTCCTGCCTGCTGCACTGCCGAATCATCACACCGCCTTAATTCCTGAGCTTCTTCAGCCCTACACACCCTCTCAGGTTAGCTGAGCCAGCTGATCCTGGAAGTGCCGAGATCTAGGAGAATGGTCAGAGGAGATAATTTCTCCTAAATTATGGAATAACTTGCCATTGCACGTTATAGAGGCATCTTTGCTGTCCACTTTTAATACACATCTTAAAACCCAGTTTTATTCTTTGGCTTTGACTTTTTTTTACTTTTTCTTTTAATTATTTGACCTTTTTTTTATAAAATTTGTTTTTTTTTATTTAGGTCTTATATATTTGTATTTAGTTCCTGTATACAGCACTTTGTATCACCTGTGGTTGTTTTAAAGTGTTTTATAAAGATGGACGGATGGATAGGTGGATAAAAAGGTAAGTGAGTGGATTTGCTGCATCAGTGCTGCCAGAGGGTAGCTGAGCTCCAGAATCCACATGGTGCAGGAAACAAACCTTCTAAACAGACAAGTTTCATGCAAGGCTTCCATGTAAACAACTACAATGGCCACATCTTGATGCATTCTCAATCATCCAGGAAAGTAAATCTCCAAAAGTTGATTCTGTTCATCTGGACGTAGCGTTTTGAGGGAGAAACATTTCGTCACTCATCCAGGTGACTTCTTCAGTCTCAGCTGGCTGCAGGTTTCAATCTTATAAACAGCACATTTGCATAATGTCTGAAACCAGCCCACTGAAGGAACAATGGGCTGGGAGGTCAGTTCCTTCATCATAATTATGCAAATTCTCATGACCATTGATCAACAACCACTGACCAAAACCCACTGATCAATGGCCATGAGTACCATTCACAGAGAGTTGGGGAATGGCTGCAATCACAGCATTGTAATATGGCCATGGCCACAGAGATTACAGGTAAGCAAAATGTTCTAAACAGACCTAAGCCCAAAGTGGCCTGGTTGTCACCATGTTCACAGATACAGTCTGGCAGACTTCTTCTTGATATACTTCCTGGTTCCACCTGAGAAATCATTAATAGAGAAGGGTAGAAGAAGAGAGAAAGAAAACCAGAATCAAACCAGTCAGACCAGGAAGCATAAATAAGCAATTTGGTGAACCTGATTTTGCAGTAAGAAGCACTTTGAATGTACCAGTCCATTTACTATTCCACTGGATAAAAAATGATGCATTTTGTGCTTTTGAAGAGTTCATTTGTATAAAATCTAACGTACTGCAGAAGGGTTTCAAACCAAACTGTCAAGTAAATGGTGAATAATTAAAAAATGTAAAATCAATAATTTAAAAGTACACACAGGATATGCAAAAGCTGCTTCACTCAAAAGGATAAAGTGCCTGTGTAATAATTTAAAGATAGAATATGTTGTTTTCTACATTAGGTCTGCTGAGACTAGGGGGAAAAGATAACAAAGAGCCCAGCCTCGGCTGCGTGACTTCTGTTCAGCAGTTGAAATGTTGTTGGTACCAGGACAGCCCTATTTATCACATTTGCTTCCTATACCTGATTTTTGAATGATAACGTACCCATTACAGCCATACATGCATGTCACTTCTAGATGAAATTAAGTTATGCATACCACCAGACAGGCCTTTGTGGCAATGTAACATCTGTGGGGTCTGTTACGGCCCTGGGCCTTGGAGGGAGGGAGACTGCCTTTTTCTGTTCATGCAAATCCAAGTGACTCGTGGGTGATTGGTTACTGGGAGACCTGTGCCGGCCTTCTTTTATGCAGATTAAAGTGTGCCAGACCACGCGGACGATTGGCTGCCTGGTGGGTATAAAAGGCTGAAGATCCCTCACACTACGGGGAACTGCTGCTCTGACGTGAGCATGCAGTGTCCTCCTCGTCTGCCTAGCATTTGAACTGTGTTTGTAACCCCTAATATACAACTGACCTTAGTTTTATTAGAGTCTTGTGTTTGCTGGTTCTCCTTAGTTAATGGCCCATAATGCATTGCGACCAGGAAGTGGTTGTTTTTGTAAATATCTGGTGAACAGAAAGTGATAAAGAGATGGGACCACTTCCCAGGTGAGCATTTTGGGGTATGCATCATTTAGGTTTTTTGAAAAGAAACTTTCTTGTCCACCACTGCTTTTCTATGGCTTCGTGCTCCAAGCTTTCTCTGCCAGACCTAAATAATAGGTCTAAATTATATGAACACCAAGATATCATTATAAGTTTCCTGTAGACATTTGAGTGCTTGCCAAATTCTCCCAAAACGAATGAATTTAGAGGTAGTGAGAGTACAGTTGTGTAATAACATCAGTCTAAATCAGGGTCCAGCCTTGAGCTATGCCCTGTGTTTTGAAAAATATAGTTGCCACGAAAACCACGATATCCTAGTTTATATGTTTGTTTGTTTGTTTGTTTTTTTTTGGGGGGGGGGTTAGTTTTTGTATCTTGTGTTTGCAAAGTAGTAGAGAATGGAAGCCACAGTTAGGAAACAGGGACAATGAATAAAAACACAGGGCTGCAAGCACGACATTATCATTAATAATGGTCGATGGTCAATGCTGACTTCGTTTTTGGAAGACGCTTACCTTTTCCTCGAACTGATCCCACCGATGAAGTTGCCACCTGACTCTCTCCTGTTCACAATAGACATCGACAGGTTATGTACAAATATTATTAGATTTCACAGGACTGCATCTCGCACTGAGAATCTCCATGACTCCATCCCCGTCCTTATCTGCAGCCTCAGATGTAGGAGTTCTAGGAGATTCTTAGGGCCATAAAAAATAGAAACCTTTTAAGTTCGAATCATGGGGCAATCGCTCCCCTTGGATTACAATTGTAGGGTGAGGTCGAAGCAAGGTGTCGCAGTGGTCTCATACCTTTAATTACCACCTACTCTTCATCTTACTTACCTCTACAAAGAGCCGTCAAACACAAGTTTGAAAAATTTAGCCACTGTCGACACTATAGGGTCATAGCAGCCCATAGAAAAAAAACCTGAGGGATACGCAAAACAAAACTGACTATTATGACGAGAGGAGGCAAAGGATGAGCCACTGGGCCCTGAAGCGCAGGCGATACTTGTTTAATCCACAGGGGAGTTGGAGCCCCAATTCTAGAAAGAACCGCAATCAATAGCAGGAATTTGTTATATTGGATCATTTGTCAGAAATGTAATCTTATGTATGTAAAATTCAAGATGGCGGCGCGCACAGACGCAGCGGCTCACTGCTCCTCACGTTCTGTGCTTTATTTTTTACTTTTCTACGTACATGTGTGGATGTGTTTTATTATTATACATCGAGCAGAGTCCACTTACAGTTGTCAGGACCTTCTGAGTTTGGGATTGCGCTGTGCAAAGAACATTACGTCGGACTATCACCACTTCTGGAGGACATAATAAGAACTCCAGGGTCTCCGTGGTTGGTTCTTCCCAGCAGCAAGCCAAAGAGGAAACGTAAACAAAGGAGGCAAAAGCGTGGCTTAAGGGCGGGCCACCAGCACGGATAAAGAAACAACGATTTAGCCACCGCTCCCGAATATCTTCCTCTCCAACGTCAGGTCCATAACCAACAAAATCGATTGTTCTGTCCTCATTGTGCGTCCCTTTGCCCAACTTGACAGACAGCTAACGGTTTCAATGAACATTGTAGTAAGTTTAAGGCTTTTTACTTCGTCAGCGGTTCAATGATTGACATCCTTTTCTTCCCGTAAAACTGAAAACAAACACAAAGTAAATGTCACAAGATGTCTTTTCCTTTTTACACACACTTCTAGGATATGAACTATACTGTTATAAAGTATGTGTAATCAACAGCAACTCAGTATTGATCACAATACAACTTAGCAAGTTTAGCTTCCTCAAAGATAAACATAGCAAATGAAATAACTGGTTTCTAAACAAATCTATGTAATAGAAATGCACCAAATAAACTTGTAAACATGTTGTACATTAATACTCACAAGCAATAACTCTCCAAGGCAGAAACGTTTTAAAGAGCCACAACATATTCTGCAGGCTAACAAGCGACCAGCTTCCTGTTTCCTCTACCCACAGGAACACAGAAAAACCCCACCAAAATAAAAGCTGGTGAGCATTCTCACTATGACCAGCAGAGGGTGCTGAAGAGAAAGAACCTATGCATGTCATAACATCGATGAACTGAGGTTACAGATTGCAGTCAACAAGTGTGTACAGCGTTGTACTACTCACAGAGACTTGGCTGCAGCCATCAATTCCGGTCCTCCGTCACGACAGGAACCGCACACCCCGGTAAGAACAAAGGAGGGGCTTTGCATCTACACCAATGACAGCTGGTGCAAAAACACAAAGACTGTAGACAGCCACTGTTCCCCAGATTTGGAATATTTGACTGTGAAGTGCAGACCCTTCTACATACCTCGCAAGTTTACTGTTGTCATGGTAACAGCCGTGTATGTACCACCCGATGCTAATGCTAACTCAGCCGTGGAGGAGCTCCACAAGACAATAAGCAGTCAGCAGAACTCCATCCTGACGCAGTGCACATCATAGCTGGGGACTTCAGCCACGCTGATTTAAGGTGAGTATTCCCCACATTTAAACAGCATATTAAATGTGCAACACGGGGGAGAAACACACTGGATAAAGCCTACAGCAACATCCAAGAAGGCTACAGAGCAACCCCTCTACCACATCTCAGTTTGTCAGACCACACGTCCATGCTGCTGATCCCTGCATACACTCCCGTCAGGAGCAAAGCCCCCCCAGTCACAAAGACTATGAAAACCTGGCCAGAAGGTGCATCACATCAGCTGCAGGACTGGAGCGTGTTTGAACATCAGGACCTCGAAGTGCACACAACATCAGTGCTCTCATATATTAACTTCTGTGTCAACAGTGTCACTGTGGACAAACGTCTCCGGGCGTATTCCAACCAGAAACCCTGGATGACTAGAGGTCCAGGTCCTGCTGAAGCAGCGTGACCCCGCTTTCAGATCCAGTGATGGTATGCAGTACAGTGCAGCCAGATCTGAGCTGAGAAGAGTTATCAGAGAGGCCAAGGCAGCGTACAAGAGGAAGACTACTTCAGCAATAACAACTCACGACCAGTATGGCAGGAAGTTCAGCACTTAACCAACTAGAAACCCTGACTGAGGGTAACGCGGCGCTTGTGGAGGAGCTGAACCACTTCTGTGGGCTCAAACTGTGGTCATAAATATTTTATACTTGTAAATCAAATGCTTGTTGTGTAAACTTGTAAACCAAAATATGTTAAAGTTTTGTGTTTGTGCATCTACAGATGAGAATTTGTGTGTTTGTAAAAAATATTTACACAAGTTACAATTTTTTTTGTTAAAAGCATCATGTTTTTAATTTGCAAGTTCATAAGCATTTTCCATTTCACAATCAATTCTACCCCCAGGTCAGAAATATGTATAGGAAAATTTCCCCAATATAATATTATTGATAAATACACCCATATTGCGATTAATTGCATAAGTGCATGGAGGCGGGACCTCAGAGCAGAAACATGCTCCATCATGTGTTGTACATTATTATATGTATATTATATGTAACGTGGTGTTTTCCAATTATTGTATTTACCAACATCAAGAAGTGAAACGCAAAGAAAGACCACACCATGGTGCATGTTTAAACAAGGAAAATTTGCTGGTCAAATTTTTTATTTAACAAATAAACCACATTTTTTTAACCCCAAAAAATACACGTTAGAAGCAACACAACGGCGGCCCAATATCAGACAGGACACCGCTCCGTAGAGTGAGCAATCATAATGAAGCAGTTGGTTTTATTGTGTGGATTCAAGCTGCTCTTCATATTTTTGGCCACCAGATGTCACCAGAGAGGACTGTGTTGAAAAGCTTCGAGTAATAAACCGTTTTTCAATACAAGCTTCAGAAAGCTTCATTTGGCCATCACTAATAGTTTGTTTCGCTCCTCTGAGTTCACTACTTTACTCGCTGTGGATGAAAAAGCAGCTCTGCCTGTGCAAACACCTCTTCTTATGCGGTAGACTCCCTTTTCCCCTTCTTCCTGTCCTGCTGTGACTTGTTACTGTGCGGTCACGTGACTCATCTGCAGGCACAGAGCTGCAGAGAGTGAGAAAGAGGAGTAACAGATATGATTATTAGTGCTAGTAGGACGGAGATTAAGAGTAGAATACAACACAAAATGAAGGAAAGGTGGCAAAAGCAATGGAGGGAAGAGAGGAAAGGGCGATGGTTTTACAAGTGGGAGACATGAGAAGTACAGGAAGAAACAGGAGAGAGTAGACGGTTATATCTCGACTTAGATTGGGACACACTGGTTTTAATAGCACACTTTTAATAGGAAAACACTGTACAGGGGAGTGTGACTGCAGTAGGGAACAGGAAATAATACAACATGTTTTATTGCATTGTCAGAAGTATGATATTGAAAGAAGACAACTAATCAGAAAGCTGGACGATATGAGAGTAAAACCGGACTTGATTTATTTATTTTGCACGAACTCTATAAGTAAAAGTTACTTTTCCAGCTATCCAAAAACATGCAGCTCAACTGGAAACTCAAAGTCACCCACTGAAAACTGACTTAGTTTGAAAATAAAAAAGACCATTTAAAGATTCAACCAATGCTAATTTTTGAATCTATCCAAAACATGTCTAGTTAATGATAAAGGACTGAACAGGTCTCCAGTAAATCTAATCAACTTCTACATGGTGATTTGTGGTTAGAGATCAAATTTACTCAAAAATGTTTTACCGGATAGATTTGACACAAAGGAGCACAGTAGTTCCATAACCCAGTTGTCCTCCAATAATTTCCACCTACACTGATATGAAAGCTGATTTTTTAGGATGGTTCTTTGTCACTCCTCAGCGTGCTGAACACGTAAAGATAGCATCCCTACAGACGACAGTTTGCTGAGTGAGACTTTCTGTAAAAAAAAGTTCTTTCATTTAAGATCTCGAGCTCTGCTCATTAGAACAAGAGAGCAATGACAATGAATCAGAGCATTTGGGCCCTGCAGGGATTTGACACTAGGATCTCTGTTTAGTTACATCAGTTCTGTGATGGAAATTTCTTCTAATTTTAAGTATTGTTTACATGTTTTAACAATCTCACCTGTGTTACTTAGTTATATACATATGTAATGGCATCACATGTGTGTCAAATGTTGTTTTACACATAGTGGGGCATGTCTTTGGATGGTGGGAGGAAGCTCGCCGCGGAGTTGTCCGCTGCACAGCAGCACTCGCCGCGGGGGAGAGGCGTTTCCACACCGCGGCCACAGAGTTCCACTACTTGCCGCTTAGCTCACCCGGCTCCTGCTTGGCGGAAATGTGGTCGCAGGATGAGGACGAGGACTCAATTTAAGGGGCCAAGTCCAATTTTGACTTATTTATTATTTGCCATCATCATGTATACTTGTGTTCTTGCCTCTTGATTTGTCTTTTTAAACACCTCTAATGTTATTTCAGACTTAAAGTCTTAAAGTGTTTTTTTCAACTGAGCTTCTAGCAATATTTATGTTGTAACATTTTATGGTGTATAAAATAAAATATGGTTAAGAGCGGTATTCTCAATGTGCAGATTGACTGTAGTATAAAACACGAATATGCCCCCTCAACACAAACTGCTGTAGTAAAACTACACTGCACAAATGCATGCAAATGGGCATTATTTAAACTATAACAGGGAAGTTTGGCTCATTTCTGTTTAATGTTCAGTAACCGTTCTGTGATGTCACTGTGCATTCACTCAGCTTCAGCTCACTGCAAAGATAAGAGCTGTTCTAATAGTCAGGAAAAGTGAAAGTTTCATACTGAAGAGCAAAAATGAAGAGAAATTGTTTGGTGTATAATGAGCTCCACTTGAATCAACAGCTTTGTGACGCCGTGATCCGAGTGGACGACGCAGAATTTCAAGTCCACAAGATAATCTTGTGTAACTGTAGCCGATATTCCAGGTGAGTTAATGACTGCAGAATGATTACCAGCTGAGAAATGTTTGACAACAAGGCAAATGTTGATTCATGAAGTTGACAAGTTGAGTTATATGAACACAGAACACTGTATATGTGAAGAAATATGAAAACTGTGTGACTTTTATGTGTATTGCTACATGGTTGAAGTACTTATTTGTGAGCTACCCATGAAGAAGAAAGTGCTATCTTACAAAACAAGCTCCAAACTTTGATGAACTCGACTTTGCTCACCCTTTGTTTATATTTGAACGAACAACAACACATAATGGGGTCTGCGTTACAAAAAATGCAGAAGTCTCAAAAAGTGATAGGGGAGACCGGGGATAGTTGTAACGTGGGTCAGTTGTAACACTTCCAATATCTCCAATCAGGGCTAAGTTTCAAATGATGTGACTCATCCTGTGCATGCCCAATTCATTTCTGCTGTCACATGTGAAAAATCAGCACATTTGGTCAAACACAGACAATATAACATGAAAAAAAGTAATTTGTATACCAAAAAGTAAGTTTTTCTACTTTATTTCAATTTCTAATAGCATTATCTGCTTTGCAGTTAAACTCATCAAACTTAAATTATGTTATTTGTATGTCTACGGGGATATATTCTGTGTAGGTCTTTAGTGCTAATGTTTTAGCCGTTGGCTGTAATGTTAGCTAGTTCATGGCTATAGGAGTCCGGGTCAGTTGTAACAGCAACAGTCTGGGTCAGTTGTAACAATAATGCAGATGTTACAACTTACCACACTATTACTTTAACTTATATTAAACAAGTTTGGGCAACGAAATCAGCAGAGAGAGGTTCACTGGTCATCTTTGTATATGCGGTTAATGCCATTGGCAACACAATTCCTCCACTGTTTGTGTTCCCACACATACATTATGCAGACCACTGTGTCAGAGATGGACCAGTAGGAAGTACTGGTGATGGAAATAAATCAGGATGGGTGCAAGAAACAGATTTCCTCATCTTTCTGAAGCACTTTGCAAACCACACCAAGGTAAGCCATGATAAAAAGTAATGGAATTGCGATGCTGGTGAACAACTACATTTTTTCAGCTTCATTGTTATGTTCATTGGTGCAAGAGTTGTAGGTTATAATGCCCACTGAGCCAACGAGGCCAAACTCAAGGAAGACCAACCAAAATTAATGAAATATTCAGTTGCAGAAAATTCCATAATTTGTCTTTTTTGGGGGGGTGGCATATGTTCAAAAGCTAGATTTCTGCATTCTGTCACACACACACATAGCTACATAAATGGCTCTAAGTGCATTCATGTGTTGAATAAACAAAAAAAACATGTTAATGTTTTGTTAGTACCCTTATTTCATTGTGTTACATTTCACCCCAGGATATGTTACAACTAACCCAGACTATGGGGTTAATTGTAACATTTCACTCTTTGTGTTTGAGACCATACCATGCAATGGGTAATTGTGCTGCAGAGAAAATAGCTGCACTATTTAATAGCCGAGACATGTAAATACTTTGCATTACATTTTGAATCCACTACCTTAAAAGAGCTCTAATTTATAGACAGAAATGTCAAAAATGTTACAACTATCCCCGGTCTCCCCTACTCTGTGATGCTGTATGAGCTTCTGGGGGGTGTGGGAGTGGAAAACCTCATATAGGGCTTTGGAGTTGACGTCACGTCGCAATGCATTGTGGGAGCGCGGCGCCATGTTCGGGGTCTACGAATCAAAACAGACACTGTGTTGGAACGACGACTACAAGAAAGATGCTTAAAAGCAGCTCCAAAGAAACGGACGGTATAGAGACCGATTGCGCCCAGAGGCGAAGCGGCGGTACTTGCAGAAAATAGCGTGCATTGGAAATGTGGACCCGTATGAAACACGGCCGTGGAGTAGAAACCCTGAAGACCAACCGCTACTGACGTAGCCTGACATATTTTCCTACCTTGTCTGTGGAGTCAGCGCGTACAAGTCGTCATTCAAACAAAGGTAAGTCAGCTCGAGTACTGCGTGTGAAATACGTTTGATTTCCCTGCAAACATTCAGATTAGTGCAGCATAAATTCATTCATGAGGGGAAACCACAGTGAGAACATGTGGAGGCTGTTAGAGGGATAACATAGTGAGTTCAGTGCACTGATGTGACATTGTCCTGAAGGATTTAGTTATTCTTTATGGTTAAAGAAATTGCAATAATTTATTCATATTTATTATAAATAATTCTAATTATACATCTTGCTTCCATGTTTGTATCCTGTGTCACTAAAAATACATCTTATTTTAACTTTATACATTGATTAATGACCTGCAGAATCTCCTTATCATATTAAGTGATTCATAATTGTCACTTTATGCTTTCTCCATCTCTAAAGTGATGACATCCTTACATTACATACTTTAGGTTCATTTTCTGCAGGCAGGTTTCTGACAGAACAGGCAGATTTACACTATAACATGCAGCGTTCTATAGATGGACACATAAAGAAATGAAAAATTACATGTATGTGCTAACTTTCTAAACACTTTGTTACATTTATGATAAAGTAGATTAAACACATTTATGTCGGCCTTGGCTCAGTTCTTGTCTTTAAATTAACTTTGTCTGTGTGTGTTTCAGTTACTCTCAAAGACTGAATGAACCAGCATTGCAGCCATGGGTCACTGTGAGCATCACAGGGAAGGTTGAAGCCGCCCACTGCACCTGTAAGGCCGGAGTCGTGGAGACCTGCAGCCACGTCACTGCTCTTCTGTTTAATGTAGAAGCAACAGTGCGGATCATGGCACAAAGACTGTTACAGATGAACCTGCATGCTGGGCTTTGCTGGGTCATGTGACCAAGATACAGCCAGAGGTTGGCCATAAGATAGACTTCTCCTCTTCAGCTGCCCAAAAAAGGCTCTTGATCAAAACATAAACAGACCATCTGTATTGAAAGGTAAAAGGAGCCGTCCTCAAAAAAGAAAAATCCCACCTGCTACTGTGGTAAGGTTGTCACTGCTATAATGCCATAATGTTTTATCTAGGGGTCTAGATTTATGCCTGTTGTGCACTGCTGTGTAAATAATTTGCATTTACTGAATATGTACTGACTGAATCCCATTGTTCAAAAATTGAATAAAGAAACAAACTAATGTTTGCCTTTTTTTTTTTATTATTAAAACCACTTTATAGAATCACATCTGTTACAGTGTAGAATCCATATCATTTATAGTTTACAAGTGACAAAGTGTTTACATAAAATCATGACAGTGTTTACATGATATCACCCACTACTAACATTACTTTATTTACTGTATCTTTTGAAAAAAATACCGCTATTTATACAGCACAAGACTTAAGAATGTTTAACAGGAGCAGGTTTCATTTTTCCCTGGTTTTATTATCACACTGTTCACCAAATGCAGCAAACCTTCACCATCTTATCCAGAAGGGTCACCTCTTCACCCTCACATGGAAGTAGTAATCTGATTGCATGGTGGTTTGTTTGAAGCAGGTCCCTTGTGTAGCACTGGAACCCAGTCACGATGTTTCATCCATTTCATAGACTGGTTTGCTGCAATAATGCCAAATAATTAGCAACTCTATAAATAGAAGGTAGTTCTGCAAAATCACTCAGTAGGATGTTTGTTCTAATTTGCTATGAGCTCAGAGTGCATCAAAAATAAAACTAATCGGCTATACAGAGTGATATGAACATATTTAGAACTTACCGGAATGAAAATGTCTGGAGCACCAACAGATATTTGGAGATGGAAGAGAACTGGATATCAGCTCGTCTCACAGCTGCTAGACGCCTTCGTTTGCTAACATCGATACACGAGCTGCCTCATGTTGCTTCCAGGTTGGGAAAGAATGAAAAGATAAACCATTTTCAACCTTATTCTTATTATGAAACTGGGTGTGGGTCCCAATCAGCCAGAGTTTTGGATGAGTTCATTGTGAAACCTGGCCCCACCTTATCATGCGAATTCCTGAGGTCAGATGGCCCAGGATGTGAGTGGGAGTTAAGGCGTCTGGGAAGGATCTCAAAACTGGATTATAGATGGCAGAGAGTTGGTGTCGTAAACCACCGCCTCTGTTCAAAGATGGTCGCTCACAGTGGACATAGATGCTTCTTTCACTCCTCTTTCAAACCATCTGTCCTCTCTGTCCAAAATGTGAACATTGGCATCCTCGAAAGAGTGACCTTTGACCTTTAGATGCAGATGAACTGCTGAGTCTTGTCCAGTGGAGGTGGCTCTTCTGTGTTGTGCCATGCGCTTGTGAAGTGGCTGTTTGGTCTCTCCAATGTAGAGGTCTGGGCATTCCTCGCTGCTGTACAGCATACACCACATTGTTAAGTTTGTGTTTTGGCGTTTTGTCTTTCGGGTGAACCAGTTTTTGTCTGAGTGTGTTGCTAGGTCTGAAGTACACCGGGATGTCATGCTTGGAGAAAACTCTCCTGAGTTTCTCTGATACACCGGCTACATAGGGGATGACAATGTTGTTGCGCCTGTCCTTCTTATCCTCCCTCGCTGGCGTCTGATCTTCTTTTCTGCGCCTCTTTGCTGACTTTAAAAACGCCCATTTAGGATAGCCGCACGTTTTGAGTGCTTCCTTTACATGTGTGTGTTCCTTCTTTTTCCCTTCAGGCTTAGAGGGAACATGTTCTGCCCGGTGGTGTAGGGTCCTAATTACTCCAAGTTTGTGTTCCAGAGGGTGATGGGAGTCAAACAGGAGGTACTGGTCCGTGTGTGTGGGCTTCCGGTAAACTTTGATGTTGAGGTTGCCGTTCACTTCAATGTGCACAGCGCAGTCCAGGAAAGGCAAACAGTCATCCTTTGTGTCTTCCCTGGTGAACTTGATGTTTTTATCCACAGCGTTGATGTGCGCAGTGAAGGATTCCACTTCTTGTGTCTTGATTTTGACCCAGGTGTCGTCCACATATCTGTACCAGTGGCTGGGTACTCTTCCTTTGAAAGAGCCAAGAGCCTTCCTTTCCACTTCCTCCATGTAAAGGTTGGCTACAATAGGTGACACGGGGGAGCCCATGGCACAGCCATGTTTTTGTCTGTAATAGCCTTCGTTGTATTTGAAATATGTGGTGGTGAGGCAGAGGTCTAACAGTGTGCAGATCTGATCGGGTGTGAAGTTGGTCCTGTCCTCCAAGGAGTTGTCTTCTTGTAGTCGTTTTCTGACAGTCTCCACTGCCTCCGTGGTGGGTATGCACGTGAAGAGAGAGACTACATCAAAGGACACCATGGTTTCATCTGGATCCAGGGTAAGTTTCTGGACCTTGTCAGTGAAGTCGGTGGAGTTCTTGATGTGGTGTGGGGTGTTCCCCACGAGAGGAGCAAGGATGGTAGCAAGGTGTTTTGCAATGTTATAAGTGGCTGAGTTTATGCTACTGACTATGGGTCTGAGTGGGACAGCTTCCTTGTGGATTTTTGGAAGTCTGTAAATGCAGGGTATGGCATCCCCTGGGTAAAGGCGGTGATAAGTAAGGCGGTCAATGATTTTGTCCTTTTCAAAGTCTTGAAGGCAAGCTATAACTTTCTTTTTGTAGCTGCTTGTGGGGTCTCGCTTTAAGGCTTCGTAGGTATTGTTGTCACTGAGGAGAGTAGTGATCTTTGTGTGGTAATCTGTAGTGTTTAGGACCACGGTGCATCTTCCCTTATCCGCTGGTAAAACAGTGATGCTGTGGTCTTTGCTCAGGGAAGTAAATAAGGGAAGATATCATATTAATACTTTTTCCCCTCATCTCACAGAGCTCTCTTTGTGAACTGCTCAGCCCCAGACTGTCGGGTCGTTGACATTGCCGATATGACACCTGGTACCATAGAGCTCATCATTGAATGTGTCTACACTGGGGTTCTTCCTGTGAGAACAGATAATGTGCAAGAGCTTTTAATAGCAGCAGACAGGTTTGGAATAACAGGTATCGCACAAGCCTGCAGCGACTTCTGGGAGAAGCAAATGGCCCCACAGAACTGCATCGGCATCTGGGGGTTTACAGACCTCTACTACAACCCACAGCTAAGGCCTTCCTCTTCATACTGAACCATTTCGAGGATGTCATCGCCACCTCTGATGAATTCCTGACACTCTCTGCAAACAAACTCGTTAAAATGATTGAGAGCGATCCTAGTTTCAAATCCCAGCAGGGATCTTTTTTTTTGTTGTTGCTATCTTTACGTTTTCAGCACGCTGAGGAGTGACAGAAAGGATGTGGAATCAACCTAAAAATCATATCAGTGTAGGTGGAAATTATTGGAGGACAACTGGGTTATGGAACTACTGTGCTCCTTTGTGTCAAATCTATCCAGTAAAACATCCATGTAGAAGTTGATTAGATTTACTGGAGACCTGTTCAGTCCTTTACCATCAACTAGACATGTTTTGGATAAAATCAAAAATTAGCATTGGTTAAATCTTTAAATGATCTCTTTTATTTTCAAACTAAGTCAGCTTTTCACTTTGAGTTTCCAGTTCAGGTGCATGTTTTTGGATAGCTGAAAAAGTACCCACAGAAAACTGAGAAATATAAGGAGAACATGCAAACTGCTCACAGGAAGAGGCTGAGTGGCTCATTCCTCCTGTCAGGCCTGAGCCACTATGCTGCCCATTTTACAACCCTGCAAACAAACGAGCTGAAAGTTGAACTCTACAGCTTGTTGTGGTCCCCTCTGGCTTTAGGCGCTGACATGCCTTCCAGCTGTTCTCCAGCATTTTCATTTACATCCATAAAATATCTCCACACATTGCTCCTCTTTCTCTCTGTCTTAGTGATGTGTCGGTCGCGAACGAAATGGCTCTTAGAGCCCGATCTTTGACGTGAACGACGCGAGCCGGCTACTTATTGCGAGCCGTGGTTTGTTTGTTTTTTCTTTCTCTCACGAGCCTTGTGCTTTGCGCTGGGCAGAGGGGGGAGGGGCGGTAGTTACAGTCGCAGTAGCACAGGAACAGAGCGGGAGGGAGAGAGAGAGAGAGAGAGCCAGGGACAACAACGTCACATTAGAAAGGTATAGTAATCATCCACAACTATTTTCAGTTGCAGATGATAAAGGATTCAGAAAGTTTATTCATGCAGGTCCATATGACAGAGAATATGCATCTTCTTTTTGTTTTCATATTTTAATTTATATTTAATTGTGTTGTGGTTTGCAGTGTTTTGTGTTGTTTCACTTTAAATTTCTTTAAAAGGAAAAAGCTGAACATTTAAATAGTTAAAAGTCGAAATGTAAATATTTGTTTTTTGTATTATGTGTTTTGGAGTTTGTACGTGCTTTGTCTCTAGGGGCCACCACATATATTTATATAAAAACATATATAAATAAAACTACTTGTTTTTACATTAGTAATTACTTTTCAGCATAATTTTATATTATTGTTAATAATAAATTAATTAAGGCAACAAAACAACCTGAAGAGCCGGTTCGGAGTCGAAAGAGTCGGTTCTTTTTAGTGAGTCGAGCCGAAAGAGCCGGTTCTCTAAAAAGAGCCAGAAATCCCATCACCACTCTCTCTGCAGCAAAAATGCATTTTCTGTGCGCAGCCGAGTCACGTGACCTCACAGTAACAAATCCCAGCAGGGCAGGAAGAAGGGGGCGGGGCAAAGTGCGTCTACCACATGAGAGGAGGTGTTCGCACAGACAGAGCTGCTTTTTCATCCACAGCGAGTAAAGAATAAACCACTACCAATGTCTGGATCGATATCTGCATCGATCCGCCCACCCTTGTCTCCTGGATCGTAGCTGAGATCAGCGTGAACCACGTGGGTCTCTGCTCCCTGATCTGTTTCCTGTGTTTGGAAAGAGTTCCAGCTTCATCACGGAGTTTCTCTCGGTTTGTGGGCTCATCTAAAGGTAAGCACCGAGCTAACTTTACTGTGAGTTCAGTTCGTGCTGAGTTTAGCTCCTGAATGAGGTCTTCTGCTGCTCTCCTCTGTCTGTTCACAGTTTATTGTGAACACGTTGAGAGAAGAGTGAGAGAGTGTTTGGAGAAAAACACCAACTAATCATTAGCTCAGCATGCTGGGAGAAGTTGGAGCAGAAAAGTCTTTTCACTGATAAAAGCTCATTGATCAATGACCATGAGTACCTTTCACGAACAGTTTGGGGAATGGCTGCAATCACAGCATTTGTCAAATAGCTGGTTGTTGATCAATGGTCATGAGAATTTGCATATTAATGACGAAGGAACTGACCTCCCAGCCCATTGTTCCTTCAGTGGTGCTAGTTTCAGTCATTATGTAAATGTGGTGTTTATAAGGTTGGAGTCAGCTGAGACTGAAGAAGTCACCTGGATCAGTGATAAAAATTTCTCCCACTGAAAACTTCCAGATGAACAGAATCAAACTTTGGGGGATGGTGGAGTTTGGAGAGAGGCATCATTGGGGCTGGAGAGACTTGTGAAGTGGTGATCAGGTATGGGCCCCTGTTATTATGAATGGTGGGGGGCTGAAGCAGTTGAAAGTGTGGGGTGGGGGGGTGGGGGGGTGGGGGGGTAACCACAGGAGGAGCTGTTCAGGCTGTTGCTGGGTGTGAATTGTTGATGGAGTCTTTAAACTCGTAGTTGCTGTTTTCCAGACTGAAGCAGAGTCGTTAGCTGAAAACTGGTTTTAGAGGTTCATTCAGGACACCTTCTCAGGCTCTCACAGCCTTACCTGTATCATAACAAAGTGTATAAACCCCAATCCACCTTTAACATGGTCCTTCTCCCAAACCTTCAAATAGGACTTCCTAGCCCTGTCATAGTAAAGGGCTGCTTACAATATTAGAGCCAATGTCACAAAGTTCCTCCTGAAGTATAAGTGACTGAGAGTTTCCTGACTTTGCAGCACAACACGTCTCACAAGATTTCTGCAACCAATCAGAGTGAAATTTGTACTTTGTGTTGTCAGATGAACATATGAGACACTTTGACTCTTCAGTGCAGTGTGGAGCCTAACAAAGATCTGTTTTGTGTCCCAGCTGATCAGCAGGAGGAGAAGAGTCTGACGGAGCAGCAGAGGAACATTTTCAGCCATCTGGACTCAGCTGAGTCACTACAGAGGAAACAATGAGCTCAACACAGAAGGTGAGGAAAATATCACAGTTTCACCAAATAATCAGTCACGTCTAAAACTCTCATCCTCCCAACCTGTTATATGACTGTGTTGTATTTTATTGTATGCTATGATTTTATTTTATACCTATTATGTTTACAAACATCAAGAAGTCACAAGCAAAGGGAGACCACACCATAGCACATGTTGACATAAGATAAGATAACCTTTATTAGTCCCACACGTGGGAAATTTGTTTTGTCACAGCAGGAAGTGGACAGTGCAAAAGTTATGAAGCAAAAATTAGAATACAATAAGAATAAATACAGTACACAACTGTACAGAATAGAATAAAATAAAATACTATATACAGTAGAATAAAATAGAATAAAATATACAATAAGATAAAAATAGAATACAAATGCTGTATACAACTGAGTAAAAATACAACGATGCCAGAAAAGATTATTGCACGTTTGTGGATGTGTTTGATCAGTTAAAGTCTTTGTTGTGGAGTCTGACAGCAGTGGGGAGGAAAGACCTGTGAAATCTCTCCGTCCCACACCGTGGGTGCCGCAGTCTCCCACTGAAGGAGCTGCTCAGTGCTGTCAAGAGTCTCCTGCATGGGGTGGGAGATGTTGTCCAAAAGTGATGACAGCTTAGCCGCCATTCTCCTGTCACTCACCAACTCCACTGGGTCCAGAGGGCATCCAAGAACAGAGCTGGCCCTTCGGATCAGCCTGTTCAGTCTCTTCCTGTCCCCAGCAGAGATGCTGCCGCCCCAGCAGACCACACCATAAGAGATAGCAGAGGCCACCACAGAGTCATAGAAGGTCTTCAGGAGTGGGCCCTCCACTCCAAAAGACCTGAGTCTCTGCAGCAGGTACAGCCTTCTCTGCCCTTTCCTGTAGAGGGCGTCTGAATTATGAGTCCAGTCCAGTCTGTTGTTCAGATGAACACCAAGGTACCTGTAGCTGTCCACAGCCTCAATGTCCATACCTTGGATGTTCAGTGGTTGCAGTGGAGAATGCTTGTGCCTGCAGAAGTCTACCACCATAAGGATATTCATCAAAATTATTTATTCATCAAATTTCAAAACCTTTTTAATCACACAAAAAATACATGTGCAAAGCACCACAACAGCAGCCCGATATATCAGACAGAACTGTCACATGATATTAAACATAATGAAGCGCTTCATTATAATTTGTAGATTCAAGCTGCGCTTCATATTTTGACCAGCAGATGTCACCAAAGAGAACTGTGTTGAAAAGTAATGACAGTTTGTTCCACGACTGCATTTCACTGGGGGAAGGTTTTGATTATCGATTAAAATCGATTCTAGGTTGGATAACGTGATATTGATTTATTAAAATCCTGAAACGATTTTTAAATATGAATAAATTTTACCCGAAACGCCAGAGTCTCAAAATTTCAACAACCACCAAACAGCTAAAACAGTAAATGAGAGCAGTTACACGGATTCTGCACAAAGACGTAAACAAAGACGTCGGGGCTGAAAGCCAGCAGCTCACTGATTCTGATGTGTCGGCGGGTCCGCCTCTTATGTTTACATCTTTTTTGGCGCTAGATTCTGAAGCTGCAGGTTTTGTCACTCTCCAAACATAATTGACTGAACCAGCAGCAAAAGAAGACTGTTGTTTACAGCGCTGTCGGGCGCTGTTTCTTTTTTGGTTTTGTTTCTTTCTTCCTTTTTTTCCCTTCCAGCAACAAAACCTCATTTCTGCTGTTCAATACAGAACAAATGTAAACTTTTTAAAATTATGCAAAACGTTTAGCTGTGCCTCTGATAAACCCTCTGTAACTTTGCTCTGCTTCACTTCAGCAGCATCAGGTAATGTTCATATGTTGATTCATGGTTTTCTTTCGTGTTTGATCCACTGCAGAATATTTCTCTCTCAGTCTCACAAGAGTCAGCTTTCGTTTTAGAAATATAAAATATGGATATGTACTGATAGGTAGTGATCAGAATTCTAATATTTCTGATTGTCTGGGGCAAAATTTCCCCGAATCGAAATCAGTGACGATGCCCAGCCCTACATTTCACTCACTGCCTGTGTTTGTATATCTGTCACTGCAGGACCAATATGGAGCGAGAAGTCGGTGCTCTCAGGAGGCCGACAAACCTCACAGAACAAAGGGGAAGAAGAAATACACCTGTGACGAGTGTGGGAAAGATTTTCCCTGGGCGATTTCCCTAAAAAGACACCAACTCATCCACAGTGGAGAGAGACCATTCAGCTGTGACGACTGTGGGAAGTCTTTTACACAGTCTGGAAGCTTAAAAATACACCAATTCCTCCACGGTGGAGTTAAACCATACAGCTGTGAAGAGTGTGGGAAGGATTTTCTTAAGAAGTATTCACTACAAATCCATCAGGTCATCCACACTGGAGAGAGACCGTTCAGCTGTGACTTGTGTGGAAAGTCTTTTTCCTGGAAGAAAGCCCTAAAAAGACACCAACTCATCCACAGTGGAGTTAAAGCGTACAGCTGTGATCAGTGTGGCAGAGCTTTTGCTCACAGTAACAGCTTAAGGAGTCATTTAGTTACCCACTCTGGAATTAAGGCATACAGCTGTGACATTTGTGGAAAAACTTTCAGCCATGTATGGTACAGAAATACTCACCGACGCATTCACACCAGACATGATGTATACTGCTGTGATCAGTGTGATAAACTATGTTTAACAGGCTCAGAGTTACAACATCACATGTTTACCCACTCTGAGGAGAGACCTTATAAATGTGACCTGTGTGAGAAGACTTTTAAAACGCCACATTACCTGAGACGACACCAACAGATCCACACCAGAAAGACTTTCCAAGTGCAGTTACTGTGAGGTATGTATTTTGTATTTTATCTTGTGATTTTACTCTGACTGTCAGAAACAACTGTTTGCTGCATGGAAAAGCAGCTCTGAGTGATTATTCAGATTTGAATTACAGTATTTTAGTGGTAGCAGTTGAGAATTACATTAGTGTTACTGTAGTATTGTTTCTATTAATTGTTTCTAAAGCACCAAATCCGCACTCAAAACTTACACTTTAACTACTGATTTTATCTACTGTTCTGATTTTATCTGTTTTGATTTTATATACTGTTTTGTTTGTTTGTTTGTTAATTAGTTAGTTTGTTTGCTTGTTTTAATCAATTTTAAATCATGCTTTTTATTTGTTTTTGTTTCTAATGTCTCTGTAAAGCACTTTGAATCACCTTGTTGTTGAATTGTGCTATACAAATAAACTTGCCTTGCCTTGCCTATTATAGTTTTTGCAACACATTAAGCTGAGTATTATAAAGCAAACAGTAAATGGATGTTATTTTATGTCTTGTCTTTTCTTAGTCCTGGATGTTGACACAGATGATGTTTTGTTTTTTGTTTTTCAGGCGACGTTCGCAATAAAAATGTTGAAGGACTGACTTACGCTGTCTTTGTGTCTTTGTTTAGAAGCAGAGCGACACAGTTGGATCCAGTTCTCAACCCTGTCATCGCTGTGGTGGTGGGAAACACTTTCATTGTGACCTTTTGTGGGAAAAGTTTCAGATATCAAATCACCCTAAAAAGACATCAACGTAGACACACGAACTACTGCAAAGAATATGGGAGAGGCTTCCCCACAACAAGTGAGTTAAAACAACATGAACTTATTCACAGTGGGGTCAAAAAGCATCTCTGTGATCAGTGTGGGTCATCCTTCACTACTGCAAATCAGCTTAAAAAACACAAATTAGTCCACACAGGAGAGAAACCATACAAGTGCAGACACTGTGACAAAAGCTTCTCACAATCAGGTAATCGTAACTATCATGAACGTACACACATGAAAGGAAACTACAGCTGTGACCAGTGTGGCAAGAGCTTCAGGAATTTCAGTTCATACTCCGAACTCAAACGATCCCACGTTACTAATAAACTGTTTCACTGTTACCAATGTGCCAAAACGTTCACCTCATTGTCTGCTCTGTGCAAACATCAGTGTGATCATACAGGACTGAAATCACTCCCATCTCTGGATCACGGTGAATCTGCAGAGACAGAAAGATCCTCTTCTGGTTTCAGGGTCAGACTTAAACCCTTGAGATCAGGCTCCACAGAGTTCAGGTGGAGTCTCCTGCAAACATCTGATGAGGCAGCTATGAATGAAAATGTGCCTCGTTACATTTTAAGCTTCCTAAACTGTTCTACTGTAGTTGAATCAAAAAATCTGTTTCCTCTTATTATGTTTTTATTGAATGTATTTTGATCCATGTGTTCTGCAGATATTTTTTGTTGGGTTTGTTTTGTTCAGGTTGTTTGTGTTATGAAATCCTTTAACAGTTAAACCAAACTTTTAAATGTTAAATAAAGAAATAGTTTAATGACTGCAAGTGTGATCCATGATGTCATTTCCTGTATATCAAACCAAAAACTGAAGTGACAAATGTTCTCAGTGACACAGATGGAGGTTTATCAGAGGAGGAGACTTGGCTGTTCTCACACTGAACAGGGTTCCTGCAGCTTACTGAAAATCCTGACCTGAAATTTATGAAAAAATAAGATCTTTAAAATCTTTTAGATTTTAACAAAGTTGCTGTAGGTATTAAAAATTCTGATTTGTGTTTGAGATATAAAAAAGATTAATTTTGGTGGTTTGTGGTTTGACTTGCTCCGTTTATCACTGCTGCCTTTGTTGGCACTGCCTCTCTTCAGAAGTTGTTGGTCTATATTGACATGACAGCAGATTTTTCAGCTGGACATCCATGATGTGAATTTCACCACATCCCAAAGGTGCTCTATTGGACTGAGACTAGGGCTGGGCGATATGACCCAAAATTCATATCTCGATATATCTCAATATTTTTTTAAAGTAAGAACAAAAAGAGTTCTTAGTCAAAGCTGTGTCCCAGATGTCACACAGGCACTTTTATCAACGTACAGCATAGATGTACATGAAAAAAACTACTCAAAAATAAATTATGAGCATTTATTAAAAAGTAATGCTCCATAAATAAAAGAAAACTGTTGTTTTTGTGCATAACAAAGAGCTCACAATTGTGCAGTCAAAATGTAAACTAACAGACGCTGAGCATAATAACAAAGACAGATTTCACAGCTGCTCTGTTCCCAACTTCTACTGTGTGACTGACAGCCTGGAGTTTGAAATCATCTTCGTAACCACGTCTCTTAACAGGTGCCATTTATGGTCCTTATACACACACAATACGGTAATATTACGTTGAAGCAGAGTACGTATTACTACGCGAGGCTCCTCGGTAGCCATAATGCTCTGACAATCCATCAAGCGGTGCAGCTCCGTAGCTTACCAAAGTCGTACTAAAACATTTTTTGACAGATTGCTGAGCGCTGTGTTCCAAATAAAATCGGTTCACAGTCATCAAGCACAACCAGAATTCATACAAAAGGCGCACTGTCAACTTTTAAGAGAATGAAAGGATTTTAGGCTGTGCAGCCACTCTGGGTTGCATGGCGTTAGCGTGGTTAGCTCGTTAATACGTTGACGCTGTACAGGGAGATGCACAGTAACTTGTTAAAGGAGATTTGCCGTGTCCATTTTGTCGCTGCCTGCAGGTGAAGCGATGGGGGAGGAGGGGGAGTTGTGTTCAGTTAAGGAGAGAGGCGAGGTCGAGTAACGTTGCGTAGAGACAAAAGTGGACAAAAGAGAGGCAAGCTTTTGGCTCCACAACTATAATTATAATGTAACATAGACTATATCGATATAAAGGATATTGTCACATCTTATATCTCGTATAAAAATATATCTATACTTTTTAAAAAACTCGATATATTGCACAGCCCTAACTGAGACTCAGGTAGGCTGTGGTCTGTAAATGATGTCAGTTGGTACTAAGGGACTCACATTGTGCCAACCAAATATCTCCACGCTATTACACCAGCAGTAGGATGGATCCATGCTTTATGTTGTTTAAGACAAATTCTGCCCCTAAAATCTGAAAGTTGCAGAGATTGAAAAATGTTGCCTGGTCTGATGGGTCTCAATCTTTTCTTTACCACTTTTGTTGATCTTGATTGTAAAAGAACCCACCCACCACTTTAATCACACTCTAGAACTTGTTTTAACATATGGCATAGAAACTGAACATTTAACAGTGTTTCCTGTAAACCCACTCTTCTCTTTTGCTAATACAGTGTCTTGCAAAAGTATTCGGCCCCCTTGAACTTTCCCACATTTTGTCACATTACAGCCACAAACATGAATCAATTGTATTGGAATTCCACGTGAAAGACCAACACAAAGTGGTGAACACGTGAGAAGTGGAACAAAAATCATACATGATTCCAAACATTTTTTACAAATAAATAACTGCAAAGTGGGGTGTGCATAATTATTCAGCCCCCTTTGGTCTGAGTGCAGTCAGTTGCCCATAGACGTTGCCTGATGAGATTAATCTAATGTCAGTACAAACACAGCTGCTCTGTGACGGCCTCAGAGGTTGTCTGAGAGAATATTGGGAGCAACAACACCATGAAGTCCAAAGAACACACCAGACAGGTCAGGGATAAAGTTATTGAGAAATTTAAAGCAGGCTTACGCTACAAAAAGATTTCCCAAGCCCCTCTGCTTTTTTAGGCCCCTCTGTCTTCCAGTTGGGATTGGTGAGGCAGACACTGTGTCTACTTTTAAGATTAGACTTAAAACTTTCCCTTTTACTAAAACATATAGTTATGACTAGACAGGTGACCCTGAATCTTCCCTTAGTTATGCTGTAATAGGTGTAGGCTGCTGGGGGTTTCCCATGATGCATTGAGTATTTCTTCCTCTGTCACCTTTCAGTCACCTGTTAAAAGGGAGATTTTCTTTCCCGTTGTCACCAAAGGGATTGTTGGATTTATTTGTATGTATTATAGTAGGGCAGGGGTCCCCAACAAAAGTAGCAGGAGGTCCACTACCTCCATGATCCAATAAATCTGGGGTCTGAACAGTTTAAATGAACCAACAGAAATATCTTCTTTCATTTTTATATAACATTTATTTAGCAATATATATTTTTGTCTGGAAATTCCTGATCAATTATTCATTTACCCATTAAATCATCTGCTGAACAGACAATCCACTTCAAGTACTAACTATAAGCAGAATACAATTTAACAATAACATTATGCAATACTTTTTACCACATCTGTTGCACATGCAACATTAAGGTGTCTTGATGCATGGTCAGTCATCCACGTAAGTAAATCCCAAAATGTTGATTCTATTCATCTGGAGGTAACATTTCGTCACTCATCCAAGTGACTTCTGAAGAAGTACGTGAAAATAGAAGAACCATCTCTGAATCGAGGAGGGGGTCTAAGCGTACATCATTCACCATCTTACAATGCTGGGATTGCAGCCATTCCCCAACTCTCTGTGAATGGTACAGAATCAACTATTTTGGGAGAATATTTAGGTACAAACAATTCACCACAAAAAGACTAAATATCCAGGAAAATTAAGAAGATCTTTGAACTGTGCAGTAAACAGGTTTGACAAACTTAACACAATGTAACTTAAATCATACAGCAAGACAGAGCTGGCTCTCATTTCAGTGGGAGACAGTTTCATAGACATTTGCAGCAAGAATTTTAAACTTTGGGTGAAATGCAACTCTTAAGCATGGGCATCTTGCCCCTCCCTTCTTTTCCTCCCCATCCCCAGCTGCCTCCCTCTTCCCGCTCCAACACACCCACCCATACAAGTAGGGCCTTGGGGTGCGGGTGTGTCACCAGGGTGCAGGGGAGGCATTCCCCCCGCCCTCCCCTCTGTCCCCTTCTAGCCACCTGTGCCTCAATTTTATTCCACAACTTAGACATCCGCATTACTCACACTCTATTAACACACATATATATATAGGGCCTTCAGGGTGGGCACGTTAACGGCGTCCAGACGGTCTGTGTATTCAACCCCACCTCTGGCGCCGGTGCCCACCTCTCAATTTTAAATCCATGTAGACATTGAGGGTTCTCGGGAGGGGCCGTGCTACCACCTGCTGCTCTCTGGCAGCAGCACCATGCTCTCCCTTGTTTTGAATGCACTTTAGAACAACATGCAGCAACACTACACATGAGCGGGAGGAGGGAGGTATGGGGTCTTCACACCCCCCCGTTCTCTGCTGGCCATCGGGGCAGGAGGGCTGGGAGGAGGTGTTGGCCGTCCAATTGGCCTCCCTGCTGCTGCGGAGCCTGGGGCGGTCTGCTTGCCTCCACCCTGGGGGAAAGGGTAACATCTCGTGGGTCTGGGTGCCATTTCCCCCTTTGGGGGAGAGGGTACCTGGACCTGGGGTATAGAGTATGTTTGGGGAGTGTGATTGTGTGTACATGTTCATTTATGTCTATTCTTGGCCTGGCGCCTGTTGCTCGGTCAGGCCTCTTCCGGGGCAAAGGGGGCCCTCAGGCCTCCGGCCTCTGGGCCTGCGGCTCGGCTCACTCTGGCACAGCTGGCTGCCGGCAGAGCCAGCGGGCACGCCAGTGCAGCCCCCTCTGGCTTCTGCTCTGTGGCTACTGCGTGACCCCTCGTCTGGGGATCTCCTCAGCTCTTCCCAGGAGGGTGGCGCGGATGCCCCTCCGGTGGTCCTCCTTGGGCTCTTGCACTCTGGGGCCTCTGGATGTCTGGGGCCTGGATCTCCTCCATGCCTGCTTCATGCCCTGGGGACAGGGCTATGGCTCTCTACATCCTCTTGCAGACCATTACATGGGGAAACCTTTTGAATACAAGCGCGCTGATCCACACAGGTGTGCACACAGGTGTTCACTGTTCATAGACATAAACTACACCTTTCTTGGCTGCTACCTCAAAGCACATTGTGCGCTGTCGGTCCTGCGTGCTGCACAACAACATTCAATATTTAGTATTTACTGCTGTTTACAATTAGCTAGATTAATGCGATGGTGTTGTGTTTAGCATGTTGCTTTGTGTTTTTTGCTTGTTTTCTCTTTTTTTTTTCTCTCAACAGGTGATCCTGTACAGGCAAACACAATCTATTTGTCATTTCAGGTTGTAGTGTTACACAACATTTTTCAGATCTAATAGAAATAAAATAAGTGTTTCGTAATTCAGGGAGGCGTCGCCCAGAGGGGAACCACTGAAATGCTGGGTGAAGAATGTGAGAGGGGTCATAGATGATTCTGGCTGCTTGTCTAAGGGCCTGTTGGCTGAAAACCTGTGCCAGAGCTCTGACAGGCAGTCCAATGATTTTAGAGCACACTGATGCAGTGTGCTGCAGTCTGTTCCTGTTCTGAAGGCTGAGGGAGTGGAACCAGCAGGTGATGGAGAAGGTCATGATGCTTTCCAGGAAGGCAGATTAATTGCATCAATACAACACTTGGACACATATATGCGGGACTTTTTGTGGCTGTTTTGATCTCGCTCTCTCTCTTAACCGATCAAATCTGGCTGTGGTAGCAGCTTTAAACTCGGTCTGACCCAGGTTGATTGAGGGGGCCTATCTGGATGCATTCCTGCATTTTGTAGGCTGGTTTTCCTACAAAACACAACAAACATTAGCCTGCAAAGCCACAGGGAACAAAGCAGCATAGCACAATGAATTCAATTCAAATCAATATAAGACTTATTTGTAACCTACATCAACAATTATGTTATGATAAATTACGTAATAAGTACAACTGAAGACGTATCTTTGAAGGAATGCTTGGAGCAGACTAACATGTGAGGTGGAGTGTTCTGGGACGTTATATTTGGTCTTTGAATGACTGGAATCCAGGCCATCCGTCGGCTCTTTGTTACTTCAGAAACATGGCTTAAACAATTTCTCTTCCACGATGTAATCCGATAAAAACCGATCTCTTTACCCGTCGGCTTCCCGTGGCTGTCATGTGACCGGCTATTGCAGTTAATAATACAACAGCTTCTTGCCATTTTTTGTGTTTCTTTTTATCGCTGTGTGACTGTTTTCATGTGAAAGCCTGCGTGCACTAGTACCGCTTGCCACTCGTACCCACAATCCTTTGCGGTTTTACCCCGGAATGACGTCACATTTTCAATCTCTATTTGTCAGACAGGACCTTTTCTGTTAGGACTGATAGGTTCTCCTCTAACACTGCTGCCCTAACCTGCAGAGTTCCACAGGGTTCAGTTTTGGGTCCATTAGTATTTTCTTTTACATGCTTCCTTTAGCTGCATTATTCAGTCTTTTAGTGACCTGTCTTATCATTTCTATGCTGATGACATTCAGCTGTATATGTCCTTTAAGCCTAATCAGCTGGATACGCTGTCCACCCCAGTCCAGTGCTCAACCCAGGTTTCTGATTGGCTTTCTAACAATTACATTGTTTTAAACATGAACAAGACAGAGACCATGATCATAGCATCTCCTGATCTATATTCTAAAATCAGTCAGGTTCTTGCCCCTTTCTGTTCTTCTGCTAAGCCAAATATTCAAAATCTTGGAGTAATATTTGACTCTTCTTTGGGCTTTGACTCACACATAAAATCTCTGTCTCGTTCCTGTTTCTTTCATTTAAGGAACATTTCTAAACTGCGACATATGGTCTCCTTAGCTGAACTGGAAAAAATTGTCCATGCATGTGTGTCATCGCGTTTAGACTATTGTAATTCCCTGTTTACCAGCTTGGATAAATCATCTCTGTACAAAACGCAGCAGCCAGACTACTAACTCGCTCTTGCAAGCGAGCTCACATCACTCCTATTTTATGTTCTTTACATTGGCTCCCAGTAGATTTTAGAATTTGCTTTAAAATTATTGTTTTAACGTACAGAGCAGTACATGGCCAGGCCCCAGATTATTTATCCAAGCTTCTCACAAAATACACTGCTGCTCGTTGTCTCCGCTCACAGGCTCAGAGTTTGTTGGTTGCTCCCCGAACACGACTGAAGATGAAAGGGGGCGGAGCCTTTCAGTCTGTGGCATCAACGCTGTGGAACAGTCTACCTCTACAACTACGTTTGGTTGACTCTGTGGAATCCTTTAAAAAGCAGTTAAAAACTTTACTGTTTAAACAAGCTTTCTGTTGACCAATGCTTTTTACATTTTTAATTTACATTTAACCTCTATATTGTGTATATAATTTGCTATTTATCGGACTGTTTAATTTAATCTTTGTGTACAGCACTTTGTGACTACCTGTCTATGAAAAGCGCTTAATAAATAAACTTTACTTCTTGTGAAAATGAGTCCTCCACCATAGTCATCCGCTAATTGTCCCCTGCTCTTCTCCCTGTACTCCAGGGTGGGCAACTCCAGGCCTCGAGGGCTGGTGTCCTGCAGGTTTTACATCTCACCCTGGGTCAACACACCTGAATCAAATGATTCGTTTATTACCAGGCCTCTGGAGAACTACAAAATACATTGAGGAAGTAATTTAGCCATTTGGATCAGATGTGTTGGATCAAGGACAAATCTACAATCTGCAGGACACCAGCCCTCGAGGCCTGGAGTTGCCCACCCCTGCTCTACACCAACTGCTGCACCTCCAACCACCAGTCTGTCAAGCTAATGAAGTTTGCAGATGACATCACTGTTATCAACTCATCTCGGACAGGGATGAGTCTGCCTACAGGATGGAGGTTGAACGTCGGGTGTCCTGGTGCAGCCGCAACAACCTGGTGCTAAACAATGACAGTGGAAATTATTGTGGACTTCAGGAAGCACACCCCCCCCCCCCCCCCCCCATCATCCTGACTGACACCCTCATCACCACTGTGGACTCATTCCACTTCCTGGATACCACCATCACCCAGGACCTAAAGTGGGAGCCCACCATCACCATAATTATAAAGAAGGCCAAGCAGAGGATGTACTTCCTGAGGCAGCTGAAGAAATTCAACCTGCCAACACGGACGATGATGCAATTCTACACTGCAATCATCGAGTCCATCCTAACCTCCTCCATCACCGTGTGGTACGCTGGAGTCGCCACCTCTTACAAACAGAGACTGCAGTGTGTTGTGCGCTCTGCTGAGAAGGTGATTGGCTGCAGACTCCTATCTCTGCACGACCTGTACACCTCCAGGACACTGGGGCATGCAGCTCGGTTCACAGCTGACCTTTCTCACCCTGGACACAGTCTGTTTGACCTGCTCCACTCAGGCAGGAGGCTCCGGTCCATTCGGACCACAACCTCTCGCCATAAGAAAAGTTTCTTCCCCTCTGTTGTTGGACTCATGAGCAATAAACATAAGACTGTTTCCACCACAAACACATGACCTATACTGTGTTCACTGCATCTGTCCCATGCACTGATCATCACCTGCATTCATGTATATTTCAATCTGCTTTTCGCTTTTTTAAATGTTTGTTTTTATTTATTTATTTTACAGGCTGCGTCACGCCTGTTTGCAGATGACACCACTGTTATCGACTCATCTCGGACAGGGATGAGTCTGCCTACAGGATGGAGGTTGAACGTCGGGTGTCCTGGTGCAGCCGCAACAACCTGGTGCTAAACAATGACAGTGGAAATTATTGTGAACTTCAGGAAGCACACAGCCCCCCCCATCATCCTGACTGACACCCTCATCACCACTGTGGACTCATTCCACTTCCTGGATACCACCATCACCCAGGACCTAAAGTGGGAGCCCACCATCACCATAATTATAAAGAAGGCCAAGCAGAGGATGTACTTCCTGAGGCAGCTGAAGAAATTCAACCTGAGTTGCCCACAACAGATGGCAGGAATAAAATCTGCGCAAAAATTTTCTGGCACAACTTCACCTGTTTCCAAGGTGCATGGAGAGGATGAAAGAATTCACAAAGCAGGAACTCCAGCAACACTTGAGGGAAGATGAACAACTTTAATAATTGACCAATGCGTTTCGGCTTGTGGCCTTCATCAGGGTCATAGTAAAACATTGTAAAAATTGCTTAAATACAAGATAGGAAATAAAAAAAATTTCAAATTAACGAGTCAAACCTTCATAAATAGGTCAGCTGACATATAATAGATAGGTATTGGTTAACTGGCTAAGTCACGCCCAAGTGAATACCGGACTAGCTCATTACTGATGAGGGGGGTGTCATAACCCCCATATGTCTGAAAATAACACATGCATGAAATGCATAAGGAGGATGCTATAAATATACACACAGGTTAAAAAAAAAAAAAGGGGGGGGGGGTCTTTAATGGTAAAAGCACGTTTGAATTAGAAAACAAGATTACAGGAAGGAATAAAATCTCCAACTACATACTAAATGAAAAAATGTCAGGTCATATGCTCGATTCACATCCTGCTTTTGTTGTGCAAAGCACCCATTGTCTTTGAGGCCTGGCACATTTGCTTTTGCTTTTGCGGTGGAGATGAAGCCAGCTAGTGATGAGATTGCCCGCTCTTTTTAGAGAACCTTTCGGCTCGGTTCACTAAAAAGAACCGGCTTTTTCGGCTCCGAACCGGGTCTTTCGGATCCGAACCGGGTCTTTAGCTTGTTTTGTTGCTTTAATTAATTTATTATTAATAACAATATAAAAGTATGCACAAAAGGAATTGCTAATGTAAAAGAAGTGGTTTTATTTATATATGTTGATACATAAATATATGCGGTGGCCCCTAGAGACAAAGAACTACAAACTCCAAAACACATTTCTAGCGTTAACTGGACTTCCAAAACAGAGCTACCAAGATCACTTAAATTCAGTGTTGGTTAAGTTACTTTAAATTAGTAACTTCGTTACATTACTAGTTGCTATGTTGTGTGTATATATATATATATATGTGTGTATGTATGTATGTATGTATATATATATATGTGTGTATGTGTATATATATATATATATATATATATATATATATATATATATATATATATATATATATATATATATATACATATATATATATACATATACATATATATATATATATATATATATATATATATATATATATATATATATATATATACACACATCATATGATGCTAGGTTGTCTTAGTATGTGATTTGCTGCATGGTGAGCCGTCAACCTAAAGTCTGCCTGCATGAATGAGAGAGATTATTTGGCTCCCCCAGATAGAAGCCTGTTCATCTTCTTCGCTACAAAGAATCGGCTCTCAGAGCAAACTCGTTCATGAACAACACATCACTACCAGCCTCGGGTTTAAAACTAGTGTTAATGGAGGGAGTTTGAAGGTTCAGTTTGTTCCACGACTGCATTTCACTCACTGCCTCTGTTTGTTTCTGTCACTGCAGGACCAACGTGGAGCGAGTCAGCGCTCTCAGGAGGCCGACAAACCTCACAGAAGAAAGAGAGAGAAAAAACACAGCTGTGACGAGTGTGGGAAGGATTTTACCGTAAAAGCTTCCCTAAAAATGCATCAGGTCATCCACACTGGAGAGAGACCGTTCAGCTGTGGAGACTGTGGAAAGTCTTTCACCAAGTCTGGAAGCTTAAAAACACACCAACTCATCCACACTGGAGAGAGACCGTTCAGCTGTGACGACTGTGGAAAGTCTTTTACTGAGTCTGGAAGATTAAAAAGACACCAACTCATCCACACTGGAGAGAGACCGTTCAGCTGTGACGACTGTGGAAAGTCGTTTACTGAGTCTGGAAGATTAAAAAGACACCAACTCATCCACACTGGAGAGAGACCGTTCAGCTGTGGAAAGTCTTTTACCCACTCTGGAGACTTAAAAAAACACCAACTCATCCACACTGGAGAGAGACCGTTCAGCTGTGATGAGTGTGGAAAGTCTTTTACCCAGTCTGGAAACTTAAAAACACACCAACTCATCCACACTGGAGAGAGACCGTTCAGCTGTGGAAACTGCGGAAAGTCGTTTACTGAATCTGGACACTTAAAAACACACCAACTCATCCACACTGGAGAGAGACCATTCAGCTGTGACGAGTGTGGAAAGTCTTTTACCCACTCTGGACACTTAAAAACACACCAACTCATCCACACTGGAGAGAGACCGTTCAGCTGTGGAGACTGTGGAAAGTCGTTTACTAAGTCTGGAAGCTTAAAAACACACCAACTCATCCACAGTGGAGTTAAAGCGTACACCTGTGATCAGTGTGGCAGAGATTTTACTCACAGTAGCAGCTTAAGGAGGCATCTAGTTACCCACTCTGGGACTAAGGCATACAGCTGTGACATTTGTGGAAAAACTTTCAGCCAGATGGCGACCCGAAATATACACCTACGCATTCACACCAGACATGATGTGCACAGCTGTGATCAGTGTGGTAAACTATGTTTAACAGGCACACAGTTACAACATCACATGTTTACCCACTCTGAGGAGAGACCTTATAAATGTGACCTGTGTGAGAAGACTTTTAAATCTCCATATTACCTGAAAGCACACCAACAGATCCACACAAGAAAGACTCTACAAGTGCATTTACTGTGAGGTATGTACTTTTATTTTTATCTTGTCAGCCCGACTGTTTGAAACAACTCTGCTCATCAAATTGTGTTAGCATGTTAGCAATTTTACTGCATGGAAAAACACCTCTGAATGATTATTCAGACTCTAATCACAGGTTTTTAGTGATAGTGTTTGAGGATTATATTACTGTTATTGTAGCATTAAACTAGTATTAATTTAATGTTTTTACTCTTATCGTCTTTATAGCACATTAAATTGAGCTGAGTGTGATAATGTAAACAGTAAAATGTAATATGACTTTGGCAGAGATGCTCTTTATTTCAGGATTTATGTTCAGGATGAAAATGTTGAAGGACTGACTTAAACTGTGTTTGTGTCTTTGTTTAGAAGCAGAGCGACACAGATGGATCCAGTTCTCAACCCTGTCATCGCTGTGGGAAAGACTTTTGTTGTGACCTTTGTGGAAAAACTTTCAGTCATCGCAGGACTCTGAAAATACATCAACGTAGACACACTGGAGACAAAATCAACTACTGTAAAGAATGCGGCAGAGGCTTCACCACTTCAAAGGACTTCAAACAATATGAACTCCTTCACAGTGGGGTTAAAAAGCACGTCTGCGATCAGTGTGGGTCATCCCTCATCCGTGCACATCAGCTTCAAAAGCGAGTCCACACATGGGAGAAACCATACAAGTGCAGACACTGTGACAAAACTTTTTCACAATCATGTGATCATACTAAACATGAACGCAGACACATGAAAGAGAACTTCATCTGTGAAAGAGTTTGAGTAATCTCAGTTCATACTCCACTCACAAACGATTCCATGTTACAAATAACCTGTTACATCTTGATTCCTGCTTTTAAATGTACTTGTAAACAGTACATTTGCATAACACCTGAAACCAGTCCAATGAATGAACAATGGGCTGTGAGGTCAGTTTCTTGAACATTAATAAGCAAATTCTTATGACCATTGATCAACAACCACTGGTCAATGGCCATGAGTACCATTCACAGAGTAAAAATTTGCATAATGATTATGAAGGAACTTGTTTTACTGTTACCAATGTTCAAAAACATTTACTAAATGATCTCCTCTGTGCAAACATCAGCGTGATGCAGGACTGAAATCATTGGCATCTCTGGATCACAGTGAATCTGAAGAGACAGAAAGATCCTCTTCTGGTTTCAGGGTCAGACTTAAACCCTTGAGATCAGGCTCCACAGAGTTCAGGTGGAGTCTCCTGACCTGATGAGGCAACTATTAATGAAAATGTGCCTCGTTACATTTTAAGCTTTCTAAACTGTTCTACTGTAGTGTTTGTGTTGAGTGGTTAGCTCAATCTTGTTTCCTGTTATCATGTTTTTATTGAATGCATCAATCCATGTTTTCTGCAGGGTTTTTTTCAGCAGTTTGTGTAATGAAATCCTACAACAGTTAAACCAAAATTTTATATGTTAAATAAAGAAATGGTTTAGTGACAAAGAGTTTGAGCCGTGATGTCATGGTTCCGAATAGGTAGATATCTTCAGCACTCAGGCTCACCCGAGCCCAGACTTCTCGTTGAGAAAGGGGTGTCAATTGCATTTAGGGACCAGTTGATCAAATCCATAATTCCTCTTTTAGGTTTTAGAGAACAGACTGTGAGAAAAGGTTCCAGGGACGATACAAAAAAAACACGAGACTAGACAAGGACATAAGCAGGGAAGATAAGGGAGAGGAGAAAAAGTGCGTCCGCCTCCTCTGAGAGCCAAAGAAGATTTAAGCAGATCTTTAATCTTTTATCTCCCTGTAATGAAGTCTGCGTGATGTCTGAGTGTAGTCATGTGACAGCTGTGCAGAAAATGGTTATTGAAGTAAAAGCCAGCAGGCCTCATCTAAACGCATCTTAAGTGCAGAAGGCAAAACCTATGTACCAAAAGCACATTTTGGTCATTGCATTATCAGCGACAGCAGCTGGTGTGGTTCTGCACTGGACGAAGAAAAGAGGTAAAATGATATTATGCCCTCTTCTGAATTTACGTGCTGCTTGCATCGATGATGCTTTACAGGTCAGGGGACTATGACTGAATACGGTCATGTTCGGTTTCGTGTAGCGATGGCGAGATGAGGCCTCGTGAAGCGTTTCAGCACAAACTGTATCCATGCTGTGTCGACACAGTGTTGCTGTTTTGCTCCATGCTGACACCTGCTGGACCTTAAATATCATTGCAGGCAACTTACTTGAGACTCACAACAGACACTGATTCAATGACCAAGTCATACACTGTAAGGTGTTGTACTTTCCATGGAATCATTTTATATCTTTTACATACAAATATTTTAGACATCTTCATTTTATACTCTACAAATATATTGTGAATGACATTAAGTGAAAATTAAAATGAAAGTATTGTGAATGTAATATTACCCATTTGACTCAGAGTTTATTATAAATTTCTATTCAGAAAAATAAGTTTATCCAATGTTTTTGCATTCAGTCTATTGCATTTTTTACACCATTTCCCCAGCTTTGGAAAACTCACAGGCACAGATGAAGCTGGGGTACACAAAAGCTGTAAAGCCAGGTGGGAAAGGTTCTGATAAGATGTCTTCCTTTTCCCCCAGTACGTTAAACGATCCTCTGATCTTGGAATTTTTCTCTCCGACACTCTCCACAACACTAAGGGGTTGGCAGTCCTTTATAATAAAATCCAGGACTGCCTGGTCCAGAACAGTCTTCCTAGATGCTTGATTTCAAAATAATAAAACACATATTAATTAAAAAAAAAATGATGATAAAGCTGTTCAGTGTCAATATAGGCCTACCAGTGTTCATCCTCGGTGTGTTTGTCTCCTCATTTTCACGTTTGGCTCTGTAATGCCTAAACACTGAGGAGGTGCTTTTGTTTGTGTAAGAAATAAAGCTCCGCAGAACAGATGCGACATTTAACCTGCATAAAATGAAATAAATAATTTACACTTCAAGTCACATTGCTGTTTTTCCTATTCTGATAGGTTACACTGAAACAAAGACAGACAAACAGTTACCTTATTTGCAGTTAAAAGATCAAAATGATCCCACACAGCAGAAACATTTCTTTTTCTTTCGGGCTCCATTTTGTTATGGAGAGAGATGTGTTGTTGTTGTTTTTTTATCTTTGCGAGAGTAATTTTGTGTTTTTTTGGTGGCGACTCATTCCGTTGACAGATGCGGATGCGGTACCTTTTAAACACAGTTTGACACGTTGGCAATGAGCGATACAGCAGCTGTGTCGATCACGTGACCTTTTCTTAAAGCGACGCACGCAGGCTTTGCTGCGTGAGCTTGATACATGCGTCGGTGCGTCAGTGTTGCAGGACCCATCACATTAAATCATTTTTCTTGTTTCTGTTGCACATTTGTCCCACAGCTTTGAAAACCAGTTACATGTTTGATCCGATGATCCTGCAACATTTTCAGGTTTGTTTGGGAGAGTTTTTGGTGACAAAATATGCAAATGGGTGTTCAACAGAAAATAACAATATACACGACAAGTTACAAAAAACCCCGCAGATTTAATAAGTTTGTTTTTGAGTTGAACATCGCATATTATTCATTTTGACCTGTAACACAGTCTGAAGTGTATTTCATGCCCGTAACTTCACTTTCACGTGTAAACACGCCCCTTTTTTAACCTTTGCAGCAGGAATTATGGTTCTGAATTTAAAAAAGAAACATAAAAAAACTCACTGCACCATAACTTTTATGATTTTAATGAAAACGTTCATGAAAAAAACTTTGACTACAGGCAGCTTTGTGTTTGACTTTATCCACCTCATGTAAAAGCGTTTATTCAAACTGTGGACAGTAGGTCCCTGCGGTGAGGAGGAGGCGGGACACAGCGGAGAATGTAACAGTAATGGTGGGTAAACGGAGCTCGTATTTGTTGATCTGGATCTTTCTGACGATTGTAGATGGAGGTGAGGGAGATGTTTGCTGTCAGTTGATCTGTAAAAAACATTTTAGGGAACTTGGTCGAAACTTTTCACTGTATTCAGTTTTTACGCTTTGGCTCTGCGACTCTTTGGACTTCTTTGGACGTTTCGTGAAGGCACTTACTGCTCCCTCGTGACAAGGCGGGGTTTGTTCATTTATCTATTTATTTATTATCCCTGGCTGGAACTGAACCAACGAACTTTTGCTCAGAAGTAACGAAAATAAAGATCTACAATAACCATCTTAACAAAGTACAGGCTGTGATAATAAGCTCACACTCAGGTCTATCCAACAAATGTTTTTGACGTCTGTGTTCTTCAAAAGATGCATAAACTTTATAATTAAAAAAATTAAAAATCAGGAAACAAACTCAGTCCGACTACACGGGATTTCCTGCGACGGAGGGAAAGCCCTGAAAATCTCAGCAGGCTGAACAAAAATCTAAACGTAGACATGATGTCGCAGTCAGGATTTGGGTAATGCATCGTATTTATCAGTGGGACTGGAAATGCTTTTAAAGTGGAGAAGTTAACGGTCGGGCTGGGTGGGAGACGTCCTCTTCCTGAGCGACTACAATGGGACAGCAGCAAAAGCAAATCTCGGCTTTTATTCATAGCCAAAGCCAGTTACACGAGTCTGGACGGCACGTCAGTGAATGGGCTCCATAGTTAACTTTGATTATTAGAGGAAACTGTAGTTTGGTTATTGGGGCTTAGAGCAGAGGAGACATGCATCACTGTGCCTGTTAATCATGTAAATATAATCAGTAACTGAAGTCCTTGTGTCTTTAGTGGGTCTGAATATTTGCGAAGATCAAGTATCAATGTTACTTCCTTTTTCCCTTCCTCTTCTGAAAACCTCATTCTAAGTAGTTTAAACATTTCAGTTTACTTTCCAATCAGTCCGCCCTGTTTTACTTACAAAATATTAAATTCTAAACAGAAGTCTAAATTCTGTCATTTAGGTTGTAAAAATACAGCATATCGAAACACAACATAGCTAAAGATCTACAATAATTAAGAGAGTACAGGCTGTAATAATAAGCTCACACTCAGGGTTAGACACAATGTTAATAATGTCTGAGACCTACAGTCAAAAAGTTCTAGTTCTAGTTCTAGAGATCTAGTTCCACTGTTGGTCAGAAAATAACCCGAAGCTGGGGGGCGCTCGTGTACACTGATGGAGTAGGACGCACTCTTCTCAGCTCCGCACTTTTCTTCTTTTTTTCAAACAATTTGACGCGACACCCTGACTCTTTACTTAAGTGGTCAACAGCACTACTTCTTTGCATCGACTACGATAAATACTGGACGACATGCCGCCTAAAAAAGACGCAACACACTGCCAGAAAGCAGTAGCTGAAAATTCTGCGAGCACCGACGCCATACTAGCAGCTATCGCTAGCCTAAAAACTTCTATGGAGACCCGCCTTGACACAATTGAGTCTACTCTGTCTAAGCTCCAGGCAGATATCCGGTCATCCAAACAGCGTCTAGATGTTATTGATGAGTCGCTTACTACAATGGATGGCCGTGTTTGTATGCTTGAAGCTACATGCAAGGAACTAATGGCGGCCACCGATAACCTGTGTGGCAAGCTAGGCCAGATGGAGGCGCGCTCGCGTCGGGCCAACATTAGGATTGTTAGAGTGAAGGAAGGTGCTGAGGGCGGTAAGCCTGCGGACTTTGTTTCATCCCTGCTGCTGGATGTGTTGGGGAAAGACAACTTTATTAAGCCGATAAAAGTGGAGAGGGCACACCGCACCCTTAGACCAAAACCAACGGCTGGCCAGCGACCGAGGGCTATTATAGCCAAGTTGCATCATGAGAAAGACGTGTGGCATGTCCTGCGTCTGGCACGCCAACATGCTCCGTTGAGCTGCGATGGAGAGAATCTGTCCATCTTCCCCAACTACACTGCGGAGGTCCTTGCGCAGCGGATGGCCTTCAATGCGGTCAGGTAAAAGCTTAGCGCCTCCGGAGCGACGTGCAGTCTGCGCTACCCGGCCCAGCTTCGGGTAGTTCACAACAACATCACTAACATGTTCAAGTCTCCTGCTGAAGCTGAACGTTTTGCGGACTCACTGTAATCGTGACCTGGTAATATATTTGTTCATGTTGTTGATGCGGCTGTATTTTTGAACATTCTCACTCTTCTCTTCCTATAGTGAGAGTCGCAATTCATTCAATCGTTTTTTGAATGCTTCTGTGGTGATAGCTTTCTATCATTGTTTGTGCTTTGTTTTTTTGCTATGATGTCTTAAAACTTTTCTCTGTCGTGAAGTACTGAGAACGTTTATATTATAACTTTGGTTATACACAAGTCATTTTCTATGTTTGCGTCTTTTTTTTCTTTTTTTACCCAATCAGTCGATTTATGGGTGTAACTATTGTTTTGATTAATGGAGTCTGGTGCGGAGCTGCCGTATACGGAGGATATTTTTTTCTCCTTTTCTTTTTGTGTTTTTGTGCTCCTCTTCCCGGCAGTCCCCTTAATGCACGCTGGGATGGGCCGCAGTGGTTCTTGTTCTTTTTTGCGGCCTTTTTCTTTTTGGGGGGTGGGGTTCAGTGTTCTTGTTGTTAATTTTGCTTTAACCTTTTTTATGCCAGTCCTTTGTATTATTTTTCACCAGTCCATATGTCATACCACCTCTCATTTAGATGCGGGGTAACAATGCTACTGGTTTAGGAACATGTCCTTTGACGTTTACATCTTGGAATTGCAAGGGCCTAGGCAGAGCTTTGAAACGTGGGAAGGTTATGTCACATTTGAAGCATTTATCTTCTGATATCATTTTTCTTCAGGAAACTCATATTCACTCCAATGAACAGAGACGTTTAAGAGCAAATTGGGTGTCGCAGGTTTACCAGTCCACTTTCACATCTAAGGCCAGAGGTGGAAAACCACTCCATTTATATTTGGATCCGTCGTGACTGTGGGAGATTTGTTTTGGTCTCTGGGTCCATTAACTCTTTTCCACTGGTCTTGCTAAATATCTATGCCCCTAATTTTGACTGTCCTGACTTCTTTTCCAAAATATTTGACCTAATTTCTGAATATAATATGTCTAATATAATAATTGGTGGTGATTTTAACTGCTATTTTGATCCTGTTTTGGATAGATCGTCTACAAAAACAGCCCCCACTACTAGATCCACGGCAGTTTTGAACAATCTGGTAAAATCACACAACATGGTAGACGTTTGGAGGCTTCAGCATCCAAATGACAGGCAATATTCCTTTTTTTCACCTGTACATCGTAGCTTTACCAGAATAGATTACTTTGTTACAGATTCTAGACTATTACCCAGTATTATCAGCTCTGCTTATCATCAAATCTTGATTTCTGATCATGCCCCACTTACCATGAAAATAGATTTTAATTTACAACCTCAAATTTTCAATTGGAAATTCAATTCTACCCTTCTGTCAGACAAAACTTTCTCCACTTATGTTTCCACAGAGATTTCAGATTTCTTAAAACATAACGACAACGGTGAGGTCTCTGATTCCACTCTTTGGGAATCTTTTAAGGCAGTATTGCGTGGCAAGATCATCTCCTTTCAAACATTTTCGAAAAGAACTAGATTAAATCGTCTGTTCCAAATTGAGTCTGAATTATCAACATTAGAGGAGGCACTTCACCAATCTGATACTGGGGACATATCTAATGCTATTCTAAAACTGAAACTCGAATACAATCATATTTTGGGAACCCAAGTCGGTAGCAATATTATTAAATTGAAACAAAGACACTTTAAGTTGGGAGATAAACCCCATAAATTACTTGCCAGACAATTAAAAGATGTGCAAGCCCATCGCACCATACACAAAATTGCCTCCTCTACCGGTGAATTAATTACTGATCCTAAGCTGATTAATGACAGATTTGTTGAGTTTTTCAGCACACTGTACTCTTCTAAATCGAACGCCACTGACTCTGAGCTTTTTAGCTTTCTTAACTCTCTGAGTATTCCAACCCTTACAGAATCTGCCACCCAAGCACTTGAAGCTGACTTCAGCATCACAGAAGTCAAAGCTGCTATCCTTTCTTTCCTTAGCGGTAAAGCCTGCGGACCGGATGGGTTCAACATAGAATTTTATAAAGCCCATATTGATATAATCGCTCCACTTTTACTCAGAATGGTGAACTGCTCTATTGCACGGGGCTCTTTCCCTGATAGCATATATGATGCCCACGTTTGTCTTCTCCCTAAGAAGGACAGAGACCCCACCAATGTGACTTCATATCGCCCACTTAGTTTATTAAACTGTGATCAAAAAATCATTGCAAAAGTCTTGTCTTCACGCCTTAATAAAGTTTTGGGCACTTTAATTCAACACGATCAAACTGGGTTTATCCCAGACAGATTTGCTTTCTCTAATACCCGTCGTCTATTGAATGTACTGTATGGAATAAATCCTCCAAATTCAGCTGTTATTTCATTATCATTCATTGAACCTGGTGCCCTACAAGACACCAAGGAGGATACAGGTTTTCCTGGGCGTATCTGGCTGTTCCTGTCGGTGGCGCTGTCACTTGGTGTTCGCTCGCTCTGTGGTATAGTATCACTTCCTGTTCCTGCTCAAACACAGTGGTGTTCTGAGTAGCTTATTTGCTTAGCAGTTTAATTAACAACTTCTAAATACATTCTTTTTTTCACAGTATAATCTTCACGTGCTTCATCCGAAGCACACTTTCTGTGTACTCACTACCTAATTTATAGCCAAAGTATTCACTCACTGTCACTCACTGTCTCTGTACTGTTTCGCTAGCTTAGCTCGTAGCCAACCCGTTAGCACCATGGCTACTTCACCTGTCCCTTCTGCACTTTCTTGCTCATTGTGTCAGATGTTTAGTTACTCCTCGGCCTCCTTTAGCAGTAATGATATCTGTAACAAATGTAGCATATTTGCAGCTCTGGAGGCCAGGATTACTGATCTGGAGACTCGGCTTCGCACCTTGCACTCACCCTTAGCTAGCCAGGCCCCTGTAGCTGGTGCAGCCGAAGATAGCGTAGGCCCCGCTAGCTGTTCCCCGGCAGACCCCAAGCAGCTGGGGAAAGGCTGGGTAACGGTGAGGAGGAAGCGTAGTCCTAAACAGAAGCCCCAGGTACACCACCAACCCGTTCATGTGTCTAACCGTTTTTCCCCACTCGGTGACACACCCGCTGGGGGTCAAACTCTGGTAATTGGTGATTCTGTTCTCAGACATGTGAAGCTAGAGACACCGGCAACCATAGTCAATTGTCTTCCAGGGGCCAGAGCAGGCGACATTGAAGGAAATTTAAAACTGCTGGCTAAGGGTAAACGTAAATTCAATAAAATCATAATTCACGTCGGCAGTAATGACACCCGGTTACGCCAATCGGAGGTCACTAAAATCAATATTGAATCGGTGTGCAACTTTGCCAAAACAATGTCGGACTCTGTAGTTTTCTCTGGTCCCCTCCCCAATCAGACCAGGAGTGACATGTTTAGCCGCATGTTCTCCTTAAATTGCTGGCTGTCTGAGTGGTGTCCCAGAAACGATGTGGGCTTCATAGATAATTGGCAAACCTTCTGGAGGAAACCTGGTCTTGTTAGGAGAGATGGCATCCATCCCACTTTGGATGGAGCAGCTCTCATTTCTAGAAATATGGACAAATTTATTAAACCCCTCAAAACATGACTATCCAGAGTTGGGACCAGGAAGCAGAGTTGCAGTCTTACACGCCTCTCTGCAGCTTCTCTCCTCCTGCTACCCCCCCAAAAACCCATCTCCATAGAGACTGTGTCTGCTTCCAAAAAGACAAAAAACAAACTAAAAACCAGCAACAAACAACTTAAACATTTACAAAGAAAGAACAATACAGTATCCACATCTGAACCAAAGAGTAAAACAGTGAAATGTGGATTATTAAATATTAGGTCTCTCTCTTCCAAGTCTCTGTTAGTACATGACTTAATAAATGATCAACAAATTGATTTACTCTGCCTTACAGAAACCTGGTTGCAGCAGGATGATTATGTTAGCTTAAATGAATCAACACCCCCGAGTCATTCTAACTACCAGAAATCTCGAAGCACAGGTCGAGGGGGCGGTGTGGCAGCAATTTTTCACACCAGTCTATTAATTAATGAAAGACCAAGACAGACTTTTAATTCATTTGAAAGCCTGATGCTTAACATTATCCACCCCAGCTGTGAAACTCAGAAACCAGTCTTACTTGTTATCATCTATCGTCCACCTGGGCCTTACACAGAGTTTCTGTCTGATTTCTCAGACTTTATATCTGATTTAGTTCTGAGCTCAGATAAAATAATTATTGTGGGTGATTTTAACATCCATGTAGATGCTAAAAATGACAGCCTCAACATGGCATTTAATCTGTTGTTAGACTCAATTGGTTTCTCTCAAAATGTAAAAGAACCCACCCACCACTTTAATCACACTCTAGATCTGGTTTTAACATATGGCATAGAAACTGAACATTTAACAGTGTTTCCTGAAAACCCTCTCCTGTCTGATCATTTCTTGATAAAATTTACATTTACAATAATTGATTACGCAGCAGTGGAGAGTGGACTTTATCAAAGTAGATGTCTTTCTGAAAGCGCTGTAACTAAGTTTAAGAATATAATCCAGCCACTGTTATCATCGTCAATGCCCTATACCAACACAGAGCAGAGCAGCTATCTGAACGCTACCCCAACAGAGGTCGATTATCTTGTTAATAATTTCACCTCCTCACTACGTACGACTCTGGATACTGTAGCTCCAGTGAAAACTAAGGTCTCTAATCAGAAGTACATGACCCCGTGGTATAATTCTCAAACACGTACCCTCAAGCAGACGACTCGTAATCTGGAGAGGAAATGGCGTGTCACAAATTTAGAGGATCATCATTTAGCCTGGAGAAATAGTTTGTTGCTTTATAAGAAAGCCCTCCGCAAAGCCAGAACAGCTTACTATTCGTCACTGATTGAAGAAAATAAGAACAACCCCAGGTTTCTCTTCAGCACTGTAGCCAGGCTGACAAAAAGCCAGAGCTCTTTTGAGCCAACCATCCCTTTAACGTTAACTAGTGATGACTTCATGAACTTCTTCACAAATAAAATTTTTATCATTAGAGAAAAAATTACCAATAATCATCCCACAGATGTAATATTATCTACAGCTACTTGTAGTTCCATTGATGTTAAGTTAGACTCTTTTTTTCCAATCGATCTTTCTGAGTTAACGTCAATAATTACTTCCTCCAAACCATCAACGTGTCTTTTAGACCCCATTCCTACAAAACTGCTCAAAGAAGTTCTGCCATTGATTAATTCTTCGGTCTTATATATGATCAACCTATCTCTAATAATCGGCTATGTACCACAGGCCTTCAAGGTGGCTGCAGTTAAACCTTTACTCAAAAAGCCATCTCTAGACCCAGCAGTCTTAGCTAATTATAGGCCAATCTCCAACCTTCCTTTCATATCAAAAATCCTTGAAAGAGTAGTTGTCAAACAGCTAACAGATCATCTGCAGAGGAATGGTTTATTTGAAGAGTTTCAGTCAGGTTTCAGAGCTCATCACAGCACAGAAACAGCTTTAGTGAAGGTTACAAATGATCTTCTTATGGCCTCTGACAGTGGACTCATCTCTGTGCTTGTCCTTCTTGACCTTAGTGCAGCATTCGATACTGTTGACCATAATATTCTATTAGAGCGATTAGAACATGCTGTAGGTATTACAGGTATTGCACTGCAGTGGTTTGTATCATATCTATCTAATAGACTCCAATTTGTGCATGTAAATGGAGAGTCCTCTTCACACACTGAGGTTAATTATGGAGTTCCACAGGGTTCAGTGCTAGGACCAATTCTGTTTACATTATACATGCTTCCCCTAGGCAGCATCATTAGAAGACATAGCATACATTTTCACTGCTATGCAGATGACACCCAGCTCTATCTGTCCATGAAGCCAGATAACACACACCAATTAGTTAAACTGCAGGAATGTCTTAAAGACATAAAGACTTGGATGGCCACTAACTTTCTGCTTCTCAACTCAGATAAAACTGAGGTCATTGTACTCGGCGCTGAAAAGCTTAGAAATTTGGTATCTAACCAGATTCTTACTCTGGATGGCATTACCTTGGCCTCCAGTAACACTGTGAGGAACCTTGGAGTCATTTTTGACCAGGATATGTCCTTCAACGCACATATTAAACAAATATGTAAGACTGCGTTCTTCCATTTGCGCAACATCTCTAAAATTAGAAATATCCTGTCTCAGAGTGACGCTGAAAAACTAGTTCATGCATTTATTACTTCCAGGCTGGACTACTGCAATTCATTATTATCAGGATGTCCAAAAAACTCACTGAAAAGCCTTCAGTTAATCCAAAATGCTGCAGCAAGAGTACTGACAGGGACTAGAAAGAGAGAGCATATTTCTCCTGTTTTGGCTTCCCTTCATTGGCTTCCTGTTAAATCCAGAATTGAATTCAAAATCCTGCTCCTCACATACAAGGTCTTAAATAATCAGGCCCCATCTTATCTTAATGACCTTGTAGTACCATATCACCCTATTAGAGCACTTCGCTCTCGCTCTGCAGGCCTACTTGTTGTTCCTAGAGTATTTAAAAGTAGAATGGGAGGCAGAGCCTTCAGTTTTCAGGCCCCTCTTCTGTGGAACCAGCTTCCAGTTTGGATTCGGGAGACAGACACTATCTCTACTTTTAAGATTAGGCTTAAAACTTTCCTTTTTGCTAAAGCATATAGTTAGGGCTGGACCAGGTGACCCTGAATCCTCCCTTAGTTATGCTGCAATAGATGTAGGCTGCCGGGGGATTCCCATGATGCATTGAGTTTTTCCTTTCCAGTCACCTTTCTCACTCACTATGTATTAACAGACCTCTCTGTATTGAATCGTATTTGTTATTAATCTCTGTCTCTCTTCCACAGCATGTCTTTATCCTGTCTTCCTTCTCTCACCCCAACCGGTCGCAGCAGATGGCCGCCCCTCCCTGAGCCTGGTTCTGCCGGAGGTTTCTTCCTGTTAAAAGGGAGTTTTTCCTTCCCACTGTCGCCAAAGTGCTTGCTCATAGGGGGTCATATGATTGTTGGGCTTTTCTCTGTATCTATGAAGCGCCTTGAGGCGACATTTGTTGTGATTTGGCGCTATATAAATAAAATTGAATTGAATTGAATTGAATTAGATGCACAACAAGCTTTCGATCAAATTGAGTGGAAATACCTGTTTGCTACACTTGAGAAATTTGGCTTTGGTAGTAATTTTACAACTTTGGTACGTATGCTGTATGCACGGCCAAGATCATCGGTACTGACAAATTTTGATAGATCACATCCGTTTCTACTCCACCGGGGGACTAGGCAGGGTTGCTGTTTATCTCCACTGCTCTTTGCTCTAGCTATGGAGCCTCTGGCCATTGCAGTTAGAAGCAGCTCTGATATTGTAGGTATATCTTGTGGTCCTGTCAAATCCACTATAACTCTATATGCAGATGATGTGGCTCTAACACTGTCTGATGCTAGGCTCTCTTTGCCTCCCCTGCTTCATCTCATTAACAAATTTGGACAACTCTCTGGTTTCACAATTAATTGGGACAAGTCCATTTTTATGCCACTGGCAGATGGGCTCGACTCTAGCTTCATCTCTAGCTTACCTTTTAAAACCACCAGCAGTCACTTTAAATACCTAGGTCTTAACATTCCCAGAAACCGTAAGCTGCTATTTAAATTGAACTTTCAGGTACTTATTGATAGTATTAAAGCTAAGATAGATAAATGGACTCTTCTCCCACTTTCTTTAATTGGACGTGTCAATATTATTAAAATTTATTCATCTTTTCCAAAACATACCCATTTTTCTCACCTCATCCTTTTTTAAAACTATCGACTCTATCATTTTGTCTTTCATCTGGGCAAATAAACCCCATAGAATTTCAAAGGCACACTTGCAGAAACCCTCCTCTGAGGGCGGATTAGGCCTTCCAGTTTTCAGGCACTACTATTGGGCTTGCAATGCCAGAACATGGGTTTTCTGGAACAGTGTTTCAGCTGTTTCTGCTGTTCAGAAGGGAGGCAGTCCTTCTTGGCCTTTGATAGAGGCACACAATGCTAAATCAATTTTTGGTATATCACTTGATGGTATTCTGTTTTCTAAGCCCAACATACATACCAAACTTTTAAGTAATGATTTTGTCCTAGGTCATTCTCTTAGGATCTTAAAGCAAGTTAGGGGTGCTTTGTGCCTTCCAGACCTATCCATTTTTGCTCCCATAACTGAAAACCTTTCTTTTTCACCTGGCTTGATGGACCCTGTGTTTAAGCATTGGTCAGCATTAGGTCTTCACACTATTAAGGATCTCTACATCGACAATTGTTTTGCTTCATTTGCTCAGTTGCAATCAAAATTTATGCTCCCCTCCGCTCATTTATTTAGATACTTACAAATTAGGAATTTTGTTAAACACTCTTTTACCCATCTGGATAAGCCCCCTGCTCATAGTGAGTTTTATGATTATTTGATTAAAAATCCCACTTCCAAACACCTAACCAGCCAATTTACTACACTTTTTACACTTATACCACCTACTAATCACATCAAGGATGCTTGGGTTAAGGTCTTGGAAGTAGACATATCGGATGCTTTGTGGGCCAATGGGTTGAAGAAGATTAAAGAATGCTCTGTTAATGCCAGACTACAACTTATACAGTTCAAGGTCCTTCATCGTTTGCATTTTTCTAAAACAAAGCTATGCAGCATTTTTCCGTCTATTTCGTCTTTGTGTGACAGATGCAAAGCAATGGATGGAACCCTTGGTCACCTTTTCTGGTCTTGCCCCACACTCAGGAGTTTCTGGGCAGAGATATTTAATATATATAACCGGATTTATGACTTAAAATTAGAGCCGGATGGTGTACTTGCAGTGCTAGGCTGCTCCCTAACCTCATTGGCACTCAGACGTCCTCTTCAGAAAGCCTTAATGTTTGGCATGATTGTAGCTAAAAAGACTTATTCTTAGAGCCTGGAAATCACCATCTCCTCCACTGTTCAGGGTTTGGCTACGTGAGATGATTGCTTGTTTGTATATTGAAGAGGTTCGTTATCGTTTGGCTGACACCCATTTTAAGTTTGTCGAAATCTGGGGCCCTTTTCTCAATCATATCAATGGGAATTTAACATAAACTTTAACCCATTTGACTGCACTTTGTTTTTGTGTGAAACTGCACCTCTGCCGGACCCTGGTTCCTTCCTGGACATGTTTCCCACATCTTCTGGTCTTGGTGAACTCTCTGTTGCCCTGTCTAACCTCACACAGAAGATCATCTTCTTTGGACAATGGTGTTTCTTTTGAACTTTTGATTTGTACTGGCTAACTGGTGTATTTTTATTTATTTATTTATTTATTAATTTATTTTTTTTTGTTTTTTTGTTTTTGTTTTTGTTTTTTTTCTTCCTTTTCTTTCCTGTTTTCTTGTTTGGGTTTTTTTTTGTTGTGTTTGGTTTCTGTTTTTTCTTTTTTTTCCTTTTTTTTCTTTTTCTGTGCTTAAGATTCAAAAACAATAGCATTTATGTCCTTTGTCTGGTGTGCTGTTATGTAACTTTGAACTTAAAATCTTATAAATAAACATTTAAAAAAAGAAAATAACCCGAAGCTGAACGTCCAAATGACTCTTAATGGACTTCAGGACAGATAGGTTCACTCCCCTCCCCTTTCATTGTAAACGGGTGGAATCTGTCTCCACCTTCAGGTTTTTGGGAACCCACATCTCCGCTAATCTCAACTGGAGCCCCAACACCAACCTCATGGTTAAGAAGGCCCAGCAGCAGCTGCACTTCTTCTGTGTAATGGGGAAGCACAACCTGGACCAGAAGCTGCTGCTGGCCTTCTAACGCTCCTCAGTGGAGAGCGTGCTCTCCTCCTGCCTGGGTGTTTGGAGCTAGATGTGCAGGGGCCACGACTGAGAACAGGCTGCTCAGAGGGTAATTAACACTGCCCTAAAATCTCTGGCTGCCCTCTGCGACCCCTGGAGGCCATGGCCAGATCCTCCTGTCTCCGTAAAAGCAGGACTATCTCAGGTGACCTCTCGCACCCCGTCCACTACCTGTTTGACTGCTGCCCTCTGGTCACTGCCTCAGGTAAATCTCCCACTATTTAAACCCTAGTGGGAGTTGTCCATTAAGACAGAAATAATGGCTGTCCAACACAATTTTTAAGCTCTCCTCTACTAACAGTACGAAGTTACAACATGTAAACTTTGCAGGAAGAAATGCTGCAGCTGTTACGTATACAGTGCTGTGTAAAAGTTTTGAGCCACCACTCATGTTTTTATAATTCACTAGAAAAATTGAGGAATTTGTAAACATTCATGGAAATACAGCATATAGGGCAAAATCGGCATTTACACAACTGTAACATGCTTGAAAGTCAACATTTGGTTTAACCATATTTATTCTTCAACACAGCTGAACTCTTAGGCAAGCTTATTTCTAATATTTTAAAGTAGTCTTCAGGAATATTTCACCAGGCTTCTTGAAGCAGATTTAAAGCTCTTGTTTGGATGTTGGCTGCCTTTTGTTCTGTTTTCTGCCAAATTTTCTGCTTTAATAACGTTGAGGTTCAGGCTCGGGTGCAGTTTGGCAGTTAGTTTGGATCCACTGTCATACTGAGAAATGGCACATGGTGGATGTTCATTCTTCTCCACCTTCACAATAGAACTCTAAGATTTCTACTCTGACTTCACTTCTAGAGGCTTTTAATAGTGGCATAAATATTCGGCCCCATTGAACATTTCCACATTTTGTCACATTACAGCTGCAAACATGAATCAATTTTATTGGTGAAAGACTAACACAAGGGGGGGTCCACTACCTCCATGATCCAATCTGGAGCCACTAATCCTAAGGGTACATCTTTCACCATCTTACAATGCTGGGATTGCAGCCATTCCCCAACTCTCTGTGAGGGGTACTCATGGAATTTGATCAGTGGCTGTTGATCAATGGTCATGATTTGCATATTAATGATGAAGAAACTTATCTTACAGCTCATTGTTCATTCAGTGGGCTGTTTTCGTCATTGTGCAAATGTACTGTTTTCTAGGTTTGGGAAACCTGCAGTCAGCTGAGATTGAAGAAGTCACTTGCAACACTGAAAACGCCACGTCTAGATGAACAGAATCAATTATTTTGGTACAAACAATTCACCACAAAAAGACTCAATATTCAGGAAAGCTTTAAACTGTGCAGTAAATATGTATGACAAACTCAAAACAATGTAACTTAAAACATACTGCAAAACAGTGCTGGCTCTCATTTCAGTGGGAGAAGTTTTCATGGACATGTGCAGCTAGAATTTTACTTTGGAGGAAATGGGGTCAATGCAATTCTTAAGCATGTGTGCAAATGTCCGATGGATGGATGGACCTTTATTAATCCCTCGGGTCGGTTCCTCCGGGAAATTCAGTTTCCAGTAGCACATCACCGACAGAAGTTGCATGTTACAGATACGCTAAGAGAAATGAGAGTAAGGATATAAGCACACAGCCCCACTCCACTGACGACCTACTGCTGGCCAACACCCTCAACGACTTTTACTGCCGGTTTGATGAGACATCAAGCAGCCTTGACACCTCCACCTTCCCCAACAATAGAGACACTTTGGTCCATCATCCCCCACACCTCCCCCACTCCCACCAGCACAGAGCCACAGGAGCCCCCTCCTCACTCCACAGCTATGAGGATTTCACACCACCTTCTCCCGCTACAACCCTTCATATTCATGAAGCAGATATGAGGAAGCAGTTTAACCCTTTAGACCTACCACAGAACCAAGTCTGCCTGAGCTTATCTTTATATTTTTACATGTTGTACTTCCATTTTTGGGAGTATTTCAAGTTGCTATACATCAATACAACCATTATATCCCAAATTTTAATCATATGTATGCATTAAGTCAACAGTAATAAATTGCAAAAGTGGTATTTTTACACACATTTCTAGTTAAAGACATTTCAGATGTTCATCCCTCAAAATTGTAAATGTAAAAAAGTTGCATAAAACAGTTTCCAACCAGATGAAATTAATTTTGAGTGTCTTCATAGTTTTATTTTTGAGATACACCAATTTGTATATACTGCAGCCACCAACTTTGTAATTCTCATTTACATGACTTATTTAAACATTCTCCTCTTGAATGCAAATTTCTTAAAAGCATCTTTTATTCTTTAAGAGTAAATAAATGTGAAACCTGTCCATCCTAAAAGAGTACAACAATGTGTAGTTTATGATGTTCCAAAGGTTTCAGCATCTTTTTGAATTTGTCACATCTGGAAAGGTATGAGTGAGCCTTTGTATCTTACTGTGAGTGATGCTCGTCAGCACACAAACCCAGAGTTTCTCTACAGGAACACAGAGAGAGTTATTCCCTGTACTGTAAGGACACATTCAGCATTGTGCAGTAAATCCAGATCATCCCAGTTAAATGATTACATGGATGTGATTGTGATCGTCAGAGCAGCACTGATCAGTGTCAGGTTATAATGTCCACAGTGTACACAAACACTAAGTTTGAGTGTGTGCAGTGAGAATTCAGTCAAAACATTTAACTGAGGTGTGAAAAAATAAGCTGAACTCTACAGCTTGTGTGGTGCCCTGTGGCTTTAGGTGCTGACAAGCCTTCCTTCTGTTCTCCAGCATTTTCATTTACAGCCGTAAAATATCTCCATGTGTTGTTCCTCTTTCTCTCTCTCTCTTCAGTCCAAATGCGTTTTCCGTGTGCAGCCGAGTCACGTGACGGCACAGTATCAAATCCCAGCAGGGCAGAAGAAGGGTGCGGAGCAAAGTGAGTCTGCCGTGTAAGAAGAGGTGTTCGCACAGACAGAGCTGCTTCTTCATCCGCAGCGAGTAAAATAGTGAACTCAGAGAAGAGAAACAAACAAAGTATCGATCATAAACAACTACCAACGTTTGGATCGATATCTGCATCGATCTGCCCACCCTTGTCTCCTGGATCGTAGCTGCGATCAGCGTGAACCACGTGGGTCTCTGCTCCCTGATCTGTTTCCTTTGTTTGGAAAGAGTTCCAGCTTCACCACGGAGTTTCTCTCGGTTTGTGGGCTCATCTAAAGGTAAGCACCGAGCTAACCTCAACACTAGATTTACTAACCCTTTGCAAATTTGCGTAACTCCCTTGAACCCAACGCCTACTAAAATCGCTGACTTTTTTATTTTCTGGTGCAAGTCCCGAGGTGTTAATCACCCCTGCTGATAATTTTACAGGTCATATGCTCGATTCTCCTGCTTTTGTTGCGCAAACCACCCTTTGTCTTTGTGGCCTGACACATTTGCTTTTGCTTTTGCGGTGGAGATGAAGCCAGCTAGTGATGAGATTGCCCGCTCTTTTTAGAGAACCTTTCGGCTCGGCTCACTAAAAAGAACCGGCTTTTTCGGCTCAGAACCGGGTCTTTCGGATCCGAACCGGGTCTTTAGCTTGTTTTGTTGCTTTAATTAATTTATTATTAACAACAATATAAAAGTATGCACAAAAGGAATTGCTAATGTAAAAGAAGTGGTTTTATTTATATATGTTTACATATAAATATATGCGGTGGCCCCTAGAGACAAAGAACTACAAACTCCAAAACACATTTCTAGCGTTAACTGGACTTCCAAAACAGAGCTACCAAGATCACTTAAATTCAGTGTTGGTTAAGTTACTTTAAATTAGTAACTTCGTTACATTACTAGTTGCTATGTTGTGTGTATATATATATATATATATATATATATATATGTATGTATGTATGTGTATGTATGTATGTATATATATGTATGTGTGTATACATATATATATATATATATATATATATATGTATATATATATATATATATATATATATATGTATATATATATATATATATATATATATATATATATATGTATGTATGTATGTATGTGTATGTATGTATGTATATATATGTATGTGTATATGTATATGTGTGTGTGTGTGTATATATGTGCATCATATGATGCTAGGTTGTCTTAGTATGTGATTTGCTGCATGGTGAGCCGTCAACCTAAAGTCTAAAGTCTGCCTGCATGAATTTTCAGCAGAGCTGAGAGAGATTATTTGGTTCCCCCAGATAGAAGCCTGTTCATCTTCTTCGCTACAAAGAATCGGCTCTTAGAGCAAACTCGTTCATGAACGACACATCACTACCTCGGGTTTAAAACTAGTGTTAATGGAGAGAGTTTGAAGGTTCAGTTTGTTCCACGACTGCATTTCACTCACTGCCTCTGTTTGTTTCTGTCACTGCAGGACCAACGTGGAGCGAGTCAGCGCTCTCAGGAGGCCGACAAACCTCACAGAAGAAAGAGAGAGAAAAAACACAGCTGTGACGAGTGTGGGAAGGATTTTACCGTAAAAGCTTCCCTAAAAATGCATCAGGTCATCCACACTGGAGAGAGACCGTTCAGCTGTGGAGACTGTGGAAAGTCTTTCACCAAGTCTGGAAGCTTAAAAAGACACCAACTCATCCACACTGGAGAGAGACCGTTCAGCTGTGGAGACTGTGGAAAGTCTTTTACCCAGTCTGGAATCTTAAAAACACACCAACTCATCCACACTGGAGAGAGAACGTTCATCTGTGGAGACTGTGGAAAGTCGTTTAATGAGTCTGGAAGCTTAAAAACACACCAACTCATCCACACTGGAGAGAGACCGTTCAGCTGTGGAGACTGTGGAAAGTCTTTTACCCAATCTGGAAACTTAAAAAAACACCAACTCATCCACACTGGAGAGAGACTGTTCAGCTGTGATGAGTGTGGAAAGTCGTTTACTGAGTCTGGAAGCTTAAAATCACACCAACTCATCCACACTGGAGAGAGACCGTTCAGCTGTGGAGACTGTGGAAAGTCTTTTACCCAGTCTGGAAGCTTAAAAACACACCAACTCATCCACAGTGGAGTTAAAGCGTACAGCTGTGATCAGTGTGGCAGAACTTTTACTCACAGTAGCAGCTTACAGAGTCATCTAGTTACCCACTCTGGAATTAAAGCATACAGCTGTGACATTTTTGGAAAAACCTTCAGCCAGATAGGGAGCCGAAATACACACCTACGCATTCACACCAGACATGATGTGTACAGCTGTGATCAGTGTGGTAAACTATGTTTAACAGGCACACAGTTACAACATCACATGTTTACCCACTCTGAGGAAAGACCTTATAAATGTGACCTGTGTGAGAAGACTTTTAAATCTCCATATTACCTGAAAGCACACCAACAGATCCACACCAGAAAGACTCTACAAGTGCAGTTACTGTGAGGTATGTATTTTTATTTTTATCTTGTCAGCCCGACTGTTTGAAACAACTCTGCTCATCAAATTGTGTTAGCATGTTAGCAATTCTACTGCATGGAAAGGCAGCTCTGAATGATTATTCAGACTCTAATCACAGGTTTTTAGTGATAGTGTTTGAGGATTATATTACTGTTATTGTAGCATTAAACTAGTATTAATGTAATGTTTTTACTCTTATCGTCTTTATAGCACATTATATTGAGCTGAGTTTGATAATGTAAACAGTAAAATGTAATTGGACTTTGGCAGAGATGCTCTTTATTTCAGGATTTATGTTCAGGATGAAAATGTTGAAGGACTGACTTACACTGTGTTTGTGTCTTTGTTTAGAAGCAGAGCGACACAGATGGATCCAGTTCTCAACCCTGTCATCGCTGTGAGAAAGACTTTTGTTGTGACCTTTGTGGAAAAACTTTCAGTCATCGCAGGACTCTGAAAATACATCAACGTAGACACACTGGAGACAAAATCAACTACTGTAAAGAATGTGGGAGACGCTTCACCACTTCAAAGGACTTCAAACAATATGAACTCCTTCACAGTGGGGTTAAAAAGCATGTCTGCGATCAGTGTGGGTCATCCTTCATCCGTGCACATCAGCTTCAAAAGCGAGTCCACACATGGGAGAAACCATACAAGTGCAGACACTGTGACAAAACTTTTTCACAATCATGTGATCATACTAAGCATGAAAGAGAACTTCATCTGTGAAAGAGTTTGAGTAATCTCAGTTCATACTCCACTCACAAACAATTCCATGTTACGAATAACCTGTTACGTCTCGATTCCTGCTTTTAAGTATATCTTGTAAACAGTACATTTGCATAACACCTGAAACCAGTCCAATGAATGAACAATGGGCTGTGAGGTCAATTTCTTGAACATTAATAAGCAAATTCTTATGACCATTGATCAACAACCACTGGTCAATGGCCATGAGTACCATTCACAGAGTAAAAATTTGCATAATGATTATGAAGGAACTTGTTTTACTGTTACCAATGTTCAAAAACATTTACTAAATGATCTCCTCTGTGCAAACATCAGCGTGATGCAGGACTGAAATCATTGGCATCCCTGGATCACAGTGAATCTGAAGAGACAGAAAGATCCTCTTCTGGTTTCAGGGTCAGACTTAAACCCTTGAGATCAGGCTCCACAGAGTTCAGGTAGAGTCTCCTGATCTGATGAGGCAACTATTAATGAAAATGTGCCTCGTTACATTTTAAGCTTTCTAAACTGTTCTACTGTAGTGTTTGTGTTGAGTGGTTAGCTCAATCTTGTTTCCTGTTATCATGTTTTTATTGAATGCATCAATCCATGTTTTCTGCAGGGTTTTTTTCAGCTTGTTTGTTATGAAATCCTACAACAGTTAAACCAAAATTTTATATGTTAAATAAAGAAATGGTTTAGTGACAAAGAGTTTGAGCCGTGATGTCATGGTTCCGAATAGGTAGATATCTTCAGCACTCAGGCTCACCCGAGCCCAGACTTCTCGTTGAGAAAGGGGTGTCAATTGCATTTAGGGACCAGTTGATCAAATCCATAATTCCTCTTTTAGGTTTTAGAGAACAGACTGTGAGAAAAGGTTCCAGGGACGATACAAAAAAAACACGAGACTAGACAAGGACATAAGCAGGGAAGATAAGGGAGAGGAGAAAAAGTGCGTCCGCCTCCTCTGAGAGCCAAAGAAGATTTAAGCAGATCTTTAATCTTTTATCTCCCTGTAATGAAGTCTGCGTGATGTCTGAGTGTAGTCATGTGACAGCTGTGCAGAAAATGGTTATTGAATTAAAAGCCAGCAGGCCTCATCTAAACGCATCTTGAGTGCAGAAGGCAAAACCTATGTACCAAAAGCACATTTTGGTCATTGCATTATCAGTGACAGCAGCTGGTGTGGTTCTGCACTGGACGAAGAAAAGAGGTAAAATGATATTATGCCCTCTTTTGAATTTACGTGCTGCTTGCATCGATGATGCTTTACAGGTCAGGGGACTATGACTGAATACGGTCATGTTCGGTTTCGTGTAGCGATGGCTAGATGAGGCCTCGTGAAGCGTTTCAGCACAAACTGTATCCATGCTGTGTCGACACAGTGTTGCTGTTTTGCTCCATGCTGACACCTGCTGGACCTTAAATATCATTGCAGGCAACTTACTTGAGACTCACAACAGACACTGATTCAATGACCAAGTCATACTTGTACACTGTAAGGTGTTGTACTTTCCATGGAATCATTTTATATCTTTTACATACAAATATTTTAGACATCTTTATTTTATACTCTACAAATATATTGTGAATGACATTAAGTGAAAATTAAAATGAAAGTATTGTGAATGTAATATCACCCATTTGACTCAGAGTTTATTATAAATTTCTATTCAGAAAAATAAGTTTATCCAATGTTTTTGCATTCAGTCTATTGCATTTTTTACACCATTTCCCCAGCTTTGGAAAACTCACAGGCACAGATGAAGCTGGGGTACACAAAAGCTGTAAAGCAGGTGGAAAAGGTTCTGATAAGATGTCTTCCTTTTCCCCCAGTACGTTAAACGATCCTCTGATCTTGGAATTTTTCTCTCCGACACTCTCCACAACACTAAGGGGTTGGCAGTCCTTTATAATAAAATCCAGGACTGCCTGGTCCAGAACAGTCTTCCTAGATGCTTGATTTCAAAATAATAAAACACATATTAATTAAAAAAAAAAGATGATAAAGCTGTTCAGTGTCAATATAGGCCTACCAGTGTTCATCCTCGGTGTGTTTGTCTCCTCATTTTCACGTTTGGCTCTGTAATGCCTAAACACTGAGGAGGTGCTTTTGTTTGTGTAAGAAATAAAGCTCCGCAGAACAGATGCGACATTTAACCTGCATAAAATGAAATAAATAATTTACACTTCAAGTCACATTGCTGTTTTTCCTATTCTGATAGGTTACACTGAAACAAAGACAGACAAACAGTTACCTTATTTGCAGTTAAAAGATCAAAATGATCCCACACAGCAGAAACATTTCTTTTTCTTTCGGGCTCCATTTTGTTATGGAGAGAGATGTGTTGTTGTTGTTTTTTATCTTTGCGAGAGTAATTTTGTGTTTTTTTGGTGGCGACTCATTCCGTTGACAGATGCGGATGCGGTACCTTTTAAACACAGTTTGGCGCGTTGGCAATGAGCGATACAGCAGCTGTGTCGATCACGTGACCTTTTCTTAAAGCGACGCACGCAGGCTTTGCTGTGTGAGCTTGATACGTGCGTCGGTGCGTCAGTGTTGCAGGACCCATCACATTAAATCATTTTTCTTGTTTCTGTTGCACATTTGTCCCACAGCTTTGAAAACCAGTTACATGTTTGATCCGATGATCCTGCAACATTTTCAGGTTTGTTTGGGAGAGTTTTTGGTGACAAAATATGCAAATGGGTGTTCAACAGAAAATAACAATATACACCACAAGTTACAAAAAACCCCCGCAGATTTTATAAGTTTGTTTTTGAGTTGAATATCACATATTATTCATTTTGACCTGTAACACAGTCTGAAGTGTATTTCATGCCCGTAACTTCACTTTCACGTGTAAACACGCCCCTTTTTTAACCTTTGCAGCAGGAATTATGGTTCTGAATTTAAAAAAGAAACATAAAAAAACTCACTGCACCATAACTTTAATGATTTTAATGAAAACATTAATGAAAAAAACTTTGACTACAGGCAGCTTTGTGTTTGACTTTATCCACCTCATGTAAAAGCGTTTATTCAAACTGTGGACAGTAGGTCCCTGCGGTGAGGAGGAGGCGGGACACAGCGGAGAATGTAACAGTAATGGTGGGTAAACGGAGCTCGTATTTGTTGATCTGGATCTTTCTGACGATTGTAGATGGAGGTGAGGGAGATGTTTGCTGTCAGTTGATCTGTAAAAAACATTTTAGGGAACTTGGTCGAAACTTTTCACTGTATTCAGTTTTTACGCTTTGGCTCTGCGACTCTTTGGACTTCTTTGGACGTTTCGTGAAGGCACTTACTGCTCCCTCGTGACAAGGCGGGGTTTGTTCATTTATCTATTTATTTATTATCCCTGGCTGGAACTGAACCAACGAACTTTTGCTCAGAAGTAACGAAAATAAAGATCTACAATAACCATCTTAACAGAGTACAGGCTGTGATAATAAGCTCACACTCAGGTCTATCCAACAAATGTTTTTGACGTCTGTGTTCTTCAAAAGATGCATAAACTTTATAATTAAAAAAATTAAAAATCAGGAAACAAACTCAGTCCGACTACACGGGATTTCCTGCGACGGAGGGAAAGCCCTGAAAATCTCAGCAGGCTGAACAAAAACCTAAACGTAGACATGATGTCGCAGTCAGGATTTGGGTAATGCGTCGTATTTATCAGTGGGACTGGAAATGCTTTTAAAGTGGAGAAGTTAACGGTCGGGCTGGGTGGGAGACGTCCTCTTCCTGAGCGACTACAATGGGACAGCAGCAAAAGCAAATCTCGGCTTTTATTCGTAGCCAAAGTCTGGACGGCACATCAAACGGATGTTCAAATCAAATCAAATTACGCACAGCCCACTTTGCATTTATTTATTTGTAAAAAATGTTTGGAATCATGTCTGATTTTCGTTCCATTTCTCACGTGTTCACCACTTTGTGTTGCTCTTTCACGTGGAATTCCAATAAAATTGATTCACGTTTGTGGCTGTAATGTGACAAAATGTGGGAAAGTTCAAGGGGACAAATACTTTTGCAAACCACTGTATGTGTTTAGTTTTAGTGTTTGTCTGTTCTGATGTTTCAGATACTGAGGTTTCCTGTGTTTTTATGGAGAGATGCGTCTTACCGTGCAGTTTCAAGATTGGGAATGAAATCGTCATCCACTGGTTTAAGACACCAAGAGACCTTCATGTCCACTCATTCTACTACAGCAGAGACCAGCTTGGAAACCAGGACCAGTACTACAGAAACAGGACTTCACTGTTCAAGGACCAGATCTCCAGTGGAAATGCCTCACTCCAGCTGACAAGTGTGGAGGTTCAGGATGAGGGCAGATATAAGTGCCACACCAGCACCATCAAGGGAAACCAGGAGTCATTTGTCAACCTAAAAGTGGACGGTAGGAGAAACTTGCAGTAAACATCAGCTCAGTTCTCCGTGCACTGTCAAATGAATGGATTTTAAAGATTTTGTCTTCATTTTTTTCATCAGATTAATGATGAGTTTTTGATCCGTGATTTTCTTTTGTTGCAGCTCCAGTTAATAAGGTCAAAATGAATCAGGTTGAAAACAGGATCAGCTGCAGGTCAGAGGGGATCTACCCTGAACCTCAGCTCACCTGGTCCACCAGCCCTCCATCCAACATCACCTTCACAAACACCACCACAGTCGAGCGGACTGAGCAGCTGCTTTACAACATCAGCAGCTCTCAGATGCTTTCAGCCGGTGTTTATGACCTGCTCTTTATCTGCACCATCAGCGCTCGCAGGAACAGGAGGAGAGCCACGCTGCAGAGACTATGTGAGTATTTCAACCAAACTAGGAGAACTGCAGATGGGACGTAGATAACTGGAGAAAAATATGAAGGAAAACTGCATTAAATATGTTTTCTGTAAAATTAAAACAAACAAACAAAAAACACAAAACCTGTTTAACTATGAAACAATGCAAGGAAATCTCTATCCGTGATGTATCTTCGTCACCTTGCACTTTCAGATAAAATGCAGCATCCACACAAAGACTGTGGATCTTTAAAATGTGTCAAGATGAACAAGGTGCACCAGAATGATCAAAAAGCAGAAAAGTTAAAGGCGGACTTTGGATGTGGTTTATGCAAAAAAGAAGAAAAAACTGTTGAGCTCTCTCTCATCAAAACACTGTAAGAAAATGCGTGAATTTCTTTAAATATCAGTAATAACATGCATATATCAGTATGTGGAGGGGTGCGGTTTGGGGCTCAGCTGCAGAGGTATATATGAGCTCAGTGAGAACATGGGCAGTGCAAGGAAGATTGGCCTGCCAGCGGGGCAGAGGTCACTGAGGGATTTATTAAGCTGTTAGGTGGTTGGTGCACTGAGGTGGATGAAATTCAACCCAAGTTGTCTGTGAAGGTTCTCAGTCATCCAGGTCATTGTAGTCAAAGGAGCTTGCAAAGAAAAGCGTCTGGACTTCTTTAAGTTACTTGAAGACGTTTCACCTCTCATCCGAGAGGCTTCTTCAGTTCTAAGGTCAAATGGTGGGGAGTCACAGATATAAACCTGGTGGGAGTGTCCCCCCACAGAGGGACAAAAGGACCCCCTGATGTTCCTCTAATCACCTGAGCCAAGGTGTGGAACTGGGTGTGGGTCCCAATCAGCCAGAGTTTCGGGTGAGTTCATTGTGAAACCTGGCCAGGGAAGACACAAAGGACGACTGTTTGCCTTTCCTGGACTGCGCTGTGCACATTGAAGAGAATGGAAACCTCAACATCGAAGTTTACCGGAAGCCCACACACACAGACCAGTACCTCCTGTTTGACTCCCATCACCCTTTGGAACACAAACTTGGAGTAATTAGGACCCTACACCACCGGGCAGAACATGTTCCCTCTAAGCCTGAAGGGAAAAAGAAGGAACACACACATGTAAAGGAAGCACTCAAAACGTGCGGCTATCCTAAATGGGCGTTCTTAAAGTCAGCAAAGAGGCGCAGAAAAGAAGATCAGACACCAGCGAGGGAGGATAAGAAGGACAGACGCAACAACATTGTCATCCCCTATGTAGCCGGTGTATCAGAGAAACTCAGGAGGGTTTTCTCCAAGCATGACATCCCGGTGTACTTCAGACCCAGCAACACACTCAGACAAAAACTGGTTCACCCGAAAGACAAAACGCCAAAACACAGACTTAACAATGTGGTGTATGCTGTACAGTGCAGCGAGGAATGCCCAGACCTCTACATTGGAGAGACCAAACAGCCACTTCACAAGCGCATGGCGCAACACAGAAGAGCGACCTCCACAGGACAAGATTCAGCTGTCCATCTGCATCTTAAGGATAAAGGACACTCTTTCGAGGATGCCAATGTTCACATTTTGGACAGAGAGGACAGATGGTTTGAAAGAGGAGTGAAAGAAGCATCTATGTCCACTGTGAGCGACCATCTTTGAACAGAGGCGGTGGTTTACGACACCAACTCTCTGCCATCTATAATCCAGTTTTGAGATCCCTTCCCAGACGCCTTAAGGCCCACTCACACCCTGGGCCATCTGACTTCAGGAATTCGCATGATAAGGTGGGGCCAGGTTTCACAATGAACTCACCCGAAACTCTGGCTGATTGGGACCCACACCCAGTTCCACACCTTGGCTCAGGCGATTAGAGGAACATCAGGGGGTCCTTTTGTCCCTCTGTGGGGGGACACTCCCACCAGGTTTATATCTGGGACTCCCCACCATTTGACCTTAGAACTGAAGAAGCCTCTCGGATGAGAGGTGAAACGTCTTCAAGTAACTTAAAGAAGTCCAGACGCTTTTCTTTGCAAGCTCCTTTGACTTCAACCCAAGTTCTTTTAGGCTTTGGGTCTTGTAGGCTTCTCCTGGGTGACATCAGTGGGGGTTTGGGGACAGCTCCTTCGGATTGGTGCTCTGGATCCACAGAGGAACCAGAGGGTTCACATTTCTCAGCCATCCAGGGAAGATCCGTGCTACGATACTTTTAGGAAGACTCAAAGCTTCAGGAGGAACAGTGCAGCATGGATCAGTCTGATACCCTGTTGCAAATATCTGAGGATATTGACTTTTGTTCTAGAAGTGAAGCACAACAGTGGGTGTGTGATGACATGTCATGTCTACGAATTGATGGCTGTCTGAGAGTCCCTCAGAGTCAGGACTCCTCTTCTTTACCATTTTTCCTGCTTTTTGTTACAGAATTAAAATCACCAAACACAAACTTTGTATCCTTAACTTTTGTCGGTGAGTTTAAGTTTCGCTTCTCGTCCAATTGCGTTCTGTCTTCTCTGCATTGCCGCGTCCAGTAAGATGCTGTGGCAACAGAACCTGAAAACTCAAGCAAATATCACATCACTGATGAGTACTGGACAACACTCTTTGCTGGGGTCTTTTGGCTGGTGAGGGTTCACTATGTGGTTACCATGGATACATGATGCTCTGTGTGGGAGTGCTCGCCTCGGCTCGGTGTTGCTTGGGGCTGCGTGGACCTCCTAGTAATTTCCCAAGACTGTAGTTTTTAATATTGTTGTTAATCATTTACATTGTATGCCTTCAGCTGATATCAGTGGTCCCAGCACTGGTGTGACAATCCCCTGCACCCCCTCAAACACTTCACTCACCAACTTCACCCTCCTCTGGAGGTTCAACCACACTCAGACCATCCTGAGCCAGTCCTGGACCGACGTCACCTACTCGGTGTCAGACGGGTGGAGGCAGAAGGTGGAGAATGTGTCCAAGTCAGGCAGCCTCATGCTAAAGGACTTATCCACAAGCAGGAGGGGATGTACACCTGTAAGCTCAGTAATGCTGAGGAGACGCACATTACCCACATCCACCTGAGAATAACTGAAGGTAAGATCGAGCTGATATAAAACACTGCAGGGAGAAACTTGCCCAGCTGATGACCAGATAAAGCCAGATTTCTAAAGAAATTAATTAATGATTGGGGCGATCGTGGCTCAAGAGTTGGGAGTTCGCCTTGTAATCGGAAGGTTGCTGGTTCGAGCCCCGGCTTGGACAGTCTCGGTCGTTGTGTCCTTGGGCAAGACACTTCACTTACCGCCTACTGGTGGTGGTCAGAGGGCCCGGTGGCACCAGTGTCCGGCAGCCTCGCCTCTGTCAGTGTGCCCCAGGGTGGCTGTGGCTACAATGTAGCTGCCATCACCAGTGTGTGAATGTGTGGATGACTGGTTGTGTAAAGCGCTTTGGGGTCCTTAGGGACTAGAAAAGCGCTTTACAAATACAGGCCATTTACCATTGATATAATTAATCAGTTTTCAATCGCAAAATGCAAATAAATTTGGATAATTGGACAAAAGCATAAAATAAACTACTAAATGTGTATTTTGGACATTTTCTTTGCATTGATTTAAAAAGTGAAACATGACCCAAAATCTCAACTTCTCATAACAAATAACTTCTTACCTGTAGAGTCCTGACTAAATGTGTAGCCGTGCACCTGCCAGAGCTTTTATTATTGCATTTGTAAAGTGGGGACATTCAGCCAGACAAAGACTTATTCTACTCATCAGATGTTTGCTGCTGAAACATAACTACACAGACCAATAACGTAAAAGTAAAGATTCAGTGTAACCGTATCAGAAGTGAACCTATCAGTGTTTCTGCAGCTATGACCTCGTGTTATTACTGCATGTGAGCTTTACTCATAATTTCCTAAAATAAGACATGTGAGCGACTGTGAGGAGAACAATTGGAGGGGAAATGGACCTTTTTCTTTTTTACAGGTTTCTCTCTTCATGGTTCAGTTAACGAGTTGAAGCTTATTGAGGAAGTGAATCTGTCAGTTGAACCAAAATAGAAAACATAACTAATCCTGATGCAGCAGCAAGTTTTACTGTCACTTAGTCATCATGCACTTCAGTTTTTGAATAATTCAGCAGTAAAACAAGCCTGTCAGGATTACAGTAATATTCTGGTGCGCAAACCAGCAAATATGAAGTATTAAGTCAGCTGTGTTTGTACTTATAAAGATCATGTACATTCTTTGATAATCGCCAACATTATGAGTAGTAACTGTACTTTCATTACACATTTTTCCACAGGGGCTCGCTCTAACACTGCAGTCATTACTACAGCTGTTATGTGTGGACTGGTATTGATCGGCCTGTCGATCGCTGCCCTAATCTCCATCAGGAGGTCTGTGCTACACTTTGATTACTTTGTTTGACTTTGAGTTGTTTATAGTCCAGGGTTGAATCACTGCAGTGTCTACACACCATAGAGTGTGATGGCATTTGTTTGTGCTGCATCGTTCTGCCATCATGAGGGAAACGAATCTGTTCATGTCACACTTTGAGCTGATAAATATTGAACAGCTGGTACTTTTGTTCAAGTAAAAAAGAAAAGAAAAGATCTCAGAGAAATCTCCAAAAGTTGATTCTGTTCATCTGGACGTAGCGTTTTGTGGGAGAAACGTTTCGTCACTCATCCAAGTGACGTCTTCAGTCTCAGCTGACTGCAGGTTTCAATCTTATAAACAGTACATTTGCATAATGACTGAAACCAGCCCACTGAAGGAACAAAGGGCTGTGAGGTCAGTTCCTTAATCTTAATCAGAGAGTTTAGATCAGGGGGCATATAAGAATGAATCTTTTCTTATGGACTCAAACACGTTTTGCTGAAAAACTGAATATGGAACAAGCAAAGCTTAATACTAAACAATATATATATATTAGCTGTATAATACCAGTAGGCCAGCTCTAATAATAATTTGGTATGGCTTCGCGGACCAAATGTAATTAGGCTGCGGGCCAAATTTGGCCCGCGGGCCAGAGTTTGACACCTATGGTTTAGATGAAGGAACTCAGGAACTATGTTACTCTGTCCATCAATTTTTGGCGCAGCGTGTTTTGGGGTTTAAAAGCCACAGAGACGCGTTGTTTAGAAAAAATGCGTCTCAACTGCTCCAATGCTCCTGACATATATGGGATCACTACAAGTTTTTGCTTACGCAGCGGTTGTCATTCTCTGTTTGTTTTTTTTTGGCGCCTTCCCTGCTTTGACAAAAGTCCAGCTGGGATAACCACATCTACTCAGGGCCTTCTTGATGTGCTTTCTTCTGCCTCCCTGGCTGCTGTGTCAGTGGGGATGGTGTTCGCTCTGTGTTGTAGCGTCCTGATGACACCCAGTTTGTGCTCCAGTGGATGATGAGAGTCAAACCTTAAATACTGATCCGTATGTGTAGGTTTACGGTGCACGTCTGCTCCCACAAAACGCTACGAGCAGAATCAACTTTTGGAGATTTACTTACCTGGATGATTGAGCATGCATCAAGACGATGACACTCTCAGGGTTTTTTACAATAGAGTGAAAAGAAAGCACCAAAAACATCAGTGAAGTACAAAAACAATAAAAATGTATAACAAATATAACAAGAAACAAACAACTTAATGAAACAGGAAATAAACGAATCCATTGTGGATACAGAAAAATTAATACTAAACTAACGGATCCTATAAATAGATTTTAAAAAATCTAAATAATTTTTCTACTTGATATGATGTAACAGCTACTGTAGATTAGACATGAATGACTTTCTGACCTTCTTATTCTGAGGACGAATCGGTGTCTTACTGACTTTTTATTTTGCAGGTGACCGTGTAATGAAGCCGAGCCTCATCTATAACCTTTGTTCATGGCATCAGTTGAGTTTACCTCATCATTGCCAACGTCTCTAATACATAGTTAACCTTTGTTTTCTGATTTTAAATAATCCAATTCCATATCAGCTAGTAACACTATAATCACATTACTTTTTTGTGGGACGCTGTAATGTAATATTACATTGCTTCATTAATTGTACTAAATGTAATAATCAGGAAGTTAAGAAAGGATTCAGTCATCTGCAGGACAGTTAGAACAGCAATAATCACATGAGCCTTCTTTTTCTGTGTATTACAATATACAGCTACCCACTGCTGCTAACGCGCTACAGACACGCGGCTGTTGGTCAAGTTAGTTGAAAAACATAATCAGTAACTAATTACTGATTACTTCCCCAAAAAAGTAATCCCGTTACTTTACTGATTACTTATTTTCAAAAGTAATTAATTACTTGTTACTTTTTAAAAACAGATCTTTCAGCCAATTCTACTTTTTCTGCATAATCATCATACAAAATGTAATCAAATGGAAAAGTCTCTTTTTAAAACTTGTTTTATTAGTTTTAATCTTTTAACTTTATGCATCAAGCAAAAATTTAATTATCTGCAACATTCTCTGACTGGAAGAAATTTGTTTAATATTTAAACCTATTTTCTGCACATTCCAGCACATAAAATATATTTTTTTGTGTGTTTACACTCAGTCTTTCAAATAGATGCAAGTAAAACACAGCAGAAAATAAATAAAGTCAAAGACTAGCGGTCCTGTTGCTCTATTTTCACCTGTAAAGCAGGAGTAGGGTAGGCGGAGGTTTACCCTGGTGCAGGTGTGCAGCGGTCAGTGGAAGAATCCGCGAGTTTCTCTGTGAGTTTCCCATTACGTCGTAGCTACTTGGTGCTTGTTTGGAAGTTTAGGGGAGTTTTTTTTCGCTGTAAAAAGAAGTTTTCTTCCCACGCACAACGGACACTAATGTTTTTGTCACTTTTTATGGAATCAAACTCAAAGTAAGGTCAGTACTTCCACGCTTTAAACGCTGCACGCTCATACTCTCTCCACACTCGATATATGATCCATTGTTGATCTACACACAGCTGTTGTCACGAACGTCGCACTCGCTTACGTCACTGTCATGAGACATTCTCGCAAAAAATCACGGTTTTAGTAACGCAGTGTTCCTACAGGAAAGTAACGGTGATCTAATTACCGTTTTTGCAATAGTAATCCCTTACTTTACTCGTTACTTGAAAAAAGTAATCGGGTTACAGTAACGCGTTACAAGCCCATCTCTGGTCGTCACAAACCAGGATGGAGTCTGTTTTGTTCAGAGTCCCAACAAACAGAAACCTTATTTTACTACCTGATGAAGAACAAAGTAAAAACATAGTGACGTAGAGTTAACCATTAGGCTGTTTTCACCAACAGTCTCTGTATGCAGTCAGCTCAGATCAGACGCTGCTGTGATTTGAAAAATGCTGACCCCTGGTGGACAAGGTCTTAATTACAAGAACTAGTTCAACTTGACTCGTACTTGTTTAGTCTACGAAACAAGTGATAAACATGCTGTATCAGTATTATTAGAGGTGGGGAAATGGACCATAAGCATCTCTGTCTGTTCAAAGATGTTTGATGAAGGACCATCACTGAGAACTCTTGAAAACACCGTTTGTAAAGCAGCAGTCTTGCCTTTGACAATCTGTTGTGTTTAAAGGATGTGCTGAATGTGTTTATGCTTCAATTTATTCCTTTTCTTTCAAGAATTGTCTCCAGTTTTATTCTTACCTGAAGTGAAAACATCCCAGTGAAAATGTGACCAACTGTCAGTTTAGCTGTTAGTTTGTGTGTGTAAGCTAACAGCTAAAATAATGTTAATTATTAGTTTTCAGCGCTTAGTTTTTTTATGTTGTTTAGTCTAGAAAACATTTTTGGCCAATACTCTGACAGTATTATGATCACTATGATCACAACACAGCTAAACAGATCAGGTTCAGCATCTAAACTGCTGATGCAGACCTCTATAGAGCGGGGGGACGTCACGCTCTGACGAGGGGCTGACGTTTTTCTGGCCTAATGTTTAACACTGAAATGTTTCCCCTTTAAAAAAAAACTTCAAAAACGCCTTTTCGATTGGTATGTTTGTAATTTGCTGATATTTGCACAGTTGATTTGAATGAAAATGTGAATTTCTGTAAATGTCTTAATTAAAAAACAGTGGTCGCAAGCCAATAAAGATTTCTGTCATAATGTATATGTAAGTGAAGAACTGAGACTTTATTTTTTCATCACATTACATCATCACTGTCATATCTGTCTGGTGGTTTAATAAACATTCCACTTTAAAAACCTTTGAATTTTTTGGCAATTATTTCCTGGTTCAGGCGTTAAAGGGCTGACACAGTCCAGTCCAGAAACGTCATCTCTTCTTGTGTTTTAGTTCCAGCAAGTTTTCCACATATATCAAAAATGTTTGTGGTATAGCCGGTAAAAAATAAAGTGTGTGGGGGAAAAAATTATGGTTTTGCTTTTAAAAAAAAAAAAAAAAAAAAAAAAAAAAAATATGGAAGGGGGCAGGTTCTCCAAGTCCACAGCGGGTTCAGCTCCAGGTGGTTCTGACTGCACCAGCTGGTCCACCTCCTGTCTGCAGGCATCCTCATCATCATCCTAGATCAGAACCATGATGGTGGTGCCGTTGATGGTTTTGCAGATGATTCTGCTGGAGAAGAGCAGCGGGTAGAGAGTGCACCCCTGTGGGAGGCCGGTGTTAATGGTCCATGTGTGGGATGTGATGCGCTTCAGCCTCACCTGCTGCTGCCCGTCTATCAGGAAGATAGTTGTTGCGGCTCCTCCAACCTATGGCCGCGGCAGGCTAAACATGACACAGATGACGCACAACAATGAACACAAGATACACTTCTGTACCATTTGCTCCTTTTATTCCACATGCAACTGTCCAATATACAAATCAGTGCCTGGGATTAACTTATTAAACAAATGCACAGACCACAAACAAATAACTGCAACTCACCAATAACTGCACTGACTACTATGCCAAATTACAACATTGGCCTATGGCATCAATTAGTGCACAAATATACAAAACCATCAAGTTCCAGTTAAAATACATCAAAATAATTCAAGCTGTGCTCAAGCTGCGATCAACAGAAAGTTCTGCCTCATGCTCACCCTACCTTTCTGCTCATCAACATCAGGTGCTGTGAACAGGTGAGTGCAACCACATTTATTATCTACCACACCCATGAGACACACCCCACACCCGTGCACCAATACAGTGAGTCCATTTAAACCAACCCACTTAATCAAAAAGGAACAACTCATATGGCTCCTACATACCGGCCCCTAATTATTTTAAAGCAATAATTACATCATGCTTACCATGTAGGAGACATATTGAGAAACATGATCTATCCTTTATCAAACATTCAAAGATACAATTTTTAATTCAAAATAATGAAATACACATTAATACATTAAGACATTTGAAAAAGTCAATCTTTATGACTCTTCTGCTTCCTGTAGAAGACACTTTAGTGATCGGCCTGTCCAAACAACCAGTCTTTGTTTTAACACGAACCTGACGTACAAGTCCTTTACCGTCAGAAATTGCTTCCACAATCCTTCCAGTCACCCAAGAGTTAGGAGGCGCAGTATCATCGACAGCGATAACCACATCCCCAGGGATGAAGTTCCGTCTGATTCTCTGCCACTTCTGACGCTCTTGAAGCTGGGGCAGGTACTCCTTAACCCAGCGCTTCCAGAACAGGTCAGACATGTACTGTACTTGCCTCCATCGACGTCGTTCATACACGTCCCCCTTCTGAAACACTCCTGGTGGTATCAATGGCTTGGTCTTAAGCAGCAACAGATGGTTAGGAGTCAAGGCCTCCAAATCATTAGAGGCTTTGTACAGTTCTTTGTGAGGCAGAGGCTATTGTGAACAGTAGACCAATAACCAAAGGTCTTCTTCGTCCAAATTCTGCACTTTCAAGATGGAATTTAACACCTTCCTGACAGACCTTATGAGACGTTCCCAAACACCGCTATGATGGGAACCAGCAGGAGGATTAAAAATCCACTTTATGCCCTTTTGCAGCAGCATCTCATGAATCTGTGCCCAATTCCATCCTTCCACTGCCTCTTTCAACTCACGTTCACCACCCACAAAGTTCACAGAGCACACTTCTTCCAGTGTAACCTCCTGGTCCAGTATTACGTCATTTCCTCTGGGAATATTCCTGTCCTGTTGCTGTCGGTTGCCACCGAACATGAACCCAAAGTCACCAAAGAAACTGGAGAAGATATCGCTGTGAAAGCTGTGGTGACCCTCTTTGAGCCCGTACTCTCCATACATGTCATACTGTTTCCTTTTCTCCTTATCTGAGAGGACCTCATAGGCTGCCCCCAAGTCTGCGAACTTGTCCAGGGCTTGCGGGTCGTTGTGGTTTCTGTCGGGGTGTAACTGCAAAGCCAGCTTTCTGTAGGCCTTCTTGATGTCCCTGATTGATGCACTCTTGTGTTCATTTGCATCAACAGCATTAACTAAAACGGCCATTTTAATCTCTGGATCATTTAAAGAGATCTTCCCAAAATCAAGGTTCACTGGCCAATTAATTTCTGGCTCAACAAGAAACTTTGGCCCTGTCAACCAGGAATCATTCTTCAAAAAGGATTGCACCTTAACTCCCCTAGAAGCTAGATCAGCAGGATTGCATGATGTATTAACATATCTCCACTGAGAAGGTTTGGACACTTTAAGTATCTCGGTCACCCGGTTTGCTACAAATACTTTAAACCTTGAGGTTTCATTTCTGATATACTTTAACACCGAGGTACTATCAGTCCAAAATACTGACTCCTGCAAATGCATTTGCAGCTCTTTTCTCCACATCTTATCCATTCTACTCACAACTAAGGCAGCTGTCAACTCCATGCGAGGAATGGAAGTTTGTTTCAATGGAGCCACTCTTGCTTTACCCATTATAAACGCACAATGCACTTGATTCTGGGTGCTGCGCAACAACAGATAAGTGACTGTGCCATAACCCTCCTCGCTTGCATCTGCGAAGTGATGTAACTGAGCAGAAGCAACATCTCCAAAATTAGAAGGTTTAAGGCACCGGTCAACCTTAAAATCTGCAAGAAGGCAAAGATCATTTAGCCAACAGGAGCAGGTTTCATTTTCCCTGGTTTTATTATCACACTGTTCACCAAATGCAGCAAACCTTCACCATCTTATCCAGAAGGGTCACCTCTTCACCCTCACATGGAAGTAGTAATCTGATTGCATGGTGGTTTGTTTGAAGCAGGTCCCTTGTGTAGCGCTGGAACTCAGTCATGATGTTTCATCCATTTCATAGGCTGGTTTGCTGCAATAATGCCAAATAATTAACATCTCTATAAATAGAAGGTAGTTCTGCAAAATCCCTCAGTAGGATGTTTGTTCTAATTTGCTATGAGCTCAGAGCGCATCGTAAATAAAACTAATTGGCTATACAGAGTGATATGAACATATTTAGAACTTACCGGAATGAAAATGTCTGGAGCACCAACAGATATTTGGAGATGGAAGAGAACTGGATATCAGCTCGTCTCACAGCTGCTAGACGCCTTTGTTTGCTAACATCGATACACGAGCTGCCTCATGTTGCTTCCAGGTTGGGAAAGAATGAAAAGATAAACCATTTTCAACCTTATTCTTATTATGAAACTGGGTGTGGGTCCCAATCAGCCAGAGTTTTGGATGAGTTCATTGTGAAACCTGGCCCCACCTTATCATGCGAATTCCTGAGGTCAGATGGCCCAGGATGTGAGTGGGCCTTAAGGCGTCTGGGGAGGGATCTCAAAACTGGATTATAGATGGCAGAGAGTTGGTGTCGTAAACCACCGCCTCTGTTCAAAGATGGTCGCTCACAGTGGATATAGATGCTTCTTTCACTCCTCTTTCAAACCATCTGTCCTCTCTGTCCAAAATGTGAACATTGGCATCCTCGAAAGAGTGACCTTTGACCTTAAGATGCAGATGAACTGCTGAGTCTTGTCCTGTGGAGGTGACTCTTCTGTGTTGTGCCATGCACTTGTGAAGTGGCTGTTTGGTCTCTCCAATGTAAAGGTCTGGGCATTCCTCGCTGCTGTACAGCATACACCACATTGTTAAGTCTGTGTTTTGGCGTTTTGTCTTTCGGGTGAACCAGTTTTTGTCTGAGTGTGTTGCTGGGTCTGAAGTACACCGGGATGTCATGCTTGGAGAAAACCCTCCTGAGTTTCTCTGATACACCGGCTACATAGGGGATGACAATGTTGTTGCGTCTGTCCTTCTTATCCTCCCTCGCTGGTGTCTGATCTTCTTTTCTGTGCCTCTTTGCTGACTTTAAGAACGCCCATTTAGGATAGCCGCACGTTTTGAGTGCTTCCTTTACATGTGTGTGTTCCTTCTTTTTCCCTTCAGGCTTAGAGGGAACATGTTCTGCCCGGTGGTGTAGGGTCCTAATTACTCCAAGTTTGTGTTCCAGAGGGTGATGGGAGTCAAACAGGAGGTACTGGTCCATGTGTGGGCTTCCGGTAAACTTCGATGTTGAGGTTGCCATTCTCTTCAATGTGCACAGCGCAGTCCAGGAAAGGCAAACAGTCGTCCTTTGTGTCTTCCCTGGTGAACTTGATGTTTTTATCCACAGCGTTGATGTGCGCAGTGAAGGATTCCACTTCTTGTGTCTTGATTTTGACCCAGGTGTCGTCTACATATCTGTACCAGTGGCTGGGTACTCTTCCTTTGAAAGAGCCAAGAGCCTTCCTTTCCACTTCCTCCATGTAAAGGTTGGCTACAATAGGTGACACGGGGGAGCCCATAGCACAGCCATGTTTTTGTCTGTAATAGCCTTCGTTGTATTTGAAATATGTAGTGGTGAGGCAGAGGTCTAACAGTGTGCAGATCTGATCGGGTGTGAAGTTGGTCATGTCCTCCAAGGAGTTGTCTTCTTGTAGTCGTTTTCTGACAGTCTCCACGGCCTCCGTGGTGGGTATGCACGTGAAGAGAGAGACTACATCAAAGGACACCATGGTTTCATCTGGATCCAGGGTAAGTTTCTGGACCTTGTCAGTGAAGTCGGTGGAGTTCTTGATGTGGTGTGGGGTGTTCCCCACGAGAGGAGCAAGGATGGTAGCAAGATGTTTTGCAATGTTATAAGTGGCTGAGTTTATGCTACTGACTATGGGTCTGAGTGGGACAGCTTCCTTGTGGATTTTTGGAAGTCCGTAAATGCAGGGTATGGCATCCCCTGGGTAAAGGCGGTGATAAGTAAGGCGGTCAATGATTTTGTCCTTTTCCAAGTCTTGAAGGCAAGCTATAACTTTCTTTTTGTAGCTGCTTGTGGGGTCTCGCTTTAAGGCTTCGTAGGTATTGTTGTCACTGAGGAGAGTAGTGATCTTTGTGTGGTAATCTGTAGTGTTTAGGACCACGGTGCATCTTCCCTTATCAGCTGGTAAAACAGTGATGCTGTGGTCTTTGCGCAGGGAAGTAAATAAGGGAAGATATCATATTAATACTTTTTCCCCTCATCTCACAGAGCTCTCTTTGTGAACTGCTCAGCCCCAGACTGTCGGGTCGTTGACATTGCCGATATGACACCTGGTACCATAGAGCTCATCATTGAATGTGTCTACACTGGGGTTCTTCCTGTGAGAACAGATAATGTGCAAGAGCTTTTAATAGCAGCAGACAGGTTTGGAATAACAGGTATCGCACAAGCCTGCAGCGACTTCTGGGAGAAGCAAATGGCCCCACAGAACTGCATCGGCATCTGGGGGTTTACAGACCTCTACTACAACCCACAGCTAAGGCCTTCCTCTTCATACTGAACCATTTCGAGGATGTCATCGCCACCTCTGATGAATTCCTGACACTCTCTGCAAACAAACTCGTTAAAATGATTGAGAGCGATCCTAGTTTCAAATCCCAGCAGGGATCTTTTTTTTTTTGTTGCTATCTTTACGTTTTCAGCACGCTGAGGAGTGACAGAAAGGATGTGGAATCAACCTAAAAATCATATCAGTGTAGGTGGAAATTATTGGAGGACAACTGGGTTATGGAACTACTGTGCTCCTTTGTGTCAAATCTATCCAGTAAAACATCCATGTAGAAGTTGATTAGATTTACTGGAGACCTGTTCAGTCCTTTACCATCAACTAGACATGTTTTGGATAAAATCAAAAATTAGCATTGGTTAAATCTTTAAATGATCTCTTTTATTTTCAAACTAAGTCAGCTTTTCACTTTGAGTTTCCAGTTCAGGTGCATGTTTTTGGATAGCTGAAAAAGTACCCACAGAAAACTGAGAAATATAAGGAGAACATGCAAACTGCTCACAGGAAGAGGCTGAGTGGCTCATTCCTCCTGTCAGGCCTGAGCCACTATGCTGCCCATTTTACAACCCTGCAAACAAACGAGCTGAAAGTTGAACTCTACAGCTTGTTGTGGTCCCCTCTGGCTTTAGGCGCTGACATGCCTTCCAGCTGTTCTCCAGCATTTTCATTTACATCCATAAAATATCTCCACACATTGCTCCTCTTTCTCTCTGTCTTAGTGATGTGTCGGTCGCGAACGAAATGGCTCTTAGAGCCCGATCTTTGACGTGAACGACGCGAGCCGGCTACTTATTGCGAGCCGTGGTTTGTTTGTTTTTTCTTTCTCTCACGAGCCTTGTGCTTTGCGCTGGGCAGAGGGGGGAGGGGCGGTAGTTACAGTCGCAGTAGCACAGGAACAGAGCGGGAGGGAGAGAGAGAGAGAGAGAGCCAGGGACAACAACGTCACATTAGAAAGGTATAGTAATCATCCACAACTATTTTCAGTTGCAGATGATAAAGGATTCAGAAAGTTTATTCATGCAGGTCCATATGACAGAGAATATGCATCTTCTTTTTGTTTTCATATTTTAATTTATATTTAATTGTGTTGTGGTTTGCAGTGTTTTGTGTTGTTTCACTTTAAATTTCTTTAAAAGGAAAAAGCTGAACATTTAAATAGTTAAAAGTCGAAATGTAAATATTTGTTTTTTGTATTATGTGTTTTGGAGTTTGTACGTGCTTTGTCTCTAGGGGCCACCACATATATTTATATAAAAACATATATAAATAAAACTACTTGTTTTTACATTAGTAATTACTTTTCAGCATAATTTTATATTATTGTTAATAATAAATTAATTAAGGCAACAAAACAACCTGAAGAGCCGGTTCGGAGTCGAAAGAGTCGGTTCTTTTTAGTGAGTCGAGCCGAAAGAGCCGGTTCTCTAAAAAGAGCCAGAAATCCCATCACCACTCTCTCTGCAGCAAAAATGCATTTTCTGTGCGCAGCCGAGTCACGTGACCTCACAGTAACAAATCCCAGCAGGGCAGGAAGAAGGGGGCGGGGCAAAGTGCGTCTACCACATGAGAGGAGGTGTTCGCACAGACAGAGCTGCTTTTTCATCCACAGCGAGTAAAGAATAAACCACTACCAATGTCTGGATCGATATCTGCATCGATCCGCCCACCCTTGTCTCCTGGATCGTAGCTGAGATCAGCGTGAACCACGTGGGTCTCTGCTCCCTGATCTGTTTCCTGTGTTTGGAAAGAGTTCCAGCTTCATCACGGAGTTTCTCTCGGTTTGTGGGCTCATCTAAAGGTAAGCACCGAGCTAACTTTACTGTGAGTTCAGTTCGTGCTGAGTTTAGCTCCTGAATGAGGTCTTCTGCTGCTCTCCTCTGTCTGTTCACAGTTTATTGTGAACACGTTGAGAGAAGAGTGAGAGAGTGTTTGGAGAAAAACACCAACTAATCATTAGCTCAGCATGCTGGGAGAAGTTGGAGCAGAAAAGTCTTTTCACTGATAAAAGCTCATTGATCAATGACCATGAGTACCTTTCACGAACAGTTTGGGGAATGGCTGCAATCACAGCATTTGTCAAATAGCTGGTTGTTGATCAATGGTCATGAGAATTTGCATATTAATGACGAAGGAACTGACCTCCCAGGCCATTGTTCCTTCAGTGGTGCTAGTTTCAGTCATTATGTAAATGTGGTGTTTATAAGGTTGGAGTCAGCTGAGACTGAAGAAGTCACCTGGATCAGTGATAAAAATTTCTCCCACTGAAAACTTCCAGATGAACAGAATCAAACTTTGGGGGATGGTGGAGTTTGGAGAGAGGCATCATTGGGGCTGGAGAGACTTGTGAAGTGGTGATCAGGTATGGGCCCCTGTTATTATGAATGGTGGGGGGCTGAAGCAGTTGAAAGTGTGGGGTGGGGGGGTGGGGGGGTAACCACAGGAGGAGCTGTTCAGGCTGTTGCTGGGTGTGAATTGTTGATGGAGTCTTTAAACTCGTAGTTGCTGTTTTCCAGACTGAAGCAGAGTCGTTAGCTGAAAACTGGTTTTAGAGGTTCATTCAGGACACCTTCTCAGGCTCTCACAGCCTTACCTGTATCATAACAAAGTGTATAAACCCCAATCCACCTTTAACATGGTCCTTCTCCCAAACCTTCAAATAGGACTTCCTAGCCCTGTCATAGTAAAGGGCTGCTTACAATATTAGAGCCAATGTCACAAAGTTCCTCCTGAAGTATAAGTGACTGAGAGTTTCCTCACTTTGCAGCACAACACGTCTCACAAGATTTCTGCAACCAATCAGAGTGAAATTTGTACTTTGTGTTGTCAGATGAACATATGAGACACTTTGACTCTTCAGTGCAGTGTGGAGCCTAACAAAGATCTGTTTTGTGTCCCAGCTGATCAGCAGGAGGAGAAGAGTCTGACGGAGCAGCAGAGGAACATTTTCAGCCATCTGGACTCAGCTGAGTCACTACAGAGGAAACAATGAGCTCAACACAGAAGGTGAGGAAAATATCACAGTTTCACCAAATAATCAGTCACGTCTAAAACTCTCATCCTCCCAACCTGTTATATGACTGTGTTGTATTTTATTGTATGCTATGATTTTATTTTATACCTATTATGTTTACAAACATCAAGAAGTCACAAGCAAAGGGAGACCACACCATAGCACATGTTGACATAAGATAAGATAACCTTTATTAGTCCCACACGTGGGAAATTTGTTTTGTCACAGCAGGAAGTGGACAGTGCAAAAGTTATGAAGCAAAAATTAGAATACAATAAGAATAAATACAGTACACAACTGTACAGAATAGAATAAAATAAAATACTATATACAGTAGAATAAAATAGAATAAAATATACAATAAGATAAAAATAGAATACAAATGCTGTATACAACTGAGTAAAAATACAACGATGCCAGAAAAGATTATTGCACGTTTGTGGATGTGTTTGATCAGTTAAAGTCTTTGTTGTGGAGTCTGACAGCAGTGGGGAGGAAAGACCTGTGAAATCTCTCCGTCCCACACCGTGGGTGCCGCAGTCTCCCACTGAAGGAGCTGCTCAGTGCTGTCAAGAGTCTCCTGCATGGGGTGGGAGATGTTGTCCAAAAGTGATGACAGCTTAGCCGCCATTCTCCTGTCACTCACCAACTCCACTGGGTCCAGAGGGCATCCAAGAACAGAGCTGGCCCTTCGGATCAGCCTGTTCAGTCTCTTCCTGTCCCCAGCAGAGATGCTGCCGCCCCAGCAGACCACACCATAAGAGATAGCAGAGGCCACCACAGAGTCATAGAAGGTCTTCAGGAGTGGGCCCTCCACTCCAAAAGACCTGAGTCTCTGCAGCAGGTACAGCCTTCTCTGCCCTTTCCTGTAGAGGGCGTCTGAATTATGAGTCCAGTCCAGTCTGTTGTTCAGATGAACACCAAGGTACCTGTAGCTGTCCACAGCCTCAATGTCCATACCTTGGATGTTCAGTGGTTGCAGTGGAGAATGCTTGTGCCTGCAGAAGTCTACCACCATAAGGATATTCATCAAAATTATTTATTCATCAAATTTCAAAACCTTTTTAATCACACAAAAAATACATGTGCAAAGCACCACAACAGCAGCCCGATATATCAGACAGAACTGTCACATGATATTAAACATAATGAAGCGCTTCATTATAATTTGTAGATTCAAGCTGCGCTTCATATTTTGACCAGCAGATGTCACCAAAGAGAACTGTGTTGAAAAGTAATGACAGTTTGTTCCACGACTGCATTTCACTGGGGGAAGGTTTTGATTATCGATTAAAATCGATTCTAGGTTGGATAACGTGATATTGATTTATTAAAATCCTGAAACGATTTTTAAATATGAATAAATTTTACCCGAAACGCCAGAGTCTCAAAATTTCAACAACCACCAAACAGCTAAAACAGTAAATGAGAGCAGTTACACGGATTCTGCACAAAGACGTAAACAAAGACGTCGGGGCTGAAAGCCAGCAGCTCACTGATTCTGATGTGTCGGCGGGTCCGCCTCTTATGTTTACATCTTTTTTGGCGCTAGATTCTGAAGCTGCAGGTTTTGTCACTCTCCAAACATAATTGACTGAACCAGCAGCAAAAGAAGACTGTTGTTTACAGCGCTGTCGGGCGCTGTTTCTTTTTTGGTTTTGTTTCTTTCTTCCTTTTTTTCCCTTCCAGCAACAAAACCTCATTTCTGCTGTTCAATACAGAACAAATGTAAACTTTTTAAAATTATGCAAAACGTTTAGCTGTGCCTCTGATAAACCCTCTGTAACTTTGCTCTGCTTCACTTCAGCAGCATCAGGTAATGTTCATATGTTGATTCATGGTTTTCTTTCGTGTTTGATCCACTGCAGAATATTTCTCTCTCAGTCTCACAAGAGTCAGCTTTCGTTTTAGAAATATAAAATATGGATATGTACTGATAGGTAGTGATCAGAATTCTAATATTTCTGATTGTCTGGGGCAAAATTTCCCCGAATCGAAATCAGTGACGATGCCCAGCCCTACATTTCACTCACTGCCTGTGTTTGTATATCTGTCACTGCAGGACCAATATGGAGTGAGAAGTCGGTGCTCTCAGGAGGCCGACAAACCTCACAGAACAAAGGGGAAGAAGAAATACACCTGTGACGAGTGTGGGAAAGATTTTCCCTGGGCGATTTCCCTAAAAAGACACCAACTCATCCACAGTGGAGAGAGACCATTCAGCTGTGACGACTGTGGGAAGTCTTTTACACAGTCTGGAAGCTTAAAAATACACCAATTCCTCCACGGTGGAGTTAAACCATACAGCTGTGAAGAGTGTGGGAAGGATTTTCTTAAGAAGTATTCACTACAAATCCATCAGGTCATCCACACTGGAGAGAGACCGTTCAGCTGTGACTTGTGTGGAAAGTCTTTTTCCTGGAAGAAAGCCCTAAAAAGACACCAACTCATCCACAGTGGAGTTAAAGCGTACAGCTGTGATCAGTGTGGCAGAGCTTTTGCTCACAGTAACAGCTTAAGGAGTCATTTAGTTACCCACTCTGGAATTAAGGCATACAGCTGTGACATTTGTGGAAAAACTTTCAGCCATGTATGGTACAGAAATACTCACCGACGCATTCACACCAGACATGATGTATACTGCTGTGATCAGTGTGATAAACTATGTTTAACAGGCTCAGAGTTACAACATCACATGTTTACCCACTCTGAGGAGAGACCTTATAAATGTGACCTGTGTGAGAAGACTTTTAAAACGCCACATTACCTGAGACGACACCAACAGATCCACACCAGAAAGACTTTCCAAGTGCAGTTACTGTGAGGTATGTATTTTGTATTTTATCTTGTGATTTTACTCTGACTGTCAGAAACAACTGTTTGCTGCATGGAAAAGCAGCTCTGAGTGATTATTCAGATTTGAATTACAGTATTTTAGTGGTAGCAGTTGAGAATTACATTAGTGTTACTGTAGTATTGTTTCTATTAATTGTTTCTAAAGCACCAAATCCGCACTCAAAACTTACACTTTAACTACTGATTTTATCTACTGTTCTGATTTTATCTGTTTTGATTTTATATACTGTTTTGTTTGTTTGTTTGTTAATTAGTTAGTTTGTTTGCTTGTTTTAATCAATTTTAAATCATGCTTTTTATTTGTTTTTGTTTCTAATGTCTCTGTAAAGCACTTTGAATCACCTTGTTGTTGAATTGTGCTATACAAATAAACTTGCCTTGCCTTGCCTATTATAGTTTTTGCAACACATTAAGCTGAGTATTATAAAGCAAACAGTAAATGGATGTTATTTTATGTCTTGTCTTTTCTTAGTCCTGGATGTTGACACAGATGATGTTTTGTTTTTTGTTTTTCAGGCGACGTTCGCAATAAAAATGTTGAAGGACTGACTTACGCTGTCTTTGTGTCTTTGTTTAGAAGCAGAGCGACACAGTTGGATCCAGTTCTCAACCCTGTCATCGCTGTGGTGGTGGGAAACACTTTCATTGTGACCTTTTGTGGGAAAAGTTTCAGATATCAAATCACCCTAAAAAGACATCAACGTAGACACACGAACTACTGCAAAGAATATGGGAGAGGCTTCCCCACAACAAGTGAGTTAAAACAACATGAACTTATTCACAGTGGGGTCAAAAAGCATCTCTGTGATCAGTGTGGGTCATCCTTCACTACTGCAAATCAGCTTAAAAAACACAAATTAGTCCACACAGGAGAGAAACCATACAAGTGCAGACACTGTGACAAAAGCTTCTCACAATCAGGTAATCGTAACTATCATGAACGTACACACATGAAAGGAAACTACAGCTGTGACCAGTGTGGCAAGAGCTTCAGGAATTTCAGTTCATACTCCGAACACAAACAATCCCACGTTACTAATAAACTGTTTCACTGTTACCAATGTGCCAAAACATTCACCTCATTGTCTGCTCTATGCAAACATCAGCGTGATCATCCAGGACTGAAATCACTCCCATCTCTGGATCACGGTGAATCTGAAGAGACAGAAAGATCCTCTTCTGGTTTCAGGGTCAGACTTAAACCCTTGAGATCAGGCTCCACAGAGTTCAGGTGGAGTCTCCTGAAAACATCTAATGAGGCAGCTATGAATGAAAATGTGCCTTGTTACATTTTAAGCTTCCTAAACTGTTCTACTGTAGTTGAATCAAAAAATCTGTTTCCTCTTATTATGTTTTTATTGAATGTATTTTGATCCATGTGTTCTGCAGATATTTTTTGTTGGGTTTTTTTTGTTCAGGTTGTTTGTGTTATGAAATCCTTTAACAGTTAAACCAAACTTTTAAATGTTAAATAAAGAAATAGTTTAATGACTACAAGTGTGATCCATGATGTCATTTCCTGTATATCAAACCAAAAACTGAAGTGACAAATGTTCTCAGTGACACAGATGGAGGTTTATCAGAGGAGGAGACTTGGCTGTTCTCACACTGAACAGGGTTCCTGCAGCTTACTGAAAATCCTGACCTGAAATTTATGAAAAAATAAGATCTTTAAAATCTTTTAGATTTTAACAAAGTTGCTGTAGGTATTAAAAATTCTGATTTGTGTTTGAGATATAAAAAAGATTAGTTTTGGAAAATAATCATTTAAAGTTGTGGTTTGACTTGCTCCGTTTATCACTGCTTCCTTTGTTGGCACTGCCTCTCTTCAGAAGTTGTTGGTCTATATTGACATGACAGCAGATTTTTCAGCTGGACATCCATGATGTGAATCTTATTTCACCACATCCCAAAGGTGCTCTATTGGACTGAGACTAGGGCTGGGCGATATGACCCAAAATTCATATCTCGATATATCGCAATATTTTTTTTAAAGTAAGAACAAAAAGAGTTCTTAGTCAAAGCTGTGTCCCAGATGTCACACAGGCACTTTTATCAACATACAGCATAGATGTACATGAAAAAAACTACTCAAAAATGAATTAAGAGCATTTATTAAATAATAATGCTCCATAAATAAAAGAAAACTGTTGTTTTTGGGCATAACAAAGAGCTCACAATTGTGCAGTCAAAATGTAAACTAGCAGACGCTGAGCATAATAACAAAGACAGATTTCACAGCTGCTCTGTTCCCAACTTCTACTGTGTGACTGACAGGCTGGAGTTTGAAATCATCTTCGTAACCATGTTTCTTAACAGGTGCCATTTATGGTCCTTATACACACACAATACGGTAATATTACATTGAAGCAGAGTACGTATTACTACGCGAGGCTCATCGGTAGCCTTAATGCTCCAACAATCCATCAAGCGGTGCAGCTCCGTAGCTTACCAAAGTCGTACTAAAACATTTTTTGACAGATTGCTGAGCGCTGTGTTCCACATAAAATCGGTTCGCGGTCATCAAGCAAAACCAGAATTCATACAAAAGGCGCGCTGTCAACTTTTAAGAGAATGAAAGGATTTTAGGCTGTGCAGCCGCTCTGGGCTGCATGGCGTTAGCGTGGTTAGCTCGTTAATACGTTGACGCTGTACAGGGCGATGCACAGTAACTCGTTAAAGGAGATTTGCCGTGTCCATCTTGTCGCTGTCTGCAGGTGAAGCGATGGGGGAGGAGGGGGAGTTGTGTTCAGTTAAGGAGAGAGGCGAGGTCGAGTAACGTTGCGTAGAGACAAAAGTGGACGAAAGAGAGGCAAACTTGTGGCTCCACAACTATAATTATAACGTAACATAGACTATATCGATATAAAGGATATTGTCACATCTTATATCTTGTATAAAATATATCGATATTTTTAAAAAACTCGATATATCGCACAGCCCTAACTGAGACTCAGGTAGGCTGTGGCCTGTAAATGATGTCCGTTGGTACTAAGGGACCCACATTGTGCCAACCAAATATCTCCACGCTATTACACCAGCAGCAGGATGGATCCATGCTTTATGTTGTTTAAGACAAATTCTGCCCCTAAAATCTGAATGTTGCAGAGATTGAAAAATGTTGCCTGGTCTGATGGGTCTCAATCTTTTCTTGACCACTTTCGTTGATCTTGAATGTAAAAGAACCCACCCATCACGTTAATCACACTCTAGAACTTGTTTTAGCATATGGCATAGAAACTGAACATTTAACAGTGTTTCCTGTAAACCCACTCTTCTCTTTTGCTAATACAGTGTCTTGCAAAAGTATTCGGCCCCCTTGAACTTTCCCACATTTTGTCACATTACAGCCACAAACATGAATCAATTGTATTGGAAGTCCACGTGAAAGACCAACACAAAGTGGTGTACACGTGAGAAGTGGAACGAAAATCATACATAATTCCAAACATTTGTTACAAATAAATAACTGCAAAGTGGGGTGTGCATAATTATTCAGCCCCTTTGGTCTGAGTGCAGTCAGTTGCCCATAGACGTTGCCTGATGAGTGCTAATGACTAAATAGAGTGCACCTGTGTGTAATCTAATGTCAGTACAAATACAGCTGCTCTGTGACGGCCTCAGAGGTTGTCTGAGAGAATATTGGGAGCAAAAACACCATGAAGCCCAAAGAACACACCAGACAGGTCAGGGATAAAGTTATTGAGAAATTTAAAGCAGGCTTACACTACAAAAAGATTTCCCAAGCCCCTCTGCTTTTTTAGGCCCCTCTGTCTTCCAGTTGGGATTGGTGAGGCAGACCCTGTGTCTACTTTTAAGATTAGACTTAAAACTTTCCCTTTTACTAAAACATATAGTTATGACTAGACAGGTGACCCTGAATCTTCCCTTAGTTATGCTGTAATAGGTGTAGGCTGCTGGGGGTTTCCCATGATGCATTGAGTATTCCTTCCTCAGTCACCTTTCAGTCACCTGTTAAAAGGGAGATTTTCTTTCCCGTTGTCACCAAAGGGATTGTTGGATTTATTTGTATGTATTATAGTAGGGCAGGGGTCCCCAACTAAAGTAGCAGGAGGTCCACTACCTCCATGATCCAATAAATCTGGGGTCTGAACAGTTTAAATGAACCAACAGAAATATCTTCTTTCATTTTTATATAACATTTATTTAGCAATATATATTTTTGTCTGGAAACTCCTGATCAATTATTCATTTACCCATTAAATCATCTGCTGAACAGACAATCCACTTCAAGTACTAACTATAAGCAGAATACAATTTAACAATAACATTATGCAATACTTTTTACCACATCTGTTGCACATGCAACATTAAGGTGTCTTGATGCATGGTCAGTCATCCACGTAAGTAAATCCCAAAATGTTGATTCTATTCATCTGGAGGTAACACTTCGTCACTCATCCAAGTGACTTCTGAAGAAGTACGTGAAAATAGAAGAACCATCTCTGAATCGAGGAGGGGGTCTAAGCGTACATCATTCACCATCTTACAATGCTGGGATTGCAGCCATTCCCCAACTCTCTGTGAATGGTACAGAATCAACTATTTTGGGAGAATATTTAGGTACAAACAATTCACCACAAAAAGACTAAATATCCAGGAAAATTAAGAAGATCTTTGAACTGTGCAGTAAACAGGTTTGACAAACTTAACACAATGTAACTTAAATCATACAGCAAGACAGAGCTGGCTCTCATTTCAGTGGGAGACAGTTTCATAGACATTTGAAGCAAGAATTTTAAACTTTGGGTGAAATGGGGTCGGTGCAACTCTTAAGCATGCAAATGTTCATTAGTCAGCTGTGAGCAATTTTTTTCCCATTCATCTTTAAATTGCAGATTTTCGCTTCAGGAAGCACACAGCCCCACTCCACTGACGACTTGCTGTTGGCCAACACCCTCAACGACTTTTACTGCTGGTTTCATGAGCCATCAAACTGCCTTGACACCTCCACCTTCCCCAACAATAGAGACACTTTGGTCCATCATCCCCTCACCAACCCACTCCCACCAGCACAGAGCCATCACCACCATCAAAGACTTGGTTTTGGAAACTCTTTCATAAACTGGCTAAGAATATTATATAATTCCCCAACAGCTCGTATCAGAACAAATGACCAAACATCCTCCAGCTTCTGTCTCCTGAGGGGCACCAGGCAGGGATGCCCACTCTCCCCTTCACTGTTTGCAATTTTTATTGAACCACTAGCAGCAGCAATTAGAACGGCTACAACAATTAAGGGCATACAATGCAAGAATGTAGAACATAAAATCAGTCACTATGCTGATGATGTGTTGCTTTGTCTCCAAAACTCACAAACCAACCTTTCTGAGGTAATTACTTTAATAAACTGGTTTTCAAGAGTTTCAGATTATTCAATTAACTGGTCAAAATCTACAGTTCTTCCAATTAACTGCTCCTTCCATAATTCTTCTTCTGCCCCACTATAATCTGGAAATATTAAATATTTAGGTATTAATGTCTCTCCTAAGCTTTCAGACTTAACTAAATTAAACCACATCCCACTTCTAAAGAAAGTAGAAGGCGATCTGACTAGATGGAAATCTCTACCCATATCAACCATGGAAAGGGTCGCCACTATAAAAATGATGATCTTGTTTCTAAATTCCTTTGGAAAGAGAAACCCCCGCGTATAAGCTTAAAAAACCTTCAAAGAACCAAGGATAAAGGAGGATTAGATCTGCCCAATTTTCAACAATATTTCTTAGCCAACAGGCTTCAGTTCATCTCAGGATGGTTAAAATGTACCTTCTTAGATGAGCCCTTGCTAGATGTTGAACAGGCACTATGCAATAATCTAGAAATTTCAAACCTACCATTTATCAGCTCAAACATCATCCCTGGAGTTATGCCTGGAGGGCTTAACCCAGGAGTTGTGGTCATAACCTGGTTAGTGGCTCTGGTTGCTCTTAGAGGGTGTTCTCCTTGTGGCTGTGTGCAGCAGGGCTGGGGGAGGGTCTGTGCTAGCGGACGTAGGTTACTGGCCTGGTAGCCTGGCTGCCCCTGAGTGGATCCGGGGCAGGCGTGGGGGCTTGGGGTTCGGGGGTGCTTCGCCTCCATGCTAGGGCTCTGGCAGGGCCTTGGGGGCTTCGGTCCTTGTTGGTGTGTCACAGAGGTTGTGGGCGGCTGGGTGCACGGGGCTCAGCCCTGGCACAGGGGTCCTCTGGTGCATTGGCCTAACTAAAGGGCTCTTCAACTGGCATGGAGGTTGTTCCATCCTTGCAGGAGTCCACTCTGCAGGTGGGGGAGAGACATAGGAGAGGTGGAGAATAAACTTAACCCGGGTGTCTATTGTCTTGTGTAGTCTGGGAGATGATTGAATGTTGGGGTGGGTACAGTTTCCTCTGCGGTGGGGTCAGGTGGGCTGCCCCGGGTCCTGAGGGGCTGGGCGGTGCTGCTGCCATAGGCCCCGGTCTGGATGGGCCTGGCTCCCTTGCCTTGGTGGGTGCCAGAGGACGGGGGTGCCTACTGGGGTCAGCGTGGCAGCTGGCCCTAGGGAGGGGCATCTTGCCCCTCCCTTCTTTTCCTCCCCATCCCCAGCTGCCTCCCTCTTCCCGCTCCAACACACCCACCCATACAAGTAGGGCCTTGGGGTGCGGGTGTGTCACCAGGGAGCAGGGGAGGAATTCCCCCCCACCCTCCCCTCTGTCCCCTTCTAGCCACCTGTACCTCAATTTTATTCCACAACTTAGACATCCGCATTACTCACACTCTAATAACACACATATATATATAGGGCCTTCAGGGTGGGCACGTTAACGGCGTCCAGACGGTCTGTGTATTCAACCCCACCTCTGGCGCCGGTACCCACCTCTCAATTTTAAATCCATGTAGACATTGAGGGTTCTCGGGAGGGGCCGTGCTAACACCTGCTGCTCTCTGGCAGCAGCACCATGCTCTCCCTTGTTTTGAATGCACTTTAGAACAACATGCAGCAACACTACACATGAGCGGGAGGAGGGAGGTATGGGGTCTTCACACACCCCCGTTCTCTGCTGGCCATCGGGGCAGGAGGGCTGGGAGGAGGTGTTGGCCGTCCAATTGGCCTCCCTACTGCTGCGGAGCCTGGGGCGGTCTGCTTGCCTCCACCCTGGGGGAAAGGGTAACATCTCTTGGGTCTGGGTGCCGTTTCCCCCTTTGGGGGAGAGGGTACCTGGACCCGGGGTATAGAGTATGTTTGGGGAGTGTGATTGTGTGTACATGTTCATTTATGTCTATTCTTATGTTGGGTGAGTGCTGAGTGTTTGTATATGTGTGCATGAGGGTGGGAATGCATGTTTGTGTCTGTGTGTGCCTGTTTGTCTGTGTCTATATGTCAGGTCGGGTCTTAGTCTCCACCTCTCTGGGAACTCCCAGGCCCTCCAAAGTATGGAGGCCTATCTTCCCTCACCACAATCCCTGCCGGTGACTGGTGCCCTCAGGGGTCGGTGCGTTGGTGGTTCTTGGTGTCCAGGGCTGGGCACTCAGGTATGTACCAGCTCACTCCCGGTGACTACTTGGCGGGGCCTGGCGCCTGTTGCCCAGTCAGGCCTCTTCCGGGGCAAAGGGGGCCCTCAGGCCTCCGGCCTCTGGGCCTGCGGCTCGGCTTACTCTGGCCCAGCTGGCTGCCGGCAGAGCCGGCGGGCACGCCAGTGCAGCCCCCTCTGGCTTCTGCTCTGTGGCTACTGGGTGACCCCTCGTCTGGGGATCTCCTCAGCTCTTCCCAGGAGGGTGGCACGGATGCCCCTCCGGTGGTCTTCCTTGGGCTCTCGCACTCTGGGGCCTCTGGATGTCTGGAGCCTGGATCTCCTCCATGCCTGTTTCATGCCCTGTGGGACAGGGCTATGGCTCTCTACATCGGCTAGCAGACCATTACATGGGGAAACCTTTTGAATACAAGCGCGCTGATCCACACAGGTGTGCACACAGGTGTTCACTGTTCATAGACATAAACTACACCTTTCTTGGCTGCTACCTCAAAGCACATTGTGCGCTGTCGGTCCTGCGTGCTGCACAACAACATTCAATATTTAGTATTTACTGCTGTTTACAATTAGCTAGATTAATGCGATGGTGTTGTGTTTAGTATGTTGCTTTGTGTTTTTTGCTTGTTTTCTCTTCTTTTTCTCTCAACAGGTGATCCTGTACAGGCAAACACAATCTATTTGTCATTTCAGGTTGTAGTGTTACACAACATTTTTCAGATCTAATAGAAATAAAATAAGTGTTTCGTAATTCAGGGAGGCGTTGCCCAGAGGGGAACCACTGAAATGCTGGGTGAAGAATGTGAGAGGGGTCATAGATGATTCTGGCTGCTTGTCTAAGGGCCTGTTGGCTGAAAACCTGTGCCAGAGCTCTGACAGGCAGTCCAATGATTTTAGAGCACACTGATGCAGTGTGCTGCAGTCTGTTCCTGTTCTGAAGGCTGAGGGAGTGGAACCAGCAGGTGATGGAGAAGGTCATGATGCTTTCCAGGAAGGCAGATTAATTGCATCAATACAACACTTGGACACATATATGCGGGACTTTTTGTGGCTGTTTTGATCTCGCTCTCTCTCTTAACCGATCAAATCTGGCTGTGGTAGCAGCTTTAAACTCGGTCCAGGTTGATTGAGGGGGCCCATCTGGATGCATTCCTGCATTTTGTAGGCTGGTTTTCCTACAAAACACAACAAACATTAGCCTGGGAACAAAGCAGCATAGCACAATGAATTCGATTCAAATCAATATAAGACTTATTTGTAACCTACATCAACAATTATGTTATGATAAATTACGTAATAAGTACAACTGAAGACGTACCTTTGAAGGAATGCTTGGAGCAGACTAACATGTGAGGTGGAGTGTTCTGGGACGTTATATTTGATCTTTGAATGGCTGCAATCCAGGCCATCCGTCGGCTCTTTGTTACTTCAGAAACATGGCTTAAACAATTTCTCTTCCACGATGTAATCCGATAAAAACCGATCTCTCTACCCGTCGGCCTCCCGTGGCTGTCATGTGACTGGCTATTGCAGTTAATAATACAACAGCTTCTTGCCATTTTTTGTGTTTCTTTTTATCGCTGTGTGACTGTTTTCATGTGAAAGCCTGCGTGCGCTAGTACCGCTTGCCACTCATACCCACAATCCTTTGCGGTTTTACCCCGGAATGACGTCACATTTTCAATCTCTATTTGTCAGACAGGACCTTTTCTGTTAGGACTGATAGGTTCTCCTCTAACACTGTTGCCCTAACCTGCGGAGTTCCACAGGGTTCAGTTTTGGGTCCATTAGTATTTTCTTTTACATGCTTCCTTTAGCTGCATTATTCAGTCTTTTAGTGACCTGTCTTATCATTTCTATGCTGATGACATTCAGCTGTATATGTCCTTTAAGCCTAATCAGCTGGATACGCTGTCCACCCCAGTCCAGTGCTCAACCCAGGTTTCTGATTGGCTTTCTAACAATTACATTGTTTTAAACATGAACAAGACAGAGACCATGATCATAGCATCTCCTGATCTATATTCTAAAATCAGTCAGGTTCTTGCCCCTTTCTGTTCTTCTGCTAAGCCAAATATTCAAAATCTTGGAGTAATATTTGACTCTTCTGTGGGCATTGACTCACACATAAAATCTCTGTCTCGTTCCTGTTTCTTTCATTTAAGGAACATTTCTAAACTGCGACATATGGTCTCCTTAGCTGAACTGGAAAAAATTGTCCATGCATGTGTGTCATCACGTTTAGACTGTTGTAATTCCCTGTTTACCAGCTTGGATAAATCATCTCTGTACAAAACGCAGCAGCCAGACTACTAACTCGCTCTTGCAAGCGAGCTCACATCACTCCTATTTTATGTTCTTTACATTGGCTCCCAATAGATTTTAGAATTTGCTTTAAAATTATTGTTTTAACGTACAGAGCAGTACATGGCCAGGCCCCAGATTATTTATCCAAGCTTCTCACAAAATACACTGCTGCTCGTTGTCTCCGCTCACAGGCTCAGAGTTTGTTTGTTGCTCCCCGAACACGACTGAAGATGAAAGGGGGTGGAGCCTTTCAGTCTGTGGCATCAACGCTGTGGAACAGTCTACCTCTACAACTACGTTTGGTTGACTCTGTGGAATCCTTTAAAAAGCAGTTAAAAACTTTACTGTTTAAACAAGCTTTCTGTTGACCAATGCTTTTTACATTTTTAATTTACATTTAACCTCTATATTGTGTATATAATTTGCTATTTATCGGACTGTTTAATTTAATCTTTGTGTACAGCGCTTTGTGACTACCTGTCTATGAAAAGCGCTTAATAAATAAACTTTCCTTCCTGTGAAAATGAGTCCTCCACCATAGTCATCCACTAATTGTCCCCTGCTCTTCTCCCTGTACTCCAGGGTGGGCAACTCCAGGCCTCGAGGGCCGGTGTCCTGCAGGTTTTACATATCACCCTGGGTCAACACACCTGAATCAAATGATTTGTTTATTACCAGGCCTCTGGAGAACTACAACATACATTGAGGAAGTAATTTAGCCATTTGGATCAGCTGTGTTGGATCAAGGACAAATCTACAATCTGCAGGACACCAGCCCTGGAGGCCTGGAGTTGCCCACCCCTGCTGTACACCAACTGCTGCACCTCCAACCACCAGTCTGTCAAGCTAATGAAGTTTGCAGATGACACCACTGTTATTGACTCATCTTGGACAGGGATGAGTCTGCCTACGGGATGGAGGTTGAACGTCGGGTGTCCTGGTGCAGCCGCAACAACCTGGTGCTAAACAATGACAGTGGAAATTATTGTGAACTTCAGGAAGCACACAGCCCCCCCCATCATCCTGACTGACACCCTCATCACCACTGTGGACTCATTCCACTTCCTGGATACCACCATCACCCAGGACCTAAAGTGGGAGCCCACCATCACCATAATTATAAAGAAGGCCAAGCAGAGGATGTACTTCCTGAGCCAGCTGAAGAAATTCAACCTGAGTTGCCCACAACAGATGGCAGGAATAAAATCTCCGCAAAAATTTTCTGGCACAACTTCACCTGTTTCCAAGGTGCATGGAGAGGATGAAAGAATTCACAAAGCAGGAACTCCAGCAACACTTGAGGGAAGATGAACAACTTTAATAATTGACCAACGCGTTTCGGCTTGTGGCCTTCATCAGGGTCATAGTAAAACATTGTAAAAATTGCTTAAATACAAGACAGGAAACAAAAAAAAATTCAAATGAACCAGTTAAATCTTCATAGATAGGTCAGCTGACATATAATAGATAGGTATTGGTTAATTGGCTAAGTCATGTGAGCAATTAGAAATATATTTTACTGCTATTGTTAATAATCATCATCATCATTACCATTGCATTAATAATACAATCTGCAGTATTGATGTTGTATTCAGATGTTTAAACATATTGGTACCCAATTAGCCTTTATTACAGGTGCAGTTATAACCATTTTAAACTGTTGAGTTGAATCTATAATCTTAAATGCTTTTGAATATTTGTTATAATCTGAAATGTGTATGTGCTGGCCTTCTGTCTGGTGGAAAAGGTTACAAGTTGAAACTGAGTGCAGTTCATGCTGACACAAACACACAGTAGACTTTATCTCATTTATAGGTGAAAGGTTAATCATGTTTGCTTGTAGCTCTAAAATTGTCTCTGTAAAAGAGGAACAGTTTGGTTTTCCAGACGGGAAGTGAAAGTCAGATGACAGGAAGCATCTGCTGTGGAGATGGAGACAATGTTATTTTTAAACTGTCTTAAGTCATTGTGGTTTTGAAACCTATGTATGAACTGTATCTGAGTGACGTTTAGGGGCGTCAGTAAATTTAAGCCCTGAAAGGTATAAAACACCTGCTTATGCTCTGTAAGTTGGGGATTGGCGCTGTCTGCATACAGCGGGCGGTCTTCCCACGTGTGTCATTAAAATCATCGTTTGACTCCACCCGGCCGGACCAGTGTTGTTATTATGGAAGTTGATTACCTCCTCTACCCCTCCTCAATATTGAACCCTAACAGTCACGCCCAAGTGAATACCGGACTAGATCATTACTGATGAGGGAGGGGGTTGTGACATAACCCCCATATGTCTGAAAATAACACATGCATGAAATGCATAAGGAGGATGCTATAAATATACACACAGGTTAAAAAAAAAGGGGGGGGGGGGGGGTCTTTAATGGTAAAAGCACGTTTGAATTAGAAAACAACATTACAGGAAGGAATAAAATCTCCAACTACATACTAAATGAAAAAATGTTTGGCTGTCCAGACAAAACCCTCTTAGGGTCCAGATTTGGACCAGAGTCAGGGGATTGGGGATCCCCGTTGTAGGGTCTACCTTACCATGTAAAGTACTTGAAGGAGACTGTTGTTATGATTTAAATAAAACCCAACTGAAAAACTAAACACTAACACTTTGTCACAAATTCAGCAGAGAGAAGTCCCTCGCTGTGCACACAGAGCCGAGAAAAGAGATGCTCATGTCTGTTCATTTCTGCTCTGTTTGATGAAAACAGTGTTACTGAAGAACAATGAGAGGACTCACCTCTGAACACTCAGCGTGAGGAGTTGACACTGCAATAACAATCACACATCAACATACAGAAGATTGTTTCAGTGTTAGGTTTAGTGAAATTTGAGGTTAATGGTGTGCCACAGACTTTGTAATTCCTGTGTGTATGACTTATTTAAACATTCTCCTAAATGCAAAACAACTTTTACCTTTTAAGACTAAATAAATCTGAAAACTGTTCCATCCTAAAAGAGTACAACAATGTGTAGTTTATGATGTTCTAAAGGTTTCAGCAGCTTTTTGAATTTGTCACATGTGTGGAAAATTAAGAGTGAGCCTTTGTATCTTACTGTGAGTGATGCTCGTCAGCACACAAACCCAGAGTTTCTCTACAGGAACACAGAGAGAGTTATTCCCTGTACTGTAAGGACACATTCAGCATTGTGCAGTAAATCCAGATCATCCCAGTTAAATGATTACATGGATGTGAGTGTGATTGTCAGAGCAGCACTGATCAGTGTCAGGTTATAATGACCAAGGTGTACACAAACACTAAGTTTGATATTAAAATGTGTGAAGTGTAAATTCAGCAAAAGCCTTTAACTGTGAAAAAATACAAAATAACAGTATTTAATGCTGAGGTTGTGTCAGCTGTATAATATAATTCTGCATCCATCCTAGTAAGAAGGAAAGGAACCACTGTATGTGTTTGTTCTTCACAGGCCGTTAACTGAGAATGAAGTCATTTGGATGAGTTTTTTTATTGTATTTTGTTCATCTCACATCTCTTATTTGCTTCCATATGAGGGGTTAGTGATGCCCAAATTTGTCGATGGGGTGAAGCAGGGCAGGCAATGACCGGCTGGCATCTGACAATGTCAGTACCACATGATCTGCATATAAAGTTATGATGGGTTTCACAGTTCCTAACTACAATGGCTAGTGGCTCCATAGCTAAAGCAAAGTGCAGCAGGGACTGCAGACCCAAGCTGTGATCAGTGTGGCAGAGCTTTTACTCACAGTGGCAGCTTACAGAGTCATCTAGTTACCCACTCTGACATTTGTGGAAAAACTTTCAGCCAGATAGGGAGGCGAAATACACACCTACACATTCACACCAGACATGATGTGTACTGCTGTGCAGTGTGTACAGTGTGGTAAACTATGTTTACCAGGCACACAGTTACAACGTCACGTTTACCCACTCTGAGGAGAGACCTTATAAATGTGACCTGTGTGAGAAGACTTTTAAAACTCCACGTAACCTGAAAGAACACCAACAGATCCACCCCAGAAAGACTCTACAAGTGCATTTACTGTGAGGTGTGTATTTTTATTTTCATCTTGTCATTTTAATCCGACTGTTTGGAACAACTCTGCTCATTACATTGTGTTAGTATTTTAGTAATTTTACTGGATGGAAAAGCAGCTCTGAGTGACTATTTAGATTTGAATCACGGTTTTTTTAGTGATAGTATTTGACAATTATATTACTCTTGTCATATCATTAATTTAGTATTATTGTTAGAGATGGCACGATACCACTTTTTATGTCCGATACCGATGACCATATCATAAATGATCATAAATTTGTACATTTGCCGATACCAATATAAATCGGATATAGCGTATTTTATAATGAATAAACTTTTTTTTTTAATATCTTGCTGCATTTTGTATAAGTTGCTACTCAAAGTTAAAAAAAAACATGCACAGAAATTAGTACTTTTTCTACAATAATTACATAGATTAAAAAAGTTTAAAATAACTAATTGTCTGTCCTGAATCAGTCTTATTAGGTAATGTTCAAATAATTTTATCATTCCAGTGTTTTCAGTGTGGGAGAAAGTACTCAGGGCCTTCAAGTTACACACTATGAAAGACAGCAACAAGTTTAATGTTCAGAAGCCTAAAGTATGTATCAGCAGCAGAATGGAGCTAAAAATAAATGTTTGTTTCAGTTCTATGAAGCTTTGAGTATTTTGGATTAGTAGCACTGCTGTGTTTGTTGCATCATGTTGCTGTAATTGTTTATATGCTTTATATATTCTGAGGTAAGTTGATCTATAGTGTTACATCATATTCTATAAGGATGTTATGTGTTTGCATTAGTGATGGGCAGATGAAGCTTCATGAAGCACTGAAGCTTTTCATCCAATTGGTTCACTCCAGCACAAAGCTTCTTGAAGCTTCATTTGCTCTAGTAGGACACCTACTGGACATAAAAATATTAGTTGGCATGAATTTGAAGAGTGTGGCCGTTTGCACACAGCCTGTAAATGTCAACAACAAAAGGAGTGTGTAAAACATGTATATTGTAGTGATGGCAGCATACTGTGTATATTTATACTGGCAGTATGGAAAATGATTATTTCGAAATGCTTAAAATGGAAATGATCATTTACTGTGAGGTGAGGTGTGGTTGGGGTGTGGACAGTGGTTGTGCTTTTGTAACGTTGAGGTATGGACAGCTACACACTGAGGCTCAGTCCTGCCTGTTCACATTTTATTCTGTAAAAACTAAATTTTCACTGCTTTTATGACCTTTTTAGTGGGGAGAACATAGCTAGGATTGAATGATTTAACACATCTTTTAAATCCTTTGTCCTCCACAATGCTAAATGGCTGGGAGTCCTCAATCACCATGCTAACCAGGTCTTCATCTATTTGAGATTGTTCTCCTGAGGAAAGACAACAAAAACAAAGCACAAATATAAATATCACACACGTCACTTATTGCATTGTATAATATTGTTATATCATTTAGTAGCATTACTGCATGCTATATTATCATTTGATGGTTCACCTGGTCTTGCTCCACAATCAGTGTTCCCCCTATTCTCATGCAAAGCTCTGTAGTGCCTAAGCATGGATGAGGTGTTGTTGTTATATCCCAGCTCCCTGGCACATAGCAAACACTTCACCTTGTACAAAAGTAAAGCCGCTCAACATAAATTGTATTGCACCGTCAGTATTATGAAAATACATCTTCTGTAGAAATTTACTTACCTTGTTGGGAGGAATAAGATGAAAATGTTCCCACACAGGGGAGGACATCCTCCTCTTCTTAGCTGACTCCATTCTCTCCTGACTTTCTCTCCTCACTCTCATAAACCTCCAAACTGTCTCCAAACTCTCACTAACTGCAACTCTCCATCAAACACCCACATTTTTGAATGAAGTCCGAGGGGTTTGTATCGCTGTCATAGCTCGTGGCAAAGTTCGAACCACTTCATGAACCAGTCACGTGGTACAGCCGGGCAGCGAGGCTTCGGACGTCATCGTTTTCAGCTCCTCCCATAAATGAAGCAAGCATCGATACGCTTTTCGTGGAAACGCCCCCTCAATTACTCGACACAAGTTTCGAAGCCTCGATGCAGAACGTCACATCACTAGTTTGTATACTTTCTGCCCAGTTTGACCCATTTAGCAGAAGTCAGCCTGTTTAAGGCTCTGATATCTATTCTGTATGACTTAAAGCAGTTATGACATGGTCTGATTTTCTGACCCAATAAAGGAATATTTAATATATCAGTCTACTCTTCATTCTATCAGACACAGTTTTCACAGCTCGTACATTTTCTTTTTACACATATATGTAAGGATTGAGCCAAATTTAGTAATGCCAACATACTGAAAGAACAATATTTGTCTCTTATATATAATACATCTATATATACACTGTCACAGAGTGAAGATTTAAGGTGATAGGAAATATAAATAACTGCAACTTGAATCTTTGACCCAGAGTTCAAGCTCACTGCTGTAATATTTCCTGTAATATATATATCTCATAATAATCTGACAATAAATATTGGCCATATTATATTTACATTACATCAGTGAGATGATTTTAGTCTCATGAACAACGTTAGCTAATTGTTATTTACTAGCTAATCTTGAAATGACTGTTCAGTACAGAAATGAAGCCCAACAATCATCTGTTTATAAGATTGGGGAAACCTGCAGTCAGCTGAGACTGAAGAAGTCACTTGGATGATGACGAAACGTTTCTCCCACAAAACGCTACGTCCAGATGAACAGAATCAACTTTTGGAGATTTACTTTCCTGGATGATTGAGAATGCATCAAGACCCAACAATCATGTTTTACAGTCCCGTGGTCTCAGCCTCAGATACTTATCAAATCAAAGTGATGTCATGACAAAAAACTATGTTCTGTTGTTTTGTTGTTCCAGGCGGCAGCGTTGCGGTTGCCATGGTTACAGGGCGATGTGCTCTCCCTGCGACTGTGTGTTTCCTGGGTGAGAGAGCGCCTTTTTGTTGTCGTTGTGCTAAGCTATGCCGAGCAGTTTGGTTAGCAGCGGAGTGTTCCTGTTGGAAAATAAACGGCTGTGCTCCCTGGAAACTCGGGGAAGCAAGACCAAACGACACATCTGTCTCCTCCTTGTCTGAGCTCGCCACAATATGTTTGGCTATCCCCTCTATTTTTGGTAATTCCACACATTAAGAGGCCCTAATGCCTGTGTCTCAATCTCGCGTCTCATAATGAAGTGAAGAAATGAGCTTGCAAAGAAAAGCGTCTGGACTTCTGCGAATTCCTGAGGTCAGATGGCCCAGGATGTGAGTTTGCGTTAAGGCGTCTGGGGAGGGAACTCAAAACTGGATTATAAATGGCAGAGAGTTACCCAGAGGATACTTCCACTAGGTTTATATCTAGGACTCTCCACCATTTGACCTTAGAACTGAAGAAGCTTCTCGGATGAAGGTGAAACGTCTTCAAGCAACTTAAAGAAGTCCAGATGCTTTTCTTTGCAAGCTCCTTTGACTACAATGACCTGGATGACTGAGAACCTCCACAGACATGAAGTGAAGAAATATTTTTAAAAATAATTTCATATGAAGGAAATAAGAGAGTGTTACAAGCATAGCACTAAAGAATGTAGCATCATGGGCAGTGTAGTCCGTGCTGCAGGGAGAATGGACTGCCATACACGTGATGTGTCTGTGAGCGAGGGAGGGAGAAAAAGGAGAAAAGTACGAGCTGTCATCGAGCAGAAACGGGAGCTGGAAGCATGTAAATATAATAATAATCACTGCAGCCAAAAGACCAGTTGTAAGTACGCTATTAAGACTCGACTGTACACTGTGTTCGTGTTTTCCTCCAAAACAATAAGTTCTGTTGGAGCAGCCTTTCAACGCCTCTCTCTGTCTCTGCTAGCAAAGTTGACCCAGACAACAAAGTTCTGTAATCTGTAGTGGAATACATTTAAAAGTAACCTTCCCAACACTGTTAATAGGCCTCTCTGCATTGAATCATACTTGTTATTAATCTCTGTCTGTCTTCCACAGCATGTCTTTTCTCCTGTCTTCCTTCTCTCACCCCAACCAGTTGTGCCAGATGGACGCCCTTTCCTGGTTACTTGAGAGTTCTGCTTTCCTGTTAAAAGGGAGATTTTCCTGCCGTTTTCATCAGATTCCACTACACTGCATTTTTGCAGGAAATACAACTTTTTATAGTTTTTATTTAACATTTAATTAACAATATATATTTTTGAATTTAAACTAGAACAAGACTTGGTATTATTTCAATGGTATGCTTATGTCTCTGACATTACCCCCCAAAAATTGGACTCACGTCTTAAAAGTTGGTCTGCTAAAGGATTACCTACATTTGATAGCTTGATTAAAGATGGAAATTTAATTAGTGTTGATACAAAAATACAATCTGGAAAGACAGGATTTATGCCGATACTTGTTAATAAGACACTATATAAAGAGGACAATTAGAGTGGTGTCAGACACTAATGTAGATTTGATAGCAATGCTCAAAAAGGCATATAGTGGTGACGTCAACAAAAACACATTTCCTGTTTGTATACATTTTTTACAAATAAGATATTATGGGAGAAGGAGGGAGGAGTGTGCATAACACAGGATGAATGGACTCAAATATGGAAACAACAATTGAAATGCACTAGCTCACAAAGATGGAGGGAATTTGGATGGAAATTTTGATTAGGTTCTTTATCACCTCTTACCAAAAGACTCATTATGATGGGAATCCCCCGTATGCTGGAGAAAATATGGACACAGACGAGTACACCTCTGACATTTGCGGGCAGAATTTTAAACCTTGGGTGAAATGGGGTCAATGCAGTTCTTAAGCATGCATGCAAATGTTCATTAGTCAGCTGTGAGCGAGTTTTTCCCATTCATCTTTAAATGCCAGATTTTCACTTCAGGAAGCACACAGCCCCACTCCACTGACGACTTGCTGTTGGCCAACACCCTCAATGACTTTTACTGCCGGTTTGATGAGACATCAAGCAGCTTTCACACCTCAATAGAGACACTTTGGTCACTCATCCTCCCACCTTCCCCACTCCCCCCACAACAGAGCCATCCACGCTATCAAAGACTTCTCCCACAGGAGCCAGTTTAACCCTTTAGACCTACTAAATAACCAATTTAATTCAATTCAGTTGTATTTATATAGCGCCAAATCACAACAAAAGCTGCTTTATATTGTATATTAGATACAGAGAAAAGCCCAACAATCATATGACCCCCTATGAGCAGCACTTTGGCGACAGTGGGAAGGAAAAACTCCCTTTTAACAGGAAGAAACCTCCGGCAGAACCAGGCTCAGGGAGGGGCGGGGCCATCTGCTGTGATTGGTTGGGGTGAGAGAAGGAAGACAGGATAAAGACATGCTGTGGAAGAGAGACAGAGATTAATAACAGATATGATTGAATGCAGAGAGGTCTGTTAACACATAGTGAGTGAGAAAGGTGACTGGAACTGGGACTGGTGACTGGAAACTCAATGCATCATGGGAATTCCCGGCAGCCTACGTCTATTGCAGCATAACTAAGGGAGGATTCAGGGTCACCTGGTCCAGCCCTAACTATATGCTTTAGCAAAAAGGAAAGTTTGAAGCCTAATCTTGAAAGTAGAGATAGTGTCTGTCTCCTGAATCACAAACTACGCTTCACATTTGATCAATGTCGTCATGAATTCCCTCTGACTTTTGCTGTTTTGCTTCCACCACGATAAAAATCACACTTCCTGCACAGCTCTCTCTCTCTGTGTACTTCAGGAACAGTTTCCCGTTTCAAATCTCTGTTTTCTGCATTATTCATTTGTTTATTACCCACCAGTCTAAAGTTGTTTACAGCGCTGTCTTTTTCTTTTTTCACTTAAATGACCTCCGACAAGAAAGCCTAATTTTGCTCTTCAATACTGAAGAAATTTAAACTTCTTAAAATTATGCAAAATTGCAGAATATTGCAGAATATTTTTAAGGTTATCTGCTATAAAAAGCCAGACCAGGAAAATCTCCTTCATGGTTTTCTGTGTTTTATTCTCAGTTACTTTCACACAAAGGCATCTGCTGTGATGTTCACAATGCTGATGAAGTCTCACATGTATCAGTACTGATAAATGATCAGAATTATAATATTTCTGACTGTCTGAGGCTAAATTGAATCGAATCAAGACTTTGAGAACTGGAATCGAATGGATTATAGAAATCAGTGATGATACCCAGCCCTAGTGAGTAGCCTAGGCCTGAGAGAAGTGGATGTAGCTGTGGGTAATAAGAAACGATGAAAAGAACTATTGATAACCTTTTTGTTAAGTTAAGGCCTGATCCGTCTGAAATTCATAGCCAGTGCTCTGACACGGTGCCATCAATCTTTGAATGCTGAAAAAGCACATTATATGCTGCAATAAATGCACTGCCCAAGTGTCCCCTCTCCCCATGGCCTTTCAGCAGCAGACAGCAGCAAACAGGTCGTCAGAGGAGCCAAGATGATGATTAAGTTTAACATTTTCTACAATATTGACAAAGCACTTTAAGCACAAGATTGTTAGTTAATAATTTAGAAATGAATATTGTCTGTATGGACTTCCCCCCAAAGAAGGTGCACATGTAAAACTGTGGTGTTAAGTGATGGAAAATTTGTGTGTGCCTAACTTTTGTGCCAGTACGCCTAAATTTTTAAAGTTAGGCGTACCGGTACGCCCATGTCAAAAAGTTAGTCTAGAGCCCTGAGGTGACGTCTTCAGTCTCAGCTGACTGCAGGTTTCAATCTTATAAATAGTTCCATTGTTCCTACAGCCCACTGAAGGAACAATGGGCTGGGAGGTCAGTTCCTTCATCATAATTATGGTCAAAGGAGCTTGCAAAGAAAAGCGTCTGGACTTCTTTAACTGAAGAAATCCAGACGCTTTTCTTTGCAAGCTCCTTTGACTATGATGACCTGGATGAATGAGAACCTTCACAGACAATCATAATTATGCAAATTCTCATGACCATTGATCAACAACCTCTGACCAAAACCCCCTTTGGGTTTGGGTTTTGGTCTTGGCTCCCCGAGAAGCCTGCAGTTAATCCAAAATGCTGCAGCAAGAGTACTGACAGGGCTTAGTTGTTGTTCCTAGAGTATTTAAAAGTAGAATGGGAGGCAGAGCCTTCAGTTTTTAGGTCCCTCTTCTGTGGAAGCAGCTTCCAGTTGGGATTGGTGAGGCAGACACTCTCTACTCTACACTTCTCTACTTTGAAGATTAGGCTTAAAACTTTCCCTTTTACTAAAACATATAGTTAGGGCTGGACCAGGTGACCCTGAATTCTCCCTTATTTATGCTGCAATAGGTGTAGGCTGCTGGGGGATTCCCATGATGCATTGAGTATTTCTTCCTCAGTCAGCTTTCTCACTCACTATGTGTTAACAGACCTCTCTGCATTGAATCATACTTGTTATTAATCTCTGTCTGTCTTCCACAGCATGTCTTTATCCTGTTTTCCTTCTTTCACCCCAACTGTCTGTGGGGTGAAAGAAGAACCTCAACCTGGTTCTGTCGGAGATTTCTTCCTGTTAAAAGCGAGATTTTCCTTCCCATTGTCACCAAAGGGATTGTTGGGTTTTGTATGTATTATTGCAGGGCAGGGGGTCCACTACCTCCATGATCCAATCTGGAGCCCCTAACCCTAAGGGTACATGTTTCACCATCTTACAATGCTGGGATTGCAGCCATTCCCCAACTCTCTGTGAAGGGTACTCATGGAATTTGATCAGTGGCTGTTGATCAATGGTCATGATTTGCATATTAATGATGAAGAAACTGACCTTACAGCTCATTGTTCATTCAGTGGGCTGTTTTCCGTCAGTGTGCAAATGTACTGTTTACTAAGAAGTCACTTGGAACACTGAAAACGCCACGTCCAGATGAACAGAATCAATTATTTTGGTACAAACAATTCACCACAAAAAGACTCAATATTCAGGAAAATTCAGAAGTGCTTTAAACTGTGCAGTAAACATTTATGACAAACTCAAAACAATGTAACTTAAAACATACTGCAAAACAGTGCTGGCTCTCATTTCAGTGGGAGAAGTTTTCATGGACATGTGCAGCTAGAATTTTACTTTAGAGGAAATGGGGTCAATGCAATTCTTAAGCATGTGTGCAAATGTCCGATGGATGGATGGACCTTTATTAATCCCTCGGGTCGGTTCCTCCGGGAAATTCAGTTTCCAGTAGCACAGCACCGACAGAAGTTGCATGTTACAGATACGCTAAGGGAAATGAGAGTAAGGATATAAGCACACAGCCCCACTCCACTGACGACCTGCTGCTGGCCAACACCCTCAACGACTTTTACTGCTGGTTTGATGAGACATCAAGCAGCCTTGACACCTCCACCTTCCCCAACAATAGAGACACTTTGGTCCATCATCCCCCCACCTCCCCACTCCCACCAGCACAGAGCCAAAGAAGCCCCTCCTCACTCCACAGCTATGAGGATTTCACACCACCTTCTCCCACTACAACCCTTCATATTCATGAAGCAGATGTGAGGAAGCAGTTTAACCCTTTAGACCTACCACAGAACCAAGTCTGCCTGAGCTTATCTTTATATTTTTACATGTTGTAGAGCCATTTCTGGGAGTATTTCAAGTTGCTATACATCAATACAACCATTATATCCCAAATGTTTACAGTGGTATTTTTACACAAATTTCTAGTTAAAGAAATTTCAGAGGTTCATCCCTCAAAATTGTAAATGTAAAAAAGTTGCATAAAACAGTTTCCAAATTAATTTTGAGTGTCTTCATAGTTTTATTTTTGAGATACACCAATTTGTATATACTGCAGCCACCGACTTTGAAATTCTCATTTACATGACTTATTTAAACATTCTTGTCTTGAATGCAAATTTCTTAAAAAGATCTTTTATTCTTTAAGAGTAAATAAATCTGAAAGCTGTTCCATCCTAAAAGAGTACAACAATGTGTAGTTTATGATGTTCTAAAGGTTTCAGCATCTTTTTGACTTTGTCACATCTGGAAAGGTATGAGTGAGCTTTCGTAAGGTACTGTGAGTGATGCTCGTCAGCACACAAACCCAGAGTTTCTCTACAGGAACACAGACAGAGTTATTCCCTGTACTGTAAGGACACATTCAGCATTGTGCAGTAAATCCAGATCATCCCAGTTAAATGATTACATGGATGTGATTGTGATCGTCAGAGCAGCACTGATCAGTGTCAGGTTATAATGACCAAGGTGTACACAAACACTAAGTTTGAGTGTGTGCAGTGAGAATTCAGTCAAAGCATTTAACTGGGGTGTGAAAAAATAAGCTGAACTCTACAGCTTGTGTGGTGCCCTGTGGCTTTAGGTGCTGAGAAGCTTTCCTTCTGTTCTCCAGCATTTTCATTTACAGCCGTAAAATATCTCCACATGTTGTTCCTCTTTCTCTCTCTCTCTTCAGTCCAAATGCGTTTTCCGTGTGCAGCCGAGTCACGTGACGGCACAGTATCAAATCCCAGCAGGGCAGAAGAAGGGGGCGGAGCAAAGTGAGTCTGCCGTGTAAGAAGAGGTGTTCGCACAGACAGAGCTGCTTCTTCATCCGCAGCGAGTAAAATAGTGAACCCAGAGAAGAGAAACAAACAAAGTATCGATCATATACCACTACCAACGTTTGGATCGATATCTGCATCGATCTGCCCACCCTTGTCTCCTGGATCGTAGCTGAGATCAGCGTGAACCACGTGGGTCTCTGCTCCCTGATCTGTTTCCTTTGTTTGGAAAGAGTTCCAGCTTCATCACGGAGTTTCTCTCGGTTTGTGGGCTCATCTAAAGGTAAGCACCGAGCTAACCTCAACACTAGATTTACTAACCCTGCGCAAATTTACATAAATCCCTTGAACCCAACACCTACTAAAATCGCTGACTTTTTAATTTTCTGGTGCAAGTCCCGAGGAGTTAATCACCCCTGCTGATAATTTTACAGGTCATATGCTCGATTCTCCTCCTGCTTTTGTCACCCAAACCACCCTTTGTCTTTGAGGCCTGGCACATTTGCTTTTGCACACTGTAACTTGTGGTGGAGATGAAGCCAGCTAGTGATGGGATTTCCCGCTCTTTTTAGAGAACCGGCTCTTTCGGCTCGGCTCACTAAAAAGAACCGGCTCTTTAGGTTGTTTTATTGCTTTAATTAATTTATTATTAACAACAATATAAAATTATGCACAAAAAAATTGCTAATGTAAAAAAAGTGGTTTTATTTATATATGTTTATATATAAATATATGCGGTGGCCCCTAGAGACAAAGCACGTACAAACTCTTTGTTAAAGTTACTTTAGTTACATTACTAATTACTAGTTACTTCTATCAAAAGTAACTCAGTTACTTCAAGTTATTCGTTACTTTCAGAGTAACTAGTTACTAGGGAAAATAACTTTGGTTTTACTCAGAATTCTCTTGTTAATGTGTTGCTTCCGTAACCGGATACCCAGCAAGATTGCCAGTCTTCTAGCTTGCTTACTTGCTACAAGTGCATTTTGCCACCTACCAATAGAAAGGAAAAAATAATGTGCACATTTCCACAAGAGAAATCCCACTCCTGGACCGTCGTAGACCATCGCATAATTCTAGCCTGCTTTTCGATTGTACTCAGAACTCGGAAATTCTGCCTTCTGAATAGGAAGATGTAGGTAACACCAGACTGCAGATGAGCTACATACAGAGCTGGACTGGGACAAAAAAATCGTCCCGGGCATTTTGACTAGAGACCGGCCCACCATTATAGGAAAAATCATAAAGCCTTTGAAAACAAACACTGTTGTGATGTACACTGTTCTGATGGTATATATGTATCAATCTATCAATTGTTTGTTGTAAGACTCCGATAATAATTTTTTTAAAGCTAGATATTTTAAATGAGAATAAGAAAGAAAAGTATTTCTTTGTGCCCCCCTCTCCCTGTTAATGCCCTACCTGCCCCCCTGGCTAAACTTTGCTAGATCCGCCCCTGCACAGTTACCAGCCGTCAGCTACGTAGAAAAAGATCCTGGTGTAGAAAGTAATATTAAATAACTTCTAACCAGCTGGTTCCCTCTTTCTGGTGCAAAGTGGGCCAAAAACAAACAAGAGAGAGACAAGAGAGACGGACTTACGACAGAAAAGCCGATCAGCTGATCATTAATCAGTTTCACGATTGAAGTAGCAGCAAGAAGAGGCAGTCGCTCCATTTATCGGTTGTTAAGCTTAACGTGGGAACGCTTTACAAACATTCAGAGATGAACTTACACACTTGCTTTACTTCTGTCTGAAATAACTTCATCCGAGATGAAATGCTGGTTTGGTAGCGAGGCTACAAATACATACAGCTGCTCTATCACATTACGCATACTGCTCCGACGTGCTACGGTTATGAGCCGAGTTATGCGTGTAGCAAGTTTTGTGAGGTGGGTTTTTTTATATTTAATGGATCGGATTACATTTTTTATTTTTCGCCGATATCCCATCCAGTAATTTAGGTCAGTAGAGATGGACCGATCCGATACGAAACAACACAAAACACTGCAAACCACAACACAATTAAATATAAATTAAAATATGAAAACAAAAAGAAGATGCACATTCTCTGTCATATGGGCCTGCATGAATAAACTTTCTGTATCCTTTATCATCCTCTTTCTCTCTCTCTCCCTCCCGCTCTGTTCCTGTGCTACTGAGAGTGTAACTACCACCCCTCCCCCCTCTTCCCATGCAAGCACAAGGCTCGCGTGCGGAGTGAAGCGGAAAAAAAGTGTGAGAGAGAGGGTGAGAGAAGGGGGGGGGGGGGGGGGGGGAACCCACGGCTCGCGATAAGGAGCCGGCTCGCGTCATTCATGTCAAAGATCTAAGAGCCATTTCGTTCGCGACCGATACATCACTACCAGCCCCAGAGGTGTACAGGTGGATAGCGAATGAGCAACGGTTTCTGACCTTCCAAAAGTACTAATTTATTTAGAATATCAAAAATAAAAGTGCTACCTCTACCACACATTACTCGAGAGCACACTAGTCTGCATACACACGGGAGCATCCATTACAGGGAGAGTGCGAAGAAGAACAAAAAGAGGGTGACACACCAGTCATGAGACAGGAGGCGC